>NC_045801.1:43207369-44527369 GCF_009873245.2 Balaenoptera musculus | reverse complement strand
GTCAATTTTCCTCACACCTGACAAACTTGGGGTATTTGTGACCTAACAACTTTAGAATATTGCTCCATCTACTTTTTAATGCAAGTTCCTTTTCCTTTTATGATAAAGTATGGGGGCACCAAGTTCTAAGTTTTTATACCCCCAAACTTGAAACATCTTCTCTTGAAACTATGAATAAACACTAACTTCCTATCTGTAACAATAAGGGTCAGAGAGTCCATTTTTTAATCTTTCATTTCGTTTCTCTGGCTCCATTTTCTAAAGCCATACCAGTTGTGTTTTGCACATGAAAACAGTTCTTATTAACACTTTTCTTAACTCCATCTAAATAACAGCATAATGTGATTCATTACGATTACTACCTGAGTTCAAATCATAGGCCTGTCACTACCAATGGGGTGGCCTAGAATATTTTTCTTCTATAAGCCTCAGTTTCCCCACACGTAAAATGTGTATAAATAAAATGACATGTGTAAAAGCTTGCAGTCAAATGCTCAAAACAAAATTCATTCTCTATTCATTCATCTTTTGACAAATGTTCACTGCCTGCTGAATATATGCCTAGCACTATTAATTAATGTTTTCCCCAACTTATCTTTATAAAGTTTTTAGATAAATAAAATCTTAAAAAAGTATTGCCCTCAAAAGTATTCCACTTAATATATGGGAAAAATCTACTTAAAGCTATCAAATTTTTCTATATAGGAAGTTATAGAAACCACAGTTAAAGAACATATCAAATTTATAAAGCAGTTTTAAAATAAACATTTTTTACTAGTAACAACATTTCATCACTCACTTGATACAATTACTGCTTTGGATTTACTTTGTGGTTCTATGATGTAACCTATTTATGTGTCAAAAACACTTTATGCAAAACTCAAGAACAAATAAAAAGGAAAAGATAAGTGACTGACAAAAGTAACTGCAGTACGCTGACACACTATGCCAAAATCACCTTCCTGTCAGAGGAATACAAGGTGATTTGTATTCCAGAGGAATACAAATTTGTCAGAGGAAGCTGATGGATTATGGGAAATGTGAAAGCTTCTTGTTCTTAAAGTGTAGGGGAGAGGGAGGTAAGGGTTAAAAATTGAATTGCAAAATCTCTGTCAAATGTGAGATACTATGATCTGAAGCATGTCTACTGCACTAAACTCTCACCCAGACTTTTACTTCTAGGACTTCTTTTGTAAAACACAACTGCTATGGCTTTGCCCATGGTAAGTCCATGTAGTAAAAATAAATGATTATATCGAGAAAAAGGAAACTGCTGCCTATCGTATGAATTTCAGTTCCATTGTAAGCCTGGATGATAAAAGACCTGAATATGTGACTCAGAGCTTCTCTATGACTCAGTTTGCTATGGGAAAATCACCTTCCTAAATGAAAATCCTCTATTCATAAAGAAAATCACAGGACATGTAAAAGTGATTTAGAATGCAAGAAAAGGAAATATGTTCTAATTTCCAGTGTGACAATGTACAGACTGTAATATAACGTGCCAAAATCAACACTTCTGTTCTCAAACTAATGGTTTGTGTAATTCTACCTATAGCAAAAAACTGTTTTGTTTTGTTTTGTTTTAAACAATGAATGGTTGTAAGGGGTTAAGGGATGAAGAAATCAGGGTATTATTGTTTTATGGGTAGTTTCAGTTTGGGGTGATGAAAAAGTTCTGGAAATGGATAGTAGTGATGGTTATACAACAATGTGGATGTACTTAATGCCACTGAACTGTACACTCAGAAATGGTTAAAATGGTAAATTTTATGTCGTGTATTTTACCACACACAAAAAATTCAATGCTATTAGCCTTAAAAATGAAAACATAAAAGAATAATGTGTTACTTGTTATAAATTCTTGCTCATCTAGGCTGATAATAAAACCCCCCCAAAGCAACTAAGTTAAAATAAGCACCCAATTAGATTAAGCAAACCATTAACATAACAAAAATATTCTGTCATTGTTGAAAAGACACTAGCCATGCCAGGAGGATATACTTATTAAATTTTATGCACACACAACTTTATGGCCAAGATAATGATAAATTTGTATAACCACATCTTCATTAGCTAAATATCAATAGGAAAAGAAATCATGGTGGGGTCAATACATAATGCAGAACTGAAACCCTTGTTACTACAGAATTATCAAACTTGCATGCAATCTCCAGGTGTAGAAACAAAATACCTGTGAGAATGGAATCTGTATTTTGAATCTCCCCCACACTCTCCCTTAACCCAAACTGGGCCGATTTCCGTTTGCTTACCACCAGTCCTAGTACGAGGGTGCGGACTCTCTCTCCTATTTCCGGTGAAATGTCATTGCCAAACTGCTGCAAGGTAGTGAGGAACCGTTTCAGCTTGCTGAGCTGCCTGGCGCCACAGGCTGGGGGCAGCTGTTGATTAGCCAGAGAAGAAGAGGAAGAAGAGGAAGGCCCATTGCTAAAGCCATTGGGCGGTGAGGGGGCGCCATTCAAGGCTGTGGGTGAATGGCTCGTGCCATTAGTTACTGTCAGAGGGCACAAAATCAGAAAGAAAAAATAAACTTACAGAGAACATGCACAAGGAAATTACAATTAAGTATCCTTCCCTTCCAATCTAGTGAAGTTGGTAATTTAAAAGCTGTTGGGCCTTTTTGGTAAAATGCTTTGACTTCACAGGATTACCAGAGGCTCAGGTACTCCATAACTAAATGGGTGGACTCCTCACACCGCATGAGGATATCCTGCACAGAAGCTGATAAGAAATGGGAGCCGGCTGGAGCACAGGGACAGCCCTGCCTCCCATGCACACATATGCAAACACAGAACAAACAGCATTTTGGATGTCAGCCTTTTGTGCCAGGCTTACATCAATATAACAGAACTATTCCTTTCTAAACTGCTCCCCTAGAGAAAATGGACATTTGGTGGAGACTAAATTTATCACTGGACATTTTTAATCATGTTTTGTACACACAACTGACAGCTGTGTTTATAGAAATACGACTTTCAAGTTTTAACCTTATACCACCCAATTAGAAGGCTATTTTCTCCCCCTCATATTTCTTAACCACTTCTTTAAGGAAAACACCAATTTTATGTAAGAAGCCAAAATGCATATGGTAATTATCAAAGAGTTATTTCTAGAAATCGAAAGGGGACATCTCAGTCCAACTAACAGCATGGATTGGTGGTAACTTCGTAAATTCATTTGATAAAATTTATTTGAACGTCAAGGTGATAATCCATAAGAACTAGGCTAGAAAATTTTGCACATTTCTCACCAAAGAAATGTTGACTTTATCATGTTAGATCTTTATCAAATCCATCTTTTAAATATAATTTTGATAAACTACCTCCAACAATAGTTTGAAGATGTTTTAAGCACCTTATTATTCTTAAAAGTTTCAAGAAAATAAAATGGTCTCGTCCCAAATGAGTACCAAAGCAACCTGTCAAGAAATGACATCTCACTAGGACCTCTCACAGGAGGCATATGCCTATCACTGTGGCTTTGGGTAACAACAAACCAAATACAAGATGACAGTGTTACAACTTGGCACTGTTGCAGGCCCCTGCTCCTTACATGTTTGGAAAGGTCTTATAAAAGGCAGCGCAACACTACATAAATAGCCTGGATGTGTATTTTGCCGAACCCTTATAATCCCAAGGATCTATTTTTGCCTATTAGTTATTTTTCATTCATATACAGATTTCAGGGCAAACAGTCTGTAAATAGTATTATCTGCAACCAACAGCATTTATTAGTTTCACATATCTTTTGATGATATTTTAACCAGGACTTTCAGATTGATGAAAACAAAGCTATCTGCTATTCCTATTAAAATATAGAGAAAAAAAGGGAAGTTGCTATTCTATCAGAATATTCTGTCCTTTCCTTGGATGACACAAAAAGCAATACACTCCACTGATTCAGAACACAAGTCTTGAGCCAAGCTGAAATGGAATATTTAATAAATGTCTGACAAGTTCAAGCCAAGAAAGATGCTCCTTATTTCAGAAAGTTTTCTGTATGCAACTGTTGCATAGAATGATCCCTCTTTTAACTTAAGAATGTTAGATTTTAACATTATTTGTAAATAATAGAAGAAAGTGGTATTAGAAGATCAGAAGTAACCTGGAAATAATTATAGCATATTAACATGTTCCAAGTCAAAATGAACAAACTAAAATAAGGAGCTCCTCATTAAGTCAAAGGAGAAGTTACCGTGGTAATGATGAGTTACAGACCAAAGGCAGTGTTCTTCATTCGCTGAAATCACAGAAGACTACAACTTTGAAACAATAATGAAAAGGCAGGCAAATACTGGCAGTCATACAAATTACACCCAAGATATGATAATTCTGTGCTCAATACCTACTCACTGGCAAACAAATTGTTTGTGTGTGGGGGGTGGGGCTTCATTTCTGCATAATACACTGATGCTGGATCTTGCTGTCCCTTAATTTTTATTTGCAGAAAAAAATTTAATTTGAACTTGAAAAATGAAACAGCAAATGCAGAAATGCCTACTTACACGTTGTTGGTGTAAATGAACTGGTTCTGGGAGCTCCTTGAGTTGTTGGGGGAGGTGGCATCGTGGGAGGAGTCAGCCTAGACGGGGTCTTCACATCCACAGGTGAGTCTGGCATCGTGGAGTGCTTCTCAGTCCGATCTGGAGGATGCCACCATGATCATGTTATTTTACTCCTTAAGCACCTTAGGGTTTTTTTCGTACCTCAGTTTTATGAGAGGTTCATCTTTTTTACAAGCGAGGTAAGAAATCCAACATCTTCTATCAATAAAATAGGCTTATCTACTGAAGCTTAAATCAAGACTTTATCATCCAAACCCCACTTAAGAAGGTGTAGCACAGATGGCAGGACCTCATTTCTAACTGGGTAATTTTACATCCTATTGTTATTTCTGGCTTGGGCAGATGCTACCTTGGTAGTGTTACATGCAACAGCACAACTTCGCTTGAAGCTGAAGCCAACATTAGCAAGAAGTAAAAAATAGATGAGGAAGTGGGATGGTAATGAACCCCTCGGACAGCTCAGAAATAACACAAATCTGAGGCTCTGTTATGCAGGTGGGATACTGTTAGAAGCTGGTGTTTTGCAATGACTTTTTTGTAATACCTACCATCCCCTTTCCATGCTTAGTTTTCTAGCCTAACAGATGAAGCAGGCTATGTCTCCCAGACATAACCTCTCACTTCAATTTTTTTTCTGACCTGTTTGAAAAATCACCACTACATAAATGTCACAAAACGAAGTGAAGTTATTATTGACTTAGAACTTGTGAGTTTATGATCCACCATTTAAAAAATATGAAACCTGAGAAGTCCGTGCACCGCAGCAAAGAGTAGCCCCCACTCGCTGCAACTAGAGAAAAGCCCGTGTGCAGCAATGAAGACCCAACGCAGCCATAAATAAATAAATAAATAAATTTTAAAAATAAAATAAAACATATCAAACCAATACTTCAATTAATAATCTCAGGCAGAGTAAGAATGGAAAAGTCCCAAACTGAGAACTAAAGACCTTTCTAATATTTTTTCATGAGTATGTGACAGGGAGAAATTTCCTAATTACCCAATAATGAACATTTGCACTTCAGGACTGTTTTATACTAAGTATACTTTTCCCTTGGAATTTTAAACTTTTTTCTCAATCTGATCTACTCAAAGAAACAGATCTCCAGTTAAAAAAAAAAGTTTTCTTTTTTTTTTTTTTTTGATCCAATTTTCTACAAACATGTGTACACATGCACACACACACACCCCAAAAATATCTGAGGCGCCTCTTGCGGCCTTAGGCACAGGTATCTCCCATTTGGAGTTTTTGAAAAGTAATGTAACATAGACTATTAATAAAGAATGTGTCTCTTAAAACATTATGATCACCATAGTGAAAAACTCTCAAATTACTTGTCAATTATTAAAATGAAAAGCCCAAATTACTACTATGACAATTCCAAATCTACCTTACCTTTATTCAAAGCAATTTCATAAGACTTGGGTTGCAATAGAACACAATTTTTGAAAGTGGAAATAGCGTTGACACCGTATTAGGGAAGAATGAAAATAATAATCATTCTATTAAGAGCACTGTGAATGATGATCCAGTGAACAGTATCAGGGTCTCTATTTCTTAGTCTCTACTGCTGGCTGAATAACAATGACTGTCCCTATAGTGAATAAGTGTTCTGAGTGAGATGATTGTGAAGACACATGGAGAGCATCTCTACCTTTATCGTATTGTTAAAATTTTGACCTCATATTGCTATTCCAGAACATTTAACGAGTACCAGTGAATAACTTGTTGTAGAGAAATGCAGAAGTTAGGCAGGTTTAAAACCACTTCTTTGATAGTAAAATTCATTGCACCGTTTACTCACCTCAACCAACCTCAGCAACAAGGGAATAAATAGCTTTCCACTTGTGTTGCAGCTGAGGGAAGAGGTATAGCAGCAAATACAAGTCTCCCTAAATAAAGGCAAATATTTTCCTCATGCCAAGGAAGGAGGGATAAAGAGAGGCTTGCCAGAGTCAGCTGGGAGATAACAGTGGGAACTGCTGGTCCATCTGGTTTTCATTCTGCTAACACTCACATGGAGCTGTTAGCGAAGGCAGTCCAGACCCACAGATTTGAAGCACGTGGTTGCACAGAGAGAGAAAGGAAGAGCAGGAGGGGGAAGGGGAAGTGGGAATAACAGAGAAAGAAATAATAAGTATATCGAGCAATAGAAGGAAAGGGTGAGAAAGAGGGAACAGACCAAAAAGCAGGGAGAAAAGAGCCTGGAAAGGGAGAAAGTTACCCTGGACAGTTTCACCACCGCTAAAAGCTGAGCCTTGGTGGGCACAGGCCCTACCTTACTTGATGCAATTCTTGAGCAATACCTAAACTTGGAAATGTATCTTAAACACGCTTTTCATTACTCTTTTTCCAATAGCCCACACTATGGAAAAAGGGAGTAATAAACCATAAAGTTGACAGTGGGTTTCCTCTTCAGACTCTTTTAAGATAAAGTTTGTATTTCTGTCTTCCTCTGCCCAATTTTAGAAAGATTTTTGATATATTCATAATTTTAATTTGAATACCTTTTGAATACCTATCTTGGTCCACTTGTGTAACAGGATTCCTATCCAGAATTTAATAATAATAATACCAACAACAATTATTATAAAACGTAGATGAACAACTTTTTAAAATTCCTGAGATGTTGTCAGTATTTTAGGAGCAATAATCACTGAGCCAATGAATAGCAAAACACCACTACTTCTAACAGGAATACACACAGTCTCTCTGGAATACATGTATACGTGTATATATTTAAGATTTTGACATTAGCCACATTTCTGTGATGGCTAGCTTCACTCTGATGAAATGGAGTTCCAACCCAGAGGTCCTACAAACTTAGACAAAGTGGGACCATATGTAACTCATTCTGTGCTGTTCAGTGCAATCAATCCAGGATTGAAATAGATGATGAAATAACCAGCCAAGCCTAAGCCATACACACACAAAAACGCTCTGGAGTAGAGAGATTTAAGATAAATTCAGAAAATGTGTTTCAAGTATGCTGCGTTCTGTTGCATTTGTTTTGGATTATTAAAAAAAAAAAAAACATTTTGAAATATATATTCTTGAAACTTCTATAGCAAACAGCAAAAGAGCTATGATTCAAGCATAGAAGCATTTCACTCCATTTCAAATTAGAGGATATAGTAAAACCAATATTAAATTATAATATTTCTCATGTAATTTTTTAAGTTCATGAAAATTATACCGTTCTTGCATGTAATCTCTATTTTTAGTTGCTGTAGGGGAAAGCTGACATTATTGAAAGACTGACACAAAATGAAAAAAGAAAGAAAGAAAAAAATTATCAGATCAGGGAATTATGTGTTTTAAAAGAACTGACTTTACTTCTACCTTAATGATTCACATCACTTCTAAACAAGATCTTCCCTATGTGGTAAGTTTTCAACTCCCATAGCAAATATCCAACACATATGTACCAAAGATGGCTGATGCATGGAAGAAAATGTGGCATATATAAATACATTACCGATACCATTTCAATATCCAATTCAATGTCAGGGCCTTCTAGAAGTGGTATGTTTTCCATTTCCCTTTTTGTTGTTGTTGTTTTATGTGAAAAGGTATGGCATAATCTGCCATGGCACTTATTTTACTTTTAGTTAGTTCAAATAGTTCCAGGTGTGTTTTTAAGGTATGAAGCATAGGCATTCTACATTTCCCTTGTTTACATACCATTCTAGAGATGATTGGTGTAAAAAGATTTCAGTATTGGTATAATGAATGGCACGACATTTTCTATCAGAGTTCATCACGTCAATTATAATAGAAGAAATATCTTGGTTTCATAGGTGTTATGGGTTGAGGAACTTTTTGGTCAATTAGTAGTTAGTCCAGAGTTAGTCTTATGTGAATAAGTGTTAGTTACAAAAGCTAGAAGGTATGCACTAAGGAGGATTAAGCCCAAGTGGAACCACGGTACTATTAATGGAAAGGCAGGAGGAACAAAACTGGTACAGAATTTGATTTTTATTTCTCTGGAGAATTTGGCAAATACAGTTCTGACAATTGAGTCATTTAGTGACTCCAGTGATTGGGTGTGAGATGTTACAGGCAACTGTCTGCAGATTGGAAAGGTAGCCATCCAGCCTCCACACCACCACCACCTCATTTCCCTGAAAAACACCTCTGGTAACATTCATTCCTGCTCAGAACCCTTCAACAATGCCTAAGAATAAAAGTCAAATGCTAATATTTTAAGCTGGATGTACTGATACAGTGGGAAGGATATTTAGCAATAACAGGAGAACTTCCAAGTTAAGTCAGACTTGGTTGCAAATGTAGACTCCTGACCATCAGTAGTGGGCCCTCAGGCAAGTGAGTTACCCTGAGCCTCAGTCCCTCATAGGAATGGGGATACAATCCTCTACCTCATCAGGACCCCACCACAGCGCCTACTCATATTAGATACCAACACGTGTGAGCTCCGTTCTCTTTGACCTTCCTCTTCATGATCCATTTATGGGTTTATTTCCAGTGTCTTTCCCCAATTCTATGCTGTCTATATAGGGCACCCTGACATTACTCCTTGGCTTTTCTGCCTTTCTTTATCATGCTGTTGTTTCCTTTATCTAGAAGAACCTGTCCCATCTTATACATTATTCACTGCCCATTATAGATTCCACATCCTCTTACAGCTTTTCCCAGTTGCCCCAGGTGTCAACCACATCAGGTTTCCTCTGCCTCTCTTTTAGCATTTATCACAGCCCATCTGTACAATAGCTGTATATGTGAATGTGTATTATACACTCTAACACCCCAACCAGTGAAAATAGTAAGCAACTTGATAGCAATTTTTTTAACTGCCTCCTTAGGAAGACATTTAAAAAATAAACACAACCATGGTTTTCACTAGAAGCATGGTTACATTCCTAATTTTTACAAATCCATTCCCTATATTATAGCCAGTTCAAAGATAGCAACCCTAATTTCATGGCAAAAGACAAACACAGAACCATCAACAGCATATAAATATATGAGGAAATAGAGTACAGGTAATATGAGAAGATACTGAAAATCCAAAATTCAGTTCAACTGTGCAACCCACTTATTATGTGGTTTCAGGCAAGTGTAAGAATGACCTGTTACCTCATGTCTTACCACAGGTGTTATATGAAGATTGCTATATCTGAAATACAAATCTGATCTGACCTACTCCCTGATTTAAAACCTTTGGGAGTGTCCCACTGACCACAGAATGAAATATATGCTCTTCAGCTTAGCTTATGTCACAGATACTGTTGAGTGCCTACTCAACAGCCCTCATCCCTGTCTTCCTGCTGAAGAGCTCTAACTTTGTTCGGGTACAAAATTTGGGGGGCCAGAGTCTCCTTGTTTTACATTAATCAGGTTATCACATTCCCCTTATCAGCAACAGGTTTCAGAGGTGAGTGTTGTGCTCCAATTCTGGACAATGGGTCATGAATGAGGCCTATGGAAAAGGTTCTAGGAAAGAATTCCTCACTCTCTAAACAGAGACCCAAGAAGAAAATAGCCCTTCTTCTTCTGATAGGCACTACTGTATCTATAAGTGATTCCTTCACTTCTTTGGAGTCTGCTTTTCTTATTTATAAAACTAAGCATCCTGGAATACGTGACCTCAAGGATCTTTTGCAAACTCTAATATTCTCTGGTTTCTTTTTCCAGATATGGCTTATGATCATCTCAAACATAAAGGAGACTACCCAGAGAAAATATATCTGACAATAAAGTGACCACTAGATTTCCTCTGTCCACATAAATTTCTATGTCCACAAGAATATGTCTGCACAGAAATTTTTTCCCATAAACATTAAAATTAATATGTACCTCTAGTTTTCAAATACATTTTCAATCCTCATTACTAAATCTCCATCAATGAGTTGGTTACAAAATACCCTACAAAATGTCCAAATTTCCCTGTTTAGTTATCATCAAAACACTCACTTTCACAGCTCAGGTTCTTGAAAGAGTAATCTACACTCACTTTCCTTATTTCCCATTCCACCTTACATGTACTTGGAGGGGACACCTGTAAGACTTTATGCCTAGAAAGTTTCCCTCCCAGTACAGGGACTTGCCATGCCCTCTAATCTCATAACTACCTTGGGAACTACCATGTTCTTTCGTGACCTTGTACCCAAGATACCAGTGGCTGGTCCAGGCACAGCGCTTAGTCCAAGATGGGCAATCTCAGGAAAGGAAAACAATCTCAAGGACTGTTTCCCAAGGAAAACCACACTGTCTACTGCCCTCCATGTCCAGAGAGCAGGCCTGTGTTGAAAAAGAAGGCAGCTAACAGACAGAAAGAAACAAAGAAGTGGCAAGAGATCATCCTTATAGTGCTTTGTAGTAAAGTTCTTCACTCTGCTGGATCCTAGGCACCAGCTGCATCTCTAAAATTCCTACAATTTGGATCTTCCAAACAATCCTAGTCAATCAGTCCCTACTTTGCCTAAAACCTAATTTGAGTTGACTTTTCACGCAAAACCAAAGAATCCTGACTAAAATAACCCTGGAATGTAGCATCGATGTATTCTCTTAATTCCCACTGAAACTCTTCTAAATAGTTTCTTCATTATTAATCCAAGAAACACTTGTATCCTTTATCTGGCATCCTTGTAGCAGCTGACACTGTTCAGGACTTCCTCCTTCCTGAAACATATTGTCCCCATGATACCACTATTCTAACACTCTCCTCATGTTTCTTAGGCCTTCCTGGGTGCTCCTTCTCAGTCTCTTTTATGGGTTCACCCTTCTTCACCTCTGTGATAATTACTGTTATTTTCCCCCAGTGTTCTTCTTCAAAGTTTCACTCTATACCTTTTCCTTAGTGACTTCATTGGTGCTGGGATAGTTACACCATGGCCATTATGCAGATAACTTGTACCTATAACTCTAGCCCTAATATCCTTTCCAAGTTCTAGAACCAAATATCTAGAATGCTACTCATTTCAACAGCCTGAATTCAAACCCTCATCATCCATCATCTCTCACCTGGCCTAATCAACAATCCATTGAATGGACTCCCAGATCTGACTATTCATCTCTGATCCATTCTCCAAAGACCTTTCATAATGCTAAGCATAAAGTCCTTGTGTCTTAGTAGGGCATAGAAAGACCTTTGTGACTCATCTCGTTCCCATCCACCCCCATCCATTCAGTAACTCTTTACTGAACTACTTATGGCTCTCCAAATGCCCCTGGGTCACACAGGGTTCCACTGCATTGCATCCCTTTCCTGAAATACTCTTCACCCCACCACTGCCTGGTTAAGTCCATCATTCCTTTAAAACTCCATTTGGGTGTCACTTCAGCCAGAAACAACAACCCTCCCATCTCAGGCTGTCCCAAACTCCCCCACATTTCCCTATTTCACTCTCTAGTTCCTCTTATGGCACTGATCACACTGTACTTAGAACCAACGTCAGTCTTTCCCACTAGTTCATGATTTACTTAAGGGAAATTATGACATATGGTTTGTTGTTATAGTCCCAGCACTTGGCACAATGCTTGACACATAGAAGGTTCTCAATACATTTAATATTTTAAATGAATATATATTGCTATAATGTCATAATGTAGGCAGATGGGGTAGGGTGTCCTTGGAGAAAAAGAACCAGATACAGCTTTTTGACATAAGAGAAGCCATTTTAGGCCTAAATCATTTTGTGATCTAAGCCTGGCCACAATGCTTGTCCTTGAATAGGTCTCAGTAATTAATGATTTTAAGGGAACAAAGGAATGCAGGAACAGAGGAAAAAGCAGTCAAGAAACAATAGTTCAGCAATAAATCAGAGTCCTAGTTTCTCCTCAAGGGATATACATAACCATCTTATACATATCTTGGAGTTGTTTTACAGGAACTAAGGCCTCCATCCAGGTGGAGGATGGTAAGGTAAGACCCCAGAACCTAAAGAAAGATGATGTTGACCTTTTCTGACCCTCGTGACTTCAATCAACTAAAGCTTAGATTCTGTCACCCTTTGCCCCAATTCTATGTAGAATTCTCCTCTGCTCAAGCCCCATCATGAATATGCACGTAGCTTAAAACTCCCCCAGTTTTGCTGTTGGGGAGACACTGCTTTGGGAAGGATCTCCAGTGTTCTCCTTACTTGCTGCAAGTAATAAATCCTTCCTTTTCCCGATCTTTGGCTTGGTTGTGTCTTTTGCAACACCCACCAAGAGGGGAACCCAGTTTTCAGGTAACAATAAGGCATGCCTTTCGTCACAATTTTGAAACACTAGAACTTTCAAGAGACATGACAGATTTAACTTAAGATACAATCATCTACATCTTTTTTCCATCCTTAAAAAAATCCTAAAAAGAATTTCTACATTAAGTAACCAAATATAAATCTTTGAATTGGATTATTGAGTTCACCAGTTTTAAAATGCCTTTCAGCAATCACAATATATTTCCTAAAACCTTTTATATTAGAAAAGGAGATTTGTAAGGCAATTTATACACGTATGACATAGCCTCCAAAAGCTCCCTTTTTTACAATAATAGTATCAGCGTAGTCATACATCATACATATGTACATTCAAAACAAAGAAAAAAAAAACATATTATGAACCAAAACCAATTTTTTCCACATTTCAAAGTTTTCCTGTTGCTTGTGTATGGATGGTAGGATTATAGATTATTTTTAGTTTCTGTTATCTTTCTTTTATTTAAAGTTATGCAATGAACATGTTTTATTTTTACAAGAAAAAAAAAAAACCCACAAAAACCCTTAGGATAAATCACCTAAAATCAGGCGTTAGGCACTACACCAAATGCCCTGCATGCTTTATCTCACTTTAAAATCTCACTATGAAAGGTACTACAAATTTGACCATCTTAATAAAGGAACTGAGGACCAGAGAGGGTGGATAATTTGTTCGAGGTTACAAGCTAGAACTTACTCCAGGTCGTCTCAGAGTTCATTATCATCTAAAACTAATATTATTTTATACAAGATCTGGAAAACTGAAATAAAGAAACATTCAGTAAATATTAAACCTAGAGACAGCATTATACTAGAACTGCACCTTCCAAAACTACTGTACTAGCCACATATGACCATTTAAATTTTAATTAATTAAAACTAAATAAAATTAAAAATTTAGATCCTCAGTCACACTAGCCACCATTCAAGTGCTCAACAGCCATGGTGACATGGCTACCATACTAGAAAGCTCAGTTATAGAGTATTTCTGTCATCACAAAAGGACAACGCCGTAATCAAATAATGGCTCTGAAATGTTACACTTAGAAACAAAAGCTCCGTGGGAGGAATCCATGGAAGTGTCCACGCAGCCTGAAAGTGTGGGGATGGGGGAAGGAGTGCCTTTGACCTCATCCTAAACACCTCCCATTCCCATTCAGATGTTTCACTTGTTTTATAGGTTGAGCTTCTGCATATGATTTCATTTGATGGGTAAAAGGAAAAATAAAAGTTTGAAACCCAATGACTAAGATAAGTGAGCTCTGAGGAAGCAGGAGAATAAGTCATGTTCAGTCCAAGTAATCAGTAAACACTGGGATAACTATGCTAATGAGAACAACGCCAAGGGTTCAGTCCTGGAAGAAGCTGGCCAGCAGCTGAGCCAGCAGCTGGTCCAGAAACAGGGATGACTGCCTAAAGCAGGACATCATGCCTTTAAAGAGCGTGAGTTAAGATGGAAGACGGCAAAAGAATGAGGTAAATCCATACTAATCTATCACAATTTCTAGAAAAATAACTTCAAAAATCTCTTGTGTCATCTCTTATAGGGACAATGAATTTCCCTTCACTTCCTCTATAGCACTTAAGTAGCTAGTACTTGAAATACTTATCTTGTTTTTGAATGTTTCCCCAATCACAGTGTCAACTTCACAAATGCAGAAAATTTTGACCTATTTTGTTAACTCCAGCTTCCACAGCATTTAGAAGAGTGCCTGAAACGGTAGGCACTTGATAAAGATTTGTTGAATGAATGAATAAAGAAAGTAAAAGCAAGGGAAAAAGTAAAGCGAGTTTCTGACAAAACAGGCAGAGACATATTAGTAACTCTATGGTTACCCAGAGTGGGCCAGAGGATGAGTAAGCAGACAGGAGACATGCTGAAAGCACACACTCATTTAAATGGAGTAGAGGCCCAACATAGTCTAAACCAGTTCACTCATTTTTGACAAAGATGACCTGCAGCCCACCAAGAGAAAGCACTATAAACATTAATAAGTACCCAAATGGTGGTTCTGGTTAGAAAAATCAATTACGAATTTCATAAAGTGTGGAAAGGAATGTGGGTCTTATAAATACTGGTAGACTCCAGGCATTAATTGTATGTATAAGCTCCTTAGAAATGTCATCTCTCCCACATCTGTTATTACCTTCACTCCAGTGATTCTGCTTCAGAGTCTAATAACCACTTCCTGGAGGTAGCTCCTGGAGCCACCAAGGGGATATCAAGCAGCCTGGGGTTAACTATGGTACTTTAACCAGCATAGTTCCACATTAATCTGTTTTAAGATTTAATGTATTTTAAGATTTCGTTTGGAAAAAAGGAACCTCTTGTTTAAGAAAGACAAGTTTGAAACGGCTGGCACAGGCAACTAGAGGAATGTTTGCTGAATGACTGTGATAAAAACACTAAGGAAAAAACCACAACTCTTAAATACATAGAAAAGTAACTCCTGCTTGCATAAAGAGCAGAGAAAGACAAAGGCATCACCAAGGGCCCATAAATTGAACATAAGCATTTATGTAAACCCCTGCTGCCAAAGTGCAGATTATTCCAGAAGGTGAAAAAAATCATTAGATAGTGATCCAAACCTTTAACAATCTCAAAGTACACACAATTTTTTACTCCATCAAGATTTGTCTTATTTGCCAATGACAAAGAAGGCTATAGAGCCAGCTCTGAGAGCTGTCGCAGAAAAAATGGTAGCATACACATCCAGCTGCAGTCAATTATGATTACCTAGATAAGACTTAGTAAATCTAGGCAGAAAATTATGAAGGTGCGCAGAGTATGTACCCATGACTAAATCACAGACAAGCAAATAGCAGAAGCTCAAATGAATATTTGTTGAATTTAATTGAATGTACTCTTAAAAATAACCAATCGGTACTGTTAGTGTGGACTTCACATAATAGGAAATGGGAAAGCACAGAGAGTTTTTAGGCAGCTGAATTATATACTCATTTTTATATTATAGGTATATGTGGAACAGAGAATAAATAGGGTAAGAAAGGCAAGAGGACCGGATACCAAGAGTGTAGGCAAGAAATGATACAGCATCCAGCATGGAAGTGGCCCTAAGAATGGAGAATAGGAGGGAGATTCAGGAGACATTTGAAAAGTCTGTGTCAAATTCACAGAGCTTCGTAACAAAATAAGATAAACCTTGAGTAAGTAGGAATCTAGAGGTGCATGGCAATGTGAAAAAGCAAACCCAAACACGACAGGAAGAACCATTTGGAAAAAAGTTCCGTTAAGTCATAGTGACTTAGAGGGATCCCTGCAACACTCTGTTGTTCATATATAAAACACACTAAACATCTTCCTCTCCTCCCACAGGTGCCACCATCAAATTATTCTCCCTCCTAAACGTGTTTCTCCATCTCCATCACCATCCTCGGGCACTACCATCTTCCACCAGGACTTTTTCAGGAGCTAATCTTAACAACCCCTCACCCCATAATGCCATCTGTTTACCATACAACAGATGGAATAATCTTGTCAAACACAAATGTATTCACTCGTCTAAATAACAGCATTTATTCAAAAATATCTGAGCCATCTACAAAGTGCTGGGTACTATTTTATACAACAGGGAGAAGGCAATAAAAACAAAGGAAAATCACTGCCCTCAAGAATTTTATATTCTAATGATCAGATCAAGTTACTACTCTAAATATTTTAAAGTGTTTCAATGGTTTACCATCACTCTTAAGATAATATCCAAAACCCTTTAAGTGACCTAGAACAGTAGATAGACTTAGTCTTTGCTTACCTCTCCTCTCTTATCTCACATCTCATTGGTTTAATCAGTTGCAAGTTTCACCTCACCTCACGGCCTTTCACTTAGCCAAGAAAACCCACCTCAGCTCAAATTCACTTACTCAAAGGTGTCCCTGATCCCCCCTCCCCCCCCACCCCCTGTGTTATAAGCTCTATTGTACCATCTAACTGTTGCTTACAGAGCTTACAGAAACTATTAAAAATAACTGTATAATTACTTGTTGTCTAACACCCCCTACCAGACAGGACAACGCTCCATAATGGCAGGGAGCGTATCATTTCAATATCATATATCAACTCAGTCCCAGAATTTATCACACTGTTAAGAACCTAGTATAAGTAAATTGTGGATAAAGACATTTTCTATTTAAAAATACAGATTTGGAGGTACAAGTAGAGCAAAGCAATTGGATTCCTTAGTTCCCTTAAAAGGAATTTCAAAATTTCTTCGATGATAGAGATAATAAAACAATGGTGATAATAACAGAACCAGTCTCCCAAATTCATACTTAATCCTCACTGCAATGGGGCTTCCACCAACACCATTCCACCCAACCACTCCAGCATAGGTACAAACTTTTTTGTGGTTAATGCAAAAGATATCAATCAATCTTTATCTTACTTGAGCTCTCAGCAGTCTTTGATCTGTCCAGCCACTTCTTACTCCTTTTCTCCTGTAGTATCATTCTTCTAGTTGTCACTAGGAGTTTCACTGAGTTCTCTCGGACCCCGGCCCCTCCTATGAGCCAGGGTCTCACCTTCTCCTCTTCTGAACTGCCTTCAACCCCTCTGCTCTCTCCTGGGAACCAGATGAGTTATCTAACTACTTGCTTAACAACTCTACCCAGATATCCCATTGACAGCTGTATTTAGAATCAAATCTACCATCTTCCTGAGGAAATCTGTGCCTCCTCCTGTACTTCAATCTCTATCTCCAAGCTGAAAGACCACAATCACCCTAAGCCTCCTCCCTCTGCACCGTCTTGCTTCCACATCTAATCCATGCCCCGTATCCTATCAATTCCACTTCTAAATGTTGACACCTTTAGGATCCACCCTCAGTTGACCTCTGACCTGGGTTCAGAACCTACAGAGCCTCTGAATGGTTTTCTTTACCTCTAGGTCCCTCTCTGCTCAAATCTTCTCCCCTTTGCTTCCAGAGCAATATTTTTAAAATATGAATCTGACAAAATCTTCTTATAATCCTTCTACAATATATAATCTATTTAAAATCTTTCTACAATTATAAAACTTGGTCAGGGAAAAGAATGAAGGTTCTTCTCTTCTTAACTCTGTATCTCGGATGTCTAAAAAAGGACCTTATACACAGTAGGTCCTTAAATAGTTTGTTGTATTAAGCCATTTAAAAAAAATTAAATTATCAAGATGTCCATTCTACTCCCCTTTGGTATATACTGTAATCATTAAATATAAAGCAATCCCAACTAAAATACTAACAAATTTTTTCCAGAATTTTACAAATGTTTTAAAAGTTAATTTGAAATAAAAATGAAAATAGCTAGGAAAACCAGGAAATGAAATGTAATGAGGAAATTGAGTCTAACATTTGTTAAAATGCACCATAAAACTACAATTTGAACAATGTGCTACTGGTATAGAAACAGATAATTCAGCAAAATAAAAGCTGAAAAGCAGAAAAAATATAAAGCTCAGAAATGACTATATAGCTAAGAATTCAGTATATGGTAAAGATGACTTCTAATATTAGTGAGAAAATGATAAAAGCAATTCAATGAACTCTCTTTGGAACTACTAGACAACAATTTGGAAAAAATGAAGTAAACCCCTGTCTCATATACAAAGTCATTCACTTCCCGTATGAATAAAACTTTAATATAAAAATGAAAAAAAAAATACTAAATATATAGGTATTTACTTGTTTACTCTTAGGATTGGAAAAGAGAGTCTAAACTATAAGAAAGGCAGAACCAATAACGGCACTTATTAATAAATTTGAGTACAGCAAAAAATACCATAAACAAAGTAAAAGGCAAGCAACACCCAGGGAACAAATATTTGTTATGTGACAACAATGAATTGATATCCTTAATATATAAATAGTCCCACTGAATCAATAATTAAAAGTCAAAAAGCCCATCAAAAAAGACTGTTAAACAGCAGGAATAGGAAATGCACAAAAGAAAAATAAATGACCTATAACCCTGTGGAGAAAAAAATTTAACCTCACTAGTATTTTTTTACATTATTAAAACAAGATACTCTTTAATCTAACAGATTGACAGAATTTTAAAAATGATAATATAGTATTAGTTACAATACAAACTGGCACTTTAACACTTTTGTAAAATGATACCAATTTTCCTATAGGACAATTAGGCAATATGTATCAACTGCCTCTAAATTATATATATCCTTTAATATACCAATTCCACTGTTTAAAAATTATCCTAAGTAAATAATATCAAGTGTACAAAGATGTTTATAATGAAGAAGACTGGAAATAACCTAGTTGTCCAACTATGGACATTTGGCAATTCAAATTCTAATAGAACCATACAGTAGAACATGATGATGTGTATATTTACATGGAAAGATACTACAAAGATATATGCTTTGCAGGATCCTGTTTAAAAAAACAACTATTTTAAGACAGTTATAGATGGATGGATGTGTCTGTATTTGTGTGCACAAGTAAAAAGTCTGGAAGGATATGCATACAAAGGATCTACATCAGAAATATTAAGAGTGGCTATCTCTTAAATCAGTGGTTCACAATATGGCAGAGCTTTCAAATATACTGTCAAACAGTCATGTTATAAAAAGCCTTTTTCTTTTCAATTTTTTGCTCAGTTTTAACACTGTATTTAAACAATTCTAAGACCCCTCTATTTTTTCTTTATATCATCTCTGAAACTGGGATAAGTACTCTAAAACCATGGAATCAAAGCATTATTCATGCTTAGTGGCAGCACTTTTTTCTGGGAGCACTTTTTTACTTGTAAAATAACCATGGGCCTTAAAATCAATTTAGATAAAATATAGCACACCTAGATTTTTCTAATGAAACTAAATGTGAAAAAAATTAAGAGAAAAACATACTTTGCTCTATTTGGAAGTCTACCAAGGCTGTTCAGCTTCAGTTTGAAGGAGCAAAAAACTGGGATTCAAGACAACCAAAAGGGGGAGGGGAGGGGTCAGGAGGTAGGGTTCTCTACAGGGGCTGTAGCACAGGAAAACCCTTGAACATGTCACAAAGGTAGAAAAAGTGCCTTATTCACCTCAGTATCCCAATCATCTAGCAGTGCCTAGCACCAGTGTCTATTGAGTAAAGGTATAAATGCTCTTTTAGTAATAAAGAAGTCTACACACAGTACAGACAGAAAGGAAAAGATCTCAGATCACTTAGCAGGGGAGAATCCAGAAGTATAGTAGCACACCATGAGAGCAAAATCCCCAAATAAATGATCAAATTCTTTATAAACCGTTCAAGGAGCACCATACAACATAACAGAACCCTCCACTTAAAGCTGTTTCACTAAGTTGTCTAGAGAAGGGTTCCCAAAGACAAGTTTGGACTGCCTATGAATTATATTAGCAAATTCTTTACATATAACAATATTTACACACCACATGAGAACTGAAGGTATGTGTTTAAATGGACATTTCTCTGACTTAGTATGGTCAATATATAAAAAGATCAAGTCTATAAATTCTACACAGTTGGGTTAATTTCACATTTACTATTTCTTAATAGATTCTGCCTCAGTTAATATTCTGCATAATACAATTTTTCATGGAGGCCCATGACCTTATTTAAATTAATAAAGTAATTCAGAGAAGGTACCCTAATTAATTATTGCTAATAAATATTCCCTAAGGACAGAAGCTCAAGTTCTGTTTACCAAAGAAATAACTGCACATGTATATTCAGATGTATCTAAGTAAGTCCATTTTCCCTTATATCAAGACACTTCAAAAGCAAGCATATCTTTTAATCTCAGGAAGACCATCAGGGAACCAAGAACTATAAAATTCTATCTGGCTACAGTCTGAATGACACATTTTTACAATACACACCACCTTAAGTTCTAGGGATGTGCCTCAAGTAGACATGTAAATAAATTCAAGTTATTAAGTCCTTAATGTAGCCTCATCTGTACATATACTTTAAGTGTGGGTAAATATGTTATTAAATTAAGATGACAGTCTAAATTCCCATCCATTTACTAGGAATCATTTATATTTCATATAGCACTAGAGATGTCTTCTCTGAGTTTATGAAGAATTATAATGGGAGGAAGTCAAACCAAACATTGATGGACAACTGCAAAGAGCATTCCATGTACAAATGAAAAATGTTGCTTGCAAGAGATATATAAGATCATTTTCAAAAGCATGACCTCCTTGATACTCTTTGTCAGATAAATTAATCACAAAAGTAATAAATGTCTAAATACGAAGGAAGCTGTTCTCATTCAAGGTTCACCACATTATTACTAACTTGTTACTAACAATAACTCAAATTAGTATATATCCAATCACCCCTATGATAATATCACTACTACTACTTCCTTAAAAAGCAAAGGGGTAGAATTTTTGGCACAGGGCAAACACCAGCACAGAAGTCCACTCTCATTGTGAATGTTGTCATTCCTTGAGCAGCAGCAAGAAAAAGATGCTGGGAATCTCTGTTTTGAGGGGTCAAACCAGTGCTTATTATTACGTGCCGCTCCCTTCTCAAAATTACTGCCCAGGATACCTCAGGAAAGTTACTGGAGACTAATAAACCATTTCACAACTCTTCATCATCACTCTCTGAAAAATAATAATTTACTAGTACGAGCTTAGATTTGCAAGAAAACACTAGCTTTTGCCCTGGTAGATCATATTTTATGTCTACTTGGCCTGACTCTAGGCAAAATTATAAAGTCAGCGACGTTTATCTTCAGTGTCTCCCCTTTCTCTTTGGTTTATCTTCCTTTCAGTACCTCCCACTATTCCTCACCCACGAGAAATCTGTAACTCTTATCCTACCCTTAGTTTAAAGACAGTAAATTGTGACACCCACCTAGACCCAACGTCCAGAGCTTCAGATCTGTCCCAAGTGTCTACTTCTGGGACTAAAGTTGCAGTAATCATATAATGGCAGTAACTAATTAGTGGCACACACACACACTTTTCCTCATTTTGTGACTCAGAATTACCTGAGTTGAGGGGCAGGGGGAAGGGTAGAGGAAATGCAGAAAGAAACACCATGCAATTGAATGGAGGGAATTTATCTTGTTCCTCTCTTCTGCCCCGCCCTGAACACATTACTGAGTGCTCAGTAACACCTAACCCTTTAACAAACAAACATGGTCCTTCTCTACCTTAATTTGAAGGATAAGCTGTTATAGGTCTTTTATAGCAGCAGTCGCCAACCTTTTTGGCACCAGGGACCGGTTTTGTGGAAAACAATTTTTCCACGGTGAGGCGGGGGGTGGGGGGGAGGCATGGTTCAGGCGGAGCGGCAGCTCCCCTGCCACTCACCGGGGGGGGGGGGGGGAATCCCTGTTTTATAGGGCCTTCAGGAACCAAGGAAGTATCAGTGGGAAGGACAGGACAGTATCACAAACAGTTCTAGGCAGTTACATATTGAAGGATATAATCCAATGTCTATGGAACATCTATTTATGAATATGATAAATCCTAGAAAGTTACTATTTTCCTTCTCCCCTCTACAAATGGTCAGCTCATTTTCACCTTTTCTATTTTCAGCATCAGTGTCACCTCCTGAGGGCATCAATCCTTCCCTGGCCATCCAATCTCAAGCAGGTTTTTGTGCCCCTTTGTTTCCTTCACATACTTGGAAAACTCAAAATTCTTTTACATCCTTTTCCTTGGAGTTTAGTGGGCTCCCACCCCAGAATCCCAGCCCCAGCACAGTGTCTGGCACAGAATTACTACAAAAGACCTGCTAAAACAAAATTTTAAAGACAGAATTCTAACTTTCAAAGGGGCAACAGTAGAATGTGAACTAGTTATAAAACCAGTAAGAAAAGAAACAGGGAGGGGTCATGAACCAGAAACACAAAGGGAGGGTTAATAACCGTGAGTTCATGCTAAGGTCAAGGTTAGATGGGCGGTGTGATAAAGCAAAGAGGAAAAGCTGAATGGGACAGAGAAAATGAAGAAGGCTTTCCAGATTAAATGAGCCTGAGCATGTCCAGCCTGGTTGAGCCCCAGACAAGACGAGACAAGAAAGACAGTAAAAAATGAGGGTGCATTAATTAATCTTGAAGACATCATTTGACTTGCCTCAATCCTCCAGCCAAATTCTGATAACCTCATGCCCTATTTAAGCAAATAAAGTGAGGTTATCAGGCATAAAGCCCTGCAAACCTCACCCTCAGAACTCCTGCTTCTCTGCACCTGAATCTTGAGTTTCAGAAGAGGCAACTTCTGTCTCTAGAGGCTTCACTCTACCAATCATTCCACCCTCTCCTTAACTTGAGCTTGTCTGACTCTACCTCTTCCTTCCTAGAACCTAGGCATGCTCAAATCTCTCCCACCAAGAACAAACCAACCCCTCTCTCCATGTAGACGGTGTTCCCTCCATCCTTCCACTGGCAGGCTTCTGAAGAGTAGACCTCACTGGCTCTGTCTACATCATCTCTTCCATCAACTTTGAAACGCACCACAAACAAGCTCCAACAAAGGGACAGAGGTTTACTGGTAACTATTGATATATTCCTTCCAGATGGCCAAATCCAAAAGGCAATCTAGCCCCTCCCAATTAACTCCTGGTCCCTCTGCAGCATTTCACACTATAGACCACTCCCTCCATGAAACTCTTTGCCCCCCTGATTTTAATGAGACCTGACTCTCAGATGCCCTGGTAGTCACCAGGGTTCTTTTCGAGGCTTTTCTCTCTTCACACCATACATTTGCCTCCATTCCAAAGGTTTTAGCTATCACCTCTGACTTCAAATCAAGATTTCCAGTATACACATCTCTACTCAACAAACCTGTGGTCTAGCTCCCTATGGAATATCTCAGCAGTCATATAACAGATAAACCTGAAAGTTAATGCTCTATTGATGAATTATTCACTATTCTGGTTGATGGCGATCAGTTGTCCAAATAAGAATTCAGAGTCATCCTAGACACCACGACTCCCCAGTCCCTGGCTCCACATCCAACCGATGTATTAGAGCCCTTTGGTTCTCTCTAGTTAGTACCCCTAGAGCCTGCTGCTCCCAGCCTCCTTCTCTTTTTCATTGATACTAAAGCCAATCATCATCCTATCTCACCAAGCAGACTGCAGATTTCATCTTCTTCAATTTACCTTCTACATCACTTCCAAAGTGATATGAACATTCAACCCAACAATATGATCCCTCTGCTTAAAAGCCTCCAGTTACTTTCCTTTCTGCCACTCCAACCTATAAGACAGATGTCTACTTCTGATACTTCCTCATGCTGTAAGCTCTAGCCATGCTGGTTCATGCCTTAGCATTCCTGTTTTATGTTCTTCCCTATATTTAAAATGTCCTCTGGCAACAAGAAGCTTGTGATCTTTCAAGACAGAGAAGAAATGCCACCTCTTCCATGAAGGCTTCCCTCATTACCCTTGTTCCACATTCAAATTAGAGAGAGATGATCACTTCCTTCTTTAGGCTCTACTTTGCATATATCTATTAGAGAACTTAGCATCATCCAATTGTTGTGCTTGCAAGTGTGTGTCCAGGTGTGTATACTATGCACACATACACATACATTCCTTAGAAGACTAGGCCCACATCCTATGGATTATTCCACCCCAGCATTCTGCACAGAGCCTAGTAAGTAAATGCTTAGTAGCTGGCTCTAAATAAACATTTGATGGCAAACTGCTGTAAGTCAAAAACACTAGAATTTAGGACAGCAAAGGAAAGAAAGTCATCAAGTTAAAAAAAGAAAATCATAGAAGGTGAGAAAGAAAATAGCATTTCTACATTAGACCCTGCCCTGAACCAACTGGGAGTTAGAAGGTCTGGCTCTCTGCACTCCAAAGCTCTCTGCTCCTTCCCCTGTCATAACACAACACACATCTTATTGTAAATAACTTTATGTGTGTCCTCCTTGCTTGGGAGAAATATCACTACTATTACTGTCAAAATATCTTAATAGCAATTATATTTATTGAGCATTTACCAAGTGCCAGGTACCTTGCTAAACGCTTTACATATGTTAACTCATTTAATGTTCACAATAGGCCAGTGCTGTGAATGTTATTAATATTACCATTGTACAGATGGAAAAAGTGAGCCTTAAAAAGATTAATCAATTTGCCCATTGTCCTGTAGCTAGTGAACAGGATTCAAAGCCAAGGAGTATGATTTCAGGGCCCACGCTCCTGATTCAGCTACTATACTATACTACTAGCGCGCCCCCCCCCCCCAATAACCCACCATCAAATACATAAATAAAGGCCACCAGGGATCTAGGAAGGCATGGGCTACGTTTGGCTTATTTACTACTTGACACATAGTAAATGCTCAGTAAATATTTGCTGGCCGACTGGCTGGCCAAATAAAAGATTATTTAAAACTCTGTGCCTAATATATATATATTTTTTTTCTATAAAATGAAGGTGTGGTTCTTTAAGATTTCTTTCAACTGTAAAAATTCTATGGTTTTAGTATATGCAGGTAAAGTGCCTGCTGCCTATGATACGGTGATGACACATTGGGAACAGTACAGACAGGTAACTAGGAGCGTGGGTTGTATATCAGCAGGCCTTGAAAGGAATCCTAGATACATCTCCTAACCTGGGAAAATTCCTTGATCTGTGAATCTTTATTTCCTCACCTTAAGATATGGGTGGTCCTAGCAACTGCCTCAGTAGGTGATTTTGAGGATTAAATGAGAAAATATGAATGTGAAGCACTTACACAATGTCTAGAACTACTCAAACACTAAATAAATGGCAGCTATTACTGAAATACTCAGAATCAGATATTGACTGATACACTCACACGAAGTGAAAAGGTAAGCACCTGCTCATGAAACAAACACAGCATTCTCACAGGAAGACTATGTCGTATTTCATTATTTTACTGTCCAAAGCTACATCTTTGGATTCAGCATGTGAGTTAGAAAGAGAAAATTTAGCAAACAACTATATTTTCATTCAGAATTGTGGGTTCTTATTCCTTTCCCTTGTGTCCCTATTTGTTCATATCCAGATAATTCACCCAGACCTCAGTCTCTCCCATTTCTCATTTCTCTCACTAGAAGACATATTTCTTTCTTCTTTCTTTCTTTCTTTATTTATGGCTGTGTTGGGTCTTCATTGCTGCGCATGGGCTTCCTCTAGTTGTGGCGAGCGGGGGCTACTCTTAGATGCAGTGTGCAGGCTTCTCGTTGCAGTGGCTTCTCTTTGTTGCGGAGCATGGGCTCTAGGCACGCAGGCTTCAGTAGTTGTGGCACTTGGGCTCAGTAGCTGTAGCTCGAGGCCTCTAGAGTGCAGACTCAGTAGTTGGGGTGCACGGGCTTAGTTGCTCCGCAGCATGTGGAATCTTCCCAGCCCAGGGCTCAAACCCATGGGCAGGCAGATTCTTAACTACGCGCCACCAGGTAAGTCCCAGAAGACATATTTCTTATTTGTCATAAAAAATGAAGGATGAGTACGGAGGAGGACTCTTCCTAAGGAGGAATTTTAATCCACACAAATTTCTCAGACCTCTTTGCTAGCCTGATTATAGAGCATCCTGCCCCCTCCTCCCAAAAAAGTTTCCCTAAAAAAGTTAAATTTATTCAATTGAAAATAATTTTAAGAAAATTGATATCCATTATCTAAGAGTAGCTAAAATATCCTCAAATGTCCCTAAACCAAATTTATGAAATCCCTTCCTAAAAAGAAACACTAAGTTCTTTTTCCTCTTTGAGCCCTAGTATTAGCAAGCAAGGAAAATCTACTAAAAGAAAAAACAAACAAACAAACAAACAAACTAGGTTCTAGCAGGCTATCACAAAACTGTAAGAAACATTATTATCTCATAAAATTTAATAAATGCACAATAAAATTTTTAAATAAATGAAATAAAAAGTAGCACGACTATTTTATATTTTTTATAGTAGCAAACATATAAGATGTTACATTAAAGATGGCATATGTGGGGCTTCCCTGGTGGCTCAGTGGTCAAGAATTCACCTGTCAATGCAAGGGACACAGGCTCCAGCCCTGGTCCGGGAAGATCTCACATGCTGTGGAGCAACTAAGCCCGTGCGCCACAACTACTGAGCCTGTGCTCTAAAGCCCATGAGGCACAACTACTGAGCCCGCATGCTACAACTACTGAAGCCCATATGCCTAGAGCCCGTGCTCCACAACAAGAGAAGCCCCTGCAATGAGAAGCCCGCACACTGCAATGAAGGGTAGCCCCCTCTCGCCGCAACTAGAGAAAGCCCTCACGCAGCAACGAAGACCCAATGCAGCCAAAAAATAATTAATTAATTAATTAAAAAAAAAAAAAAAGATGGCATATGTGAAAATTTTCAGTCACATTTTCCTTAGAATTTTGGGAAGATGGTATTAAAAATCGTAATACCTTCAGTTGAATTTATCCTAAAATTTCTAAATTCTTTATCAGATAATGCTTATTTGTTTGATACAATTGCCAGTTCTTACTATTCATGATAACGAGTCAGGAATGGCATAAATAAATGAAAACTCAGACAAAGCTCTGCCTGCTCTCAAAAATCCTCATGAACCAACATTAACTAATCTTAATTTTATGTTTTATCACTGCTCTTGCTCATTCTCTTGTGCAGAAATTAATTAGCAGTGATGTGGGCAAAAGGGAGGCAGTGGGAGAGAAAGGTCAAAATCAATTCGCTCTGAATAAACAGGCTGTAACTGATAGTTGGCTGTATTCACATTTTGTGAATGAGAAAACCAATATGAGTTCTACAAGGTCTCACAGAAAGGCAGTTTGGAAGAAGTCAACGCCACACCAGGAGCAGCATCCATGAAAAAAATGTCTAAACAGGACCAAGAGGGTGTAAGTCAGTCTGTGTCATGATCCGTCTTTTCAAGAGATGATAAAATGAGTACTATGAAGAGGTGGCCTGAGTAACCAGCAAACTCATGTTCCACGGAAGGACCTCATTCTACTTCCTATACCCACGTCTGCAACATACGGAAGCAGGATTTGGATACATCTAATGAGGTTTAGATAGAATAAGTATTATTGCTATCATTATCATCATTACTACTACTTCAGCAACCATTTATTGGGCAGGAGTGGAGAGGGGCAACGTGTGTTGAAATAATTTTTCATGATTTCATTTAATACTTAAGAGAACCAGATGAGCAAACTGAGGCACACAGAGCAAGTAAATGGAGGTCAGATGAGGAAATCATACCCAGATTTGTTTGACTGCAAAACCCAAGCTCTTAAGCATTGTATTACCCTCCACCCAGAAACCATGTTGGTTCAAATAAGGATACTCTAGAGTCAACGAGTTCCACAATGAGAAAACTATGTACAGGATATAAGTATCAGAAAGTAGTGAAATGTGGAGCCTAGATAGGGTATTCATAATTATGAGATGTGAGCATAGCTCTGATATAACTAAAAGAAATATAAATGCTATCAAATACATGGGAAATAAAGGTATAAAATACAAATAAAAGAATATAAAAGTTAACTTCAAAACTGGAATTTATGCATAGTCACAATTTTGAATAAAACATTAATCCAGCATTTTCCATTTTCTCAAAATTGTCTACCCCTTATAGTCACATACAATTTAATTTTTTCCACTTCAATTTCTATCTCAGGACTTAGTTCCTCACCCAAGCTACCCTCCCACATTTCCAACTGTCTGCAGAATGGCTTCTATTATTATAAGAGTCTCAAACTCAACACATCAGTAAGATCAGCCTTTCCACAGAACCACTTCTTCCTCCTGACTTTCTTATTTCCACTGAGGCACAGTCATCTTGCCAGTTATCCAGGCTCAAAATGTCAGCAGCATTCTTGATTCTGCTCCTCGTTTTCTCCCAAATAACAGTACGAATTCAATGAACTCCTATCCCATAGACTCCAACTCCTTGGTGCATTTAAATTCCTACCATGCTGATCTGGGCCCTCACTGCCTCTTGCAATTTCTTCCCAATTAATCTCCATTTTCCTGGCTCTCAATTTCCATGGCAACCATTATCTCAACTTTACATCCCCTGCTAGACTTCAAGTTCCTTCAGTGCTGGGACTATGTCCTCTCTCTGAAACCCCTGCAGTGCTTTGCACAAGTCCTTCCCAGAGTCAGTAGCTAAATATTTTTCACATTAAAATGAATCCTCTCTAATGTGCAGCCACTAAAACTCAGTTATACTTTGAGATGATGCCTATGAAGCCACTACAACTCAGCTACTTTGAGATGGGGCAGCAACCTCATAGAAGTCAGAAATTTTAAGTGGGTCCAAGGAAATTATTCAGATAATTAAACTGACATTACTGCTACACAGGAAGTCTACACTGTGGCCTGTGTTCTCCCAGAGGACACAAATATTTCATCGATACCTTATGTCCATTCATGTATCATTCCAGACTGTCTCTGCCTTGAAAGAAGAAAGAAATGAGTTTTTCTGCACAGTTGACTTCTCATATGCTAATAGATGATGCCAGGGTAACCTGTACCAGTGAAACGCATTTCAAGGGCAGTAGGGAGGCTGCATAACAGACCTCAACATGGGGACTGTTCATTATGAAGAAAAGAAAACAAAAACCAAAATAAAGGGAATTCCCTGGCAGTCCAGTGGTTAGGACTCTACACTTTCACTGCCGAGGGCACAGGTTTGATCCCTGGTCAGGGAACTAAGATCCTGCAAGCCACGTGGCACGGCCAAAAATTAAAAGAATTAAAAAATTTTAAAAAAGAGAAATGTGGAAGGAGATTCTAAACCGTAGCTTATAATAAGAGTAGCAAATAATTTCCCTGTATGCAAACACATTTTTTTACACAAAGATTTTTAATATTACTCCAGCTCAACTGTTCGTTTACCTTTGGCAAATGCCTGTCCCTCAGCACATCACACCCAAAATGGGTTTAAAAGTACTAGAGAACAGCAGTCAAGACCCAAAAGCAGACTGAACATGCAGCCTTGACTAGCACTCTATAGAGTGGTGCTTAGCTTAAAGGACTCACCCTGCAATACAAAGAACCAGAAAGCAAACAAACTGGACTGAATACCAATGATAGTAAAATAATCTGCATGATGCAGAGAATAATCAATAATAGGAATTCGAGGCACAATGAGGTCTTCAGATTGAGACACTGTTAAATACCTGATGTTATGGCATCATGCAGAGGTGCTGGACAGAGGTTACCTGGGATGAGTGTTCAATCTGTTAGACAGGAAAGTCCTTAATGGCCTAAAAAGAAGCACATGGTCTCCCCTTCCCTCTCCCTGCCACCTCTCTGAGTCTGATCTCCCAGTGCACATCCATCCTCACCCAGGTCCAACCAAGCCACGATGGCTGCCTCCTTCCTGTCCCTGAAATGATTCAGGCCACACTCCAGCCTTTCCACCTCTCCACTTTTATGTTCTCCCCCCATATAGCCACATGAAATCTCTGTTCAAAAATCCCTTCTCGGGCTTCCCTGGTGGCGCAGTGGTTGAGAATCTGCCTGCCAATGCAGGGGACACGGGTTCGAGCTCTTGTCTGGGAAGATCCCACATGCCGCGGAGCAACTGGGCCCGTGAGCCACAACTATTGAGCCTGAGTGTCTGGAGCCTCTGCTCCGAAACAAGAGAGGCCGCGATAAGTGAGAGGCCCGCGCACCGCGATGAAGAGTGGCCCCCACTCGCCGCAACTGGAGAAAGCCCTCACACAGAAACGAAGACCCGACACAGCCAAAAATAAACATAATAAATAAATAATAAATAAAAAAATTTAAAAAAAAAAAATCCCTTCTCAAAGAGGCCCATTTCAACCACCCAAATTAAAACTGCAAGCTGACCCCTTGCCCTAACAGTCCTAAGGACCTTTCTTATCCTGCCCAATTTTTTTGTAATTATCATCTTCGAACATACTACAGAATTCGCTTATGTTTTATGTTTATCATTTATTGTCCACTCCTGTCCTCCCACCCCCACACTTACCCATACACTGGAATTAGGTTCTATGAGGGCAAGGAATTGAGCGTGCTTTATTCACTGACTCATCCCCAGGGGCTAGAAAATGGTGTAGCAGATATTAAGAGAGCTCAATCAATACTTGCTACACAACTGATTAAATGAATTTATCAATCATAGAACTGTTATGATTGAGTTACAGGTTATTTTTATGAGACACTGATCACCCATATTATGTATAAAACACTGTGCTAGGCTCTACGGGTAAAAAAGGAATAAAAGACAATAAAAGAGTCCTTGACCTCAAACAATTTGTCCCAAAAGTGCCTCGGAGGTTTCACTAGAGCAAAGGATGCCACACCCATTTTATCTATTCACCCACTTCCTCCAGCATCTGCTACACACCTGCCTACATGCAAAAGTTTACAACAGAAAGGAGACACATCAAGGGTCAGCATGTGCCAAGTTATATTTGTTGCCAAGTGTTTAGCTCACCAAATGAACCAATTCAACTGATATACTTCTAATAAACAAGTAACTTGAAATGTAAACATTTATAATTAATTGTAATATATTGATTGCTTAAATGAACATAAAATATAGTTTTTTTCAGATCTTCAAGAAATTCTGATTTTGTCAAAATTTATGAAGTGTCAGTAAATGATGTCTAGGCCCTGCCCTTCCTTCATTCTTAAACTGGGGGAAAATAGAGCAAATTGTTATTCAGACACTGTGTGTGCAATATGACTTTAGCATGACTGAAGCTTGTTATGGGTTAAATCCCTAGAAATATTATAACCTCTGTAAAGCGTGTTGTGGAAGGAAGGAGGGAGGAATGGAGGCAGGAAGAAAGAGAAAAACGGACGGACCAACAGAGAGAACAAAGCACAGATCTGACACCCAGCCTGGTCTTTTGAAGGTGAGACATTCGTTTTAACTAGATAGACTGTGTGCAGTATCTTTAAATATGTTCTAAGGAAACAAGTTTTGAGGTGTGCTGACTGTTTCTACTATTAGAAACCAAAAAAAAAAAGCAAGTGAGAGAAATTGGTCAAAAATAAAGGTCACCCTTGCAAAGTAACTGAAAATAATCACAAACTGGGGGATTATCCCATTATCCAAGATATGGTCACTGTCCGTAGTAGACAAGAGAGGAGACATCCAGTAGTGTCGTTTGTAATATTATATCTTGTAAACCAAACAAAATAAAATGAGGAGGCATGGGACCTAGGTCAGATGTGGCACTGCACCACGCAGGTTCTACGTGTCAGGCTCCTGTCTGCTAGACCCAGCACTTACTAGTGTATGTGCCTATCTCACCTGATCAGCCAGCTTTTCTTTCTCCTCTCTTTCTAGAGGAAAACAAATATGACGCAAGTATCTGTATTCATGGCATCCTGCAGGGTAGGATGAGTATGCAAGCAGGGTGCTGAACAGACAACATTTGGGATGGCCTACAAAGTGTCTGTAAGGCTATTTCTCAGTGAGGAAATGATCCCCTCTGAATTTTCCTGAAGCCTTGCAAACCCATCACTTCTGAAAGATGCTGTTGTTAAGAATCCAACTGGTGCTTAACTAAGGAAAATGATCAATCTTAGGAGCCAACAGCCAGCTGCCGGATTCTGAACTGTGATTCCGCCTCCCAAACTTCTATGGCTCTTCTACCTTCCCACCCTTCTTCTTACACTCCAGCCAGAATTCAGCAGCAATAAATGTGACTCCTCTCACACAACATGCAGCTGTCAACAGCTCTGTACAGTTCTGTAGGACATCAAAAAACATTTCAAGAATCGCGTTAAGTGCACACTACCTCCCCCTCCACATTCCTTAAGCATTATTTGTTTTCCTGACTGTTGGGTGGCAGGGGAATGGATATAATAAAAAAAAGTCTACTGATGGAGGAGCGGAGAACCTCTAGCCAAAAACAAATACATGATTGTAAAAGTGGGGAGCGAGTTTAAAGAATAACTCAACTAATCCATATATTTGATAAGATTATGTCCAAGACAATAGTAACTTGGAACTCTCTTTAGACATTCAACCACCAGCAACATCTGCCCCCGCCCCCCAACCCCACAATTCTTCTACAGAAAGTTTGACAACCTAAACACTGCCTCACAGACTAAATGAAAATAATCACAGAATAGTTTCTTGCAATTAAATGCATCATGCATGCAAAAACTATGGAGTGCCTTATTTTCTCCACTTGAGTGCATTAAAAATTCCTTTCAAAAAGTTTATATCTAATAACTATGCAACTAACTAATAAAGTTACTGCTTTATGAATTAAAACTCTTTTTACAATATCCTTCATATAACCACAATTTTCACTCCAATTCAGAAGGCAATTTGACTTCCTCAGGTTAAAATTTCTCAAAAAAAAACCAAAAAACAAACAAACAAAAACACAGAGTGTTACTTGTAAAAATTTTTCAAGTTCACTGAGATAAACTCTGGCTAAGAAAAATTTTTTTTTTCAATCCCAGGTTGTTTCACTGGGCATGGACTTTGCCATAGAATTCCTTGAGTTTCCTTCCTTACATAATTCTAGATCAAGAGCAAGAGACTGCAGATGCTGCACACTACCACCCTGGCAATATGTTAACAATGTTTTATTAAGAAGACAACAGGGCTTCCCTGGTGGCGCAGTGGTTGGGGGTCTGCCTGCCAGTGCAGAGGACACGGGTTCGAGCCCTGGTCTGGGAGGATCCCACATGCCGCGGAGCAACTAAGCCCGTGAGCCACAACTACTGAGCTTGCGCGTCTGGAGCTTGTGCTCCGCAACAGGAGAGGCCACGACAGTGAGAGGCCCGCGCACCGCGATGAAGAGAGGCCCCCGCTCGCCGCAACTGGAGAAAGCCCTCGCACAGAAACGAAGACCCAACACAGCCAAAAATAAATAAATAAATAAATAAATAAATTTATTAAAAAAAAAAAAAAAAGAAGACAACAGTACCAGAAAAGCATTCCCAACAAGATGCTGCCAACTGTTTAAATATTCCTCGAAACCATCCTGATGTTTTATTATGATCAGTGTGTGTCGCTGGTAGATCAGGCTCCTGTTATTAACTGGGCCCTGTGCTAGGTCTTTTAAGTGAATTACCTCACTTAATTCTCACAATAATACTATGATTTTAGGTACTAATTTTCCCTTTCAACAGATGAGAAGACATGAGCTAAAAAAGGTTAAAAAATTGCTCAAAGTCAAACATCAAGGTCAGAATCCAAGAGATGTTTATTCTGATTCTAAAATTCATGCTAATTCCAATTCAACAGAGTGCCTCCATGTATTTAAAGGCTCATCTCATTCCTCTGATAGTTATTTAGTGCCTACTAAGAACATGACATATAGCAGTTCAAGTTATCCTTTAAGACCATGTCACTTTTGATGGCTTCTGACACATTTAGAATAAAATCCCAACTCCTAGCAACGGGCCAACCCCTGAACTCGGCTCGAACTACCTTTGAAAATGCTGATCATATTTTCACCTCAAGGCTTCTGAACTTTCTGTTCCTCTGCCACTAACTCTTCAGATCCTTCAGGTCTCCACAAAAATATTACCTCCTTAAAGGTGACTTCCTTGACAATCCAATCTAAATAAGTGGCCCCACTCACCCACTCTCCCTCTAGCCTGTTTTTTGTTTGTTTGTTTTTTTAATAAATTTATTTATTTTCGGCAGCGTTGGGTCTTCGTTGCTGTGCGCGGGCTTTTCTCTAGTTGCAGCGAGCGGGGGCTACTCTTCATTCGGGTGCACGGGATTCTCACTGCGGTGGCTTCTCTTGTTGCGGAGCACGGGCTCTAGGCACGAGGGCTTCAGTAGTTGTGGCTCAAGGGCTCTAGAGCGCAGGCTCAGTAGTCGTGGCGCATGGGCTTGGCTGCTCTGCAGCATGTGGGATCTTCCTGGACCAGGGCTCGAACCTGTGTCCCCTGCATTGGCAGGTGGATTCTTAACCACTGTGCCACCAGGGAAACCCTAGCCTGTTTTTTAATTGTACTTATCCCTATCTGAAATTATCTCGGAGATGTATCTGTTTCTCTGTTTATTGTTTGTCTCCTCCCAACTAAAATACAAATGCCCTGAGAGGAAAACAGACCCACCAGTCTTACTCAGTACCTACGACAGTGTCACACCCACAGTGTGAGCTCAGTAAATATATATTTTTTAAATGGATGAGTGAACTCTAGGTGCCATGGAGACACATACATAATTAGATACAGGCCTGACCCTTAAAAAAGTGTTCAATCTACAAGGGGACAACTACACAATTTCACAAGGCAAAATGTTTTAAGTGCCATAAGTGAAATAATAACAAAGTATTACATGGTTTCAAAACAGAAAGCATTAAAAGTCATAAAACATAATATTAATAACTACTTATAATTTCATCAAGAAAAAAGGGAGGAAGATAAATTAATGAGGGAATAGGAGAGAACACGAACACACACACACAATCTCACTCACTCATGTTATTCCTTAGAGCAGAAATGCTCGCTTTGGTCAAGGCTTGGAAGATATAAACATCATTGAAATTCAAAAGCAGTTCTGAAAGAGAGGATGCCTCAATTGGTATGCAAGGGATGTTTCCTCCCCCTGAATACATTATGAACTTGCAGCATGCTAATATGCCATGCTATCATAAGCACCAGATGGGGCAGTAGGCAGTACATGTCCCATCAAACCTCAAGAAGATGTATTAATGTTCATGCTCTTTAAAAAAAAAAATCCTTTGCCTGTGTCCCTAGACTTCCACATTTCTTAGCATTCAGTTACTTTCTCTCAAAGCACAGTCCTCCAGGGCTGCTCCTCTTCACCAGATGGTGTCAGGAATCATTTCAATCTATTTTATCACAGGAGGCAAAGGCCACAAAGCGTGTCAGACTACGTTTACTGAAGTTGCACCAAGCACAAAAGAGAACAGCAGATACAGGAGATGTAAGACCTAAATCTTCTCCAGACACTACTGATGAAACATCTGTAATGACACTGAATCCTTATTTATGTTCAACACAGAGAAAAATAAAAAGAATACTTTTATATATCTAAACTTTCTGAATTACCTGATATTACTGTGAAATTGAGGTCTATCTAAATATTCTCTAAAGATGATCAAGCTAAACTCAAAATTTTGAATAATCAGAAGGTGGCCTCAAAACAAGACAAGGGTATAATAAATGGTGCCTGAGTGCAATGAAATAGACTCACTTCTTTAAAAGTAACTATCAGAATAAACAACACCACAGAATTGGGTTGAAATGTACCTTCTCTTAACTATCTCATTCAATTTAGCTATAATGTGTGGGCATCCAAATATGCTATTAGAAACCAAGGCTCTGAACAAACACATTGTTTGTAATTTCTTGAGTTTATTTATTGTGGGGTTTTTTTTGAGTTTTTTATTTTTTTATTTTTTATTGAGTTTTATTTTTTTTAAATACATCATTTAAAACAAATAAATTGCCTTGATTTCCATTCATTGGGACCTCCATGATAAAAAAAAAAAGGGGGGGGGTATTTTCTCTAGACTACACAAGGAGACAGAAAAACGACGATTTACAACAGTGATTCTCAAATTTAAATATGCTTCAGAATCCTCTGAGAGCTTGTTCAAACATAGATTACTGGGCTACCCCCAGAGTTTCTGATTAAGTTTGTAGAAGGGCAGAAAATATGCATTTCCAATTAAGTTCCTGGTTGATGCTGGTACTGCTGGCCCATGCACCCCACTTTAAGAACCACTTAATTACATCATTCTACACCATGTTTCCAAAGTGCTCCAATGACCCTTGGAAAGTCTGTAATCCATGCAGAGTATCAGCAATATCCTTGTAAAAACAGAGCCACTCAGTTGATAAGCTACACTGACCTTCTATAAATTTTTTAAAGGCACAAATTAAGAGACGTACTTACCAAATATGTGTCAAATTAGCAAGATTATTCTTCCAAGGTATACAAGGTAATGAATGATATTCTCTGAAACTCAAACCTGCCCTCCTATCCCTTTCAAAGGATTCAATGTGTATGTTGAAACATAAGAGGACAAAAATATTTAAAGATAGTTTCACTATTATAAGAAATTGTATGTTTTCCAAGAAATTACGTATCAGGCACTGAATGAATTATTTTAGCAATCTCTCTGGAGTCTTTAGGATAAATTTTATCAGCCTATCAAACTGCTACTCATCTAAGATTATTGGTAGAAGAAACTGTTGATGGAATGTACTCTGTAAGTGAAAACATGAAAATATTTTGTTAATATTTGTCTTTTGCTAGAATCTTAGTCAATATGTCTGCTGGAACACTGACACCTTACACCCATCCTCCCAAACTACATGCAAGTGTCCAGGTAGAGGGAGCGCTAATTTCCCCAAATATTACAAATGTCAAAAGCCCTGGGCTTTGCTTCTAATTTCAGCAATTCTGTCAGAAAGTGTTTTTCTTAAGTGTTATATATTGTATCATACTTCTAGTAAATATTATCATGATAAACTACCAGATTTATAATACATGCACTATGCAATTAACTAATATGCAGCTAGCTGCCAAGAAACCTGTGTGGCCAAAAAATTTAATGTATTATTTTTCCTTAACTCAAAGAAAATGCTTGATTATTCAACACCATTTACCAAAAATTTTATAAGATTTACTTCTTAATTTTTCCCCTCATAATTAACATGCTTTATGCATTATTTCTTTCCTTTAAAAATCTCTGTGAATCCCAGTCCACCTCTCATCCTCACTTATTCATTAAGCAAACATTTGCTGATTGCCTACTACATGCCAACCTCACAGGTAGCCTGGAATGGAATTATCAGAACTAGGAAATCAAGATCTTAATATAAATGGCAGCTTTATCAAGAAAAGCTGATGACACTTAAAATGTCTATTATTTTAAACAATGGGGAGTCTGTATCTTGGGATACATAAAAGGTTAGACAGAATTCAACTCTCTAGCAATATCTCCTACCAAGAGAAATGAAAATCAGTAAGGAGGGAAAGGTCTCAGCCACCTAAAATGACGCCACAAATTAAAATTGCCACTTATTAATATCTTGGGGGAAAAAAAACAAAAACAAAACAAGATGGGCTTCTCAAGTTTTCACTTAAGCATGCACTTTATTATTTTACTCGCCATTCTAAGTTTGGTTATATGGTTTCCAAGTTAGCAAATTGCTGGAATGGGTAAGAGTGTGGGCACATGAACAGGAAGGGGTTGGGCAGAAGAAAGAAAAGAGAGAAAATTCTATCAAGTGTAGACAAAACTCAGAAAATCCCATCAAATATAGACAAAACTCACCAAGCACAACAGGCTAGAGCCCTTTTGCGTGATTCAAACGCTGTCCCCTATTTTTAAGTCCAGAGAGTGTCACCGTCTGCCTTTAATAATTACTGCTTGCATGTAAACTCTGCTTTTTAGGGAGACACAGCATGTTTACAATCATTATTACCACCCACCGTATTGTGAAGCAAAAGTCGGCAAGACAGAATAATTGTTTCTGAGGCAAAGAAAGTGAAGCTCAGGCAGATAGTAAAATGACTTACTTGCTCCTGGTCACACCACTAAGTGGAAGAACCTTGACTCACACCCAGTAATTGACATTCCTAATGCCCTGTGTTCTTTGATAGATGGCCTCATAAAACACAATATATTAATGGTTTATAATATAAATCCAAGTCATAAAGCAAAAGATAAAACATATTCAGCACAAACTGATTAAGAACATAGCTAAGTATAAAGAACAGGGCCATTCAAAATAACTGACCAACATGTACAGAAATTTTAAACAAATAAACAGAAGCAACTTTGTAGCTTAAAGAGATACCCTTCTGCTCTCTGGAAAACACTACAAAATGGTTCAATTCTCCAAGAAGTTTTAGCAAAAGGTGTATTAACATCACACTGATATGCTTTACCCACAGAAGATATGAGTAGAAGATATGAGAAGAAAGATATTCTTCACCAGCAAAATTAAATTACTTGCCCAAAACAACAGGGGGTAAGTAGCAGATCCAGAGATTTTAACCAGTTCTTCAGACTCCTAAAGGAGTGCATTAAAAAAAAAAGTAATAAGATGTATTAAAAATTGGGACCAGGGCTTCCCTGGTGGCGCAGTGGTTGAGAGTCTGCCTGCCAATGCAAGGGACACAGGTTCGAGCCCTGGTCTGGGAAGATCCCACATGCCGCAGAGCAGCTGGGCCCGTGAGCCACATTACTGAGCCTGCGCGTCTGGAGCCTGTGCTCCGCAACAAGAGAGGCTGCGATAATGAGAGGTCCGCGCACCGCGATGAAGAGTGGCCCCCACTTGCCACAACTAGAGAAAGCCCTCGCACAGAAACGAAGACCCAACACAGCCATAAATTAATTAATTAATTAATTTTTTAAAAAAAAGTTAAAAAAAAAAAAAATTGGGACCAAAAAAAAAAAAAAGCCAGAATGATATTCCTCTATGTAGCGAATAAATAATAACAGGTAACTCTTCCTTTCAGCAAAGTTCTTTAGAAAGACTCCTAAATTGTACAAAAACTTGAAAAAGTTTTGAAAGCTTGATCACATCTACATTTACCATTTTTTTGGCTATTTCACGCTCAGCAAGCAAACACTGGTATATAAGAGAATGCCTGGGTAATTAAGAAGTTGAGTTTTACCTCTGGTTTCTGTCACTCTGTATTTTATAAACCAATGATTAAGAACATTCCAGAAAGTCTGGAAGAAAATAAAGTGTTTTCTAAGGACAAAAATCTTCATTTTGATTCCTTTAATATTTTCCTGTCTCTAGGCTGTACAAATACAACTAATGCTAGAGCAGAAAGAAAGAAAAAAATAAATGTTAACAGACCTTTCAAATGATGTGTTGCCTTAAGTGCTGAGTATATAGGTTCAGATAGAACCATTTTAAAGAGGAAACAATGCCCATCTCACATGGAAAGTGTCAGAATCAAGGCCCTTCTTTGTTCCAGTCATATCTTTGTCAGAACACATGTTAAGCATTTCAAATGAAATAATATATAAATTGTTACCACAGGACCCTCAAATTTTATTATGCATTTTCCTCCCAATAACCTGAGAATCATTAAACCAAACAAGCCCAAAGGAAGGCAGTGAAGTTAAATCGTGCAAAGTTCAAATGTAAAGTAATGATATGCTCAGAAGCACAATTGTCTTTCCCAAAGTTCTAAATAACTTAGCACCCCATCAAAATCATCCCAGATTATTAAGAATGGTCTGTTTATTTGGACAAACTCTTTAGGACTCTTGTTAAAGCCATAAACACATGATAAAGACACCCTTAAATATCCCTTCTTCCTAAAGAGCATTTCTGCCTGTCTAATTACATAGGTCTTAAGACCAAACTCTTTACAGTATCATGTTCTCATCGGTACTTTCAAATTTACTTTCTTGCATGAGCATCAAAGTACACTGTATGATGTTAACAAACCACACAGAATTAAAAGAATCCCTCTAATAAAGTGAGACTTTTTACAGACTGCACTTATCACTTAGCCTTTAAAAGGGAAATGTGGAAGACAGAAGTGAAATCTTCTAGAGAAAACAGCCCACAATTTAAAAATCAACTGCTTTTTTTAGAGGGGGAGAGGCATGGTGAAAAAAGATAATCTGCTTTCCTACAACCCGTGCTCATCTTCTGGAAACACATTCTGCCTGCCTAGAACCTCCTGGGGCAGAACCATGGGTACCCAGCAGTCTCACTACCAAGAGATCTGATATTTTTTTAACCACACAGTGTTTAACAGTTTTGTCTGCCAATGTGTTGAATACATCATTTGATTTCCAGTTTTCTACTATAATCCAAAACATAGAAAATCATCCATCTGAGGTTCTGATCAACAAAAGATAGCCAGGATTACCTCATTCCAAAAGCCTAGAAAGGTGATATCTTAGTTAACCTATACAGCTTTTTCAGGGAGTAAATTTACAATTTCTATTAGACTTTTCAAAATAATGACATTAGTCCCCCAATGCCTATTACTCCCATTGTACTCTCTCAAGAGAAGTAGAAATACACAGAGAAATAACTACCTTGCTAACCTGCTTTACCCAAGATCATTCTTGATGACTGAGGCTAATGCTTTTCCATTTTTATTTTTCAGCACAGAGAACTCCACCTTCTATGCTACTCTACTTCAAATTCAAACATCCCCCTTTAAATGTTTCCATCTAGCTTCCATTACAAACCATCCTCTCATCAAGCGCATCAGACTCACCCCTCCTTAAAAAGAACAAAAAAGGAATCCAAAATCAGCTGACAAACCAGAGAATCCCATCTCTAACATTTAAAGATATCTGTGTGTCCTCGAGGGAAAATGCTTAATTTATCTGATCTTCAGGTTTCCAATAGATCACATGGTCACAGAAACCCTTTGCAGAACTGTAGTGAGGATTAGAAAGTATATAAGGTGCCTAGCCTTGAGGCCTGGCATGTATAGGCTTTCAATAAAAGGCTTATACTATACTATCAGATTTATTCTGTTCGGAGATGGCAGTTACATACTCCCTTTGAGATTAAGAGGATATCCCGATTCCTTTGATTGGAACTCTATGGGTTGAAAAACATAATTAAGCTAGACATTCTCAGAAAGTACGTTTACATTAATATTAATTAATGCAAACAGCTGTTTCAGAAAGCCAGCCAGATAAACCTGCTTCTTGGTCAGGTGTGAAATCCTATTGTTCTCAAGCTATGAGTCATTTACGTTAATGACTTATTCCACTAGATACTGTTAGCTACCAAAGAACCACAACTGTACACAAAGAAATTGCTTTCAAGAAATACTATACCCACTGTCACACACAGATATTAAAATTTAATAAACAAAAATCAATGTCCTATCCTCAGTATAAGAACAACAAACTAAAAAATGTTAAGTTACATTAACAGAGATCCAATCTGAAGAAGTAGGAGACAGGCAAGGCTTTCCAATAAGCCCACTGCCCACCCTTCCGGCTCTGTCCTTGACTTCTAATCCAGTTAGGTACTACCTGCCTCTGGGTTCCTTTACCTGTCTCCAGGCTCTTGTTATTCCATATCATAATTGCTGTTTATTTCACTGCCTGGAGCACTAGAACTCAAAACTCCTGGAGTGCATGGCATGGAGAGACTGAACCATAGTTATTTAGTCCCTGGTAGATTTTTCAGCAACCCACATAGGTCTGCTACCTGAATTTCCTTATTACAGTAACCTTACAGTTGTCACAGCCTTACTAAGCAGATTATTCGATCTGCTTAATACTCAGGTAATTAACCACATTCAGGCTCTCTAATTTCCAAACAATTATAAGATAAATTTGATGGCATGCTTTTGCCACAGGCCAAGTGATTACTGTTACAGAATTTTCTCCCACATAGCTCTGCAGTCATGGAGTAGGAGGGGAGAAAGCATATGGTAAGAGCAATCCAGGGTAGAATATAAAAGACAACAAAGTACGATTGACACTAATACGGTAATGTGAGTGAGCGTAGCGTGTATATGAGATTTAGAAGCAGCATGGTAAAGAGGGTGAATCTTCTTACTTTAATAAATCACCTGAGCAAGTCACTTAACTTCTATGATCCTCAGTTTCAACATCTGTAAACTGAAGGCACTTTCAAGATCAGTCTTCCAGACTCTAAAATGTATTTGTTCCTTTGATGATTCAAAAGTCTGTTCAGGGCTTCCCTGGTGGCGCAGCGGTTGAGAATCTGCCTGCTAATGCAGGGGACACGGGTTCGAGCCCTGGTCTGGGAAGATCCCACATGCCGCGGAGCAACTAGGCCCGTGAGCCACAACTACTGAGCCTGCGCATCTGGAGCCTGTGCTCCGCAACAGGAGAGGCCACGATGGTGAGAGGCCCGCGCATCGCGATGAAGAGTGGCCCCCGCTTGCCGCAACTAGAGAAAGCCCTCGCACAGAAACGAAGACCCAACACAGCCAAAAATAAATTAATTAATTAATTAAAAAAAAAAAAAAAGTCTGTTCAGAATATTGTTATTACAGTATCTCCCTTGCAAACATCAAATATCAGTGTAGTGATGAAAGTTACTAAACATTTCTGGACTATATAATGCCTACTAAGCAAATGCTTATTTTAAGAAATAACAATAAACTAGTTGTCTTATGAAAATGTCCAAAATTATAGCCACTCCCCCAAAAAACAGATTAAATGCTTTTCTTTTTCAATAAACTATTAACTACAGAGGAAGATACCTTGTAAAAGTTTCCAAGTATTATTTAAAATATATAGAACTGAAAGGTCAAATACTCAGAAATATTAACAGAAAATAATTTAAAAAGAAAAAGGGAACTGGGGCCAGGGTTTGAAGAGAAGCTGGAACTTCTAAATGTCTGTTTCAAAAAAGTAATGTCTGCACAGTCTACATTTATAATTGGGTATTTGCTGCTGGTATAGTTGTCTGTAATAGCTGGCAGAAGGCTTGTCTGATACAGCAAAGAGTTAGCCTAACACAATGGCAAATCAACTTGCAAGGTAAAAATAGAGTGACAGTGAATGGACTGTTGTGTTTCATGTTCTTGTATAATAGCACTTAGATGCATCTATAAAAAAAATAATAACCAGGTGCATTATCCAAATGTTCAGTTACTAGGGACACTAACAGTTGTCTGTCCATGGCAATTTCATTTCTGTTTTTTACACAAATCATCACTTGCAAGCATTGATGTTAAAAACAGAAAAACAGTCTAGTACACAGTGGCTATAAATGCCAAATCAATTTTCAGCAGATAATAAAGTCCATGTTTTACAATCAGCAATGCACTGTTTTACTACCCAAAAATGTAAGCTAATAATATATAGCTCTACTAAATGGAAAATGCAGATATGCTGTTAAAAAAAAAGGCTGGCTGTGAGAGGATGGATCATTTCTGCAGGGATCCTCTTAAAGCTATGTGTAAGTGTTTTGAAAATATCACATGATGTGGCCATGTGTTAAAAATTACAGCCAGTTAAGTTCTCTGCTAAGAAAAATATGTGGGCAATTTATGAAATGCACTCCAGGATGGAGATGTCTTAAGTAAAACCAGATTTTGAAAACAAATCTTTTTTTTTTTTTTTTTTTTTTTTTGGAAACTTGAACTTAAAAAAAAGTTCCAGTCACATCTGGAGAGCAGGACCATTGAGAAAGGGTGGTCTGACCTAATACTAGCCATCTTCTGAAAGAACAGCACTATTTCTGGGCTACGCAGACTGTGCTCACTTATTGTCCTTTTAAGGAAACAGTCCTGAAAGCATTTTGTAGGTCAACATATGTTCTTTACTAATACTATACAAAGATTGATAAAAATATAAATGTATCAGAAAGCTTAGAGCCATCTCCTCCTGAAATACTATAATGCCAAACGTCTCCTAGCCTTCTCATAAGAAAACATTTTTCTTTCCTTAAACACAAAGATCTAGTTGTTCCGAAGTGACAGGCAGTGAAATGATATTTCCTTATATTGCGTTAAATCATCAAAACAGTTTAATCTGTTTCTTTAAAGCATGCATGGCCTCCTTTGACTTTTCATGGTTCCTTTTGAAATAGTATGCTATCAACAGCTAAAGTGCTTTTTTTTTTTTTATTAACTGACATAGTTATAGAAACCCTGAAACTAAGACTTTACCTACCCATCCCCACAGATTAGTATGTCTTTGAATGAGTTTGTGCACATCTGTTTCCAGGGATCCCCCATTTTTATGAAAAAGGTCCTAGATCTGAGAATTGTTACATCAAGTTTGGAACAACCAGGATCCAATTCTGATACCTGACCTACGGAAAAAAGATCATAATAATAATAATAATAATAATAATTGTTGATATATAAACACTTAGTCAAATTTAAGAAAGAAACAGTGACAATATCAAATTACCGGAAACACATCCTTTTAGTCTTCCACACATAATGTCTTACTTAAAAATATAAAATCTGTCCCAGATGGTAAAAACTGTCCATTAAAATAAGTATATATATATGGACTAAAATATGCTACAAATATATTAAGAGGTAGTCCATCCGACAGTAGTGGTTAAAAAGTGCAGATGGGTATCAAAAATAGCCAAGTGTCAGAACTGCTCAAGTATCGCCATTCTGACACAAGCTCATAGTCACAGCTGTTAATATGTTCTCTGCATCAAAGTACAAGGTTTTCTAACACAGTTGATGAGCAAGAGGCAGTGAGAAACATTGCCCACACTTCAGGTTACTGCTTTAGAACCAGTCATATATTAACGACAACACTAAAACACACTTATCAATGATTCTAAAACCTTAAATATAGTTCAATGCATTTTAAATAAGGATGCTTTGAAGAATACTTTAAAATCATGTAACCAGCATGGGATAGCAAGGGTCCTAACTAATCTCTTTCACTTATTATCATTCACAAATGGCTTTGGGTTATTATAGGGTTTTGTTTTACCAAAACAAAATATAGACTCTACAAAACACTAATAAATCAGATCATTTAACACATATTAATTAAGAGCATAAAAACAAATTAGATTTGACTGATGACATAAAAATCAGATAAAACGATACTACAATACTCTGGCTAAATAAAAAACACAAGCACTTTTTCACACAGATTCCACATCACATACCCAATGCACATTACATCTTTAGCTGCATGGTGCATATAAATCAAGATGATCTCTTAAAGAGTTAAAATGACCTTTCAGAGACCTCAGTCATTGTCTTTTTGTAAATTGATTTTCCCCATATTTCAGCTACACACATCTCTTGTCTACTAAACTAATGAAAAAGGTGCAGTTCTGTCACAAATCCGTCCTTTCTGCACATATATCAATAATGATGAGGACTACAAGACACATCCTAAGGGGAAAAACATTCTTCAAACAACTGGTGATACCTACACACAACTGTGGTTGCAGAAAACTGGCAGATAATGTTTCAAAACACCATCTGTGAGGTGTACAAACTCTGTGACCAAGTACAGCCTCTTCTGCCTGTCCTACCCAAAAAATCTGCACATATCAGCCAGCTGGAGGATCTCTATCTGCCCTTTTTTTTCTGAGATAGGCTACTCAAAGTAGGTAAAGGGCAATCCATGTAGTTCTTGAGAAAGCAGAAACACCCTCTCCCCACCAGGCTTCTACCAAGCTTCTCTCTCCATAAGCAGAGCCTTCACTGGCAACAATCACAGAAACACCCTAGGCTCCAAAGATAATATTTTTCAGAGGAAACAGACATACACTAAATTTCCAGGACCACAACAGCTTCAGTAATTCAGCAGACTTTTTATTTTTAATTAACCGATTTCGATTATTTGCCTGATGACATCTAAGGACTGTGATTTAGGATAAGACTGAAATAATTTGTAGTCCCTAAAGCTTCCTTCACTTTCTCTGACATGAACAGCTTTTTAAAGAGACCTTATCTCAGTATTCCACCATAATCTGTAAACTCTCTCCACAGATGAAATGCCCAGGATACAAGGTACAGATGACAGTCACAAAATCCAGAACAGAAACAATACTTCTTACTTTAGCTAAATCCCTCAAGTAAAATTGCTCTGGCAAACATATATGTGGCTGTACTTGCCCTCAGCCTTTAAAACACACCTCCCACATTTTAAAAGCAAGGGTTCCACACCCTGTACCCCTGTACCAAGATTTTTGAGGGCTCATTTTATGCCGCTTTCCACATCTCACCTCTGTCACCCCCAGCCTCTGCCTGCCCACGTAAAATACAGCTCACCGTGGGGCAGAAGGTATTTTTCCAAGCATAATAAAAAGTAAGCTTTCTTCATTTCAAAACCACAGAGAGAAAGCGGAGCAGGGCTAACTCACCAGGCATCCCTGAATCCAACGAACACACAGAAAGTGGCTCTCTCCTAAGAGCAAGCGTGCTCAGGGCTCATGCCTCCTGTTCTGGAATGGGCACCGGCAGAGAGAGGAGGGCCGTCAGAAGGGGCTGGGGCGGCATAGCCCGAGGCAGGGTGCTGGGCGCGTGCGCCTGCCAGGCAGAGACAGATGGAGAGCTGACACTCCGGATTGCACTTGGAGCAGAAATGTGGATGATGACAGGAGCACATGTGGCCTTGAACCCAGCCCTGTCTCTTCAGGCAGAACAATGACAGGGATGTGTATGCAAAGTATCACAACCCCTGCCTCCCCTTACCCACTCTACCTCTCTCAGCAAGTTCCAGAGCACCAAAGAACGGAAAGTAAAATGCAGAATGATAAGCTAAATGCTGAATAATTCATTCACCACCACCCCCAGCCCGTTACAAGTTAACCCTTATTTTGCCAAAAGAACAGAAAGTAGACCTGGCCCCCTACCACTGCTCACAATGAAAGCTGTCCTTTCCACCTTCGCATGTTAACCCCCATAATTGGGAACTTTATTAAAAAAAACAAACACAGGCACAGACCGCAAAGCTTGTTTATTGAACTGGAAGTCAAAAACAGTATAAAAAATGTTCTAAGACTGTGTATACTGTGCCAGTTTATCAGACTGAACAAAGTATCAGAATCACTTCCTTTGTCAGCTTCTCAGTAGTATGTGTAAAATAGAACACTTCTGAGAAGCAGAAGCAGACCACTTTTATTTTACTAGCGTGCTTTTAACCCCCTGGGATCCCCGCGTTGATATGCTCCAAACATTCTTAGCTTACTCTCCTCTACCTTGCACAGAGATCCATGGGAGATGAAAACAAAATCCTCACTGTAAAGGCTTTTCAAAAGCTGAACCATCATGTCCTCCTGATTTCTGAGTTTTTTGCACGCTCTTAAATGTTTATCCTTCCCATGAATAACACATACCCAGCCAGGTTCAATGGACTCTTCCCTATTAAGCTTTAATGGACACCATGATATATAAAACTAGAGCCTTTGTTATAGTGCTTTATCTAAAGCTGGCTATTTTCCTCTCAGCAGTCCCTCTTTAGTCCTTTGTAAAACATCCTTGCCTCATAGGAGAAACATATGCCTGCCTGCCTTGCATGACTTTTCTACACACACAAAAATGCCAGGCAGAAGGAAAATACTGTTCACTTCTAAAACTCTTCCTCAGTTTAACACTTGCAACTCTTTCCTAGGTCTCTGTGAGTTTAACGACACGACACATGATGAGACAGACCCCTCAGGCTTTACCTTTCCAGTGTATGTTCAATCCAGTATAAACACAGAAACAATTCCACTTAGGAGCCTCTGACCAGCCCACAAGCTCAGTGAATATGACAGCCGGGAGCATCCCCCTTAACTCTTGCTCTGCCTTCACAGTCTTCCAACTCATCCCGTGCTTATTCTACACTTTCGATATGCTTTTAGCCCTTATCAGATTGATTTTCCCTCTACTTGCTGCCTCAAAGAAACCATAAAAACCCATCTGAAAATAGAGGCAGTGACTCTTGACTTCTACCTCCTCACCCTTCCTACACCTTATCCCAAGAGTGCACACAACCTGTTTCAAAGCGTGCCCATGTACACACATACCCTGCACAAACTAAGAACAGATCATCTTTGGTAAACAGTGTCAATCAATAAGAACTTTTACAGTCCCCAAATACTGCGCCCAAGAAGTGCTGCTTCATCTAGTGAACCCCTCAAAAATCCATCACTGTCAGAGACAACTTGTAAAAAGACTATAATTCATAATGATTACTCTGTTCTGTCACTAATAGTGTACTGCACCCTATTTATGAGGCCAATCTTTTTGTTCATCTTAGTTAGATGTCACTTGTAATGAGGTTCTGTGTAATGGATTTCAGAACAGTTATGCACTGAGTTCAAACATTCTTATGACAGAAAGCTTTATAGCAGGCATGGGTGGATAATCAATTAAGCCCTGCTATAAGGGCCTTTATGGAATCCAGCATCCTAAATCTGCAGATTTTCATTTTTAAAGAGAGTTTTTTTTCTTAAGCCACCCAATGCTACATGCCACTGATTTTCTTTTTAATACTATACCTATGTTAGAGAACATTTTCACAGTGGGGAACCCAACTTTCATCAATATGCATGGTGAATCACTTCTAAAATAGAAAATGACAGGACAAAAATGCAATACACTTTAAGAAAACTGGATGATACCCGGTTTTAAAACTGGGTCTTAATATCGGTACACTGCAAGTCCCTAAACCACAGCTCAGAAAATTGAAGTTCCATATGCTGTGCGATTATGTATCTTTTCTATGTGTAAAAAAGCTTTTTAAGCTGTTATCTGACTACAGTAATTGCCACTTTAAATTGATCCACATCAACAAAACCTGGATCCCTGGAGATTCTCACCTAGAAATCTGATTGCAGAAAGGGCCTGAGTGTGTGTGCACCTGAGACTAGTTCAGCATTTTCTCCAGGAACCAGTTTCCTCCTCTTATCCTTTAAGCCATGGAGGCAAGCAAAGCAGCGACCCCATTTGGCAGTTCTCCCTGAACAGGAAAGCCTGGATGCATGGTTCTATAGTTCTATACAGCTACTTAGACAGAGGTAACTTTCCCTTTAATTAAAAAAAAAGAGTATAAAGAGCCAAGATCTCTAACATTCAAATTGTATAATAAAAATAGACAATCAATAACATGATGAATACATTTATGTAAGTGAGTGGGAAAAAAGAATATGTATTGTGGAAGTTTTCCCTGGCATAAAACACCGACCTGCATTACCATTAGGGAACATATTTTTAAAACTTAAAATATATTCAAAACAATAACAAAGAATACATTGCTGACCAATTAAGTGTCTTCCTTAGAAGAGCCATGTCAGTTAATGCATGTCTTTTAATTAAGAACACAGAGCATTTTTAAGGCAATCTTTTTTAAAGAGAGTCATCTAAAAAATCACTTTCCAAATCAGTAAATTTAGTCAACAACTGAATGCCCAGCTCCCAAAATAATACATAAATTTCTGACAGTATATTTAGCTCATTCACTAGAAGGACATTATGGTATTGTATTACTCTATTTTCCACTTGTTTCCAAAACAGACCATCCCTATAGTATAGAGTTTTCCTTTGTTCAAACCTGACTTACCAATAGGGATTAGCAGTCTACTGAAATTGTCTGCAGTTAATGCAAGCTCTCTGCACTGGTGAAGGAAGAGTTTGAGTTAAAACTTTTCCACAGGTCTTCTCAACTTTCCACTTGCTCCTAGCAGGCTGTTGTGATACACTGTGACTTCACACAGTAGGTATTAAGTGAGTTAATTCAAAGGAGCTGAAACCTCATTGATCCTAATTGAAAGCAATACACCCAACCAAATACCTTTCTACCCCATCTGCTCTGGCCTGCCACCAGCTATTCAATACAAGAGAATTAATAGTTTCAGATATTCTAACCGACCCAATAAAGGCACTCATTTAAGCAGGGCTGCATTAACAAAGTGAAAAAACAGGGCAAAATGGGTTCAAATGGAGCATTTTACTCCTAGTTGCCTTTAACAAAGCTGAATAAGGCTTATTCTGACTTTTTATGTGCAAGACTTGATAAACTGAATGAGAAGGCACTCAATGATCAGCCAACGAGCATTGATGAATGGTCATTAAGACCCCCCCTGCTCTTAGGGGAGACCTGTCCACAAAGTGGCACACCAGCTTGAAAGGGCGGACTCACTAATGTCCAGATTTCTCCGCTTGCTTGTTCCACTTTCAATTTCAGACCACTGGCCACCAAATGAGGCTGACATATTGGAAAATAATGTTTTATGGGCGAGTGGTAAAAAATAAAATGGAGGCATTAGCTCTGCTTTCAAATTCAAATCTGCTAGTTTTGTCAGACCCCAAAGGTTTTGATTTTCCACCCAGCTGGAAGCTATTAGTGTTTTCTAAAGGCATCCCACTGACAGGGCAAACCTACCTAATGTGTGAGCTGTTGGGCTACGGGAGATGGACCTCTCTTTTGGATGATTTCCTAACTTCTCATCACTTTGACAGTCAATTAAATAGATACAACACCTAATAAAAATGTACATTAATTTGTTTCTGCCACTGAAAGACATCTGAAACTGAATTAAATAAAAGCCATAATAGATTGTCTCCTGACAAAGATAAATCCAATTATACTTTGTCTGCAAGAAAAACAAATGGTTTATGTTTTAGTTAGGCTATAACATAAGATGCAGCCAACCAGAAAGAAATGAGTGGGATCGAAAAAAATTAAGTTAAAAAGTTCATTGAAGTATTCTATAAAGGTAAGAGAATATCTGTCATTTTAACCTTCTTTATATAAAAGTCTGTTGTAAACAACCGGACACATTCATGCTATTTCCCTCAAATATTTCCTTTGGGGGAAATGACTGGCGAGCATTTTTGTCTCCACAACTTTCAACCAGCCCACAGAAGAGCTCACAAGAGCTTTGCTTAAATGACAAAAGAACAGGAGACATGATTGCCATCTTAAGAATTTGAAGGGTGTATAAACATCACGGGGTCAAAGGGTTATTTAGGGCTATCCAAGAGGGCCTAAGTGCTAGCAATAAGATGGAATCAAGTCAAAGAAAACATGCTGGATAGAGGAAGCTTATCTTAATAGGTGATTATACCAGACATCACAGCAGCAGAAAAGCTTCGCTGCTTGGATCATTTGCAACTAGATGACAAAGCACCATACAAAACAGTGTCCCATGGAGAACATGCTATATGGTCTGTCGAGAAATCCAAATCTACCAGGGCAAGTGGCAGGTCAAGAACTAGAAGTCATGACCCCTTCCCTTCACCTGTGACATGTCAAACCAAAGGACTCAGGTCCCTTTGATTTTTGTTTCTCCAATCAGTTAAAGTGAGTTAATAATGTGCTCTAAACTGTAATTTGAAGATGCCAATCATAACAAACTTTTAAATAATAATGATTACCTAAGCTGATAAGCCCAAAAGTCTCTATGATATTTTTTTTCCACCTTCAGAATAAAATGTTAGTCATATCATTCCGACAATTTTTTAGGCACTGTATTTGATTCTCAACTCTGGTTGAAGTATAATGTTCTCTACATATGAATGAAAAGATGTATATTATTACATTTAAGTATGTAGGGAGCATGTATGTGTATTTCTACAAAATGAAATCTGTTTAAGATGAACTATCACGTGCAAAAACAAAATCTGTATTTGTAATTATTATGAATTGTTTCTAACAGTGCCAAGGCCTTTAAAATATCACAATATATTGCAGTTCTTTTCCACCAACGACTTTTGATTTTCAATACCTAATATTCAAAAATATTCTGAAATGTTAAAACAGATTTAACACTTGCATTGTCTGAATGTTGTATTATTTAAATGCAAACTTCAAACCTACTAATATCATTAAATGTAGATTAATCCACAGGCACCAGCAAAGGGTTAAATTATTTTTAAAAATTTTAAAGTAAAACACTTCCTTAGTAATCCACAAGGTTGTATACTAGCTATATCAACTCTCTCTACATACAAAAGCATATTCCCATAAAAATAATCAATCTTAAAAAGTATACACTTGCGTGTAAAATCTGCAAATAAGTTGCCATCTAGTTTCCTCCTATGTTTTATAACTACAAAAATCACTCAGATAATATAGAAGACACTCTGTACTCATCCCTTACCCATTTGACAAGGACTGTAACACTCTATGGAAAACCTTTGTTTCAATGTCACCACCTCCCCATCCTAACTAACGGCAAGTTAGTTTTGTTAAAAAGCAAGGGTGATGGCGTATGCTCCAATGAACTTACCCTCCTCCCAGCACCAGAGACAAAAACCTGCAGCTCTGCCCTGTGCAGGCAGCCATCTGGACAGCTTTCCCTCAAAGCCCAGCCCACACCACATGCAGGCAAACTCCGAGGGCTCGAGAGCTCTGTGGGGCTATTCATGACATACCAATTTCACATTTTCTGCCTGTACGCTTGCAACAATAAATGCTAATGAGGACTGTGAATGACAATTTTTAAGACAATAAAAAGGTCTCCAAATCCCTTGCATATGGAGACACTGTTTTCAAAACTTCACCTTCTGTTACAGAGCTTTTAGAGTCTAAAGGAGAAAAAAAGAATAACCTAAGGAAAACAATAAGATGATCAAAGCACAACTGACTCCTTAAGATTTCTAAAGAAAGCAATCTGTGTAAGTCCAGCGAACAACAGATCTCGTCACCCGTATGAACAGCCCTATGAATGCATGAGGTACCTTTAATCTCTACTACCTTTGCCTTCTGTAGATATGTAGCTTAGCAAATGCAGTTCCTGCAAAACACTGATTTTTTTTTTAGAGACTGGGAATTTTAAAGGCAGTATTTGTCCAAAAATAATTATAATAATCATCATCAATCACACTTTGGCATAGTATTTAACATTCCACATATCTTTAAATAAATGTAAATGCAAAAGTGGTCCTCTTCTGATAACGTCTATTCTTAAAAATAATGCAATGATTCTGGGTGATGAAATTATAAATCATGTTTATTTTCCTCTTTTAATTTTTCTCTATTTTCCAAATCTTCTAAAGTTAGCATGTATTACATTTTTGAGCCAGAAGAAACAATAAATATTACTTTCAATGCAATGAAAATACTGAACAAAAGACATAAATGTTTTGACCTTGATAGGAATTAAACTATTTTTCACAGCAACAAAAATAAAAGATTCATCTTACTGTAAATTGTGTGCAGGGCAGTCTTTTCATTAACATGGATTAAAACACTTTCAACAAAATCCACCAGGTGGAGCAAACACACAGCAATAAAACAAACAAACAAACAAAAAAAAAAATCCCAGAATTTTTTCATCATATTCTTTTCTCACAGGACTTTTATCTCTAACAAACTCTCCACTTCTATCTCTCCACATTGCAAATTAGCAAAATCCATCCACACATACTAATTTGCCACATTTATAAACAAATTCAAGCTTAGGTATTATGGATTCCATTATAAGTTTTCATTCCAAAACTGCTTTATTTGTTCAAATAATACCCAGCACAGTATATTTGCTTTTATAACAATGTAAATTTTTAAATTAATGTTTCACTCTGACCATCCTGGGTTTCGTCATGTACCCCTCTCTTCCTCCCCTCACCCCCCCCACAAGACCAGGCAGAATAGAATGCAATGCTGTATATTCTGAAATACACTGAACAGTGGTTAAAACCTAAAAATCTCAACCTAATTCTTACTCTGTATGGAAATTTCAATGCTCACTCTCACTTCTCATTGAAGATATTCTTAATTGTAGACACCAGAATCTCACTAAAATTTTGGAATACTGTGACTTTTTTATCTGTTATATCAAAATGTCCTGTTTTGATTCCTGTTGGTAAATTGACACAGGTCCACAGTTACTAATAGATTTTGGCTTTTTCCCTTCTCTTTTCTAGAGTAATTCACTTCCTCCCTTTCTCTTGTCCCACAGATCTGCTTTTTTCTTGCCATTTCACTCCACTTACTGAGCACACTCAGTGCAAGGCAAAAACCCCATTTTCTTGTTCACAGTTTGTTCCTTAGTTCCTGATGCCACCACCTGCAAGCCACAACTCTCCCCATTCACTTTTTAAAGTCCTCCAAGTTTTTCTCACGTTATACACTCTCTGATGCTAAGGCTTAATGCTACAACTGGCAGTAATGTTACTTGCATTTAAGAAAGCTCCAGTTGGATAGAACTACCAAAAACCTGGAGCTTGAAAGGGGGGTACCTGGAGTCTGTCAGTGGAGGAGGACACCAGTTAGGAATGTTGACTGTGGCTTAAAATATATTAACCTGTTTTCTTTTCTCATATTTATACTGATGTTGAAAGAGAAATAATACTCAAAGAAATGCAGCAGGCTGATACATAAATAAATACGCACGTGCCTAAGGATCCACATACTACTACTTATGCTAGCGTATAAACAGATCATGGTGATGCCAGCTCCATCACAAGATGAACGAGGCTAATCCAATTATTTAAATGATTATATACTTTTCACTGGAGTGGTATACAAACACATAAAATATTGACATCGTTTCCATAAATATAATATGAAAAATAAGTTTTTAGAATAATTCCTACCAAACTCTTCCCTGCAAAGTCCAATTCTTTTATTCTTTGCAAAGAATGGAATCAATCCCCTGGAGCTGTGCTCATACAGAACACAGGTACACACTGCTGCTCTCTTTACTTGCCGGCAACTCCTATTAGCACTAATGGGATGCACATATGTGCATCTAAAGGGTAAATGCCCTGAAGTCTGCATGACAGAATCCTAATGAAGTAGCTGGAAAAACCAAATCACTGCACATGTAGTCACACTTTCCCCTCCCTCTGCAGGAAACCCCACCACCACCACCTTTGCTCCCCCACCCACAGTGCAGACATTTCACCAGCCCACCCTGCGCATAAAGAACCTGCTGGATTTCCTCTTGGAAACATAACATCTTGTTATACTCTGGGGATCTCCCAAATGGCTCCATCTCCAAGCATTCCTCAGAGTACCCTATACTACTGTCAAATTGGCCACACATTCCAAATAATATTTCTCACCACCCTCAGCTTCTTCAAAGGGCATGGCCCTTCCCACAGGAAATGTCCACATCCATATTTAAATTCCAGGGAAAGGAAAAAACCCAACCTTAAAGGTTCTATCACCTTTGTTTAAAAACGGACTATTCTGTTTTCATGGACAGATTAAGATTCCAAAACTGCCTCACAAAAAAACAACCTGAATTACTAGTTCCACACCAAACTACCAGTGAATCTGACCTAAAAAGGCAACACACGAAGGACACTAAATAACAGGAATTAGGAAAATGAGAACCCATTAACTGAGGCCAGTCCTGCACTGGTTAATGTCTGTTGCTGTTGATAGAGATATTGTTTCATAGCAAGGCCAGGGTGTAAAATGAAAAAGACAGATTTTTAAACTCATTAAGAAAAAAAAAAAAAAATCAAGCACGTCTGTCACCGTAGTCCAGAAAGAAAGAGCAGGGACACAGCACTGGCAGGAACCTCAAATTCCTGACCAAACCCTCTTCCACACAATGCCTCCAGAAAGAAAGGAACCCAGGGCGGGAGCCAGCTTGACGCTGGCGGACAGACAGGGCTGGCCTTGCAGGATGTCAGAGCGCCAGGCGGCTGCAGAGATACTGGGCTTTCACACACTCTCAGGCTGACTGTTTTGCTCTTCAGGTAATTAAACAAGGAAGCAGGGCTGCTGGGTATGCGCCTGACCCCGAAGCCACGGCTCCCTGGTTCTGCATATCAACTTCCGCAAGAACTGCCCGGAGCATCAACAGAGCATTCTCCTCTCACTCTCTCTCGTTTCCTTCTCCACCTTTTCCTAAAGCTGACCCAGAAACAAATCCTCCCTACAAAAACATCCACAGAAAGGTCTGAGTCTCTTTGTCGTAAAAACCTCTGTGCTGTTGTTCCCTGTCATGACCCTCCAAATTTTAAAGAGCAAAAAATTGCCCTAATGGCAGGAATTTTGTAAAAAAATCACATATAACCACAAATCTATGTAAAACACTGGCATCTTAATCAACATGGATCATTCAAAGATAATAATACCCAGATAATAATATTTTTTTCTTTAGCGTGTGCTTGATTAAAGTATGAATCTTTACATTCAAAAAGCTCCCCAAGAAGTAAGTGATTCTGATAATCCAGTTCACAAATTAAACATTTGTTGTATAGTGTAATTAATATTGTTATTTTCAGTTTTGATAATGAGCATTATGGTAAGTAAATACCACCTATGATCTGGTTTATTATGTTTCATCAAAAATGTTATTTTTTAAAAACTAAAATATTTCTTCTCTACAAAGAAAGTCACCATTAAAACTCAGGAATATTTTAAAAAATCCCTTAAAAGATAAGAAAGTAGCACACACACACACATTAAGTAATGATTAGAATCATATAAATAATACATTCTTCCTTCATCTCAAAATCCATAGAGTAAAATATTGGCTGAAAGAGACGGAGACCAAAAGAAAGATGAATACAAAAGCATGCCTGCTTGTCTGTGTTCAACACAAAGAACATTAAATGAAAACAACTGGCATGCTGCCAAATTCCTATAGAGGCAAAGAGATTCAAATAAATTGATTTCACGCATCACACTGACCTGGGATCAGTGTGCAGTGCTACAGTAAGCTCAAAGCTCTGTGTGGGGTAAAGCCCGTTAATACTATCAGACCCCTCAAACATGACCAAGAAAAACTAAAAATATAGGCAAACGCTCTCAAAACCCAGCAGTTTTGCTTAAGAAAATAATTTTCTTCTTTTCCTAATAAAGATACCAATATTTGAAGGTGCACAGCATCATCTAAATTAAATGTTTTTATTTTTAAATATCTAATAATACAATATCTAAAAATTGGTACTACATAAATATCCCATCCCATGATTCGAACATAAATACATACCACTTTGCAACAAGTTTCCTCTGTCATAATTGCTTCCCTGATAATGCCCTTGCATCTTTTAGATGGCCAATTAATTTTTTTACATGACAAATATTGGACCCTTCTTAGTATTTTCCTTAATGGCTTTTAAGAGCAAGCTCCTCAAGCTGGATACCACTCCTAACTGTCCCAAATCCGCCCACTCCTCACAAAGACACACCTAACAGAATTCTAGAAAAGTGAACACTGTGCATATTTTGGATATGCTTTAAAATACTGGGAGGAAACATAGCAGCGTTTGCCTTTATCAGCTTCCAGGTAAGCTGGTGACTGTCCCTAAGGCATCATTTCTCCCCTGGCCACCCAAAAGAGACAGGTTTGTCTCCTGGTGACCCCTGCCTGGCTTCAAACTCATCACAGGGACCAGGCTCTCTGGCACCACCTCAGGTCACTGTCTCTTACTGCCACAACTGTTCAATTTCACATAGTTCTTTGCCTATTCTGCTGCCAAATTATATCCCCAAGAATCCAATGGACTCCATGCTTGTAAATGTAAAGTATGTGATTTCTGTTTTTCTCTACTTTTTGGCTCAACCTGAGTCTAAACCCCACATTTATATACACCCACTACCATCACAAAAAAGAAAAAACTAGGAGTAAATTTTTCAGTGCCACATGAATCATAGAGAAAACTCAACAGTTATAAAATAGGCCAACACACACAATTATATACATACATGTACATACATGTGTGCACACACACATCATTTTTTAAGTATGTACACCCACACACACAAGAAAGCGAGAGAGAGAAGAAACTCAACATGGTGTTTTTGATACATGATACTGAGGATCGGTATTTGCATATTATAACAAATAACGTGCATTAAACTTGCTTTAAAATGTGTCTTTGTCATGCATTTTTGCTCTCAATATGGATCTTCCATGCTGCAATGGTCCTTTGTGTCAGCAGCCCACAGAGATATGCCACATGACCAGGAGAGAATATTGTTGTAATGGGATAGGGGTGGGTAAAGACGATGACACTATGTATCTGCAATATATGCTCAAGTTTTAAAATCCAATATTCTTTTCAATTTGCAATCTGAACCTTATATATTTTTATCATACTATCACTGCCCACCTCCCAGAGATACATAAGGCAGAAAGCAGAGAATTATATCCTCTTTGAAACAAAGTGCTTTCTTCTGATGGAAGATGAAGAGAAAGCAATTCTAAAGCAAGGGTTGTTGTTGTTATTATTATGTTTGTTTCCTTTAAGATATTAACAACTTTCTTTCTATGCTGGACTTGAGAAATCTAATCAACCAAGATTTGAGTTCTCAAAAAATTTATTTTTAGTAACAATAGTACACAGGTACAAAGACAGAAGCAGAGGTGAGAGATGTCTCAATTACTTAATAAATTTTTGAATTCCTCATCTTCTCTTTCAAATTTATGTCTCTCACTAATTACAGTAGAAGAACATCATAATATGAAGATGGAGGAATGAAAGGAAGAGAAATACAGACAGAAACCAAATCATGACTTAGGCTATCTCAAAGGAGCCTATAATTATACAGGGAATCATTTCATTTTCTCTGGTCTTTCAAAAACAAAAACAAAACACACTCATTTGCCAACACCTTCTTAGGAACTTTAAGAAAAAGCCAATAAGCCTTTGTAGGAACTGCAAGAGTAGATGTTATGTGTGTGTGGGGCGGGGGGGACACCAGCAGCTATGTTTCCAGAACAATGGCCATGAAGGGTAAATATTTTGCTACCACCTTTTCCATGTAGTCAGGCAGGCAGTCACAGAACTTCAAAAATCCCCACCTAATCACTAAGAGTGCCAACCTGTACAACACAACGTTTGTGTTAACTCTCAATTCTTTCTTAGCACAGTTTACCTGTATTCATCTGTGCTTCTGCACAAGTCCACTAAACCTGAAACAGAGCTGGCTGCAGGAGGCATCAACTCTCTGGAACCCATAATGCAGGGCTCTCCTTAACTTTTAAATGTTGCAGACTTTAAGAAGTCACTTGCCAAATGGGAAAGTGTACATTTTGCTGTTTTCCTAAAGTTAGACTTTTTTTTTTTTAAACGTGCCTATGGACATGAATTCTGCTTAGGAAATGACATTCACCTACAAGTTTAAAAAAATATCCAAATCAAACAGAAGAAATAATAAATGAAAAAGCACTTTTTTCCCTCTTTAGTCAACAAACTGCTTCAGAAAATACCATCTCTAGTTGCAATAAACACAGAAATCATGACATAGCTTTTACTCTTTAACTCCAAGTATTGCTCAGCTTATAACAGATGTATTATGAAACATGGCAAGAAGCACAGCAACAAGAAGAGGGGTTAAAAAAAAAAAAATTGGTACTTGATCATTTGCTATCTTCAGACCCAAAACTATCAAACAAGGGCTCCCACAGCCAGGCTGACTGATCACCACCCAATCCCACATCCAAAGATTTCAAAGACAAATTTTTTAAATATATAATACAAATTCGTTATCAACAGGCACTAGAAGAAGAAGTAAGGAAAAGAAAAGAAAAATCTTCACAAGTATAATTTATTAGGAAAAAAATAATAGATTGATTTTTGGCATGTAAGTAAATTGCAAAGTCAAAATATTTGTCTGTTCCTTACCTTGACAATATTCAAAGTTCCCTTTTTTCCGGCAGTCACCTATTACTAAACTCAGTGCTCTCCAAGTGTTTCTTTTGACAGATATCATTCTCCACCAATCGCTCTGCTAATTTCCTCTCTCCTTTTCTGACTGGGACAGATATTATGTTCACCAGCCCAGAGATCAATCTTTTCTATTGACAACAACAAAGGGAAAAAAAACGCATATATCACAACCAGTCTGAAGTATCACACCCATCTACTTACACGATAATACTAGGCCAGTTTTGTTTTGTTTAAGAAACAGATACAAGCCCTTCTAAATTTTAGAAAAATCCAAAACAGAAAATATTTTCAGAGTTCCTGCAGTGACATGCCCTATAGGGCTCTTAATTCTCCAATCATCTGACTCAAAGCTGGATACAACTCCTCTTTCCTTAAGTTGGGTCTAAAATATACATACATCAATACCTTAAAAGAATGTGTTAGATTTTACCTGTTTTATTTTTTTTTAATTAAATAATCTATCAGATATGGTTTCTTTAGAAAATGCTTTGAGACACTGTGTTATTTATTTTATTTTTTGGAATTTTAAGTGCAAGTTAAACCCTGTTTCAAAACAAAGTGGTGTCAATATTGTTTTCACTGTTCTGAAATTTACACATTGCCATCATTAGCTAAAATAATCTGAAACAACTGTTAACGGTATCTAATAATCTTTATGCAACCAACCAGTTTGAAATTATTAGTAACAACAATTAGTGAAGCATTTTACCAAATAAACTTCTACTACTTTCTTTTTTTCTTCTAAAGCAATCCAAATATTCTCATTTTTCCTGCTAGATTTGGCAGGTTTAGAATTCATTCATTCATTCCCAAACACCTACTATTACTACTACCACCACTATTATGAATAGAACAAGTATCACTATTTAGTTCTTATAATCTATGAAACATAAATCTAGCACAATCATATGCACATAAAGTAATAACTCAATAAATGCAAAGGGATAGATTTATAAAAGCAGTCTCAAAAAATATTACTAAGGATGTTGCTACTATTTTTTTAAGAGACCAAACTACTCCATAGAAATTAAAATTGGTGAATATACATACTCTGATGTATATAAACAAGCAGTTTCTATTTTAAAAAAAGAAAAGCAGTGCCCTTTATACACCATATTACAACTCTGCTATCATGCAATCAATGTTTCTCATTCTTAATGGAAAAACTTAAACAGGGCCAAGGAGGGGAGACTGGAAGTAAATACATCTAGATGTCAAATATTATTTCCAGAAAATGGAAATATGGGTAATATTATTTCCAGGAGATGGAAATATGGGTAATTTTCTACACAATTCTGGTATTTCCAATGTCTTTACACTGAGATAAAAAAAAATATTTTGTAAATAGAGGATAAATAAGTATTATTGGGAAAAAGAAGAAAATGGATACTTTTCTTAGATTCAATCATGATTTTTGATAATATTTAGTGCCTCAACAACCATAAACAAAAGGCATCAGAGAGCCTGATAAAGTAGAGTCTACCTGTGTGGGCCATATTTAATAATCTCCATTAAACAAATGAAGGAGGCCAAGTACATACAAATCCCCTAGAGTCTAAGTCTTTTTCTTGCTTCTCATGACTGCTAAATACAAGACTAATGTCTCGGTTTATTACCAAAAATGGTATAATGGATCTCAGTTTTGAGGCCCATAAAATTACCATGTGGATAAACTTCCTTTATAAGATAAATTTCTCAATTATAAATGATCTCCCAATATAGAATATACTATTTCACTTTTTAACTTCACTTGTGTCTATTTTAATCGGAGTATCCTGAAGTGAATAGAGAAAAGCTGACAGGAAGATAGTGTTACAAAATATTTTAAATGTACATGTTTATAAATTCTTAAATGTTAACATGGCATACAAATACACATTCAAGTAATACACAATGTAAACCTCAAGTTACCCACTGATGATTTTCCTCACTCAGCTATTTTTATACATGAAACATTGTATCACAATCAATAGGATAACTCACCAAAAAAAAAAGGAGTTAATGTTTAGATTTTTCAAAATAATGACTTTGGAGTATTATGTTTGTTCTTCATACCTCCAACACAATAAATTGTCTTCTGATATAAAATAACAATAAAATGGGTAATGGTAATGAGCACTATGAAATATATATCCAGATTACCTGTGATACTTATTCCACACTGAAGTCTGTATCACATGCAATCAAAAGTAAAATTTCTCTATCTTTAATAATTGCTTTGTTCCAATCCTAAGCCCTCAAATTTGTAAAACCTCATTATGAGGGGAACATATACTGAGACCAGTTTAAAAGCTAAACTCTACCAAGAGGAGAATGCCTAAAACAATTTGTAGTTCTACAAAAGTGTTATTAAAAAGGCTCAACATGTTGTATTACCATGGAAATTGTGGAAAACAGACATTCCCAAACAAATATTACTTTTTCTCAATGGTATGAAGTAATGAAAACCACATGTGTAAATCTGCGATCTGTGCAGTAGTTCAAGCTGCAGCTAATAGAAAATACAGAAAGTTAACTCTGCTATATAAAGGATTTTTGTTACAGAAATATAATGTGAAAACCAGATGCAGACAGAAAACCTTAATCACAGATGGGAATGTAATCACTGGCATACTGAATACTGTTTTGATCAATCTTAACCATATGCGTAATGTATTTATTTTCTAAGGAATGCAATAACTTGAGAGAACCTTCTATTTGAATTCAGTTAACCTCATATTTATAATGCTTTTATCTTACTCCCCCATCCCTTCAATGTGTACACTGAGCCAAGGTTTTAAAAGGAAGAGCTGCTGGCCTTGGCAAATCCTTCTTGTATCAGTTTATCTTTCAAAGTTTTAATAGGATGTAAAGACTACACACATCAGAATCAACCTCAAAAGCGATCAAGTGCAGTTCCCCATTGCTGTGTTTCTCAATCACTGCCAGGAATCCCTTCACTGCCCAAACACATTTCTCTACAGAACTATATCAACATTTGGGGCTATTTTTCCTTTAGTAAATAAGACACAGTTATTCCAAAAATGAGGCTTTAACACACCTCTTTTTATCTATCAATATGAACTGAATTAAACCTTTAACTTTTCCTTTCACAAAAACATCTTGTAACGTAAAGAATGTCCCTTTACTTTAATAAAAATACAATTAGTTTTTGGTTCCAAGGGGAATTACCACAAAAGGAACCTGTTACATCATACATTACTTAGGAAACATTACCTTAATAAGCACAGTCCCTGACACTGGGTGGTAGCTTACCTTTGCCAAGACCTCCACAACCTTATTTGTAGGACAATGCTGAATCCCCCTGATTTGAAACAGTCAACAGAGAACCACCATGTAGGCCTCACTTTAGGACTACATGCAACTTCCAACAGGAAGTGACTGGGACACTATGTTATTTGGGATGTCCCTAAACTTCAAGGCCCCAGCTGCACAAGTTTCCTTAAGCTTCTATGGCATATACTCATCCTGATTCTCCTTCTCTCTTCTAACTACTCATCCGCTAATATATGCATAGAAACAAACAGTCCTTGTTCTGACATTCAAGACCCTCCATGATTTGGCACTAACCTACACCTTTCAGCCTCTGCTCCGTCCATGCCCTTACAGGGTACAGCTCTTCAATGGATAAACTCCCATAGAATGCATCACCTCATCTTTATGGCTTTGTCCATTAACTCTTCCAGACTTAATGGCCAGCTCCTTTTCAACACTCAGGTTTCATTCAAGTGTAACCTCAGAGACAGTCTTCCCTCCTATCCAAAATAAAGTCTCACCACCACTGGCAGCACCCTCCACCATTCTCTCCAACATTGTTTTTTAATTGTCTTCATTACATTTAACACTATGGATAATAATCTTACAAATGTCTCTATTGCATGCCCCCCTAAACTGTAAGATCTATGAGAACAGGGGTCTTGTCTGTTTTGCTCATTACTCTATCCTCCATACTTAAAACTGTACTTGGCACCTAAAAAGAATAAAACAAATGAATTCCATCTAATGAAATGCTATACAGGCCCAATTCAATCCCTGTGACCTTCACAAACCTTTCCCTGACCACTCCTGGGGCCCACGATCATTCTCTCTTCTTTAAATTATAATAGCATTTATGGTCTATATCAGGCGGGGCAACCTTTACCTTCCAGACACTGTTCATATGAGCCCATTCCCAACAGTACTGTACATACACAGGCCAGTATGGAAATCACCCAGGGCATCCAGGGCTGTGAAGCCAGCCCTTCCTCCCACAGTAAGCAGTAGGATACCACGATTAAGAACTGCAGGCAGCATTAAGTCCATACAACCTCTAAGGTGTAAATGCACTCTAGTAGTTTTTATGCATAGATTTATCTCCCAACTGAGTTTATCAATTGACTTTCCTGTTCTGGAAAGAGATCCCCCATCTTATTCTCTTGCTGTCTTCAGACCTTACCTTGATGCAATATATGCATTTTGTTGTAATGGCCATGAGGGAAGGGGCCATGTTTATTCAACAGTCTTCATACCCAGTGCCTGGCTCACAGAAGGTGTTCACTCAATATTGGCTGAGTGAACAAAGGAATAAATGATAACCGAATACTATCTAGTTTTTCTTCAAGCCTCTTCCTCTTATTGTGATAAAGCATTATTTTAAAATCCTTCAAATATTATTTTAAAGATAAAAATTAAACAGAAGGCAGCTGACCAATCTATGAATTATTATTTTTAGTCAAACTGACAATGCAGGATGATCAAGGAGTTAACAAAGCAGGCAATTTAAAATAGTAAGAAGCTCTAAAATATCTCCTCTGTTACAGATATAATTTAATCTTCAATAAAATAAAATCTCCTAAAATGACTGTACCTTACCTACACTGACCACTTAGCCCACTGCATGCAGTTGGACTGGAATATCAGGTCTTACACTTATTAGCTATTTGACCTTGAACAAGTCACTTAACCTTTCTAAGCTTTAGATGTAAATCTCTACAGTAGGATAATAATACCTAACTCACCGGGATGATATGAAGAGATAATACTTATAAAGTGCCTATCTTGCCCCTAGTGCAAGTGTTGTTTTCTTCAATGTGCTCAGTTCCTATCAATTGAGAGTAGAAAGGAGGTAATACCTATTTTAATATTATGATTTAAAAGCATTAAAGCACTAGGTCACTACTCAAAAAACGACCTAGTGCAATCAAAACATTTTCTTTTCTGAAAGTCATTGCTGTTCTATTAGTGATAAAAGTAAGTATGATCAGTCAACAATCCCAAAATATGTGGAAGTAAGGTGCAGGTCCTAAAACATTTTGCAGTGGAAAAAAATAAAGAACCACAAGCTAATGTTTTGTGATTAAATTTTTTCCTCATCTAATTTCATCTGTGGAAGAGCACCTCTAGAGGATAAGAGAAGAGAGAAGCAATTATTTCCAAAGACTGGTTTCTCCAAATAAAGGCATCTGTTCCATGCCGGCAAGTTTCACATGAAAGAAAAACGAGACTTTGAAAGTATCTGTATTCATGGGTGATGGCCACATGTCTCAAAAAAAAAAAAAAAAAACACTACGATTATCCAACTGCAAATATGGTCTGCTTGCTGCTGCTTCTTATCAGCTGGTATCTCTCTCTCTTCTTTCTTCCCTCTCTTTTCCCCCTCCCTCTCCCTGCCTCAGAAACTTGTAAAGCTATGATATTTTTTTGTACTCTAAACAGTAACTTTTCTAAGTACAGTGAGAAGTCTTGATAATTTTCCATTTTAACTTTAGTATAATTCCCACCTGCAGCCTGTGTGGCTGGCCCTGTCCATGGGGAAAAAATGGGGTGGTAGGATTTGAAGACTTCCAGGAGAGTGGTACTGAGCCCTGGAACAGAGAAGCCTGGGAGTCAGAAAATCTAGGTTCAGACCTCGCCCCACAACCCATGCAGGGCGATGTTGGGCAAGTGAGGAAGCCTCTAGGAGTGGTTTACAAATGAGCTCACTCCCAGGTGAGTATATAGTAAGGCAACATGTGAACTTCACTCCACGAAGGCATCTACCGTGCCTCCTCCCCACACATATCTGTCTGAAATTGTTCGGTCACTTGCATGAAGGAACTAAAGGCTGCCCTTCTGAAACCATCTCTTGGAATTGTTACCTGGAAGCAAAGACAGTAAGATGCTTCACCCACTTTGGCGTTCAGTCACAGAATCTTAGGGTGAGACAGACCTGTCATTCTATCCAGTGCCATTCCTAGTTTTAAGGCTGGTTCATCAAGCAACAGCTGGAATCCCACACAGTATCAGAGAAAAGACAAGACTGGTGAGTAGAGAGGGAGTGGGAGAGGGGGCTGGAGAAGAGTACTAGCGAGAAGTGCTCAGCCTGGGGTCTGCCCAGAAAACAGACATGACAACCAAAAGAGGGATGGGAGCCCCTGGCACCTAAGGGATCACTTGGGGGCATGGGAGAGGGAAAGCTGGGAGTCACAAAAATGGTCCTTGTTGGGGCCCTGATCCAAGGGACAGTTCCAGCTCATAAATATGTCCATGCATACAATATTTTGCTTACAATTTCAGGGATCTCATCCTTGACAAAAAGTACATTTGTGAGCCATAGGGTGAAAAATAAATAAAACAGGTTAAGATGTGCACTTATGAACATGCAAGTGACTTGACCACTTCAATTTACCCAGGGCTGCTGTACATGTGGGTGTTTGTTTGCTGAAACTTAAAGCTAAAATATGGTGGCAATAAATTGTACATTCTGTGATAAGAGAACACAATAAAAAGGGATCAAGGGGGGAAAGGGATTGGGAAAGAAACAACATGCTCTTGCAACCAAAGATTTCATTTTTGGTCTTAGCAATGAAATATTTGAGGACAGTATTAAGTAAATACGTTGAAATATTTGAGGACAGTATTAAGTAAATAACATGAGCTTTCACCAAATATTTAATAAAGCATCAAAAAGTACCCCAACTGTTCCAGACTCCTACTTTCAAGGAGCTTACAAATCAGCAGAGAAGTCTGAATCACATGGATAGCGGCAAAATGCTAGATGTGACAAATTCTATCTTTGAGGAAGAGAGGTCATGAAAACTTGAATAGTTTCATTAGCAACTCAGAAGAGGACAAAGTGGGTTCCCTGCAGAAATAGCTCTCAATTAAGGCTGAGGTGAGAAAGGTCTAGCAAATCAGGGGCACTGTCTGACTTGAACACCTCTATATCCCCAGGCATTAAACAGGACTAGACTCTCCGTTAAGAATTTGCTGAGTGAAGGTGACTGAAAAGGAACAGCCATAGAGAGGAGAAGATCCTACAGGGGGCTTCCAGAAGAGAGCAGTGGACAGTTCAAGAGTGGTCAAGTCAGATGCCTAGCACAAGCAAGCCTTTCTGAAATGATACTGTGCTTTGTACATACCATCTCATGCAACCCACATGACAACATTATGGGTCGTGCCATTATTATCCAGATGAGAATTATTTCCAGATGAAGAGTAGGAGATCCAACAAGTGGCAAAGCACTGGGGAGTTGGGTCTCTTCACCACTTCACCTGGCCGCCTTCTAGCAGAGAAGAGAACATAATCACCTTCCCCCAGAAGGGCAGAATCCCAGAACCATTCATCCCAAGCTGATGCTACAGTCTCTAACTTTGCAGTGAGTGAAACAGGTACGAGATTTGCAAAAAGACTCAGAGGACCAACAGACATGAAATAAAAATTCTCCTTCCAACCACCAATGCCTGAGCCCCACTTTCTTCCCATAAAGCAACTACTATTGTCAGATTCATATGCATAAGTAGTTTATGCACTTTTTGTATAAACGTAGCACACTATATACATTGCTCCCTGCTTTTTTCATTTCACAATATATCTCAGGAATGATTCCATATCAACATATATAAATCGGTCTCATCCTTTTAAAAACTATAGATTGGTTACAGAAGAAAGAAGTCTTAAAAAATCCAATTCTGAGAGATTTTTATCCACACACTCTGAATTTAAAGTTCAAAGAGTAAAAAGAATTCCCAGTGTTTTCAAATTAAATGATACTAAACAAATCAAGGTGAAAGTCCCTGAAATAATATTATATTGGTGAACCATAGCCTAAAAGTCCTACATTTTGTTGTTGTTTCTTCCAATAACTAAAATTCCTTAAATAAGGGAGACAATTAACAGTGAGCAATTTATTAAGGATTGAATACTGTCCTTTAACATATAAAAGGGATTCATTCATTACTTTTCTAATATGAGGCCTCCATTTTAAAACAAAAAATTGTGATATCACACATGATAGTATTTTGTTTACAGTCTGCTGATTGTAAAATACATAAAGACAAGTTTCTATTAATTTCAGTAATATTTTAATGCATTTTTGTTCATTTAATTTAAAGTGTATTTGAAAAATGTCATTGTGTGAAAAAGTATTTGGTCTGCAGACAATGCTTGTGCTACTGAATGAATGAATGTAGGTTCAAAAGCCCCTTGAAACTCACTGCTCCTCACCCCCCAAGGGTATTGAGCCCAGAGTCTGGGACACACTGCTGTAGAAGAACAGCCTCTGCCCTCCCATCAACTCCTCCTTGACTCCTTATTCTCTGGTCCCTGCCTTCTCTCCTCTACATAATATTAGAATTGAAAGAAATTTTTAAAAATTATTCCCTAAACAAAAGTCCAATGTTCGAAACATGTAAAACAGTTAGGCTGCTCTGGTGGAAAGTTAAGGGTCCAGACCCAGCCCTCCTGACCGCTTTTTATTCTCCCATATGGCCAGAAGTTACCAGCAAAATGAAAGGAAACTCAAAACAGTTCGAAATCCATGCAAGGAGCCAAAGCACAGGAGGGAGCCAAGTCCCAGGGCAATCAATAATCAATCCTCCATGCAACCACTACCCTTTAAGGAAAACCTACCAGGTAACAGCCCCATCAACATTTCCCAAGAGTAGCTGGACCACAAGAATCCCTGGAGCAGGGATACACAATTGGGTTCTGAGGCTCCTTTCTGGAGGCTGTGATTCTATGAGTCTATGAGGGGTCAGGAAGCTGCCCCTTAAACATTGAAGCAATGCCCGAATTCTGGCAAGCTATGTGCACTGGACATCTAATCTGAGCTGTCATCACTTCCTCCTCTCTAAATCCACCCGATATCCAAGTACTAATTATTTTTCCTTTGCAATGTCTCTGGCATCTGCCTATTCCTTCTTGTCCCACAAACCCAATTCTGGCCATCCTTCTATAATATCTAACATCTAAACTACTGCAAAACAAGTTCCCTACCTGGCCTCAGTCTTCCCCCATTCCAACCCATCTGGCCCACTGCAGTCAGACCAACTCTTCAGAAACACAACTTTAACTGGGTCCATGGTTTCCTGTTGACTGGCACAATTTTTTTTTTTTTTTGCTTTGGTTTTATTAAGATTTATTTTACCATGGCACCCTTTGTTCAAAAGAAGTCCAACTAGAAAATCTAATATCTAAAGCAATTTGTTATAAAGAACAGAACTATTCTGGTTTCACAGTGCTGAGAGGATGAATGAAAGGGCCTGAACCCAATCTGGGCACCCTCTATGCCACCTCCCAACCCTAAGGGGTCCCATAGGACACAGTTTTTTAAACTTCTGGCTTACTTAGAAGATAAAGCTTAAATCAAATGCCTTATGATCTTTCTATTTATTTCCCAATAATCACCCAAGGGTCCTTTTTGCTGTATCTGCATATGTTAATTTACTCTCTCTCTAACCTCTACCCACCCCACCCCAAGACACCTCGCTTCTCCCAAAACCTTTTCCAGTCTCCATTCCTGTCTTATAACTGCCCACAACCCCATTACAATAATGTTGCCTTGATAAATCCTACCTGTCTTAAGACAAGCTGAAATTCCAACTCACTCCACCTCTAAAATCTCATTTACTGTATCATTTAACTGGTAAGTAATCAAGCCTCTTCATCTTTTGTAGCTACTTAATTTGTCCTGAGCGGGTTTATCATTCAATGGGAACTGAGCTTACTACCTGTTCTGTGCCTCCATCTAACACACTGCTTTACACATAGTAGGCATTCATTAAATATTTATTAATTTACTTCAGATTTACAACCAATAGCAAAAATCTTAATTTTCTTTCAAATATTCTAAAAGGTTTCATTACCAGGGCTACCCAAAGAACATATGCCTTTCTTTTAAAATAGTCAAATTAGCTTTAATGGGTTGCTCATTTTATTACTTTTCATTTATATTTTCCTCTGATATTTTATACCCGCTTTCTCTAGCCAACTCAAAGCTTGACTTGGACAAGTCAATGGAGACTGATCACATTTACTTTCCATTTAGACCTGAATATCAGGTCTAAATGCACCTACCTACCCTTATTTAAACAAAGGATTCGAATTCATTGTCCACATTTGTTTCCCATCAGAGGTCAAATGTGGATCTCATTTCTAAATAAATCTAGCTAGAGATGAGAATGAAAATGTGTGACAGGTAGGCAAAGGGGTTGGGCAATAAAGAATACTTGCCTGACACATGATAAAAGTTACAGAATCCTAACATCACTTAAAAAGAACACTTTCACAGGAAAGGATTACTATGTCAGTCTGATAAACATCACAGTTCCAGTCCCAATATCATCTGCTGTTCTTCCCAGCTGTGTTTGCTTATCACTGTGTACATAACATATGCAAAGATTCAGAAAATAAACTAGCAGTGTTTCATGACCTGTCTTACAGCTCACATCTTCCTATATCTTGAGGTTAGGGGAAGGAGTATAGTACATCTAGTTTTAACAAAATAGAGCAACCAGCTTCTTAAGACTTTGTATTTAAAGCACAACTTGCACCATGCTTACCATATTCACTGGGAGATGACTTCCCAATTTCTAATATTCCGCTTGCCAAATTGGATGTGCATTTAAAATGCTCTCAGCAATGCTGCTGTGGTAGCTCCCTGGCACAACCCTATGCCAGCCTTTGCAGGAACCATAATCTATCTACTTCAGTGTCACCAGGTGCACTCCCCACAAGGTCTAGTGGAAGGGACATCCCAAACACTCTTAACATCTTTCAGCTAGTTTTCTCTCCTGGTGCTCTAATAGACCTGGCCACAGCTAGCTCATCACTGCTCTGGCAATATTTCCTCTCCTATTATTAGTGGCCCCCTAGCTCTTGAGAGCTTATCTTTAGACAAACTGCCATTACATCCCATGGTAATATTTTCTCTGTTATTTCTCTGATGTAATATTCAATCCAGTCAAGTCAGGTACCAACTAAGAGTTCACTGCATACATACTTTTAAGACATTCATCTTTGTGGCAAAGAACTTCAGTTTGGCCTCCCACCAAACTTCGAATGCCACTGCAAAAACTTTCTATAACCTATGAAGCCACAGTGATTCCTGTGGTTTCCGTTTCTAGTGACACATGAAAGTAATGTAACTTGCATGTCCTTCCTAGTAAACAGTAGAAGTTTCTACTGCCATCCTGGATGATGACAAAGGGCTTACCTTAATCAAATCAGAAGTATAAAAATGTAATAGTTCCCAAGTTCCAAAGAAATCCAGCCTGGGTTCATTATCAATAATTTCACAAATTAGGATTAAACTTTTAATAATGTCTATATTTTTTAAAAATGAAAGTACAAAAATCAAAGTGTTATTGGTAATAATTGGGCTCTTAACTACTTTTTTAGAAGCAATAGCAGACTGTTCTTTAGACAACAGACAGTTTTTGGTCTTTCTTACTTAACATCTGATTCTAGCCAAATGATAATGTGCCCCGTTGGTTTAAATAAGCCATTACTTACCAGGTTCTCTCCAAAAATGGTTTAAAGAGGTCATTTTCTAAATTCCCAAGTGACTTAGGTCCAAACCTTGAGACTGTGGAAAGCCTGGTAAGCACAATCAATCACCACCATGCTTTAGCCTCTAGCCCCTCACTCCTGCCCCCAAGCACCAAGTTCACCTTGTCTAGCAACCCTGAGGGAAAAGCATAAAGGCTATTTTCTTTGAGCAAGACCTAAAATCTTTAGTTCCTTCTCACTGCATAAACAGATTCTTCCCTCCATCATTCACTTCTGAAAAAAGTACAGTAACAACTAAAATTTCTGACAATCATCCTAGATCCAGGACGGCTATGGAAAAAATGACTCACTATTCCCCATACCCCTTCTTCACAATGAAGAATAGTGGGGAGATAATGATGTTCCACACTGATTCTACTTCCCAATTATATGCAGATTAGTAGTGCCCCCAACTCAGAATTAAAAATATAAATGAGGATTTTTTTTCATTCTCCTAACCACGGGAAATTCCTGAAAGCCCGCTCCTAATATCCTATATAGTCTTGTACATAGGAGAGTTGGGAAGCCTAATGATCAATGAGTCTGTCTATCATTTTGCTCCAGAAGAATGCACCTGAGGGCTGGAGTGCACCCCATGCCACCCAGCAAGTCAATGACTGAACTGGAAAGGGAACTCCAGTTTGCCTATTACGGGAATGCACACACACTAGATCCTTCTTTTCATAATAGAATAGTTTACACCAGGGGTCCCCAACCCTGTTAGGAACCGGGCCGCGCACAGCAGGAGGTGAGGGGCGGGTGAGTGAGCAAAGCTTCCTCTCTGCCACTCCCCATCGCTCCCCCATTGCTCGCTTTACCGCCTGAGCCTTCCCCCCGCCCGACCCAACACCCGGTCCATGGAAAGATTGTCTTCCACGAAACCGGTCCCTGGTGCCAAAAAGGCTGGGGACCACTGCTTTACATTACATAATCAAACTCAAGATGGTACAGAATCCCTCTCCTCTTAGAAGTGACTAGGAAGTGGACCTAGCCAACTGGGAGATGCCGAGATGGAGATATAGAGTGACCAAACCGACTGGGATGGGACAAGCCTCAGGGACTAAGGACACTGGGCAGAAGACCACTCTGGAGTGCTGAATGAGATCAACAGAGGGAACAGGCCTCAAGGCCTCAGTGTAGTGTAGGACGGTGGTATTCTGACAGGAGAATAGAATTTAGTAATGGAAAAGCCTGGATTAGGAGGCACTGAGGGATACAGAGTGGCATGCATTTGGGCATATCCAAGGATATCTGCTGGCCAGTAGCCAACTGTGATTCCTAGGTTGGGGGCAAGGGCAAATGTAAAGAAAACAGTGGATGCATAGTTCATAACTGCTAAGGAACACGTTAAGCCAGATATTCAGAGAACATGGCTCTAAAATTATTAGAACTTGGGAACAAAGCAGGTAATTAATTTGGGGAACAGAGGGAAACCTCAGTTTTCTAAACTGGAGCAAAAGGTCAAACCAGAAGAACTACTAAAAGAGTGATGGACTAGAGCTCTTTGAAATGAAGAAAGTGAAATGCTGGTTAAACATTTACTTAAAATCAGTGCTGACAATGTACATGAAGGTTAATGCCAGGCTCACAGTAGGTCTCTAACATTTGTCAATTCCTCTACTTTCTCCCAAGTCCAACAACTAGGTGGCAGCCCTTGAATGCCCAGAGCACATTCAGTAGTCTATGCCCAAGGTGTTAAAAGATTAATGAATCTAGTCAATCACATTCCCTAAGGCACTTGGAGGTATTGAGATCGTTGGATAAACAATGGGAAAACTTTACATTTGTGCCCTCCACATTCAACAAGATCTATATCCTAGAGGCCCCATTCACCCAAATACTGATTTGCTTTAGGGACCCTGATCAATATGAAGCCCACAAAAACAAATCCCTGCTTCATGAGTTACATTATACAGGTAACCTCAATCAGAACTAACAAAGCAGAGGGATTTTAAGTAGGTCTCTTACAGTCATTGAAAATGTTAGTGGTTCTAAGCAAGACTGATGGCTTAAAACTTTTTCAAACAAGAGGGTCTCATACCTTAAACCTCAACCATGGGGCATTACTTTTGCAGTGATTCTGATATAAAAGCCTGAATATCACTTGACAAAGTATGAACATTCTGAAGAGAATCACAAGAAGCTCTTCCCTGTTCAAGCCACATAAGGCACTGAGGCTTAAAGGCTGATTGTGGCTTCAGCACAAAAAACAACTCACTAGAAGATCATATACCAAATGATGGGATTGTGTCTGTGAAATAAACTTTCTTCACTGATATGTGATCCAGTGTTATTTCTTCAGAGTAGCAAAGTGCTTGGTGCTATACCAGAGAATATACCCACCAAGAAATATACCCAGATCTCTGAAAGATATGCCACAATTTGGCTTCAAATTGGAAATTACATCCTTTATAAGCATTATTCTTTAGTTGGTTAAATACATGTAATCATAAGTACACACAATGTTGTTCTTCAAACTACCTCTTCTTTTGACTGGTGTTTCAGAAGAAACATTGCATTTGTTAATACCAAATATGCTAATGTGTCACAGTGTCTGTCTTCTCTTTTATCCACTTTGGAGATATTCTGAGCTTATCTCCGAAGAGTGTGTCTGGCAATTCAAGTGTGAAGCTACAAGCTACATAGTCTCTAATTGATCCAAAGCAGTAATCATGTCTCACCCTAGACAAATTACTATAGCCACAAGTCCACCCAACTGCAATTGTGGATGGAGTCAATATTGAACCTGATCCAAATTTCACCAGTCTTCCTTCTACCTTAATTCTCTATGTCCAGTTTTACATGGATAGCATTGCCATTCATTTTCTTTTTGTAGGAATGAAGTATTATTTTTATTATGATTATTCATGTTAGAGTTCTCTTTTTAATACTGGATGATTATTTTTTTAAAACATGTCTTTCCTAGAAATATCACTAGTAAAATGCATCCAATTTTTCTCTAATGTGGTGCTTTCCCCGTCCATAAAACTTATTTGATTAGCAGTACTATAGAAGCTAAAGCTTTTGTATGCAGGCACTCAAGCATAATTTAATCATTTTATTTAAGCATGAAAAAAATTATTCTGAAAGGCCTGTTAGGTAAAATATCCCTGATTGGTTTAAACTTACATTTGCAGGTATATTAAGGGTGAAATAAATCACGGAATGCCCAGTATGCAATGGAATAGTGTTAACTTTGTTATAATAGTCAGCAGTAAGTTAAAAATTGTAGTATTAGAGGATGTAAGGAATAACTATCATTATAAATAACTGCATTTAAACAGGTTATTTTAAAATAAATTTTGTTTTATGCGAAACCATTTTATATTACAAGGATTTTCACCCATGGAAACCTCTTTCACAGTCAAACGAGATGAGGTCCTAATTGCATAATACCATTTATCTGCTGAGGATAAAAGTGCCAACAAATGAAAATGCACATTAGGCAAGAGATTGTCAGAATAGAAAATTGTCTTTTTTATTTTTTTTTTATTTTTTTGTTTTTTTGTTTTTAAATAACCCACTCACATTAACGAAAGACTGCAGTAGCTTCCAAATTATAGGTTGTTATTTTTAGTGGAAGTAGTTCAATATTCATATTGGAGCAGATGTAGCAGTTTAACAAAACAGCTCTTCAAATCCTGCACAAATTGAAAACAGGAAAACTGATTGCATTTTCTCTTATCACTTTCCTTTTCTGAATTGACACTTTTGGCCTTCTGAAAATTTACACATGGCTTTCATCTCAACAGCACCTGCTGATCAAACAGAAACCTAACATTTTCATGAAAATGGTATAAAGAACTAGTTTTGTTCTAAACGCTGTAAAGGGCATAAGTTGCCTACTAGATAGCAACAACTGCTGGGTATAAGGCATATTCATAATAGTTTTATATTTTCATTAAGCTTTAAAAAAATACATTAAGTCCCTTCTGGTTTTTTCCATGTTCACTTTTGTATGATTCAAATTTCTTTGACTCAATGTCTGCCTAATACTTAGTTTTATCATGCAGCGACTATGCAAAATGTGTAAAAGGGTAGCTTACACTAAGATACGGAACACTTAGTATTTTCTCTGCCACTGCTTGGAATACACATACTTATCGATACATATTGCTGTCTATCCAGGCACATGGGTGTAAAATACACACATCCCATTTTCTTATTCCACTCACAAAAAAAAAACAAAGTCAGGCCCTGTTTTTGAAGGGGCCTTACAAATTCTTTTATCAGATACAGATTTAGCAGGTGCTTGAATGTTTGAGGATCCCCAGCTGGGGAAAAATGGATGTCACCTGAGCACAGGCCGGTAAGGATCTACCAACCACTCAGTGTAAATGTCTCTGGGAAGATAAAGGTAAATCTTGAAAATGGGTATTATTATATGTAAAATACAAGATTGATAGCTAAGTAGCTTCCCAGATTTTTAAATAAGAGTGTATCACATATTTATCTGTTACACCTAATTCTAAGTAAAATTAAAGATGCTCCTAAGACATGCTCTCTGTCAGTTTCCTAGCAAAAGGGCTCTACCCCTCTGAAGGATTCCAGGTGTCCATTCCCATTCTGCCTGGGTGACAAGGTAACCTCAGGCAGAAATGACATACAGTAATATATGTACCACTCTGGCAAGTTGGCCTGTGAATTTTGGTGTTTCATCATGCTCACTGAGGCAGCAGCAAACCTGAAATGTCAGTATGTTCAGTCAATGGAAGTGAAATAACGGGACTCTATTGTCTTACCCAATCGATCTGCTGTTGTCAACAAGGAAACATGCCCCCCGGCTTTAAACAAATTTTAATTAGGCTCTTAGTTACTGGTTCATATTTACCTATGAAAACACTTATCTTGACTATGTGTAGGAAGCAAAACAATTGTTTTTCCCACTTTTATCCATTTTAACTATCTTCTAAAGTTAATACTATAATTTTTTAAGTACACTCATGAGTGTATTAAACATTTTTTTAATTAAACAGTTTTATTAAACATTTTAAAATTATTTTTCTTTTAAACCAACTCCAAGGGAAAAAAAAATCCCATGGTTCAAATCCAAAATACAAATCTACCTAACAACTTGATTTCTTTTTCCCTCTAGACATAGTTGAACCCATACTATAAAATCAACTAATTCCATATTAAAAGTAGGTTTCATTTGCTTTTCTCACTCATTCAAGTACCACCATTAGCATCAATTCACCACCCATTCAAAACATGTCACACAAAACCAAACACAAATGATCAATTCCAAAAGCCTCTACCAATTTTGCTCAGTTTATCAATCTTACAAATAAGGGGTAAATGAAACTCCTGTTATATGGGAGATGGTGCGAAGAAGGGCAGAAGGTGAGGGTGAAAAGAAAATAAGGCATTTAAGCCATTCAAATTTGCCTAAGTTCTACAGTCCTTCCCTGAACCAGAAGGGAGACAGTCTCACCTTACAATAAAAATAAAAATGAACTAATCAAGTTGTTAAGCAGCTTTTTCTCTCCCCTCTTCATCTAAAGGTTTCAGCATCCCGTCAATAAATAATCTATTGTTCCCCCTTTATCCAGTCTCTTTAAACCTATTCAGAATGGCAAAACTAAACCCAATTAAAGATAAGGCCCTCCGGTAATCTCACCTCCGTGAGTCCTGTCTGGATAGCAGAGGTGATGGGAGATAGCGGCCAGGCCAGGGCTGATGCCTCCTCCTCACCCCACACAACAAAAGGCAGATTTCTCTTTCTCCCTCTGCTAATCTTTAAATGTAAATTCTCTCCGCCAGCTAAGAGGAGCGACAGATAACATGTTACATCTTCACTTCTCCTGGTCTTATCGACTTCTGAATCATTGGAAAGGGAGAGAGGAAAAGAGAAAGGCAGCCTCCCCACACCCCCCTCCCCCGTTCTTTCCCACCCCTCCTTCCTCCCTGCCCGCCTCCCCTCCCCGTTCACGGAGATTACCTTCTGGCAAAGGAGCGCAGGAGAGGCGGCCGCAGCCGAGGCGGCACCCAGACCGCGGCTTTGTATTCATTAAACACACATCGGAGCTTATCAGAAGTAAAAGGCTTGTCAGGATGGCACATTGTGTGTGAGTGAGTGTGTGAGCGCAGGAGGGAGAGGAGAGAAGCCAACGTGCATCAGGGTGATTACAATATCAGCAGGGCCCAGATGGAGGCAGGAAAATAAACAGAGGGTGCGTGTGAGACGGAGCGGGAGAGGGAGGAAAAGTGGGAGAGACAGAAAGAGACACAAGCTGGAGGGAAGAAACGGAAAGGCAAGGAGGGGGCGGGGGCTCCGGCTCCAGAATGGGGGTGGCAAGGAGGGCGAGGTACCCCAAGGCTGGCTGAGGGTGAGAGCCAGAGCTGGGGGAGGGTGGCCTGCATTCCCCAATCTGCCTCTACCCGGAGAGAACGGGAGGAATCCAGACTAGCAAACTGTATTTCCCTGCTCCAGGGCTAGACCGCGAACATTTTGGAGGTTCTGTCAAGGTCAAAGGGGGATCAAGAGCTCTCTTTTGGCGGAGCTTAACAATGAGACATTCACCATCTCACCTCCATCCAAATAGCCACAATTTGCAAAACAAACCTAGTGAGTCCTCACAGCAGTTACACAGCCTTCCAGACCAACCTCAAGTGGGAGTTCCCATCCCTTTCTTTGCTGACCCCGACGGTCCTAATTTCCAACCCCCTGCCCACACACACCAAGACCGACACAGGCAGATAGAAAATGTCTCATTTCTCTGGGCTTTGGGTCCCAGCAGAAGACTTGTGTAGCCAGCATCACTGGGATAAGAAGGCACACTTGTGATTGGTAGCTACAGGTGACTCTGAGACACCTGCTCCGCCTCCAGAAACTGTGTTGCGGGAGGGGGCTCCTCATGTGTACATCTGAGAGTCTATTTTGGAGGTGGAATTTAAAACTGAGGCAATCAATCTCGGCTTGAGCTGCCTCACAGCTCTTCACCCACCCAGAGCCCAGGAATCAATCAGAGAACAAGCAGGGAGCTAGCGCTCCTCCATCAGCCCAGAGTTCATCTTCCACCCCATCAGGGTCTGGAGGGAGATACACCTGAGTGGTCTCATGGGAGCCCCTTCCCACTTTTAAATGCACCCGTCAGACAACATGAACATCTGATCAGATCCTTAATGGAGTGCAGATAATGCAGCAAAGGTTATTTTATTGAGGGGAGAGGGAGTATTTGGTCATGTTGTATTTCAAGGCACTGAAGCTTGGTTAACAAGCTCTCACTGCAGTATGAAGAGTTCAGAATAAAGTAGCCAATAAAGTACACAATTGTTCATGGCATACACTGCAGCCCCAGCTGCAGTGAAACTTCAGGTTGTAAAATAGTTTATGCATGAGGTCTCAATATAAAGAGACAAAATAGTTGGGAGGAGGGGGAAATAAGGCTAGTGAGTAGAGAAAAGCACTGAGGAGCAAGAGAACTAGCAGCAGCCTCTGAGGGGAGACAAATTTGAAGAAGCCCTTTAGAAAACGAGGAGAAGCATTGTTTAATCAAGCACTCCCCTCCAAAGCACTCAGTCAAAAAAGTTTTACATGTAGTGGATCCTCCTGCCCCCCCTGCTCCCACCCCAAGAAAACAATTAAGGGAAATTTGATAGGTAAGGTAAAGTGAAAAAAGCTGGGCATTGGTGGGGGAAGGGCACATGTGAAAAACCTTGTCATGCAATGAATGTCAGATGAAAAGGGGTCTGCCACAATCCACCAGTAATCCAATAATGTGGAAAACCTCATGGTATCACTGAGACGAGAACGAGGTAGTATTTCCCCATAAATCTTCAAAAAGTGAGCAGGTTCAATAGTTAGAGAAGGGTGCAAGGATAGGAAGTAAACCATTTGGCAGGGTATGTTACAAGATCGAGGGCACTCTAAATGGGTGAAAATCTGTCATTCTTACATGTTTTAAATTTAATAACAGATTTCTCTCATAAAGGGTCACCTTTCACTTTTCCTCTGTTACAAAAATTGCATTCAGATTAACCAGACACAACCACATATACCTTCCCCTTTATTACATCTTAGATCAATTTGGACACAAACTACCCACAAACGTTTATAAATCCAATGCAACTCTAGGAAGTAAAAAATACAACTTACAAATTCCAACTGATTTTTCCATTACATGCTCTCTGAAAAAATGCTATTTAAAAAACAAAGCCCTACTACTTTCAAACCCAGAAAAGGCTTACATTTTTTCTTTAAAAAGCATCCAGACACTGAAGGCATGAAGAAAACTGCACAAAAGCTTATCTGCCAATGTTCTTATTTTGTAAAGGCACAGTATTTCTATTACTACCTTGTTTGTTCACTGACTTTTGGCTCACGGTTACAGAAAAGATCAACCAATTCTCAAATGGGAAGAATCCATGACTCTCTTCCAAAGCAAACACTTTGCTGCAAAGCTTTCAATTAAAAAAAGGGGGGGGGCAATATAATAAGAAGTATAATCACAGAATAAGTGTACAACAGAAAGTGGTTTCTATAATCACAGCTGTCTTAAAGGCCAGGCTGGAGACTAGAAATCTTAATTTCAACTAGTTCTTTTCTTAATAATAGGTTACCTTCCTATAAGAGCAAGAAGGTCCATCTGCCTCAGGCAGATAAGTTTCGAAGCATTAATTCAGATAAAAATCTAGCATTTTCTTTCTTTCTTTGAGTATGTGAATTCTAGTGTGCTATAATGTGAGAATTCCAACATATGACCATTATGGCATAATATCTCATTGCTCAGCTTGTCATTATTTCATTTGTAATTCTTATGTTAATTATGTTCATAATTACTATAAACAGATGTGGTAGACATTCATGTGACCTTTTATTGCAGAATGCATTCCTCACTCATTTTGCTATCATTTCTCATGTATGTGAAACTGAAATGCAAAAAAAAAAAGCTTTCTAATTTTCTAATGTTTTATATGCATAAGTTAAAACAAAACCTACCTTCTACTTCATCTGCATTTCAAAATATTAGAAAATTCTTAACATTTAAGCTGCTTTGTAGAACATTTTAAAATTGCACACTGAACCTCACTGCTGCTCACTAAACTGTAGCTATGGATGCCAAACAAAGGCTTGCGTCCGTGTCTAAGTTGTTTGTCTTTTTTTTTTTAATATCAAAGGTTAATGCAGCAGAATTGTGCTTCAAAACCAAGTGCCTAACAGCTACATAGCAATTTATTCACTCATAACTCAACCATCACCCTCTTTACATAAAACACATTTACAATAAAAATCAGTATGGATTTCATTAGCTGTAAACCTCCTCAAATTTCATTTCTTTGGCCCTAATCTATAATTAGTGTGGACAGACAGGTGCAAACCCTTCTCTTCTACAGATGGCTACTGGAAATGGTGCAAAGTAGCTCCTTCTGTTTAAACAACACAGAGATAACCTGCTCTGTCTTATCACTTACAATTACCTCCATTAAACTGAACTAATGTTTGCTTTAATAAAATGTTCACTGTTCTTTAAACATTATTTAGGAACTCTTATATTAATGGCTGTAAAAAAGTGAAGTTGGAAGGTGTCGCTTTAGATAATAATAACTAACTTATTCTGGATGAAATGTTCTCACTTGATGGATAATATTCTGGGGTTCACAAAGGTGTTTTAGTTGACTTAACATTTGTCAGTTATTTTGCATAAATAGGGTCAAATATGGTAATTCTAAAAGGCATCTGGGTGACAAACAATTTAACAAGAAATTCAGAAGTAGGAAATGTTTAATTTCTTTCTTGAAGATTTTAACTTATTATTGAAGTATATACTTCCTAAAATCCTGGATTGTTTTCAAAGGGTATTTATGTTAACCTAATTTTATGTATTTGTTTAACTCCTGATGGATTCTGAAAGTTGTATGAGTTCATCATTTTAAGGCACATTTTAAAAATTAACCATGCATGCAAGAGTGCACTCTGTAAGCACATGGTTAAAAATACCACGATTTCACAATAAATAACTTCTATTCTATAAAGCAGAGATCACTTCTCCCTGCTTCTGCTATCAATAAAGTCTGTGGATCACTAGATGATGAATAAGGTGTCCATAAAACAAAGAACTTTTAAATGCCCAAACGTCAACAAATAAATACCTTTTCCCACTGAACTTACATAACTTACAGTAATAGACTCCAGTAAAATGCAACTGACTTTTTTTTCACATGCAAATCCTGCAGGTGCCAATTTTTCAGACTGCTTTGCTATGAAGGGCTATGCTGCCTGCATAAAACCTCAATGAAGAAGGGTTTGCATTCAGTGCCTGTCAGCTGATGTTCATATCAAAGAAGTGAGAAACAGGATTTGACAGTGAAGAATGTCCTAACCTGACAACCACTGACCAGCATTGCTATTGGAAGCATTTCTTTCTCGTGATCCCTTTTCAATGTTGGGAAAAAAAAGAAAAGAAAAAAGTGTTTTTTTTTCTTTTTTGGCTAAGTTTCTATTTTACAATAAAATAAATGATAATGGCACCTTACATTTGTGTACTTCTTTGCAATTTATGAAGTGTTCTTTTATCTGCAAATATTTATACTAACACCCTGGATGGGAAAGCTCATCATTAAATACTAGCATCAAGAACAATATCTTACTTTTCTTCAGAAAGGGAAAATCGTAAAAATATTAAAAAGCTACAGCCCTGTAGCTGCAACACATACTGTCCTAGTATTTCCAGCAACTTGCAGTTTAATAGTGCAGTTTCATTGTATTACAAGTAAAATGTGTCTTATTAGGAAAGTCCTTTACGGATCATTTTAAAATCAAATTATTAGCAGGTATTAGTGGGTCACAGAGACTAAGGCTACAAAGGAAAATATCATTTCAAAGATTTCTGGTCTGCTTTAAGTTGTCTAAACATTAAAGAAAAAATAGACCGTTTTCTCCACTTCTTGTATTAGGTGTGAACTGGACACTGGAGAAACCACATACTCTCCCACTCAGTATTTAGCTTTTCAAATAAAATGAGTGCTGTCTAAATGGTTTACAAAAAATTATTAATGCTTAAACAAAGCCTTTTAATATAAAGTTCTCTTAGTATAATCTTAGATAAAGTCAGCTTTTCTGTACCCAGAATGAGCCTGATTCCTTGATTATTTGGTTGAAATTTTTTCTTTTGAAAGAATAAGCCAAAGAAATATCAAATGCTAAATACAGTACAAGTAAAACAATGTTAGACTTCAACTTCCTCAACATACTTCCCAGCTGCAAAAAATGCCTAAGTCAAACTAAGATTCCCTGATTAATACTGGGTGAGACCATCAAATGTCCCTTTAAAAATAACAATCAATAAAAAGAAAGAAAAGAAAAAGAAATCAGACTGCCCTATGTATGCTACCTGAAAGCCCACACAATGTTAAAACTAGAATTGACATTAAGGATAAACAAGGGAAAAAGATCCAGAGAATTACGAAATTGCTTCTCTTTGTACACATCACATCTGACATAAGCACCCAGGTTTGGGCGAGGATGGTTTAAGAAACAATTGTGTTTGTTGATCTTTTCTAAGGAACTGTGTGACAGGAGAAACTGGGCACAACAGAATACTCACATGGTCAAGGCAAAAGGCTGCAATAAACTAAAAGAAGGCCCCCGACACTAACAAACCGTTTATCACAGCGAAGCTGGTCAATTTGTATTCTAGTGAGTGTGTACTCACTGGGCACAGACCCAGTTTCACTCCTGTTCTATGCAAAGGCAGGGGTATGATAATAAAAGCTACTGAGTGCACTTAAAAGTGTTACAGATGTTTAAAAGGAGACTAGAAGGGGAGAAAAACCCAGTAAAACAGATTTCAGTTCACCCAGAAGGTAGAAAGGAAACGCTTTGGTCAGCAACCCAACCTTTACCAGGGGATAAATCAATTTGCAGCAGCTGTGGACAGCCATTTATATAAAGGCCCTGGGCAGATTAATTAAGGGAAGCGAAGTTAAAAATTCGAGGGGGCCCAGAGTTACATTAAGCACATGAAGTTGGTCTGAAGTGGCCTCCCCAGCTCTCCTAATCTTCACTCCCACGCCCTGGACTCTGTGACTGGTCTTCAGGAGCTCCTCCACGGGGAATACTAGCTAGTCCTTAAAGCGACACTCTGTAGCCAGGCTGCGGCACGTTGGGATTTGAGGTGCCCAACCTTGTATAATAAGCTATGCTCAAAAGATTTCTCCACTACGCTTTACAAGGAATAAGGAAACCCAGGGCTGCATGGCTCCCCAGCCAAATCCTCCAATCTTGAAAAGCGCGCGGGGGTGGGGGGGGCGGTTAAGGGAGGGCTGGGGCTATTTTTAGTAACAGTCTTGGTTCACATCCTACTTCCCGGAATCTGTCCTCAAACTTTTCCAAGGGTTGACTGCCCTTACCCCACCCCACCCGCCAAAAAAGTTTCAAAAAACGGATTTAAGCGCCTTGTACCGACCTAACCGTCTTTGCTTAAGGCGTCCTGGCCAGCTCAAGGTCCGCCCAGGGAGAGGGGTCTGGGTGCGCCGACCAACCCAGTGCTTTCAGGCTCCCAAAGAGAGCGGTGGGGCCCGGAAAACGAAATTAATTCCCCGGACGCGGCCCCCCGTCTGGTCTGAGCTCCTCCAAGCGGGAGCTGCAGAGCACAAGGCTCCGGTCCCCGCTCCGGAGACGCGAGCCGAATCGGGGATGCAACTGGAACACCCAGAGGACTGGGGCAGCAGGGCCCCGGGCGCGCGGAGGTCTGGGCAGGAGCGACGCTGCCACCGGCCCCCGGCGGCAAAGCCCCAAACCCGTCGCGGGCGAGAGATTCCGGTCGGGAGACGCCGACAAGAGCTCGGGGGGCCGCGGCCTGTCCTCCACGGGCTTCCCACTCGAGTACCCCGAATGCCCAGGAAGAACAGGGAAAGTTCGCAGGTGGGCGCAAAGCGCTTGGGTGTCGCTCAGAGGACCCCGACCCCAGTCGCAGCCGGGTCTCAAAGTTAAGATTCCTTCTCTCCTGCTCCCAGAGCTAAGTTTTCCACCATCGAAACAAGCCTTTCCTTTCCAGTTAAAAAAAAAAAAAAAAAAAAAAACCACGATGAGGGTTATAGGGCCACCTGCCAAACGCACCGTAGGTACCTTGACCGGTTGTTTGGTCGGGGGGAAAATACGCATGATCTTCCTGCTCACATATCGTAATCATGGAGAGGAAAGAAAACTGTTGTAAACAGTGAGGGGAATCTAAGAGTAAAAACTGCATCCTTGGCTGACCCGTGAAGTTCAGTGTCAACGCAGCTTGGAGTCACTCGCGACGTTCCTCTTTGCCCTGGTGCGTAGTTCTGCCCTAGTTCAGCGACAAGTACAGCCTGGAGCCTCTCGGCCGAATAATCCAAATGAAGATGACGGTCATCAGAATAATAATTAATAGCAACAGCCAGGGGCCCGTCCCCGCCGCCCGTCCGCCGGCCCAACCCTCCCGCGGGCACTTACACTGCACAGGGCCGGAAAGTCCCACCATCCGCAACCGGCTCCGAGCTGCAAATAAAACTTCCCGTCGTCTCGGCCAGCCCGCGGGGCGAGGGGGCGAGGGCACGGCGCCTCTTCCCTCGCAAGGCCAGTGTCCGGGACCACTCGCCCACGCGCGCTCGCCACGAGGCCTCGGAGTCGCGCCGCGTAGCGCCTGCGGCCGCTCGGCGCTACACACAGCGAGCTGCGGTTCGAGGAGCCCGGGGTCGGGAACGCCAGCCAGACGCAGCCTCCACGCAGAGCCCAAGACTCGCGGAGCACCGCTCCTCCCGCCTCCCTCCCTCCGCTTTTCTGTTGTTGCTGCTGTGGCAGACAAATGTGATGTAGGGCGCAGGGAACTGCCGCTGTCACAGGCGGCGTCTGCGTCTGCCTCGCCCGCCCTCGCTCACTCTCGAAGAAGGCGACGCATTTATCTGCAGGGCGGCCGAGCGTCCGCCGGGGAGCAGGAGCGCCGCGCGCTGTGCGGCTAGAGCGCCCGCACCAGGCCGGCTCCGGCGCGCGCTCGCGCCCGGGGCGCCGCGGCCGCTCGGGAGGGAGGCGGCGGCGCGGCCGCTACCAGGTGCAGGGAGGAGGGCCTGCGGCGGGGCAGGGGGGAGGTGGAGGTGGGAGACATCTGTGTCGTGCAGGGGTCACGGAGGTCAAGTATATGTTAACAATGGGCAGGCCCAGCTCGCTAGGGCGCGCGGGCGGGCGGCCTCCCTCCCGGCCTCGCCCTCTCCCTTGCATGCTGGACGTGGGGCTGGCTCCCTAATGATGCTTTCCCGGGCCGCTTGCTCTCCAGCGGCCCGAGTGCCCTGCAGTAACCCAAGACGACCACTTTCCCCGGCCATCTGGAGCGCTCCTGGCTGCCCTGCCTGTGTCTCATCACTGGCTGGAGAGACAGCTCTGCTAGAAATCAAGCCACTCTCACATCTCCACTCTAATCCCCTTCTGTTAGCTGATTTCCAGACTGACTATTTGCTTTCGCATTAGATAATAGCCTTAGAGAAAACAATTATCATTTTCTTTTTTCCTTTGTTTTTCTACTTCTTCCATAGTATATCATTAAGAGGGGCCTCTTTCTAGCTCACGTTTTTGTTGGTTGTATCCCCCTCCCCCAGACATTAATATCAATACCGGGGGTGGGGGTGGGGTCCCCGGAGGAAAAGACAGGGTGAAAGAATTCCAGATATTTCCAAAGTAAATAAATAATCTCTCAGTGAACAGGACTGACAATTTGTTCGTACAGAGCAAAAAGGGCTTGAATAATAATGAAAATATTAATATGTAGGTCAAATATGATCAGATAATGGTTTGCAATGATAAGTAAAATGAAATCTTTTCAAATTATTATGGAACGGCCACGACTGCAAGTGTTATTATATTTAGTGTAACAATTTGAAATCCTGCTCTGAACCATGTTTTTTCCCAACTGGCCTAAATCAGTGCAAAATGTCCTGTGTGCACGTTTCTAAATTTCATCTTTACAAAGGAAAAAATGCTTAAGATAGAGTCAGAGCGAGCCTGATGCAGTGGGAACTGATGAGACATTCGTAGGTTTTATTTTTTTAAATGGTGCTTCAAATATTTAATAGTGAGTAAAATCCCTTCCCCCATCCTTTTAAAATAAACCCAGCTGGAGCTTCCAATTCTGAAGTCTTTTCAGACTCTACTAATTTTTTGCAATTCATTTTCAGAAAACACTCATTGTACATTCTGCCCTCTCCTTGGGACATTTGACTAATGAATTATAATGGATTAATGAATTGTAATGTTAAGTCTTGGTATTTGATATCATGATGCATTTAATTTGAATCTCAAGTTTTATCAATTTGTACATTCTATAGTAATTTCTGCATTACAGCTCTTTATTTTTTGCTCTCCTTGCAAACCTTAACAGCATTAACAATCTTAAAATATAAAATTTTATGTACACTACTCTTAACTCCTTTATGTAGGAAATTATCAAAGCTTACTTATATTTTCTTTAAAGAATCAAAAACATTTTAATATTTCATTATTCTATTACTTGTATTATTTCTTCTGTCCCCAAATTGAAAACCGAGAATTTAGATTCTGGGACTATACATTTATTCTTATTTAAAATTAATAAAATGACATCTGAATCAGGAACGATTCTTATGAAATAGCGTTACTTCTAAAATCACATTGTAAAGTTTAGAAATAAAGTAAATCAACAAGTTTTAGGATGTAAAAAATAGAGGGAGAAATAAAATATACATATCATGCTACATTTTTCTTCTTCCTGAAAATTGTGCCAAAGTAAGTGAGAAATTATAATAGAAACATTAAATTTCAAAATCAATGGAAAATAACTTGCAGGAAATCAAAACAGTTTTGCATTTTCAGGCTGTATTCACAACACAAAGGCATATATTTAAATCATATTTTATAAAATCTTACAAGATTCTAGAAGGCTTATGGGGTTCTCCCTTTTGCCAGTCATTCTTCTGGAAGAATAATAATCATTGTTCTAGTTGTACTTCTTTTTTTAAAAAATGCACAACGTTTCCTACTCAATTTGACTTTACATCAGATAGAATGTCACTAAATCTGAGCGTTTTTAAAAATTCTGATAAGAGCAGCTAAAGAATGTATATCCTGATGCTGATGTATAATGAATCAGTATATTCCTTAATCCCACTTCTCGCCCCCTTTAAAGGCCTGTGTCCTACAAAATGTAGAACACATTTTTCTCTAGGGTTTATCCTTATATTATCTCCTAACTCCTCTATTTGGAGCAAATAGTAACTATAGGGACCAACTCAAGTGTGAGGTGATTCTTGAATTGCAAAATCTAGGAAAATAAAACATTAAATGAAAAGGGAGGGGCTCATTGATAAGTGTGGTAGGAGGGTGTGATTTGCCTGAAAACTATACAGGTCCACAAAATATTTGGTTACCCTAGCTTCGGGGTAGGAAATACACAAGACATTACATTCATAATGCAATAAACTATTAATTGATACATTTTTTTAAAAATCTAAGGAGACAGGAATCCGTATTGTCTTTCTGTCTGCCACTCACAAGAGAAAATCAGGTATCTGTATTTTCAGGACTATTATTTTGCTGAGCCAAAAAAAAAAATCTTAAATTTTTTTTTTAAAAAGAGATTATTTACAAAAATAGGCAGCTATCTACCCTAATGAAAGCATTAAATTGAAAAATAAAATACTCAGTAATGTGTTAAACTATAAAAACCCTTACTAGCAATTTTTTCTCGCAGATTTTTTTCTCACATCATTAAATTTTCATTATTGTAAAGGTACCGAGTTCTTTCAGCTTACAGGTTTTTTTTTTGTTTTTCAGTAATGTTACCTAAGAATGCTTTTTGGTTTTCCTTAAGCCAATCTTAAAAAAAAGCAGAGCGTTTGAAATACAAATTTCAGATGACTGCTTATTATCTTCTTTAGAGATGTGTGATTCACCTTTCACAAACCGGAATTCCTATACAAAATTTTAACAAGTCCTTAATTAGCACTTTCAAAATTCCTTCTTACAGATATTAAAGTTTGAATGACTCCCAAGCTGTGATTTTTCTACGTACCTTGAAAAAGTCCTCCTGTTTGCTTAGGTTGATGAAAATTCTTAATTACCATGTTACTTATTTTTAAAGAAAATTATTGTATTTGTGAAAAAAATAGAATATGATAAACATAAAGGACGAGAAGCAATAATTACATTTTCATAAGTGAAGAACTTACCCCACTTGCAATTTCTCTCGCTTTTGCTGTGTAATTTTATGTAGTTTACATTTTGAGCTTTGTAAGGACAAATCTTCCAAATCTTTGCAGTTTTGTTATTTAACTTGTTTAAGGTTTAATTTTAGAACACAGAGAACAAAAGAATTAATTTTAGAGATCTTTTTATCTTATTCTATAAGTGTACAGTGTAAATACATTAGCTCTTAGGAGACCTAAGATAATAAACAGATTTTTTTTTTTTAATAGAAAATTTACAAGTTAAACTAAAAATGGCTCTCAGGACTTCCCTGGCCATCCAGTGGTTAAGACTCAGAGCTTCCACTGCAAGGGGCACAGGTTCAATCCCTGGTTGGGGAACTAAGATCCCAAATGCAGCGTGGCGAGGCCAAAAAAAAAAGTGGCTCTCATGATACCTTCAAATAAGCTGATCGTCTTGGTATGATTTAGCTGCAAGCCCGAAAACAATGAGTTTGATTTTTATTTATGATCCCTATGTGTTTAGATAGTCATGTGTGTTTTTCTGTACTATTTTAAAGCCAGTCTTCACCCAAAAAGCCAAAGTTGAAAATTTTCAATTACTTATTTAATTTGCAAAAAGAAATTTTTTTAAGTTTGGAGAGTTTTACAAAATAATTCATATTAGTGTTTCTTTAAGTAATGAGTTTTACTCTTTAAATATTTAAATATTTGTATTCCTCAGATTTTGACACATTAAACTCTGCAGGAGTGAATTTATTGCATAATATGAAACACACACATGCTACATGCCATACATATATGTGTTTTTATATGCACAACTATCTGTAGGCTAGTAGTTATCTCATGTGACATTTTGTTGCTAATCCATGAAAAATAATGATGCAAAAAAAAAAATCTGTCACGTTTCTAATTTACATTGAATGTTTCCCACCACCATCTTTGAAAGTTGATTTTAAAATACCATAAACCAGAATAAAACCTTATAACACCCATCCCCCACTGAAATTCTATATTCCCATTTTTTATTGAATGTGCCCAGAGAAGTTAATTTTCCTTTTTTGCTATTTTTCTTTTTTTATTGGTGGCTACTCTGTCTATATAATTCTCAATTAGGTGCATATTACTGTGATGTAACTACACAGACAGGAGTCTTTGTTTTGTTCACTGAACAGTGCTTGCCACATATTAGGTGCTCAATAAATATTTGTTGAATGATGAATGAATAAGATTAAAAAACTTCATCACATAGATGTCTTATCTACACAAATCAAAACACCATCAACTTGACGTCTTTCTTACTGAATTATTAAGAAACCTAAGAGTTTAACACTACCACTATTTTAAATGAAGAAAATGTGGGCAACCAAAGAAAAGGGTCTTCTGTGTTGTTTTATATGTGTATTTCAATACTTCTTGAAAATTGGTGAATTTGATGTGATTCTTAAGTGCTTTTGTTTTAACTGTTTATAAAATTATTCTAGGTTCTACAATAAAGCACAAATATTTCTGAAATTTTGGTGTACTTTCTACAATAAGTTAGACCTTGTTAAAAATACTATGTGAAGGAACTTGAAGCTAGGGGGGTTTTAAAGATAAGTAATTCTTTCCTTATCTTATATAGTACTTGAACTATGTATTCTTCAGTACACACATCAATATGCAGTAAAAATTCACAAGCTGTTTAATTTGTCTGGGGCATGTTCTCATTCTTTCATTTAATTGCTATATCATTGATAGTTTATATAATCCAGATTGTTTAAATGGTGTTTATACTTAGTAAAGAATCATCTTTATTTGGAAATGTGTGCCTTATTTATGCAAGATCAGTGTATCTATGTCCACATTAAATCTACCCTTTAGAAGATGCATATGTTACAGTATTTTAATCATCTTATTTTCCCTAATCCTTTAAAAATATCAATTTACTCCACAGAACACTCTAGTCTGATGAATCCCATATCACCTCATAAGACTGTTTTTATGTGGGAATCACTACATCACTGTAGCATATCCACCTTTGGGCTAAAAACAGCGGCCAAATGCCTCACAACACAGCAGTGGGAAGAGAAGAAATTTTTGACCCACAAACCTGTAGCAAACATAGACTGCAGTTAATCATGTTCAGTGTGAAGTTGTTTTGCACAGTTCTTACTTTTTTCTCAGTAGGACTGGCCACCAACTGAGAGACCCCAGTGTCTCAGTGGAAGACACTAGAAAGGGTGAATCCGTCACCTGGGACAAACAGATTCCCCTTCCTAAATTCCCCCCAGACTTCACTTGTGCCTTCAAGAGAATCATTTGATCAATATACCCTTTAGGTTAGGCACCTGTAAAACCCCAGGATTGGTAATGTCGATCACCCAGTTTGCCTTACATACCTTGCAATTTGGTTCAATTTCTTTGAGAGGAAAAATTTTTTACAAGATAGAAAATTTCGATTTCTCATGTTTTCTGGGCAAAAAAAAATCACTTCTAGACTAACATTTGCCCCAAGTATTCATATTTTTATTTTTAAATAAATGTTCCTTATTTAATATTTTTACAACAAAGATAGATAGATAGATAGATGCATACAATTGTTTGCAGTCAATACATCTCATGGAAACTATAGCTTCTAATAGAGAAGAACAAATATATTTTCCCTTAGGGCAATGTATGTCAAGATTTAATGTGTATACTAAGCATCTGGGGGATTGTGTTAATGGCAGAATCTAGATCAGTGGGTCTTGGCTGAGACCTGAAATTCTGCATTTCTAACAAGCTTCTAAGGATGCTGGCCCACATAATCAGGAGCAAGACTTTAGAGATTATTGGAAGCATTGAGAACATCACACCTTATCATCCTCCTTATGCACACAGAGCCCCACTTTCATAGCTTGCAGAAAAGCCCACAGCATTCATGCCCTCACAAAATAACACAAAACATCCTATGGGACTGTGAATCCATAACAAGAAAAAAGGATGCTCATATATGAATAGGTTCCTAACATCCCAACCTGCTGTTCAGGCACCTGCAATTGACAAGGGAGACCCATTATCAGATAATAATAAAATAAGCAGCCACAAAACTGTTCATCTAAAAAAGACTGGAAGCTCTTCAAAAGTTGAGCTATGAGTGGGTGATTACTGCAGGAGGGTTAGGTCACTTGCGACTCTCCTCTAAAGAGTCAGTGATAGCCACCCCTCGCCTGGGACTGTACTTGCCTAGTGCAATGTATAACTGAGAAAAGGTACTACAAACTAATGGGTTCAAGGTGTGCAGCGTTTTCCAACTTCCTTGTGCACAGCCATGAATCATTCCAACCCCCTCTCACTTGCAATGGTGAATGGAGGGACTTCAGTCAGAAGTTATGCAGCATGGGCTCTGTTGCACAAGACAAGGCTCAGCTTGCCTCAGCTCACCCACTTATGAAACTAGTTTATTTCATCGTATTGACATGTTATGACAATTATGTCATAGTGCACTGGTTTAACTGAAAGGCCTAGTGCTTTTAAAGTTTAATGACAGTTGAATGAAGACTAATAAGAACAGAGAAATGTATATATATTTTTAATAAATGCAATCATGTAGACATTTTCATTTTAAGCGTTCTGTTTGGATCTCACAGAGGAGATCTGAACATTGGGAGGAAGAAAGTTTATTTCTTGTAATTGGTTTTTAGTCTTTTGAGCCAGACAAGGATCCACTCAAAGCCCTTGCAAGTGAAAACAACAAAAACAAAAAAGTTCATGTATTTTGACAGTGATTCTAACACACTCTCTCTCCCTATCAATAATTGGATATATTTTTGTGCTACAAGCCTTTTTTGTTCTCATCTCATTGGGTACCATAATGGCAAATAATTTATGTTCAGTCTACCAGAATGACACTTCTTTAGCTTTAAAAAAATAAAAAATAAAAACAACAATAACAAAACAAAGTGTTATAGCCAGGAACTCCAAATAATAATTCTTTGCTGCAATCTGAATGAATGCACACTTTTCTCACCTCTTACTCCTGTTTCTAATATTGCAGGAGGATTTATATTTTTGTCTGAACAATAGATTTTAATTAAGAAGATTTATTAAAGACAGTTTTCATTCCTGTGATTACATTTTCAGTTCCTAAGACATCTGCATTTCAAAATATACCACATATTTTCATAAATATTCCACAATTCCCTTAGAGCATTTTGGTATTCCAATTTCCTCTAACCTCTTCTTAACGTCTTCACATTCATTTGTGTGTTCCATGTATTTGTACCCAGTCAGGATTAGACATTTCTTCACACAGGTATTGTGTTAGGAAACAGATTCAAAGCATTCCTGTTCTCTGTGAATCAAGACTTTTAAAAGGAACAAAGACAAATTAAGCTCAGTAACATATGTCTAACAAAAGATCTAGATATCTTACAAGACATACTTAAAGTGGCAGGGTAAACAACTGGGCTGAGTTTGCTTTGAAGTTTAAGTCATTGTTATTTTAATGGAGTGGAAAACTCATTTAGAGAGTGGAATCTGATAATTACCCAATTAAAGCTCTTTTTTCTATGTTAATGTAGTTTTAAATTTTTAGTTTTTGAAACCCACTTTTGCCAGAGAGTTATCTGAAGATGGAAGCAGTGTCCTTTTTTTTTTTTTTTTTTCCACACCCTGCTGCTTTCAGCATCTCAGGTCCCCAACCAGGGACTGAGCCTGGGCCACGGCAGTGAAAGCCCGGAATCCTAACCACTAGGCCACCAGGGAACTCCCTTGAGCAGTGTCTTTAGATGTACCTCATGAGTGACAGTCAGTTGTTGATTAGACCTTGTAAGTGTTTTATATAAAATTGTAAGCCAATATATCAAGCTTGATCAAGGTGCAAAGAACAGAAACACCCTCAGGTTATTTCACTTGGTTCATGGGAGTTCACTGTAAGGATATAAGGGGAAATGCAGACGGCAGGAAACTATCAATAGAAACTATCTGAGCCTCACCGGAGAGAATATACCTGCAGTGACCAGATTATCTCTCTGTTCTCCTTGCAGCCTACCCTAATGCCCCACTAGCTCCAGTCTGAATGTCCTGCCCTTATCATGACCCCATGCTCTCTCTCCATCCCTATGCTCCTTCCACTACCAACTAGCTTCTCGGTCCTCTCTACTCCATAGATTCTGCTCAGTCATTGCTTTGACTGTTTTGTTATTTCTAATGACTCATGACTTCTGCTTACCGTCATGTCTGTCTTTCAACTCCTGTTCTCCTGTTAACTAACATATACTATTCTAAAATGCAGAGACAGAGAGACTAATGAAATCAGTCAACCATGGTCAATATTTTGGAACCAGACCACCTCATTAGCTGGAGGACGGGTCAGGAGCCCATCTCAGCTGTGGTCAGGATGGCAAGGTCGTGTGGACAACTTTCCTCAGAAGGAAACCCCTCACGAATTGTACTGGACTCCTCTTCACAGCAAAATAACATTAAGGGGCTTTTGAAAAAATAGAGTTGTTTTAAACTGACTGTAGATGTTTGCCTGATGTAAGGGGCAAAATGTAAATTAACATTGACGATTAATGATGAAATGAGTACCTTAGGAATTCTGACCATTCCTGGAAGGTTTTCCAGGTTTCATCCTGGTGTTCAGTATTACCTCTATAAAGACAGTACAATAGAAAGAAAGATCTTAGGCTTCGCAACCTATGAGACCTGGAATTGAATTCCTTTTTGGTAAATGGGTGGCCTTAAGTCACTTAACTTTCTTTAAATTTCCATTTCCTCATCTGGAAGTACTTCCCTCACAGGATGTCTATTTGGCATTCATTCCATATCTCCCCAAAGTAGATGTGAGCTGGTATCCTGCCTTGACATGAAGGGTGGTAGATTTTTAAAATAATTTGCTACTTCTTCTTAAAGATGGGAAACCTAAATACTTTGCAGATTCCTTGATCAGTAGATGGGACAGGAAATACAATGTTCTTTTCATTTGCCATGACTCTCCATCCTACACCTGAATGCCTCGGCCTGTCCCAGCTTGCACTATATCAAGAGCAGATTCTTTTCTTTCTATTAGCCATGGCTATGATATTATTATTATTATCATTACTAACTTTAAAATGGGAAATGTGAAATACATAAGTGGTGAGAGTGGGGTAATGACACATAGATAGAAAAAGATAAATGGTTTTTATGGTGCATTGTATTCACACTTTTCACTTTGTAAGCCATTTAATGACACATACAACATACATATCATTGTGCTAACAGTTGGGGAAATAGTACTACTAACTGGTTGTTGTAGGAGGTAAAATTGAGAGTTAGATAATAAATTTATGGCCACTTTGAATATAATCATTTTTTCATATATAAAAAATATATATATATATATATCCACACATGCACAAGCACACAAGCAAAAAATGTATGTAATTACATGTACATTTACACAATATACTTAAAAATATCTAAATATATGCATATGCCTATCCATACACAGAGTATGAATTTTCTTTCACATCTTCATTTTCTTTAAATCAAATCAGATCTGACTCCTTGTCCTTATCCCAATAGGCTAATGCAAAATCCAGTTGAGGGGGGCCCTTTTCCTCACTCCCTGGGTTCTGCGCTAGTCTTTGGGTCTTACTGAGAAAACTTTGAAGAAGCTAGTTTATTCTTTCATCCATACGATACACTGAGATTTCTCTCACCCAAGTCATAATGGCTTCTTGAAATCCACAACTTGACCCCAGTGCCTTCTGAGGGGACAAGAATATTTGCAAAGGTGGTGAATGGCCCCTTCCACTGTAGTTCATACTAGATGCCAGGCTCTGTTCTAAGTAGCACTTTCCAGGTATTACTTCATTCACTCTTTTCTTTTTTTAAATTAATTAATTAATTAATTAATTAATTTTTGGCTGCATTGGGTCTTCGTTGCAGTGCGCGGGCTTCTCATTGCGGTGGCTTCTCTTGTTGCAGAGCACAGGCTCTAGGTGTGCGGGCTTCAGTAGTTGTGGCACGTGAGCTTCAGTAGTTGTGGCTCGTGGGCTCTAGAGTGCAGACTCAGTAGTTGTGGCGCGCACTGGCTTAGTTGCTCCGTGACATGTGGGATCTTCCTGGACCAGGGCTCGAACCTGTGTCCCTGCATTGGCAGGTGGATTCTTAACCACTGCACCACCAGGGAAGTCCCACTTCATTCACTCTTAAAACAACAGAGCAAGAGAGGTACTATTATATCCCCGAGAAACTGAGCCCAGAGCTGGAGTAAATCTAAGGCCTCACAGCTCATAATGGCAGAAGCAGGATTTGAACCCTGCTGGTGTGGATTAACAGAAGTCTGGTCCAGTCTCAAGGGTCTTGCTAGGGCTTCCCCTACCCCTCCAGAAGTCACAGTTCAAGTCTCAGGGGTCAGCAGTTGTAAACACCAGTGAAAATCTTGTTTCTAAGCTTGTCAGGGCAAATCCAAGGGTAGAAAAAAATTAAAGAGAATCTCCAAGTTCAGTTTCACTAAGATCTAATTCTAAGAGCAAGACCATGTGGAATTAAATGCCACAGGGCCATGGCTGTCCACTGAACTCTGAGCTCTCTCTATGGGGTCATGAATCTAAACACCTGGACCTGTGGAAACTGTCTCTACTTCCTTAAAAGGCAATTGGCAGAATGTTGGTAAAATAACTGCTAACTAGTGGCTGCTAACCTGGGCAGAAAAAAAAGGTCAAGGTTATACCAGCCATCTTCTCTTTTTCGTGCCTCTTAAGAAGGAGGACCCCTGAGTTAAGTGTTTTAAATGACTCCCTCTCTCAACAAAGAAAGAAAAAAGGAAGAGAAAAAAGGTCCAAATCATGTCTGCCCAGGTGTTCAGGGAAAAGTAGCCGAGTAAGGCAAATGTGATTATTGTTTCTACTGGTTCACATTCACCATACCTCTGAGTCTGAGCACACGTCCTCACACCTCACCCAAGGTAAAGATGATTCAACTCTTAAGCCTTCCCCTCAGCACCAAAAAACAAAAAACAAAAACCCCACCCTTCAAAAAATTTACTTTCCTTTAGAGAATGTCTTTCTGACTTCCTTAATCACCTCCCTTTGCAAGTACATAAAGAGCCCAGACCCCACTATTTTTCCCTGGAGCAGGTTATTTTACCCACAAATGTAAGGCTGTAGGCCCCTGGATTGATCTACCTGATAACTGTATAAACTAGGTACTATATATAGGTGAGAAACAGAGGATGTATAGCCTATATATGTGTATACTCCTAATGCAATGGTCTTTTTTCTATTTTTATACTTCTCAATCACTACAGTGTTATTTTTCCTAAAGTAACAAATATTTTCATTTTCTGCTATATTTCTATGCTAGCTAAACTGCTCTTTCTCGGGAAAAAAAAGTTAAGAAACTCAAATATATTCAGAAATGTCACCTAGCATTTAGTCTCTTGAAAGTGTACATATCAGCACTTAGAAATATAACATTTTAAAAAAAAAAAGATTTGCTGTCTAATTACAGATTTCACACATAATCTGTCAATTGGCCAAATATGTGCTGACTGTCATTAAGCTGTTCAGTGAAAGATGGGTAGAGGGCTGGTCTGCTGCTCGTCTCGGAAGAATAAGGAGTTGTCTTTTAAAGGAGAAAACGTTAAGAGTAATATCCATATTCTCACTTTTCAAGGTGGCTAAAATAATCCACAATTCAAGTTCCTTTTGAGCAACTAACTTATGCTATGATGGCAATTGATTTATTTTTTTAAAAAAAGCAGAATTACTGGCCCCCTTTCAGATTTATTGAATATTAAATTAAAATCTGAAGGAACTGTATTTTGAAACTTATTTTTAACACCTTTCTCAGTGAGTTTTATGCCACAAGCATAGCATTTCTTCATTGGGAACCTCTGAAACTTAAACAATGGTCTTTAAGATTTGGTTCTGTTCTTGGCCAACAGTGTGATCCTAGGTCACTCTCTTCATCTCTCTAGATCTAAAGTTTTGTATCTGTAAAGTGATACAATTGCTCCAGATAATCTAAAATCTTTCCAAATCTATCTCCTGTGAGTAGTCTACACAATTCAATTCAGGATGTAGAACAATTCAGAAGCTCCTGTCTTTGAATAAGATTGAGAAGGCCATCATGATAACGTACATTTGAATAGCACTTCAGAATCTTAAGATCCTTCTACTTTACATATATATCTCTGAGCCTGAGAATGTTGAAAAGTAGAAAAGGCAAGTATTACTCTTCTTTTTACAGATGAAAAAATGGGTTCAGGAAAAAATTAAAAGATTTCTTCAAGGTTTAACAGTAAGTGAGGTGCTAGAACAGAATTCTGGTGTTCAGATAATTACACTTTTCCATATTTACATGCATTTTTATCTGACCACAATCAAAGAACAATATAAAACCAGTACAATCAAAATTTCACTTTTGTTTTATATGTGTTTTATATTTAAAATTTTCAACAAGAATTTTAAAAAACACAATTTCAAAAGCAGTGATACTTTTTAAAAATAGGCTTAACGTATTTAATTTCGGATTATGTTTCTCTTAACCATTACCCTCTCATCACCTGTTCTATTGCAGCAAAGACATTATCATATGCTTACCAAAATAGTTTCACCTTTGTCCCAGACACACAACTAAACTACATTTCCCAGGCTCCTTTTAGATAGGAGCATTTCATTGGAGTGTTTGAGCAGTGTTAAACCAGTGATATTTTGAGGTAGTTTATCACAGCAGTTGAACTACTTTGATTAATACTACTCTTAAATTATATTTATTGTTTTTCTAATTTTGTCCTGTATTAGTTGGTAACTTACATATTCATTTTATCATCTTATAAGTGGTTTCTCTGGAAATTACACATCATCCTTGACTTACTTACCTCTTCCTAAACAAAACTTTCTTTAATTCTATTTTATGCTATTGCTTTTGAATTTTAATGTTCTCCTTCTTCTTCTTTTTTTTTAAAGCAAAGGATTGGGATTTTTTTTTTTTTTTTTAATTTATTTTTGGCTGTGTTGGGTCTTCGTTTCTGTGCGAGGGCTTTCTTTAGTTGTGGCGAGCGGGGGCCACTCTTCATCGCGGTGCGCGGGCCTCTCACTGTCGCGGCCTCTCTTGTTGTGGAGCACAGGCTCCAGACGCGCAGGCTCAGTAGTTGTGGCTCACGGGCCCAGTTGCTCCGCGGCATGTGGGATCTTCCCAAACCAGGGCTCGAACCCGTGTCCCCTGCATTGGCAGGCAGATTCTCAACCGCTGCGCCACCAGGGAAGCCCCTCCTTCTTCTTCTTCTTGCTATTTTTCTTCCTCTCCTTCCTCTTCTTCCTCCTCCTCATCTTCTTTTTTTTAATATATATATTTTTAAATTTATTTATTTTATTTATTTATTTTTGGCTGCACTGGGTCTTCGTTGCTGCACACAGGCTTTCTCTAGTTGCAGCAAGTGGGGGCTACTCTTCGTTGCAGCATGTGGGCTTCTGATTGTGGTGGCTTCTCTTGTTGCAGAGCATGGGCTCTAGGCACACGGGCTTCAGTACTTGTGGCACTCGGGCTCAGTAGTTGTGGCTCGTGGGCTCCAGAGCACAGGCTCAGTAGTTGTGGTGCACAGGCTTAGCTGCTCCACGGCATGTGGGATCTTCCTGGACCAGGGCTTGAACCCGTGTCCCCTGCACTGGCAGGTGGATTCTTAACCACTGCACCATCAGGGAAGCCTGCTCTTCTTCTTCTTTTCTCTCATTTCATGCTATACATACACACATATACATAACATACATGAACATACATATATATAATATACATAATACATACACACAAACACATTTATACACATAAACCCACGAGATGTTATTGTTTTATATAGTCAATATTCATTTAGATGTATCCACATATTTACCATTTTCATTGATTTTTCATTTATTTCTATAACTGCAAACTTCTCTCTAGAATAATTTGCATTCTGCCTAAAGAATTACCTACCTTTAGTGTTTCTTTTATAACAGGTCTACTAGTGGCAAAATATGTCTGGGTTTTTATTTTGGTTTTTTTTGGTCAGAAAATCTGTTTATTTGACCTCTATTCTTTTTTTCCCAGCTTTATTAGGATATGATTGACATATAAGATTTTATAAATTTAAGGTGTACACTATGTTGATTTGATACATGTATAAATCACAAAATGATTACCACCATCGTATTAGCTTCCACCTCCATCCCGTCACATAGTTACCATTTCTTTTTTGTGATGAGAAGTTTTAAGATTTACTTTCTTAGGAACATTCAAGTTTATGATACAGTATTGTTAACAATAATCACCTTGCTGTACATTAGATTCCCAAACTTGTTTATCTTATAAATGGAAGTTTGTACCCTTTGACCAGTATCTCTCCATCCCCCCTGACCCACGCCCTGGTAACCAGCACTCTACTGTTTCTCTGAGTTTGTAGACGTACACACACACACACACTTTTTCCCCATTTGGCTTGGAAACTCATCCAGAAAGCAAGAATGGTGACAGTGTTAGGTACCACTTTAGAGCAACTCTAACGGTGAAACTGATACTGTTATCTGGGGTGGGAAGAGGCACTGCCATGGCTACAGCTCTATGTATGACTTGGGAAGTTATTTTCTCCTGGTTATTCCTTCTCAAACAAAAGAATCTCCTGGTCCTCTTGCCCTATTGAGAATTAGATGAAAACCTTAAGGATTATATCCTATTAGAGGATCCTCAAACTTAATTTTGGTTATAGCGAAAGACTGTGAACCAATGCTATTTATTATTTTTTTAATAAAAAAAATTTTTTTATTGAAGTATAGTTGAATTACAATGTTGTGTTAATTACTGCTGTACAGCCAAGTGACTCAGTTATACATATACATACATTCTTTTTCATATTCTTTTCCATTATGGTTTATCACAGGATACTGAATATAGTTCCCTGTGCTATACAGCAGGACCTTGTTGTTTATCCATTCTATATATACCAGTTCGCATCTGCTAATCCCAAATTCCGAATCCAACCCTCCCCCACCCAATGCTATTTATTCCTATAGTCATTATTCATTCATTCACTTAAATTTATTGAGCAACTTCTTTGTCATAAGTATTTTGCTGAGATATGAGGATGTAATGTTAAATAAGATAGATTCATATCCTCATGGAACTTAAAGTCTAGAATAGAGGTTGACAAGCTTTTTCTATAAAGAGACAGCATTTTCAGCTTTAAAGCCCTTACATTCTCTGTTGTAGCTACTCAACTCTGCTACGGTAGCAAAAAGGCAGCTGTAGACAAAGCACAGATGAAACTGTGTTCTAATAAAACCTTATTTATGGACTCTGAAATTTGAATTGTGTATAATTTTCATGTATCACAAAATATTATTATCCCTTGATTTTCTTAAATCACTTATTTGTGTGAAGACCATTCTTAGTTTGCAGGCTATACAAAAACAGGTGATATACCTGATTGGCACATGGGCCATGGCTTACCAACTCCTGGCGAGGAAGGAAAGAAAGGTATTATACAAATAATCATTCCAATATTGTTACAAATTGTGATAAATAAGTGAAGAGCAATCATACCGAGGGCCTTGTCTAGATTGGGGGTTGCTGAGGCCTGAAGAAGGGATGGGAGTTACCGCACTCATTCAACCCTACATGGTTTAGAAGCACTTTCCAAGAAATTCTTTGGCAGTATGTAATTTTCATCTTCCTAGTCACTATCACTACAATTAACCTAAACTCTTTGCCCTATGTCTGCACCTCATGGAATCTGACTTTCTTATGTTGTTTTCTTTGTCAGAATACCTCGTCAATGTGTGAGTGGCTGAATCAAAGTTAAGAACTAAAAAAAGCCAGTTATGCAGCATTTTATTTTATTTTTGAATTTCAAAAATATTTTTTTTTGAATTTTAGAATTCTATTTATTTTTTTATACAGCAGGTTCTTATTAGTTATCCATTTTATACATATTAGTGTATATATGTCAATCCCATATACATATTATACATTTTATACATATTAGTGTATATATGTCAATCCCAATCTCCCAATTCATCCCACCACCAACCCCCCCATCCGCAACTTTCACCCCTTGGTGTCCTTACGTTTGTTCTCTAAATCTGTGTCTCTATTTCTGCCCTGCAAACCGGTTCAACTGTACCATTTTTCTAGGTTCCACATATATGTGTTAATACACGATATTTGTTTTTCTCTTTCTGACTTACTTCACTCTGTATGAGTCTCTAGATCCATCCACGTCTCTACAAATGACCCAGTTTCGTTCCTTTTTATGGCTGAGTAATATTCCATTGTATATATGTACCACATCTTCTTTATCCATTCATCTGTCGATGGACATTTAGGTTGCGTCCATGACCTGGCTATTGTAAATAGTGCTGCAATGAATATTGGGGTGCATGTGTCTTTTTGAATTATGGTTTTCTCTGGGTATATACCCAGTAGTGGGATTGCTGAGTCATATGGTAGTTCTATTTGTAATTTTTAAGGAATCTCCATTTTCTTTTCCATAGTGGTTGTATCAGTTTACATTCCCACCAACAGTGCAAGAGGGTTCACTTTTCTCCACACCCTCTCCAGCATTTATTGTTTGTAGATATTTTGATGATGCACATTCTAACTGGTGTGAGGTGATACTGCACTGAAGTTTTGATTTGCATTTCTCTAATAATTAGTGATGTTCAGCAGCGTTTCATGTGCTTCTTGGCCATCTGCATGTCTTCCTTGGAGAAATGTCTATTTAGGTCTTCTGCCCATTGTTGGATAAGGTTGTTTGTTTTTTTAATATTGAGCTGCATGAACTGTTTATATATTTTGGAGATTACTCCTTTGTCCGATGATTCATTTTTAAGTATTTTCTCCATTTCTGAGGGTTGTCTTTTTGTCTTGTTTATGGTTTCCTTTGCTGTGCAAAAGTTTTGAAGTCTCATTAGGTTCCATTTGTTTATTTTTGTTTTTATTTCCATTACTCTAGGAGGTGGATCAAAAAAGATCTTGCTGTGATTTATGGCAAAGAGTGTTCTTCCTATGTTTTCCTCCAAGAGTTTTATAGTGTCCGGTCTTACGTTTAGATCTCTAATCCATTTTGAGTTTATTTTTGTGTATGGTGTTAGGGAGTGTTCTAATTTCATTCTTTTACATGTAGCTGCCCAGTTTTCCCAGGACCACTTATTGAAGAGACTGTCTTTCCTCCATTGTATATGCTTGTCTCCTTTGTCATAGATTAGTTGACCGTAGGTGTGTGGGTTTATCTCTGGGCTTTCTATCCTGTTTCATTGATCTATATTTCTGTTTTTGTGCCAGTACCATATTGTCTTGATGACTGTAGCTTTGTAGTATAGTCTGAAGTCAGGGAGTCTCATTCCTCCAGCTCCATTTTTTCCCCTCAAGACTGCTTTGGCTATTCGGGGTCTTTTGTGTCTCCATACAAATTTTAAGATTTTTTTTGTTCTAGTTCTGTAAAAACTGCCATTGGTAATTTGACAGGGATTGCATTGAATCTGTAGATTGCTTTGAGTAGTATAGTCATTTTCACAATATTGATTCTTCTAATCCAAGAATATGGTATATCTCTTAATCTGTTTGTATCATCTTTACTTTCTTTCATCAGTGTCTTATAGTTTTCTGCATAGAGGTCTTTTGTCTCCCTGAGTAGGTTTATTCCTAAGTATTTTATTCTTTTTGTTGCAATGGTTAATGGGAGTGTTTCCTTAATTTCTCTTTCAGATATTTCATCATTAGTGTATAGGGATGCAAGAGATTTCTGTGCATTAATTTTGTATCCTGCAACTTTACCAGATTCTTTGATTAGCTCTAGTAGTTTTCTGGTGGCATTTTTAGAATTCTCTATGTATAGTATCATGTCATCTGCAAACAGTGACAGCTTTACTTCTTTCTCAGTTTGTATTCCTTTTATTTCTTTTTCTTCTCTGATTGTCGTGGCTAGGACTTCCAAAACTATGTTGAATAATAGTGGTGAGAGTGGACATCCTTGTCTTGTTCCTGATCTTAGGGAAAATGCTTTCAGTTTTTCACCATTGAGAATGATGTTGGCTGTGGGTTTGTCGTATATGGCCTTTATTATGTTGAGGTAGGTTCCCTCTATGCCCACTCTCTGGAGAGTTTTTATTATAAATAGGTGTTGAATTTTGTCAAAAGCTTTTTCTGCATCTATTGAGATGATCATATGGTTTCTATTCTTCAATTGGTTAATATGGTGTATCACATTGATTGATTTGCGTATATTGAAGAATCCTTTCATCCTTGGGATAAATCCCATTTGATCATGTGTATGATCCTTTTAATGTGTTGTTGGATTCTGTTTGCTAGCATTTTGTTGAAGATTTCTGCATCTATATTCATCAGTGATATTGGTCTGTAATTTTCCTTTTTTTGTGATATCTTTGTCTATTTTTGGTATGAGGGTGTTGGTGGCCTCATAGAATGAGTTTGGGAGTGTTCTTTCCTGTGTAATTTTTTGGAAGAGTTTGAGAAGGATGGGTGTTAGCTCTTCTCTAAATGTTTGATAGAATTCACCTGTGAAGCCATCTGGTCCTGGACTTTTGTTTGTTGGAAAGTTTTTAATCACAGTTTCAATTTCATTACTTGTGATTGGTCTGTTCATATTTTCTGTTTCTTCCTGGTTCAGTCTTGGAAGGTTATACCATTCTAAGAATTTGTCCATTTCTTCCAGGTTGTCCATTTTATTGGCATAGAGTTGCTTGTAGTAATCTCTTAGGATGCTTTGTATTTCTTCGGTGTCTGTTGTAACTTCTCCTTTTTCATTTCTAATTTTATTGTTTTGAGTCCTCTCCCTCTTTTTCTTGATGAGTCTGGCTAATGGGTTATCAATTTTGTTTTTCTTCTCAAAGAACCAGCTTTTAGTTTTATTGATCTTTGCTATTGTTTTCCTTGTTTCTATTTCATTTATTTCTGCTCTGATCTTTATGATTTCCTTCCTTCTACTAACTTTGTGTTTGGTTTGTTCTTCTTTCTCCAGTTCCTTTAGGTGTAAGGTTAGGTTGTTTATTTGAGATTTTTCTTGTTTCTTGAGGTAGGCTTGTATTGCTATAAACTTCCCTCTTAGAACTGCTTTTGCTATATTCCATAGGTTTTGGGTCATCGTGTTTCCATTGTCATTTGTGTCTAGGTATTTTTTTATTTCCTCTTTGATTTCTTCAGTGATCTCTTGGTCATATAGTAACGTATTGTTTAGCCTCCATGTGTTTGTGTTTTTTACAGTTTTTTCCCTGTAATTGATTTCTAATCTCAAAATGTTGTGGTCAGAAAAGATGCCTGATATAATTTCAATTTTCTTAAATTTACTTAGGCTTGATTTGTGACCCAAGATGTGATCTATCCTGGAGAATGTTCCATGCACACTTGAGAAGAAAGTGTAATCTGCTGTTTTTGGATGGAATATCCTATAAATATCAATTAAATCTAACTGGCCTATTGTGTCATTTAAAGCTTGCGTTTCCTTATCAATTTTCTGTTTGGATGATCTGTCCATTGGTGTAAGTGAGGTGTTATAGTCCCCCACTATTACTGTATTACTGTCAATTTCCTCTTTTATAGCTGTTAGCAGTTGCCTTATGTATTGAGGAGCTCCTATTTTGGGTGCACATATATTTATAATTGTTATATCTTCTTCTTGGATTGATCCCTTGATCATTATGTAGTGTCCTTCCTTGTCTCTTATAACATTCTTTATTTTAAAGTCTATTTTATCTGATATGAGAATTGCTACTCCAGCTTTCTTTTGATTTCCATTTGCATGGAATGTCTTTTTCCATCCCTCACTTTCAGTCTGTATATATCCCTACATCTGAATTGGGTCTCTTGTAGACAACATATATATGGGTCTTGTTTTTGTATCCATTCACCACGCCTGTGTCTTTTGCTTGGAGCATTTAATGCATTCATGTTTAAGATAATTATCCATATGTGTGTTCCTATTAGCATTTTCTTAATTGTTTTAGGTTTGTTTTTGTAGGTTCTTTTCTTCTCTTGTGTTTCCCACTTAGAGAAGTTCCTTTAGCATTTGTTGTAGAGCTGGTTTGGTGATGCTGAATTCTCTTAGCTTTTGCTTGTCTGTAAAGCTTTTGATTTCTCCATCAAATCTGAATGAGATCCTTGCCAGCTAGAGTAATCTTGGCTGTAGGTTTTTCCCTTTCTTCACTTTAAATATATCATGCCACTCCCTTCTGGCTTGTAGAGTATCTGCTGAGAAATCAGCTGTTAACCTTATGGGAGTTCCCTTGCATGTTATTTGTCGTTTTTCCCTTGCTGCTTTCAATAATTTTTCTTTGTCTTTAATTTTTGTCAATTTGATTACTATGTGTCTCAATGTGTTTCTCCTTGGGTTTATCCCGTATGGGACTCTCTGCACTTCCTGGACTTGGGTGGTGTTTCCTTTCCCATGTTAGGGAAGTTTTTGACTATAATCTCTTCAAATATTTTCTCGGGTCCTTTCTCTCTCTCTTCTCCTCTGGGACTCCTATAATGCAAATGTTGTTGGGTTTAGTGTTGTCCCAGAGGTCTCTTAGGCTGTCTTCATTTCTTTTCATTCTTTTTTCTTTATTCTGTTCTGTAACAGTGAATTCCACCATTTTGTCTTCCAGGTCCCTTATCCGTTCTTCTGCCTCAGTTATTCTGCTATTGATTCCTTCTAGTGTATTTTTCATTTCAGTTATTGTATTGTTCATCTCTGTTTGTTTGTTCTTTAATTCTTCTAGGTGTTTATTCTTTAATTCTTCTAGGTCTTTGTTAAACATTTCTTACATCTTCTCAATCTTTGCCTCCATTCTTTTTCTGAGGTCCTGGATCATCTTCACTATCATTATTCTGAATTCTTTTTCTGGAAGGGTGCCTATCTCCTCTTCATTTAATTGTTTTTCTGGGGTTTTAGCTTGTTCCTTCATCTGGTACATAGCCCTCTGCCTTTTCATCTTGTCTATTTTTCTGTGAATGTGGTATTTTTTCCACAGGCTGCAGGATTGTAGTTCTTCTTGCTTCTGCAGTCTGCCATCTGCTCTATGCAGCATTTTAGATTTACGGTGTAGTTTGATGGATTCTGAGATAACGAGGGTGGATTAGTAATTACATCCTTGTGAAACATCTTAGAGGATAAACCCAATGATTTTTCTCTACACAGAATACTGGCCTCAGTTTTTGGCTTCTGATTGTTTTTTGGTTTGGTTTGGTCAGCTATTATTTGTCAGGTATTAGCAAAAGCTAATATTTGAAATGGAGAATTACTCTAAAACAGACCAAAGAAACAAAAACCATACCAGACTACCTTTAAACCAATAATCAGGGGAAAATATGTTCATTTATTCTAATTCCCATGGTCTTAGTGCTATGCCATGGGCTTTCTGCCCACCTTCAAAGCTGAGTGTAATGACTCGCTGGGCAGGGAAATGAATAGGCTTCATGGTTAACACGAGTCTGCTAAAATGCCTCTTGTGCCCACTTTTCATGACAGGGCTAGCTGCTTTTTGGCAATCAGCAAACTGCAGAAACAGTTCTATTCAACGTGAGTCACCGCTCCAGCAACCAAAAACAGGACTCTCCTTTGGGAGTTTCCTTTAGTTGTTAATGTGTGTTTCTTGCTGTTGTTGTCTTGGATCCTTTGAAATCACACTTTTAGGCCAAAAATGCCACTGATTATTTTAGCCTTTAAATGATGCCGACTAGACGTGTTTCCTGGAAAACTTTAGCAGCTACCAGGCTAATCTGAAACTCAGCAACCTGAATGAGGTGATTCTGCAGAACACAGCTGCTGGACACACTGAATCACACAGACTGCAAATATCTACATGGACACAGTATGTCTTAATTTGTACCAGGTACTGTGATAGACACTTCTGTATATTATCTAATTAATCTTTACAACAAGGTATAAGGTTAGAGAGTTATTGAACTGTGGTAATTAAGAGCAGAGCCCTAGTTCTAGACCACCCAGCTCTATCAGTTGGTAGTTTTATGACCTTGGGCAATAATTTAATGCTCTGTGCCTTAGTTTCCTCATCTGTGCAGTGGGGATAGCCCCTATAAGGCAGGTGTGATGTTTATAGGAGATAATTTTAAAAGTGCTCAGTATAGAGCCTGCTACATGGTAAGCACTAAATATAAGATGGCAACTACCATCCTCACTTAACAGATGAGGAACTAAGGTTCAAAGTGTTTCCCTGACTTGCTCAAATTCCCATGGGTAGTAAGAGAGCTGAAATTTGAACTCAGTCTAACTCGAGTCCTTGCACTTAACAACCACATTGTTATCTTCATCACTACCACCTGCATTATTATTATCTATAACTAAGAGTCTCAGCAACAAACCAAAGGAAATCCTTGTCAGGCATACAATTTGGGGTGTGTGCACATGGCCAGGGAGAATTATTTTTAGTCACAATCACAGAGAGGAAGAAAAATCACGATAAGTATGAGGAACTTTGGATGCCAAATTATCAAGATCTATTGCCTACACATTTGTTAATACCTCTCCTCCTTCTACACGCACACAGGAATTATGATTAAAATAGATTCATGCCAAATAATTTATTTTTTCTTGAAAACTATTCACTGGAGTAGAACCACAACTCAACAGCAAAAACAACTGCAGTTTTTACCTTGGAACTCTTAAACTAGGGCCCATTGACACCTAGAATATCCTTGAATGGGCTTAAAGTCCATGAACTCCTAGAATTTGTGTACCATATTTGGGGTGTGTAAGTGTTAGTGTATTTTTCTGAGGAGAGAGGCTATGATCATCTTTAGATTCTCATAGAGGTCTGTGACCCAAAAAAGTAAGAACCACTGTTTTAAACTGAAGGCTGTCCCAGCGGCAAAATACAAGTAGGGAATTGAGAGGTACAAGCTACTAATGTATAAAATAAATAAACTATAAGAATATACTGTGCAGCACAGAGAATATAGCCAATATTTTATAATAACTTTAAATGGAATATAATCTATAAGAATTTTGAATCACTATGTTACATGCCTCAAACCAGTATACTATTGTAAATAATATCGTAAATCAACTATACCTCAATAGAAAGAAGTTAGCATTAAAAAAAATAACTGAAGACTGTCCTACCAGTGCAGTTACAGTGGTGGTTCCCCAGAAAGCCTAATGAGGGTCCACATGAGGCCATTCATTACTTTGTCTGCTTCCTAACTCTACTCCTGTGCCTGGTCATTCAAGAGAGCAGAGACATTGCATTTAGGATAAAAGTAACCGACAACAATGCTCCATATAAGTTAAGCAATTTGTGAGTTTTAGTTAAATCTAGATTTAAATGCAGTTAGGATGTAGTTCAGGAGTTGGTCAACTATAGCCTGCACTTGTTTTTGTAAATAAAGTTTTACTGGACCATAGCCATGCTCACTAATTTACATATTGTCTATGCCCACTTTCTTGCTACAGAGTTGAATAGTTGTAACAGAGCGTACAGGTCTCAAGGTCTAAAATATTTATATCTGACCCTTTACAGAAAACGCTTGCTAACCCCTGATGCAGTGATGCAGTTGAAACAATCTTGGTACCACAGTGAGGGTGAGCTTGAGGTCTGGCGCTTCCATTGTTTCTGTGACCTTGTACAAGTCATTTAATTTTAACCTCAGTTTTTTATATATAAAGTGGGAATAGCTTCTACTCACTTTGCTTACTCTTTATAGTTATTATCATCAAAATCAAATGTGATAATGTATGCAAATGTTAAATGTACCTTATTAGTTTCATTAGTGGTAAGATATCATCCCCAAATTGCCTACACATGGTGACACATTATTTCTCAGAAAAGGAGAAAAATAATTTTAAAAATCTAAGCACAATAGCAATTACATAATATGGCACAAAACACTTACTCTGTGGAATTTGCCTTCCAAGGCAACTAATGATTAAGTGTTAATTTTTTAGGGAGGAAAAACAAATAGTTCCTGAGTAAATTGATAAATGAAATACTAAATAGAAATAACAACACCAAAGTACATTTTCTCAGTCAAATGTCTGTTCAGTTGAGATTTTGCGCTTGATTTTAGGCCTTGCTGTTCATGACCAGAGACAAGGAAAAGCTGAGACAGAGTGGCTTCTGAAATTTGAGCTCTATCTAACTTAGGTGGCCAGGAAGAACTTCTCAGCTTCTGAATTTTAAGAATTGTCTTATATTTGTGACTATCTTTAATAAATGCTTGAAATTTAAAAAGGAAATGACATGGCTTATACACCAATTTTTGTGAAGAAGTAAATAAATTGATGATTTATCCATAATCTCACATATCCACTTAATATCCTCTTAAAGGGAAGGTTCAAACTCTCCTGAAAAAGAGTAGATATCTTTCTTCAAGTATTATTAGAGAAATTTGAAACATGTATTTTTTTCTCTCTCATGAATTACAGTGTGTTATGTTCTCTTTTAGAGTCACTGAATGAATGGCTATTGTTTCTCAATTATTTAGTTCTGTTGGTGATATTATTTGGTTTTGGGCCAAATAATACTTTGTTACTTTCCTTTTCTCCTGTTAAAAAGAAGACCAAATCAGGGAGAAAGCTCACCTCTGGGCAATAAGAGAATTAATAATCAGGGAGTTGGTGGGATGCTTGCAGATTTAAGAATTTTTGAAACAAACTCTACTCATAAAAGTTAGATTATAACCAGATTAACTAAATAATTTCGGTGACCTATTTCTATTTTAATATAAAAAAGTAACCAACATAGTATATTGGAAAGAAATAAACCAGGCCTGGTTCCTGACTCCATTTTGAGAAATTTACTTATTAGAAGGTAATAAAATGTCTCAAAGAATTGAACGGAGGGTTGGAGAACCACTCTCAAAAAAATGACAGGTATGCAGTTAGTATTTGAGGGACAGACAGCAGGACTCAGTTGAGAGTCTCCTCAGGGCACCGTGGCTATAGTGAACAAGCTCCACATGTTTTTTCTATCTTTACATAGCTCCACTAAAATTCAAGCCCTGAAGAATAAATAGGGGCAGCTTGGGTTGCATGTCTATCTCTTGACTGGGGTAAAGCAGAGCACTTTGATTAAAGCATATGTCCAATCTGAGACTGCACCCAATGGGAGACCGAAGGAAATCAGAATGCTATTAGCAAAAGAAAAGGATATGGACCCTAGGTCCCCAAAACTATAACAAAGGTAATCATGCCTGCCTGCTCAGGTTGTTAAACATATCAAAGGCAGTAACATATTTAAAATATGTATCACAGAGACTGTCACTTTAAAACAGTAGCTGAGGACTTCCCTGGTACCTCAGTGGTTAAGAATTCGCCTGCCAATGCAGGGGACATGGGTTCGAGCCCTAGTTGGGGAAGATCCCACATGCCGCGGAGCAATTAAGACCGTGAGCCACAACTACTGAAGCCCATGTGCCACAACTACTGAAGCCAGCACGCCTAGAGCCCGTGCTCTGCAACAAGAGAAGCCACTGCAACGAGAAGCCCGTGCACCACAATGAAGAGTAGCCCCTGCTCGCCGCAACTAGAGAAAGCCCACACACAGCAGCGAAGACCCAACACAGCCAAAATAAATGAATGAATGAATTAATTAATTAAAAAAACAGTAGCTGAATAGCAACCTCAATCTAGCCTTTGCTAACTAGTAGAAAGCAATAAAAGTTATAACACCAAGGGGGGTGGTGGTGGTAGAGGGAGACTTACTCTCCCTTCAACACAAGCATAGCTAGATTTTGTTGCATGAAAGAGAAACAACCTGTATGCAGCTAGGAAGTCATTACTTACCACACCCTATACTTGTCCCAGTCTCAAAGATCCATGATGTATACGAGTAAGGTATAGGACAGCCATCCTCCCTTGCACGAGTATTACCTTTGAGAAGACTGCAGTACTAGTTTCCACTACCACTGCCATCTTTCTGCATTCATTTAGAAATAGGAAGTCCCCCCCAAAACTGGGCAGGACAAAGGGGTCATAGGAATCTGAGACACAACTCTGAGAGCCAGTAACTATTTGTTGCATTTTGTTGAATTGGGAAGTGGAGTTCACATAAGCAAGGCATTGTTAAGTGGTGGTGGAGGCAGACAGAACAATTATAGTCCTGCAAATTAGGAATTGTAGATTTTCCTTGTACTCCATCAGTTTATAGCATCAGAAAATCAGTGAGTGGGGATAGGAGAAGAGTGAGAGTCACCAGAAATCAAGATTTAGAGAACATTAGTCATTTGTACTCCAGTTACAGGTCAATAAAGGTGACATGACCAGCAACAGGTAGAAAGCATGTGGAACCAGTAATTACTTCATTTCTTTTGCATCTACTGGATCTGGGAGGCTCTGCTTTCATTAAACATGAGGGAAAAGAAATGTGAATGTGGCCTTTGAAAACCATTTCAGAACAAGGCAAAATTGCTTTTAGGATTACTGAGTAGTTGTATTGAAAGTACTTTATGATTTGGGGGGAAAACGTTTGAGTACAAAGAGGAAGGTCATTCAGAAGAAACAGGCAGAGCAGACCTTTGAGAATGACCTACTGCAGGATCCCGAGGACATTTCAGGAAATGGTTTGGCATGAAGAAAAAGCTCTATCTTATAAAAACTGGCATCTGGGACAATTTATGCAGGATCCATTTCACACAATCTCCACATTTATAACAGATCTGTCCACTCTGCTGACTCTGGCCACCTCTGTTCACTCTTGCCATTGTTCCTGGGCGGGTGTTTCAGGCCCCCTGCTTTACCTGTTTCTAGCCATCCTTACCCCAAGCTCTGTGTAGGATTTTATTAGGTTGACTACCACTACCCCTCAAGTGGTTCCATATGCCAACCCCAGCGAAACTATCCTTTTCCACTGATCGTTTACTGAGGGTTCCAAATCTTTTCAGACTTTTAATCTGGGTTCCTGTGGCTTTTCCCCCTTGGCTGCTTGTGGCCTAATAGCCTTTCTTCCCCCATGGCTTGGTTTCATAGCCTTGCTCGAAAGCAGATGCTCTGGCGCCTTCCACAATGAACACTGCCAGTTTCATGGCATTTTCTTGCGGCTTTTGGCTGTAACTCTCAACTTTCCAAGGCCCAATTGTAAGACACCATGTGGGACAGACCCAAAAGGAGGGATATGGTGAGTGGGGGAAGGGGATATTGTATAGAGCATGTGAAATGAGACAAAATTTATTCTCAAGGCGTGTCACATTTTTCTATTAACTTGGTTTACACAATTCAGATGTCAGTTGATTAAAATGAACACGTTTCCTATGTGATGGAAAGGATATTTTTCAGTGGAGACTGAATGAAATTTGAGGGGCTTGCTTTTGGCAGGTGTTCTATCTTTGGTCTTTGCTCCTGCATGTCTGCTGTTTACCTTCCAGTTGAGAGGCAGTCTGCCATCTCCGTGCACATGCCCTCTCAGTCGTTTCCAGATCTGAGATTCTCTGTCTTCATTCATATCATGTCCTTGATTTTCTATTTGGAATATGAACTATTTTACTGTGAGCATAGGATAATCTTTTAATATGTTCTTTTCCCTTTTCCTTTCTCTTCCCTACCCTCCCCCACAGGCAACAGCCTCTTCTGTGAAAAAGGCCCAGTGGATGGGTCAATCATTAAAAAAAAATTATGCATGTCAAGTGGCTAGTAAACTCTGAGAAATGATGGTGACTACCCACTGACTCTTTATTGTGAAGCAAAGTGGAGTGAGAGAACAAGGGATCGTCACTGAAAGCAATGGGGAGGGTCAAGACAGAGAGTGGTGGTCTCACTCTATTAAGTGAGTAGAGGCCAGGTATGCTGCTAAACATCCTACAATCCACAGGGCAGCCCCTCATAACAAAGAATTATTTAACTCAAAATGTTAATAGTGGCGAAGTTGACATACCCTCTGCATCTTTAGCTGCTTACAGTCATGATTAGGACCTTAGAGACTTTATTGCTAGTCCCTTGGGGAGCTTCCTCCCCATGAATTAGATCATTTAACACTCACCCCTTAAGCCTGAAGCCAAAGTCAGTTCTACAAAACAGAAGTAAGTCATTTAAATTAGTGCCATAGTATATTGCTGACTCTTTCCTTTTAATCCTTAGAGACTGCAATGGCTCCTCTTGGTTTCTTGGAGTCAAAAGTGCCTCCTAAGTAGATCAACTCAGATACAAACTGAAAAAGAAAGAAAGAGAAAGATTATCTATCTATTATCTATCTATCTATAAATACATATAAAATCTATGTATAATAATATATTTATCATATTATAATAATATTCATACAATATATTAAAATAGTATATAATATATAAAATACATTATATGTACATATTATATATTTTATATCCTGCCCTCGCCCTTCCCTGCCTACCTCATTCTCACCCTCATTCCCACCTCAGGTCATTGTTCCTCAATACTATGTCCCACAAAGCAGACAGAAACCCTCCCTGAGGTTTGGAAAAAGAGGAAGAACCTTTTAAAGAGATAGCATGTGACATTTTGAGTAAGTCAGCCAGCCGTCTCAGGTACAGAAACTCACAGGCTATGTGTTGTTCAGAATTAATGTAATTTCATTGATTTGGTATTCAGAATACGAGGATCAGTATTTTACCTTTATCATCTCTGTTTTTAATTAGGCAGAGGTACTAAAAAGATTAGGAGAGAGGATATTTTAAATCCCTTTGAGACTTCGATTAAAAGATGCCATTTAGAAATGAGTGCTTAAAATTATTTTTATGATTTCTACAAGTGGGCTTAGTTTTTGGTTATCTGACTCAAGGAGGTGGGATAGTTGGACATTTGCTTTGAGTAAATGAATCCCCTGGCTAAGTTACCCCAATTATTGATGGATAGGTGACAAAATCCTCAGGTGTCAGGTCCTGCTTATCCTCCAGCAGGACTCGGTGAGTGCCATGACCTGGAACAAGATCTGTAGCCAGAGCACATATATTCTCTGGAATTTAATTGTCTTTTATTTATACATCCTAATCCAAGAATTTTCTATTTTAGTAATTATGATAATGATGGTGTTGGGGTTAATAACTTCCAAGTATATATTTTAGCTTGAAATTTTCTTTTTATTCAAACTTAAGGAGAAACAAAATAATTCTGACCTAATGATAAAGTTATTGGAGAGTCCTATGCCCCAGGACACATAAAATCTTGCCCTTCTCCTTTCACTCCCAAACTTCATCCACGCCCTCCCAACCAGGTATTATGTAGCCTGGTGTGGCTAACGTGGCCAAATGGATGAAATCAATCTCCATAGTGGCTGAAAAAATAGGTAACTTACTTACATCTGTTGAATCTCTTCAGTTTATGGTCATTATTTTACTTTGTTTTTATTGCTTAAAGTAAATTTATTCTCTGTTGATCAATAATAACTGAAATGAGATAGTATAGTATAACAGAAATAATATGTGATGGGGAGAAGGAAAAATATGTTCCCACTTGGCCATTATCTAGCTTTGTGACCTTGGACCATTTTACTCTGTGCCTTAGTTTCCTCATCTGCAACATGAAGGAGATAGCCCAAAAAAACTTCTATGGTGCTTTTCAGGTCAAAAATTCAAATTTCTATGACCTTAAACTATAGGTGACATAAACATTTCACATGGATATGACAGATATTTATAATTATGGCCTTTGGAGTAGAAGAAAAATCTTGACAAACTTTCAATTACGTAATGTATCTAATTTGCAGACACATACACAAATCCCAACTCTTGAGATAACTGGTTTCACTTAAATGTTCATCCATTTCTATATCTTCAGCCAGTTCTACAACCATATTATGTTTGTGACATAGTTTGAAGCTATTTGCCATGTGTCCACCAATGAAAATTTAGAGAGGAGAGTGCTTTCTAGAATTTATCCATTATGATTACAAAAATAAATTATTCTGTTGTATAAAAAGAGGGAAAATAATGTGAGGTTTACATGAGAAACTTCAAAGTCTAATGGAGAAAGAAGGCAGGATGTGGTTCTATTTGTTTAAAACTGTTTAACTTTTTAGGTCCAAGGAGTGATATGAATTCCAAAAGGAATGATTTCCAAGAGGAAGAGAAACTTTTGATGGTTGGCCTAATAAAATAAAACTACACATTAGTGAAACTGAATTCAAAGATGATTCCAACACTGCTGCAAACAGATGAGCCCGGTAGCTGGCTCCTGTCCAACCCCAGCTGCTGTGCACACTGTAACCACCATGTGTTATCTGCAAACCAGATCGTTTCTGTGCGGGAAAGACCAGCCAGCTTTCTTGGCCAAGCTGCTGCCATAAAACACACTAGTGATTTGATTTTTCATGTTTCTTAAGGATATTATACTTTGACACACAGTATACATTTGGTCTCAAATTGTCCAGAGGGCTATCACAGATGACTGGTTGATGAATGCTTTATCAGAAGAGGTCACATTTTCTCAGGTTGTTTTGTGTCACTGCAAATCATTGCTTTACAGTGAGGAGTGCCCTTAAAAAAAAAAAAAAAAACACTTTTAAATCTTAAGCAAAAGAATACAAAGTGCAGTTAAATACTCTCATTAAGAATAATTTGCCTTTCACAATTTATATGCATCAGCTGCCTTTTGGTATCGCCTGTGAAAAGCAAAAGCATCACGGGATCTCTTAAAAGAACTGGAAAACTAAATGTCAGAACAGCATTTTTACACTCAGCTAGAGAAATTCCCGCCTCATATAAAACACCTACATTCCAACACCTAGTGTTTGCTTTGGAGACTTACAAAGAGTTAATACAGTTTGTTTGGCATCAGATATCGGTATAATGGGCTTTTACTGAAGTAATTAAAATTTGTTTATAATTAATACAGATGAATTAGTTTCTGCACAATAATAGTTAGGAGATTAACAAAGGCCACATTTTGGCAACAGGACTACATTCTTTCCCAAGTGCTGTGGGACCTTATCCAATGAATGTCTGTCCAAGCCGGCTGATTCTTCAGAGATGCCATATGGCACAGCTATGCATTATGACTTTTTTTTCTAAAAGGCAGCCATATGACATAACTGATCTTTAAAACGTTGTCAGAAGGCATTACCTGGGTAGGCTTTGAGCTGCTTTCCAAAACCTTAGCAAGCACGGGGCTATTAATTATGAGCAAAAGAAACGTGCATGCGCACACTGGAAACTTGGCGTTCTTTCCTCTCTAGTCACAGCTGATCATCTCTCAAGCCTTCTAGCTGGGGAAGTAACTTTTTTCTCTTTTAAACTTCCAACAGAGGAAAAAAATTGTTTTAAAACATATATTCATCAATTCCTTTATAAAATGTCTATGCACTTGACCCTAATATGTACATATTTTGCCACTTGTACTTTCACCGTATTCACTGATTTTCAAAAAAATAATGAAAACACAATGCTATTTACAACCGAAAATTTTCAAAACAATGTTTAGAGTACCAGTGAAAGAAAAATAATTTTCTAGTTGTGGTAGTTGATTTTTAGCTGACATCTATACCCTCCATACTACTCAGTTTTGGATGGCAGAAAATGTAAATAGCTCAAATATTTTCTCTCTGATTTCCTCAGAAAATTAGTTTGTGTAAGGGGGCACATCCATTTTAGACCTTATATTTTTGTATGTGTGTTTAGAACAAGTTGGTTGCATTAGTTTCCATTTATAAACCACCTATGGGAATTTGCAGAACTCCATAGAATAGGAAGAAAGAGAATAGAGAAGTCAATGGTATCAGTGGGTTTGATGAGCTCAGAACCAGTGAGAACCGCCTCTGGATTTGTGCTGACTCCTAACCTACTGCTACTCTGAGATACAGATTCTGATGTTGTTTACTGGACTTCATTTGGATCTCAAATTTAAGGTGTGTAAAATTGAACTCCCTCAAACTTGTACCTCTCACAGTCTTTCTTTTCTCTATAAATGCCAACTCCATCCTTTTGGCAAATCAGTTAAAAAACCTAGCAGTCATCTTTGACCCCTCTCTTTCCCTCATACCCCCCCCATCCAATCCACCAACAGATTCTGTGAGCTCTAACTTCAAAATATATCCTAATTTTCCTGACTCCTTGCTACTTCCACTGTTAGGACCCTGGTCCTAGGCACTAGCATCTTTCTCTTCTGTTAATTTAATAGAGTTCTGTTTCTCTGTTTCCACTCCCCCTTGCCTACTGTCTGTTTCTTTGATAGCAGCCCCAGTGATCTTGTCAAAGTAAATGTCAGCCATGTCACTTCCCTGATCAAAATCCTCAGCTCACTTTGAATGAAAGTCCTCACCAGGCCTAAAGGGCTCTACACAATCAAGTCTCTTGTTTCTTTTCTAAACCTACCCCTAATGCTGCCCTTGGCTCGCTCCTGCTCCACTTGCATTGGCTTCAAGCAAGGATGCATATAGCACGATCTGCTGCCCCAAGGCTTCTACACCTGCTATTTACTTTCTCAATGGTGTTTTGGGGTAAGCTGCTATTGGCTTGTGAGTCACTTGTCAAATTGTCGGGAACTGTGCTAGGCAGTTATTAAATCAATGGTAGCTGGAAATCAGCCAAAGTGGGAGTATTTACACCAAGGAAATTGGCAATCTTTAAAAATCAGGTTGCTTCATTCCATGGAGACACTGTTAAACATTTACCAGAATTTCACTGATTTTTCTCTTCCTGTAATGTTCTCCTCTGGCACAAGGACCTCCCCTACTTCCTCAACTTCTTCAGATCTTTATAAAAGACCTTAGGAGTGAGGTCTACTCTGACTACCCTGTTTAAAATATAACCACCCTCAACTTTCTCTCATCCCTTCATTATTTTTCTCCATTAAACTGGTAATTTTGGTCATTTTTATATTTATTTATTTATTTTTAGTTTATTGTCTGTCTCCCTGCAATAGAATATGGAATGAATGCATAAAAGAGTTAATTAGTACTCTATCAATATATATTGCACTCTGCCAATAGCCATCAAATGCATCAGAGTTCTACCTCACCATATAACATTTGAAATGCTGATTTTTAAAAAGTATCTATTTTGAAATAATTAACTTTATTTGAAATAAATTTCATCTTATATAAGAGTTGCAGGAATAGTATTTAAAAAAGACTTTTGTATACACTTCACTCAGATTCAGCAGTTATTGACATTTTGCCACATTTGATCTATCTATCCACCATCTATCTAATTTTTTTTTTAACCAGGACCATTTGAGGTACTTGCTTACTTCATGACCCTAAATGCTTTAACTAGAAGGTCCTCAGAAAAGTTTCTATCTTTTTAAAGATTTTTTCCAGTTTTATTGAAAAATAATTGACATACATCACCATATAAATTTAAGGTGTACAGCATTATGGTTTGATTTATATATATTGTGAAATAATTACCACACTATGTTCAGCTAACATCAATCTTCTCATATAGATACAATAAAAAGAAAGAAGAAAATAAAAAAGGAAAAAAAAATTCTTCTTGTGATGAGAACTCTTAGGATTTACGGTCTTAACAACTTTCACATATATCATATAGCACTGATAACTACAGCTATCATGTTGTACTTTACGTCCCTTGCACTTACTCATTTTATAACTGGAAGGTTGTACCTTTTGACCACCTTCCTCCAATTCCTCTTCCTCATACTCTCTGCCTCTGGTAGCCACAAATCTGATCTCATTTTCCATGAGTTTTTTCTTTTTTAAGATTCCACATATAAGTGAGATCATACAGTATTTATCATTCTCTGTCTGACTTATTTCACTTCATATAATGCCTTCAAGGTCCATCCACGTTGTCACAGATGGCAAGATTTCCTTGTTTTTTATGACCAAATAATATTCCATTATATATCATGTCTTCTTTATCCAGTCACCCATCAATGGACACTGAGGTCTGTTTCCATGTCTTGGCTATTGTAAATAATGCTGCTATGAACATGGGGGTGCAGATATCTTTTTGAGTTAGTGTTTTTCCTTTGGATGTATTCCCAGAAGTTGAATTGCTGGATCATGTGGTAGTTCTATTTTTAATTTTTTGAGGATCCTCTATACTGTTTTCCATAGTAGCTGCACCAAATTACAATTCCACCAACAGTGCACAAGTGTTCCCTTTCCTCCACATCCTGGCCAGCATTTGTTATCTCTTGTCTTTTTAATGATGGTCATTCTAACAGGTGTGAGGTGAAGGGATATTCTGTTATATAACCACAGAAGTGTGGTCAACCTCAGGAAATTTAACATTGATACAATAGTATTATTTAAATTGCACTCCATACTTTTTTAACACATGTTCACAATTTTCTTTTTTTTTGGCCTTGCCTCATGGCATGTGGGATCTTAGTTCCCTGACCAGGGATCAAACCCATGCCTGTTGCATGCACTCCATATTTAAATTTTGCCAACTGTTCCCCAGATGTTCTCTTCATACTTTCTTTTCTCCAGTCCAGCATCTAACACAGCAACCTGAATTACATTTAGTTGCATCTCTTTCTCCTTAAAACTGGAAACCCTAAACCGTCCTGACACAGCTTCTCAGCTTTTCCCTGTCTTCTGTGATCTTTTGGAAGAGAATAAGCCAGTCATCAATATGGAATGTATTTTAGGTTGGATTTGACTGATATGTACTCATTATGAGATTCAGATTATGTATTTTTGGAGAAATACCTCATATATGATATTATGACCTTCTCAGTACATCATATCAGAAGGCATAGAATGGCAATTTGTCCCATTACTGATGATGCTTTGATCTTTTGGTTAAGGTGTTGTCTGCCAGGTTTCTCTACTCTGAAGTTATCATTTTTTGCTTTGTGACTAATAAGTAATCTACAGAGACATACTTTAAAACAATATAAATATCTTGTTCCTCTTCAAACTTTCATCTAATTGTTTTACAACACATTGATGATTCTTGCCTGAATAAATTATCATGACAGTTGCAAAATAATGATTTTTAAAATTCTCTTATTCCTTCTTCATTTATTATTTGGCATTCTATTGTAAGGAAGACCTTTCCCTTCCCTTCCCCTTTATTCATGATCAGTATGAACTAATGGATTCTCACTTTATTTGATAGGTTACAATCTATATTGTCATTATTTATTTTGATCTAAAATTGTCCCAGATTAGATTGGTGGGAGCCCCTTAAAACTGACTCTCATATCCCTTTGACATGCTCCATCTCTCTTTGGAGCACTTCCTCACATTTCGGTATAACAAGATTTTTTAGACTAATCTTGTACTTTTCTGTCTTTTTTGGTTTCTTTTTTTTTTTTTTTTCTTCTTCAAAGTAGTTATGTTATTTCTTTGGAATGTACTTAGGTTCCTTTGTTCTGTTTGTACATAGTTTGACATTGTCCCCTTCCCCCCCTTCCTTGTTGATTTAATTTAAAATTTTTAACATATAAAACATTAAAATGGTTCCAAAAGTCAAACCTATACAGAACAGATACTCAGAGTACCCTTTGCTATCTCTTTCACCCCGTTCCCAACTACTCCTTGTAAAAAGTCAGTTTCATTAGTTTCTGATTTATTTGTTTGTTTGTTTGCAAAAATAAAGTTACAGTTTTATAAAAATTTTCTTTTCTTCCTTAAACAAAAGGTAGCATATTCTTTATATACTCTTTTGCACTTATTTTTTTTTAACAATATATCCTAGAAATCACTCTTAGTCAGTTCACGCAGGTCTTTCTCACTCTCTTATTTTAATAGTTGCATGATACTTCATAGTGTGTATGAGCAATAGTTTATTCAGCCAATCTACTATATATGGGCATTTAAATTGTTTTCAATATTTTGCAATGACAAATAATGCTATATTGATTAAATGCTAAATTTTAAGTGTTTACTCTTCTTAGTTTAAGATCATTGATAAAGTATGAGTAAGCTGGAAAGCCATAACTCTTAAAGTTATTTCCAGTCATTTATATCACACTGTGAACACATGATAGAACTACATTCTTTCACTGTGGAAATGTAAGGAAAACAGCAGCACGCTAGTTTGAGCATGTGTGTATATGTCGGGGTGAGTAGGAATCCACTAACAGGAATTTAGGGCCGAAAAAGGGCAGCTGGCAAGGCGAATTTCTTCTACTTTCAAGTTGAATTTAGGCCCAGTTTTTGTTTGATATTTTATTTATTCAACAGATGCTTATAGGGAACTTGCCCTTTGGTAGGTGCTATTCAGGGCACTGGTACACAACAGTGAACAAGAGAGGCAAAGGTAACTCAGATTTGTGGTTACCAGAGGCATGGGGTGGGAGAAGGGGGGAATTGGAGGAAGGTGGTCAAAAGGTACAAACTTCCAGTTTTAAGAGAAATAAGTACTAGGGATTTAATGTGCAACAAGATGACTATAGTTAACACTGCTGTATTGTGGTATATTTGAAAGTCGTTAAGAGAGTAGATCCTAAGAATGCTCATCACAAGGATAAAAACCATTATTTTCCTTTTCTGGTATATATATATATATTTTGTATCTATATGAGATAGTATATGTTAACTAAATTGATTGTGGTAATCATTTCCCAACGTATGTAAAGCAAATCATTATACTGTACACCTTAGATTTATACAGTGCTGTATAAATATACAATTATATTTCAATTATATTTCACTAAAACTAGAAAAAAAGTGTGACAAAGACTGTGTCCTCATGGAGCTGCATTCTACTGTGGACACAAATCATAAACCAGTACACCAATAAATAAATACGTAATTTTAGATAGAGTCTATCTATATGAAAAAGACAAAGTGACTTGGGGGAGGGAGGGGAACATTATTTTAGGTAGGGTGCTGGAGAAAACCTTTTGTACAGGCAAACTTTGAGCAGAGACCTGAATGATGTGAAAAAATAGAAGCAAAAAAAAAAAAAAAGTTAATAAAAATGATTACAGGTTGAGAAAATGACCAGAGCAATGGGACTGAGGTGGGAATGCTCTTGGTGTGTTCTAGAACTTGAAACCAGGTAAAGGAGAGGAGGGGTCTGTGAAGAGGCAAGTGAATGACCATTTAGAGTAAGGATATGGATTTTGTTTTAAAAATATTAGTAAGCCATTGGGGGGGTTCCAGGTGATATGATCTGATTTTTTATTTTTAATTTTCAGGTCACCTTGGCTACTATGTGGAGAAAAAACTGCAAGGGAAAAAAGTGCAAGCAGGGATAGTGTCACTGTAGTCTGGATCAAAGAAGGTGGTGCCTTAAGCTAGGGTAGGCACAGTGTCGGTAGTGAGAAATACCATAAATAACGTAAATTTTAAAGATAGAACTCACAGGATTTACTAATGGATTATGGAGGTTGTGGAAGAGAGATTAAAGATGACTCCTAGATTTTATCTTAATCAAGTCTAGGAATGATACAATTGTGCTCTTTTACAAGGCCTTGGAGACACAGCCCAGTCTAATAGCTTTCTGTCATCACAGTGCCTGTTAAAACCTTGTCAATGTATTTCTTTCTTGCTAGCGATCAAGAGTTTCCTGAAAATAGGTGGGAGTATTCTGGGCAGAGGAAAATATATGAGCTATGAGAATTGATGAGAAAAAATTTCTCTCAAAAATGAGCTATGACAAAAACCGAACTAGTTTCTAATGATTAAGTAATTAATTCATTCACTTTTTTTCTATTCATTGGGTGTTAGGGGATATACTACAGAGCAACACAGATGTGGACAATGCCATCACAGAGTTTACAGTTATCCTGACAGCATAGTATATGTCAAATACTGGGAATCACAGGGATTCACAAAAACTGGTGGATCCCATTTGACATACACTGTGCTCCATCATTTTTAATTTGAGATTTGTCTCAAATCTTATGGCAAAGAACTTTGAGTAATCAAATTAACTTATACCAGTGTGTGATGGACAGTCTTTGGTAATATTTGCTTTAAATGAGAACTGTTGAATTTCTGTTTTTTCTTTTCTTTTTTTGCCAATCTTATTCCATTTTCCCCCACACTTTTTTTCTTGGAGTTTTATTTCCATGTCTTTTTAATTGAAATATAACTGACTTCCAGTATTATATTAGATTCAGTTGTTCAATATAGCAATTTCATATTTTTATAAATTACACAATGATCACCACAATAATGCTAGTTTTCTGTCACCATACAAAGTCACTACAATATTGACAATATTCCCTATATTGTATATTATCTCCCTGTGAATTATTTATTTTATAACTGGAAGTTTGTCCCTCTTAATCTCACTCACTTATTTCACCCATTCTCACCTCCCCCTGACAACCACAATTTGTTCTCTGTATCTGTGAGTCTGTTTCTTTTGTTATGTTTGTTGGTTTGTTTTGTTTTTTAGATGACACATTTGAGTGAAATCATACGGTATTTGTCTTTCTCCGTCTAACTTATTTCACTTACCATAATACCATCGATGTCCAACCATCTTGTTGCAAATGGTAAGATTCCTTCCTTTTTATGGGTGAGTAAATTTTCATTGTATATATATAAACCACTTCTTTATCCATTCATCTATCGATGGGAACTTAGGTTGCTTCTGTATCTTGGCTATTGTAAACAACGCTGCAATGAACATTGGGGTGGATATAACTTTTTGAATTACTGTTTTCATTTTCTTTGGAGAAATAACCTGAAGTAGAATTTCTTGACCTTATAGTAGTTCTATTTTTAATTTTTTAAGAAAAAAAACTTACTGTTTTCCATGGTGACTGTACCAATTCACGTTCCAACCAACAGCACATGAGGGTTCCTTTTTCTTTCTTTTTTTTTTCTTTATTATTTTTTGGGTGAAGTAGAAAAGGATAGCTTTATTACTTTGCCAGGTAAAGGGGGACACACTGGACTTCAGCCTCAAAAAACTGTGTCCTAATCCAGGAAGATGTTTTTTTTTCTAACACCTTATTGGAGCATAATTGCTTTACAATGTTGTGTTAGTTTCTGCTGTATAACAAAGTGAATCAGCTATATGTATACATATATCCCTATATCCCCTCCCTCTTGAGTCTCTCTCCCACCCTCCCCATCCCACCCCTCTAGGTGGTCACAAAACACCGAGCTGATCTCCCTGTGCTATGCGGCTGTTTCCCACTAGCTATCTATTTTACATTTGGTAGTGTATACATGTCCGTGCCACTCTCTCACTTCGTCCCAGCTTACGCTTCCCCCTCCCCATGTACTCAAGTCCATTCTGTAAGTCTGCATCTTTATTCCTGGTATCTCTTGTAACCCTTTTTCTTTTATTTCTGATTTACAAATTATTATTATTATTATTATTAAACAACAAACCTTTATTTTTCACAGTTCTACAGGCTGGAAAGTCCAAGATGATCTTGGCACAGGCAGATTCATTTTTTGTTGGGGGCCCTCTCCCTGGTTCATAGACAGCTATCTTCTTGCTGTGTCCTCACATAGTGGAAAAGGCCTATTTACGATTTAATTTATTTGTGCTGTTTCTTTCTTTTTCTTAATGAGTCTGGCTAAAGGTTTGTCAATTTTGGTTATCTTTTCAAAGAGCCAGTTTCATTGATCCTTTCTATTGTTTTTAAAGTCTCTATTTTATTTACTTCTCCTCTGATCTTTATTATCTCTTTCCTTCTACTAACTTTGGGTTTTGCTTGTTCTTTTACCAGTTCGTTTAGATTTAAGTTTAGATTGTTTATTTGAAAATTTTCATGTTTCCTGAGATAGGCTTGTTTTGTTATGAACTATAGATTTTGGATCAGTGTGTTCCGTTTTCATTTTTCACCAGGTCTTTAAATTTTTTAATTTCCCCTTTCTTCAGTGATTCACTGGTTGTTTAGTAGCATGTTGTTTAAGCTCCATGTGTTTCTGTTTCTTGCAGTTTTTTTCTTATAGTTTACTTCTAGTCTCATACTGTTGTGTTGAAAAAAGATCCTTGATATGATTTCAATCTTCTTAAATTTATTGAAACTTGATTTCTTGCCTAGCATGTGATCTATATTGGAGAGTGTTTCATGTGCACTTAAAAAGAATTTAGATTCTGCTGCTTTTGGATAGAATGTTCTCTCTCTCTATATATATCTATTAAGTTCATATGGTATAATGTGTTGTTTAAGGCCAGTGTTTCTTTATTGTTTTTCTATCTGGATGATCTGTCCATTGATGTAAGTGGGGTGTTAAAGTCCCTTGCTACTATTGTGTTACTGTCATTTTCTCCCTTTGTGTTTGTTAATATCTGCTTTATGTATTTAGGTGCTCCTATGTTGGGTATATATAGTTACAATTGTTATATCTCCTTGTTGGATTGATACCTTTTTCATTACATAATGTTCTTCTTTGTCTCTTGTTTCAGCCTTTGTCTTAAAGTCTATTTTGTCTGATATAGGTATTGCTACTCCAGCTTTCTTTTTATTTCCATTTGCATAGAGTACCATTTTCCATCCTCTCACTTTCAGTCATGTGTGTCTTTAGATCTGAAGTGATTCTCGTGTAGGCAGCATAGATATGGGTCTTGGTTTTTTATACATTAAGTCTTTCTATGTCTTTTGATGGGAGCATTTAGTCCATTTACATTTAAAGTAATTATTGATAGGTGCGTACTTATTGCCATTTTGCTCACTGCTTTCTGATTGTTTACATAGTTCTTTTTTTGTTACTTTCTTCTTTTGCTCTCTTCCTTTGTGATTTGATGCCCATCTTTAGTGCTATCTTTGGATTCCTTTCTCCTTTTTGTGTGTGTATCTAATATACCTTTTTGGTTTGTGGTTACCATGAGGTAATAATATGCATATAGGATTATTTTAAATTGATGATCTCTTAAGTTTGAACACATTCTAACCACCCTGCATTCTTGCTCCCCCCCAACCATACTTACTGTTTTTGACATCATATTTTACATATTTTTGTTTCATGTATCCTTAACTATTTGTGGACATAGATGATTTTACTACTTTTGTCTTTTAACCTTCCTGCTAGTTTAATAAATGGTTGATATACTATACCTTTACTATACTTTTGCCTTTACCAGTGAGATTTTTCCTTTTGTAGTTTTCATATTTCTAGCTGTAGTTTTCTCTGCCTAGAGAAATCTTTTTAACATTTCTTGTAAAGCTGGTTTAGTGATGCTGAACTTTTTAGCTTTTGCTTGTCTGTAAAATCTTTATCTCGCCTTCAAATCTGAATGATAGGCTTTCTGGGTACATTATTCTTAGTTGTAGATTTTATCCTTTCACCACTTTGAATATACCATGCCACTCTTGCCTAGCCTGCAAAGTTTCCACTGAAAAGTGAATTCATTGTCTTATAGGAGTTGCTTTGTATGTAACTAGTTGCTTTTTTCTTGCTGCTTTTAAGATTCCCTCTTTATCTTTGATTTTAATTATAATTTATCTTGGTGTGGACCTCTTTAGGTTTACCTTATTTGGAACTCCCTGTTTCCTGGAGCTGGATATCTATTTCCTTTCCCAAATTAGGGAAGTTGTCAGCTATTATTTCTTCTAATATATTCTCTGCCCCTTTCTCTCTCTTGTCCTTCTGAGATCCCATTAATGTGAATGTTAGTATGCTTGATGTTGTCTCAGAGGTCTTTTGAAGTATCCACATTTTTTTTTAACATCTTTATTGGAGTATAATTGCTTTACAATGGCGTGTTAGTTTCTGCTTTATAACGAAGTGAATTCAGTTATACATATACATATGTTCCCATATCTCTTCCCTCTTGCATCTCCCTCCCTCCCACCCCTCTAGGTGGTCACAAAGCACAGAGCTGATCTCCCTGTGGTATGCGGCTTCTTCCCACTAGCTATCTATTTAACATTTGGTAGTGTATATATGTCCATGCCACTCTCTCGCTTTGTCACAGCTTACCCTTCTCCCTCCCCATATCCTCGAGTCCTTTCTCTAGTAGGTCTGTGTCTTTATTCCCGTCTTACCACTACATTCTTCATGACCTTTTTTTTTCCCCCTTAGATTCCATATATATGTGTAGCATACTGTATTTGTTTTTCTCTTTCTGACTTACTTCATTCTGTATGACAGCTCTAACTCCATCCACCTCACTACAAATAACTCAATTTCGTTTATTTTTATGGCTGAGTAATATTCCATTGTATATATGTGTCACATCTTCTTTATCCATTCATCCGATGATGGACACTTAGGTTGCTTCCATGTCCTGGCTATTGTAAATAGAGCTGCAATGAACATTTTTGTACATGACACTTTTTGAATTATGGTTTTCTCAGGGTATATGCCCAGTAGTGGGATTGCTAGGTCGTATGGTAGTTCTATTTTTAGTTTTTTAAGGAACCTCCATACTGTTCTCCATAGTGGCTGTATCAATTTACATTCCCACCAACAGTGCAAGAGTGTTCCCTTTTCTCCACACCCTCTCCAGCATTTATTGTTTCTAGATTTTTTGATGATGGCCATTCTAACCAGTGTGAGATGATATATCATTGTAGTTTTTTTTTTTTTTAGAAGAGGAGCAAGTGTTATTTTTTTTTATTAATTAATTAATTAATTTTTTTGTTATGGCTGTGTTGGGTCTTCGTTTCTGTGCAAGGGCTTTCTCTAGTTGTGGCAAGCAGGGGCCACTCTTCATTGCAGTGCGCAGGCCTCTCACTCTCGTGGCCTCTCTTGTTGCAGAGCACAGGCTTCAGACACGCAGGCTCAGTAACTGTGGCTCATGGGCGCAGCTGCTCCATGGCATGTGGGATCTTCCCAGACCAGGGCTCGAACCTGTGTCCCCTGCATTGGCAGGCAGATTCTCAACCACTATGCCACCAGGGAAGCCCTATCATTGTAGTTTTGATTTGCATTTCTCTAATGATTAATGATGTTGAGCATTCTTTCATGTGTTTGTTGGCAATCTGAATATCTTCTTTGGAGAAATGTCTATTTAGGTCTTCTGCCCGTTTTTGGATTGGGTTGTTTGTTTTTTTGTTATTGAGCTGCATGAGCTGCTTGTAAATCTTGGAGATTAATCCTTTGTCAGTTGCTTCATTTACAAATATTTTCTCCCATTCTGAGGGTTGTCTTTTCATCTTGTTTGTGGTTTCCTTTGCTGTGCAAAAGCTTTTAAGTTTCATTAAGTCCCATTTGTTTATTTTTGTTTTCTCTAGGAGCTAGGTCAAAAAGGATCTTGCTGTGATTTATGTCATAGAGTGTTCTGCCTATCTTTTCCTCTAAGAGTTAGATAGTGTCTGGCCTTACATTTAGGTCTTTAATCCATTTTGAGTTTATTTTTGTGCATGGTGTCAGGGAGTGTTCTAATTTCATACTTTTACATGTATCTGTCCAATTTTCCCAGCACCACTTATTGAAGAGGCTGTCTTTTCTCCACTGTATATGCTTGCCTCCTTTATCAAAGATAAGGTGACCATATGTGTGTGGGTTTATCTCTGGGCTTTCTATCCTGTTCCATTGATCTATATTTCTGTTTTCGTGCCAGTACCATACTGTCTTGATTACTGTAGTTTTGTAGTATAGTCTGAAGTCAGGGAGCCTGATTCCTCCAGCTCCATTTTTCGTTCTCAAGATTGCTTTGGCTATTTGGGATCTTTTGTGTTTCCATACAAATTGTGAAATTTTTTGTTCCAGTTCTGTGAAAAATGCCAGTGGTAATTTGATAGGGACTGCATTGAATCTGTAGATTGCTTTGGGCAGTAGAGTCATTTGCACAATGTTGATTCTTCCAATCCAAGAACATGGTATATCTCTCCATCTATTTGTGTCATCTTTAATTTCTTTCATCAATGTCTTACAATTTTCTGCATACAGATCTTTTGTCTCCTTAGGTAGGTTTATTCCTAGATATTTTATTCTTTTTGTTGCAATGGTAAATGGGAGTGTTTTCTTAATTTCATTTTCAGATTTTTCATCATTAGTGTACAGAAATGCAAGAGATTTCTGTGCATTAATTTTGTATCCTGCTACTTTACCAAATTCATTGATCAGCTCTAGTAGTTTTCTGGTAGCATCTTTAGGATTCTCTATGTATAATATCATGTCATCTGCAAACAGGGACAGCTTTACTTCTTCTTTTCTGATTTGGATTCCTTTTATTTCTTTTTCTTCTCTGATTGCTGTGGCTAACACTTCCAAAACTATGTTGAATAATAGTGGTGAGAGTGGGCAACCTTGTCTTGTTCCTGATCTTAGTGGAAATGGTTTCAGTTTTTCACCAATGAGGACGATGTTGGCTGTGGGTTAGTCATATATGGCCTTTATTATGTTGAGAAAATTTCCCTCTATGCCTTTCTGCAGGGCTTTTGTCACAAATGGGTGTTGAATTTTGTCAAAAGCTTTCTCTGCATCTATTGAGATGATCATATGGTTTTTCTCCTTCAGTTTGTTAATATGGTGTATCACGTTGATTGATTTGCGTATATTGAAGAATCCTTGCATTCCTGGAATAAACCCCACTTGATCATGGTGTATGATCCTTTTAATGTGCTGTTGGATTCTGTTTGCTAGTATTTTGTTGAGGATTTTTGCATCTATGTTCATCAGTGATATTGGCCTGTAGTTTTCTTTCTTTGTGACATCTTTGTCTGGTGTTGGTATCAGGGTGATGGTGGCCTCGTAGAATGAGTTGGGGAGTGTTCCTCCCTCTGTAATATTTTGGAAGAGTTTGAGAAGGATAGGTGGTAGCTCTTCTCTAAATGTTTGATAGAATTCGCCTGTGAAGCCATCTGGTCCTGGGCTTTTGTTTGTTGGAAGATTTTTAATCACAGTTTCAATTTCAGTGCTTGTGATTGGTCTGTTCATATTTTCTATTTCTTCCTGGTTCAGTCTCGGCAGGTTGTGCATTTCTAAGAATCTGTCCATTTCTTCCAGGTTGTCCATTTTATTGGCATAGAGTTGCTTGTAGTAATGTCTCATGATCGTTTGTATTTCTGCAGTGTCAGTTGTTACTTCTCCTTTTTCATTTCTAATTCTATTGATTTGAGTTTTCTCCCTTTTTTTCTTGATGAGTCTGGCTAATGGTTTATCAATTTTGTTTATCTTCTCAAAGAACCAGCTATTAGTTTTATTGATCTTTGCTATTGTTTCCTTCATTTCTTTTTCATTTTTTCTGATCTGATCTTTATGATTTCTTTCCTTCTGCTAACTTTGGGTTTTTTTGCTCTCCTTTCTCTAGTTGCTTTAGGCGCAAGGTTAGGTTGTTTATTTGAGATGTTTCCTGTTTCTTAAGGTAGGATTGTATTGCTATAATTTTCCCTCTTAGAACTGCCTTTACTGCATCCCATAGATTTTGGGTCATCGTGTCTCCATTTTCATTTGTTTCTAGGTATTTTTTGATTTCCCCTTTGATTTCTTCAGTGATCACTTGGTTAGTAAGTAGTGTATTGTCTAGCCTCCATGTGTTAGTATTTTTTACATATCTTTTCCTGTATTTGATATCTAGTCTCATAGCATTGTGGTCGGAAAAGATACTTGATACGATTTCAATTTTCTTAAATTTACCAAGGCTTGATTTGTGGCCCAAGATATGATCTATCCTGGAGAATGTTCCATGAGCACTTGAGAAAAATGTGTATTCTGTTGTTTTTGGGTGGAATGTCCTATAAATATCAATTAAGTCCATCTTGTTTAATGTATCATTTAAAGCTTGTGTTTCCTTATTTATTTTCATTTTGGATGATCTGTCCATTGGTGAAAGTGGGGTGTTAAAGTCCCCTACTATGATTGTGTTACTGTCGATTTCCCCTTTTATGGCTGTTAGTATTTGTCTTTTGTATTGAGGTTCTCCTATGTTGGGTGCATAAATATTTACAATTGTTTTATCTTCTTCTTGGATCGATCCCTTGATCATTATGTAGTGTCCTTCTTTGTCTCTTGTAATAGTCTTTAATTTAAAGTCTATTTTGTCTGATATGAGAATTGCTAATCCAGCTTTCTTTTGATTTCCATTTGCATGGAATATCTTTTTCCATCCCCTCACTTTCAGTCTGTATGTGTCTCTAGGTCTGAATTAGGTCTCTTGTAGACAGCATATATATGGGTCTTATTTTTGTATCCATTCAGCCAGTCTGTGTCTTTTGGTGGGAGCATTTAATCCATTTACATTTAAGGTAATTATCAATATGTATGTACTTATTCCCATTTTCTTAAAGGTTTTGGGTTTGTTATTGTAGGTGTTTTCCTTCTCTTGTGTTTCTTGCCTAGAGAAGTTCCTTTAGCATTTGTTGTAAAGCTGGTTTGGTGGTGCTCAACTCTCTCAGCGTTTGCTTGTCTGTAAAGGTTTTAATTTCTCCATCAAACCTGAATGAGATCCTTGCTGGGTAAAGTAATCTTGGTTGTAGGTTTTTCTCCTTCATCACTTTAAATATGTCCTGCCACTCCCTTCTGTTTTGCAGAGCTTTTGCTGAAAGATCAGCTGTTAACCTTATGGGGATTCCCTTGTGTGTTATTTGTTGTTTTTCCCTTGCTGCTTTTAATATGTTTTCTTTGTATTTAATTTTTGATACTTTGATTAATATGTGTCTTGGCGTGTTTCCTCTTGGATTTATCCTGTATGAGACTCTCTGTGCTTCTAGGACTTGATTAACTATTTCCTTTCCCATATTAGGGAAGTTTTCAACTATAATCTCTTCAAATATTTTCTCAGTCCCTTTCTTTTTCTCTTCTTCTTCTGGGACCCCTATAATTCGAATGTTGGTGTGTTTCATGTTGTCCCAGAGTTCTCTGGTACTGTCCTCAGTTCTTTTCATTCTTTTTTCTTTATTCTGCTTTGCAGTAGTTTTTTTCACTATTTTATCTTCCAGGTTACTTATCCGTTCTTCTGCCTCAGTTATTCTGCTATTGATCCCTTCTAGAGTATTTTTAATTTCATTTATTGTGTTGTTCATCATTGCTTGTTTCCTCTTTAGTTCTTCTAGGTCCTTGTTAAATGTTTCTTGCATTTTGTGTATTCTATTTCCAAGATTTTGCATCATCTTTGTTATCATTATTCTGAATTCTTTTTCGGTAGACTGCCTATTTCCTCTTCATTTGTTAGGTCTGGTGTGTTTTTACCTTGCTCCTTCATCTGCTGTGTGTTTTTCTGTCTTCTCATTTTGCTTATCTTACTGTGTTTTGGGTCTCCTTTTCGCAGGCTGCGGGTTCGTAGTTCCCGTTGATTTTGGTGTCTGTCCTCAGGGGTTAAGGTTGGTTCAGTGGGTTGTGTAGGCTTCCTGGTGGAGTGGACTACTGCCTGTGTTCTGGTGGATGAGGCTGGATCTTGTCTTTCTGGTGGGCAGATCCACGTCTGGTTGTGTGTTTTGTGGTGTCTGTGGCCTTATTACGATTTTAGGCAGCCTCTTTGCAAATGCATGGGGCTGTGTTCCTGTCTTGCTAGTTGTTTGGCATAGGGTGTCCAGCACTGTAGCTTGCTGGTTGTTGAGTGAAGCTGGGTCTTGGCGTTGAGATGGAGATCTCTGGGAGATTTTTGCCGTTTTGTATTATGTGGAGCTGGGAGGTCTCCTGTGGACCAGTGTACTGAAGTTGGCTCTCCCACCTCAGAGGCACAGCCCTGATTCCTGGCTGGAGCACCAAGAGTCTTTCATCCACATGGCTCAGAATAAAAGGGAGAAAAAATAGAAAGAAAGAAGGAGGATAAAATAATATAACATAAAATAAAATAAGATAAAATAAAGTTATTAAAATAAAAAATAAAAAAATAATTATTAAGACAAAAATTTTTTAAAAGTTAAAAAAAAAAAAAAACTAGACATAGAGCACCCTAGGACAAATGGTGAAAGCAAAGCTATACAGACAAAATCTCACACAGAAGCATACACATACACACTCACAAAAAGAGGAAAAGGGGAAAAAATAATATACCTTGCTCCCAAAGTCCGCCTTCTCAATTTGGGATGATTCGTTGTCTATTCAGGTATTCCACAGATGCAGGGTACATGAAGTTGATTGTGGAGCTGTAATCCGCTGCTTCTGAGGCTACTGGGAGAAATTTCCCTTTCTCTTCTTTGTTCGCATAGCTCCCAGGTTTCAGGTTTGGATTTGGACCCACCTCGGCATGTAGGTAACCTGTGGGTGTCTGTTCTTCGCTCTGACAGGACAGGGTTAAAGGAGCAGCTGAATCGGGGGCTCTGGCTCACTCAGGCTGGGGGGAGGGAGGGTTACGGATGCGGGGCGAGCCTGCGATGGCAGAGGCTGGTGTGACATTGCTCCAGCCTTAGGTGCGCCATGCGTTCTCCTGGGGAAGTTGTCCCTGGATCACGGGACCCTGGCAGTGGCAGGCTGCACAGGCTCCCAGGAGGGGAGGTGTGGAGAGTGACCTGTGCTTGCACACAGGCTCCTTGGTGGCTGCAGCGGCAGCCTTAGTGTCTCATGCCCGTCTCTGGGGTCTGCACTGATAGCCGCGGCTTGCGCCCGTCTCTGGAGCTCCTTTAAGTGGCGCTCTGAATCCCCTTTCCTCGCTCACCAGGAAACAAAGAGGGAAGAAAAAGTCTCTTGCCTGTTTGGCAGCTCCAGACCTTTTCCCGGACTCCCTCCCAGCTAGCTGTGGCACACTAGCCCCCTTCAAGCTGTGTTCACGCTGCCAACCCGAGTCCTCTCCCTGCGATCCGACCGAAGCCCGAGCCTCAGATCCCAGCCCCCACCAGCCCTGGCGGGTGTGCAGACATGCCTCTCGTGCTGGTTGGCACCGGTCCTCTGTGCGGGAATCTCTCCGCTTTGACCTCCGCACCCGTGTTGCTGCGCTCTCCTCCGTGGCTCCAAAGCTTCCCCCGTCCGCCACACGCAGTCTCCACCCGCAAAGTGGCTTCCTAGTGTGTGGAAACCTTTCCTCCTTCACAGCTCCCTCCAACTGGTGCAGGTCCCGTCCCTATTCTTTTGTCTCTGTTTTTTCTTTTTTCTTTTGCCCTACCCAGGTACGTGGGGGAGTTTCTTGCCTTTTGGGAGGTCTGAGGTCTTCTGCCAGCGTTCAGTGGGTGTTCTATAGGAGCAGTTCCACGTGTAGATATATTTCTGATGTATATGTGGGGAGGAAGGTGATCTCCACATCTTACTCTTCAGCCATCTTCTCCTCTCTCTCCTCCACATTTTTTAAAATTCTTTTTTCTATTCACCTACTGCTGTGTCTTCTGGTTTGCTGATCTCTTCCTCTGTTTCATCTAATCTAATATTGATTCCTTCTACTGTATTTTTAATTTCAGTAATTGTATTCTTCAGCTCTGTTTGATTATTTGTTATATTTCCTCCTTGTTAAACCTCTCACTGTGTTCATCCATTCTTCTTAATTTATTGAGCATTATTTTTAACATCTTTATTGGAGTATAATTGCTTTACAATGGTGTGTTAGTTTCTGCTTTATAGCAAAGTGAATCAGCTATACATATACATATATCCTCATATCTCCTCCCTCTTGCATCTCCCTCCCACCCTCCCTATCCTACCCCTCTAGGTGGTCACAAAGCACCGAGCTGATCTCCCTGTGCTACGTGGCTGCTTCCCACTAGCTATCTATTTTACATATGGTAGTGTATATATATCAATGCCACTCCCTCACTTCATCCCAGCTTACCCTTCATCTCCCTGTGTCCTCAAGTCCATTCTCTACGTCTGTGTCTTTATTCCTGTCCTGCCCCTAGGTTCTTCACAACCTTTTTTTTTTTTTTTAAGATACCATATATATGTGTTAGCATATGGTATTTGTTTTTCTCTTTCTGACTTACTTCACTCTGTATGACAGACTCTAGGTCCATCCACCTCACTACAAATAACTCAATTTCGTTTCTTTTTATGGCTGAGTAATATTCCATTGTATATATGTGCCACATCTTCTTTATCTATTCATCTGTCGATGGACACTTAGGTTGCTTCCATGTCCTGGTTATTGTAAATAGAGCTGCAATGAACATTTTGGTACATGACTCTCTTTGAATCATGGTTTTCTCAGGGTATATGCCCAGTAGTGGGATTGCTGGGTCATATGGTAGTTCTATTTTTAGTTTTTTAAGTAACCTCCATACTGTTCTCCATAGTGACTGTATCAATTTACATTCCCACCAACAGTGCAAGAGGGTTCCCTTTTCTCCACACCCTCTCCAGCATTTATTGTTTGTAGATATTTTGATGATGACCATTCTGACTGGTGTGAGGTGATACCTCATTGTAGTTTTGATTTGCATTTCTCTAATGATTAGTGATGTTGAGCATCCTTTCATGTGTTTGTTGGCAATCTGTATATCTTCTTTGGAGAAGTGTCTATTTAGGTCTTCTGTCCATTTTTGGATTGGGTTGTTTGCTTTTTGATATTGAGCTGCATGGGCTGCTTGTATATTTTGAAGATTAATCTTTTGTCAGTTGCTTCGTTTGCAAATTGTTTCGCCCATTCTGAGGGTTGCCTTTTGTCTTGTTTATGGTTTCCTTTGCTGTGCAAAAGCTTTTAAGTTTCATTAGGTCCCATTTGTTTATTTTTGTTTTTATTTCTGTATCTCTAGGAGATGGGTCAAAAAGGATCTAGCTGTGATTTTTGTCATACAGTGTTCTGCCTATGTTTTCCTCTAAGAATTTTATAGTGTCTGGCCTTACATTTAGGTCTTTAATCCATTTTGTGTTTATTTTTGTGTATGGTGTTAGGGACTGTTCTGATTTCATTCTTTTATTTAGCTGTCCAGTTTTCCCAGCACCTCTTATTGAAGAGGCTGTCTTTTCTCCATTGCATATTCTTACCTCCTTTACCAAAGATAAGGTGACCATACGTGCATGGGTTTATCTCTGGGCTTTCTGTCCTGTTCCATTGATCTATATTTCTGTTTTTGTGCCAGTAGCATACTGTCTTGATTACTGTAGCTTTGTAGTATAGTCTGAAGTCAGGGAGCCTGATTCCTCCACCTCCATTTTTCTTTCTCAAGATTGCTTTGGCTATTCAGGGTCTTTTGTGTTTCCATACAAATTGTGAAATTTTTTAAAACAAGATTCTTTTTTTAACATCTTTATTGGAGTATAATTGCTTTACAATGGTGTGTTAGTTTCTGCTTTATAACAAAGTGAATTAGTTATACATATACATATGTTCCCATATCTCTTCCCTCTTAAAACAAGATATTTTCAAAGGGCTTAATTGACTAGTAAAGCCCACTCCTGGTAAAAGGGTAGAAAGACATTAGAACTCCTTGCTTCCATATTAAAAAGTTAGTATGGTTAAAGTAATTGAAAATGAATGCCAGATCACTAATATGAAATGTCAGTGCTCTTTGATATAGATGTTGCCTCCAGTCTGTATATTCAGGTTAGATTATGTCCAGGGTACTTCATGAACTAAAGCAGTGGCTCTCAAGGTGTGTTCCCTGGACTTGCAACAACAACATCACCTAGGAACTTATTAGAAATGAAAATTTTGGGGCCTCATCCTAAACCTACTGAATTAGAAGCTTGGGGATGGGGGATGTAAAGGGGTAGCAATCTATGTTATAAAAAGCCTTCTAGATAGTTTGATACTTGATAATGTTTGAAAACTACTGAATTAAGGATGTATTTTCCATTCATTCATTTAGCATATTTTCATTGATTACTTAATATGTACCTGTTACTTTCCTAGGTACTAGGATATCGAAGTAAAAAAGCAAACTAGGTCCCTCATCTCAAGGATATTGTATCAATTAGGAATAATCAGAGAAACAGTAACTGCTTTAAATATTCAGAACAAAGGATTTTTATTGGATTTGATTACACAGGAAATGAAGAGCTGTGAGGATAACAGGTGATAGTGAGGCAACCGAGAGATCAGCAACAGCAATAAGTCACTAGTATGCCTTGGCTGGAGCACAAAGAGAGATTGTGTTATTAGAGCTCAGGGGCCAAAATCACCAGGCATGATTGTCTGTAGTGTGCTCAAGGCACAAAGGAGTGGCAAGTGCTGCTACAGTCCTGAGACCTCCTGGGCAGAGAGGGACAGGGAGACATATCCTGGCTTCCTTCTTCCTTCCACCCTCCCACCAGCACTGCCTATTTTCCAAGCCCAGTAAGAAACCTGCTGACAAGGGGCCTGGATGTGTAGCTTACAGGTGACAGTCAAGTGATACAGAGCAGAGCTTGCTGGAGAACCAAGAGGACAAACAGTCCAGCATTAATACATGTGCTTTCTAGGGGATTCAGACTATTACCTGAATCCTCTGCATAGACTGTTCTTTGCACCTGTAATTTGCAGATAAATGTTGAGAAATATTTTAAACTTGCACAATATATGAGAAATCGGAGTAAATTAAAAACAAGGAATATTGCAGGGAAAATAAAAGTTCTAACTTATTTTTTATTCTGTCATTGTAATACATTTGTATTCTCTCCTAAATGAATGAGTCATTTAGCATGAAAAGATGTTCATGTGCAAATAGAATAGGTGGATTAATTATACTACATTTACTATCAATTCATTTTTTAATACTGACTACAGTGATTTAAGCTTTCAAAAAGCTAAGTGCTCACACAAATCACGTCTCAAGAGACTGTGTTCTTTGTGCTGATCAATAATTATTCTGTTAATTATGCAGATATAGGGAAAATTAGGCCATTTATAATTCTGCATGCATAAGAACAACTCTTCAAAGCTGAAAATACCTTTCTGTTTAGGTTGGCTTAATGCTCTGGAAGGTGATTAGACCACATTCTCAATTAATCTTTTGGCAAGTGCTATTTTCTTATTTTCCTACCAAGTATATTTTAGTTTTGAAAGAATAGAATTCTTTAAAAGAATTCACTATAAATCTACACTTTTTTCCTTTTGAGTCTCTATCTACCTTTAGAATATTTTCTGTGACGGGATCTTTCATTCATTCAACAAATATTTAGTGCATGCTTATCTAGTGCAAAATATTGTGGCGGATAAAAATGCTTTTAAAACAAATGAAGCTTGTACACAGAGAACAGTTTCCAAAGCTGGTTTTGAACAGCTCACTGGTCAGATAGGCTCCAGCTGTTAGATTTGTACACTTATTTTAATTAACTTGTCTGAGTCTGTTTCTTTCTCTGTAAATAGGTCCTGTCACATCTATCTCACAAAGAGCTATGAGAATTAAGAATAATATACATTTTTATGAGTCTACTGCTGTGTCTGGAATACTCTGAGTACAACTGTAACAATAAATATTAGTTCCCTTCCTAAATTTTCTGCACACTTCTCCTCTCCCTAGATAATTTCATTCTTTCATATTTGTTCTCTAATGCCACCGAACACCTTTTGTCCCTTTCTCGTAGTCTTCTTATATTTTTCACTCTCAAAATAACTCACCATCATTGGCAGCTAATCCCAATGAAGGGAAAAGCTCTCTTTCTCACTCTTATTCTATGTTGACATTGGCATCATTCATTCAAAAACATATTCATTGAGAATCTGTTTTGTTCCAAGCATTCTTCTCATGAGTGTACATTCTACTAAAATAGACAAGGTATTTTTCCTTATTCATTTAAAAAGGTATTTCAACAACTCTTTTCTAAGTTTATACTATATGCCAGGTTTTATTCTAGGCACTGGGAATACAGCAGGGAGCAAAAATTTTTTGACCGCATGGAGTTGATGCACTCATTATCAAAGACCAATAGCTGACCGATTAACAACCAATTATAAAATATGTCATGTAGTGATAAGAACTTTGAAGACAAAGCAGGATGAAGGGACTGTGGGGATGGTGTCTGAAAACAGAACTCGGGTAGAAAGCTGAATGAAATGAGGGCGAGCACTGTGAGTATCTGTAAGGAGAGTGGCTGCAGGTAGTAGGGAGTTCAAGTGATGTGGTTAAATGCCAGGACAGGGCTGGCATGGTGGACACTGGAGGTTGGTGAGAAAGAAGGGAGAGTAAGGGCAGGGTGAGGGATGAGAACTGAGAGTTAGCAGGTCAATTCCCACTGGGACTTGTGGGCCAAGCACCCTTTTTTCATTCTGTGAGTGTTGGGAAGTGGAGAAGTGGCATTTCTATCTTTTGTTTCCAAAGGATTCCTCTGGCTTCTTGGTGGAGGAAGGTCTGTAAGAGTCAGGAGTGGAAGTAAGGAGGCAGCCATCAGGGGACAGAGCCAGGGGCTTGGAATACCTTAGTAGTGATAAAAGTGGTGAGAAGGGGGCAGATTCTGGCTATCTTTTGAGGTAGAGTCAACAGAATTTCTGACAATTGAATATGGGAGGTGATGGAAAGAAAGAAGGCAAGTGTGACTTTAAGGGTTTTGATTTGAGAAACTGGAAAATCTCCCTCATGGAGTGTAGACTCTAGTGAGGGAGAAAGGACATGAACAAATAAACATAAGTAAATTGCAGTTACTAACTTGGTGGGTGGTGTTGGGGTCAGGGACGCTTTTCCAGGAAGTGGTATTTTTTTTTTTCCCCAGGTGGTATGGTATTTATTCTGAGAATAGAGATTTAATGTCATATACAAATAACGTAGTAAGCTTAGATTCTGAATAGAGTTTGAAACAGTTTGCATTTAGGCAGCAAGTGGCATTTAAGTCGGGACCTGGAAGATGAGTGAGAGTTAGCTGGATGTGGGGGTGGGTGTGTCTTCAGGGGTGGGGCATGCAGTGGAGGGCATGAATTTTGACATGTGCAAAGATCCTGAGGCAGAAAAGAGCTTTATAACACATCTGAATGTTGAGTAGACACAACAGGGGACCCCAGCCTGGCTTGCTCATGTCTCCTCTACTGATGCACAACTTTTGCCCAAGTCTGCATATACCAAAGACCTTTCGTTTGTTTGCTTCTCATTCAGCAAAATTCCAGTCATCAGTTCTGGTTATATAGCTCTCTCATTTTAAAAAATTATAATTTTTACTTTGAGAAATAGAAAAATAAATAAAAGTCCACAGAACAATAAAACACTCATGGCCACCACCCAGAATCAATAGCTATTAACCGTATCTGTTTCCAGTCTTTTTTTTTAAGAAATGAGAATTTATATATAAAGACAAGTCCTCTTTAACCATCGCCCACACTACTAGCCCCCTCTTTACCGTCAACAGAAGCAACAATTTTTATGATTGGATACTTTTCTTTCCTGTTAACTTTGTATGTTTTTGCACACACATTTATAACCATGTCTGATACATAGAGTTTTTGTATATAGGCCAATAGAGATTTTGTAGGATTTTTAAAAATCTACACAAATATTATACTACATGTACTATTCCACATTTTCTTTATCATTTTATTCTTATAGTTTATTTTTATTTATAAATTTATAAATTTATCTATTTATTTATTTATACATAAATAAATTTATAAATTTATAAATTTATCTATTTATTTATTTATTTTTGGCTGTGTAGGGTCTTTGTTGCTGCACGTGGGCTTTCTTCAGTTGCAGCAAGCGGGGTCTACACTTCTTTGCAGTACACGGGCTTCTCGTTGTGGTGGCTTCTCTTGTTGTGGAGCACGGGCTCTAGGCATGCAGGCTTAAATAGTTGTGGCTTGCGGGCTCTAGAGCACAGGCTCAGTAGCTGTGGCGCAAGATTTAGTTGCTCTGCGGCATGTGGGATCATCCCGGACCAGGGATCAAACCCATGTCCCCTGCATTGGCAGGCAGATTATTATTATATTTTTTTACAATGTTCTCAACCAGTTTAATATTTTATTATATATTAGGCTGCCTTTTCACCATAAAATTGTGGGGTCCCTAAGGCTGGAGAGTATAAGAGAAGTTACATGGACAAGACCAGACACCTGGGAGGTCCCATATACCTGCATTTGAATGGGGTGCTCAGGCCAAGGCTTCAATTGAGTCCCGCTTTCTGGGTCTATGAAGCAACTGGAATTTTTGGTTTTTCAAATTAAGCTCTTTTTTTTTTGAATTTTTGAATTTTATTTAATTTATTTTTTTATACAGCAGGTTCTTATTAGTCATCCATTTTATAAACATCACTGTATACATGTCAATCCCAATCTCCCAATTCATCACACCCCCACCCCCACCCCCTGCCGCTTTCCCCCCTTAGTGTCCATACGTTTGTTCTCTACATCTGTGTCTCAATTTCTACCCTGAAAACTGGTTCATCTGTACCATTTTTCTATGTTCCATATATATGCGTGAATATACAATATTTGTTTTTCTCTTTCTGACTTACTTCACTCTGTATGACAGTCTCTAGATCCATCCACGTCTCTACAAATGACCCAATTTCATTCCTTTTTATGGCTGAGTGATATTCCATTGTATATATGTACATCTGCTTTATCCATTCATTTGTTGATGGGCAATTTAGGTTGCTTCCATGACTTGGCTATTGTAAATAGTGCTGCAATGAACATTGGGGTGCATGTGTCTTTTTGAATTATGGTTTTCTCTGGGTATATGCCCAGTAGTGGGATTGCTGGGTCATATGGTAGTACTATTTTTAGTTTTTTAAAGAACCTCCATACTGTTCTCCATAGTGGCTGTATCAATTTACATTCCCACCAACAGTGCAAGAGGGTTCCCTTTTCTCCACACCCTCTCCAGCATTTGTTGTTTGTAGATTTTCTGATGACGCCCATTCTGACTGATGTGAGGTGATACCTCATTGTAGCTTTGATTTGCATTTCTCTAATAATTAGTGATGTTGAGCATCTTTTCATGTGCTTCTTGGCCATCGGTATGGCTTCTTTGGAGAAATGTCTGTTTAGGTCTTCTGCCCATTTTTAGATTGGGTTGTTTGCCTTTTTAATATTGAGCTGCATGAACTGTTTATATATTTTGGAGATCAATCCTTTGTCCGTTGATTCGTTTTCAAATGTTTGCTCCCATTCTGAGAGTTGCCTTTTCGTTTTGTTTATGGTTTCCTTTGCTGTGCAAAAGCTTTTAAGTTTCATTAGGTACCATTTGTTTATTTTTGTTTTTATTTCCATTACCTAGGAGGTGGATCAAAAAAGATGTTGCTGTGATTTATGTCAAAGAGTGTTCTTCCTATGTTTTCCTCCAAGAGTTTTATAGTGTCTGGCCTTACATTTAGGTCATTAATCCATTGGGAGTTTATTTTTTGTGTATGGTGTTAGGGAGTGTTCTAATTTCATTCTTTTACATGTAGCTCTCTAGTTTTCCCAACACCACTTATTGAAGAAACTGTCTTTTCTCCACTGTATATCCTCGCCTCCTTTGGCATAGACTAGTTGACCGTAGGTGTGTGGGTCTATCTCTGGGCTTTCTATCTTGTTCCATTGATCTATATTTCTGTTTTTGTGCCAGTACCATATTTTCTTGATGACTGTAGCTTTGTGGTATAGTCTGAAGTCAGGGAGTATGACTCCTCCACCTCCGCTTTTTTCCCTCAAGACTGCTTTGCCTATTCGGGGTTTTTTGTGTCTCCATAGAAATTTTAAGATTTTTTGTGCTAGTTCTCTAAAGAAAACATTGGTAATTTGATAAGTATTGCATTTAATCTGTAGATTGCTTTGGGTAGTATATTCATTTTCACAATATTGATTCTTCCAATCCAAGAACTTGATATATCTCTCCATCTGTTGGTATCATCTTTAATTTCTTTCATCAGTGTCTTATACTTTTCTGCATACAGGTTTATTCCTAGGTATTTTATTCTTTTTGTTACAATGGTAAATGGGAGTTTTTCCTTAATTTCTCTTTCAGAATTTTCATCATTAGTATATAGGAATGCAAGAGATTTCTGTGCATTAATTTTGTATCTTGCAACTTTACCAAATTCATTGATTAGCTCTAGTAGTTTTCTGGTGGCATTTTTAGGATTCTCTATGTATAGTATCATGTCACCTGCAAACAGTGACAGCTTTATTTCTTTTCCAATTTGTAATCCTTTAATTTCTTTTTCTTCTCTGATTGCCGTGGTTAGGACTTCCAAAACTATGTTGAATAATAGTGGTGAGAGGGGATATCCTTGTCTTGTTCCTGATCTTAGAGGAAATGCTTTCAGTTTTTCACCATAGAGAATGATGTTTGCTGTGGGTTTATCATATATGGCCTTTATGATGTTGAGGTAGGTTCCCTCCATGCCCACTTTCTGGAGAGTTTTATCATAAATGGTGTTGAATTTTGTCAAAAGATTTTTCTGCATCTATTGAGATGATTATATGGTTTTTATTCTCCAATTTGTTAACATGGTGTATCACATTGATTGATTTGCTTATACTGAAGAATCCTTGCATCCCTGGGATAAATCCCACTTGGTCATGCTGTATGATCCTTTTAATGTGCTGTTGGATTTTGTCTGCTAGTATTTTGTTTAGTATTTTTGCATCTATATTAATCAGTGATATTGGTCTGTAATTTTCTTTATTTGTAGTATCTTTGTCTGGTTTTGGTGTCAGAGTGATGGTGGCCGCATAGAATGAGTTTGAGAGTGTTCCTTCCTGTGCAATTTTTTGGAAGAGTTTGAGAAGGATGGGTGTTAGCTCTTCTCTAAATGTTTGATAGAATTCACCTGTAAAGCCATCTGGTCCTGGACTTTTGTTTGTTGGAAGGTTTTTAATCACAGTTTTAATTTCATTACTTGTGATTGGCCTGTTCATATTTTCCGTTTCTTCCTGGTTCAGTCTTAGAAGGTTATAACTTTCTAAGAATTTGTCCATTTCTTCCAGGTTGTCCAGTTTATTGATATAGTGTTGCTTGTAATAGTCTCTTAGGATGCTTTGTATTTCTGTGGTGTCTGTTGTAACTTGTCCGTTTTCATTTCTAATTTTATTGATTTGAGTCCTCTCCCTCTTTTTGTTGATGAGTCTGGCTAATGGTTTATCAATTTTGTTTATCTTCTCAAAGCACCAGCTTTTAGTTTTATTGATCTTTGCTATTGTTTTCTTTGTTTCTATTTCATTTATTTCTGCTCTGATCTTTATGATTTCTTTCCTTCTGCTAACTCTGCGTTTTGTTTGTTCTTCTTTCTCTAGTTCCTTTAAGGATAAGGTTCGATTTTTTATTTGAGTTTTTTCTTGTTTTGAGGTAGGCTTGTATAGCTATAAACTTCCCTCTTAGAACTGCTTTTGCTGCATCCCACAGGTTTTCGATCATTGTGTTTCCATTGCCATTTGTCTTTAGGTATTTTTTGAATTCCTCTTTGATTTCTTCAGTGATCTCTTGGTTATTTAGTAATGTATTGTTTAGCTTCCATGTGTTTGTGTTTTTTACATTTTTTCCCCCTGTAATTGATTTCTAATCTCATAGCGTTGTGGTCAGAAAGGATGCTTGATATGATTTCAATTTTCTTAAATTTACTGAGGCTTGATTTGTGACCCAAGATGTGATCTATCCTGGAGAATGTTCTGTGCGCACTTGAGAGAAACGTGTAATCTGCTGGTTTTGGATGGAATGTCCTATAAATATCAATTAAACCTATCTGGTCTATTGTGTCATTTGAAGCTTGTGTTTCCTTAGTAATTTTCTGTTTGGATGATCTGTTGACTGGTGTAAGTTAGGTGTTAACGTCCCCCACTATTATTGTGTTACTGTCAATTTCCACTTTTATAGCTGTTAGCAGTTGCCTTATGTATTGAGGAGCTCCTATGTTGGGTGTATATATATTTATAATTGTTATATCTTCTTCTAGGATTGATCCCTTGATCATTATGTAGTGCCCTTCCTTGTCTCTTGTTACATTCTTTATTTTAAAGTCTATTTTATCTGATATGAGTATAGCTACTCCAGCTTTCTTTTGATTTCCATTTGCATGGAATATCTTTTCCCATCCTCTCACTTTCAGTCTGTATGTGTCCCTAGGTCTGAAGAGGTTCTCTTTTAGACAGCATATATATGGGTCTTGTTTTTGTATCCATTCTGCAAGCCTGTGTCTTTTGGTTGGAGCATTTAATCCATTCACGTTTAAGGTAATTATCAATATGTATGTTCCTATTACCATTTTCTTAATTGTTATGGGTTTGTTTTTGTAGGTCCTTTTCTTCTGTTGTGTTTCCCACTTGGAGAAGTTCCTTTAGCATTTGTTGTTGAGCTGGTTTGGTGATGCTGAATTGTATTAGTTTTTGCTTGTCTGTAAAGCTTTTGATTTCTCCATCGAATCTGAATGAGATCCTTGCCAGGTAGAATAATTTTGGTTGTAGATTCTTCTGTTTCCTCACTTTAAGTATATCATGCCACTCCCTTCTGGCTTGTGCAGTATCTGCTGAGAAATCAGCTATTAACCTTATGGGAGTTCCCTTGTATGTTATTTGTTACTTTTCCCTTGCTGCTTTCAATAATATTTCTTTGTCTTTAATTTTTGTCTATTTGATTACTATGTGTCTCAGCATGTTTCTCCTTGGGTTTATCCTGTATGGGACTCTCTGCGCTTCCTGGACTTGCATGTCTATTTCCTTTCCCATGTTAGGGACATTTTCGACTATAATCTCTTCAAATATTTTCTCAGGTCCTTTCTCTCTCTCTTCTCTTTCTGGGACCCCTATAATGTGAATGTTGTTGCATTTAATGCTGTCCCAATGGTCTCTTAGTCTTTCATTTCTTTTCCTTCTTTTTTCTTTATTCTGTTCTGCAGCAGTGAATTCCACCATTCTGTCTTCCAGGTCACTTATCCCTTCTTATGCCTCACTTATTCTGCTATTGGCTCCTTCTAGTGTATTTTTCATTTCAGTCATTGTATTGTTCACCTCTGTTTGTTTTTTAATTCTTCTAGGTCTTTGTTAAACATTTCTTGCATCTTCTTGATCGTTGCCTCCTTTTTTTTTTGAGGTCCTGTATCATCTTCAGTATCAGTCTTCTGAATTCTTTTTCTGGAAGATTGCCTATCTCCACTGCATTTAGTTGTTTCTCTGTGGTTTTATCTTGTTCCTTTATCTGGTACATAGCCCTCTGCCTTTTCATCTTGTCTATCTTTCTGTGAATGTGGTTTTTGTTCCACAGGCTGCAGGATTGTAGTTCTTCTTGCATCTGCTGTCTGCCCTCTGGTGGTTGAGGCTATTTACGAGGCTTGTGCAAGTTTCCTGATGGGAGGGACTGGTGGTGGGTAGAGCTGGCTGTTGCTCTGGTGGACAGAGCTCAGTAAAACTTTAATCTACTTGTCTGCTGATGGGTGGGGTTAGGTTGGATGTTTGGCCTGAGGCGACCCAACACTGGAGCTTCCCCGGGCTCTTTGGTGGGCCTAATGGCTGACTCTGGTAAGGCTCACGCCAAGGAGTACTTCCCATAACTTCTGCCAGTGTCCTTGTCCTTCCGGTGTGACAGAGCCACCCCCACCTCTGCAGGAGACCCTCTAACACTAGTAGGTAGGTCTGGTTCAGTCTCCTATGGGCTCACTGCTCCTTCTCCTGGGTCCTGATGTGCACACTATTTTGTGTGTGCCCTCCAACAGTGGAGTCTCTGTTTCCCCTAGTCCTGTTGATGTTCTGCAATCAAATCCCACTAGCCTTCAAAGTCTGATTCTCTTGGAATTCCTCCTCTCATTGCTGGACCTCCATGTTGGGAAGCCTGACGTGGGGCTCAGAACCTTCACTCCAGTGGGTGGACTTGTGTGGTACAAGTTTTCTCCAGTTTGTGAGTCACCAACCCAGCACTTATGGGATTTGATTGTATTGTGATTGCGCCCTTCCTACTGTCTCAATGTGGCTTCTCCTTTGTCTTTGGATGTGGGGTATCTTTTTTGGTAAGTTCCAGTGTCTTCCTGTCAATGATTATTCAGCAGTTAGTTGTGATTCCGGTGTTCTCACATGAGGGAGTGAGAGCACGTCCTTCTACTCCACCATCTTGAACCCACATCCCAGCAGGGGATTTTTAACCACTGTGCCACCAGGGAAGTCCCAAGAAACACATTTTTGATACCTTATATGCTTTATTCTACTTGTGCACTTGTTACAGGCATTTGTGTGTCTCTTTGCTCTTCTGAGGTGCTGGAAGCTCTGTGAAGACAGGGACTCTTATATTCATCTTTGTGGCTCCCACAGAGCAAAGCCCAGCTGAACAATTACAAACAAGAATAAATAGGTAAAATTTATGATGTATATTTGTTGCCTATGAATATCATGTATTTGGAAAAAAATTGTGAAGCAAACTATCATAGAGATATTTCCAAATACTCACACACGTGACATCTTGTTAACAACTATACATATATTTGATTGAGATTTTTAGCATTCATTTGGAGTTTGATGTTATATAGTCACCTAGGCACATTGTTCAATTTTATTTAAAGGTTGATAATTTTCATTTAGGTCCATTTAATATACCTATATATTTACATATATCAATATCTATATCTGAAGTTAAAAATAAAAATAAATTATATAAAATAAATTGAAAAATATATGCAATTATATACATGAGAATCACTGCCATTTTTTGTCAAACATTTTTACTGTGTTTTATTGTGGTGAAAAATATAAAATATAAAATTTGTATCTAACAATATTTTGAAGCTCAGTACTTTATAATATAAAACTTGAATCTAATAATATTTTGAAGATCAGAAATTTGTGAATCTATGGCAATCTATGTCTGACAGGAATGATGAAGAAACTAAGACTGAAATTCATGATAATGGTGCAAATATTTGCGCTTTTAATATTTTAGATAATTTTTCAATGTAAAGTCAGTATAAGTGTGTGTTGCATAAAAATAATTGCATATGGCCAATATGGGAAACTACTAGATAAGATTTAAAGCAATTACATATTATATATATATATACCAATTAGAATTATAATAAAACCAAAATTTATTGGACTATTCATATCTGCTAGCACTATTCTAAGTGCTTTACATATATTAACTTATTTTTTATTTAGTTCTCATAAAAATAATAAATTAATGCTACTGTTTTTCCCCTTTTTAATATAGGAGGCATAGGGAAGTTAGGCAAAGTGTCTAAAGTTACACAGTATTAAATGGTCCTGCCAGAAATTGAAACAAAGCAGTCTGACTCTAGAAATAGGATTCCTAACTGCTAGACATTACTGTCCATTGGAATCAATCTTTGTTGGTTTGGAATGAGAACTTGATTTAGATTCAGAAGGTTTAGAATTGGGTTCAAATCTCAACTATATCACTTATTAACCTTGTGAACTTGTCTTCAATCCACATGACCTCATGCTAAAGAAATAGGAATAAATAATCAAAAATTCACTGTGACAGAGATGACAGCACATTTTTCATTATGACTTTGAAATTCATCTCAAAAGAATAAAAGATGTTTTTCTGCACTCAAGCACTAGTATATTTTTAAAAAAATACTTTAAAATAATAATCAGCAATCAAAATCAGGAAAGCATCCACGCTGTTTTAAAACTAGCATATATTCACTTTCTTCAGGAGTTGAGAGATAGATATATGATTCACAGACATCCAAATAACAGTGTAACAGGACAGGAACAGTTACAAAATTAATTACCTATGATTATCACACAAAAGGAGGTGATTACATTACCCGAGTGACAAAAAGAAAAGTATTCAGTGAAGACAAAAAAGCACCAGAACTATAAACTGATAAAAAAGTTACTCACAGTTAAATTAGAAATAGCACACTTTAGTTTTTGTTTTCACAGTAACATTAAAATGATGCATTTTCTATTTTCTTAAGCATCAGTACATCTCTTTAAGGAGCATATAGTTATCATCAACTCTTTGTTTTGTTTTTTTCTCAATACATTTTATAAACATCCTTCACTAGAGAAAAGTATAAAAGAAACAATCTAGTGGCTTTGAAGGTGATAGACACTGATGGGCAGCTGAATCATATTGAAGGCATAATTAATATTTTCCCAACTCCTGCTTACCTTTTCAGATTCAGGTTAACTACCATTTTTGCTGGGAGCTTTGTCTAGCCTTCTTGATTATTAGGTGCCTCAAAAATTATTTTCTGAGAGCATCCTGTTCTTCCCCTTTCACAGAACTTAAAATCACATCAATTTTCTCACTTAATGATTTACCCTATGGACAAGTAAGCTTGCTCTATAACCATGCACCATGTTAACTTGGTCAGTGCTTTATCCAGTGCCTGGCATTTAGAATGCTCTGAAAAATTAGTTGTGTATTTGAGACATTATCTTAATTTAATGTACACTTTTTCTTGTTTCATTCTCCTTTCTCCCCTAATGTCCAGACTCTTTCATAGAGTACTCTTAATACTCTTCAAAAAAGCAGAAGGAAGAAAATAAACCATGAAAAGCTTCAATTTCTAGACACTGCCTCTTCACTGACACATACCTTCCATGAAAGCATGTTACCTAGAGCAATTTGCTCATCACTGTATTGGATTTACCAAGGGTCAGCCATGATAATAACTCTATCTTTGCTGTCAGCATTCTATATTTCATTCTATAAGTTTAGTACCTTAGAGGTTTTTTCTTCACTATTTTCCCTATAAATTAAGTGCATTGTAACTTGGTGGCCCATGTGACTTGGTTATTTTTTCATTGGGTAGCCACTGAGTATTAGAATCTGGCCACATAAAGGTGAATAAAGAGATAGAATCCAGAGTTGTAGTAAAGTCATATCAGTAGAGAAATAATTAGAAAAAAAAGTTAAAATATGGATACATTTCTTTGCTCCCTATTTAGCAAGGGAAAAGTGAAAGAGTTGTCTGTACTTGTTCTTGCCACTTTCTTCTCTCTCATTCTTTCTTGAGATTGCTTTCATCAGGCTTTTGTCCATATCGCTCTAATTAAACAGCTCTTTCCAAGATCAGTAGTGATTTCTGCATTTTGCCAAATTTAGTGGTCAATTCTCAGTCTGCATTTTACCTGAACTTCTTGGACTTTGGCACAAATAATTCTTGAAATATTTTCTGGGCCTAGCTTTGGGTCACCACTAATATACCATAACAGATAACTCCTTTTAGACCACTCTTGTATACCAGATCCATTTATCCAAATGCCTAACTTTTCCACTTAGATGGTATGTCTAAAACTGAACTCATGGTATTTCCGTTGAAGTCTGCTCTTCTGCCATGTTCCTCACTACAGTTAGTCACAAACCTTAGAGTCATCCTTCGTTCCTCTCGTTTTTTCATATATTCTTATTCCAGCAAAATTTTTGGGCCTGTCTGCAAAATATTTTTTGAATTTAATCTTTGATCACCACCTCCACCAAATTCCTTGGTCCAAGCCATCAATGTCTCTTATAGATAACAGCAATAGCTTCCCAGCTGGTCTTAGTCCCCTTCTATCCACCCACTACCCACCTCCACCCACCCAGTCTATTCTCATAGCAAGCAGAGTGATCTGTTAAAATTGTAAATCACACTTCACTCCCTGATTCAAAAATCTTTCCACAGTTTTGAATAACATCCAAGTTTTGAGAGTGGGATTAAGTCGGTGGAGTAAGGAGACCCTGAGATCACCTCCCCTATGAACTACAATTACATATAGAGCAACTCTCACTGTGAACAACCTGAAGACTAGCAGAACTGCTTTTCTTCAACCAAGGATATAAAGAAAGAACAACATGGAGTCTGGTAGGAGGAGAAGAGAAAAGATCTAGTTGGATCCACACCCCTGGTGGGTGACCTGGAAGAGGAGAGGGATATCACAGGCTTGGGGATCCTCCCTAAGGAGTGAGGGTTCAAACCCCATATTAGGCACCCCAGCCCTGGGGTCTAGCATTGGGAAGATGGACCCCCTAGACTGGCTTGAAAACCAGTGGGGTTTACTGGAGGGCCAAAAGAAACCAAGACTCCCCTCTTGAAGAGCATGCTCACAGACTTGCTCGCTCCCAGTTCCAGTGCAGAGGCAGCAGATTGAAAACTGACTGGTGCTCTGACTGGCTGCCAGGATTGCCCCAGTGAGATCCCCTAGCCTGCACTGGGCTCCTGCTCTAGCCCTCCTGCTCTGGCACTGCATGCTGCTAAGGTAGAGACCACGATTTTGTGCACCTGGGAAACTGGAGCGGGCTTTAAGTTGTAGCTCCAGCCCCTTGTGCCTGCCCATGTCCATAAACAAGACAGGGACCACAATTCTTGCCACACATGTGCTTGTGCACATCAGGGAGAAGTGAAAACAGCTCAGAAGTACCGCTCCAGGCACTTGGACCCTGATCCTACCCCCTGACAGGGCAGCAACCAACAGCTAGCCCAGGAGAAGCCCTGGCTTGTGCTTGGCTTTGGCTGTAGCCCCTCTGACTCTGGCCCTACTTCCCACAAAGGCAGAAGCCACCAGTGCACCTTGGAAGAAGATGCCACTTGTGATCACTTCAGATCCAGTTCTCCCACCAAAGCCACTGCGCACAAACAGACGGCATAAGGTCATTCCCACACAAGGACAAGCCTTCAAGACCAGAAAATGTAACTTTCACCTAATTTCACAGAAACATACAGAAGGTCAAAGAAAATGAGAAGACAGATGAATAGGTTCCAAGTGAAAGAATAAGATAAAACCTCAGTAAAAAAAACCCTAATGACATGGTGATAATTTACCCAATAAAAGTTCAAAGAAATAGTAATAAAAATGCTCACTGAACTCGGGGAAAAATAGAGGAACATAGTGAAAACTTCAACAAAGAACTAGAAAATATAAAAAGGAACCAGTCAGAGCTGAAGAATACAGTAACTGAAATAAAAAAGACACTAGAAGGAATTAACAGCAGATTAGGTGATACAGATGAACACATAAGCACATAAGAACACATAATCTGGAAGACAGAGTAGTGGAAATCACCCAATCAGAACAGTAAAAAAAAAAAATTATTTTTAAATGAGGATAGATTAAGGGACATTGGGACAATATCAAACTTACTAACATTCATAGTATAGGGGTCCCAGAAGGAGAAGAGAGAGAGAAAGTGGCAGAGAAAGTATTTAACGAAATTATGGCTGAAAACTTCCCTAACTGAAGAAGGAAACAGATATCAGGTCCAGGAAGCACAGAGAATCCCAAACAAATGAACTCAAGGAGACTTACATCAAGACATATCATAATTAAAATGGCAAAAGTGAAAGGTAAAGAGAGAATTTAAAGAGAAAAACAAAGAGTCACATACAAAGAACCTCCCATAAGGCTATCAGCTGGTTTTTCAGCAGAATCTTTGCAGGCCAGAAGGAAATGCCACAAAATATTTAACGTGCTGAAAGAAAAAAACCCTACAACTTAGGATATTTTATCCAGAAAAGTTATTCAGAATTGAAGGAGAGATAAAATGTTTCCCAGACAAGCAAAAACTAAAAGAGTTCATCACCACTAAACTGGCTTTACATAAATATTAAAGAGTCTACTTTACATGAAAAAGAAAAGATATGATAAGAAATATGAAAATATTAATATATGAAGGGAAAAGTTTCATTGGTAAATGCAAATGTATAGAAACGACAGTGGATCAATAACTTAAAAAGCTAGCAGGAAGGTTAAGAGACAAAAATTGTAAAATCAACTATAACTACAATAAATAGTTAAGGGATAGATATAAATATGTGAAATATAACATCAAAAACATAAAATGTTGGGGGTAGAGTAAAAAATGCAGAGCTGCTAGAATGTGTTTTATCTTAGAGGACCATCAGTGTAAGACAAGTAGACATAATTACAGGTTGATATATATGAATCTCATGGTAACCACAAATCAAAAACCTACTATAGATACACAAAAAACAAAGAGAAAGGAACCTGAATTTGACACTAAAGAAAATCATCAAACCACAAGAAAAGAGGCTAAAAGAAGAAACAGAGAAGAACTACAAAAACAACCAGGAAATAAGTAACAAAATGGCAATGGGTACATACCTATTAATAATCACTTAAATATAAATGAACTAAATGCTTCAATCTAAAGACATAGGGTGGTTGATTGGATAAAAAAAATAAGACCCATCTATATGCTGCCTACAAGAGACTCACTTCGAGCTAAAGACACACAGACTGAAAGTGTAAGGATGAAAAAAGATATTCTATATAAATTGAAACAAAAAGACAGCTGGGGTAGCAATACTCATATCAGACAAAATGGACTTTAAAACAAAGTCTATAATAAAAGACAAAGAAAGGCATTGTATAGTGATAAAGGGGTCAAGACAAGAAGAGGATATAATATTTGTAAACATATATGCACCTAATATAGGAGCACCTAAATATATAAAATAAATATTAACACAGATAAAGGGAGAAATTGATAATAATGTAATAATATAGTAGGGGGCTTTAACACCCCACTTACATCAATGGATAGAACATACAGACAGAAAATCAATAAGGACACTACAGCCTTAAATGTCACATTAGACCAGATGGACTAAATAGATATCTATAGGACATTCTGTCCCAAAACTGTAGCATACACATTCTTTTCAAGTCCACTTGGCAGTTTCTCCAGGATAGATCAGATGCTAGGCCACAAAATGTCTCAATAAATTTAAGAGGATTGAAATTATATCAAGCATTTTTTTCTGACCACACAGGTATGAAACAAGAAATCAATTACAGGAAGAAAAATGGAAAGAAGACAAAGACATGGAGGCTAAACAACATGCTACTAAAAAACAAATGAGTCAATGAAGAAATCAAAGAGCAAATCAGAAAATACTTTGAGACAAATGAAAATAAAAACACAACTTTCCAAAATCTATGGGATGCAGCAAAGCAGTTCTAAGACGAAAGTTTATAGCAACACCGACCTGCCTCAAGAAACAAGAAAAATCTCAAACAACCTAACTTTTCATCAAGAAGAATTAGAAAAAGAAGAAAAATTAAAGTATAATATAGTGTCAAGCATTAATAACTACTACGAAGATAACATAAAATTCTTAGATTACCTAGGCAGTATGGTCTTTGACATCGATCTTAGGAAATATTTTTATAAATCTGTTTCCTCAGGCAAAGGAAACAAAAGAAAAAATAAACAAATGGGACATAATCTAACTTAAAAGTTTGCACAGCAAAGGAAACGTCAACAAAACGAAAAGGCAACCTACTGAATGGGAGAAGGTATTTGCAAGCGATATGTCTGATAAGTGGTTTATATCCAAAATATGTAAAGAACTCATATAACTCAAAAGGGGAGAACTGATTAAAAAATGAGCAGAGGAACTGAATAGGCATTTTTTCATAGGAGACATACAGATGGCCAACAGGCACATGAAAAGACACTCAACATCACTGATCATCAGGGAAATGCAAATCAAAGCCACCATGAGATATCACCTCAGGCCTGTCCAAATGGCTATGGTCAAAAAGACAAGACATAACAAGTGTTGATGAGGCTGTGGAGAAAAGGGAATTGTTGTGCACTTTGGTGGGAATGTAAATTGGTACAGCCACTATGAAAAACCATATGGCGATTTCTTAAAAAATTAAAAATAGAACTACCATATGATCCAGGATTCCACTCCTATGTATTTATCCAAAGAAAATGAAAATGCTAATTTGAAGATATATGTGCCCTAATGTTTATTGCTGCTTTATTTATAATAGTCAAGATATGGTAGCAACCTAAGTGTTCATTAACAGATGAATGGATAAAGAAGATGTGGTATATATATATATATATATACACACATATATATATATATATATATATATATATACACACACATATATATACACACACACACACACACACACACAGTGGAATATTAGTCATAAAAAAAGAATGAAAACTGAGGATATAGAGAAAAATGAACACTTGTACAACATTTTGCCATTTGCGATAATATGGATGGATCTGGAGGTTATTATGCTTAGTGAAATAAGTCAGACAAAGATAAATACTGTATGGTTTTATTTAGATGTGGAATCTAAAAAATAAACAAGTGAATATAACAAAACAGAAGTGAAGTCACAGGTACAGAGAATAAACTAGTGGTTACCTGAGGGGAGGGAGTGCGAGGAGGTGCAAAATAAGTGACGGGGATTAAGAGAAACAAACTATTGGGTATAAATAAATAAGTTACAAGGAAGTAATGTACAGCACAGGGAATTTAGCCAATATGTTATAATAACTTCACATGATGTATAATGTATCAAAATATGAAATCACTGTGTTGAACACCTGAAAATAATATATTATTGTAAGTCAACTGTACTTCAATTAAAAAAAAAATTCAAGTCCTAACAATAACCTAGAAGGTCCATGTGATTTGATATCTATCCACAATTCTGACCTAATTTGTCCCATTCTTATTGCTCATTTTGTTTCAACTGCTACTCCTCAAACACATAATACTCATGTCTTTAAGATCTTGCATTCATCATTCTTTCTCGTGGAATGCTCTTTACTCAACTATTCAGAGGACCCACTTTCTTGTTTCTTTAGATCCTTGCTCAAATATCACTTTCCTATCTAAAATAGCATCTATTTGTCATTTTCTATACCCTCAGCTTTAGTTATCTTCATAGTATTTATTAATGCTTGACACCATATTATACTTTCTAATGTTTGTTTGATGGTTGATTATTTCCCCAATTAAATGTGAACTCTATGACAGCAAAGATTTTATTTTGTTTACTGCATTCTCACTGCATAGGGCAAGGTCTGGCAACCGAATAGGTGTTAAATAAGTATTTATTGAATACATAGATGAAGAAATTTACAGAATGATAGAAATGGTGGTAGTATAATATAGTTATATTCAAAGTACCAGAGAAAATATAAGCGCCTTACTTAAACAAACCTATTTTGAAACAAACTTATGTATCAGAAACTGTGCTGAGTGCTGGGGCTACAACAATGTGCACAAAAAGATTCCTGTATTCTGAGATCTCCTTTATTCCAGGATGATAAACCTGGAAACTTACATATCAGTCACTTACAAACCAGGGACATGGTGTTTCCACTGGAATTTCTTACACTGGACTTTCAATTTTGTCCCTTAATTCTGGAATTATAGATCTTCATAATAGGTTGGTCAACCCACTGTCAACCAGGATGAAATGAACCATTTCATTTTGCCCTCAAATGCCACTTGAGGTTCTAGATTCTGTGATTGCATTCAGGGTAGAGGTAGTGTTCTAATCATTTTCTTTAGAAATATGTTCATTACATCATTGACTAATCAATTACCTTTATTATCATAGAGTTCATAGGCATCAAAATCTTCATCTAAAATAGAGACAAACCAATGGCCAAACAAGATACTGCAACATAAGATCTACACAAGAATAATTTATATAATTGGCACATCTGATGTCTTAATTGTCTTGGGCTGTTAAAACAAAATATCATGGTCTGAGGGCTTAAGAAACAGAAATTTATTTCTCATCATTCTGGAGTCTGAGAAATCCAAGATCAAGCTGCCAATTTGTTTTCCTGGTGAGGACTCTTCTTGGCTATTAGATGGCCATTTCCTCACTATATCATCACATGGCCCTTGACCTGATGAGTGCAAATGAGGAGATAGAGAGGGAGAAGGAGAGGGAGAGGGAGAGGGAGAAAGAGAGATCCTTTTTCATACAAGGCCATTAGTCCCATCAAGAAGTTTCCAACCTCATGACCTAATCTAACTTAATTACCCCCGAAGGCCCCATCTTCAAATACCATCACCTTGGGGGTTAGGGACTCAACATATGAATTTTGAGGGAACACTAACATCAGTCCATACACCATCTAGCACAATAAATAATGTTTATTGTATTAAGTAGAAATTATAGGTGTGCTGGTCAATAGAGAAGGGACAAACAGACAGGAGGTGGAGAGCCAAGAAGAGCTTGGGAATTAAGAGTTGAGTCTGTACAGGCTCCCTAGGTCCAGAGCTTGAGGTAAAGATTCTGGTGGTGCGCTAGCATAAGAAGTTGTGGTAAGTCAGAGAGTAAGACTTCAGAAAGATGGAAGATACCAGCACAGATGAGAAAAGGAGCTGCATTTTAAAACAAAGGTAATTAGTATCTTAGTCATCAAATCTTTTTATACATATCCTACTTGTACGCAGGGAAGTCTGTCTCCCAGGAGGGCAGTTCACTTCCTGAGACTAGACACTAGTGAGTCATACAAAGGATGGGTAGCAAATTACCCTGGTTTGAGTAAGGGTCTGGGAACAGAAGTAAAGGCAGATATGGATAATTCTTACCTGAGCTATAGCTGAGTAGATTATAATTTATTTATTGTGTTTTGAAGCAGCATCTACATTTTTAGATTCCATCAGCATCACAAACATCCCAGCCATTAACCCCAAATCAGAAACTATCTTGTAAGGGGATACTCTGTGTTAAAGACCCAGGAACTAGGAGAAGGAAAAGGTTTATGATGCTTCTCTTTCTTTAAAAAAAAATTCTTTTGACTTATTAATAAACTATAGAGAAAATTGGTCTCATCTCTGTTTATTCTACAACTCCTGCAGATTAGGAATGTGGCTTTAAGCAAACTATTAATTTTAACACAATTACATTTCAATAAAGCATTCTCAATTTCCTATGGAGTTTATTACAGTGGGGGGTTTACTTGAATTAAAAATAGTTTTGTGGCATTATTTGTCACACTTTATAATAGAGTAAATTATATGATAGAATGCAAACAGAGTGAGAAAGATCTTAAAAGTAATTATCTACTCCATGTTTTTTGTTTGTTTTGTTTTGTTTGTTTTTTGGCCACTCTGTGCAGCTTGTGGGAATCTTAGTTTCCCGACCAGAGATTCAACCCGGGCCCTCAGCAGTGAAAGCGTGGAGTCCTAAAACCACTGGACTGCTGGGGAATTCCCACTACTCCATGTTTGAATCCCTTTTGCAATATACTTGTTGCATGGTCACCCATTCTTGTGCTTGAACACCTCCTGTAATAGAGACTCACTTTCTTAAAAGGCAGTTCATTTCATTTTTTGGACAACCCTGAATTTTACAAAGATCTTTCTTATATTGAGTCAAAATTTAGTTGGAGCTGTCACCTAAAAACAGTCCTACCTCATGGTAGAAATACTAACATCACCCTAGGTGCTTTCTCTGACATTTCCTTCTCCCAATTCTCTGCTTCTTCCCCCAATTTCACATTTTTCCTTTATTTTTGCTTGTTATTTTATACACCTGATTTCTTTCTTTCTTCTTCTTTTTTTTTTTTTTAAAGACATCAATCTTTTATTTTAACAAAGGCTGACAGTTTACAAGACCCTGTGATTTACAGTGGTTAAAGCACAGGTTTTGTACCTTCTCTCTGGGTTCAAGTCCAGGCTTTAACATGTATTGGCTGTGTAACCTTGAGTAAATCATTTAACCTCCATCTGTCTCAGTTTCTTCTTTAGCTAAATGAATATAATAACAGTATCTAGCTTACAAGGATGATGTAGGATTAGTATATATATGTATACACCTGATTTCTAAGTTAAAGAGAAAAAAATGGAAATTTTGGACTATTTATAAATGAATGATAATGATAGTTTCATATCAAAAACTATACCATAAGGATTATTTGGGGGAAATGCCTTAAATATGTTTATTTAAAAAATAGGTTTAAAATAAATATTAAGCATTTTATTCAAGAAACTAGATAAAATGCAACAAAATATATTTAAGTAAGTAAAAGACAGAAATGAGGTCAAAAGCAGAAATTAATGAATAGAAAACAAAATAAATATTAGGTCTGAGCAATAAAATCCAAGATTTTTTTTAAATTAATTAATTAATTAATTAATTTATGGCTGTGTTGGGACTTAGTTTCTGTGCGAGGGCTTTCTCCAGTTGCGGCAAGCGGGGGCCACTCTTCATCGCAGTGCATGGGCCTCTCACTATCGCGACATCTCTTGTTGCGGAGTACAGGCTCCAGACACGCAGGCTCAGTAATTGTGGCTCACGGGCCTAGTCGTTCCACGGCATGTGGGATCTTCCCAGACCAGGGCTCGAACTCGTGTCCCCTGCATTGGCAGGCAGATTCTCAACCACTGCGCCACCAGAGAAGTCCCCCAAGATTTTTTTTTAAGACAATACAATAAATAATTGCAAGTCACTTATAAGATGAGAGTGTGTGAGAGAGGAAACACAAGACATTAGAATGAAGAAAGGAACATAACTAAAGACATATTTTAAAAAAATTATTAGATAACAGAATGTTTACATTTGCATTAATAAATTTGGAAAAGAAAATGAAATGAACATTTTCCTAGGAAAAATATATATGACCATGACCAATAAGAGTTATAGATAATATGACTGGGTGAACAACTACAGAATAAATTAAACAGTTAATCAAATAGCTAATACTTAAATGAATAACAGGTCTTTGTAAATTCTACCTAAACATCACTTCAAGGAAGTATGTTATTATTTAAATTCTAAACACTTAAAAGAGCATAGAAAATTATGGAGAATTGGCTAACACAGTCTATGTATAGTACATGATCCTGATATAAAGTCTTGATAAAGTTAGCACAACTAAAGATCAATAACACTTATCATTATGGATGCAAAAATATAAAATAAGATAAAATTCGGCAGTATATTAAAAGAGTTACACACTATGATCAGGTAGAATGTATTTCTAGAACACAAATTGTTAAACATGTGTAATATAGTATCCATAATTATATAATAAAGAATGCCAACATATTGGGTACAGAAAAGAAAAAGCAAAGGTTAAAAAACAAACAATATAACCGTCTAAAAGTAACATTTTTAAGAACTGTTCAGTAAAAGGTGCAACTCTGTAAGACACAAAACCCTGGAGACAAAAAGGAAAATATTCTCCGATGTAAGTAAACACAATTTAAAATCTCTTATAAAAGGTGAATAACAAATCAGGAGAAAATATTTTTCTAACATATATAACAGGAAAAGGTTAATATCCATAATATATAAAGAACACTAATGAATCAATAAGAAAAAGGTAACCAAAATTGGTTAACTGAGAATTTACATACAAACAGATAATACACATGTATCATAATCATAAAAGAAGTCAAGCTCAGTGGAAACCAAGGAAATGTAAATTAAAGCAACAATTTTGTAAGTATACTTTTTCATCCATCATATTGATACATTTAAATGTTGTCAAAGCCTTAGTATAACTGAGAGTTTTATGTGCTATTTGTAAGAGTACAGATTGGAACAACTTTAAATGCTTACACACTCTTGGTCCAGCAATTCCATCCCAAGAAATCTATTCTGCAAAAATAATACCATGTGTATTAGCATTGGTTAAAGTACTAAAAAACTGGGCACAATATAAAGGAGAAAAGTTAAATAAATTATGACTCTTCCATGGAAGGAAGAAAATGGAAAATGATGTAATTGTTAAAAATAATGAGATAGGCATGGGTCCGCATGGAACCTGAACTCCTCCCTCGGCTTCTCTTGCCTCCACGGTGGCAGATTGTCCCAAAATCTGAGAAGAGGGCGGCGTGACCCCCGACACCACCCAAAGGCTCACTGTCACTGCGCTTGAGACAGACCCTGCCAGCCGAAACCCCATCTGCCCTCCGGGCCACACGCCAGTTGTTGCTGTCTCTAAGCTGAACCTGGTCACTATTTTTGAGCAAAGAGCCCTGGGATGTGAAGAAAAGGAAACAACAGTCATACACCCAGATAGGTTATTACAGACTGTTGAGGAGAGTGCCCTGTGCTATCAGCCGTGTGGCAGACAGGGTCTTCGTGCTCCGGCTGGGTGTCAGACCTGTGCCTCTGAGCAGGGAGAGCCAAGTTCAGGACATTGGTCCACCAGAGTCCTCCGGCTTCATGTAATATCAAATGGCAAAAGCTCTCCCAGAGATCTCCATCTCAATGCTAAGACCCAGCTCCACTCAACGACCAGCAAGCTACAGTGCTGGACACCCTATGCCAAACAACTAGCAAGACAGAAACACAACACCACCCATTAGCAGAGAGGCTGCCTAAAATCATAATAAGATCACAGACACCCCAAAAAACACCACTGGACGTGGTCTTGCCACCAGAAAGACAAGATTCAGCCTCATCCACCAGAACACAGGCACCAGTCCCCTCCACCAGGAAGCCTACACAGCCCACTGAACCAACCTTAGCCACTGGAGGCAGACACCAAAAAAAACGGGAATGATGAATGTGCAGCCTGTGAAAAGGGACACCAAACACAGTAAGTTAAGCAAAATGAGAAGACAGATAAACACACAGCAGATGAAGGAGCAAGGTAAAAACCCACCAGACCAAACAAATGAAGAGGAAATAGGCAGTCTGCCAGAAAAAGAATTCAGAATAATAAGAGTAAAGATATCCAATATCTTGGAAATAGAATGGAGAGAATATAAGAAACATTTAACAAGGACCTAGAAGAACTAAAGAGCAAACAAACAATGATGAACAACACAATAAATGAAATTAAAAATTCTCTAGAAGGAATCAATAGCAGAATAACTGAGGCAGAAGAACGGATAGGTGACCTGGAAGAAAAAATAGTGGAAATAACTACTGCAGAGCAGAATAAAGAAAAAAGAATGAAAGAATTGAGGACAGTCTCAGACACCACTGGAACAACATTAAACACAGCAACATTCGAATTATAGGGGTCCCAAAGAAGAAGAGAAAAAGAAAGGAACTGAGAAAATATCTGAAGAGATTATAGTTGAAAACTTCGTTAATATAAGAAAGGAAATAGTAAATCAAGTGCAGGAAGTGCAGAGAATCCCATACAAGATAAGTCCAAGAAGAAATACTTCAAGACACATATTAACCAAACTATCAAAATTAAATACAAAGAAAAATGTTAAAAGCAGCAAGGGAAAGGCAACAAATAACACACGAAGGAATCCCCATAAAGTTACCAGCTGATATTTCAGCAGAAACTCTGTAAGCCAGAAGGGAGTGGCAGGACATATGTAAAGTGATGAAAGGGAAAAACCTACAACCAAGATTACTCTACCCAGCAAGGATCACATTGAGATTCGACAGAGAAATTAAAAGCTTTACAGACAAGCAAAAGCTAAGAGAATTCCGCACCACCAAACCAGCTTTACAAAAAATGCTAAAGGAAATTCTCTAGGCAGGAAACACAAGAGAAGGAAAAGACCTATAATAACAAACCCAAAACAAATAAGAAAATGGGAATAGGAACATACATATCGATAATTACCTTAAATGTAAATGGGTTAAATGCTCCCACCAAGAGACATAGACTGGATGAATGGATAAAAAAAAAACCCAAATATATGCTATCTACAAGAGACCCACTTTAGGCCTAGGGACACATACAGACGGAAAGTGAGGGGATGGAAAAAGATATTCCATGCAAATGGAAATCAAAAGAAAGCTGGAGTAGCAATTCTCATATCAGAAAAAAATAGACTTTAAAATAAAGACTATTATAAGAGATGAAGAATGACACTACATAATGTTCAAGGGATCAATCCAAGAAGAAGATATAACCATTGTAAATATTTATACACCCAACATAGGAGCACTTCAATACATAAGGCAATGGCTAACAGCCATAAAAGGGGAAATTGACAGTAACACAATCATAGTAGGGGACTTTAACATGCCACTTACACCAATGGACAGATCATCCAAAATGCAAATAAATAAGGAAACACTAGCTTTAAGTGATATATTAAACAAGATGGACTTAATTGATATTTATAGGACACTCCATCCAAAAACAACAAAATACACTTTCTTCTCAAGTGCTCATGGAATATTTTCCAGGATAGATCATATCTTGGTTCACAAATCAAGCCTTGGTAAATTTAAGAAAACTGAAATCATATCAAGTACCTTTTCCGACCACAGTGCTAAGAGATTAGATATCAATTACAGGAAAAAAAATCTGTAAAAATACAAATACATGGAGGCTAAACAGTACACTACTCAATAACCAAGAGATCACTGAAAAATCAAAGAGGAAATCCAAAAATAGCTAGAAATAAATGACAGTGAAACATGATGACCCAAAACATATAGGATGCAGCAAAATCAGTTCTAAGAGGGAAGTTTATAGCAATACAATCTTACCTCAAGAAACAAGAAACATCTCAAGTAAACAACTTAGCCTTACACCTAAAGCAATTAGAGAAAGAAGAACAAAAAAAACCCCAAAGATAGCAGAAGGAAAGAAATCATAAAGATCAGATCAGAAATAAATGAAAAAGAAATGAAGGAAACAATAGCAAAGATCAATAAAACTAAAAGTTGGTTCTTTGAGAAAATAAACAAAATTGATAATCCATTAGTCAGACTCATCAAGAAAAAAAGGAAAAGATTCAAATTAATAGAATTAGAAATGAAAAAGGAGAAGTAACAACTGACACGGCAGAAATACAAAGAATCATGAGAGGTTACTACAGGCAACTATATGTCAATAAAATGGACAACCTGGAAGAAATGGACAAATTTTTAGAAAAGCACAACCTTCCAAGACTGAACCAGAAAGAAATAGAAAATATAAATAGACCAATCACAGGCACTGAAATTGAGACTGTGATTAAAAATCTTCCAAGAAACAAAAGCCCAGGACCAGATGACTTCACAGGTGAATTCTATCAGATATTTAGAGAAGAGCTAATACCTATTCTTCTAAAACTCTTCCAAAATATAGCAGAGAGAGAAATACTCCCCAAATCATTCTACAAGGCCACCATCAACCTGATACCAAAACCAGACAAAGATGTCACAAAGAAAGAAAACTACAGGCCAATATCACAGATGAACATAAATGCAAAAATCCTCAACAAAATACTAACAAACAGAATCCAACAGCACTTTAAAAGGATCATACACCATGATCAAGTGGGGTTTATCCCAGGAATGCAAGGATTCTTCAGTATACGCAAATCAATCCATGTGATACACCATATTAACAAATTGAAGGAGAAAAACCATATGATCATCTCAATAGACGTAGAAAAATCTTTTGACAAAATTCAACACCGATTTATGATAAAAACCCTCCAGAAAGTAGGCATAGAGGGAACTTACCACAACGTAATAAAGGCCATATATGACAAACCCGCAGCCAACATCGTTCTCAATGTTGAAAAACTGAAACCATTTCCACTAAGATCAGAAACAAGACAAAGTTGTCCACTCCCACTACTATTATTCAACTTAGTTTTGGAAGTTTGAGCCACAGCAATCAAAGAAGAAAAACAAATAAAAGGAATCCAAATTGGAAAAGAAGAAGCAAAACTGTTACTGTTTGCAGATGACATGATACTCTACATAGAGAATCCTAAGGATGCTACCAGAAAACTACTAGAGCTAATCAATGAATTTGGTAAAGTAGCAGGATACAAAATTAATGCACATAAATCTCTTGCATTCCTGTACACTAACGATGAAAAATCTGAAAGAGAAATTAAGGAAACACTCCTATTTACCATTGCAACAAAAAGAATAAAATACCTAGGAATAAATCTACCTAAGGAGACAAAAGACCTATGTGCAGAAAAGTATAAGACACTGATGAAAGAAATTAAAGATGATGCAAACAGATGGAGAGATATACCATGTTCTTGGATTGGAAGAATCGCCACTGTGAAAATGACTATACTACCCAAAGCAATCCACAGATTCAATGTAATCCCTATCAAACTACCACTGGCATTTTTCACAGAACTAGAACAAAAAATTTCACAGTTTGTATGGAAACACAAAAGACCCCGAATAGCCAAAGCAATCTTGAGAAAGAAAAATGGAGCTGGAGGAATCATGCTCCCTGACTTCAGACTATACTACAAAGCTACAGTAATCAAGACAGTATGGTACTAGTCCCAAAACAGAAATATAGATCAATGGAAGAGGATAGAAAGCCCAGAGATAACCCAAGGCACATATGGTCACCTTATTTTTGATAATGGAGGCAAGAATATACAATGGAGAAGAGACAGCCTCTTCTATAAGTGGTGCTGGGAAACTGGACAGCTACATGGAAAGGAATGAAATGAGAACCCTCCCTAACACCATACACAAAAATAAACTCAAAATGGATTAAAAACCTAAATGTATGGCCATACACTATAAAACTCTTAGAGGAAAACATAGGCAGAACACTGTATGACATAAACCACAGCAAGATCCTTTTGACCCACCTCCTAGAGAAATGGGAATAAAAACAAAAATAAACAAATGGGACCTAATGTAACTTGAAAGCTTTTGCACAGCAAAGAAACCATAAACAAGACGAAAACACAGCCCTCAGAATGGGAGAAAATATTTGCAAATGAAGCAACTGACAAAGGATTAATCTCCAAAATTTACAAGCAGCTCATGCAGCTTAATATCAAAAAAAAACCAAACAACCCAATCCAAAAATGGGTAGAAGCCCTAAATAGATATTTCTGCAAAGAAGATATACAAATTGCCAACAAACACATGAAAGGATGCTCAACATCACTAATCATTAGGGAAATGCTGATCAAAACTCCAATGAGCTATCATCTCACACCAGTCAGAATGGCCATCATCAAAAAATCTACAAACAATGACTTCTGGAGAGGGTGTGGAGATAAGGGAACCCTCTTGCACTCTTGGTGGGAATGTAAATTGATACAGTCACTATGGAGAACAGTGTGGAGGTTCCTTAAAAAACTAAAAGTAGAACTACCATTCGACCCAGCAATCCCACTAGTGGGCATATATCCTGAAAAAAGCATAATTCAAAAACAGTCATCTACCACAATGTTCATTGCAGCTCTATTTACAATAGCCAGGACATGGAAGCAACCTAAGTGTCCATCAACAGATGAATGGATAAAGATGTGGCACATATATACAATGGAATATTACTCAGCCATAAAAAGAAACAAAATTGAGTTATTTGTACTGAGGTGGACGGACCTAGAGTCTGTCATACAGAGTGAAGTAAGTCGGAAAGAGAAAAACAAATACTGTATGCTAACACATATATATGGAATGTAAAAACAAAAAATAAAAAAAGGTTCTGAAGAACCTAGGGGCAGGACAGGAATAAATACGCAGACATAGGGAATGGGCTTGAGGACATGGCGAGTGGGAAGGGTAACCTGCGACAAAGTGAGAGAGTGGCATGTACATATATACACTACCAAATGTAAAATAGATAGTTAGTGGGAAGCAGCCGCATGGGACAGGGAGATTAACTCGGTGCTTTGTGACCCCCTAGAGGGGTGGGATAGGGAGGATGGGAGGGAGGGAGATGCAAGAGGGAGGAGATATGGGGATATATGTATATGTAAAACTGATTCACTTTGTTATAAAGCAGAAACTAACACACCATTGTAAAGGAATTATACTCCAAAAGATGTTAAAAAAAATTCATATATAATGAGATAGATGGAAGGAGCTGATGAAGAGATAAATGGATTTGTAAAAACAACAAAACACAGGATAGTAGGCACATTATGTTCACATTATTATTGAATATATATGAAAATGTATACAAAATAACTGGAATGATATCAATTAATTTGGCAAATATTTAGTGAACACTTAGATATGTGCTATCGATTGTTCTCAGGCGCTAGATTTATGGCTATGACAAAACAGGAAGATAAATACTATTTTGTTTACCTTTATGGTGTTGGATTTGGTAGTAAAGAGGGATTTAATTGTTTTTATATGTTACTATATTGTATGAATTTCTTTTTGACTGATATGTATTCATATGCTACTTCTATGAATTTAGAATATAAGGTAAAAAAGAGAAAAAAAGAAAAAAAGTAAACCCACAGGTACTTCTTGTTCATTTGAATGTTACAATTCTATTGGCATAAGTCTGAATTTAACTGATTTGATAATTATGTAGATACTTTTGCATTCACACTTACTGATTTATTTATCAGCAAGAGACTAAAAGAGTGTTTATACACACACTGAAAGATATAGTGTTAAACATGTAGTTTGCTTTCATATGTTCTATGAAAGGAAACAATTTCAGACACATCCAGAAATCATTATCTGAAAGGCCGAAAGATATTCGTATATATCAAAGAAATTCTCCATTTCCTTAGTGAGGGCATATATGGCAGTCAAAAATACATTTTTTTTGAGTGATAGTTTAATTTGAGGAGAAAGAAAGAGCTTGCACAAATAATTTGAAATAAATCATTTTAAGCAGATGCATATTCATTCAAAATAAGTAATTATAGCTGTGTTTACACAACATTTATAATTTATTTAGTTCTTTCACAATGATGTGCTTTATCACAGTATATAGAGTTAGTTTTACAGCGTATGTTCTGCAGAACATGGTACAAGAGAAAATAGCATTTTCAAGGCTTTTCTCTATCCTTTTGTCATCATTATTTACGTGAATTGTTCAAGTAGGTATACATAACCCTCAAGGAAAAGCAAAGTTCTTCTTTGTCCACACTAAGTTTGAGGTAGTCAATTTAGTAGGATTTAGAATTTAGAAAAATGGCTAAGATGTGACATATCAATTTGGGAGTCTCTGGTACCAAAATGGTAGCTGAAGCCTGGCCATAAGTGCAATATAGCCAAAGAAGAGAGCATGTAATGAACAGAAAAGGCTGATAATGAAATTTGGGGGGCCATGAAACGTTACAGGATGGTAGAAGGAAGTGTATCCAGTAAAAGGGACAGAATCTGGAAATAAGAGTGTCACTGACAACCTGAAATCTACTTTGGAGTACGAAGTTGAATTATTGAAAAGTTAACCTCATCTTCCCTATATTTGCCTTCTAGGTTCTTTCCTTATCCTCAGAGTCATCACTTAGATATAAAAAGGTTCCAAATGCAACTGTGCCAAACACACAAGTAAGTCTCAACACTTGGTTTATTGGTTTTGCTTGGAAATATTTTATGATTCAGTGAACTATGTATTTGGCCAGTTTAATTGCAACTGAAAATTGGAGAGGTTTAATTTACCTGTTTATGCAGTCACTTAAATGTCTAAATTTCTGCAATTTTTTTCTTTTAAGGAGATGTGATAACAGGCACCTATTATATCTTCTAGCCAAGTCTGCTCATTATATACACATATCTCTCATTAATACAAATTTGTGGTTTATTTTGTTGATGTCAAAATTGGTTTGTATAATCTGCTTCCTAAGGTGATAAAAAAAATCCTTAGATTTCAATACATTGTTTACTTGATGTAACTAAATCAGTAAAAGCACTTATATTTCTCCTATAATATACTGGCTTTATAAGTGAGAAGAATTGGAAATTCTTGTTCAGATATGTTTCAGAGTGGTGATATTCATGTTTTTGAAATTATTCAACTTTTAAAATTAATCCAATAAGACATTATCTCCGAAGGGTGGGGTTATAATTTTTTATGGGCTGATTTACGTGTTTTCAACAGAAATGCTCAAATTAATTAAATGTTAAGTTTGCTCTTCTTTTTTTTCTGTTATGTAGATTCAGTTGGTCTAAAAATGTTGTTTGGTTGAATTTACACTAGTTTAGAAATGTGTGCATTAAAGCTGCATTTCCCTAGAATAAAAAGCTGATTTCTCAGGCCCTAAAACACACCAGGAGTTAAATACCACTTATCCAGTCAAATAAGAGGTATTTTTGAAGCATTACAAAAGGACAGAATAGACAAATATTATGGTCCAGTGATTCTGATAAATACAAATGATCCCAAACCTTCAATCCAAGAACAAAGTATAAGCAATGCCCAGTTTTCCTGAACTCCCTAGAGAAGAAATAATGGAAATAATTGTAATGCTGGAAAAAAGGTTAGCAAATAAGAATCTAGTTAGGTTCCCTGTACAATCTCTTACAAAGAAAAAAATCGCAGAGCCTCACACATGTGTAGGTGAGTGTTCGAAGTTCTGATTGCTTATCTGAACTCTCCAACGTTTGGCAGCATGCCCACCTTCAGGGCAGACCTTGTCATCCTTGGCATGAAACAGAATGAGGTGATCTGAACCTAGGAGTCAATTTCTTCTCTAGATGCATGTGTGCAACTCCTATTAATTTTAATGAGAATTATGTTTGCACATTGAGGCAGGATAAATCCCTTTGGGAGGAATCTTTTCCTTGGATGCATACGCGTAATTTCCATTAAAGGGACAAAACCCCAGGGGAAACGTACATGGGCGCCTGAGGGCAAGCTCTGACCCTTTGCATAAAAAACACGGCACAAATCACCAGGTCATCTTAAGCTTGTAGATGCCAAAATATAAGAGGTAAGTGAGCATTTATTTAAGCCTGAAATTTGTATTCAGTTGATGTGGATTTCTCTGAGAACTACCTTTAATTTGTGATCGTATAAAGAAGAAATGACTACCAAACTGTAGAATCCAATCTTATAATTAGGATATTTGTTAAAGAACAGAAACCAATATAAGGTGAATAGTGTCATATATATTTTTAAAAGAAATAACACACACAAAAAAGAAATAATACAATTGAAATGAAAGAGACAATGAAAACTGAGTTAATGAAAAAAGTAACCTATTTCACATACTCTTGCTTCCAAAGGAGACTTCGAAGATTATGGACGATTTAAGTCTTTTCATCAGTGAATCCTGTGTGAAAACTTTTTAAGTGGCCCTAATATGTAATGAATAACCTCAGGGCAGAGATCTGTTTGAAGGCGATATGATTGATGGTCTATCATTCCTAATTCACTGTTTATACTGGTAGCGAGCCTACTGGGAAAATACCTCATTCATCAGGGTATTAGTGAATTCAACCAACGTATGGCACCTTCATTTTAACAAACTAAAGGAGAAAAGCTAAATGGGGGAAATTGACAACCATCTCTGATTCTATGATAATGCAATTAGGCTGCCCCTCTCCAGAGCTTTTGCTAATTCACAAAACAGCTTCAGTCAGCAGGTCATAAATATATGATCATTTTTCACACTTTGAAAAGTAATGATGCCTTGACATGAATCAATAAATCTTGGTGAAGTCCTTTATACTTTTTATGTTCAGCATGCAAGTCAGTTTTAAAACTCATGTGTATTAAATCTGACTTGCTATACAGCCTGTGTTTACACAATCTAATTTAACAAAGTCTCAAATAAACGTGTAAATGAAGTGTTTATAGTAAGCACAAGGAAAGTTTCCCTTTCATTGAGAAAGTGTGATATGGTGCATCAAACTATTTTAATTTGCACCCTGAAATACCCATATTTGCAAATGTGCCACATACAGAGAGCTGTTGCTCTTAAAATTTGGTAGTTTCTATATTGAGCTTTGCATGTTATGCTCAATAGATGAATAAAAAAAAAATTTCTACTGCATATGACACAGTATGTAATACATTATTTATCTAAAATAGATTTGTTGCAAAACATCCAGAAACACTAATAACACTCTTCCAGTCCAAAAAAAATGTTTGCTCATCTTTCTAAAACAATTGCATAAAAATCCGTGCAAACATATATACATGTATTAAGTAGAAAATATACACAGTAGCACAACATTTTTCTAACAATCATAGCTCTGCATACTCTACAGGGAATAGGAAGATGGACAGGCTAATGAATACAGCAGGTAGCAAGCAGTTGAGGTTTGCTTAAGGATGAATTATCAAACAGGAACAAATTGCCAATTTAAAGAGGTTATACTATATAGTACATAGCATTTTATTTTTTATTCTTGGAATGGTTGACAATTTTCCTGGATGAAAACTGTAATGATACCAAATCGTAAATGTACCTGCTGTGCTGTCATTCCCATTAAACTCTCCCTTTGTTTTGTTTATTCACTGTCCCTGGTTGCAAAAAAGAAAAAAAAAAAAATGTGCCTTAAGACAGGGGGGGACAAAGCAGTACTTTCATCAAAGACCTGGACAACAATATGTTTTTAAATTAAAAATAAAACAATTGGTGCTTGACTCATGAGTTTTTCACTGTCGTTTGGAATTGTTGATGAAAATAAATATTGCATAGAAAATGATTTCTGAAGTGTTCATGCATTCTGCTCGAATATCTCCATTACTTGATATTTGCTATGATGAGTAATTGATATGATATACTATCTATAAATAGACTGTATCCACAATACAACATCAAGGGCGTGATGGGAAATCGATTCCACTGGTTGAAATTTCGATGTTGTCTTATGGTCTGTAAATCTAGCCTTACGCATACATATTCCCTACATACTGAGCAAAAGTGGTAGATTCTAAAAAACTTTAATTTTTTAAAACCAGATTACCAAATCACAAATTATCTCATAAAGATAATTTGGAAAAGCCATTTTGAGAATACCCTTCAACTGTTCAGAAAGGGACACCAATCAGTAATTGAGAACTAATATTACAGAGGGATTTATATGCAGATCTATACACAACACATTGAACTCTTTTGCATTTCTCATTGTAGCGGATCCTGATTTGATTTTGGGTAAAATATGCAGTTCCCTCCAAAATAACCATCTTTACTTCAAAACAGGCTATGCAAAGTGGTGTGAAACAACCTCTAAAATTATTGGACTGAATCCTATGTCTTGTCCTCTAATTCTGATCATGAGTCTGTTGGAGGCCTGGATTCATTTTATAAAGGCTCTTGCAAGGAAAATATTTGGATTAATGATATAATTTAGTGACAGTAGGTCTAACCTCAGCTGAGTGACAATAGAATTGAAAAAGTAACCAGTGGGATAGATGTGACTGTGGCTGTTGGGGCAGCAGCAGGGAGGCTGCAGGGGTCACTCTGATTGGCATTGTCACTTTCCCCATTCATCAAGCAAGGCCAGACTTCCTGAATCATTTCCCAGACGGGGCAGCTCGTCAGTTTAAACACCTGATATGAAGCCATCCGTCATCTGATAACATGATCATTGGGCTGCAGCTGGCTGGGTGCTCTGCAGCCCGAGTGCACATGTGATGGACTGAAGCCAGGGAGGCAGGCTTAGTCGCGTTGCCCTCCCTTGATAGGATTTGCAGTCCTCTACTGGACCATGGAACAGGTGGAGGCTGAGTGAGAATGAAAAAATTACCATGTGTTGCAGGGATTAGAGCCTTACATACTCACCGCTCCGCCTGAATACCAATCAAAGCCAGACAACCAAACTTGAGTCAGACCAACTTCAGGCCTGGCCATAGAACAGGGAATTAGAAGATATGCAAAAACACTGGAAGACCTGGTTTCCTGCACTAAGAACAACTTTTAACATTTGTAATCCGCCTAAATTTTTTCTAAACCAAATGGCTGGAGATGAGATTTTTCTCTAAAATTCTTCAACTTTCTTTTTCTTTTCTTTCTTTTTTTAAAAATAAACAAAGCAACTTAAGCATTTTTAGAAGAGAGAGAGAGAGAGAGAGAGAAAAAAGAGTAATCTCTAGGGAATCATCACAAATCCTGTTATTTTATGCTTACCATGGAGAAAAAACTAATGCAACAAAGAGAATCAGACAAAGAGACAAATTATGCACACTTAAACTGAAAGTGTTTATTGCCATGTGAAGTATAATTATGCTGATTTAAAATGTTCACTGCTCAGACAGTCTAGAGCTTATCAGAATAAGGGCTAACCTTTTACTAGAGACTGAGGCTTTTGCTGAATTCCACAGAAGCATGGAAAATAGGGCTGTGCGGAAGGGTGGCCTCATTTCTCACCCTGGTGGACTGCTCTGCGAAACCATCCCTTTATTCGTAAAAATTAAAATCCCTCAGTTGGAGAGTCCATAACTGAGATAGCAAGTTAACTAGTGAAGACTTAATCCTCTTATGTCCTTTAGTGGAATAACATAAAGAAGTTTATTGTGCTTAGCATATGACACTCCTTATTGTCATAATTCCTAGCAAGGGTCTATTCTAGCTTATTTGCTGCTCTCTGCTAATGGTGAGCTCTTTCTCTCCCTCCCTCTCTCATTCTCTGTCTCAGATGAATGATTTGGTGTCTCCACCCTAAATGACTTGTGTCTCCAAGAAACCTCTCCACAGACTTGATTTTGCAGCTGTGAAGGGGTGGAGTCATTTCTGATGCAGATTCTACATCTAGTTTCCATTTCCTCCCCATCAAATTTTCTGTTCAGGGTACTTTGTCTATCTTCTAGGGACACATGTGTGAGTACCTGTCTATTCCTACTTAGAAGGGAATTTTAAATAATTATTCATACGTATAGGAAAAAAACTAAAACCAAGAACTGCCAGCCTCCTAAACTGTAGAGCAGTTTTGCCTTCCTTCTCCTTTCTTCACCTGTATTTACAGTTAAGTTTTATGCCCAAATAGTAAACATAAAATCTCACAAGGATGTTACTGAGAAGAAATAAGGAAAGATAGGCAAATAAATAAGAATTTAAGATAGCATACATATTTTAGAGATATAATATTGAGAGGAAAGACTGGAAGTTAGACCCACCAGTGTTCAGATCTTAGTATTGCTGAAACTCATTATGTAACTTCAGACAAGTTATTTAACTTCTCTGAACTAAAAAGTTTTATCTGTGAAATGTGATTATTTAATATTATTCATTATTAAATACCTTTTTCAATTGTTTAAAAAGGTTAAACATCATACTGAATTTAAATAGCTAACATAGTATTTGGCCCATAGTAAGATCTCCATTAATAGTAGCTGTTGCTATATTGCTCTATAAACATTGTACAAATAACAATAAGACAATTTACTCACAATAGGGAAAATTTTGCATTTTAGTTCAATAACGTTCTTTGAGGGTTTACTTTGTGCCAGTTGCCATGCCAAGGATGAGAGATAAAAGGACATTTAAGACATAGTCCTTCTCCCTCACGAGTCTAGGCCAAGGTTGCTAAAGTTGCACAGGAAAATTTTTTTATGATACACTTTTATTTTTCTTTTAAAGATTATATCAGTCATTGTAGAATTTAAAGCACAAATTTTCCCCAACATACTGGTGTAACACATAAAATCGTCCTAACACTGCTTTGATTAGTGTAAAATATTTTCACATCTTGAAATAAAGAAAGTTTAGTGATTAAAATAGTATATTCTCTTGGTCTGTAATTCACAGCAATTCATTTTACAAATATTTGAAAACATAAAAATGCAGTCTGCTGTGTAAAGTCCAAAAATTCAGAGTTAAATAAGATGCAGTTTTGCAATCAGTTGAGGTGGCAGAAGTGAAAATAACTGTTTTATGATCTGAAATATACTATAAAAGACGTTTGTAATAAATGCAATGAGAAAACAGAGTGAGCATAATTAATTTTGTGTAGGGCATGTTGTCATTGGGGAAATCTTTGTAGGGGAGATAATATTTAAACACTGAGTAGGATTGAAAAGAGGCAAAGTTCATTCTAGGTTGAGAGAACAGCACAAACAAAGGCTCAGAGGGACTCGAGAATGCAAAGAGCATTTCATTTATTCATTCAACAAATATTTGAAAGTAAATGTTTATCAAGTTTTATACAAGATGGCCTTGTAAATTTACACTTTGAAGCATCCTTCTGTTCCAAATATAAAACAATAGATAAAATTTTAAACACAAACATTTAAAAAGGTTTAGCTGTGCTAAAAACAATAAAATGAAACAAAGTAAACATCTTTGTGGAATAGATACAAAATAGAAATGCTTGGTGGTCAGTTGAGGTGTGGATGAAGGACTAGGGTTGCCAGTTGCTGGGTATAAAACCTGGTAGTTCATGCTTGTGAGGTGAATTCCTCCCTGTGAGGTGGGAGAGAAGAGGCAAGCTCACTAACTGAAACCAGGGGCTGGGGAAGGAGGCCCCCTGTTGTAAAAGGCATAGAAATATGGCTTATATGAAGCCACGGGAGACAGAAGAAGCAAACACAGCCTTGTGACCAGAAATGGAATCAAGCCTTAAGATGACTTTGTGACAGAAACTGTAAAATTCTTGATGTCTCTGTTATATAACATTTAATCTTCAATATAAGATATAGCTTTGCTATGGGAGACTTAGGGGACCAGGTAGAAGCACTACAAAACTGGACATGGAAGAAAAAACAGAGAAAGAAATTCTGGAGATAACTGATAATTCCTAAAGCCAGGGGAGGAAAAACCCTAATACTGAGAAAGTAATCAAGAACATAAAAACTTTCTATATTAATTCATTTCATAAAACTTAATGTGGTAGAACAACTGATATTTATTTTAAAATAAATACGTTTAGGAAGTTCAGGGAGATGCATGAAGAAATAACATCCGTAAAGAACAAAGAAATAATGAAATAAAACTCTGATGCTTTTGCAAATATGTTCTTATAAAAGGCTTTCATCTTCAAGAAATTCATGGAAAAGACTCTGACAAGTACAGGTTTCTGGTAACTGACTGTACTGCTGAACTGAATGAATAAGCATTTTCAGAACTCTAATGAAAAACTGATGAACTCATAAAAGTGCTAACAAAAGATCAAGATGAAAAAAAAATTAATTACATGGGACTGAGTGAACTGATGAGGATGAGTATAATTTTTGTGACTTTCTGTCTGAATTAAAAAAAAAAAATCCCACAAGGACTCAGAGGCAAAGAATATACAAATCAATTTTCACTGCAAAGTAAAGGAGCTGTTACAGTAGAGGATTACTGGACTGAATGTCAATATTATGACATAGTATGAGTGTGTTTCATGTTTGGTAATTGCAATCATTGTTGCTTTTGTTGTGGTCATCCACGTACAATGCTTGGTGTCAGTCTACTTATCTCTTGTAAAAATAAAATACAGTGTGTGTGTGTGAAAAAAAAAACAAAAAAACCAAAAAAAAAAAAACCAAAAAAACCCAGGATGAAATGAAGCAAAAAAAGGCTGGATGTGAAAAAGAGTAATTAAAAATCCTGAAAATGAATAATATAGCCAGTGAAATTAAAAACTCTATTGATGAAATACACTCTACATTAGACACAGGCAAAGAGGAATTAGTAAATTGGAAGAGAGTAATGAATAATTCACCCAGAAAGCAGCAGAGTTAGAGATGAAAAATATGACTATGAAAGAGCATTTTAGATACCTGGAGAATACACTGACAGGCTCCTGTATACATCTAGTAACAGTACCAAAAGGAAAAGAGTACCTTGCAGCAAATGCAAAGGAAGAATGATGAGACTGACAGCAAACTTCTTCCCAGTAAGAGTATGTGTCAGATGTGTATCCATATAATCAGCTAAAGGAAAATAGCTGCCAGTTTAAAATTTTGTACCTAGTTGAATTACCATTTAATGCAGAGGTCAAAATGAAGACATTTCAGGCATACAGAGACTAAGGGAGATTGCAACAGTCAGATACTAAAAGAACTATTAAACAGGAAGGGATGGAACACATGCAAAAACTTTGAGCAAATTAGTAAATTCAGTAATATACTAATTGGAAAATAAAATACATTTTTTTTGTGTGTGTTTAGAACAAAAGTAGGGGCAGTAAGTGTGTAGCTAGCATAGGCTATGAGCTTTGTGATCTGAGAAAAATAGAACTATTGTGTGACTTTAGACTTTTTAGAAAAATTTCCACAGCCGTTCAGAGTATTGGATGCTCATGGCTCAAAGCTGAGTCCCTATCATTTGAATTGTTCCTTCACCCAAGGTTAGGCCCCTTTCTGGGGGCAGCCTATATCCAACAACTTGTTGATGTAGGAATACAAAAGTCTGGCTTTTTTGCCTCAGAGTTGGACAACTCTGAAGCGTCATCCCAACTCCATAACATCTCATGGGATCTGCTGAGGTCTCTCTTGTATCTGTCTCTCAGTTCAACTTCTCCTTCAGCCCAGTGCTTGCTTTCCTTTTTTCTTACAACATTTCTCAAAAATCTTTAGCATGCAAATCTCTGTCTCAGAGTCTGTTTCCAGGGATACTGACCTAGAAAAATTTGGAACCAGAAATGGTCCCAGGAAGCAGACTCTAAAATGGGATATTAGAGCTGGGTCACTCACTGACCAGATGACAGAACTCCATCACTGCTGGTAGGTGGAGTACTGATAACCCCTAGAATGATGTAGCAGTGAAAGAGCTAAATTTTTATCAGTGATGACTTGGGATTGGACACCAGTGGAACAGAATGCACTGGCAAGGAAAAGATCTCAGGCTTTGAGAGATTTATAGGAAGTAGTAACTATATGGACCATGGAATTGGATGGCTTTTGCCATCAGTGAGAAAGAAGCACAATGCTTTAGCAGGCTTCTTTGCATTCTGGAGGAGGCATATTTCACTCCGGAGAATATTACTCTGATCCATTTAGTAAGCTGAGCCCAGAGCAGAACAGAGTCCGGCAGCAGGTCTAGATACAGGACAAGCAGTTTTGCTACTTGGACCACATAACCTTGCAGGTCCAATGATATTAATGGTATATGTGGTAGAAAAATTCTTTGGAATTTAAGGCAAGCCCCAGTAGGAAAATCATAACCTAGACTCCTAGGATTTTGGAGTAAGGCCATGTCATCCACTGCAGAAAATTATGCTCCATTTTAAAAACAGCCTCTGGCATGCTACTGGGCCCTGGTTGAGAGGAAGCCTCTGAGGATGGAAACTCAAATAACCATGTGATCAGAACTGACCCCCATGGAATGTGTTCTGTCAGAACCATCATGTTATAATGTTGGGAAAGCCCAATGCAATTCATTAATAATGTGGAAGTGAGATTAGGCAAGATTGGGGCCAGAAGCTGCAGGAAATCTTGAAAAGCAAGTGGCCCAGGCTTCTATGTCATCCATCACCTATGGCTACATCGGAGGTTTCTTGTTATCAGACGAGAAAGGAGAAAGTTCTAACATAATTTATGGATGAGTTGACTTCCTATGTGGGTTAAAGTTGAAAGCGGATTGCTCAGGAGTGGCCCTAAAAGAGAGTTGTGAGGGAAAATCCGCCCAATGGAAAGAGCTTTAGGTGGTTCATCTGGTAATCTATTTTGTATTTTGATGAAGTCCAATTTGGCAGTTTTTGCTTTATGATTTTCACTTTTTGTGCAAACTAAGAAATTATTGCCTAACCTAACATCATGAAGATTTTTCTCCTATGTTTCCTTCCAGAATTTTATAATTTTATGTTATACATTTAGGTCTGTGACCCTTTTCAAGTTAATATTTTATATCTTATTAGGTAAGGGTTGAGGTCTCCCACCCTTTTTGTTTATATATGTTCTAGCACCATTTGATGAAAACAATATTATCTCTCCATTCAATTAACTTGGAACCTTTGTCAAAAGTATGCCATATATATGTAGATGACCAAAGATAATTAAGAAATAATTAATAAACTCTGTTTTTTTAATAGTTTCAGATTTATAGAATAATTGAACTGATAGCACATAGAATTCCATATACCTACTCCACTCTTACCCCTTAACCCTTATCCCCACACAGAGTTTGGTCTATTATTAATATCTTGTATTAGTGCAGTACATTTGTTACAGTAAATGAGCCAATATTGAAGCATTATTATTAACTATAGTCAATAACTACATTGTTTCATTCTTTGTGTTGTACAGTTCTAGGGGTTTTGAAAAATGCATGATAACATGTATCCACTATTAGTTTTACACAGAATAGCATCACCACCCTGAAAAATCTGTGTTCAAGCTATTCATTTTATACCTCCCTCCCTTGGAATCCTTGGCAGCCAATGATATTTTTATTGTCTCTATAGTTTTGTCTGTTCCAAAATGTCATATAGTTGAAATCAGACAGTATATAGCTTTTTCAGACTGGCTTCTTTCATTTATCAATATGCATTTAAGGTTCCTCCATGTCTTTTCATGGCTTGATAGCTCATTTCTTTCTTTATTTTTTTTATTAGATCTTTATTGGAGCTTAATTGCTTCACCATACTGTTAGTTTCTATTGTACACCAAAGTGAAACAGTCATAGGCATACATATGTCTCCATATCTCCTCCCTCTTGAGCCTCCCTCCCATCCTCTCTATCCTACCCCTCTAAGTCATTGCAAAGCACCGAGCTGATCTCCCTGTACTATGCTGCTGCTTTCCACTAGCTAACTATTTTACACTCAGTAGTGTATATATGTCAATGCTACTCTCACTTCGCCCCAGCTTCCCCCTCCCACCCTGTGTCCTCAAGTCCATTCTCTATGTCTACATCTTTATTCCTGCCCTGCAACTAGGTTCATCAGTACCATTTTTATTTTCTGACTTACTTCACTCTGTATGAAAGACTCTAGGTCCATCCACCTCACTACAAATAACTCAATTTTGTTTCTTTTTATGGCTGAGTAATATTCCATTGTATATTTGTGCCACATCTTCTTTATCCGTTCATCTGTTGATGGACATTTAGGTTGGTTCCATGTCCTGGCTATTGTAAATAGTGCTGCAATGAACTTTGTGGTACATGTCTCTTTTTTTTTTTTTTTTTAATCAGTCATCAATTTTATACACATCAGTGTATACATGTCAATCCCAATCCCCCAATTCAGCACACCACCATCCCCACCCCACCGCGGTATTCCCCCCTTGGTGTCCATATGTTTGTTCTCTACATCTGTGTCTCAACTTCTGCCCTGCAAACCGGTTCATCTGTACCATTTTTCCATACATGCGTTAATATACGATATTTGTTTTTCTCTTTCTGACTTACTTCACTCTGTATGACAGTCTCTAGATCCATCCACGTCTCAACAAATGACTCAATTTCGTTCCTTTTTATGGCTGAGTAATATCCCATTGTATACATGAACCCCCTCTTCTTTATCCATTCGCCTGTCGATGGGCATTTAGGTTGCTTCCACGACCTGGCTATTGTAAATAGTGCTGCAATGAACATTGGGGAGCATGTCTCTTTTCGAATTATGGTTTTCTCAGGGTATATGCCCAGCAGTGGGATTGGTGGGTCATATGGTAGTTCTATTTTTAATTTTTTGAGGAATCTCCATTCTGTTTTCCATAGTGGTTGTATCAATTTACATTCCCACCAACAGTGCAGGAGGGTTCCCATTTTACCACACCCTTTCCAACATTTATTGTTTCTAGATTTTTTGATAATAAAAAGTATGGAATGCTCCACGAATTTGCATGTCATCCTTGCACAGGGGCCATGCTAATCTTCTCTGTATCGTTCCAATTTTAGCATATGTGCTGCCAAAGCGAGCATGCTCATTTCTTTTTATGACTGAATAATATTACATTGTATAGATGTACCATAGTTTGTTTATCCATTCATGTGTTGAAGACATATTGGTTGCTTCCAGGTTTTGGTGATTATAAATAAAGCTGATATAAACATTCATGCACAGATTTTTGTGCAGACATACATTTTTAACTCAATTGGGTAACTAGGAGCACAGTCACTGGATTGTAAGGGAAGATTATGCTCAGCTTTGTAAGAAATTGTCTTCCAAAATGATTGTACCCATTTTGCAGTCCCACCAGCAATGAATGAGAGTTCTTGCTGCTCCACATCCTCACCAGCATTTGGGATTATCAGCCTTTTGTTTTTGTTTTTTTTTAAATTTTAGCCATTCTAATAGGTGTGTAGTGTTGTTTTAGTTTGCAGTTCCCTAATGACTTATGATGTTGAGCATCTTTTCATTTGCTTATTTATTTGCCATCTGTATATCTTCTTGGGTGAAGTTTCTGTTTAGATCTTTTACGCATTCTAAAAGTTCGGTTGTTTGTTTCCTTATTGTCTAGTTTAGAAAGTTTTCTGCATGTTTTGAACACAAGTTCTTATTTGGATATGTGTTTTGCAAATATTTTCTCCAAGTTTTGGCTTGCCTCTTCACCTAAGAAAATTTTAAACTAAGTTTTTAATGTCAATAATTTAAAGTAACTGCTATGAAAAGAAATCAATAGCTTCCAAACTGGTATAGAAATTAAAAAAGCACTAGAAAACATTAAAAATCTATAAATGAAGAATATTAGAGTAAAGATGCAAACACAACATGGTAATTGGAAAGTGAAAGATAGAAAACAGAGATACGGACAAATATATCAATCACAACAAGTGTAAGTATATTAAACTCTCCTATTAAAATATCTCTAGTATCAAACTGGACTAAAATATGTTACTATTAACAGAACATACAGAAGAGGTGATAATTAAGAAATGAAAAAATAAATAGTTGAGTAAGTACTCTAAAGATAATAAATAGAAAGTTATTTTAGCTATGTTAATATCAGACAAAATAGAATTCATTTATTTATTTATTTAAATTTTATATTTTAATTAATTAATTTTTTTTGGCTGCGTTGGGTCCTCGTTGCTGCACGCAGGCTTTCTCTAGCTGTGGCGAGCGGGGGCTAGTCGTCGTTGTGATGCACAGGCTTCTCATTGTGGTGGCTTCCCTTGTTGCAGAGCACGGGCTCTAGGTGCATGGGCTTCAGTAGTTGTGGCACACAGGCTCAGTAGCTGTGGCTCACGGGCTCTAGAGCACAGCCTCAGTAGTTGTGGCATACGGGCTTAGTTGCTCCACGGCATGTGGGATCTTCCCAGACCAGGGTTCGAACCCATGTCCCCTGCATTGGCAGGTGAACTCTTAACCACTGCGCCACCAGGGAAGTCCCCAAGATAGAATTTAGAATGTATTCCTGGAATGAAAGGATGATTCACCACCAGAAAAAAATACCATAACACAACACATCAAATTTACAGATTAAGGAAAAAAACGCTTAATTATATCAATAGATATATAAGCATTTGACAAAATTCAACATTTAGGTATAGTCAAATAATGTTGCTATGCCACAGTTAAAATCAATTAACTAGAGCTAAAAGCAACCCAACATAGATATACTTTGAAAATGTAATGTTGGACAAAAATGTTATAAAATAACATCTATTATATGATATCATTTGTATAAAGTTTAACTACTTGCCAAAGCAATATCATGTTGTATATGGATATAAAATCTATTATATTGAAAAATATAAGAATATCTTCAGGAAAGTTAAACACTAAATTTGTAATAGTGATTACCTCTTGGGAGGGGAGAGTACCCTCTTGGGTGGGTTTCAACTTTATTTGTAATATATACAATTAAAATCAGAAGCAAAACAATAGTACGTATTTATTGAATTTTACCTTTGGAAGACATTTTCTAGGCACTGAAAATATTGGGATGAGTGGGTCATGATCTCTGCTTTCAAAATACTCTCATTTCAGGATATGGGACATAATTGTATCTAACATAGATTTTATAAGGCCCTTATTGGTTCTCATGTGAATTGCCACAACAGTAATTCTACTAAATGCTTCATACGTGTTGGCTATTATTATTACTGTTAAGAGAACTGGATAATTCATACGGACATTGTTAATAACAACTGCACATACAGCATGAGCTTATTGCTTATATTAGGAGAAAAAATGTAAATCTTAAGTCTATTTCCTAGTAAAAGGTAGTAGGTTGTATATTGTGCTTTATGAGACCGTCAATCACTAGATTAACAGACTATATTAATCTTCCCCACCTCCTCTTTTTTTTTTTTTTTTTTTTTTTTTAATAAAGCTATGGAAATTACATGCATTGCAATGGAGCTGAATACATTTACATTTGTAGTATTTTGACATTTCCGAATTTATTGCAGATTACCTTGTTTGTGCATGTCTGTGCTTTAATGGTTTTTTTTTTTTTTAATTTTATAGCTACTTTATTTATTTATTTATTTATTTTTGGCTGCGTTGGGTCTTCGGTTCGTGCGAGGGCTTTCTCTAGTTACGGCAAGTGGGGGCCACTCTTCATCGCAGTGCGCGGGCCTTTCACTATCGTGGCCCCTCCCGTTGCGGGGCACAGGCTCCAGACGCGCAGGCTCAGTAGTTGTGGCTCACGGGCCCAGCCGCTCCGTGGCATGTGGGATCTTCCCAGACCAGGGCTCGAACCCGTGTCCCCTGCATTAGCAGGCAGACTCCCAACCACTGCGCCACCAGGGAAGCCCCCCCACCTCCTCTTTTAATCTAGGCAAATAGCCCCAGTATTCAGCACAATAAGTTGCACTAGTGAAATCAGCCTATAATTGGCTTGTTACTGTAAGAGAATTAAGTTGAGAACCATGGAAGAAGGTAGGATAGATACGGAGCTAGGAACAGAATCCAGAAGGCAGAGATAGGGACAGAATCAAAGGATATCCAGACCTGGAAGAGACTCCCAATCCACAGGACTGGAAGTAAAAATAAAGAAAAAAATCGTTCTAAATCTTTTCTTCATGTCACTTGCAAAAAAAAAAATTTTTTTTTCTTTATTTAGGGAAACATAATTCTTTTGCATGGTTAATTTCTCCAAATTATAAAGTGTTTCTCAGAAACAACATGAAATACATTTAGATATTTTTCTATACATTTATAAAACTCTTAAAAGCCATTTATAGCCCTTAAAATTATCGGCTCCATTTACACTTCCTGTTCTGTAAATGAATCTGAATCAATAAAGAGTTTTATGGTTCTGAATGTATTTAGTAAAACAGTTTCCCCCAAACAACATACACCTCATGCCTAATACTCAAATTTATTTTATGTCTAATCTACTCAAAATGAAACGTAAAGGTGCAGTGAAAACCCAGGAAGTAATATAAATACACAAAGAGTAGAAGGATCATCCAAGATATATTTTCTTGTGTTGCATCAATATTCAATATATGTGAACAGAGAAGTTAGATATAATTTCCTTTTGCAAAATAATGAATAATTAAAGTGAATTTTAAAGTATGTTTTATTCAATTACCTCTGGAATTTTCAACGAAGGTATATGTTTATAATAATAAGCAGGAAAAACCTGAAGGCAAATATTTCACTTTTTGTAGTTCCAAGGTATGCTTTTTAACTATAGAAGATGATTATACCTTTTAACCACAGAAGAAATTTCAAGAAAATTGTGTATGTAATATAGATTAAAGAATAGCATAAGATCCATAGTAAAAATCCTTTCAGCAAGCATCAGATATTTGAAGAAGTCTAATTGACATTTCTGTGTATTTTTCTTTTTAAGGTAGTGACATAGGTACATAAGACTGTGTAATAATAAGGAGCTTTAGTTGCTCTTAAAATAAAAATTATCAAATGCACATTTCTTATGTATTTGGAATGCCTTAAAAATCCATATCTGAACTTGAATGAGAGATTACAGATTTTGGGATTGTTTGGCCTGGATATTAGAAGGATAAAGGGTTATTATGAGAACATTCTTCATTTTTACCTGAGGATGAAGCAAGAGGAAATTAGCTTAAATTGTTTTAAAAGAGGCTGAGTCAACATGACTAAATTCAAGATCATTTTGACTGAGTTGACCAGTTAACAGGGTTCCACTTAAATGACTGATTGGATCAATTCAGCAAACAATCCATTAGCCAGTTATTTTGGCAAAGAATGCAAATGCAAAGCCTTTGATTAGAAGGAAGTACTCCTTTAATTAAACATTAGGGAATAAATTCAAGTAAGATTATAGGCTCTATCCCTAAAGGTCTTTCAAATTAAAGTAGACAGCTATATAGATTGAATGGTTTAATCAGTCAATGAATATTTATTTAGTACCTACTTTGTTCCTAACACTAAACTATTCAAAACAAGGGGCTAGATGAGAAAATCAACTGAAATAACTTACAGTCTTTTATGAGGTTGAATTTTGTCCCCCCAAAAGATATGTTGAAATTCTAATCCTCAGTACCTATGAATGTGACCTTATTTAGAAACAAGGCCTTTGCAGATGTAATTAGGTTAAGAGGAGATCATTAGGATGGGCCCCAATCCAATATAACTGGTGTCTTTATAAGAATAGAAGACAGAGAGATGTGGAGGGAAGATGGCCATGTGAAGACACAGAGGAAGAAGGCCATGTGAAGATCAAGATAGAGGTTGAAGTGATGCATCTACAAGCCACAGAATGCCAAAGATTATCAGCAACTCGCAGGAACAATGAGATTGACATGGAAAAGATTCTTAGAGCTTTCAGAAAGAACCAAGTCTGCTGACACTTTGATTTCATATTTCTAGCCTCCAGACTGTGAGACAATAAATTTCTGTTGTTTTAAGCCACTGAGTCTGTGATATTTTGTTATGGCAGCCTTAGGAATAAATAATGATTAAATTATTTTTTCTCACTTTGTACATTAAAATACAGTATGATCTTTTATAAGCCATCAACTCATTCTTTTTTTAAAATGGATTTTAAAAAAACAGCTTTATTAGCATATAATTCACATACCTGATAATCTACTCATTTAAAGTGCACAGTTAATAAACATTAGACTGGAAATTGTAAGACTCCTAGAAGAAAACAGAGGGAAAAATTTCTTGACATCGGTCTGAGTGATGACTTTTTGGATATGATCAAAAAAGCACAGACAACAAAAGTTAAAATAGAGAAATGGAATTGCATCAAACTGAAACGCTTTTGCACAGAAAAAGAAACAATCAATAGAGTGAAGAGACAATCTAAGGAATGGGAGAAAATATTTTCAAACTGTATATCTGATAAGGAGTTAATATCCAAAATATATAAGGAACTAAAACAACTCAACAGGAAGAAAAATAATCCAATTAAAAAATGGGCAAAGGAACTGAATAGGCATTTCTCAAAAGAAGATACATAAAAGGCCAACAGATGTATAGGAAGGTGTTCAACATCACTAATCATCAGGGAAAGGCAAATCAAAATCACAATGAGGTATCAGCTCATGCCTGTTAAAATGACTTTTATCAAAAGAAAAAAACAGGGACTTCCCTGGTGGTACAGTGGTTAAGAATCCGCCTGCCAATGCAGGGGACAAGGGTTCAATCCCTGGTCCAGGAAGTTCCCACATGCTGTGGAGCAACTAAGCTTGTGCTACAACTACTGAGCCTGTGCTCTAGAGCCCATGAGCCACAGATACTGAGCCTGCATGCCACAACTACTGAAGCCCACGAGCCTAGAGCCTGTGCTCCGCAAGAAGGGAAGCCACCGCAACAAGAAGCCCGCACACCGCAATGAAGAGTAGCCCATGCTCACTGCAAATATAGAAAGCCTGTGCTCAGCAACAAAGACCCAACACAGCCAATACATAAATTAATTAATTTAAAAAAAGAAAAAAAATTTAAAAACCCAAAAAACAAAATTGCAAAAAAAAAAAAAAAGAATAAAGCATAACAGGTGTTAGTGAGAATGTGGAGGAGAACACTAGTACACTTTTGGTAGGAATATAAATTGGTACCTTCGTTTTGGAAAATCATATGGAAGTTTCTCAAAAAAATTAAGAATAGAACTACCATATGATCCAACAACCCCACTTCTCTGTATATATCCAAAGATTAATGAAATCAGTATCTGGAAGAGAAACCTGCACTCCCATGTTCACTGCAGTATTATGCATAATACACAAGATGTGGAGTCAACCTAAGTGTCTGTCGACATACAAAAGATAAAGAAAATAAAGTATGTACACACAATGGAATATCATGCAGCCTTAAAAAAGAAGGAAATCCTGCCATTTGCAACAACATGGATGACCCAAGAGAATATTATGCTAAGTGAAATAAGCCAGGCAAAGAAGGAGAAATACTGCATGATTTCACTTATATGTGGAATCTAAAACAGTTGAATTCATAGAAACAGAGAATAGAATGGTGTTTACCAGGTGTCAGAAGGTGGGAAATGGAGAAAAGTTGGTCAAGGAATATAAAGTTTCAGTTATGTAAGATGAATAAATTCTGGAGATCTAATGTACAGCATAATGACTATACTTAATGATACCGTACTGTATACTTGAAATTTGCTGAGAGTAGATCTTTTTTTTTAAAACTTTTTATTTTATATTAGAGTATATTTGATTAGCAATGTTGTGTTGGTTTCAGTTGTACAACAAAGTGATTCAGTTATACATATACATGTATCTGTTCTTTTTCAAATTCTTTTACCAATTAGGTTGTTACATAATATTAAGCGGAGTTTCCTGTGCTATACAGTAGGTCCTTGTTGGTTATCCATTTTAAATATGGCAGTGTGTACATGTCAATCCCAAACTCCCTAACTATCCCTCCCCTCCACCCTTCCGCCCATGGTAACCATAAGTTCTTGCTGAGAGTAGATCTTAATTGTTCTCATCAAAAAAAAAAAAAAAAGGTTAGCTGTGTGAAGTGATGGATATGTTAATTAACTTGATTGTGGTAATCATTTCACAATGTATGTGTATATTAAAACATCATGCAGTACACCCTAAAAAAGTGTAGAGTTAAGCAGATTTTAGTATATTGACAGAATTGTGCAACTATTACCACAATATAATTTTAGAACATTTTCAGCATCCCACTGGCTTCTGATTTCCCTCTCTTCCAGATCCTGAAAATCCCAAATCTACTTTCTGTCCCTATGGATTTACCTATTCTGGAAATTTTATTTCAGTGGAATCATATAATATGTGGCCTTTCATGACTGGCTTCTTTCAATTATTATAATGTTTTCAAGATTTATTGATGTTGTAGCATGTATCAGTGCTTCTTTTTTTATTGCTAAATAATATTCTATTGTATGGACATACCACTTCTATTTATTCATTCATCAATTAATGGACATTTAGACTTTTCCACTTTTGATCTATTGTGAATAATGCTGGTATGAACATTTGTACAAGTTTTTATGTGAACATTTTTTCATTTCTCTTGGGTATATACCTAGGAATGGAATTGCTGGATTATATGGTAATTCTTTGTTCAACATCTTGAAGAAGTGCAAACTGTTTTCCAAAGTGTAATTTTATGTTCCCTTCAGTAAAGTATGGGGTGTCCAATGTCTCCACATCTTCACCAATACTTCTTATCATCTGGTTTCTAAAAAATTATAACTATCCTAGTGGGTGTGGTTTTGATTAACCTTTCCCTAATGACTAATGTTGAAAATCTTGTGCTTACTGGACATTTGCTTGTCTTTTTTTGAGAAATGTCTATTCAAGTCCTTTGCCCAAATGGAAACTGAGTTGTCTTTCTATTGTTGAGTTGTAAGAGTTTTTACATATCCTGGATAGAAGTCCCTTGTCAGATGCATGATTTGCATGATTTGTATATTGAAACTGAGTTGTCTTTCTATTTTCAAGTTGTAAGAGTTTTTACATATCCTGGATAGAAGTCCCTTGCCAGATGCATGATTTGCAAATATTTTTTTCTCATTCTGTGGGAAGTCTTTTCACTTTTTGCTTGGTATCCTTTACAACACAAGTTTCTAAATTTGATGAGTACAATTTATATATATTTTTCTTTTGTTACTTGTACTTTGGTGTTTTAACTAAGAAACCATTCCCTAACCAAAGGTCACATACCACATGCTTATTTTCTTATGAGTTGTATAATTTTAGTTATTACATTCAGTTCTCTGATCTATTTTGAGTTAATTTTTATGTATGGTGGGATGTAGGGGTTCAATTTCATCCTTTTGCATGTGGATATCCAGTTGTCTTAGTTGAAGATATTATTCTTTCCTTCATTGAATTGTTCTGGCATCCTTGTCAAAAATCAATTGACCATAAATGTAAGGGTTTATTTTTGGACTCTTAATTCCATTCCCTTGAACTATATGTCTATACGTATATGCTAGTACCACACAGTCTTATAGGGAGCTGCCCAGAGAGCACATGCACTTACTCAAAATTTGAAGCAGATCCTAATATGCCCACAGCTAAGGCTGTTAACAAACTGCATTCCTTGCAGCTGGCAGGTCCATGACTGTCATACTCCATTTTATAGATAAGCAAAGTGAGACTTAGAAAAGTAAAATGCTAGTCAAATATTACACATAAACCTTAGATTTGAACTCAGTTCTTCTGAATCTAGAGACTATATTTTGACTTGTTATGTAATATTACCCCTCTTCTCATGTTTTTTCAAGTGTGTGGGCTGCAACATGTTAATATGTACAGGTACATATTAAGTTTTCAATAAATATCCATTGATTAAATAAATGATTATTTTTGAAAGGCACCACCATTTTTTCAGTTACCCAATCCAGTAACCTGGATTTATCCTCAATTTTCCCTTTCCCCCTTTCTTTTTCTGTCTTCAAATGGTGACCCATTCCTGTCTATTACAGCTTAACACTTTTACAATTCATTCATCTTCTCATCTCCAGTGCTGCAGTCTTTGCTGGAACATCTTCCACCTAAATAATTTCAATGGTTTCCTAACTGGTCTCCCTAATCTAACTCTCCTCACTCAACCTCCATTCTCTACAGGATGAAAGTACAGCTCCTTAGCGTGGACTCTAAGATTCTCCACTATCTTCATAATTCTCTAAGTTCAAGCCTCTACTCACAATAAAAAGCCCCCATGCTCCAGTCATTGAGAACTATGTAGTCCTCTGAATGATAGCACATCTCTGTGCATACTAATACATTTATGAGCAATGTTTTCCCCTACTGGTCCACCTAGTGGGCAGCTGTTCATCTTCTAAGCCTTGCTTCACATTTTGTATTCTCTAAGAATTATTTGGGGCTTCCCTGGTGGCGCAGTGGTTGAGAGTCTGCCTGCCAATGCAGGGGACACGGGTTCGAGCCCTGGTCTGGGAAGATCCCACATGCCGCGGAGCAACTAAGCCCGTGAGCCACAATTACTGAGCCTGCGCATCTGGAGCCTGTGCTCCACAACAAGAGAGGCCACGATAGTGAGAGGCCTGCGCACCGCGATGAAGAGTGGCCCCCACTTGTCACAACTAGAGAAAGTCCTCGCACAGAAACGAAGACCCAACACAGCCATAAATAAATAAATAAAATTTAAAAAAAAAGAATTATTTGTAACTTATTGCATATACCTATGCTTATATTAACCACTTAATTTGACTATAAATAATTCATTTCATATTAGAGTTTTAGTCATTATCAATGAACCCTTTTCTCTTTTAATTATAAATGAATGTCTTCATGTGAATTTCTGGGTTAAAAAATATGTTCTCGTATGTTTAAAGATTTTAACAAAGAGGTTAGTTAAGCAACTGAGCAGCTCTCTCAGACTACTTAATAACTGCTTGGTATCATAGCAGACTGTTGTGTCAAAGTTAATAGTGAGCTATCTCATTAGAAATTTGCATAAAATAATAGTAAAATCCCTAAAGTTTTCAGGTAACATTTCTAAATCAGAGTAGATTTATAATAATGTTACTCTCACATTCTTGCCTTTAGATACCATCTTAAGTGAGGAAGAAAAGGGTGGAATAATGGCTATTAAATTGGGAATGATGATAATGACAATGTAGTATGAGTGTTTTGCAGTAGGAAAAAAATGTTGAGTGCTGCTACCTACAAAGTTTGTCACACACTTCACACTATTGGGTACATACTGAAGATGGTGTATAAAGACCTTCACAGGTACCAGAGAAAGAGGAACCTCCTGTCTTTTCTCCTTCTGACATTTTCCTGTTCGACTGGGTTTGTGTCTGGTTTGGGAAAACCGTTGCAGAAATCAGTGCAGCAGCTGTAAGATTAATATTCAGTGCCAGATCCATGAAGTCACTGATGCTGGCCCTTGATTAGATTTCCTTTGAGGGCTGTGTGCTTGAGCAATGCAAAAGTATGGTGGTCCTCACACAGAACACCTCTCCTTATTCCTTAAACACTTCCTCTCCATGGATATGCTTCAAAGAACCTGAATTGCTTGGACAAAGCAGGAAGTTGACCAAGGGCCTCTGAGATGGCAAAAAATTCACTTCTTTTGTTGGTGGCCTGAATTTTCAATACTCTTTCCTCTATGCAGTGTCCAGCTTCACAAGTTTTCCTTAGAACCCTTTTCAATGAGTAGGTTTCTGAAACTCCCCCTCCACTTCCCCACTGAAGACAACCTCTCCTTCATCATACACGTTTTTGAAGGTATCTGGACTGTTCATTTTTCTGAACACTATTTTGTAAACAGGACTCTAGGTGCTAGGTTACCATTGTCTAATTATAATGTTCAAGGCAGGAGGATGGGAAAGAGGTGTGGACATATGGAGAAGTGAGATGCCAAATTGCTTTCATTCTTTCCTATTGACTTTGTTTATTTGAACACTTTGAAAGACCTAGAAGATGATTTATTTCTTGAGAACATTAAGGCTAACACCTCACTGGATCTAGGGAGGAAACCATGCTCCCAAACAAGTATAAGCAGGATACAAGATACTAAACTGAATAAACTATAAATTAAGTAACATGTCTTAGGGGTTTGTGTGAGTTGAAATAACTATGAGAAAAGATTCATTTCTAACATCCTGAAAAAAAGAGTAAAATTGATTTCATTTTTATCTTTAAAGATCAGTGAAAATGGAAGTGATTTCTATCCTGACATGGGTCATAATGTGGTTTGAAGTTTTGTGAAATCTCTCATGATTTCTTTACCAGTATGCATTAGTCTTCTGAGAATGCCATAACAAATTACCACAAACTTGAGTAGGTTAGAACAATAGAAATGTATTCTCTCACAGGAGGTCAAAAGCCTGATATCGAGGAGTCAGCATGACATGTTATCTGTCTTCTAACTTCTGGTTGTTGCTGGTAATCCTTGGCAATCTTTGGCTTGCAGCAGTGTACCTTCAATCTCTGCCTCCATCGTGACATGGGCCTTCCTCCTTTTGTGTATCTGTGTCTTCACTAGATGTTCTTTTCTCTCTGTGTCTCGTCTCTTCTTAGAAGGACACCAGTTACACTGGAGTAAGGGTCCATCCTACTCCAGGATGATTTCATCTTAATATACATCTTAAGTACATCTGCAAATACCATATTTCCAAATAAGGTCACATTCACAGGTACCAGGGGTTAGGATATATGTTTTTTTTGGGGGGAAACAATTCATTCTGCAATATGGTAGATTACTGTCAGTAAAGGAAACATCCATTTGTATTTGTTTCTGATGATCTTTTGGGGGTTAGGTAAATATGGTATGATTAAAATAAAATGCCAGATATCAAGATGAATGCTGACAATTATAAATTCAAATCTGTACTACCTCATTGAAAAGCAGGAAACCAAAATTTTGTTCCAATACTGTTGCCTTTGTTCACTATATTTCGGGGAACTTCTCTTTGTAATGTGACTTAAGAGATAGTAAATTATCTTAATAACTTCAAATCATGGCACAATTCCACGTCCTTTGAAGAGGTAGTATACTGTTGTGAGGGACCTAACTAGACTAAGTTAGCTAAAAACTATGTTTTAAACTTACTGGTGGAGAAAATGTTTAGCTATGGCTATTCCCTACAAGTAGAGGAAAACTGGATAATCTTCTCATCTGAAGAATCACGCTCAGTGCTTTCAACCATGAAGTTTCACTGTTAAAACGCAGGAGCCTGGTCACCTCAGTCTTAATATCCTGGTCTGTCCACTGATCTGCAGTGGTCAGGGCACTCATCACTATTTAAAACTGATGACATAGTATGAAGGGAAGAGTTTGATTGACCTAAGAGTCCTTCAGAGGTACTGCCTGGCAGAGCTTTCCTGGGTCCAGAACAGAAGAGGAAGTCTTCCTTCCTCAGTATCTTTCAATTCTCATAGATTCATTTGCCACGGCAGCATGTGTTCTTGGTCAAATAGATCTCTTTATGTATGTGCATAGCCACTATCTCCAAAGTTTTCAGGGCATATGTGCTCTGCCATATCTGTGCCTAGGAACACCCTTCCTTCTGATCTTTATATGCCTTCTGGAACATAGAGAAAACCGTCCCTCCATCTGTCCCATGGTCTACCTCCATCACCATTTGGAGGTAGTTAAGGGAGAGTTTTAGAATGTGGGTCTGGTGTCAGACTGCTCAGGTTTGAATTCTGTCTCTGCCCTGTACTACTAGTGGGAGGTCGAACAATTTACGTAACCACTTTGGGCCTCTGTATACTTGCTGTATAAGGGGGTAATGACAGTGCCTTCCTCATGGGGATGGCATAAGGAATGTATGAGATACTACTCAGAACATTTCTTGGCTCCCCTCAATTAATGCTTCCAATGAATTTATAACAGTAATAACAATAATAATCAGCTCAACTTCCAATCTCTCCTATTTTTCTTCTTTCACTTCCAGATCTCCTGTTTTGGTCCTTTTTCTCCTATGCTTGACCCTCATCTTGAGATTGGAGAATCACTGGACCCTGTTCTGGGTACCCAAATTCAGTCACCATTATTTTTGATAGGTTTACTACAATAGACTCGTAACCCGTGCCCTTACCTATCTTGATCTCCCGTGATTCATTTTCCACAGAGGAGAGTAATCTAAATCATGAGTAGTCACGTCATACTATACCTCTGCTTAAAATCGTTTCATGACTTGCCAACACATTTAAACCCCATACTTCTCACTTTTTTTTACAAATCCTTGTGTGTCCAGCCTCTTCAGTCCCTGGTATCTCATGCTACACTTCTCACCCTGGCATTCCAAGCTCACTCCATCTGAAGACAATTGTGACAGCTCTGCTGTCCCCCTAGAATGCTCACCCCCATGCCACTTCCTGTCACCTCATCTAAGAGACCTTTCATGGTTGGCTAATTCAAAATTCATACTGTGTCACATCAGCTTACTGAAATTCTCTTCATTGTACATATCACCCTCAATGCTTTCCTTCATTTATTTTTATTACTTACATCCCCTCACTTTAATGTAAGTTCCATTAGAATAGTAACTTTTCTTGTCTTGTTCATTGCTCTATCTCCTTCACCTAGAACAGTGACTGGAACTAAGATAATAAATATTTGCTGTTAGATAATATTAATACTAACATTACTTTCTTTCTCAGTAGATGTGCATTCCTTCTGATGAAAACTCCATTTTTTATAGGGATGATAATATCTATTTACCTCACTATTATTGTGTGGATTAGATATAAAAATATGTATTTTATTTAGCATAAACATAGCTTTTTTTCTTAATGAATAGACCCTACAGATAGACAACAAAGGTGATAAGGAGGTCTGGGTGATAAGTTGAATAAGCCTTATCACCAAAATGTCCCATACTCAAGAAATTTTTCTAAATTCTCATTACTTCCTCTATTTAAAACATGTATATTTTGTATTCTATTCCATAACACATAATTTTTGTTTTAATATAGTTTTTCTAAAAAAAAATTCAAGTAAAAATGACATTATAGAATGATGAACTATATTGGTAGTAACACAGAGTAGATGTTCATTTAACATTAATTCATTTTCTTTTATTATCTTCCTTTCCAGAGAGATATACCTTTAATAAACAGTCAGACATAATTCAACTTCCTACATTTGTACATGGATAGAAAAAGTCTGGAATAAATTGGCAGCATCAAGAACTGCTGGCAAGGTGATAGGATAAGCACATAAAGAGATACTTCAAATTCTTGTTCTACTAATTTCTGCTTAGTTTGCATTTTTAAAGACACTTTAAAAAACATGTCTATGTTTTTAATGACATGTGTCATTAAAAAACAAACTAATGGAAGCAAGGAAATAAAAGAATGAAAACTCCATTTTTTCCATTAAAATAAAAATGAGGAAATTTGGAAAATGTTACACTTATATAAGGCAATAGATAAAAAATGACTATGTTTTGAACTGGCAGTTTTCAGTGTTTTGTCTCTGAGGTTCATGCTTCCATGCTTAAAAAAATAATGTATGCAAATCAAGCTCCACTATCCTCCATTTTAAACAATACCTTCCCTTGGTGACACTTCCCTACCAATTATTGTTCCATATATCTGCTGCCCTTCACAGCAAAACTTTCATGGTAAGTTGTCTCCCACAATTCTTGCATGCCCTTCTGTGCTCTAAACTGCCTTTTTCTTGTTCTCCAATAACTAGTGTGGTGTCAAATCAAAGTATCATTTCTTCACCCCTGTTTGACTTCTTAGTAGCTTTGAACTTGCTGCCTACTTCCTCTTCCTTAAAATCTTCTGGACATCATGAAGTCGCTCTCTCCTGGTTTTCTTCCTTCCTGTGTGGATCCTATTCTTTGACTCATTTTTTTGTCTCCTCCTCCTCTAAACTTGTCTACAGGTTGCCATGCTCTAGGTGCTGGCTTTGGGCTCTCTTTTCCTTCATTTGTACATTTTCTCTCTTAGAGATTTCTTTTAATCAATTTGTATACATTAAATATGTACAGCTATTTGTATGTCAATCATACCTCAATAAAGCAGTCTAATAAAAAAATAATATATGCAAATGTCAAATCACTATGTATGTAGTACACCTGAAACTAACATAATATTGTACGTCAACTATATTACAATAAAAACAAAAACAAATTTGCTTTTCATTGTGGCCACAATTTACTTGAAAAAATAAATATAAAAATATAAACAATTTGTAAGTTATTTAGAGCATATTTAGATGAATAAAGGAAATGATTAATTTCTGTAATACTATTTTGGTTGTGATTATTAGAAAATCAGATAGCTTACAGAAAATACCCAAAGGGAAGTTCTCCAAATGAGAGCATTTTAGAACTAAAGGAAAATCAGTTACAAGTAAAGTTTTGTCAATGTTCATACAGTACCTGTTTTACTCTGGATGTTTTCAGGTCAACGTTTGGATAAAATCATGAAAATAGAAAATGAAAACATGGTAGTGGGATTGTGAGCATTATTTTCTTAATAGTTTTAATGTTGTAGTATTTTCGCATTTTTAAAAGACATGAAATTTTTTTTAATATTTATTTAATTTTTAAATTAATTTTTGTCTTAGTTTTGTAATCAAATAAGTTTATGTACTAAAATTAACACATAAGAATTGAGAATAAAATTATCTACCTCACATTCTTTGTCTTTATTATTTTTCTTCTCTAGTTCTAGTTTTTATTTTAATTTTTCACTTTATATTTACTTTTTCAAGTCATTTTTACTTTTTTCTTTATGTTAGTTATAATAATTATAATTTTATACAGGTGAGATGGATCATTTTGGGAAAAAGAGAACATTACAATTTTGGATTGGATTGCAAACAATCCAATGAACATGTGTAGAAAAAATATTTAGGTTATTTTTTCAATTTAAATAGAGTAAACTATATGAAAATCTAATGGGGACAGATACTCTGAAAAATTTCTATATTTACATAAAGATTAGAATTTCCCACAGAATAATAAATAAGAGATTCTTGTTAAGCACCTCAAAATTAAAACAAAGAAGAAATCACACAATTAGATGAACTGAAGCATATGAAAGATGTTCAAATTCAATAATATAAAGAATAGCTACAAATTAGAGAGAAGGATAGTTTTATTCTCGAAGTTTAAGTATATAATTTGGTTTTCAATTTTTATCTTGTTTCTAATTTCAAATTGCTAACAAAATTATTATAAGTTTATTATCACAATGTTAAGTAATTACAAAAACCACAAAAGTGTATATAAAAATGATTATTAAAATATATAATAATAAAGTAATTATTTTTGTGTATATGTAGAATGTAGTGATTGCCTTTTAAATTCAGGGTATAATAAATGCCATGACTATCAATGACAATAGCAGTTTCTTGTACAGGATCAAAGTTTGAGATGAGGTCAATAAAACCATGAATAATCTTATATCATTTTCAATGGGTTTCTACATAACAAGACAGAACAGCCATGCTTAAAGCCTGTTTTTATAACAAATTATGAATAAGTATTAAAATAAATGCTTATTACTATAGCTATAAAAAGATCCATAGCTATAAAAAGAGCCATTGCATATGTTCAAATTGTTCCACATTACCTAGTTTGATGTATAAAGTTTTGTGCTTTATATATCAATAAGACAAGTAAAATTAGCCTCATGTCTTAGATGAGCTAATACTTGGAATTTAAATGACTTTCCCACATCAATTACTTAGCTATTGAACAAGGAAGAAAGGACATGTGTGTCTGCCCACAAGGCTATTGGGAATATCAAATAAGATATTTTACACTGTGAAGTTTTGGGGCATAGTATTACATTTGTAATTGTTAAAAATTAAAATAAAAGTAATATATGCAACATGATTAATAACCAAACGGAACTGAAAAACTTACAATGGAAAACAGCTATTCTCTTTTCTACTCTTCACCACCACCTTTAGCACCTTCCTACCGACCACCTCCTGCCCCAGTTACCATTCCCCCAAAGCAAAGTTTCTTCTGTTAGCTACATTAAGGCTTAATAGTATAAAAAAACAAACAACCAAAATAATGCACATAGCATCAACACTACTGAATCTTAAATGTTTCAGAAATACAGAACCTTAGGGCCACTAGTGAGAATATCAGTGGTCAATTTATAGAAGTGCTAATCAATAGATTTTAATAAGATGAGATGATGGACAACAAAGAAAGACCTTTTTCCTATATAGAATTTTGTGGTCAGCTTTTTTTATTCTCACTGAAGACAAAAGTCATCTCTATGATATCAGAATATTCAGAGAGAATTATGTTGGCATATACTGTGGGTAGGATTGTCTTAACAGCAAAGTTGCATCTACTCAATAAAATGTTTCTTTGAAACATCATTTACTCAACAAAGGCAATTCTCTAGTCATATTGCCTAGTGATGGTTTTGTGAGGACAACAGAACTAGTGGATGCAGGCTCTGAACCCAGACATTGTACACGTCTAGTAATGTGCAGGGACCAGATCAAATCTGTTCACAGGGAGCTGTCAGTTGTCAGTGGGTACTTTGGGATCTACTAAACAGCACAGAGAGCAAATCCTCTTTCATACTGTCAGTGCTTTAAGTTGTCTTCAATATTTCATCTTTAAGTTAGTAGAGATCCTGGGGTAAAGATCCAGTTTAGGAGATAAGTATTATCTTCTACAAGCTGTCTTATTTTTATTACCTGCCTTGAAATCTTAAAGGGCAAGAACTGTGAAGAAGGTATCACTTATTATTTTTTGATCATATATTAAAAATGGATTGTTAATTCTTACCTTTTTTCATAATCAGATGCTAAAAAATGGACCATCAAGTACAGGTACACCCAGAGATCATGGAATTTAAAGAAATAAGGACCTTATATCTAAGATGCTTCTATTGGAGCATCCAACTCCCCACCCCCGCCCCCTCCTGCGCCCCCCCACCCCCAGATTAAAGCAGAACAGGCAAAGACAGACCTGCTTAAATGACACTGAAAAGACTGCTGAAGTAATTACAAACATTGTCAGTGGCTGTCAGGAAGAAGGTCGTGGAATAGCACGACTCAGTGACTCTTTATCTGGGTTCGGTGATAAATGCCAGGCTTGGTTCACTCAATCAGCTTGTCTCCCTAATGATATGCTGAAGCATTAAAGATGGATTTCTTCTTTGTCAACAGTACATCACATATATCTAAGATGACTGGCAGTTTTCTACTCTAATTTGATTCTTAGAATTTTGTTTTTTGAGTAAGTTGGTACATGAACTTGGTTTGTGACACTGGCTATGACTACAAATTTTCTATTTAAAAAATTAGATGGGCATAACAGAAAGAAGAAGAGTAGCCAAATCTTTGGGTTAAAGTTCTTGTTATTAAATACTGTGTAAACTACTTAACTAGTAATTCCTGTAAGGCTCAGTTTTCTCAAATGTAAATTTGAAATTAAAATATCTTCTTCATGGTGTTGTCATTAGATAGAATGACATAGGTATAAAACATAGTAGGTCCTCAAAAAATGTGTGTTTTCTTACACTAGATAGTAATGCATTTAAAATAAAAAAAAAATGATTCTCTGATGTTCAGTTGAAATTCTCCTAGTTGAAAATTATGTAAATAAATCAGACAATTTTTAAAAATTTTATTTTTTTAATTGAAGTATAGTTGATTTACAATATTGTGTTAGTTTCAGGTGTAGAGCACAGTGATTCATTTATATATGTACATATGCATATATTCCTTTTCAGACTCTTTTCCCATATAAGTTATTACAAAATATTGAGTATAGTTCCCTGTGCTATACAGCAGGTTTTTACTGATTATCTATTTTATATAGAGTAGTGTGTATATGTTAATCCCAACCTCCTAATTTATCCCTCCCCCCCATCCCCCTTTCCCTTTTGGTAACCATAAGTTTGTTTTCTATGTCTGTGAGTCTATTTCTGTTTTGTAAATAAGTTCATTTGTATCATTTTTTTAATATTCCACATATAAGTGATATCATATGATGTTTGTCTTTCTCTGTCTGACTTACTTCACTTAATATGATTATCCATGTTGCTGAAAATGGCATTATTTCATTCTTTGTTATGGTTGATACTCCATTGTATATGTATACCACATCTTGTTTATCCATTCACCTGTTGATGGACTTTTAGGTTGCCTCCTTGTCTTAGACGCAGATTAAATCCCTGCAGTTGGCTTGGTAGACCCTGCATCTATGGAATGTTTGAATGGACAAGGAGTGTTCCCACAAATGAAACTGGTCTAGCTGTTCCTACAAATGAAACCAGCCTAGCTCTGGCAGCTGTGGACTTTGGGGGCAAACACATGAGGGAGTTGGGCCAGATTAGAGTCTGAGCTGTCACCCCAGTGTCCACAGTGGGTCCAGAGACCCAACTAGAGGCACTGGAGGGCCTCCTGGGGAGGCGGAGGTGGACTGTGGCTCACAGCAGGGGCAAGGACACTGACAGCTGGGAAATAAAAAAATATTGTTATCACTATTATTTTTATTATGTTTTGATTCATTCTGTTGTTGGTTTTTTTAAAAAATTATTTTTATTTTGTATTTTGGTTTTTTTCTGGTTTGTTTTTCCTTTTTGTTTTTTTTAATTTTTAATATATTTTTTATTTTTTATATTTCAATTTTTACTATGCTTTTTCATTGTTCTGTGTTTTTTCTTTTCTTTGTTCCATTTTGCTTTTACCTTTTAAAAAAAATTTTTTTGGTGTTTGTTTTCTTTGCTTTATTATTCAGTTTGCATTCACTTTGGTTTTGTTTTTCGCTTTGTGTTTATGTTAATTTTGTTTTTAATTCTTTGATTTCATTTTTGGGTTCTTTCGTTTGCCTGGTTATTCTCTTGTTTTTTGTTTTCTTTTTGTTTCTTTTTTATGTGTGTGTTTCTTTGTTTTTGCTTGGTTTTGCTTTCACCATTTGTCTGGGGTTTTGTCTTTTTTTTGGCTGTTGTTGCTGTTTGTTTCTGTCTTTGCTATTTGTCTTGGGATTTTTTTCTCTGTTTGTTTTCATTTGTTTTCTTCCCCCCCTTTTTTTCTTTCTTTTCCCTGACATGACATGACATGTCATCTGTGACATGTGACTTGCAGGGTCTTGGGGGATGGGCCTGAGCCTCTGAGGTGGGAGCACTGAGTCCAGAACTGCCAGAGAATTCCTGACCCCAGGGAATATTAATCTGCAAGAGCTCTCCTGGAGGTCTCCATCTCAAATCCAAGAGCTTGCTCCATCCAACTCCCTTCAGGCTCCAGTGTTGGATGCCTCATGCCAAAAAACTAGCAAGAAGGAAGACAAACCCACCCATTAGCAGACATGCTGCCTAAAGTCGTACTAAGCTCACAGACACCTCAAAACACACCACCTGACATGGCCTTATACATAGAAAATCCTAAAGATGACACCAGAAAACTACTAGAGCTTATCAGTGAATTTAGTAAAGTTGCAGGATACAAAATTAATACAAAGAAATCTCTTGCATTCCTATACACTAACAACAAAAGATCAGAAAGAGAAATTAAGGAAACAATCCCATTCACCATTGCAACAAAAAGAATAAAATACCTAGGAATAAACCTACCTAAGGAGGCAAAAGACCTGTACACAGAAATCTGTAAGACACTGATGAAAGAAATCAAAGACAACACAAACAGATAGAGAGATATACCATGTTCTTGGATTGGAAGAATCAGTATTGTCAAAATGACTACACTACCCAAAGCAATCTACAGATTCAATGCAAATCCCTATCAAATTACCATTGGCATTTTTCACAGAACTAGAACAAAAAAATCTTAAAATTTGTATGGAAACACAAAAGACCCCAAATAGCCAAAGCAATCTTGAGAAAGAAAAATGGAGCTGGAGGAATCAGGCTCCCTGACTTCAGACTATACTACCAAGCTACAGTAATCAAGACTGCATGTTATTGGCACAAAAACAGAAATATAGATCAATGGAACAGGATAGAAAGCCCAGAGATAAACCCACACACTGATGGTCAACTAATATATGACAAAGAAGGCAAGAATATATAATGGAGAAAAGACAATTTCTTCAATAAGTGGTGCTGGGAAAACTGGACAGCTACATGTAAAAGCATGAAATTAGAACACTCCCTAACTCTATACACAAAAATAAACTCGAAATAGATTAAAGACCTAAATGTAAGGCCAGACACTATAAAACTCTTAGAGGAAAACATAGGAAGAACACTCTTTGACATAAATCGCCACAAGATCTTTTTTGACCCACATCCTAGAGTAATGAAAATAAAAACAAAAATAAACAAATGGGACCTAATGAAACTTAAAAGCTTTTGCATAGCAAAGGAAACCATAAACAAGATGAAAAGACAACCCTCAGAATGGGAGAAAATATTTGCAAATGAAGCAACTGACAAAGGCTTAATCTCCAAAATATACAAACAGCACATGCAGCTCAATATCAAAAAAACAAACAGTCCAATCGAAAATTGGGCAGAGCACCTAAATAGACATTTCTCCAAAGAAGACATACAGATGGCCAAGAGGCACATGAAAATATGTTCAGCATCACTAATTATTAGAGAAATGCAAATCAAAGCTACAATGAGATACCACCTCACATAGGTCAGAATGGCCATCATCAAAAAATCTACAAATAATAAATGCTGGAGAGGGTGTGGAGAAAAGGGAACCCTTTGCACTGTTGGTGAGAATGTAAATTGATACAGCCTCTATGGAGAACAGGATGTAAATTGATACAGCCTCTATGGAGAACAGTATGGAAGTTCCTTAAAAAAGTAAAAATAGAACTATCATATGACCCAGCAATCCCACTACTGGGCATATACCCAGAGAAAACCATATTTCCAAAGCACACATGCACCCCAATGTTCATTGCAGCACTACTAATTCATATATGTGGAATCTGAAATATGTTATAGATGATCTTATTTGCAAAGTAAAATAGAGACGTAGACGTAGAGAACAAATGTAAGGATAACAAGGAGGAAGGGGAGGTGGGATGAATTGGGAGATGGGGATTGACGTATATACACTATTGATGCCATGTATAAAATAGATAACTAATGAGAACCTACACAGGGAACTCTATTCAATGTTCTGAGGTGACTTAATAAGAAGGAAATCCAGAAAAGAGGGGATATATGTATATATATAGTTGATTCACTTTGCTGTACAGTAGAAACTAACACAACACTTTAAAACAACTATACTCTAATCAATCTTAAAAGAAAATTTAAAAAATAAAAATGCTTTATTATATCTCATGATTCTGTGTGTCAGGAGCATAGTAAGAATGGACAATCTCTGTTCCATAATGTCTGAAGCCTCGGATGGGTAACTCAAAAGTTAGAGGCTGGCTAGTACAGCTGGGGGTTGGCTGGGCATTTCTTTTTCTCTCTATAGCTTCTACATGTGACTAGTTTGGATTTCTTCACAGCATGGTGAGCTCAGTATAGTTGGATATTTCACATGGCAACTGAGGAGTTCAAAAATGAGTTTTATAAGAGAGAAGAAATGGAAGCTGCCAGTTTCTTATCTGTCTGTCACTTCCACCATACTCTCTTGGTCAAAGCAGTTGGTAGAGTCCACCCATATTTATGGAGAGGGACACACACCCTAACTTCTGATGGAAGGAATATCAACGAATTTGTGGCAGTCTTTAAACTGCCATATTTAATGATATGATGGTAGCCATTAAAAAGGGTTACACTGATAATTATTAGAAAACAAAGAGGGTAATCATTCAGAATAATCATTGTGATTATAAGAAAAATAAGCTGCTTTTCAGGGAAATTCCAAAATAAGAAAAATGCTTCACATAATGGTGGGATTTTTGAACCAAAATAAAAATCTTCTAGAGCAATTCCTTTGAAGATTGATAGGTATTTGCAAGCAATGTTTTGAAAAATTTATGTTAAGTTGTTACAATTTTTGTAGCCTTATTCTTGTGAGCATTAGGATAAATCGAACTTCATATGACCTCAAAGTAAAAGAGAAATCAGTGACAGAAATTAGTTGTGGATAGAAGGAAGTGATGATAGGTCTCTAGAAACACCTATAGCCTAAAGAGACTGAAAGAAATGCAAAGAATTAGTAAGAAAAATACACAAATATTGATGAAAAAAGACAAACGGGAAAATTTTCAAAGTATATTCTGAGGAGAAAAAATTGTGGTCATCTAGAAGGAAATTAGTGAGATTAATAGAATATTGGAAACTTGTAATACTACTATTTGGAATTTAAGTACATTTTTAACATTGCTTTTTCAGAGATATCTATAGAAGCAAAATGTTAAAGCTGAAAAATAATGAAACAAATAGTATCATGATTAGAGTAACAGTCAAGTAAATTATGGAATATCAATTTATTGGAATACTATATAACCATAAGATTAAAAAATTTAAAGACTAAGAACTCCTCACATAATAAAGCTAATTGAAAAAGTAGAATATGAAAATGTATGCATATTAGAATTAGCATTTTGTGAAAAATACAAAAATCAAAATTGGTAGACAACTCAGACAAAGAAAATCCAATGGGGAACTACAGATAATTGTTTCTTGCTAGGTTTGCTTAGTGTTGCAAATTTTACATGATTTTGTAAGGAAGTCGTAAACCATAGTTGCTAAGTATAAGATAGCAAATCTTGAAATTTAAAACTTAAAGACTCTTTATATTTTCTTTTTATAGTCAAGTGATTCATGTTTTTGAAGATTATTTTAAAATATAAGGAGAAAAAGAGGATACAAAGCTATATGTATCCAAAGTGGTAAGACATCATCTTTATAAAATCACTCTCATTCTTTCCATAATCATGGCTTTGCTAACTACACCATCATAGTTGTAAACCAAAAGTGTGATCTTTGTAAGGACCTGAGGTTCTGTTTAATCCCATTAAACCACAGAGCAGCACAATGATTGTCCTTCTTTCACACAAAGTGAGAGAGAATAACTGTTTGTATGCTACTTCCTTAATACATGGCAAGAAAACCAGGTCCACAAAAATCTCACTTTTAATCATGATAATTTGTGAATAGAAAAAAAAAAACTATTTTGAAAGCATTTTTTTCTCTTACCTAGGAAGACCAAGTAAGGCGGAATGCAAGCATTAATTGTCTAACTTCAATCCAGTAGGACAATTAAGACATAGAATCTGAGTATCATAAAACTTGTAAATAGCTGCTTTAGTAGATTATGTTATCCAGTAGACATTTGCAATATCATGCCTGTCCATTCCTTCAACCTTAAAGAGTAGTTAATGTTCTCTAACAGTGTGTCCTTATGGACAAGGTTGCAGGGTACAGAAAAAAGGAATTTTACTAATAGTTCAATTTCCAGGGACCTCAGTGATACAGTCCAACCATAATTTCAAAACGTCCAGCAATACTGAGTTACCTGAGGGCTCAAAGGTACTTAGTGAGACCGGGGCTTTGGGCTGTTGTATCAGACATCTCATATGCTGCCTCAGATCATCTCATCCTGTCTTCTCTCAGGCCCTGGGCCGCATGCTTTGCCCACTTACTTCCTGGAAAACTGAGTTCTTATCGTCCATGCAGTTTGATTGCTTGAGGCTGTCTCCTGGAGTTCTGGGCTCCTCTCATCGCTTCCAGACTTGAGGAGCTTTGAAGTAGGCAGAGGTTCCAGAGGAGACAGGTGATGCAGCCCAGAAATGCAAAGCATTTAACTCCTCATGGAATGAACTTTGACTAATGAGGACAGGAGACAGGAGGAAGGCAGGAGAAAAATTCCCTCTCCATTCTTCCCCCAGACAGAGTATTCGAGGCTTAGCATTTCTGTGTAGTCTATCTTTAGATGAATGAATACCTGTGTCTTTGAAGTAGGTTCAACTAAAAAATATAACACTTTGAATCTGCTTCCCATTTTTCCATGCTTCACTTACCTTTTCCCTCACTCTCATTACCCTGGTTTTGCACATCTCAATAAAGCATTGGCATTTAAGCTTCGCCCCAGAGTCTGTTTTCCTAGATAGCCAGGCAGATCTTTTTTACCTCCTGAAGTCTCAGTGGATCAGAGAGATATATGTATAACAGAATAGCTCTTTTGTTTTATTCACAAAACATAAAGATTAATAGCTGAATAAAGAAATAGATTTAACTATGGATAATAGTCTAAGTTTAAGTTAAATTGTTATGTGCTAACAGTTAAGCATGAGTGAATAAATTTTTCTTTTGTAGTCAAGTACTCATTTTCACTGAAATTTTATTCAGTTAGTATGAATATTGATCAGAGAGAATGATGACTGTGAGGTGCATACAATTCATGAGTTATATCTTTATTATTCTTTTTATTAAAATATATAGTTTCTCTTTATTCCTATTAATGCCATTGCCTTAAATTTGATATTGTCTAAGATGAACATTGCTATAAAATATATATTTTTTGATTCCCAGTGGTATTCAATTTTAGTCTTTTCATTTCCTAATCTTTGTGGTCTTATATACAGAAAGTAACAGAACTAAATTTTGTTCTTTTGTCCGATATGATAATCTCTGTCTTTAGTAGTTGAGTTTAATATATTTACATTTTGTATTTCTGATTCATTTAGATGTTTTTGTACCATCTTATTTTGTAATTTTAAAAATTTATTTCCTTCTTCTTTATGCCTCTTTAATCTGCAGTTTTGAATTGAAATTAAATTTTTGTTTTAGTGGTTATTCTTAATTTTAAACTTACTTATTTGACTAAATTTTTTTCTTAAAAATGTCTAAAGTAACTCATTATTTCCATCCTTCTTCAAGACAGGAAATACTTTAAATATGTACAGAAAAACTCATTATTCCATTTTCATTATTGCAGTCTAGATATTACTCTCACCATTATGCTTTTAAAACATAAATTTGTTATTACGTTAAAGTGAATTTTAATTAAATAATCTTTTCAATCGCTGTTTCTTAAATCTCACTGTCCCCTTTACGTATATATTTCTTGCCGACATATGTCTTTTAATAGTTCCTTTAGTGAGAGTCTTTTCATGAGAGTGGTAAATTCTTTGTTATTCAATATCAGATAATATATTTTTTTGTCCACACCCTGAATGATAGTTTAACTGGACATAAAATTCTGAGTTGACAATTTTTTTCTTTCCTTACTTTGAAGATATTAATCCATTGTCTTCTAGCATTCATTGTGTTATAGATCAAGTTGGGAAGAACAGACTTGACAATATTGAGTCTTAATATTCATGAACATGGAATATCTCTCCATTTATTTAGTTCTTTGAATTTGTTCATCAGAATTTTATAGTTTTCCTCATATAGAACTTTTATATATTTTGACAGATTTATCCCTGTTATGCTTTGAATATTTGTGTCCCCCCCCCCCCAGATTCATATATTCAAATCCTAACTCCTAAGGTGATATATTAGGAGGTGGGGACTTTGAGAGGAGACTAGGTCATGAGGGCAGAGCCTTCATGAATGGGGATACCTTTATGAAAGAGGCCCCAGAGATTAATTTCTTGCCCTTCCACAATGTGAGGACACAATGAGAAATCTTCATCTTGGAAGAGGTTCTTCACCAGAGTCTGACCATGCTGGCACCTTGATCTTGGATTTCTAGCCTCCAGAAGTGTGAGAAATAAATTTCTGTTGTTTATAAGCCACCTAGTCTGTGGTGTTGTGTTATTGCAGGCCAAATGGAGTAAGCTAATACCCAGGTATTTCATTTTTAGTGGGGTGCTAATGTAAATGATATCATGCTTTTAATTTCAAATTCCACTTTTCATCACTGGTATATAGGAAAGCGATTGCATTTTGTATATTACCATTGCATTCTGCAACCTTGCTGTAATTGCTTAATAGTTCCAGGAGTTTTTGTGTATTTTTTTGGTCAATTCTTTCGGATTTTCTATGTAGATAATTATGTCATCTGCAAACAAATATATTATAGTTTTATTTCTTCCTTCCCATTCTGTATACCTTTTATTTTCTTTTCTTGGCTTATTGCATTAGCTAGAACCTCCAGTACAATATTGAAAAGGAGTGGTGAGAGGGGACATCATTGCCTTGCACCTGGTCTTAGTGGGAAAACTTCAAGTTTTTCACCATTAAGTATGATATTAGCTGTAGTTCTTTTGTAGATATTCTTCATCAAGTTTAGGAAGTTCCCCTCAATTCCTAGTTTAGTGAGAGTTTTTATTATGAACGGGTGCTGGATTTTGTCAAATGTTTTTTCTGCATCCGTTGATATGATCATGTGATTTTTCTCATTTAGCCTGTTGATGCGATAGTTTACATTAGTTGATTTTCAAGTGTTAACCAACCTTGCATACCTAGGGTAGATCTTGCTTGGTCATGGTGTATAATTCTTTTCATACATTGTGGAATTCAATTTGTTAATTTTTTATTGAGCAGTTTTGCCTCTATATTCGTGAGAGATACTGGTCTGTAGTTTTCTTGTAATGTCTTTTTCTGGTTTTGGTATTAGAGTAATGTTGGCCTCATAGGATGAGTTTGGAAGCATTTCCATTACTTCTATCCTCTGAAAGAGATTATAGAGTATTAGTATAATTTCCTCCTTAAATATTTGGTAGAGTTTACCAGTGAACACATCTGGACCTTGTGCTTTATGTTTTGCAAGGATATTAATTACTGATTCATTTCTTTAATAGATATAGGCCTATTCAGATAATCTGTTTCTTTTTGTATAAATTTTGGCAAATTGTGTCTTGCAAGAAACTGGTCCTTTTCATCTAGGTTATCAAATTTATGGACATGGAGCCTTTCATCATATTCTTCTATTAACCCTTTAATGTCCCTAAGATCTATAGTGCTGTCACCTCTTTCATTTCTAATATTTTAGTAATTTATGTCCTCTATCTTTTTTCCCTAGTTAGCCTGACTAGAGGCTTATTGATTTTAGAGATCATTTCAAAGAGTGTCACTTACAAGTGTGTTGTTTAATCTTAATATATTTTGGGATTTGCCAGTTATCTTTCTGATATTGACTTCTTTTAATTCTGCTGTGGTCTGACAGCAAACCTTATATGATTTTTATTCTTTTAAATTTTTTCAGGTGTGTTTTATGTGCCAGAATGTGGCCTATATATTGAATGTTCCATATGAGCTTGGGAAGAATTTATATTCTGCTATTGTTGGATGACATAGTCTATAGATGTAAAATATATCCAGTTGATTGATAGTGTTGTTTGGTTCAACTGTGTCCATACTGATTTTCTGGCTTGCTGGATCTGTCCATTTCTGATAGAGAGATGTGGAAGTCTCCAGTTATGATTGGGGATTCATCTACTTATCTTCACAATTCTATCAGTTTTTGCTTCACATAGTTTGATGCTCTGATGTTAGGGGTATACATGTTAAGGATTTTTATGTCTTCTTGGAAGATTACCACTTATCATTATGTAATGCCTTTCTTTTTCTCTGATAACTTTCCTTGCTTTGAAGTCTGTTCTGTCTGAAATTAATATAGCCACTCCTACTTTCTTTTGATTACTGTTAGCCTGATATATTTTCCTCCATCCATTTACTTTTAATCTATATGTATCATTATATTTACAGTGGGTTTCTTGTAGACAACATAGAGTCTTATTTTTTGTTCCACTCTGACAATGTATGTCTTTTAATTGGTGCACTTAGACTGTTAACCTTCAAAGTGATTATTGGTATAGTTGGATTAATGTCTACCATATTCATTACTGTTGTCTATTTGTTGCCTTTGTTTTTTGTTCCTATATTTGTCTCCTACTCTTTTTCTACCTTTTGTGGTTTTAATTGAACATTTTTAAATGGTTCAATTTTCTCTCCTTTCTTAGCTTATCAGTTATACTTCTTTTTAATTTTTTATATTTTTAATGATTGCCCTAGAGTTTGCAATATATTTTTAAAGGCAATCCACAACCACTTTCAAATACCACTCTTTGCCCATTTTTAAATTGGGTTGCTTTTTTACTGGTGAGTTGTAAGAATTCCTTATATTTTCTGGACCTAAATCTTTTATCAGTTAAATTAGCAGCAAAAATTTTCACCCGGTCTCTGGGTTGTCTTTGCACTTTCTTGATAGTGCCCTTTGAAACACAAACTAAAAAATTTTTAATAAAGTCCAATTTATCTATTGTTTCCTTTTGTTGCTTAGGCTTTTGGTATTTAAGAAGTTATTCTCTAATTAAGGTCATGAATATTTACTCTTATGCTTTCAATATTTGTATAGATTTAGTACTTACATTTAGGTCTTATTTTAGTTAATTTTTGCATATGTTGTAAGATAGAGATTTAAATTTATTCTTTTGCATGTAGATATCCTGTTGTCCCAACAACATTTGTTGAAAACACTATTCTTTTCCCGTTTGAATTGTACTGGCACTGTCCTGTAAAATCAATTGACATAAATGTATGTGTTTATTTCTGGACATTCAATTCTATTCCATTGAGCTATATATCTAGCTTATACCAGTACCATATACTCTTGATTACTTTAGTTTTGTTGTAAGCTTTAAAATTGAATGTGTGAATCCTCAATTTTTTTTTTTTTAAGATAGTTTTGGCTAGTCTGCCTCCTTTGAATTTCCATATGAATTTTAAGGTCAGTTTTTCCATCTCTGCAAAAAAGTCATCTGAGAATTTGATAGGAATTGTATTGAACCTGTAAATCAGTTTGGGGAGTATTGTCATCTGAACAATATTAAAATTTCTGATTTGTCAACATGGGATGTCTTTATTTATTTAGGTCTTCTGTAATTTATTTTTAACAATGTTTTGTAGTTTTCAGTGTATAAGTCTTGCACTTTTTTAGTTAAATTTACTCCTACTCTTTTTATTCTTTTTGCTTCTATTAGAAATGGAATTGTCTTGTTAATATTATTTTAGCATTGTTCATTGCTAGTGTGTATAAATACAATTAATTTTGTATATTGATCTTGCAAACTTGCTGGATTTGTTTATTAATCCTAAGAGCTCTATTTTTTTTTTGTGGATTCCTTAGGATTTTCTATATATATGACTATGTCATCTGTGAATAGAGATAGTTTTACTTCTTCCTTTCTAATCTGTATGCCTTCTATTTCCTTTTCTCACCTAATTGCTCTGGCTAGAACCTCCAGTACAATATTGAATAAAAGTGGTGGGGGTAGACATCCTTATTTTGTATTTAAATTACAATAAGAAATACAAAATAAGATTGAATACATGCTCAGTTGATACAAAAACCTTTTACAAAAGACCTCTTACAATTAATTATAAGACACAATCTACAATTTTATGATGATGATAATCATTAACTGTTTTCTATTCTTACTTTGTTTTTGTCTAAGATACATCCTCTTCTAGTTCTTATCAGTGTTTTCCAAAGTTTATTTACTTAAACGCTCTAATATGAGAACCATGTGTACTCTCAACTAGAGATGAGCATAGCCTAAATATCACTGAGTCATTCACTCAGTATTTTTTTAACAGCCCCTGTATGCCAGCTTCTATAGATACTGAAGGTATGGAGGTGAAGGTAAATAAGACAAGCATAATATTATTCTCATAGCAATAACTGTTGATCATTTGGATTCTTATACTGTGCCTGGGAAGCACAGCATACTATATCAGTTTAAGTAGCTATCCAATTGTGTGTGTGCAAGTGTGTGTATAATCAAGTATGTATATACGCATATATACATATACACATATTTGTTACACATACACAAGTATGCATATTATAATATTTCATGGTAAAACATTTGTAGGTAATGTATGTCCTCAAATTATCATATGAAAATAATTTCCTTTGAACATAAAACTAATGTGTGCAGACTATTCACACTATTTTTGCTCTCTAATATGGTGGTTCTGAAAGTTTAGCATGTATCACAGTCATGTTGAAGGCTTTGTAAAATATAGATTGTCAGGCCTCACCACCAGGGTTCCTGATTAAGTAGATCCAAAGTGAGCTACGAATTTGCATTCCTAATGCGTTTTCAAGAGATGCCAATACGGCTGGTTGAGGAACCATATTTTGAGAACCATGGCTCTTATAAACGTTTATTGTGTGATTGTGTTAAAGGCATGTTTTGTGTAACTTACATACCACAGGAATTATGGGTGTTTCCTAATTCTTTCACGTACTTTTTCTGGATGTTCCTTCAACTTATGAGCTCTCATAGGAGTGGTAGAATGGCTCATTTTGCTAACTGAGCTAATAAATCCTGCCACCACAGTTCAGCACCTTTCCTGTTTAGGCCAAAATTGCTCTTTTCTAGAGATTGCTTAGCCCAATAGATTAGAAAATCCTTCACACGATGTCATGATCTAATGAGATTACCCTTTAATCTTCAATTTCTAGTAACATTACAAATGCTAGGAAACTATTATAACCACAGTGCAATCATAAAACTTATATTAATGATATTCCAATGATAAATGTATTTGAAGTAGGAACCATTAGATAGAACAAGAATTCTACAGATATTTTGATTAATTCTAAGAATCTGTGGTTTGTCCTTCATGTGTGTTTCTGCATTCCTGTTTCCATATATCATTTTTTAAATGAAAAAAATCAATATAACAGTATTGGGGTTTCCAAAGAATTTACAATTACAACCAGTGCTTGGATGATATCTCTAATTTTTGAGAATGGTAGAGGTCAACTGAAGGAAAAAGGCAATAACTGCAAAATCAGCCAAATAGGAGCCTCACCTGGATTACCTGTGTCATTTTTTCTCTGCTCTTGTCTCTGTTTTGGGATGGAGGTCTAGCTCTGAAAAAAGCATTAAATTATCTGTGATTCTACTGCAATGACGTAAATAAGGCGCATTCTAGCACATATTAGGACTTCTGTATCTGTCCCCTCATTCTCTGCATTGTTCTCCTTTGTGTTGAATAGAGGCACATGGATAAGAGCAAAGTTATTCATGCATTCTACTCAGTCACATTCTTCCCTGCTGCCTGGCTAGCCTAGAAAGGAGTCTAATTTGCTGATGATTACAATGAGGAGGGAATGATCCATTACATTAACTTTAATGAGCTGCAGCAGGTCACTTGGTTACGGATGGTACCATGCAAAGGTTGCAGTTCAGGGTGATATGAAATCACTGACAGCATCCTCCTGACACTTGTGCAGTGGCCATAACAAAGGAGGGATCACTAGTTTGTAGTCATAGTAATGACTGAACTTCACTGCATCTTTCCATTTGGACAAGCTTTAGTGTTACTATCTACAGCACTAAATAATTTATAGACAGAGCTTTTGTAACTGGCGGTTATGATACATAACATTAACTTAGAAGTGGTCTTGCAGTTGAAGGAATGATAAAGAGTCTGCATTTTTAATATTTCCTCTCACTTGATTTTAAGGGTACTTTTAAACTTCAGCCAGTAAATTCAGGAGCTCTGAAAACCAATTAATGATTTAGTTAAAAATGTCTGCAGCAGAATACATTAGACTGATTTGTCTCTTTGAGCATGAGCAAGACACTTTTATGTGGAAATATCCATTTTAATATATATTAATATTTTAAACAATAGATAGATGAAATATAAGTCTTTCAAGAGGATGAAATGATAGGAAGGCAAGTTAAGAATATTTGCTTTATCTTACATTGAAAGTGATATTTTTAACTATGATAATATGATCTTGGCTCTGTTGTATTTTTCTAGTTGAGCAATAAATAAACAGAACATTAAAGTTTATATAGCATTCAGTAAACTGTAAAAGAATGTGCTTGAAAGACTTCTAATTTTTCAAAGATAAGTCTTTTATTTTGTAAGAATCCAATAAAAATAACACCTCAAAAGCATGTCTTCTTTTCTCAAGACTAACCTGTGGTTTAAGAAAGGTTATTGGATTAACTCTAGGCATTTTTGAACTGGTGACTGAAAGAGGTAGCTTTCCTTATAACTAAATAGGTAATATCTCTATTTTTAAAACATGGATGGCTAGTAGTAGGGGGTATTTCCCCCTTGGAATGGTAGTGAGGGTGAAATAAGGTCAGAGTCTGGAAGGAGAGTCTATTTGGATGTCAGTCCAGTATAGACATAAATTCCTAAGAACCTCTCCGTTCAAGAGGATGAGCATATCATAGGTGAAGAACACTCACCTAATGATTTCAAGCTCACCATAATCTTCCTGCGCCATTATCATAAATTGCTAGTTTGGCAAGGGAGACATAACTAAGGAATTCATTGTTTGAAGAAACTCTTTTGACAGAGTTTCTTTCTTGATTTATATTCATATTTATACATTTGCTGCTGCCCTTGTTTGTATCTTTGTCAATACAGCTTCATTTTCACTCAGTATGGTTATTCTTATCACACATATTTTACCACTGCATGACCAGTTATTTTCCCTAATTTCTGTCTGTTTGTAAAGGAAAAACAGAGGATGTAGAAGGGTATGGTTAAAAAAAAAAGTTTGACTGGCTTGGGCACAGCTTCCTTTCATGTGGGTACGAACAGTTTAGCCAGGGCTAATTGTAGGCCAGTCACTTACATCCTCAAAATTAAGTGTCTAATTATTCCCACAATGGTCTAATTATGGCTGCAATTAACTGCAGGTGCAATGTTTGCACCTGCAGCTAATAGAGGGACCAAGCTACCCAAAACAAGTTGCCTAAGCAAAGTCTTAAGGGCATTGATTTATAGCTCCGCAAACACTTGAAGCAGCCTGTTTTCATATTAAAGATAACTATTTAGCAAACAACATTTATTGCTGATAGAACTCACTTTAGTTGATCATGCTTGTTTTCTGTGTTAGAGTATAGTTTCTATATGCTAGAATAGAGTAAATCTGGGCATTTATATTTTTTCTTAACTTGAACAAAATCTTTGTTAAACAGTTCCTGAAAAGAACAGATGTCATCCATTATCTTTCCTGGATGGAAAGCCTCATTTCTGCAAAGAGCAGATAAAGGAATAACGAAAAGGTTTTGTTTTATGGCAAAGAGCCATGATTTGGGCCCCAGCTCTCTCAGGCATCTCATCATTATCACTATATTTTTACATAAAATTTAGCAAGTTAAAATGAGACTTATGGAATCACATAGTCATCTGCTTAACAACCATAGTATTTTTGCCCATATACTCAATTTTAATAGCCCATCTGTACTTTCTAATTTATAGTTAGTGTCTTTAGTCCCTAGCACAGTGCCTTTGACAGAGTACATACTTACCAAACACACTTTTCTGAATGAAGCAGAGGATACTGAAGTGACATCGCTTATGGGTCGTTTATATGGTTTTAACCAAGTAGGTTTTACTTTTTTTCTTTTTCATCTTCCTTCCCCTCCCTAATATCCATTACTTGGAAAAGGGCTAATCTACAATTTCATTTCTCTCTGTCATATGTTCCTCCTGGGACTGCTGGAATACCTGGGTTGGAGCTGATATTGAAGTCATGTCCTTTCTGATGAATCTAGCTGGTCAGTGACATCAGATGGCACTGTTTTGAAAAGGGTGTAGCATGGGGTCAAGGGAGAAAGACAGTGCTCCCTCGTGTACTGGGCTAAAGGGGAGGTGGCTGCGCAGAGCAAGAGATTGAAACATGACCTAACTATTAGTTGCTGCTGCCTTTTCTGTCCTTGGATCTATTTCATGATCCCTGAAGATTGTTTCGAACTTTGAAATGATGAAGACATGAATATTTCCCAATTGTTCGACTTCTGACCTTTCTGGGTGATCTGCATTTCACTAGCTAACAGGCCACAGCAGAGCATGGATAGGGCTGGACAGGTTAACACCTAGCTGGGATCTCACAGCTTCTTGGTGGATTGCAAACTAATGAATAAAGAAACTTGATGCAGGTCTTGAGGTTAGAGGTCAACAATCTAATTCTCACTTACAACTTCACTGGGTAATCATCTATTAAAGACTTAGTCTTTGACTTTGGAACTGTTGCCAGTGATGACTTCATCAGGATTTTCATAATATTCAAGAGGAGTATTCAAGAAATATTTACAGATTTCAAAAATCTTCAAAAAACACTTAAGTAGTTGTGATTACTTTTAAATCTTCTTGAGAGAAGTAAATCTCTTTTAAAACATATAATCAAGTTAGAATAATCGCATGGACACAGCTGATGCTGTATTTTTGACAAGAATCCTCTCTGTTCATTTTGAGGAGTAAACTAGTGTCCTTTTTATGGTAAGTGTCTTATATCTCCCTGAAAAAAATATTGTATATAATATAAAACCCTAATGTTATAGACATTTCCAAGGAATTCACCTGTAAACAGCAGATATTATATTGCACATCCAGTGCCTAAATTTCAAAATCTGACCAGCCTGATCTAACAAATTTCTAGCTAAGTGCCTTATTCCTACAAACTTTTATGAGTTCTGGGTTTTAAATCTGTTCTCCTATAGTTGGGTCAGTAATTTTACCAAATAAAATTTTCTTTCATATTAGAAAAGCCTCTAAGAAATTTTGCTTCTCTATCTGTGAAATAAAAGTCCATAGGCTGATCTTTCTGAAGGAACACCAGGAGTTGCTGAAACTATTTATGTACCTTTGCAGTTCATTTACACATCATTTTCTCAGTTTGAAGATATGTTTAGAAACTAGAGATCATCCTTATTAATATACAAACAATGAGTTCTCCAGTGACAGATTGGCAGCTCATATTTAGTTTGGGATTCTTTGCTTAGGCAAAGCCTTTTAAAAAACTTCAAGGCAATAGCGGTGATATCTTCAGGGATGCCAGTTTTCTTCTAGTAATGTTCTCCTCATGTCGTACTTTGGAAGAAAACCATTATGATATTTAAAAAATGGAGGGCATACTTCTCAATTGATTATTGATGACTCAAAGCATGGCAGATGTAGTGGACACTGAGGTGTGCTGCCCAGACTCTCCTTCTGGAACAAGTCGCTCATTCTCTCAGCTGCCAGGAATGTCGGCATAGCTCATATGCCAACACGTGAGATTAAGACTTGGCCTCATGAGCTGAATCCACTCATAGCTGAGTCCCTTCCCAGAAATTGCCCTCTGTTGAAGGTTACCATTTGGCCTAATGTTATACCTTCTCCCTAGAGGCAGCACACATTCAGTGAGGTGGCGATGCAAGGGTAAAGTGGCCTGACCCTCTTGCCGCAGTGTGGACAAATCCGAAGGCCTATCCAGCTCCAGAGTTCTTTAGGGGATTGATTGAGATCTTGGCTCCAACTACTTTTTATTTTTTTTATTTTTTTAAATTTTAAAATTTTTTTTAGCAGATATTTATTTTTAATTAATTAATTATTTATTTATTTTTGGCTGTGTTGGGTCTTCGTTTCTGTGCAAGGGCTTTCTCCAGTTGTGGCAAGCGGGGGCCACTCTTCATCGCGTTGCATGGGCCTCTCACTATCGTGGCCTCTCCTGTTGCGGAGCACAGGCTCCAGACGCGCAGGCTCAGTAGCTATGGCTCAGGGGCCCAGTTGCTCCACGGCATGTGGGATCTTCCCAGACCAGGGCTCGAACCCGTGTCCCCTGCATCGGCAGGCAGATTCTCAACCACTGCGCCATTGGGGAAGCCCCTCCAACTGCTTTTTAAATTCAGTTTCTCCCTCTATCAAATCCTGCTCTCCATACTCTTTTATCCATCTGAGAGTTCTCCTTAATAAAGTACCGTCCTCTAATTTTTAACTCAGAGGCTATTTTCAAGGAACTCAACTTAAAACGGCATAGGAAGGATAAACAGCAAGGTCCTACTGTATAGCACAGGGAACTATGTTCAATATCTTGAGATAAACCATAATGGAAAAGAACATAAAAAAGAATGTATATATATGAATAACTGAACCACTTTACAGCAGAAATTAACACAACACTGTAAATCAACTATGCTTCAATTACAAAAAAAAAGACATCACGTAATTACCAAAAAACCCCAAACAAACAGTATAGGAATACAAAGCTCGAGAGAGTATACTAGGCAGAAGCTGCTTCCTGAAACTTTCTTTCTCTTTTGCAAACACTGCTCTTTTACTGTGAGGTTTTTTTTTCCTCCTTAAATCCTGTACATTCAGGCTCTGCAGATGGCCCATTTTAGTAGAACTTCTGTTAATATATTTCTAAATCTTTTAGCGCTAAGTCAAGCACCTAATACTAATTCTACTAGGCTATTGCTAGGCCATGAGATTATCGCCCAGAACAGACTCGGAAACAGCATGTGTTTGGGGCTGAGGAGTTAATGGGGAAGACCCTCTTAGTGAGTACACACTAGACCATCTGCAAAACTTCATGTCTCAGAATGCAAGTGGCTGGGTGACTGCACTCTGTAAACACAAAGGGAAATGTTTCAAAAGTCAGGCGCCAAGAATGATTTGTTTTGCACTTAGTAAATCCCTTACAAAGCAGTCAGATATATGGATTGATCTCCTGGAAGGTTTGCCCCTCTATCATGTATATGTGGATATATGGCCCGGGGGGATTCTTCCATTTCCTGAGAAGATAAATGGTATATGGTGTAACCAAAGCTTGGCATTTACAAGTTTTGGGGAGATAATCTGGGTTTTTCTGTAGGGCAGTCTCAGGGATGTTATAAAGGGGTTACAAGGCAAAAATATGAAGTAAAGATTGACAGAGGCAGAGAGAGCAACAGGAAAGGATCTTTTCTAGTTTCTGGCCACATTAGCCCTCTGATTGCATCATTCATTCATTCATTCATTCATCCATTTATCCAATATATGCTTGGCTGGGCTAGAAATATTGGATGTTCAGACTGGCACTCAATTACAGCAGCATGTGCTGAAAGTGTATCAGTTTCAAAATCAGACCAGGTTAACTTTACAAAAGCCCAGATGTCTAAGTGCCTTATTCCGGCAAACTTCTACCATCCCTCTACTAGTAAGACATTGAAAAGATACGAATAAAATTTTTATTAATTTTTTGACAACTAGTGGTATCCTGGCAAGGGGATATTTGACTCTTGCAGGGGATATTTGACTTAGAGTGGGCAGTTAGTCAAGCAGTGTGACACAGCAAGAGAGATCAAGGAGAGTAGTTTGCTAGACTTTCACTGAACTGTGGTGGTAGGCAGGACAGGGTAGGCAACCTATAGTTTCAGGTATTGCTTTGGGAATCTCTCACCTATAAACATCCAAACTGGTGTGCAAATAAATAAAGCAAGCTTTGCATTCATCCACAGTTAAGAGAATTTTGTGATCATTTATGTTGCCCTTCCTTGGACTTTGGTGACCTCAGCAACTTCACTATCATCCTTCAAGGTACATTGTCATGGTGGTAGTGGTTGCAGTAGATGTTCTTGAAAGCCTACAAAACAGTGCCTGCATTGTGCTAAACAATGTGTAAAGAGTGATGTACAAGCCAGATAGATAAGACTCCCGCTCTCTTGTTACTGATTAAGAGAATTAGGTAAAGCAAGACCACAAGTCAGTGCATGGCATAGACATTTCCTTCCAGAGTTCTTGTTAGATTTTGTATGGGTAAGACTGTTTTGACTACTTGGGATTGTGTTTAACAGTATTGGGGGAATTGCATTTTTGAGGCAATATAGTAGCTTTGTGATATGTGTGAGATGTATGACTCATATTGATATTTTGTCTTCTAACTATAGAAAGAGTGATGTATATGGATTTGTTGAAGGTTGTGGCTTAAAAGGGCAGTATAGGCTCAACATTAAACCAGAGAATTGAAGGATCATGGGCCAATAAATTATCTTTTGCTACATAGTAGGTGTCACAGCACTTTGTGTATCACCAATCCTGTATGGAATGTCACTGATGACTACAGGAAAATGAAGAATAGGCCACATTTACTCTTAGCAACAGGGACCCCTGGGATTAGATTTCTTGGTGTATTCTGGGAGAAGGAGGACACCTGTTAGTGTCTCAGGAACTAAGAAATAATGTTTCCACCAACAAGTGTGTTCTAAAGGTTAACTTTAACTAGGGGTATCATCAACACCTGAGAAATGTTTTATCCATTGCCCTGGCCCTGTCGAATTCTGTGAACTCCTGAACAGTCAGGGATCCTTCCTAGGATACTTCTGAACATTGCCTTTGCATTGAAGAGAAATAGTTGGGATATAAATGCTCATAGCAATCTTCCAAGACCAAGATGATATTCTGGATAGCACTGTGGAACTGTACAAAACCATATAAATGTCATTGTGATTCTGGCACTTTATGCACCAATTAAAAAAAAAATTATTGGAGTATAGTTGATCCACAATGCCGTGCTAGTTTCAAGTATGCACCAATTTAAAAAAATATTTAAATTTGTTCTATGTAAGAGTTAATTCATTCTATTCACTGTCTGCCTACCAATTATACCTATAGTTTAGGAGGCTTGTATAAAAGTAGCTGATAGATTTATAAAGTTTTAAAATACTGTATATTATTGGTTTTAGAATATAAGCACTGGGGAGATTTGGTTTATAAGCTTTTGAGTTACATGAGACAGTGCATGTTACTTAAGTAGTCAATTTGTATTCTTTGATGAAGATGATTTTTGACTTTGATGGCTTGACCTATATAAATAGGAAGAGGTATTATTATTAACCCTTTCCCCATAAGGATCCTTCTATCTGATTGCATTCAATAATGTTCCATGAAATTAACTCATCTTAGAGCTCTGTGGAGAGAACGGAAAGAAGTAGAAGACTAGTGAGATCACAAAATATGAAGCTAATCATGGATCTTCTTTGGTAACCAGTTAGAACTCCAAAAAAGATCACATAATAAGAAACAAAAGAACATCTAGTAACTGGAAATCAAATATTAGACATTCCTCAAGAGAGTTACTAAATTTAACTGATGAACTAAGAAGTGAGTTTGAATATATGTGCCTAGTTTTTCTTTTGGTCAATGTTACTTTTAGGAAGCTAGTCACACATAGCATGCTTAACAATCCTAAGGAAAATCAAATAATCATCTTGAGTAGATTTGTAATATTGAGATGCCATTCCTCAGATTGTAAATATTTCTAGAAACTATTCAGAGAATTGCCAGTAAGGCATATCTTAAAAAAAATATTGAATTGGGAACTAAACATGCATTTTCTGAGAGACCTTAACAAAAAATTCTCAGCTATTATTAGAATTTGATTTCCCCTAACATTATCTCTTGAGTTCTTAATGTGTATGACTATGATTTGCATTAATTTACTTTCATGAGTCAGGATTCTCAGCCAAAGAAACAGTCAAAACAAAATGAATCATCTCTCTTATTTGGCCAGAAGGTAACTTTTGCCACTGATTTTCTTGGCTTAGAACTTGGAGTCAGATAACATTGCCCTTGAACACTACAAATTCAGTGTTTTATGTTCTGAACATATAAGGGCTGGTTCACATAAATGTTTATGCCACTTGGTAGGACATACTTACCTGCTTTACCTAAATATTTTAGTGACATATATGCCAGTTTGGACAGAGATCAGTGATTAAGAGCATGGACTTCAGATCAGACACACTTAAACTTGAATCAGAGTCCTACTACTTACCAACTGAATAATTAAGAGGAAATTATTTATCTTCTAAGTGATAGTTACGCCCATTTCACAGAGTTGTCAGTGGGATTGAATGAGATGTCTAAATAAAGCTTGGCATAGAAACTGGCTTACAAAAAAATATTATCTGCTGAATATACTTGGTTTGGGTAATTTTTTTAATTAAAATGTAAAGTGATCATTTCTACTTGGCACTATATAAGGGCCACAAAATGAGTTTTTGATAATGGGATAAAATGTACATATATTTCAATTACTATCTGTCAAATTAGGAATAGTTGGATATGTGTATTATTACAAAGTATGTATTACAATGTTTTCCTGTTGGTAAAGTTCTTCACAATGAGCCTAAAACTTTTTTATTTTTTTATAAGTTTGAATCCATTCCTTTTTCCATAAACCTGTTTTTTTTCTCCAACTTGCATTTCCCAGTTCAGCTTCTCACTATGGTTTATCCCAGACTGATTATTTCTGATATTATTTTTATCTGTGCTATCTTCTAACTGCAGGGAGGTTTCAGCCTTACTGCTCTAAGTTTAGATTTCAAAAGATATATAGATCTCTGCTTCAACCACATGGAGTTCATCAACTGATTTCTCTGCCTATTTGCTTTAGCAAAAGTCTTAGTGTCCCGGCAGTGCCGGCGGCAGTGATGGCGGCTCGGTGTGTGAGGCTGGCGCGGCACAACCTCCCGGCTTTGGCGTTGTCTCTCAGGTCCTCTCCTCGGCTGCTGTGCACAGCTACAAAGCAGAAGAACAATGGCCAGAACTTGGAGGAGGACGTGGGTCAGAATGAACAGAAGACAGATCTGCCCTCTGCAGAGAAGACACTGATGGAAGAGAAGGCCAAGCTGGAAGAGCAGCTGAAGGAGACCATGGAAAAATATAAGCGAGCTTTAGCAGATAGTGAGAACTTGCGGCAGAGGAGCCAAAAATTGGTGGAGGAGGCGAAACTATATGGCATTCAGGGCTTCTGCAAGGACTCGCTGGAGGTGGCAGACATTCTGGAGAAGGCAACACAGTGTGTCCCAAAGGAGGAGATTAGAGACGATAAACCGCACCTGAAGAACCTCTACGAGGGGCTCGTGATGACTGAGGTCCAGATCCAGAAGGTGTTCAGGAAGCACGGCTTACTCCGGCTGAACCCTGTGGGGGCCAAGTTCGACCCCTACGAGCACGAGGCCTTGTTCCACACGCCGGTTGAGGGCAAGGAGCCGGGCATGGTGGCGCTCGTTAACAAAGTGGGGTACAAGCTGCACGGGCGCACCCTGAGACCCGCCCTGGTTGGGGTGGTGAAGGAGGCGTAGCGGCCCTCACGGGCTCCGGGGCTTTGTTAGGATCACTCGCTGACTCGGGCCGCTTCATCTTTTCTGGTCTGTGGGTGCGCTTGACCTTTTCCTAAACCTTGTTGCCAGGCTTTAGTGACCAGTGGCTGGACAGGAAGTAAGCCAGTTGCACAGTTGTGTTAATGAACATTCGGGAGTTACTAGTTCCACGTGCTTACGGGACAGGCCGGCGGGACGCTACTGGACCCTAGGGTATCGGGAAAAACACCGTGTCTGCTCAGACTCGGGGGACGTCAGAGTATTTCAAGTGAATAAAGGGTCTTCAGGAATCCTGCTGTTCACTAGCTGGCTGCGCCGGCTGCACTGCGTCCTCTGCGTCTCCCTGTAGCACGCGACTTCCTGGACTGCTTAGCCCACCACCCGTCACTCAGTGAAGGCAAGGCAAGAGTTTAAACATTTTTCTTGCTAAGAAAAGTTGTACGATGCCCTTGGTGAAGAACATATTTGAGTTCGTTCATGATCAGTTACTGGCTCGCTGCTAAGAGCGATCATCTTCTGGCTTTGGGAGATGTGAGACCCGCGGGCACACCCTAACGTCCTCACCTCCTTATTTTGCCAGTAACTGAATTTGACACGCTCAGTTACGTTTGTCCTGTTTGTTCGTCTCTTTATAGAAAGGTTTAAATCTATACCCAACTAGTTACTAATGATCAGAAGGTACTTTCCCTAGTAAGATGGACTTTCTTAGAAATCTGAAAAAAAAAAAAAAAAAAAAAGTCTTAGTGTCCCTAGAAAGAATGATGTATGTTATGACCAATTAAGTTTTCTCTTTATTTTATTCAGTTGTCCTTTAAGTATTTGTTGAATTACTACTATGTGCTAGGCACCATGTTTTTTTTTAATTGAAGTATAGTTAATTTACAGTGTTGTGTTAATTTCAAGTGTACAGCAAAGTGATTCAGATATATATATGTGTGTATATATATATGTTCTTTTTCAGATTATTTTCCATTATAGGATATTACAAGATATTGAGTATAGTTCCCTGTGCTATATAGTAGGTCCTGGTGTTTACCTATTTTATATATAGTAGTGTGTGTATGGTAGTCCCAAACTCTTTGGTAACCATAAGTTTGTCTTCTATGTCTGTGAGTCTATTTCTGTTTTGTAAATAAGGTCATTTGTATCATTTTTTAGATTCTACACATAAATGATATTGTATGATGTCTGTCTTTCTCTGTCTGAATTACTTCACTTAATATGATAATCTCTAGGTCCATCCATGTTGCTGCAAATGGCATTATTTTATTCTTTTTTATGGCTGAGTAATAGTTCATTGTATATATACACCACATCTTCTTTCTCCATTCATCTGTCAATGGAAATTTAGCTAGCTTCCATGTCTTGGCTATTGTAAATGAACATTGCAGTGTAAGTATCTTTTTGAATTTGTTTTCTCCAGATGTATGCCCAGGAGTGGGATTGCTGGATCATAAGGTAGCTCTATTTTTAGTTTTTTAAGGAATCTCCATATTGTTCTCCATAGTGGCTGCACCAATTTACATTCCCACCAACAGTGTAGGAGGGTTTCATGTTAAACTCTGAGGAAGTAATGGTAAACCTGACACAATCCCTCAGTTAGAACCCACTGGTGGAGAGAGGCATCGAACAGATAATTAGAATACAGAATGTAAGTAATTTCCTTCCCCCAATCTTGTGGGCATCACGTGGTCCTGAAAGGCTTTATCAAGGAAATGATCTCAAAGCCAAGACCTGCAGGATGAAGGTCTTGACTCAGGGGTATGTATGGGGTGGAGAAGAGCATTCCACAGACAGAACCCAGCACATGTAAAGGTCAAGGAGTAAAGAGAGGTTGGTTTGCTCTGGGAATTACAATTACAAGGCTGGAGTGTAGTTGCAGGGGAGGGGAATGTAAGAAGCACCAGATGGTAATCCCCATGCAAACAATACCACAACAGGCACCTCACAGGTGATTTTAAACCAAGGTCTGACTCCCTAAAACTGAAATGCCTATCTCCTTGCTCTTTGATAACTATCCCGACAGCTTAGTAACATGGGTGCTCTCCTTTGCGACCATGTGCCCTCCTCTGTCAGACATTTAGTGCCAATGAGACTGATTCCAGAAACCACATTACAGCTCAGTCAGTACCCATGGAGGCCTGGACCAACTAGGCATTTTTCGTTCCTGTCACAAAGATCTCTTTTGTGGGCCTGGCACTGTCGGCCTCAGAGTGACTGTTTTCTTGCTCAGACTCATGCTAAATAGACACCAAAATTATTTGCTAAGCAGTATCTGTTGACCATAATTTCACATCTGCAGCGATGCACACACAGTGAAAAAGGACCAAGCACCACACCAGCTCAGGGCTCTGTGTTTTGGCAGATGGGCTTCAGCTGCCCAGATATTTTTTTGCACATTTTGAACCCCTCTTCATGGTAGATGCTGACTTATAATTATGGAAATAATCAGTATTCTTAGGACTTCATCCAGCCTTGATTTAATACTTAGGGTTGCATGAACTCTTTCCAATGGCACCACTCTGAAAGGTGAATCCTAGGGTTGTAATTATGAGAATAAACCCCAACTCCACCATTACCCAATCTATGAAAAATCAGGTAAGTACCTATGCTACATGAAGAGAGCATTTTGACACATGAAAAACACCAGTTAAAAAGGCTTAAGACAAAGGTGACTTTTTCATTGGCATTTGGTATTGCCTGGATCTAGCCTAGTATAATTCAATGTAGAAAAAGAGTGTGTGTATGAAAACTTCCTAGTTAAATTACATTTTATCCAGAACTCAGGAGACCAATTGGTCCACTATGAATGTGAAACTGCCAAAAAGCTGAGAGAAAATAAGGAGGGATTAGAGAAGTTTCCCAGTTGATCCACAATGGTCTCCAGCTTCTGTCAGTCCATACAGAAGGAGGAAAATAGTCACGATTACTTCAGCTGCCTTTTCTGTTTATTCTATGAAAGGTTAAGTTTGAGGCTTCATGCATAATCATTTTATTATACGTTCATCTCTGGTCCAACAAAATGACTGTAGGAGGAGTTGTTCAAATGGAATAGGATAATGTTGTGTGAGAAGGTTTTGTAATTTTAATATGCTGTACAAGTGTATGTTGTATTCTTTTTGCCAGCTTCTGTATGAGGAGACAGTAGGAAGCAGTGGAGTGAAGTGGTTAAGAGTGTGAGTTTGGAGCCTCAGCTCTCCCACCTCCCCACTGTATTGTTCTGAGCAAACCACTTGAGCTTCATGGGGCTCGATATCCCTCTGAAAAATGGAAAGAATAACAGAACTTAGCACCCCAGGAGCTGTAAGCAGTTGAGACTCCAGTGTAGCATGTGAGAGGATGACCAGTGAGAGATGAGGCAAGGTTTAACTTCCAGCTACAACCAGTCTCTCTAGACATCGGTTTCCTAAGCTGAAACTGACAGTAATGCTTAACTCAGGAGTGTTGTGAGAATAAACAAGACAGTACCCATGAGCAGTATGGGACAGCACTTCTGTTTGTCATTGGAAATGATGGCAGTGGGGAGCCAAGGCACCATCTTGAGCCTTCAGCCTTGTGTTTGGATCATCAAGCCTTTATCAGGGTTCTTTGGTTCCCCTGTAGTCAACTACTTTATGCAAAGACCAGTTTAGACTGGAACAAGAAAAAGCAGATATTACAGCTTCTACTTTACTTTCGAATCTTTAACTTGATTTCATTTTCCCATGCCCTTTTTTTTTTTTTAACATCTTTATTGGAGTATAATTGCTTTACAATGGTGTGTTAGTTTCTGCTTTATAACAAAGTGAATTAGTTATACATATACATATGTCCCCATACCTCTGCCCTCTTGTATCTCCCTCTCTCCCACCCTCCCTATCCCCTCCCTCTGGTGGTCACAAAGCATGGATCTGATCTCCCTGTGCTATGCGGCTGCTTCCCACTAGCTATCTATTTTACGTTTGGTAGTGTATATATGTCCATGCCACTCTCTCACTTTGTCCCAGCTTACCCTTCCCCCTCCCCGTATCCTCAAGTCCATTCTCTAGTAGGTCTGCATCTTTATTCCCATCTTGCCCCTAGGTTCTTAATGACCATTTTTTTTTTTTTTTAGATTCCATATGTGTTAGCATACGGTATTTGTTTTTCTCTTTCTGACTTACTTCACTCTGTATGACAGTCTCTAGTCCAACCACCTCACTAAAAATAACTCAGTTTTGTTCCGTTTTATGGCTGAGTAATATTCCATTGTATATATGTGCCACATCTGCTTTATCCATTCAAATGTTGATGGACACTTTGGTTGCTTCCATGTCCTGGCTATTGTAAAAAGAGCTGCAATGAATATTTTGGTACATGACTCTTTTTGAATTATGGTTTTCTCAGGGTATAAGCCCAGTAGTAGGATGGCTAGGTTGTATGGTAGTTCTATTTTGAGTTTTTTAAGGAACATCCATACTGTTCTCCGTAGTGGCTGTATCAATTTACATTCCCACCAACAGTGCAAGAGGGTTCCCTTATCTCCACACCCTCTCCAGAAGTTATTGTTTGTAGATTTTTTGATGATGGCCATTCTGACAAGTGTGAGATGATATCTCATTGTAGTTTTGATTTGCATTTCTCTAATGATTAATGATGTTGAGCATTCTTTCATGTGTCTGTTGGCAATCTGTATATCTTCTTTGGAGAATGTTTATTTAGGTCTTCTGGCCATTTTTGGATTGGGTTTTTTGTTTTTTTGATATTGAGCTGCATGAGCTGCTTGTAAATTTTGGAGATTAATCCTTTGTCAGTTGCTTCAATTGCACATATTTTCTCCCATTCTGAGGGTTGTCTTTTGGTCTTGTTTATAGTTTCCTTTGCTGTGCAAAAGCTTTTAAGCTTCACTAGGTCCATTTGTTTATTTGTGTTTTTATTTCCATTTCTCTAGGAGGTGGGTCAAAAGGATCTTGCTGTGATTTATGTCATAGAGTGTTCTGCCTATGTTTTCTTCTAAGAGTTTGATGGTGTCTGGCCTTACATTTAGGTCTTTAATCCATTTTGAGTTTATTTTTGTGTATGGTGTTAGGGAGTGTTCTAATTTCATTCTTTTACATGTAGCTGTACAGTTTTCCCAGGACAAATTATTGAAGAGGCTGTCTTTTCTCCACTGTATATTCTTGCCTCCTTTATCAAAGATAAGGTGACCATATGTGGGTGGGTTTATCTCTGGGCTTTCTATCCTGTTCCATTGATCTATATTTCTGTTTCTGTGCCAGTACCATACTGTCTTGATTACTGCAGCTTTGTAGTATAGTGTGAAGTCAGGGAGCCTGATTCCTTTAGCTCTGTTTTTCTTTCTCAAGATTGCTTTGGCTGCTCGGGGTCTTTTGTGTTTCCATACAAATTGTGAAATTTTTTGTTCCAGTTCTGTGAAAAATGCCAGTGGTAGTCTGAGAGGGATTGCATTGAATCTGTAGATTGCCTTGGGTAATAGAGTCATTTTCACAATGTTGGTTCTTCCAATCCAAGAACATGGTATATCTCTCCATCTATTTGTGTCATCTTTAATTTCTTTAATCAGTGTCATATAATTTTCTGCATACAGGTCTTTTGTCTCCTTAGGTAGGTTTATTCCTAGATATTTTATTCTTTTTGTTGCAATGGTAAATGGGAGTGTTTTCTTAATTTCACTTTCAGATTTTTCGTCATTAGTGTATAGGAATGCAAGAGATTTCTGTGCCTTAATTTTGTATCCTTCTACTTTACCAAATTCATTGATTAGCTCTAGTAGTTTTCAGGTAGCATCTTTAGGATTCTCTATGTATAGTATCATGTCATCTGCAAACAGTGACAGCTTTACTTCTTGTTTTCCAATTTGGATTCCTTTTATTTCTTTTTCTTCTCTGATTGCTGTGGCTAAAACTTCCAAAACTATGTTGAATAATAGTACTGAGAGTGGACAACTTTGCCTTGTTCCTGATCTTAGTGGAAATGCTTTCAGTTTTTCACCACTGAGGACGATGTTGGCTGTGATTTTGTCATATATGGCTTTTATTATGTTGAGGAAAGTTCCCTCTATGCCTACTTTCTGGAGGGTTTTTATCATAAATGGGTGTTGAATTTTGTCGAAAGCTTTTTCTGCATCTATTGAGATGATCATATGGTTTTTCTCCTTCAAATTTTTAATATGGTGTATCACGTTGATTGATTTGCATATATTGAAGAAGCCTTGCATTCCTTGGGTAAACCCCACTTGATCATAGTGTATGATCCTTTTAATGTGCTGTTGGATTCTGTTTGCTAGTATTTTGTTGAGGATTTTTGCATCTATGTTCATCAGTGATATTGGCCTGTAGTTTTCTTTTTTTGCAGTATCTTTGTCTGGTTTTGGTATCAGAGTGATGGTGGCCTCGTAGAATGAGTTTGGGAATGTTCCTCCCTCTGCTCTATTTTGGAAGAGTTTGAGAATGATAGTTGTTAGCTCTTCTCTAAATGTTTGATAGAATTCGCCTGTGAAGCCATCTGGTCCTGGGCTTTTGTTTGTTGGAAGATTTTTAATCACAGTTTCAATTTCAGTGCTTGTGATTGGTCTGTTCATATTTTCTATTTCTTCCTGGTTCAGTCTCGGAAGGTTGTGCATTTCTGAGAATTTGTCCATTTCTTACAAGTTGTGCATTTTATTGGCATAGAGTTGCTTGTAGTAACCTCTCATGATCCTTTGTATTTCTGCAGTGTCAATTGTTACGTCTTCTTTTTCATTTCTAATTCTTTTGATTTCAGTCTTCTCCCTTTTTTTCTTGATGAGTCTGGCTAATGGTTTATCAATTTTGTTTATCTTCTCAAAGAACCAGCTTTTAGTTTTATTGATCTTTGCTATCATTTCCTTCATTTCTTTTTCATTTATTTCTGATCTGATCTTTATGATTTCTTTCCTTATGCTAACTTTGGGGTTTTTTTGTTCTGCTTCCTCTAATTGCCTTAGGTGTAAGGTTAAGTTGTTTATTTGAAATGTTCTTGTTTCTTAAGGATTGTATTGCTATAAACTTCTCTCTTAGAACTGCTTTTGCTGCCTCCCATAGGTTTTGGGTCATCATGTTTTCATTGTCATTTGTTTCTAGGTGTTTTTTGATTCACTCTTTGATTTCTTCAGTGATCTCTTGGTTATTAAGTAGTGTGTTGTTTAGCCTCCATGCGTTTGTATTTCTTACAGTTTTTTCCTGTAATTGATATCTAGTCTCATAACATTGTGGTCAGAAAAGACACTTGATACGATTTCAGTTTTCTTAAATTTACCAAGGCTTGATTTGTGACCCAAGATATGATCTATCCAGGAGAGTGTTTCATGAGCACTTGAGAAGAATGTGTATTCTGTTGTTTTTGGATGGAGTGTCCTAGAAATATCAATTAAGTCCATCTTGTTTAATGTATCATTTAAAGGTTGTGTTTCCTTATTTATTTTCATTTTGGATGATCTGTCCATTGGTGAAAGTGGGGTGTTAAAGTCCCTTACTATGACTGTGTTATTGTCGATTTCCCCTTTTATGAGTGTTAGTGTTTGCCTTATATATTGAGGTGCTCCTATGTTGGTTGCATAAATATGTACAATTTTTATATCTTCTTCTTGGATTGATCCCTTGATCATTATGTAGTGTCCTTCTTTGTCTCTTGTAATAGTCTTTGTTCTAAAGTCTATTTTGTGTGATGTGAGAATTGTTACTCCAGCTTTCTTTTGATTTCCATTTGCATGGAATATCTTTTTCCATCCCCTCACTTTCAGTCTGTATGTGTACTTAGGTCTGAAGTGGGTCTCTTGTAGACAACATATATACGAATCTTGTTTTTGTATCCATTCAGCCAATCTACGTCTTTTGGTTGGAGCATTTAATTCATTTACATTTAGGGTAATTATCGATATGTATGTTCCTATTACCATTTTCTTAATTGTTTTGGGTTTATTATTGTAGGTCTTTTCCTCCTCTTGTGTTTCCTGCCTAGAGAAGTTCCTTTAGCATTTGTTTTAAAACTGGTTTGGTGGTGCTGAATTCTCTTAGCTTTTGCTTGTCTGTAAACTTCTTAATTTCTCCATCAAATCTGAATGAGATCCTTGCTGGGTAGAGTAATCCTGGTGTAGATTTTTATCCTTCATCACTTTAAATATGTCCTGCCACTCCCTTCTGGCTTGCAGAGTTTCTGCTGAAAGATCAGCTGTTAACCTTATGGGGATTCCCTTATGTGTTATTTGTCATTTTTCCCTTGCTGCTTTTAATATTTGTTCTTTGTATTTAATTTTTGATAGTTTGATTAATATGTGTCTTGGCATGTTTCTCCTTGGATTTATCCTGTATGGGACTCTCTGTGCATCCTTGACTTGATTAACTATTTCCTTTCCCATATTAGGGAAGTTTTCAAATATAATTTCTTCAAATATTTTCACAGTCCCTTTCTTTTTCTCTTCTTCTTCTGGGACCCCTATAATTCGAATGTTGGTGTGTTTAATGTTGTGCCAGAGGCCTCTGAGACTGTCCTCAATTCTTTTCACTCTTTTTTCTTTATTCTGCTCTGCAGTAGTTATTTCCACTATTTTATCTTCCAGGTCACTTATCCGTTCTTCTGCCTCAGTTGTTCTGCTATTGATCCCTTCTAGAGAATTTTTAATTTCATTTATTGTGTTGTTCATCACTGTTTGTTTGCTCTTTAGTTCTCTTAGGTTCTTGTTAAACGTTTGTTGTATTTTCTCCATTCTATTTCCAAGATTTTGGATCATCTTTACTATCATTATTCTGAATTCTTTTTCAGGTAGACTGCCTATTTCCTCTTCATTTGTTAGGTCTGGTGGGTTTTTGCCTTGCTCCTTCATCTGCTGTGTGTTTCTCTGTCTTCTCATTTTGCTTAACTTACTGTGTTTGGGGTCTCCTTTTTGCAGGCTGCAGATTCGTAGTTCCCTTTGTTTTTGGTGTCTGTCCCCAGTGGCTAAGGTTGGTTCAGTGGGTTGTGTAGGTTTCCTGGTGGAGGGGACTAATAACTGTGTTCTGGTGGAAGAGGCAGGATCTTGTCTTTCTGGTGGGCAGGTCCATATCTGTTGGTGTGTTTTGGGGTGTCTGTGGCCTTATTATGATTTTAGGCAGCCTCTGTGCTAATGGGTTGTGTTGTGTTCCTGTCTTGCTAGTTGTTTGGCATAGGGTGTCCAGCACTGTAGCTTGCTGGTAGTTGAGTGGAGCTGGGTCTTGGTGTTGAGATGGACATCTCTGGGAGATTTTTGCCATTTGATATTACATGGAGCTGGAAGGTCTCTTGTGGACCAGTGTCCTGAACTTGGCTCTCCCACCTCAGTGGCACAGCCCTGACGCCTGGCTGGAGCACCAAGAGCCTGTCCTCCACATGGCTCAGAATAAAAGGGAGGAAGAAAAGAAAGAAAGAAAAAAGAAGATAAAATAAAATAAAATAAAATAAAATAAATTTATTAAAATAAAAAATAATTATTTAGAAAAAAATTTTTTAAGTAAAAAAAAAAAAAGAAAAAAGCGGACATGCAGAACCCTAGGACAAATGGTAAAAGCAAAGTTATACAGACAAAATCACACACAGAAGCATACACATACACACTCAAAAAGAGAAAAAGGGAAAAAAATATGTATTTCGTTGTTCCCAAAGTCCACCTCCTCAATTTGGGATGATTCTTTGTCTATTCAGGTATTCCACAGATGCAGGGTACATCAAGTTGACTGTGGAGATTTAATCCGCTGCTTCTGAGGCTGCTGGGAGAGACTTCCCTTTCCCTTCTTTGTTCGCACAGCTCCCAGGGTTCAGCTTTGGATTTGGACCAGCCTTTGCCTTTAGGTTGCCTGAGGGCGTTTGTTCTTTGCTCAGACAGGACGGGGTTAAGGAAGCAGGTGATTCGGAGTCTCTGGCTCAATCAGGCCGGGGGGAGGGAGGGGTATGGATGCAGGGCGAGCCTGCAGTGGCAGAGGCCGGCGTGGCGTTGCACCAGCATGAGGCATGCCGTGCATTCTCCCGGGGAAGTTGTCCCTGGATCAAGGGACCCTGGCAGTGGCGGGCTGCACAGGCTCCCGGGAGGGATGGTATGGATGGTGACCTGTGCTTGCACACAGGCTTCTTGGTGGTGGCAGCAGCAGCCTTACCGTCTCATGCCCGTCTCTGGGGTCCGTGCTGATAGCTGCGTCTCGCGCCTGTCTCTGTAGCTCCTTCAAGGTGTGCTCTTAATCCACTCTCCTCGCCCACCAGGAAACAAAGAGGCAAGAAAAAGTCTCTTGCCTCTTCGGCAGCTCCAGACTTTTTCCTGGACTCCCTCCCGGCTAGCTGTGGCGCACTAGCCCTTTCAGGTTGTGTTCACGCAGCCAACCCCAGGCCTCTCCCTGGGACCTGACCTCCGAAGCCCGAGCTTCAGCTCCCAGCCCCGACCTGTCCCAGCGAGTGAGCAGACAAGCCTCTCGGGCTGGTGAGTGATGGTTGGCACCAATCCTCCGTGCAGGAATCTCTCCACTTTGCCCTCTGCACCCCTGTGGCTGCGCTCTCCTCTGTGGCTGCAAAGCTTCCCCCCTCCGTCCCCCGCAGTCTCCGCCCATGAAGGGGCTTCCTAGTGTGTGGAAACCGTTCCTCCTTCACAGCTCCCTCCCACTGGTGCAGGTCCCGTCCCTATTCTTTTGTCGCTGTTTTTTCTTTTTTCTTTTACCCTACCCAGGTACATGAGGAGTTTCTTGCCTTTTGGGAGGTCTGAGGTCTTCTGCCAGCATTCAGTGGGTTTTCTATAGGAGTAGTTCCACGTGTAGATGTATTTCTGATGTATCTGTGGGGAGGAAGGTGATCTCCGCGTCTTACTCTTCCGCCATCTTGAAGCTCCTCCCTTCCCATGATCTTTTACTGAGATTTGGGGAGGTAGGAAGAGCTCCTCATCCACTATTTCCTGTCAGCTAATCCTCTGCAGACTGTAACTGTGGGGAAGGCACTTGGGTGACACCTGTGATGTCAGTGTGGCTCAAGTAATCCTCTGGGCTTGTAGGCAGAGAGGTGGACAACAGGGGTACCCATTCACATGCGACAAATATTTATTTAGCACTCACTGTATGCTGGGACCTGAACTGGGAGCAGGGGATACAGCAGTGAATGTGAAGACAAACATCGCTATCCACCTGAAGCTTACATTTAAAGGGGGAGATGAACAATAAACAAAGGAAAAACTAAGTAAAGCAGACGGTATTAAGTGCCATGGAGAACAATGAAGCAAGGAGGATGATGGAGAATGAGAGGCGGGATTGCACTCCTCATGGAACTCTAAGGCAAAAGTGTTCGGTGTGCTTGTTCTATGTCTACTTGACTGTAGAGTCATGATGAGAGAATCAAGAGAGGGCAGTTAGAACTGCTGGTGCCAACAGCTGCATCTTCCATTCAGGGTGGGGATGCTACATTCAACATCTGAGACAAACCAAGCCTGCTGCCTGGGATTCTGCCCTTGAAACATGTTTATTCCTCAGTGTTAGAGATAATTCTCCTCTGGGTCCTGTCTGGGTCTGCAAACTTGGTCCCTCATCCTCACCTGATGCTCTCTAGGCTATGCCGCCATCCTAAATGGTTTTGGAGGCAAGCACACATTTATATTGTGATTGATGTAAAGTTTTCCTTCTATAATCCCATCAGACAACAATGAACTGATAAAGCCTGATTTCTATTATTTGAGAATAAGAATTATGTCATCATGGACAATGAGATAAACCCCAAGTCTCAGTTTAGCACAGTATTTCAATAACTCTTCTTACCCAGTTTTTAAATGAGAATTGCCAATAGGTACTTCTACTGATATGAATTTTACATCCTTTACTTTCTTTCCCTACTCTTTCCTTTAGTTGTTAATAGGCAGTGAAGTAACCAAATTTGGGCTTTTAAATAAAAGAAGGAGGCTGAGAAAAGTGGGAATGTTACACTAAGGGACACTCAAATTTTAAATCATAAAGAGTTAACTGCTTTCTCTAACATTACTGGCTCCTTCAGTAATGTGGCTTATTGTATATTGCGCTTTACTTTAAATGTCTGAATTTTATGAAGCTGATGTAATCTTTGGTACTAATTGCCAGTACTTTAAGAAAACGTTGTTGATATAAGAGAATGTCCTCATTTCATTTTTTTAAACTGTACTTTGTGCCCCATATGACATATGCACATAACACAGAATAAAAACGCACACTGGAAACATTGTGAAAAGTTTCCCACTAGAGTAGAGTGGCACATGTAGGAGTGAAAAATATCTATACCCAAATTGGAAATGATTTATGACCACGCAGGACTTGGTTTTAGGTGGGCCATGAAGGATCTTGTAACAAAAATAGCATCTAGAAAGTGTACACATTTTGGAAATATTATTGAGATGTTTATCATTCCCTTTTTCTAGTTTGTCGAAAAAACACTTCCTCCACTGAAGAAAAAAAATTAGAATTCATTTAGAGAGAGTGCTTCACAAACAACCTTTTGAATTAAGAAAACATTCATTTTGATGGCAAAATTATATTCTTTAATAGCACAGTTTAAAATTCATTTCATTTTCTGGGCCAAGTGTTTTTCACTATTCCAAAATAACATTCATTGTATCATTATCTTTTATAAGTTAATGATTTAGTAGTAAAACTTAGTCCTAGAATTTTTCAAGAGAAGACAAAATCTATGTAATGTTTTGTTAATATATTAATTTCATGTGAAGTAAGAAGATAGATGTCTTTATAATTTGTTTTTTATAGTATGAAAAATTAAAAATTATTGCAGTCTGGCAACTCAATTCAATTCTATTCTTTTATCTTACTCTAAAAATTTCCTTAATGTATAAAATGTTTAAAATTTTAACATTTAAATATTATCTTAATTATGTTTTTTCCTGTGACTGACTTGACTGTCAGTTCTTGAAGGTCAAGAACTATACTCATAAATGATATCTGTCAACATTACTATGTTCTTCGTAGGTTTCAATGCATGTGAGTTGGACTTGCTAGAGGACCTATTCAACCCCCAGAAAAACTGAGTGGCAAAGGTAAATAAGCAGTGTTCCAGTCCAAATCAAAAGAGCACTATAGAATATTTTATCAGTCACATACTTACATGGTTTATAAAGGTAACTACTGATATAATAGCTCTTTAAAGAACATTAAAGCACAGTTTTATATTCTCTAGAGTTGTAGTATTCAAATTTTAAATTTTACATTCTTATCTACTAAGAATTTTAAAGCACGCATTCCCAATAATAAATTTTGATGCATACCATTTATGTAATCATAGCCATTTATTTACACATATTTATTTATGTATGTATATAATTATGTACATTTTGAAACATATAATTTATAAATTAGAAGAGTATACAGTGAGGCTGAAAAAAGATAATATCACCGTAATATAAATTTAGGGCACAGTTTCTCATTAGTAATATGGATTTGTGACATGCGTTAAACAGTTTGTCAATAATTTGGAAGATCCGTCTCTTTTCTTGTCATATCGGCTTAGATGACCATTGTCTATATGTTGCTATGGAACAGATGGTACAGTCAGGCCAAGGGTATAAGAATATTAATTCTGCCAGTTTCTTAATTTTGCTTGTACTTGGCAAAATACCAAGATTGCCAATTTCTTGTTTTTCCTGTGCTTCTTGGAAGAAGCCACTTGTTCACTTTTGTAAGGATTTGTTTAGTTAATACTAAATAATATGATCTATAAACCAACTTATCCATGCATCCTAAGACTATAGTATGTTACAGTATGTTTTATTTATTTTTTAAATGATTTTTTATTGTGATAAAAGTCACATAATATAAAACATACTATTTTAACCATAACTGTACAGTTCAGTCATACTAACTTTCACATTGTTGTGCAACTCTCACCATCATCCATCTCCCAAATTTTTCACCTTCCTAAACTGAAACTCTGTCCCCTTTAAACACTAACTCCCCAATCACCTCCCCTGCCTCAGTCCCTGGCATCTACCAACATACTTTCTGACTCTATGAATTTGACTATTCTAGTCTCCATGTATAAGTGGAATCAAATAGAATTTGTCTGCACCTAATGTATATTGGATTGCACTTTTAAGGTTAACTTAATATATGTCCTGCAAACGGATTGTACCTTTATTTTTTCCCCTGTGATATACAGTCGGCACTCAGCAGCCATCTACTTCATACATAGTAGTGTACATATGTCAATCTCAGTGTTCCAATCCATCCCAGCACCCCTTGGCATCCATACATTTGTTCTCTACACCTGTGTCTCTATTTCTGCTTTGCAAATATGTTCATCTGTACCATTTTTCTAAATTCCACATATATGCATTTATATACATTATTTGTTTTTCTCTTTCTGACTTACTTCACTCTGTATGACAGTCTCTAGGTCCATCCAAGTCTCTGCAAATGGCACATTTTCGTTCATTTTATGGATGAGTAATATTCCATTGTATATATGTACCACATCTTCTTTATCCATTCCTCTGTTGATGGATATTTAGGTTGTTTCCATGTCCTGGCTATTGTAAATAGTGCTTCAATGAACATTGTGGTGCATGTATCTTTTGGAATTATGGTTTTCTCCAGGTATATGCCCAGGAATGGGATTGCTGGGTCATATGATAGTTCTATTTTTAGTTTTTTAAGGAACCTCCATACTGTTCTCCATGGCGGCTCTATCAATTTACATTCCCACCAACAGTGCAAGAGGGTTCCCTTTTCTCCACACCCTTTCAAGCATTTGTTGTTTGTAGATATTTTGATGATGGCCATTCTGACTGGTGTGAGGTGGTACCTCATTGTAGTTTTGATTTGCATTTCTCTAATAATTAGTGATGTTGAGCATCTTTTCATGTGCCTCTTGGCCATCTGTATGTCTTCTTTGGAGACATGTCTATTTACGTCTTCTGCCCATTTTTTGATTGGGTTTTTTTTTTTTTAATATATTGAGCTCCATGAGCTGTTTATATATTTTGGAGATTAATCCTTTGTCAATTGCTTAGTTTGCAAATATTTTCTCCCATTCTGAAGGTTGCTTTTTGTCTTGTTTATGGTTTCCTTTGCTGTGCAAAATCTTTTAAGTTTCATTAGGTCCCATTTGTTTATTTTTGTTTTTATTTTCATTACTCTAGGAGGTGGGTCAAAAAAAATCTTGTGGCGATTTATGTCAGAGTGTTCTGCCTATGTTTTCCTCTAAGAGTTTTATAGTGTCTGGCCTTACATTTAAGACTTTAATCCAGTGAGAGTTTATTTTTGTGTATGGTGTTAGGGAGTGTTCTAATTTCATTCTTTTACATGTAGCTGTCCTGTTTTCCCAGCACCACTTATTGAAGAGATTGTCTTTTCTCCATTGTATATTCTTGCCTTGTTTGTCATAGATTAGTTGACCATAGGTGCGTGGGTTTATCTCTGGGCTTTCTATCCTGTTCCATTGATCTATATTTCTGTTTTTGTGCTGGTACCATACTGCCTCGATTACTGTAGCTTTGTAGTATAGTCTGAAGTCAGGGAGCCTGATTCCTCCAGCTCCATTTTTCTTTCTCAAGATTGCTTTGGCTATTTGGGATCTTTTGTGTTTCCATACAAATTGTAAATTTTTTTGATCAGTTCTGTGAAAAATGCCATTGGTAATTTGATAGGGATTGCATTGAATCTGTAGATTGCTTTGGGTAGTATAGTCATTTCCACAATATTGATTCTTCCAATCCAAGAACATGGTATATCTCTCCCAACTGTTTGTGTTGTCTTTCATTTCTTTCATCAGTAACTTATAGTTTTCTGCATACAGGTCTTTTGCCTCCTTAGGTAGGTTTATTCCTAGGTATTTTATTCTTTTTGATGCAATGGTAAAAGGGATTGTTTCCTCAATTTCTTTTTCTGATCTTTCATCGCTAATGTATAGGAATGCAAGAGATTTCTGTGCATTTATTTAGTATCCTGCAACTTTACCAAATTCATTGATTATCACCAGTAGTTTTGTGGTGGCATCTTTAGGATTTTCTATGTATAGTATCGTGTCATCTGCAAACAGTGACAGTTTTACTTCTTCTTTTCCACTTTGGATTCCTTTTATTTCTTTTTCTTCTCTGATTGCCATGGCTAGGACTTCCAAAACTATGTTGAATAATAGTGGTGAGAGTGGGCACCCTTGTCTTGTTCCTGATCTTAGAGGAAATGCTTTCAGTTTTTCACCATTGAGAATGATGCTTGCTGTGGGTTTGTCATATATGGCCTTTATTATGTTGAGGCTGGTTCCCTCTACACCCACTTTCTGGGAAGTTTTTATCATAAATGGGTGTTGAATTTTGTCAGAATTTTTCTCGGCATCTATTGAGATGATCATATGGTTTTTATTCTTCAGTGTGTTAATATGGTGTATAACACTGATTGATTTACATATATTGAAGAATCCCTGCATCCCTGGGATAAATCCCATTTGATCATGGTGTATGATCCTTTTAATGTGTTGTTGGATTCTGATTGCTAGTATTTGGTGAGGATTTTTGTGTCTATGTTCATCAGTGATATTGGTCTGTAATTTTCTTGTTTTGTGATGTCTTTTTCTAGTTTTGGTATCAGGGTGATGGTGGCCTCATAGAATCAGCTTGGGAATATTCCTTTTTCTGCAATTTTTTGGAAGAGTTTGAGAAGGATGGGAGTTAGCTCTTCTCTAAATATTTGATACAATTTGTCTGTGAAGCTATCTGGTATGGACTTTTGTTTGCTGGAAGATTTTTAATCACAGTTTTAATTTCATTATTTGTGATTGGTCTGTTCATATTTTCTATTTCTTCCTGGTTCAGTTTTGGAAGTTTGTACCTTTCTAAGAATTTGTCCATTTCTTCCAGGTTATCCATTTTATTGGCATATAGTTGCATGTAGTAGTCTCTTATGATCCTTTGTATTTCTGCAGTGTCATTTGTAATTTCTCTTTTTTCATTTCTAATTTTATTGATGTGTGTCCTCTCCCTTTTTTCTTGATGAGTCTGGCTAAAGGTTTATCAATTTTGTTTATCTTCTCAAAGAACAAGATTTTAGTTTCATTGATCTTTGCTATTGTTTTCTCCATTTCTATTTCATTTATGTGTGCTCTGATTTTTATGATTTCTTTCCTTCGATGAACTTTGGGTTTTGTTTGTTATTCTTTCTCTAATTGCTTTAGCTGTAAGGTTCAGTTGTTTATTTGAGAATTTTCTTGTTTCTTGAGATGGGTTTGTATGGCTATAAACTTCCCTCTTATAACTGCCTTTGCTACATCCCATAGGTTTTGTGTCATCATGTTTTCATTGTCATTTGTTTCTAGGTATTTTTTGATTTCCTTTTTGATTTCATCAGTGATCTCTTGGTTATTTAGTAGCATATTGTTTAGTCTCCTTGTGTCTGTGTTTTTTACAGATTTATTCCTGTAAATGATTTCTTTCTTTTTTCTAAAAAATTTTTTTTATTTATTTAGCTGTGCTGGGTCTTAATTGTGGCACATGGGATCTTCATTTGTGGCATGCAAACTCTTAGTTGCTGCATGTGGGATCTAGTTTCCTGACCAGGCATCAATCCTGGGGCCCCTGCATTGGGAGTGCAGAGTCTTAGCCACTGGACCACCAGGGAAGTTCCCTGTAATTTATTTCTAATCTTGTAGCTTTGTGGTCATTAAAGATGTTTTATATGATTTTAATTTTCTTAAATTTACAGAGGCTTGGGACTTCCCTGGTGGCACAGTGGTTAAGAATCCTCCTACCAAAGCAGGGGACATGGGTTCAAGCCCTGGTCTGGGAAGAACCCACATTCCTCAGAGCAACTATGCCTGTGCACCACAACTACTGAGCCTGCTCTCTAGATCCCACGAGCCACAGTTACTGAACCCCACGTGCCACAACTACGGAAGCCTGCATGCCTAGAGTCCATGCTCCACAGCTAGAGAAGCCACCACAATGAGAAGACCGCACACCACAATGAAGGATAGCCCCCGCTCACCACAACTAGACAAAGCCCGCATGCACAAAGGCCCAACATAGTCAAAAATAAATAAATAAATATATAAATTTATATAAAAAAAATTTACTGAGGCTTGATTTGTGACTCAAGGTTTGATCTATCCTGGAGAACATTCCACATGCACTTGAGAAGAAAGTGTAATCTGCTGCCTTTGGATGGAATGTCCTATAAATATTGATTAAATCTAACTGGTCTATTGTGTCTTTTAAAGCTTGTGTTTCCTTATTAATTTTGTGTGGATGATCTGTCTATTGGTGTAAGTGGGGTGTTAAAAGTCCCCCACTATTACTTTGTTACTGTTGATTTCCCCTTTTATGGCTGTTAGCACTTGCCTTATATATTAAGGTGCTTCTACATTGAGTGCGTAAATATTTATAATTGTTTTCTCTTCTTCTTGGATTGTTCCCTTGGTCATTATGTAGTGTCCTTCCTTGTCTCTTGTAACAGTCTTTATTTTAAAGTCTATTGCTACTCCAGCTTTCTTTTGATTTCCATTTGCATGGAATATATTTTTCCACCCCCTCATTTTCAGTCTGTATGTGTCCCTAGGTTCGAAGTGGGTCTTTGGAGACAACGTATATAGGAGTCTTCTTTTTGTATCCATTCAGCCAGTCTTTGTCTTTTGGTTGGCGCATTTAGTCCATTTACATTTAAGGTAATTATCGATATGTATGTTCCTATTACCATTTTCTGAATTGTTCTGGGGCTTTTTTTGTAAGTCTTTTTCTTCTCTTGTGTTTCCTGCCTAGAGTAGTTCCTTTAGCATTTGTTGTAAAGCTGGTTTGGTTGTGCTGAATTCCCTTAGCTTTTGCTTATCTGTAAAACTTTTGATTTCTCCATCAAATCTGAATGAGATCCTCATTGAGTAGAGTAATCTTGGTTGTAGGTTTTTCCCTTTCATCACTTTAAATATGTTCTGCCACTCCCTTCTGGCTTGCAGATTTTCTGCTGAAAAATCAGCTGATAACCTTATGGGGATTCCCTTTTATGTTGTTTGTTGCTTTTCCTTTGCTGCTTTTAGTATTTTTTCTTTGCATTTAATTTTTGTTGGTTTGATTAATATGTGTCTCAGCGTGTTTCTCCTTGGGTTTATCCTGTATGGGACTCTCTGCACTTCCTGGACTTGGGTGCCTATTTCCTTTCCCATGTTAGGGAAGTTTTTGACAATAATCTCTTCAAACATTTTCTCAGACCCTTTCTCTTTCTCTTCTTCTTTTGGGACCCTTATAATTCGAATGTTGGTATGTTTAACATTGTCCTAGAGGTCTCTGAGACTGTCCTCATTTCCCTTCATTCTTTTTTCTTTATTCTGCTCCTTGGCAGTTATTTTCACCATTCTATCTTCCAGCTCACTTATTCATTCTTCTGCTTCACTTATTCAGCTATTGATTCCTTATGGTGTATTTTTTGTTTCAGTTATTGCGTGTTTATCGCCATTCATTTGTTCTTTAGTTCTTTTAGTTCCTTTTTACACACTTCTTGTATTTCCTCAATCTGTGCCTCCATTCTATTTCTGAGATTTTGGGTCATCTTTAGTATCATTACTCTGAATTCTTTTTCAGGTAGATTGCCTATTTCATCTTCATTTAATTGGTCTTTTATGTTTTTACTGTGCTCCTTCCTCTGTAACATATTTACCTGTCATCTCATTTCTCTCAGTGCATGGGGCTGTGTTCCTGTCTTGCTGGTTGTTTGGCCTGAGGTGTCCAACACTGGAGCTTGCAAGCAGTTGGATAGAGCCTGGTCTTTGTGGCAAGATGAGGACCTCTGGGAGAGATCAAACCAATTAATATGTCCTGGGGCCTGAAGTTCTCTGTTAGTCCAGCAGCTTGGACTTGGTGCTCCCACCAGGGGCTCACACCTGACCCCTGGCCTGGGAACCAAGACCCTGCAAGCTGTGCAGCATGGCAAAAAAAAAAAAAAAAGCAAAAAACAGACAACAAACAAGAGCAGAACAATAACAAAGAATAAAAAATAATATAAAATTAGAAAAATAAAAAATATAGTAGAAACGATAAAAGTAAAAATGAAACCACAAGCAGAAAACAAACACAGCAACAGAACCAAAAAAAATAACCAAAAAACAAAAATAAAAACCAAAAAAAAAATTAAAAAACAAATTAAAAAAAAGTAAAAATTCCCTGGTGCCTCCTATATCAGTGTCTTTGTCCCCATGGTGAGCTACATCCAACCACTGCCTCCCCGGAAGGGCCTCTGAGGCTTCTAGGTAGGTCTCTGTACCAGCTGTGTCAGCCCCACCTCTGTGTGTGTTCCTTTCACCAGTGTCTGCTCCTGAAGCTGGCCCAGATCACACGTGCCCACACAGGCCTGCTGGGGTACAGGCTTCCCTGGGCATGTCTGCCTTGGCCAGCATAACTGTCAGAGGCTTTGGAAGGGGATGGTGTTTGGCCTGCCTGGACCCACATGCCCAGAGGAGGCTTTGTCAGGGGCAGGGCCCAGGCCTGGGTCTTGCTAGGCCGGAGGAGGCCCTGTCAGGGTGGTGTGTGGGTCACTAGGACCCACACAGCCTGCGGGGGCTTTGTGAGGGGTGGTGTTCGGGCCCACCAGGATCCACGCAGTGAGAGGAGGCCTTGGTGTGGGTGGGGCTCAGGCCCGGGATGCAGCATCAGGAGGAAGCCTTGTCAGGGGTGGTGGGTGGGCCTCTGAGAACTGCATGGCCCTTGGTGGCCCTGAGGGGGCAGGGTCCAGGCCCAGGACCTGCTTGGCAGGAGGAATCCCCACCAGGGTGGCATGCAGGTCGCTGGGACCCACGTAGCCAGAGGAGGCCCTCTAGGGGCAGGGCTCAGACGCAGGACCATAGCAGGCTCGCCAGGGCTTGAGGGGCAGGCAAGCTTGCTCAGGTGTGCACCTCTATCACTTTCCAAGGGGGCCAGGCTGGCGGGAGAGGAAGGGCATTGCAATGGCAGCCCTGCCCCCAACATGCAACTCAACAATGGCTCCCCACTTTCCTGGTGGACTTGGCCTCCCCCACCAACCCTCCTGGCCATGGAGTCCTTCCTCCCTACCACCTCAGGCCATCTCCCCAATGCCAACAGCCGTCCCCTTCCTGGGTCCACCCTCCAAACCCCACTCTTCGGCACTTAGTCCCCCTCCCCACCAGGAGACACAGTCCAGGCCGGGGTTCACAGGGCTGTGGCACAGACCACACCACAGGCTCTGCTCTATCCTGCTCCCCACAGAGTGGTTGCCACACTCCCCTGCAAGCCCCCAAACCCCTGAAGGTCCCCCTCCATCCCCGCTGAACCCCCTGCCACAAATGTGTCCCCCTGAGTGCCGGAATCTCTCTTCTCCCCCAGACCCCCCCAGGGATGCTGGCCTCTTTCCATCTCCACCCCTCCTCCCCACCTCCTTCCCCACCACACCCCACCCGGTTATGCAGGGACCCCTCCCATCCCTCTAGGTGTTCGAGGTCCCCCACCAGCGCCCAGCAGGCACCTCGTGAGAACTGCTCTGATGTCCCCCTACTGCACCTGTGAGGACACGTGAATTCCACGTTCTCCTACTCCACCATCCTGACCTGCAGTATGTTTTAGAAACAAGTGCAGATTCTCCCAGTCTTCCAGAGGATATGTTGTATAACAAACATGACCCTTTCTCTTCTGAATCAAGGAGTAAGGAGAGGCATCGAGGGAGGGCTCTAGTGATAGTCATATATGGAATATAGTAAATCTTAATGAATTTCTTGCTTATAGATTAAAAAATATATAAATAAGAACTTTATAATTTTTTTCTAAACCTAAGTGATTTACGTAGAATATTCCTTCCAAAATTTTGGAATCACATATTCTATGTAAAAATATTCTGTGGTGAAATACTCCAATATACATTTATTTGTTTAGAAAAACTACCCACTATATTGTGATGAGATATACACATTTATTGCAAACATATCAAAATACAGTATTTGAATTAAAGCAGATAAGAAAAAATATACATAAAAGGAAGCTTTAGTGTTTTATTTTCCTGCCATTGTGGATTGTTTTGTGGACACCACTTTGGAAAACACTTTTCTGGGGACTGAAGACCTGTTGGTAGAAATTTACACTTTGTTTTCAAGCAAGAGAGAAAGTACGAATGATTCAGAATAAAGTGATCACAATAGGTGACCACATTTAAAACTTTCCTCTTTTCCTACCTTCTCAGAAGTAATTATACTTAGAGATGTGAACTGGACCCTCTATTCTCTTTGTTCTGCCCTTATCTGAATTCTCAAGCCTCCAGTGGACTCTAATAATCACCCAGAACCTTATATTTAATTCACAAATTCTCTAAGACATACTACTTTATCTTCAAATCTGTTACTCGAGATGAAAGGCAGGATTCTGAATCTTTGAGCTAAGGAATAGGGTCATTCTGTCAGGGTGGAGGAATGATGTGGAGAGCATAAATTAAGTTGAGAGATCATATGCTTTGTTTTCTGAACCATAAACTATGGTGGTAACTGAACAGGTAGTATTTTTTGCTGCTTCTAAGCTTTACTATTACTTCTGGTATAATTATTATCTATAGATTCATGTGTGCATTCAATAGTGAGCTTACTTTATTTTATATTTAACCTACTAAATGATATACCTATTTCTTCCCTTTCTTTTATAAATTTGTTATAGTAATGCCTATATTTGTTAATTCAAAAGCTGAACATTATTTTCTTCATTCTGTTGCATAAATAAAGTATTGAATGTTTATCACTTTTGGATAAGAATGGTCAAATGATAATTGCATTCACATTTTTGGTAGTAGTTTTCTCTTACTCTAATTTGTTAAAACACTTTTGCATGTGCAATAGTCTTATTAAATCAGGCATTCCTTACATGTTATTAATTAACGTGTGTAATGTCTATCTTGAAAACTCAATTTTACAAATTACATTACTCCATGAGAGTATCCCTGGACCTTCATCAAGTCTGATTTCTAAATAATTTCAAAGTGAAAAGAATTTTTAATAAGAAAATAAACTAAAATCCATTTCACAATCATATTTAGCAGGAAAACATTGCACCACAGACTTTCAAGTATCACTTGGATGGTTTTGCAGGAGTAGTTTATCTATCAAATCTGTATTGTGCCTATTGTCAAGTACCATGCTAGGTATGGTTAGTAAGACAAGGTTCTTATCTTTAAGTAGGAGACACTTCAGCAGGAAATACAGTGATACAAATAAATGTAATGTCAATATGACAAGATTAAAGTTCTGTTGACACCCAGAATAGTGGGACCTTGGGATAAGAGTGTAAGAAGATATCAAACAAATCTTCACAGAGAGGGAACCATTTCAGTTTGACCTTGAGGTCCAGAGGGCTGGGCATTACTATGGAGAACAACAGCTTGTTTGGGGAATAAAAAAGTTAGTTCGTTGAGGCTAACATATGAGATTCAGTGGGGTAGAGAAAGAATAATAGAAAGTAAGGTTGGAGAGATAGTTCAGGGTCATAGTCTGAATTTGATGGTAGACATGTGTTTGGACAATGACAAATCATCTACCACAAAGGTAAGAAAGGGACAGTTTGTGCTGATGGAGAATGGTTGTTGTGAACACTCATATTAAGGCCCTTTATAGATTCCATAGGAAAACTTGTGACTATAATCCATTATGAGAAAGGTGAGGAAAGAGTGGCTGTGATTTAGCCGGTATTAATCTAAGGTTTCCAAGCAAAGGATGGACATGATCAAATCTGTAATTTGGAGAACAAAACAAACAAAATACCACTTTGGTATCACTGAGAAAGACGAATTAGAGAGAAAGGAAATCAAAGGCCAGTATGAAGGTTATTGTAATAATTCAGATACATGATGATAAGGCATGAATAGAGCAATGACAGAGAAAATGGAAAGAAAGTGACACTGCAAAAACATTATAGGGGTAGAACAAACACCTTATGACTAATTGCATTAGAAGGTGAAAGAAAAAGAAAAACCGAAGACTCTAAGTCAGTATTTGGTTTGCAGATTTGAGTAATTGTTGAGTTAGCCATTTACAAACAACTCTAATATTCCATGATTTTTATAACAATCTTTTCATAACCTTGTGAATCTGCGGGTCAAGAGAAATTCTCCTGCTATAGCTGGGGCCTATTTATGTGGCGCTCTTCATGTGCGGGCAGCTTAGGACAGCTCTACTCATCACTGCAGAACTGTGAGGCAGCTGGGGCAACTCTCTCTTATATGTCTCTTATCCTTGTCCTAGTGTGTTAATGTGTTATTGTGATGTATAATAAGAAATATATATTTGGTCTTCATTCCCGTTTCTGGCACAGAGCTCTTAAAACCCTTGGAACTTTCTATGTGATGAGAGATAAAGGTGCCTTTTGTTATGTTAATGAGCTGACTTATGGACAACACCTAAGGATGGGGCTGGTTGCCATGAGAACCGTGTGATTAGAGGGTTGGAACTTTTAGTGCCACCTCCTGACGTCCAGGTAGGGGAGAGGGGCTGGAGGTTGAATCAACGGCCAATGGCCAATGATTTAATCAACCATCTCTATGTAATAAAACCTCCATAAAAAACCAAAAGGATGGGATTTGGAGAGCTTCCAGGTTGGTGAACAGGTGGAGATGCAGGGAGAGTGGCACCTGAAGAGAACATGGAAGCTCCTTGCCCTTTCCCTACCTTGCCCTATGTATCTCTTCTATCTGGCTATTCCTGAGTTATATTCTTTTATAATAAACCAGTAATCTAGTAAATAAAATGTTTCTCTGAACTCTGTGAGCTGCTTTAGAAAGTTAATAGAATCCAAGAATGGGGCCATTCGAGCTTCCAACCTGTAGCCAGTCAGTCAGAAGTAAGGTCACAACCTGGACTTGTGATTGGCATCTCAAGTGGGGTGGGGGCAGTCTTGTGGTACTGAGTCCTCAACCCATGGAATCTGATGCTATCTCTGGGTAGATAGTGTCAAAATTGAGTTGAATTGTAGTACACCTAGATGGTGTCTATGAATTGCTTGGTGGTGTGGGGAACCCCTGCTCCCCAACACACATTGGAATTGGTGGTTAGAACCATAATTGGGTGTCAGAATTTGAGTAAACCAGGATATATTTTTTCTTATTGCAATGGCATAAGGGCAAAAGGAATAACACGATGATGCTTTTTAAGTCTTAGGTTCTGAAATAGTGTTTTGTCATTTCTTGTCACAGGACACTGACTAAAGGGAGTACAAGACCAAGCCCAAAGTCAAGGGATGAGAAAGTTCACTCCACCACAATGAGGCCATGACAAGAGTGTTGATGCCAGAAAGGTACAGGACTGGGGACAAACATGCAATCTACTATGTTGTGGTGTCAACATGTTTTTAAATCAAAAAATAGTTTTGGAAATAAATCTTTAAGAAAAAGAAAATGTTTATTTTGTTGTACTATATCTGTGGGCACTAATGAATAAGTTTGAAGCCAGGAGGATCAGCCAAAGGATAATTAAGCTTAAATTAGCCTGTTTTTAATGAAGAACTATAGCTCTCTAGGTTATTTGCACTGGACTGCTGCCAGGAAGCCCCCTGGCAAATTATTTTCAGTCACTAAATATCGGGAGGGGAAGTATGGGAATTTAATACGGAGTGAAAAAAACATTAAGAGGAAATTCTCAAGTTCGCCAGTTGGAATTTGTATTTATTTGGTAAAATAACAGAGATGCAGTTCCTTAGTATATTTAGGGTTCCTAATAATATAATGGATAATAATTTGAATAAATGAAGAAAAAAGGACAAAGAAAATGAAGAACATATAGTTTGTGTTGTGTCTTCTCATATTACAAATATGTATCTTGATACTTCATTTAGGAGCCTGAGGGACTTCCCTGGCAGTCCAGTGGTTAAGACTCCTCACTTCCACTGCAGGGAGCATGGGTTCAATCCTTGGTTGGGGAACTAAGAGCCCACATGCTGTGCAGCCAAAAAAAAAAGAAGAACTAGAGAAAGTACTGAACTTTAAGGAATTTACATTTGTTATTGTGTTGCTGAACAATTCACTTTCTACAAGTATTGCTTTTGTGGTTGGTTAACATACTCTCTGAAAAAGTCAGTGATATAAGAAGTAATATAATACTGTGGACAAAAGGGCACAGGAGCACATGAAAATGTATTGCAGGTAAAAAAGCCATTAAATTCGTTATTTGCTATGTATACCTATATCTATATATCTATATCTACATTTACATCTATATCTTTCTATCTAATCTAATAATGATAATATAGAATACTTAGCAAGAAATGTTCAAGACCTATATGAGGAAAACTATAAAACACAAAAGTAGATTTGAAACAGTGGTCAGGCATATCCATGGTTTTTGATTGAACGATTCATTATCAATAAAAGTGTCAGTTCTAAGTTAATTTATAAGTTCAATGCAATCTCTGTAAAAGCACCATGATGTTTTGTTATGTGCTCAGACAATTTGATTATGAAATTTATTTGGAAGATCATAAAAGAATATCTCTGAAAAATAGGAGCAATGAGGGGGGGCCAACCTTATCAGATTAAAATACATTTTAAAACGTCTATAATTAAAGAAATATATGTTGTCTCATGAATATAGAAGGATAAATTAATATAATATCTTGTAAAATTAAAAAATAGACCCAACATTGCATATGGAAATTTAGTGTACAGTAAAGTGCTATTTCAAATTAGTCACGAAAAGATGGAATTTTCATGAAGAGAAGTTAAGATAACTAGGTAGCCATAGAAAAAAGTAAGATTGGATCTAATTCTTATACCATCCATTATGCTAAATTCCAGGTGGATTGAGAGTCGTAATTGTAAACAATTAACTTACGTAAATACTACAAGGATGCATGAGAATTACTTCCGTAATCTGGGCGTAAACTTTCCTAACCATGACTCAAAACCCAAAGTCCATAAAGGAAAATATTGATAAATATTATTATGTAAAAATCAATCAAACAATCAAAGAAAGTAACAACAACTTTTGCATGACATAAAAAATACAACCTGTTGATGAGGCTATAGGGAAGAAGGCACCCTCATATATTATTGGTGGAAATTTGGCAGTATCTAGAAAATTCCCATATGCATTTACCATCTGATTCAGATATCCCACTTCTATAAATATATTCCAAAAATACAGTAGAAAAATATGAAGGACATATGTGAAAGACTATTGATTATAGCACTATTTGCGATAGCAATGGAAATAACCTAAATGTCTGTCATAATTGGAACCATTTAAATAAACTCTGTACATCCATACAATGGAGTACTGTGCATCTATTAAAAGATAAAGAATATATCTATAAACTGTTATGAAGTGATTTTTAGGATATATTAAGTAAAAAAAACAAGGCAGAGAAAAGTATATATAATAATCTGCTTTATCTCAAAAACACTATAAATATATCTGCACTTTCTTGAAGTTGTAATGATAAAATAAAATCAACCCAATAGTTATCTCCAAGGGGAGAGAGGGAACATGAGGGAAAAGTACAGGGATAGAAGCTAGACTTCTCTGAATATACCTTGTTTGGTTGATTTGATTTTGGTACTATGTTTATGTGAATATGTGACAAAGTTACATTAAAATAAAAAAATGGAGTCTAAAATTTAAAAGCAAGATTAAACAAAGAACTAAACTGTATGTTGAGCTGATGGCTTATTCAAGACCTAATAAATTGTTTCAAGTAACTTTAAAATTCAGTAACTTGCCTATATATTCTTATCCCTGCTGGAATACATCTCTTTTTTTTTTTCTTTATTTTTTTTTTTTAAATTGAAGTATAGTTGATTTACAATGCTGTGTTAGTTTCAGGTGTAAAGCAAAGTGATTCAGATATACATATGTATATATACATATATATATATACATACATATATATATATTCTTTATCAGATTCTTTTCTGTTATAGGTTATTACAAGATATTGAATATAATTCCTTGTGCTGTATAGTAGGTCCTTGTTGTTTATCTATTTTATATAAAGTCGTTTGTATCTGTTAACTCCAAACTCTTAATTTATTCCTCCCTCTCCCCGCTTTTCCCTTTGATAACCATAAGGTTTCTATGTCTGTGAGTCTATTTCTGTTTTGTAAATAAGTTCATTTGTATCATTTTTTAATTCCACTAGTGGACTATATCTTAAGGAGATACTAAACAAACAAAAAATTAAGTAGTTTTTAGTAATCTTATAGTTATTATTATTCTGAAACTATAAATATATTATATTATATATTATGTATAATGTAAATCAAGTAAGCAATTAAAACATTTTAATAACAAGAAAAAATCTCTGTTTAGTAAAAAAACCTGAGACAATTTCCAATTTAGAAACTAGACTGTGGCCTATAAGAAATATGACTCCTCACTTCAAAACTGGCTTCTTGGACAAGTAGCTGATTCCAAGGCTAAATACTGAAAGTTACAAGATGAGCCTGAAACATCTTGTACCAAAAAACAAGGACACTATCAAAGACAACTGGGGTGGTGTCACAAGGACTCAGGAACCTGGAAGAGGCTTGCCCTAGACAATGAAGGGACAATTTAAGATATACTAATACAATGAAACATCTAGTAATAATAAGAATACTAACTACGATGAAACATCCTCCCTCTTATGAAATTTGAAACAAAATATTACCACCTACTAAAAAGAAAATCAGACCCAATCAAATTAAGTCCCTAGATTTATCCACCAGTGTACAGAAAATACAAAGAGCAGAGGAATCTACTAAATGACCCTATGGAGATGTAATCAGCAAATTTTAGGATGAAGGCAAACTTACAGGGCAAAAGGCTAAGATTTTTTAAAAAATAAATTGCAAAAAAAAAAAAAAAGAATAGCATATAGATTAAAAGAGACTTAGGAGTACATATTAATTAAATAAAAATTATGGAACTTGGGTGAATTCCAATTAGAAGAAACCCAACTGTGAAAAGAATACATATGAGGCAAACTTTGAGGAAATCTGTATACTAACTGCACATTTTATGTCAAAAAGGAACTATTGTTAATGTTTTAGGTGTAGATAATAGTATCGCCATTGCTTAAGAAAGTTACTAATAAATTCTGAAATGCGTATGAGTGAAATGATATATCTGAGATTTGCTTCAAGATAATTCAGTGAGGGGAGAAATGGAAGTTATAGATGAAACAAGAGTTGATGAATGCTAAAGCTGGGGGAGAGGAACATTAGAATTTATTGTGCCATTCTGTTTACTTTTGTAAATGTTTGAAATCATCCTGATAAAGTGTTTAAAAAAAAGAGAAAAAATGCCATTAAAAGGGTCCTTTTCCTCATGCTTTCAGGTTAAATAAGACTGATGACCATATTTTAAGATTTTTGCAAATATATTCAACAAACAAAAAGGTGACAAGATAGCCTTAATCTCAAACTGACTTAAATGCTACAAAATAGTAAGATGGTTCAAAGGTCTGTGAAGTTTCAAATAATACTGCATAGCTTTTGTAGAAGTATCTTGAGTGTCCTATATAAGCCTGTTTAACATGAGAAGTCAATGTGATAAAATTTCCAAGGAGTTCCCAGTATGTCACTGGGTCTCTGCCATCAAGACAAAGGTGACAAGAGGTATTCACTCAGAGAGATGAATAATAATTTAAAAAATAATGCTATTAGTTAATGGTTGATTCAGGGAAGCACACAGTGGTGTGGATAGGAGCAAAGGCTTTGGAGTTGGACAGACTAACCACTGTTCATCATTCACTATTTCTATTCCCTGTTTGGGAGAATTCACTTTCAGGTTCCTCATCCAAAATTTAGGGCTACTATATCCCTATAGAACTTACACAGTGCCTGGTGTATATGAAGAGTCTCAGTCACTGCAATAATTAATATTATTGGTTCATGATGATTATTAGCTGAGAAGCTGAAGCAGAATCACAAGCTCAAAAGGGGAAGGTAGAAAAAAAAAAATCTAAAAGTCTCCTGGAAGACATATAACTTTTGGGTTATCAATAACAGAGTTCTTATTTTGTGTGTGCCCAGCTCAATACACTCTAGATCTCTTCCTAGCAGCTCATATTTCCAGGTAGGACACTTTGGAACATGAACAGGTGACTATCTGAGGAAGACATAATTCTGATGAAAATAACTTGCAGTGCAGTGGGTCTTAAATGTTGGCTGTGAAAGACCTATCCTATTATCAAACCTTTAACCATGTATTCTTTGATTAAAGATGCTACTGGTTCTGATGAACCTAGGGGCAGGACAGGAATAAAGACGCAGATGTAGAGAATGGACTTGAGGACACGGGGAGGGGGAAGGGTTAGCTGGGACGAAGTGAGAGAGTAACACTGACATATATACACTACCAAGTGTAAAATAGATAGCTAGTGGGAGGCAGCTACATAGCACAGGGAGTTCAGCTCGGTGCTCTGTGACCACCTAGAGGGGTGGGGTAAGGAGGGTGGGAGGGAGATGCAAGAGGGAGCAGATATGGGGACATATGTATACATATAGCTGATTCATTTTGTTATACAGCAGAAACTAACACAACATTGTAAAGCAATTATACTCCAATAAAGATGTTAAAGAAAAAAAGATGCTACTGGTAAGAAAGCCTGACAACATTATATTTGTATCACTTTCTTTGCCTTATGCACAGAAACATAGAGACATATAAAACATATTTTAAGTGTATGTAAAGGAGAGGAAGACATAATATTATCAAATGTAATCAGGGTCATTTCACAAAGGAGATGATATTTGAACCTGATCTAGAAGGATAAGGGGAAGTTTTTCAGGAAGACAAAGTGGCAAGGACATTCTAGGCAGAAGCAGCAGAATGTGGAAAAAGTATGGAGACATGATTGTTTGGATACCACTCCCACCTGCCATGAGTTCTTAAGGCATGTGGATCAGTACAGAATGATACTAGGAGGAGGGTTTACTGTCGCTCTTATAGGTCCTTTTCCGCCTTAGAGTTTTCTCTTTCTTCTCTAGGTAACATTGAATGTATATTAAAGGTGATATTTAATCATGATTATGGTGGTGATTCAGAGAGATACCTGATGGCCATCTGGGTAAAGGACATATATGAATTCTAAAAAAATAAAATGAAGGAGGTAAGTTGGATGATGTTTACAATATTACATTTTTCCAGAAGAGAGATTTTATGGTTAGTTAATAGTAGTCATGGTGAGGTAGTGACCAATTCAAATTCAAGAGATACGTGGGAGAGATAACTGACAAGACTTGGATAGATAATCATATAATTCATATAATTATATTGTCTGAAAAATTATATTGTCCAAAAGTTATATGTGTTCCACAGAGACTTAGATTTTTTTTCTACTCTCCTCTTTTGAGCTTGGGATTCTGCTTCACCTTCTCAGACAAGAATTGATAGGACTTGAACATAATTCATAAAGGTGAAAGAAATTTCTAGTTTGAAGTGAGTGAAAATCTTTCTATTTATCAAGATGGAGCAGGAGTGGTAAGTAGATACAGTTAACCCTTGAACAATGCTGGGGTTAGGGGCTCTGACCTTCCCTGCAGTCAAAAATGCACCTATAACTTATAGTCTGCCTCCATATAAGTGGTTCCTCCATGTTCACGGTTCCACACCTTCAGATTCAACCAATCTCGGCTCATGTACTATTAAAGTATTTACTATAGAAAAAAAATCTGCATGTTAAGTGGACCCATGCAGTTCAAGCCCATGTTGTCCAAGGATCAATTGTACTTTGATGAACATGTTGAGTCTGAGGTACACATTCTTTATTGCCATTAAGTGTCATGACCTTACTCATTGGTAAGTTGGGCATTGAAAACACAGTGGGAAGGGTTAGGTTGGAGACTGACCCGTACTGGTCAAGTGAGGGTTAAGGAAAGCAAGTTGAAGAAAGGCAAGGAGTGGTACTGCGGGATTTGAAATGCATGGAGTGCCATACCCAAGAGCACAAATCATAATTACACAAATCAAACTCATGCCTAATCAAAGCTGCAGTAATAAATATTCTGGGAAAAGCATGCTTTCTATTATTAGGTACAATCTGAATTCACAGAGAAGAGCTGTATGAGGAAATTTAAGAGATTCTTAGAAGAAAATCATCAAAGTAGAGGGAAGGAGGCATATGAGCCAAAGATGCCCACGCCCACTTTCTGAGGTTCCTCCTAGTATTCTAGAGATGCTGATGGAAGCACTGAGTTCTAGGGGCTGAGAAGATTGGCCAATTTGTCACCCAGTCTCATCTAAAGAAAGTCATGCAGGGGCACTGCATGTACCCACCAGTTCCCAGGGCTCACTCTACCCACAGGCCCTCAGACACAGGCATAGACTACTTCCCAAACTTACTAGTCAGTGCGAGTGAGCCACTAATGTATCCTGTCAGTTTAGGTCTTACTTGTTTTTATTTTACTATTACTTACAGAGAGTAAGTAACTCAGATTGATTGAAGGGGAGAGTTGGAGGTAGGAAGAAATTGGAATCACAAGTAGTAAGACAGATGGTAACCAGATCCTGGAGAATCTTAGAGATTCTAATATAAGTCTAAGGAGTTCTGATACTATATTTTAGTCAATGGGCATTGTTGAAGGATTTTGATCATGAGTGTGTTGGTATATCTTAGATCATATACTTAGTAAATTATTGGTGAAGGAATACAAGATTGCATCTAGGTGAACAGAAATTCTCCAAAGAAGATTTTGAAGCAATGAAGCACATCTCTATATTGTTGAGAGATCTATGTAGCCGCAAATCAAGCTGGCAACAAAAGACCAGAACAAAGCTATTTGTAGAGCCAAGGGCAAAGTTACAATCAATGGCAAACTCTGTAAGCAGTGGTCAAGGGGTGGAAATACTGATTATGGACTGGTATCCTTAGCTCATTGAAAGAAATTGCCTGGAGCCTCTATATACAACATGACCTTGGGGCATATACCATGAAACTACTTTTAGTACAAACTATCTTATGAGGAGATCTTTTGGTGTTTAATTACATAATCCTCTTGGAACTGGTCCAGGATTTCAGAGGAACTTTTCAGTAGAGTGAGAAGTTCTAGAAGTGTGTCTATTTCAAATGAACAACGTGTACTAAACATATTCTTTGCATGTTCTAATGTTGGGGAGACCTTGACAATAAGGCATGCAGTATTTGATTGCCTCAGCTCATGAAGAATATGACAAATGAAGGTGTAGATAAACCTTAGACTTTATTTTCCATTAATATTTTCAGCATTATAAAACTTTATTAAGAGCATCAATACTCAGTTACTTAACACAATTTCTGAACTCATCCTTTCTAGGGATACTAATTAATGGAGCAGGAAGGAGTGAAAACAAAGACTGCAAGCAGTTTAGAAACTAAAGCATAGACCAAGTTACCAGTACATTCTTCCATATTGACAACACACGGAAGGTACTGTAACTCACTAAAGTCAGATCATTCACTCTTCTGTAGACTTGGCTTCTGTCCATGCAGCATTCAAGTCCAATTATAAAAATTAGGCAGTAATGAGAAATGAGATGGTTGCCAGAAAACTCTTAGACTGATGTTAAAATCACCCTTTTGACTGGGATGACCAAGCCTTTACGTGAAAGTCTATCGGCTATTGAGATCTAAATACACTTTTAGACCACTTAGAGGCAAATGACCCAATGATTAAAGTCTGTAACAGGAAAGACAAGAAGCACATACTCGAAGAAACCATTACAGTGAAAATGCAAGGGAGCAATATGGGCATTCATCCAATGTTGTGTAATAAAGAAAATTATTACAAGACCTTTATAGTTATAAAAATTAGAGAATTGCTGTTGGTGAAGGAAGAACACTATGTAGTCAATAAATAATTGAAACTGCAGTTCTTCTTTGCTTCTACTGACCTTTCAGTCAGGAAAATGAAAGTACTTTAATTAAGCTTAAGATCTTCATCAGTTTGTTTAATTCTTTTGAAAGAGCTACTTGGGACTAATATGTCTAGATCTCCCATTGTTATCAGTGGGAGATCTGCCAGCTTCAGGACAGAAAGAAAAGAATACATAATTAGAGACAACCTCTCCTACTGGAAATTATTCCAAAAGGTACAATAATTTCCTTAAGGTTTTATATACAATGATAGGCTTCTAAAGTCAGAATGCCCAGGGTTCCAATGCATTTCTATCACTCTTTTACTCAATTTTTCTGTGCCTCAGTTATCTCATCTGTAAAAAGGGAGTGATGTTTGCCTCATGGAGCAGACATAATGATTAAATGAGATAATACATGTGGCATGCTAAGACTCATGCCCGGCATATGGTGAGGCTTCAATATATATTAGTTATTATTATTGTTATATGATAATAATATTAATTCTGTTAGGGTGGGCATGGGTTGGAGAATAGGTAAAAAGCACATACTATAAGATGTATCTGCCAGTGCTATGACACAATGCTGGCCAATGAGCCATTTTTCTCTTATATGTGAGTAACGAAAGAATGATACTTGATTTCATCAAATTCATTAGGCAGAGGTTTTCCAATGTCATACCAGTGGGGATAAATAAATATGTGAGTTTGGAAGAAACGTAAGACAAGGGTGAAGATTAATTGCTAGGCAGGATCAGACACCCCTTAGAGGGGTTCTGTGGTATGACTAAAGGAAGACCAGACAGGAGTGAGAAAACTTTCATCTGCCCCCAGTGGACTGCAAGCCCTCTGATACTGGGTGCCATATTTTATTCTAAATAGAATCCTCCATGCCTACTACAGAGTGTGGTTCACAGTAGGCACTCAATAATTGCTGAATAAATAAATGAATTAACCAGACATTTAATCTTATGCAAATCACAATTTATATGAATCCCAGTTAGGATTTGTTTTCTTTTATTCTTGAAATGATGGGGTTGTGCTAGTAATCTTTAAAGTCCTGCAAGATCTTCATACAGCAAATAACTTAATTTTAAAAACTGAGAAATTCCCTAAAAATCAGAATTATTATAAGAGCAGTGTTTCTCAAACTTTAATGTTCATACAGCTCACTTGGTCATCTTGCTAAATGCAGATCTGATCTGGTCTGGGAGAGGCTTCAAATTCTGAATTTCTAAAAGCTCCCATGTGATGCTGATGCTTCAGTTCCATAGACCACATACATCAAATAGCAAAGAATAGAGGGCTTTTAAAATAGTCTCTCTTAGCTTATAAGAAATAGGGAAGAATGTCTTTAGACAGATACAAATACGTTACTTGCTGGGTTCAGGGTGAAGGATTCTTATTATTTAAAGACATGACATTTGACCTTCAGTTGAAGGGTGGGTAGGATTTGTGACAGCACTTTACAATTTGCAAACTACTATTTTCATTTCATATTTCAATGATTATTTATAGAGATCTTATAGACCCTTTTAAGTCTCACAATAACCCAAAGAAGTAGACATGGATTTTGAGCTCCATTTTACAGAACAGGCCAAAGGACTCAAAAGAGAATGATTATTTTCCTAGCTAGGGAATAGTAGTTCTGAGGTGAGCAAACAGACCTCCTGAATCATAGTCAGTGTTTTTGTTCAAGCACGTCACATTTCCTCTAAGTAGATGAGGCTTAAGCCTATGATGCTATGAACTTGTCACTCATCCAATTTGACATTGCTCACCAGGACCTGAATAGTGAGGAAGCCCTAATGAACAATCAGCATATGATATAATAAAGCCAGTACAAAAACTATAGCTATTTCTCTTTTCACTTATCAGTTATGTATTTTATTTAAAAATTTTTAATGGGTTTATTATTTTATTTCCCACCTTTTATTATTTTAATTCTACATATATTTTTGACAAGAGCTGGGAGAGGTGGTAAGCATTTATCAAACACAACAACATGCAGGGCACTGGCTTCTTCTGGGGATGCAGAGATGCATAGAAATTCCCATGGAGATATCAGAGTATACTGTGGTGAGACTATAATGAGGATGACCTTACATCCTCATCTGCCAGAGACAGTTCCAGTTTATACTTATTGTTCTAGCAGAGTTAGCTTCAATTAGAAGGATATGGTCACTCTAGCTATCATGGATGTGATGATTACTTTTATGTGTCAACTTGGCTAGGGACATAGCACACAGATATTTGGTCAAATGCCAGTCTAGATGTCTCTTTTTTTGTTTTTTAACTTTTTATTTTATACTGGAGTATAGCCGATTAACAATGTTGTGATAATTTCAGATGCATGGCAAAGGGACTCAGCCGTACGTGTACATGTATCCGTTCTCCTCCAAAGTCTCCTCCCATCCAGGCTGCCATATAACATTGATCAGAGTTCCCTGTGCTATACGGTAGATGCTTGTTGGTTATCCATTTTAAATACAGCAGTGTGTACATGTCGATCCCAAATTCCCTGACTATCCCTTTCCCCCATCCTTCCCTGCACCCCCATAACCAGAATTTCGTTCTTTAAGTCTGTGAGTCTGTTTCTGTTTTGTAAATAAGTTCATTTGTATAATTTCTTTTTAGATTCCTCATATAAGGGATATCATATGATATTTCTCTTTCTCTGTCTGACTTACTTCACTCAGTATGACAATCTCTAGGTCCATCTGTGAAATCAGCTATGTATTTTAAAGATTCAAAGACTCAGAAATTCTTAAGTTAATATTAAAAAGAACAGAATCAGTAAGCTATAATATATTCATATTTCTCATGGAGAAAAGTATCCACAGAATTATCAAACAATATATTCAAGATCTATGCAATCAAGAGTTTGTCAACAGGTTTGAACTCCAGACCTTATTCTATTAGACTCCACTAACACTCAGGCAGTTTTAAAATTTTGAAGAGGTTTTTGAATTTCACTATCATGTGTTTTTCCATCTCAGCATTCATGAAGGTCAAAGGTACAGTGATAAATATGTCTGAGAAAACATCAAACATTAACATTGTATTAGTAAACCATCACAGCTCAAGTATTTAGACATCACTTAAATTTTAACAAATGCTTTCTTCAAAACCCTTTGTTCAGCTCTGACTGATCTTAAACAACGTTGTCGCCACAGAGTTTTACCAGTAGAGTGAATAAAATGTAAAATTTATATTTTATTTTTCCCTGTGGTTCCAGGTAAAATTTTCCTGGAAAATGAGAATAATTGCATTAATTCTTACAAATGCAAAACAATGTTCATGTTCTTTGCTCAGTCCTAATTTTGATTCATTGGGTTTCCCATAGAAGGTATCTCTGAAAAATAACATATTCAGCAAGACATATATACTAAAAATGGCCAGGCTGGAAGCTACAAGATTTTGTTTCTGGTGTGATGGCCAATACCACTCAAAAACATGTATTCAGTCCTAACTTCTCATTGTCTGGTATTTTTCATTTGTACCAATTCCACTTTTGTGGGCTTGCATGTAAAAAATAATGCGAGCAGCTTCTTCAGAAGTTGAGAAAAAAATCTTTTATCCTTACAAATGCTCTCTCAAGCAACAGGGATGGTACCACAGGCTTTGAGACAGATGGTAGCCAATCCAAATTCAGTATGGTAAGCAGGCACCACTCAATAAAACTTTAATTGCTGCATATGGTATCTGCTAACTTGTTTAGAAAATGGATATGCAGCATTAGCTCAAAGCATTTAAATGGCCCGATAGCACTGGACAGCATGTTGGGCTGCCACCTGGAAGACCCAAATTTCATAGCAGATGTAACAGTAGAAGAATAAAGCTGGTGGTTGATAGTCCTGGAATGTAGATGACACAGTCAGCACCCAGCTGTTCCCCCCACCCATGCTGACTCCTATTGCTTTGGTGTCACTTCCACCAAGTCCTGAAATCACTCATGTAGATATTGTATTCTCTTCCCAAGAAGAGGAAACAAACAAACAAAAAACATCCCCTTAAACTAAGCTACACCATAAGGCTGAAATGGGAAGTGGTTCTTGTCCCTACTATACCCTGGGAAACGTGGAAGATGCTTTAGAATGCAGTTCAGGGATGAACAAAAAAAAAAAAAAAAAAAAGATAAAGATCTGGATGGAGAATGCCCGACATATGTGCAAATTTTTGCCAAAAGACGGGAGCCAAGACAGAAGAGAAGGTTCCGTTTGAGAGTGCGGAAGACATCTTCGCAATTTATCATTTGCATTTGTCTTGCCCTGGCAAACAATAAATAACACTTTACACATGCCTGCCGAGGAGGTCAGTTTATCAGTCCCCCGACTTCAGAGATATTAAGGAGTGAAGCTTATCATTTCTCAAAACAGGGACTCTTTAACCCCCTCCCGCCAACTTAGGTAGCATAATGAGTATAAGAGAAATAGGATCTCAAGATCTCAGCCTATTTAAAGACGGAGGATATTAAAGGAAGGAACAAAACTAATTGTTTTTCAGAAAGATCGAGGAAGAATATTCACTTTTGAACATTAGTGCTCCGCGCTACTCACCCCAATCTATATTAAGAAAACCCACAAATGCACTTCCCAGACACACTATTGATTTCTGACCTGTAAATTACTCTCCATCAAAAAGGTTTTGGTGCAGACTAGAGGTTTGGAGTAGCCTGGGTACTTCTCGGCTGCAATCTGCATAATGTTTAGTATTCAGTGAGTTAAAGCAGGCAATGAAAGGGAACTGTCAACGCAATCTAGAAGATATAAAGAAATGAAGGGGGGTGGGGAGCCGTATGCTAATAATCCACTCAGTAATTAAGTGAAGATCGCTGCCAAGCGCCACTGCCACTTTCAAAGGGTAATTTGTACAGGAAATCATAGAGTCATTGTCAAATCATTTCAGGATAAAAGGAAAGTCATCAACTGAGATAAGATAAATGCTGGGTGTCTGGCAGCATGTGCCCTAGGAAATGCCTTTGCTTTTTAATTTTTTTTTTTTCCTTAAAAATAAAAACATCTTGCAAAAGTGGGGCTAGAAAAACTTGACAGGTTGAAATGTACATTTACTATTAATAATACGGGCAATCTATGCATGGATGTGTTTTTAAATAGGTTACTTTAACAAAACAAAACACAAAAGGTAAACTAAATCAGTTGAGAGGACTTAACTTGTGTGATTTTTCTGTTCCTCTTCCTTTTGCACCATGGAGAAGTTTTCAATCGTTTCCCCTTTGCTTCTTTACTTTAGCTAAATCATAGTATTTTAAAAGTATTATTAAGCACCCTGCTCTCTTAGGAAGACAATGCTTCCATCTCTGGAAAATTAAAATTTTTTTAGGAAATCCAAGAAGGAAGAAAACCATGTCCTCCAATTATATTGCCTTTCATGCTCTTGAATTCTTAATATTAATTTTCATCTTGCTTTATCTCACATAAAATACTGCAAAATTAATGCATGAAATTTGTGAGGTAGCTACAGTCTTGTTTCCTTAAAAGTGGAGGGTGCAGGGTTTTTTTTTTTTTTTAAATGTTATTCTTATGGAAAAATCTCAGCAAAATGAGATATGTATTCTGTTTGTCATTCAATTTTATATGCTTCCTCATTGGCTTATTCTGATTTAACCTGTGTTAGACAACATCTCTAAAAAGAATAAATTGATGCATGCATTTGCGGGTAGCTATTTCTGCATAGCTAAATTGATTCCTTGGATAAAAGGTTTCACCCAAATATCTCCTTAAAACTGATGTCTTCTGTCATACTGAAAGAAAAGTTTGTTTGCTCTAGGGGGTAAAATGTTGCAATGTTTGAGGCTCACTTTAAAGGACTCTCCCCATTATGGCACTGATGCATCCTAAAAACCATGGACGGGAAAAATCAAGATAGCAGAGCTTCAATGGATACTTAAACATGGGAAATATGTAAAGTTTGTTCAAAGTATTTTTTTTAATTGCTTGACAAAACTCTTCCTAATGAAACTATATATTTTATAATATATACTTAATGAAGTTATCCATTTAAACATATAAAGAGTACCTACCTTTGTGCCAGGTACTATGTTAAGACACTGATCCTACTAGCGAAGAGTTCATTTCTAACAAGAGAAGCAAACAAACAATTTATTTGTACATATTCATTTTCTAGGCATTGTCTTTTTGCATATCAGTTTGTATCACAAGGTCTGTTATTTGGTTCTTAACTTAAAAGGACATTTAGCTAATTTTGTGTAGACGTCTGATGATTTCTTCAGAACAGTTATGAACATGTACACTTGTCCTTCTTCCCTCTCTTCTCTTTATCCCTCCCTCCTTTTTTCCTTCTTTTTCTTTCTTTCTTTGCCTCTGCCTTTCTTCTTTCCATTTATCTACCTCTACTCAGCTAATAATCTATCTATTTATCCATTAGTAGTAGTGCCACTACTACTAATAGATACTGTGATATATGTCAGAACATAAAGAATTTGCTCTTTGAAGTTATGACTTAATGAATAAGTGATGGGAAGGAGAATACAAAATTAAAGAAAAAAATGGTCATAAAATATAGCATTTTGTTCTATGTGCTAGGAAGCTACACTCTGGGCAGAGATTATAGAATTCATTTTGAGTATAAACTTGAGGTTATTGATTTAACAAGAATGATCATTTGATTCTTTTGGAAATCTTGTCTCTTTCCTTGAATTTCAGTAGTACCAGGAAGCAGTTGAGGAGGGAGACTATAAAGCAGACATACCAAGAAGGCTGAGCTTACCACAGAGATTAAAATATATATATATACATATATATTACAATATTTATATCTATCTTATTTAAGATATATATAGATATCAACTATTAAAACATAGTAATCTGGGTCCTTTTAGTTTAAGGCACACAGGCTTACACAGTATATCAAAATTTATTCAAAGAATAAATATAGGAACTGATGTTCTTAATAATGACCCTGAATGAGCTGATTGGTAATGACCAATGAGTCATGAACTGATTGGTTATTTAGTGTAAGATTAAGTTTTTTGGGTACCCCCAAATGGAAATGCTACTGCCACTTCTGTGGAAAAAAAACAAAAACAAAAATCAGAACTCAAAGTGCATAGATTATATAGTAGTTGATTATTTTTCAGTCTTATGATTCAGTTTGACTATTATGCATTTAAATTTTACTTAAGTTTGTGAAATGCTAAATTAAATAATTAAGGATATTTTTTAATTTTACACAAAATATTTTAGAGACTTTAATTTATATTATGGTTCTCTGTGAGAGAATTAAGAGTAATTCTCTTAATTATAATATTTATTTCCTCTATATATTTGACTATAATACCCTCTTTTCTATATATTTTCTAAATATATTTTCAATATATTTGACTATAATACCAAAAGGAGCATTTTGGAAGACTAGTGACTGTAAACAAATCTCTTCTAATGAAACAAAAGATTAATCAAAGCTCCTATCTCATTGATGCTTAGGGAAGTTGAAACAATCATTATTTTTACATCCACATATTTGACAAGCAAACCAATTAAAAATAGGACATTTATTCAAAAGTCTTGACTTGAAAGAGTTTAATATCAAAAGCCATACCACTGAATAGTATGTCCTAAAACTGAGCTAAGAATGTTACACACATCATCTTTTAGTCCTTCACACAACCAAAGGCGAGCAAGTTCTCATTCTAAAAGTGAGTAAAGGCCATACCATTCCAAAAGTGGTAAAAGCAGAATTTTAGACCCAAATCTGTCTGGTGCCAAAGAATATTCTTTTATATGGCTTTCTTTTTTGGGGGAAGCACAAAAAAATATTTCAGAGGAGAACCTATAAACAAATCATTTATTTATTAATATATTTAGAAATCATTTTGAACCTAACCTTATAAAAGGCTCTGAGCCTCTACTGAAAGGACCAAAACATGGAATAATAATGTTTAAATCCTTGTATTTTTCAGAAATAATGAGAGTAGAGTAAGGCTGAATATGTTTTTATAAAACAAATGGACTCTGGTCTTATCAACCCACACAATGGGTCTTAGAGAGTAATGCATTTCACAGCATGATAAAGTTTCTTTGAAAACTGATCTTGCAAAGGCCAAAAGGAAAAGACTGCTAGTACCAGCCCTTCAGCCACCTAGAGCTATAGACTAACCTTCCCCAAATTCAAAGTTAAACTTATTTTTCAGAACATTAAAGTCAATATGCTTGATTTTAGTTTACCTGGGAAACACTGTTAGAAATCATTCTTCAGAGATTATTGTACTTTACATTAAAAAAAGATAAAGTTGAGAATAATTTAAAAAAAAGAAATATAGACAGATTTGTATAGATGGACCAAAAGTTTACTGTACAAGGCAAATATTTTTTTAGCACACCATTCTCCATGATGATAACCAATGAAATTAGGGAAATCAGTGATATTTTGTGTGACTGAAATATTTTCTCATTATGCTCAAATAGACAAATGATTTCTTAGAAGGTATGGAGATAATTTCTAAATATGGCTGCCATTTATTCCTCCCTTCTCCTATTGGGGTAGACTCTGTTTCTACTCTTCCTGAATCAGGGATGGCCTTTAGACTTGCTTTGATTAACAGAGTGTAGCAGTAGTGACACTGTTCTAGTTCTGGGCCTAGACTTTAAGAGGACTGGCAACTTCCTCTTTCCAGGGAATTCAGCCACCATGCTGTACAGAAACTTGGGTAAGACTACCGAATGAGGAAAGACCACATGTAGAGAGAGAGAGGAGAAATGGGGGAGGAGATGGGGAGAGGGGAAAGAAGAGAGGGGAAAGGGGAGAGGGGAGAGAGGAGAAGAGTGAGAGAAAAGTCATGTGAAGAAGCACTGAAATACCAGACATGTGAGTGAAGCTTTTTGGCATGTTTCAGTTCAGCCCTGGGGCAGCTTAACTACCTGAGTGAGTGACCTCCATCAATGGCAGATGGAGCAGAAGAATCAACTAACAGCCCTGTCCAAATTCTGGATCCACAGGGTCATAAGAAATAATACATTGCTGTTGTTTAAAGCCTGTTTTGGTGTGGATTATAATGCAATAGATAATTGGAGGAAAAAAGACTGAGTTAAAAGAATTAAAGAATAGATAATGATTTAAATTTTTTACTTTCTTCAAATTTGTCTGTATATTCAAGGTCTTCAAAGGAGATTAAAGTTGAATTAACCAAAATTCAGAGGCTACCAAAGGTGCTACAAGTTTCCTGAAATTGTTTTTTTTTGGCCCTGATCCCCAGATGGGAAGTCTAGATAAAGGAAATTTATAGAAAAAGTACTCAAACGTTATTTAATACAAGCATTTCAAATCCAAATTCCTATGAGGGCTAGGCAAGTAACACACATCAATTTCTCAGGTGTAAGAAAATAGTGATTTCTGAGAAAACATTAGAAACACTTTTCAAAAGGTTAACACTTTTTGTACCATTTAAAAAATAAACCATGAAATTGGACTCCCCCAGCTGATTTTGATGTTCAGGGCAAAACACAAGTTTTGAGATTCAGCAAGTTCATAAAGTATTATCCTTAGTATGAATAAGTTTAGTTCATAATTCATTAAGAGTATTTCCATTTGATTAAAAAAACTCAGCACTATCCTATGCCTGAAAGATTTTCAGAGAGTCATAAAGGAAGACATTTAATTTGGATTAATTCTGACCAATTTGCTTACTCAACTAAATGTGTAAGCAGTCAGCTCTTTGAAGTGTGTATGTGTTTGGAGGATGAAAAGAATATTTGAGAAGACTGATTTTTAGAAACCAAAAATTGCCTTAGTGTTCCTAAATAATTGTCAGCTTTCCCAGCGGAGAATTTTATTGAGTATGGATGGTTTGCAAAAGCTGGAAGGTCAACTTGCAATGTGACTTGCATTTCTTCCTAGGCAGGTCATGACACAAATCACTAAAAAAAAAAAAGGCCCTCTATTTTTCTAAACTTCCCTAGACTCAGAGACTTCTTAGTACATGGAAATAGCTTCTAATGTCTGACTGTACAAGTGGCCCAGTAATAGCCCTTCTCATTTTCCCCTTTGGAAATGAAGGTGATATTCATAACCCTACTGGAAATTCTTGAACACTAGCTAGTCCCAAACATATTAGAAAATGTTAGTTAGTCCAGCACTTTCCTTTGTTTAAGTAATAACTGGTTAAAATTATTTTGCTTAACACTAGTTAATATTAAATAGGAGTAGGTTTAAAAAAGCACCTTTTTTTCCTCAAGGTATCACAGCAGAGATTTATAAAGTAATGAGTTAAAATCCTGGGAGCCGTGAGACTATGCTGGCAAATGGATCAGCCATTATGTACCCAACAATAGCTCACACACGGATAAGTAATTAATGTCCTTCAGATGTACTTTATCACACTTACTTTTCACAGTGTTAAATTATTACCCTAATTTTTATTCCAAAGACTTTCCTATTTATCTGGGGTTGAATTATTTTATTGAGCATATTACCATTTATTTTAAAAAATCACTATCATTTCAATTATTCTTGAAGAAGCTTTCTCATTCATTGCTCTGCCTATAATTTCATGTGCCACTTCTTGGGTATTATTAAAAAATTAAAAATAAGAATGGTATAAAAATTAAAAACCCAGCTAGAATGAAACCTATTAATTGCTTTGTTTCTCTGTGTGTAGCTACAAAAATAAATAGGTCTGTCTTTTCAATTTTGTTTAAGGCAAATGTGTATTTTTGTGTGTGTGTGAAATATTCTCTCATTAAGCAAAAACAAATAAATCTCTATTTTATTATATTAAATATTAGACATACATTATTTTAGGAAAGGTATATAAATTGAATAATTTGTTTTGTTAAGGTATTTTTCATGAATGAAACATCAGACTAGTTTGGAGAGGTAAGCCACCGATGTTAATGATTCATCTTTCAAAATGAATGCAAGAGTTTATGCAATCAGAGAATGGCCAAGGTTTCACAAAGGATGTTCACTGAATGCACAAAGTTGAAAACAAACCCCAATACACAGAACAATAAATGCTGTGGCAATGAATAATTATCAGTCTTACAAATCCTAATTGTTTTATGATTTATCTTAATAGCAGTTAAATATGTTCTTTGAATTCTTTTATCTGTAACAATATTTAGATTTTTTTTTTCCAGGCTTCTGTTGGTGATATTTTCCAAATTAAGTGAAGGAAAAGAAAACTCAGTCATTATAAAACATAAAGCAATCTGTAAAATTATAAAGCTTTTTCCTTCCTCTCCCCCACTCTCCTTCCCACATCAAATGTAGACCATATGCCAAGGCTACTCCTTAACTATAACTGACTGTTGCTACTGTAGTAATCAGTCTCTGTCAGAGCAATTACTTAAAATCATCCATCCTGGTTGTTTTTCACAATCCACAGCACACTGAGCAGAACAATGCAGCTGACAATCCGAATGACACAGATGGAATTATCATACCTCACACCCCATCTGACTGACAGTTACCTGCAGGAAAGGGGAAGGACCCTATCATCTGGAGGGGCAGCTTTCTTGTTGCCAAGTAGGGAGAGAGAAAGCCCTTTGCTGCACCTTTGTTATCTAGGGAATCAGCAGAGACTTCTTCCTGACACGTGCAAAACAAACAACGACATTCTTCTTCTGGATGGGTGGCGGGGTGGGCACCATCCATATTGAGGCACTGGGTTTAAGATATTAAACAGGTTAATCAATAGGTGTTCCAGCTTTTGCAAGACCCTTATTAGCAGACCATATGGATTGAAATTCATTAGCCCCTCTTGCCTTTTACCACATCAATATTTCCAGGAACTGTCCCAAAGTACATTGTTTAGAAAAATGTTTGTTTCTTATATTTTCTAACCACTAGTTGTTGGGGTGTATGCAATGTTTGTGTGTGTGCCAGTGAGTGTGACAGGGAGAGCTGCAGGGCTAGGCCTTGGGAGGGTCACAGAGTCTGACCCAATCAGGTGGTACAATCCCCATTGTATTTAGAGATGCAAGCTTTGGGACAAAAGTTATTTTAACTCAGCAAATAGTCTCCCTCATCCTGCCTTTTATTCAAAACAAACAAACAAACAAACAAAAGATAACAAGGGAAGCCTTCCGGGAAGGTGGGATTTTACTAGGTTGGAAAACTGAATCAAACAAAATAGCATTTTTCTGGAACTGTTGATGTTTCCAAAGACCTGCCTCTCTCCCAGTGTTGCTGGCTTCTCAGAACCTGAAGAGTGAAGCTGCTTGGGCGAGAGCATGTGCTTTATTAAAAGTCTCAGTAAGATTTAGCTGCCTCCATAATCCTAAAAGCTAGAAATGTATTCATATTCATTCTCAGTGAATTCAGCTCAAAATAATTAGAGGAAGAAAAGAGGGGATAACTTCTGTATTGCCATCTTTTAGTCTTGAAATATCTGTGCCAAATTAAGCATCCATGCACATGAGGGAATGGGGATAAGTTTATGACATATAGACATTTAGATATATGGCACCTATATGCATATACATTCTTTTCATCAATTTCTTTGACTGGCAAGATCCAAAATGCTAACAGGAAAGGAATTCATTTGTTTCGGTAGGGAAAAAAAGCAAATTAGAAGAGCTGAATTCTTACGGCATGCTGATGATTAAACCTATATTAATCATAAACATCAATGGGCCACCAACAGGGCTTGTTTAATCATTTTCAACCAATTGTGTGACTCTGTGACTGCCCCTCTGCTAGACTTCTTAGAAGTATTTCCTTATTTGGGGTTGGAATTATTAAAGTTACAAGATACTCCTGGGTAATCAGAATTTATTGCATTGCTATTCAGAAATTTGCCCAATGTAGAGGTTGCTAAAGAGGCCCCACCAAATACAGGCCTTCTGGCAGTGTTTGTTTCTTGGACATCAGGGGACTTTCATGTGAAGAAAGTACAGTTATTTTAATTTTGCTTTCAGTTAATTTTGGGCAATGCAGTTTGGGAAGTGCTTCATAACTGAAACCTGGGAAGCACTGGGAAACCCCATTCTGCAAAGGCAGGGGGTACCCTTTGTCTGCAGGCATGGGAAATGAGTAGGCAACAAGAAGAACCCTCTACGCTGACAAGCAGTCAGTGGCCTGTTGGGAACTAAAGGGATGGGAACGAGATAATCTTAGCTCAGAGTCTACACCTGATCTATCCAATACAGTAGCCACTGCTGAGGCCACTGAGCACGTAAAACTTGGCTAGTCCGCGTTGAGATGTATTGTCATTGTAAAGTACACACTTGATTTTGAAAAACCAACATGAAAAAAGAGTGCAAAATACCTCATTAATAATTTTTGATATTGATTTTCACATTGAAATGATAGTATTTTGGATATACTGAGTTAAATACATCATGTTATTAAAATTATTTTTACCTGTCTTTTTTATCTTTTCTTTTGTTTTTTTAGTGTGTCTACTAGACAATTTAAAATATACTTGTGGTTCACATTCTATTTCTATTGGACAGCTTGGACCTGCACTATCCATACCCTGTGCCAATCACTTCATATGTATACTCTCTTTAAATCTTTATAGCAACTTGATGAGGGAGTTATGATTACTTCCTATTTATTGACAGGGGCCAAGTTTCAGAGACGCTAGGGAACTTGCCATAATTACTAAGTGGGAAGACTGTATACAGAGCAGATTGGTGTCATTCCAAAGGCCCTCTTCTTTCCAGGATGTTTTGCTTCTTCCATGATCTATTGCTGATACCTGTGAGTTGGAACAAGAATAAGGATTTTGACTTTTAATGCATATGTTGTCACCTTTGACTAATCCAGTGCTTCTCAGTGGGGATGCTATGGTCACTAGGGTGGGGAAAATTCTGGTTTAGATGAGACTGCCCCAGGATCTTTGCAGGATTTTTAGCATCTCTGGCCAGGGTCTACTAAATGCCAGTAGCTCTTTCTGAGTTCCTATGACTGTGAGAATAAAAAAGCTTCCCCTTCATTTCCAAACAAACTCTAGGGGGATGATAACGGCCTGTGTTTGGAAACATTAATCTAGATTAGGGGGTTTGCAAACTATGGTCCAAGAGCCACATCTTCTTTTTATTAAATAAAATTTTCTTAGAACATAGCCGTACCTTTTTGTTTACATATTGCGTGTGGCTGCCTTTGCACTACAAGGGCAGAGTTGAGTTGAGACAGAGACTATGAGCTGCAAAGCTGAAAATATTTACTGTCTGGCTCCTTACAGAAAAAGACTATAGGCCCACCTAGATCCATCTCCATATATTATTCTGCCTCTCAATTAACATCCTTGCTTTAGGACTTGTGTTTGGGGACTTGTTTCTTCTTGATTCTCATTCCTAGCAGTTTATATCTCCTAGATGCACTATTCCCACTCTTCCATACACATAAACTTCTAACAGGTTTGTTTGCTACTTCTAGTCCTTTCTGTAGTAGTATTGTGGAAATCCGGAAAGCTTGAATTCCAGTCTAGGCACTGCCACTTATTAGTTGTGTGTCCTTGAGCAAGTGTGTCCTTCCCCTCTCTGAGGCCCCCTTTGCCTACCTGTTATAAAGGGCTAATTCTTACCTCATGGTGGCTACGAAAGGACCTAAAGATATTAGAGCATCTAGGACATAACAGGTTTCTCTTCTTTTCCTAGGCTGGGTCCAAAACCAGCCTACTGTACTTTCAGTGTTGCTTCTGTAGCCTTCAAGACTGTCATGGTGAGAGTATTTCTCTCACTAGCATTTTTTTCCCCTCAATCAGCAGGTCACTGATCACTAATACCAGTGATCTAATGAGAAGGGTCACTGAAATAGACTGCTCAGACAAAGAGGAGGGCAGTGAATTCAATTTGCAGTTGACCAGATGCTTGGAAATCAAAGAGGTGTCATGTTGTCTTATTGCTTAAAGCAAGTAAATAACCTTGCAAAGAAGTTCAGAATTAATTGGAGTTGAAATAATTATAGACGATGATAAGCTAGCCACCAGAGAAATGCAATAGTCAAACTGTGTGGTAACAAATGCATTGATTAACATATGTCAGGACAGCACAGAATGTAGCTGAGAAACACAGAAATATGAAGGTGAAAAAAATTACCGGCTTCAGTAACAGTTTTTATTTATAGCCCCGTTTCTATTTCTGAGATCAGAAAGACTCCATTATTTTAAAAAAGCTGTTTCAGTGAGAGAGAATATTAGCCTGAAAGGCCAACATGCCACATGACTAGCAAAGCCACAGATTTAGAATAAACAAATGTATTTTAACATCCATAGAGATATCCTTTGATTTTCTGATCAACTGATTAGTGGACCATACCCAGATCCTGAGTTTGAACAAGGTTCATAAGGGTCATCTTCCTGCAAATGAGGACCTCTGTACCACTCAAAGCATAATGTGACCTATTAAAGTGGAAATGCCTTTAGCTGGAGAACTTCAGAGACTCCACTTCACCTAAAGTGAGCCTGGTGCATACAAAAGGACTGGCATGTGACCCATTTGTAGCCAACAGCTGAAAAGGAATCCTGGAATAACACATATTTGTATGGCTCTGAAGTTTTCAAAGCACTTTTCCCTCCATTAACTCATATGTGAAATGACCAGGTTGATTAATTTATTGAAAGAAAACAAGATTGCTCTTTGCAGATCTAAACTTCCTCCCACCCTCTCAATTTTTTTCCACAGAATTTAGGACATGACTCAGTTTCTTAACACATTGGGGGAAAATTACTTCAAAGAATGGAGTGATGTGTGAAATTAAGAAACAGAAGGAGCATAAGGAAGACAATATGGTAACACACAGTTAAGTTTCCAAGACTTGAGAATATATCTTTTGCAAAATATCCCTGTATGCTAAAGTGCATTCTGTTTATTCTAGCTCAGTGGCTCAGCTGGTCATGTAATATGTTAGCAAATGGCAAGATTGAAAATGTAGAGCAAGGTTGGACTATCAGGGCTTTCATCAAGAGGAAACTGTGGGGCTTGGTGTTAGTTCTTTGAGTCTGGGAGCAACAGAGAATGACTAAAAATGTATGATGGGGAGAAAGGGAAGTGGAAAATGAAGAGAATGAAGTAGTCGCTCAGACTCAGTGAATGGTTAGCGACCATAGCCCCTCACAGAATTTTCCGTATTAGTAAAATATAAATACATCCTCAGAGAATTTCAGACTAATTGGGACTCATTATCCTAGCCAATATGGGCTCACCCTAGAAAAGAAGTGTCACAGTAATTGAACATTCATTTGGTTTCAGACTCTGGCAGTTGAAGGGAGATGCTGTTCAACACACAATGTATTCAGCAAAGAGAATGCCACTTGACCTGAACAGTTTCTAAAGAACTGTGCAAGCCACATAATTTTATAGCAAGTGAGTTCTTGCTAGGGAAGTGATTACCAACATTTTATATTTTGCAAAAAGCCTTATAAGCATTTAATGGAATGTGCCCTCATCACTCTGCTGCTGTTTTTACCTTCATTTATAGATTAGGAAACTGAGGTTCAGTGGCTTGGAGAGACTTTCCAGGGTCACATAGTAATTCAACTGCAAAGTTTCATAATATCACACAATCACAATAACAGAAGGATTTATAAATAGCCTTTCCACTGATTTACAGAATGAATTATACCTACAAGGCTTCTTTTGGACTTTAAAAATAGACACGTCTCTCTATGTCCTTTATGCTGATTTCTATACACTTTTAAGGTAATAGACTTTTCAGGGAAAAAAAAATTCATGTTACTAACAAAAAAGAAAATTCCATTTTAAAAACTCTATAAAAACAAGCATAGAATATTGTATATATTATAATTAATATTCTTATGGCCATAATTATCTTGATTTCTTTTTTCTATTTAGGAACATTGGCCAGTGTTTATTTTGAGTTGTCATAAAAGGTCACGTCCAACTACCAAAACCTCTATGTTAGAAAAAGACAGTTGATTACTAACTGTCTCTTTAAGATTTGCAAAGATGAATGTTCCATAATCTTTCCTAGAGGTAGCTCTCAATTGGTTGTATTTTAATATCATGAGCCATTTTTCAAATTTCCCAAGGACATCAGAAAACTCATAATCAACCTCCAAGATCTTAGCATTGTGAGTCATCTGCTAACCAAATAGTCAACTCTCTGTTTATCCAAAAAAAACCAAAAAATAAAAAAACACCTTAATTTTTACAAGCCTCAGAAGCATTCCTAAAACTCTAGACTCTATTACAAAAGAGTCTAGAAAATAGTTGTATACTAAATATACAACTATATTTGTGCTGATAGTCACTGAACTACAAATAAGATATTGTTAGATATCTGAATTCTTAAATTACCTATATCAAATCCCTTAAATTCTTATTCTCTCTTGGTTGTATAAGGGCTATATTAAAAGAGAAGTTTAGCAAATTTTTCGAGCTCTACTCTCAACAGAGAAAATAAAATTTAAAACCAAACTCAGTTGACTAAGCTGAACAAGACAAGATTACTTCTATCTTAAAGTTCACAGACAAGAACTACCAAGGAGGAAAAATATGAATGGCAGATCTCTATCAGTATGAATATCCTAAGGTTGTTTTTTTTGGGAATATGTCAGTAGTTTCATGATCAGACTTTTAAAATTTTATTTTTGTCTCTAATATTTCTCAATATAAATCATCTTGAAAATCAGTGATGAACTATTCTCCTTTACCTTTTACTCTCATTTGTCCTTCTCAGAATCTTCAGTGGTTCCCAAGTGCTTACAGGTAAATTCCCAAGTGGTTTACTATTTTAGGTCCTCCACTTTCTAGTTTCTTTCTAGATGAACCATTTTGGTAATAGCTCAACTTGCCTATTCATTGTTCCAAGAATATATCAATAACTTCTCAAGATATCCTTTGTCCAAAATGTCCTTCCAAATTTCTTCCAAGTCTTCTCTCTTCTTCAAAGGTAAGTCCCACCTTTTCTCTGAGATCACTCATAGAACACTGCCCTTTATTAATTACTTCCTCCATGGCAGTCTTGTAATTTATTTTACCTGTAACATTCACTTGACACATAGTACATGTCACACCATATTATTATATATCTTAATCTTTGTACTTTTAAGTTCTGTGTATGTCACAAGTGTTGTGTATCTGGGACCCTGCACTTGATAATGCCTATGGCACTGATGATGATTGCTAACACTGAATGCTATGTGACAGATAAACAGAGTGGTCTAAGCCTTATAAGTATTAACTCATTTAATTCTCACAGTAGTCCTAAGACATAGCCACCATTATTACCTCCATTTTAAAGATGACAAAACTGAGGTATAAACAAGTAAGTGATCTGCCCTGTGCCACCTAGCTGGTAAATGGTGGAGTTGAGATTTGAACCCAGATGGTTCAACTTGACTCCCATTCCCTTAAGCAATATGCAATGCTGAGGATTATTGAAGAAAAAAGTGTGAAATTTTATAATTATGAGTTAAATTTTTCATGAGATGAGCAAAACTAAAATATGACATATTTAAGTCAAAAAGGTATTTCTTTGGAGAATAAAATTTTAGGAATAAGCATCATTTAATTTTCTTGAATAGGTAATGACACATCTATTTGAGTAAAATTGTGTTAAGACTTGAATCAATATCTAGATGATTCAGATTCTCAAACACCACTGCTTGACTTAGCTGCCCACTTTGCCATATATGTGCACTCTTGCTCTGCCCTTCTTCATGTTCAGGTCACTGATGCTTGAGGAGAAGCACAGGGAAACTGGAAGTTAAAACAAACAAACAAAAAAAACCTTGAAACAATTGACTCATTATTGAATGTGTCAGATATCTCTTTTTCAAAATGGTAAATGTGATTTCATGAAAATACAATAGTTTAATGATGAAAAATGTCAATGTTCTTTATTTTTTCTAGTATATCAAGTGTCTCTAAGCAACTGACTTACATACTGGACATATTATGTCAACCTGGGCCATACATGGGTATGTGAATCTCTTGATAAAATGAAACCTGTCACTCATGAGGCATTTTGTTGGAGTGAGAACTCAATGAATATCCGAAATTTTCTATAAATTGGATATCTAGGGATTCCTTAATGTATAAACTAATAAATGACATCTACAATTTTTGATGTTTTTAATTTTAATATACTTTTTATAATCAATATTTTTATTAAAATTTAATCAGGAAAATCAATTGATACCACAGTTGTTTGAGAAGCCTTAAAACATTTATACATTGTGACCATTAATTCCACTTATAGGAATCTATAACTAGGAAATAATAAGAAATGTAAAAGAAAAACTTGAAAGCAAGAATGTTTATTGCAACATGCAGTGAAAATTAAATCTTCTTAAATATCCTGAATTAGAGGAAGTAAATTATGGTACAGTTGCACAATAGAACATTTATGTAATAACTAAAAATGAAGTGTTTTAACGTCATAAAAATGCTTTTAATAATCAGTAATGTTAAACAAAATGCTGCTTAACAAAATTATGTATACAGAATGAGAACAAGTATTAAAAGAAGAATAGATAGGAAAGAAATTAGAAGATACTCTGACATATGAATAGTAAAAGAAGAAACCTATAGAAAAAAGACAAGAAATAATTATGGAACAATGTTTATAAGGGTATCATGTCATGTGCTGTGTGATTATGGGTGACCCATTATTTTCTTCTTTATGCATTTCTATAATTTATAAACTTCTAAATGTGGGTTTTCTACTCTTATTTATCAGAAAAGCTTTTGGCCTAAAAAAGTTAATTGCAATTTCAATAGAAATGTGTAGGATTTAGGATGAAAGATAACAAAATATGAGTTCTGACACTTCATTTTTTGAAATGATTACTGATGTTGTTGATGGTCACACAACGGTCTTCAGAGATAATGGCCAAGCAAAACCCTGAAAAGTTTATCTATTGAATGAAAAATATTGGATCTTTTGGGTATCTTGCTTATGATACCATTGTTCAAATAGATTGCCAGTATATGTTTGTTAACAATTGTGTAAAAGTTCCTTCTCAAAATATAATTATTACTTTGTGCAGTTGTTTTGTGCATAAACATCATCAGATTCTTTCTGAATATTAACTATGAAGCAGGGACATATATATTTCACTAATAAAAAGTACACTGGAGCCGCTGTATTATTTGCTCCCAGCCTAATTCAAATATTCAGTGGATTTATATTTATATATATCAAAAAATAGTTTGGCATAGTTGTAGAATCCCAATACATTTTTTTGTCAACAACTCGGTTCAGAACACAATTCATTCAAAAATATTATTTTTTGAACCAGGGCTTATTTTCAAGTTCATCTCCAGAACTCCAGAGGAGAATGGATGTGACAAGGGGATTGGGATATGTCCTCTGGGCATATGAGTGAAGCACAAGACTGAGTCACAACCATGTCTTACGTGTGATTGGGTCCACCTCTGAAAAAGTTTTGTACTAGAGAATCTATTTGTAATTCATGCCATCATTTTTCCATTTTTAGTATGTTATTAATGCTTTTTATTCCACAGAGAAGCAGTGAAAATTGATTTTTATGTAAGACTTTGAAATTGCCCCTTCAACAGGTCTTCATATGGACACACATGGAAGTGCAAAATAAAAATTTGTGGGAAAGATTTTCTTTGCAGTATCATTTATAAGATTTAAAAAGAAGAATCATTCTAAATACTAAGAGTTGGAAAAAGTAGAGTCTATAAAGACTTTAAATAATCATTAAAAATATTATAGAGTTTTATTAAAATGGGAAAATAATTTTAGTAAATAGAAATGTAAAGCCCCAAACCAGCATGTAAATTTATTGGTAGTGGTTAATTATGTGAATTCTCAGCTCTCTCAGTCTCTAATTATTCCTTAATAGAAAAACAGAGTTAACTTTGTTTAAAGGAAATGGTCTTGACTCTTTGGTAGTGCCTTTTAATGCCCTGAATGTGTCAAACTGTGTTTCTCAATACTGAAATGACTCAAAGTAATAATCCCTTGGAAGAATTGTTGCAGATCAATATTGTAATTCCAATTGAGGCTAATTAAGAAGTCTTTATACATAGACTCACGGCATTTAGAGAGATTAGGGAAATTTGTGATTGTCTAAATAACTCCTTTTACAGATGAGAAAACAATTCCAGCTACTTCTAAAATAAGCCAAAAAGAGAAGCAGATTTCCTTTTATCTCACTACTCAGGGCTCATTCTCTGAGACAAAGCAAGTCTCTTCTTTGGAGGAATCTGTGTAACATTCTCAAACTGAGGTTATTCCTTTAAATTCACTATCCCTCCAAGCCTGATTTAAAAACAGAACAAAACAAAACAAGACAAAACAAAACCCCAAACACCATATAGAGTGAAATTACAAATGTAACATTTGATTGTTTTGATTTATTTTTAATTATCCTGTCTACCTTTTGTCTTAATTGGACAAATGTGGTATAAACTTGTTCTATGCAATTAAGAATATGTATGTGCAAAGAAAGTGGAGTTCTATTTTAAATCTTATTTGAACTGACTCATAGTTCAGTGTGTTACATGAAATTAGAACAAGTATAATATTTAAAAAGCTAATGAGTTTTAGTAAAAATATCCTCACAGAATGAAGTGCTGGGAAATTTTATATATTGAATTGGAAGTCTATTAAGGTTTTTCTTTTTCTTTTTTTCTTCCCTACATACAAAGCAGAGTTTGGAAAAAATTAGAGTATTTTGAATTCAATACCCTTTGAGCTGTCATCTCAAAAATTTACTTAAAAAATCTATGGCAGAATTCTATGGAGCTTTTCTTAGAAGGAACTAAAAGAACATTAGAAGTACTATGACAATAGACTTTTCCAGGAACAAAAAACAAATCAGGTCATGCTTAATGAAATCAGGCAGCAACCCTAAAGTCAACTGGGATGTTCTGGCTCCTTTTTCTTATTTAGTTTTTGTGGGAATCTGAGTTTGTGGGATTCCTCTGAGTGTTATTCTGATAATCTTTTGATTTCTAATCTACAATATATGATGAGCAGTAGAAGTACATGCAATGGAAAGGAAACTAACATGTATTAAGCACCTACATTATGCTGGGTGTATGTATTATCTCCTTTAATATAAATGGGGGAGTTGCCTTAGCAACTCAAACCATACTCATTGTAAATGTAATAGGATTAAATTCAATGTCAGCTATAAGAACAATAATTCATGTATACTCATTCTGTGTCTCCCAGTTATGTAAGGATCCCCATTTGAAAGGCTACATCCATTTCTATGTATATAAACTATATACATAGGATTGCCATGTGAATTTGGGATGGAGGAGAAAGAAGAGAATGAGTATTTATGAGCAATAAATTTCATTTATTCAATGGGTTTTTATTGAGCACTTACTATGTGCCAGGCACTGTTGTGGTATTAGAAATGGAGAGGTGAACAAGGAGAAGTCTCTTGGAGATTGTAATATGCTCAGGCAAAGCAGATAGTAAACAGGTAAGTCAGTAAACACATATTAGGTAGTAATAAATGCTCACAAAGACTTGAAACGGAGTGATTTATACAGAGTGGCTAGCTGTCTATGTAGATGGGATGAGTAGGGATGGTTTTCTTTTGGAGGTGACAATGTACAACATTTTGTTTTATCTTTGCCAACCCTGGAAATAATAGCTTTACTTTACAAAGCTAAGTAAGGTTAAGTACATGTCAAAGGTCACAGAGCTACTACTTTTCCTTCCTCAATTCATGTTGGACTCTCAAGATTTTTTATACTCTTTGATACTGGAGATTTTTCTTTTTCTCTTCAAGGTTCTGATTTTTAAAGAAATCATAGTTTATGGAGAGTAAGGTGGACCTTCCCCAACAAACACAGAAAAATGCTAGGACAGTGTGGTGGGTTTTCTCTTTTAATCTAACAAAATAATTAATGGAGGAAATGATGCTTACCACTGCTCTCAAGGCTGTTCAGCAGGTATCTTCCCTGCGGTAAACACTTAAAACAAAGATCCATTTTCTGGCTGGCTGATTTGTTTGTTTGTTTTGAAAAATCTTTGCCTCTCTGGAAAGCATGTTTGTCCTAGAATATAGTATTTTTGCCAAAAAGTCCCACACTGAAGACTGCTCCTCAGGATGGCCTTGTATAGAATGTGTGAATTTCCATCATCAGCTAAAATGTGAACTTGAACAATAGACAGTTGGCTTTCCTCCAGTCCTAAATAAAGCTGTGCAAGAGCAGTAAAATTCTTCCTGCATCTGTGGAGGGAGGCGGGGCAGAAAGTTTGCAGTTCTTCTGATGCTATTTAGGGATGGTCTTCTTAAGAAAAATTCACCCCTTTCACCTGTTCCTGAGAACTGCAGGGACTCTTCTTTTACCAAAGTGACCTCTACTTACATTATTCTTGTGGGACCTAAACAACAAGGCAATGAATGGTATGTTTTCCCTGTGGGCCCAGTTATAGCCTCTATACTTCCAAGCTTTGAATTTCCATTGGGAATTTCTATCTACTTGGTTTTTTTCTAAAAGGAACTTAGCATAATTTTGTGAAATTTCTATACTACTTTGTGATTGCTCTTCTGTTTTCTTTTTCTTTCTCTTTCTACCAAATACTGTCACATTCCAAAGTTCAGTACTTTACCTACTGCTTTCCTCCATCAAACAAGCTCCAGCTCATGGTGTAATTACTTTTTGCTCATGTCAAAATCATTTATTGTAGCATTTCAATTACTGTGCTTAGGGTGAGGGTTATTCAAAATGAATCAGACAGGACTTTTATCCTATCTTAAGATCCCTAACTGTCTCCTGAATTTCCATCTTCAAATGCCGTAGGACAGCTCCATCTCATATGACAATAACCTCTCTCCTCATCCACTCCTTAAACCAAGTCTTCCCCTGCGTTTTTCCTGGCTTTCCATCAATGGTGCCATCATCCTTTCAGTCATCCTTCTCCATTGCTAAGTCTCTAAACCTTGGCCGTTGTCCTTTCATAATGTTTGCTGCTGTCTGTCTGCTCCAGTAGCAAGGATCTTAGTCATAGACCTTATCAGTTCATCAACTGGGCTGCTGTAATAATCTCTTGTTTCCCTGCCTCTGAGTATTTTCTCTTCCATTCATCCTAGATACATGCCACTGCCATCTTCAACTTTCCAAAACACCTGGTTATTTAACATGAGGCTATTCAGAAACCTCTGTGGCTGCTCATTAGATTGTCTTCCAAGATCTCCCATATTCTGATTACCTAACCTCTGAAGTTTTCTCCCCAATCACCCTTACACTGATGTTCCATGCCAGCCATACTGGCTTTATGTGCCTTTTTGTCTTTGCTTGTGTTCTTAAAGATATTCTTCCCCACCCCACCACCACACACTCCTGGGCACATAGCTTAATTTTTTCTTATAAAGCTTGACTCAAGTCTGACTTGTCATCGGAAACCTTCCTAACTATGCCAGCTATCAGTGATTCCTCTCTTATCTAGGCTCCTATAACACTTACCCTGCCCTACTTTGGATTGCTATATGTTAAGGAGTGAATATTTGTGTCCCCCCCACCCCCCCAGAATCCATATGTTGAAGGCCCAACCTTAATGTGATGGTATTCACAAGTGGGGCCTTTGGGAGGTAATTAGGTTTAGATTAGGTCATGGGGGTGGGACCCTCATAATGAGATTAGTGCCCTTATTAGAGAGAGAGATTTGTCCAAGCACATGCACCAAGAAAAGACCATGTGAGGACATAGACAGTGGCTGTCTGTAAGCCAGCCAGGTAGTGAGCCCTCACCAGGAACTGAATCTTCCTGCACCTTGATTGTGGGTAGAACACGAGAAATAAATGTCTTTGTTTAAGACACCCACCTATGGTATGTTGTTATAGCAGCCCAAGCTGACTAAGACACTGTAGTTAAGTCCCTTGACAGTGTCTCCTACCATTTTGCTCAGCTTTTCCACTCTGGTGACCTGGTTGTTTCTGGAACACATTGAGCAAGTCCCTGTAGGACAGAGGGCTTTTTTAAAAAAAAAATAAATTTATTTATTTATTTTTGTCTGTGTTGAGTCTTTGTTGCTGCATGCAGGCTTTCTCTAGTTATGGCAAGTGGGGGCTGCTCTTCGTTGTGGTGCACGGGTTTCTCACTGCAGTGACTTCTCTTGTTGCGGAGCAGGGCTCTAGGTATGTGGGCTTCAGTAGTTGTGACACATGGGCTCAGTAGTTGTGGCTTATGGGTTCTAGAGCGCAGGCTCAGTAGTTGTGGCTCACAGGCTTAGTTGCTCTGTGGCATGTGGGATCTTCCCAGACCAGGGTTTGAACCTGTGTCCCCTGCATTGGCAGGTGGATTCTTAACCATTGCAGGAGGGAGAGCTTTTGTACTTAAAGTTCCAGGAGGGAGAGCTTTTGTACTTAAAGTTGCCTTTGCCTGGGATGCCGCTTCCTGAGATATGCCTATGATTTGTTCCCACGTTTCCTTGAGTTTCTGCCCAACTTTCATCCTTCACCATATTAGCTAAAAGAGCAACTTCCATCAATATATTTCCCCTTATACTGTTCTATTTTTCTTCATAGCACTTTCAACATTTGACATTATTTGATTATCTATTGAATGGGAGCCCCATCCAGAAAAAAGTTTTGCCTACTTTGTGTATTATTCTGTCCCCAGTGCTTAAATAATGTCTGACGCATAGTGATGCTCAATACATTTTTGTTGAATAAGTGAATAACTTTTTTTTTGGATTTTATTGGAGTATAGTTGCTTTACAATGTTGTGTTAGTTTCTGCTGTACAGCAAAGTGAATCAGTTATACATACACATATATCCCCTCTTTTTAGATTTCCTCCCCATTTAGGTCACTACAGAGCACTGACTAGAGTTCCCTGTGCTATACAGTAGATTCTCATTAGTTATCTATTTTGTGCATAGTAGTGTATGTATGTCAATCCCAATCATCCAATTCATCCCACCCCCCCCTTCTCCCCTTGGTATCCATAAGTTTGTTCTCTACATCTGTGTCACTCTGCTTACCACTCTAGCTCTCTTATCTTCTTGAATGATTTAAAGTACAGTTGATTATTTGCTAATTTCATATTTGCAAATTCACCTGCTCACCAAAATTTATTTATTTATTTATTTATTTATTTATTTATTTATTTTAAAGGTATTTTTGATGCGGACCATTTTTTTTTAAGTCTTTATTGAATACAAGAGGTGATTTCAAGATTGATCACAGACAGGCACAGAGAGGCAAAAATTTGAGTTACCCCATGCCAGTGTTCATGGTGATGCTCTGCCTTCTTGATTCATCTTTCATACTGTATACAAGTATTCTTCTTGCAGTCTATTTAGTGCCATGTTCTTTGTATTTTTTGTGTGTGGGCAATTTTTCTTTTTGGCTGTTTCACTGTTTATAATGGCCTCAAGCATGGTGCTGAAGTTCTGTGTAGTATTCCTAAGCACAAGAAGGCTGTGATGTAACTTGTAGAGAAAATACATGTACTAAATAATCTTCATTCAGGCATGAGTTACAGTGCTGTTTCCATTCAGTGTTAATAAATCATCAATATATGGATATATTAAATAAGGTGTCTTTAACAGGAACACACATAAAACAATGTATTGATTGGTTGACAAAAATGTTATGACAAGAGGTCAAAGGAACCTAACCATCTATTTCCCCTAAGAGCAACATCTCAGTATTTGTTAATTTAGTGTTTGGGGTGACCTTATAGGTCATAATAACCATGAATAATGAGAATCAACTGCACTTCTTTTCTTTCTTTATTTGATGATGACTCCTAAAGCTGTATCCAGTCAGAGTGGTTTCTCAAGTTCCTCACCCATACATCCACCTGCCACCTCATTTCTATCTTTTCTTTGCCTTCCTTCTGACACCATGTTATAGCTCTGAAACAGTGCATCTGATTATGTCACCTCTCTGTTTTAACCTTCCCATGGCTCTCTTACCTAGGATCATCCAACCTCCACAGCATAGAACATAACCTCTAGGTGATACCCCCCCCAACATCTTTGCTCCAACCAGACTTCTCACCCTGTCTTAAACACCAGATGTCTCTATATCTCTGCACTTTTGTACATGCTCTTTTCTAGCCTTTAAACTTTTCTTAGTATGTAAAATTCTGAATTATCCATTAAGAGAGCATTCAGATATTACCTTCTCTGTGAAGGTTTCCCAATTGCTTAGGCAGGGCGTTGCTTCCACTTCTGGCCTCTGACACCTTATTGTAGGATTTGCACTGTGTCCTAGTTTTCTTACTTGTCTGTTTTTTACACTCATCTGATGTGTGTTTTCCAGCACCACCAAGCAATTCTCCAGTTCTCAGCAGACACTGACTGGATGCCCTATGACTTAACTCGGATCTGACACTGTCTACCTGGAGATAAGAGTCAGATCCCACAGGTTAAGGGTTCAGTCCCACAAGATGCCCCTCCCCGCTTCAGATGCCAATAGCAAATCCAGATTATTACCTGTGCTTCTGATCTACCAGCTATAAATTGGAGGGTCCCACGACCCCCTCCTCAGGTTTGATTATTATAAAAGGATATAACTCGGGAACAGCCAGAGAGAAGAGATGCACAGGGTACGATATTGGGAAGGGTATGTGCAGAGCTTCGGTGTCTTCTTCAGGTGCCACTCTTCTAGGACTGCCATGTATCCACCGATCCAGATGCTTTCCAAATCCCCTCCTTTTTGGGTTTTATGGAGGGTCCATTACAAAGGCACGATGGATTAATGGTGATTGATTCAACCTCTAGCCCCTTTCCCCTCGTCTGAGTTTAATGTATAGAATGGAACCCTCTAATCATGGTGTTCCCCTGGCAATCAGCCCCCATCCTTACTTGCTTTCCAAAAGTAATCTCATTAACATAAATTCAGTTGTATTTGAAGGAAGCTTGTTATGAATAACAAGACAGACCTTTTATCTTTCTGACTCTGAGCTATTTCAGAAACCAATAACAAAAGACCAAATATTATAACAAAAGATGCCTCTATAGCTCTTATATAGGAAATAACTAAGGTTTTAGGAGCTATGTGCCAGAAACAGTGAACTAAGACCAAATATGTATTTCTTGCTACAAATCGCAGTATCACAAATCACACTGAGACTCCAACAAACTCTCTTAGGAAGGGCAAGATCATTCTTCTTCTCATATGGACCTCTAACCCCAGCGTCAAGCACCTGTTAAGCACTTAACAATACTTATTAAATGAACTGAAAGAAAGAATATTTGTGTGTTGCTGGGGTGTATATCTGCCCAAATAAGACATTTCTTTGGATCTAGGTAAGAATATTCTATTTCTAAATTATCATTAATGATGTAATTACCACTATTTCTCTTTATCATCCAAGTTGGTCACAGATAAAATACTCTAAGAATTCACCTATTGCAATCACAGCCATTAGGAAGCCTCACTGGAAAGTTTGATTCCATTAACATCAATCTATAGAACATGTTTGATAAATGAGTGGATGAATAAAAAAAGAAAAAGCAATGTTTGAAAGAGTGTTGTGTGGTTTTAATTTAGGAAGAGTGAATTGTGAATTCAGATTTAGAATATCTTAATTATAGAATCATTCACTTCACCTCCCTGGACCTCAGTTTCTTCAACACAAAAATAGGATAATAATGCCCAACTCTGAGGGTTAGTGTGAAGATTTAATGGTACAATGCTTAAGAATTCTCTTTGTAACAACAACAGCAATAAAAGACCACTATAAAAATGGAAATAATTATTTCTGCATTAAGGTTTATTTATAAGGGACATTTCTACTTTCAGTGCAATCAAGATACCTATCATTTTCATTCCAGTATCTTGTAGTTGCTCCATAACTTGGCTCAGAGAAAGAATTCCACCAAAAATGCATAGCCTGTGTTTTGTTTTGCAGAAATCGCTATAAGCAGAACATTTCATAGATGTTTTGTACAATGACAAATAGTTATTCACAGACAGATGCTGGCCATGTGTTTTGCAAGATCAATGAAAAATGCCAGCAAATGGGAAATTGGAGGGAGGGCAGAACAGATATTTCCTGAAGCAGCACACCTCCCAGTTGGAAACGTCAGAATCTTTGTGAGTTTCTACAGCAGTGTGTAGAGTATGCCAGGGCTCTGGGTGTGGTTCTGTGCAGCTGACTGCAGCATAACTCAATTAGGGAATTCTCAGTGGCTGGGCATCTGGGTTCTAAAGTGGTTGTTTATATTCTCCAGATGGTCATGGACAGCAGAAAAAATACATTTAAAAGGAAGGAGTACAGAGGGGAAAAAAGAGTTTGAAAAGTAGCTAAGCTGCTTTTGTCTTTTCCTTATTATAATCTGATTTTTTTGGGTGGAGTGATAAAACAACTGTTCCAGAGAAAAATGGTTTTCACTCATTTAAATTTTCTTTAGCATTTTGAATGGTTTCTTGTCATAAAGGGAGCTCTTTTTACAGAGACACCTGCAATCTAAACAGGATATACAGGGGATATGCCTTTTAGAGTGACAAAAATGCTTGGATTGTACAACATAGTTTGTATAAGTCAATGTATATCTTAATATTGGTGATTAAAAAAAAACTCTTTCTAATGAGAAAGGAAAGTGATTAAATATCATGGAGATATTGTTGGAGACTATATGAAACAAAAGTAAACAACAACAAAACATCAAGATATATTGGCACATGTTTGAGATGGAGTTTTGTGACCCTTTCATTATAGCCTCAGCTATGATTGGGCGAGGTGTTTCTCTTCAGATGACCAGTGTTGCTCTTGGAGGAAAGTGATTCCCCCAAATATTGTGTTTAAAATAAATGCTGTTCTTTTTGAAATGATAGTTCATTCATTCACCGAATATTCATTGACTTCCTACCTTATGCCAGACACTGTTTTAGGTCCTGGAGAACAAAACAGACAAGATTCTCAATCTCAGGGAACCTTTTTCCCAGTCTAACTATAATAATAACATCTCCCTACATTTAATTCTTACTCTACACCAGGGTGTTATCATAGATTTTTCTCATATTCTTTTAGAACTCCTACAAGTTAGGTGCTATTATTATCATTCTAAAGTTGAGAAAACAAGCAGAGAGAGGTTAAATGATTTTCCCAAGGCCATGCAGTAACTCTAAGAAATGATATTTGCCCACAGGTCTGTCTTGATTCAAAGCTGTACTCTTTCCCATATACTCTACTGCTCTAGAGAAATATAGGGTATTTCTCCAGATATTGTGATTTTTTAATATTATGATGATAAGCAGGACACACATTGCTGCCTAATATTATAATGATACATACATACTTCTGCTGTCATCACCACCATGACTGTGACTACTTCCTACATCTTTGTGCTGCTATAAATAACCTCTGAACCTCAGGGAGGGTGAAGGAGTCATCCAACTCTATCCAGGAGTTGTGACTGTTCCCAGAGGAGATGGGACATAACTAACTGCACCCATTCTATGAATTTTTCTCCATATGCTCTATTTATTCTGTTGAGGGCTCCTGTAGAATAGGATCATGACTTGTCCTTTTTTTTCACTTTCAATAAATTCTATTAAAAGCCAACTATTCACCTCATGCCAGTCAGAATGGTTATCATTGAAAAGTCTACAAATGGTAAATGCTGGAGAGGGTGTGGAGAAAAGGGAACCCTCCAACAGTGCTGATGGGAATGTAAATTTGTGCAGCCACTATGGAGAACAGTATGGAGGTTCCTTAAAAGAACTAAAAATAGAGTTATTATATGATCCAGCAATCCCACTCCTGGGCACACATCTGGAGAAAACTCTAATTCAAATGATACATGCACCCAAATGTTCATAGCTGCAGTATTCACAATAGCCAAGACATGGAAACAACCTAAATGTCCATCGAGAGATGAATGGATAAAGAAGATATGGTACATATATACACATATATACAATGGAATATGATGCAACCATAAAAAAATGAAATAATGTCATTTGCAGCAACATGGATGGGCCTAGAGGCTATCATATTAAGTGAAATAAGTCAGACAGAGAAAGACAAATATCATATGATATCACTTATATGTGAAATCTGAAAAAATTATACAAATGAACTTATTTACAAAACAGAGATAGGCCCACAGACATAGAAAACAAACTTTTGGTTACCAAAGGGGAAAGTAGAGGTGGTGGAGAGATAAATTAGGAGTTTGGGATTAACACATACTCACTACTATATGTAACATAGGTAAATGACAAGGACCTACTGCATAGCACAGGGAACTATACTCAATATCTTACAATAACTTATAATGGAAAAGAATCTGAAAAAGAATATATATATATATATATATATATATATATATAATTGAATCACCTGCTGTACACTTAAAACTAACACAACATTGTAAATTAACTATACTTTAATTTAAAAAAAAGGCTTACTATATGATAATCAATGTGCTGGGTACAGGAGATAAAACGGTGACTGAGCTAGGCATTTTAATCATTTAAATTTTTTATCAATATAATATATACATGGTTTAAAAAGCTAAATAATACTAAAATATTAATAATAAAATTCAGCAGTTCCCCACCCATTGCACTTCACTGACACCCAGACCCCTTCCAACTGGTAACAATGTTGGTCTTTTTTCATTGTTTCTTCAGGCATTTCACACCCTTGTATTTCTAAATAAGTGTGTTTATTACTATTTTTGTTTTACATATTTTCTACTGACTTTCTAGACTTAATTTTAACTAACAACTCTATTTTCCCCATCCTCCCAATATAGTTGTAGTTTTGATTAAATATTATTCATTTTTATTATTCATTATTATGCCTATGCATATACTATTTACAAATGAATGCTGTCATGTGATTATGTTTTTTTTCTTATTTTTGTTTTTACTAAAGTTAATAATTTTTCCACTTGCACTTATTCTTCTCATATTTTTTATTAGTCTCTCAGCATCATTTTCATAGCATTAAGGTATGTATAGTTACAATTTTTTTCTTCGCGAAATCTTTTGAGACATTATTTCATTTGGTATTCGCAGATAATATCTTAAGTTTTCCTTTTTCTTTACTTGGAATTCTCTTTACCTTTCTTCTGAATTTGTTTACCCATTTCTTGGATTTTATGTCTTCTTCCTTCTTGGTTTTACTTGCTTATTCAAAAGAGCACATCATTCAGTAGTTTAGTCAGATTGAAAAAATAGTTGAATCCTGCAACTTTACCAAATTCTTTGATTAGCTCTAGTAGTTTTCTGGTGGAATTTTTAGGATTCTCTATGTATAATATCATGTAATCTGCAAACAGTGACAGTTTTACTTCTTCTTTTCCAATTTGGATTCCTTTTATTTCTTTTTCTTCTCTGATTGCCGTGGCTAGGACTTCCAAAACTATGTTGAATAATAGTGGTGAGAGTGGACATCTTTGTCTTTTTCCTGATCTTAGAGGAAATGCTTTCAGTTTTTCACCATTGAGAACGATGTTGGCTGTGGGTTTGTCATATACGGTCTTTATTATGTTGAGATAGGTTCCTTCTGTGCCCACTTTCTGGAGAGTTTTTATCATAAATCGGTGTTGAATTTTGTCAAAAGCTTTTTCTGCATCTATTGAGATGATCATATGGTTTTTATTAATCAATTTGTTAATATGGTGTATCACATTGAATGATTTGCATATATTGAAGAATCCTTGCATCCCTGGGATAAACTAATGCACAGAAATCACTTGCATTCCTATACACTAACAACAAAAGATCAGAAAGAGAAATTAAGGGAACATTCCATTCACCATTGCAACAAAAATAATAAAATACCTAGGAATAAACCTTCTTAAGGAGGTAAAAGACCTGTACTCAGAAAACTATAAGACACTGATGAAAGAAATCAAAGATGACACAAACAGATGGAGATATATATCATGTTCTTGGATTGGAAGAATCAATATTGTGAAAATGACTATACTACCCAAAGCAATCTACAGATTCAATGCAATCCCTATCAAATTACCAATGGCATTTTTTACAGAACTAGAACAAAAAATCTTAAAATTTGTATGGAGACAAAAAAGACCCTGAATAACCAAAGCAATCATGAGGGGGAAAAAAATGGAGCTGGAGGAATCAGACTCCCTGACTTCTGACTATACTACAAAGCTACAGTAATCAAGACAATATGGTACTGGCACAAAAACAGAAATATAGATCAATGGAACAGCATAGAAAGCCCAGAGATAAACCCACACACCTATGGTCAACTAATCTCTGACAAAGGAGGCAAGGATATACAATGGAGAAAAGATAATCTCTTCAATAAGTTGTGCTGGGAAAACTGGGCAGCTACATGTAAAAGAATGAAATTACAACACTCCCTAACACCATACACAAAAATAAACTCAAAATGGATTAAATACCTAAATGTAAGACTGGACACTATAAAACTCTTAGGGGAAAACATAGGAAGAACACTCTTTGACATAAATCACAGCAAGATCTTTTTTGAACCACCTCCTAGAGTAATGGAAATAAAAACAAAAATAAACAAATGGGACTTAATGAAACTTCAAAGCTTTTGCACAGCAAAGGAAACTATAAACGAGATGAAAAGACAACCCTCAGAATGGGAGAAAATATTTGCAAATGAATCAGTGGACAAAGAATTAATCCCCAAAATATATAAACAGCTCATGCAGCTCAATATTAAAAAACAAAAAACAAAAAAAAACCCAATCAAAAACTGGACAGAAGACCTGAATACACATTTCTCCAAAGAAGACATATAGATGGCCAAGAGGCACATGAAGAGCTGCTCAACATCACTAATTATTAGAGAAATGCAAATCAAAACTAAAATGAAGTACCACCTCACACCAGTCAGGATGGCCATCATCAAAATATCTACAGAGAACAAATGCTCAAAAGGTGTGGAGAAAAGGTAACCCTCTTGCACTTTTGTTGGGAATTTAAATTGATACAGCCACTATGGAGAACTGTATGGAGGTTCCTTAAAAAACTAAAAATAGAATTACCATATGACCCAGCAATCCCACTACTGGGCATATACCCAGAGAAAACCATAATTCAAAAAGACACATGCACCCCAATGTTCATTGCAGCACTATTTACAATAGCCAGGTCATGGAAGCAACCTAAATGCCCATCAACAAATGAATGGATAAAGCAGATGTACATATATACAATGGAATATTACTCAGCCATACAGAGGAACGAAATTGGGTCATTTGTAGAGACGTGGATGGACCTAGAGACTGTCATACAGAGTGAAGTAAGTCAGAAAGAGGAATACAAATATCATATATAAACACATATATGTGGAATCTAGAAAAAGGGTACAGATGAACTGGTTTGCAAGACAGAAATAGAGACACAGATGTAGAGAACAAATTTATGGACACCAAGGGGGGTAAGTTGGGGTGGGGGTGGTGTTGGTGGGATGAATTTGGAGATTGGGATCAACATATATACACTAATATGTATAAAATAGGTAAGTAATAACCTGCTGTATAAAAATATACATAAATAAAAATCAAAAAAAAAAAAAAGAAAAGATAGTTGAATGACAAAGGGCATGGTGACAGCTGCCCAAAACCTGGTTCCTGAATTGCACTGCTTCAGTCTGAATGAGTGGCTTCTGTGGGACTTCTCCCTTCTCTACAGATTCCCTTCCTTTTCCTCTAGTTTTGGGTTTTTTCTTTCTTTGTTTTCTGATCTCTTGGTTTATTCACATATTTTGGTGACAGACATTTTCCACTCTCTTAGTAAAGTAGATACATTGTTTTTTGTTTTTGTTTTCTGGTTTTGTTTTGCATCTTGAAGATCTAAAAATGTCCTTGTTTTGCCCTGACAGTTGATGGAACATTTGGCTGGATATAGAATTCTAGGTTAGAAATAATTTTATTTCAGACTTTTGAAGGCATTACTCTATTGCTTCCAGTGTGCTATTCAGATCATTGTTCCTTTATATGTCCTCTGTTCTTCTTCTTCTCCGTTTTTTTTTTCATAAGCTAGTAGAACTTTTTTCCCAGGTTTCTGAAATTTCACAATGATTAGCCCTGGTATGTGTCGATTTTCATCAATTTGTTGGGCATTCCATGGTCCTTTTCAATCTGGATACGTATGGTTTGCAGTTGTTGGAAATTTTCTTACATTCTTTCTTCGATAATGTTTCCCCTCAATTTTCTTGGTACTTTCATTCTGAAAACCTATTATTTGAATGTTGGACCTCTTCAAATAATATTCATACATTTTCCATCTCTTATTTTTAACCTACTTTTGTGACAATTACTCTAACATTTTCTTTCAGCCCTCTATTGAGTTTCTGTTTTGTTTCATTTTTGCTATGATATTGCTAAATTCTAAAAGTTCTTTTTAATAGCATCAACTTCTTATTTCATGAATAAAATAACTCTCTTATGTCTCAAAGGGTAGTAATAATAGTTGTTGTTGTTATTGTTATTGTTGATTTTTTTCTCGTTGCATAGTTTATGTTTTCTCCAAGTTGCTTTTGTTTGTTTTGTTTTAGTGTTAGACTCCACATCAGAATTTTCTCATAGATGTCTCATTATTCTTGATTGTCTATTCATGATTAAGACTGGAGCATTAACAAACTGTTTGGAAACCCTGAGGGTATGAGTAGTGCTATCTGACTTCGAGCTTTATTGCCAGATAGTCTGGGTGAGACATTTCTGGAGGAATTCCTGGTGTCAATATCTTTAGGCCCCTTTGTGTGTGGGAAGGGAGTTGGTTAGGGTTAGTGTTAGGTTTCCAGAGAAGTTGCTTTTTTCTCTCCTGCTTAAAGAGTAAAAGACTAACTACAAAGTCTCTAGAGGTTGACTGGAGGAAGAGGGCTAGGGGCTTCTCCATGTAGCATCAACACACATATGGCCACTTAATTTCTTTCTTTTCAGCATGGCATACATCTTTTCTACTTTGCCAAAGACCCTTTACTTTCTCTAGAGAATAAACTTCTCATCTCTTGGCAGGGGTGGTGGTGGTGTGAGAGTGGGAGTAAAGAAGGATCTAACCTTTTCCCCTAAAGCTTTCAACAACCTTCCTAAGGAGAGACAGATTTTTGGTCTTTCTGCTCCCTCCCTCCCTCCCCATTTCTAGGATTGGGCAAGGATCTGGTTCCATGGGGATGATTCAGCTCATTAAATTACAGGGAGAGCTCAGGTTGTTTTGGCAGCTACAGTGTGGGAACTCCCAAGTTATGCTTCAGGGCCAGGACACCTTTTGTTCCATAGAAAAATGAGGTATTCTCCCTCTCCTCAGTCAAGCCTATGAATATATGTGTTCATGCCTCATTTGGAATATCAGTGGTAATGGAGGATCTTACATTCTTTCTGATCCAACATTTTATTGCTCATATCTTCTCTCTAGGGTTCTGTATTTCCATGGCTAATGTCTATCTTTAGAAAAAAATTCTTTGCTATAGTTTTAGTGAGATTTGGGGCATGTATATTTCAAACTGCCTTCTTAGAACTGGACATTTTCCCTCTAATCACTGCATTTTCAGCACCTAGTGCTGTGCCTGACTCAATAAAGATTTTGTTGACCTCAACCAACATTACATGTAATACTAATATTATCACTAGCTATCCCAGCTATCTACTCAGAGATGTTATTAGGCTCAAATGAAGTAAGATATACTGTATCATAATTGGATATACAATTATGATGAAGATGAAGGTGATGGCAGTACCTCATCTTGCTTCTTTCTCTTCCTAACTAGAACTTATATGACTGGTACTATGTTATTTGCTTCACATGCATCAATCTCTAAAATTTGTTTAAAACATATAAAATTGTTATTGCCTTTCCTATTTTATTTTCTTTTCCTTCTCATTCTCTATTCTCACTGTCCCTTTTGCCAACCTCAAGTAAAAAATGTTTTTGCTTTTTAAAGAGCAAGCCAAATAAGAGAGCCCTTGTACCTTGTTGGTGGAAATGTAAATTGGTACACCCACTGTGAAAAAGTATAGAGGTTCCTCAAAAAACTAAAAATGGAATTACCATGTGATCCAGTAATTCCACTCCTGGGTTTTTATCTGAAGAAAATAAAAACACTAATTTGAAAAGATACAGGCACCCCAATGTTCATAGCAGTGTTATTAACAGTAGCCAAGATATGGAAGCAACCTACATGTCCATCAACAGATGAATGGATAAAGAAGATGTGGCATATATATATATGTATATATATATATATACACACACACACACACACACACACACACACACATGCACACACACTAGAATACTACTCAGTCATAAAAAGGAGTGAAATTCTTCCATTTGCAACAACATGGATGGACTTGGAGGTATTATACTTAGTGAAATAAGTCAGACAGAAAAAGACAAATATTGTATGATATTACTTATGTATGGGATCTAAAAAATAAAACAAACTAGTAAACATAACAAAACACAGACTCACAGATATAGAAAACAAACTAGTGAGTATCAGAAGGGAGAGGGAAGAGGGGAGGGGATGATAGGGGTAGGGAATTAATAGCTACAAAACACAATGTATAAAATAAATAAGCTACAAGTATATATTGCACAGCACAGGGAATATAGCCAATATTTTATAATAACTATAAATGGCATATAATCTATAAAATTTTTGAATCACTATGTTGTACACCTGAAACTAATATAATATTGTAAATGAACTATACCTCAATTAAAAAAATAAAGAGCAAGCCACACAAAGTATTGATTTTTTTCTAAGACACATAACTTTCCTGTGTGTAGATATGGTTATTGAGATAATAATGTTGGCTGCTAAACAACTAGAATTACAGCTACCCTAATTTTACTGCTTCACTAAAAGATTGAAAAAACAAAACACAGTATTTCTCTTGTGTCCCTGGCCTGAACTTTTATCCTGCTTTCAAAAGTGCTTGAAACCTGGGGCACCAGCTGGGGATATTAATCCAAATTTAAGTTCTCATTTAGGCCCCAAACTCATATGACTAGGTTCAACTACTATTTTTAAAATAAAGCTAATCTCAAACTGAATTTTATTTGCAGAGAATACACAGGTATTCACAAGGTCTCTGGGCAGACTAAATAGGAAAAAATTGGAAAGGAGAACACTGAGCTCACAAAATCCTACATAAAAAAATAAGTACACATGTTTTCCCACATGGAGCAACTATGGGGTTCTAGAGCAGTGTAAAAATGCACACTGCTTTCCTATGCTGCCTGGGTTAATTATAACTGATGAAACCAGGCAGAATTCTAGATTCAGGGAAAAAGCATCTCCACCATTTGGAAGCTTCTCTCCCTCAGGGCGGCTGTCTTAGCATTCAGGGTTCCCAGGTGAATAGTGTTTAGGTAATTACATTTTTGTGTAATCTTAGCAAAACTGAAAAAGCAATATACTCAATTCAAATGCAATGGGGAAATGCTATGCCTTGTGATAACACAGGTCTTTGCTCTTCTTCAGAAGCACTTTCATCAGCTACATCAGAAGAGGGAGGTGAGATTTCAGCAGAGTACATCTGCTGCTCCGAGGGGTGTTTGAGAAGGGGTCATGCTCTTGCTGTATGGGTCACTCTTCAAACCTTAAGCAACAGCACCTTGAAGCTCCCTCCTTAAACCACTCCTAAATTACTCTGCTCAGGTTGTATAGGATACTGCAGTGTGGCTCCTGTAAGATGAAACGGAAGCTCAGACCAACCTAAACAGGTTGACCCTATCTTTTAATATGTTAACTGCAAAATTTTGCACCTGTTTAAATTACTACTCCCAAGATGGTGTACTGGGGACAAGAAGATGAGCTGAGCTTTAAAACTGTAGTCAGAGTAAAGAGCTGGAGAGACAAGGTTAGCCAAAAAAGATTAAAAAAAAAAATCGTCTAGTTAAAAACCTCACCAGGTGAATGGGATGACAGATGAATGACGGATGCAGGTGGGAAAATGGGATTCCCTTCAAAGAAAAGAGTGTGATATGCAAGGCAATGAGGAAACATGAGATCCTGGTGCGTGTGCATGGGGAACAAATAATGCCTGTCTTGTGTGCTCACTCTCTTATCAGAAGCTGCTGGAATAAATCCTCTGGAGAGCTGCTATAATAAAATCAAGAGCAGTTTCCCATTTTGATATAAATTTAGAGGCATTGTAATTGTCATTGTGCTACTCTTTAAGGTCAAATTTTTATGAAAGGAACAAAATAAGTAAAACCCTGAAGAACATGGGCTTTTGAGCCAGACAAGTTAACGAGTTAACGAGTTATGGAGCTATTATGCTCCACTGTTAACGAGTTATGGAGCTATTATTAACCTCACTGAACCTCAAGTTTTCAATCTGTAAAATAGGAATAGTAATAATAATTTTCTTTCTATTTTGTTATAAGGAGTAGTTATATTGGGTTTAAAGTAGCAAGAACAGTCAGTAACTGAATAGGTCTCCAGAAATGGTAACTGTTATATTTGGGTGTTAGAAATAACAATAAAAGAATAAAACCTTGGGTGAAGTCTTCAAAATAGGTCTTATCCTAGATAGTCAATGAGTTCTATTGATCTTTAGGATACAAGGATGAGTTTTTGTGCATGGGTGAGTGAACATAATTGATCATGCCTAAAAAACAAACAAATAAGTGAAAACAGAGAAACAACAACAAAGATGTAAACAACCTCAATAAACCAAAACTAAAGCCAGTACCAAAAGAAACAGAAACTCTTTCTGATTGAAATAAACTAATTTGTAGGAATTAGGAAGGTATTAGAGCTACTATTCTGGTTCAAATGTTCATTCTTTCAAACTAGATTACTTAAATAGTCTCCTAACCTAATACTTAAAAGAGTGCATGGTATTCTTTGTATGTGTGAATGAATGAATGAATGGACTCCAATAAATCCTCATGCTACCAAATTAACTTTCCTGAATCATTATTATCACACCATCATCCCCTTGCTCCAGAATCAAGTGCTGTCTCTCTCCAGGGATGTACAAGGGTCTCCTATAGTCATAGACAGCCACAATATGACAACCGGAGCAGAGCGAAGGAAAACTCCCAAATCTAGTGACTTATAGCTACCTTTCTTTTTACCAGTGACGTTCTCAAAACATCTCCTATGAAAGGGGTCAAATTGCGTCATTAGCATCATTTTTTCTTTTTTCTTTATTATCCTCCTTAAATCAAATTATTTCTAAATTTGCAGCTATGAAGCTCATAACCACTCAGCTGCCAGCTTGGTTTTCTCCTCTCAAGTTGATACTTTGTCTTCCTTCTCCTTAATGTACAAATTTGACTGTCAGTAGAACTGGCTGAGTAAAAAGCTGTCAGGAATTCCCACAAATAATTAAGGCATAAAATAAATAATAAATGACTAGTCTGAGAGAATGTTCCTTTTCTTTCTGTAATATACTCAATGTAGAAAGAACTCTGGAGACCCAAGGTAATCAAAAGCCCACTGCTGGTTTTCTCATACACATTTCCATTGCTTCTTTATTTTTCCACTGAAGTATTTATTGTCTTAAAACGGTAACATTTTTATTTCACTAGCATATCTGTAGAGACATTGTAGTTTGACTTGATTTCCTGTAAAGGAACAGTGAGGTATATATGTTAAAATAATTAAGATTCAATTTTAGAATAAAAATATCTATCCCATAAATATTCTGGCTCAATTCTGGACAGCCTGTTTCTGTCTTTCTCTCTGTTTTCTCTGCCTCAGAAACATCTTCCTTCCATCTTTCTGTCCTGTTTTACATGTATCTGTTGTTCAAAACAATAGAGGAAGAAAGCAGAATGGAAAAGAAAACTGGCAGGTAGGATGGGGTAGTGTTAATGTAGCTTACAAACTGGACTTCAAAGCCACTTGCTGGTTTTCTTTGTCATTTCCAACTGAGAACTGTAGATTGGGGAACATAGTGTCTTTTGGGGGAATTCCCTCTGGTTGCCAGTTTAGATACTCTCTTGGGAAGTGTAGAGGGAAGGGAGTCATAAAACTTCAGAGAAATGGAATAGCTCCCCAGTTAAAACCAAAACCAGAACCAAAAAATAGTCACCTATTCAGGAATATATTTTGCTTGCTTGTTTATTTGCCTGTTGTTTTGCACTGAAAATTCCGTGAAGGCAGCAATCACATTTGATTTGTTCATTAAATGTATTCCTAATGCCTATCCAATAAGAGGTGCTTAATATATATTTGCTGGATGAATCACAAAAGCTCACATTTATTGATCAATTTCTTTGTGCCAGCATAGTCGTAAGAACTTTGCACACATTAGTCGGTTCATTCCTCATTTCGTTATCATTGCAACTCCTAACACTTTCAGTGAGTGATGAGATTACAGAGATGAGGTGCAGGGTGGCTGATTTACCAAGGTCACTGGCTGCTGAAGGGCAGAGCTGGGAGTCAGACTCAGGCAGGCTGACCCCAGAGCCTTGTTAATAAATATCTTTTGGCTGATTAAAATATTAAGATCATATTTAAGTAGAGACTTTTATCATATATCTTGAGTAGTTCGGCAGCTGGGGGGAAGGTCACATGATTTCTGTTTTCCCTTGACAGAGTCAACAATCTATTTCAACCCATACTTCAGATCAGAGGAGTAGTATCTGGTTCCAGAGTGACTTAGTCTATTTCATACTACCTACATGTGTATTAGTTTAATCAAATCTTGGGAATTCTTGGGAACGCTTGCTCAAGTATTGGAGCTGTGCTCTGAACTATGAGCTGGTGGACTTATTAGATTGTAAATACTTTGGGGATGTAATAATAAATGAATTTGTTCACTTAACTTTTATTGGATACCTACGGTATTCCAGGTATTTTGCTAAGGCAAAGAAAATGTGTATTATGCATCTTTATATCTTCAGAGTCTAGCAGAGTACTCTGAGAATACGCTTCAAGTATAGTATTCAATTAGAATGTAATGAATAAATTCAATGAGGTAGGGTGTACAGGAAGAGGGGGAAGGTTGGAGATGGGAGATAATGAGTTTAGACTGTACTCTTGTTTTGATGTACCTTCACAGTGTTTATTAACCACAGGTTATGCTTTTGTGTTTAGAGTGTTTAATACATAATGGAGTGGTTAATGGTTAATAGTGTCAATTTTTGCAGGAGATCTTTATAAGAAACTCTTCTTGGTTTGTTTTTATATTATATTATATTATTTATATATATTATTTTATATTCACAATTTAAAAATTGTGAAATATGCACACAGAAATGTACAGACCACATTATATACAATTTAATAAAGGATTATAAAGTGAACAACCACGTAGCCACTGACAGGGTCAGATATGGCAGGCTGATGACATCCCAGAAGCCCCTTGCATAGCTCTTTGAGTCACATCCCACAGCTTCTCCTGCTGGATGTATCCCCTATCCTGACTTTTATGATACTTGCTTCTTTGCTTTTCTTTACACTTTTTTTTGCCAAAATGTGCATTTCTAAACATTATAGTTAGTTTTGTTTGTTTTCAAACTCTATAGAAATAAAATAATGTGTTCTTTTGTGTCTGGCTTCTCTTGCTCAATATTATTTTTATGACATTCACCCATTGCCACAGTTAATTTTCTGTGCGGCATAGTATTCCATGGCATATAGCACCATTTTATTGCTGATGGACATTCAGTTGCTATAAAAAATCCTGACATGAACATTTTTGTAAATGTCTCTTGGTTCACTTTTCTTTTGGTAACTACCTAGGGTAGGATTGTTGGTTCATAAGGCTTGTGTATATTCAACTTCAATAGGGCTGTCAAATATTTTTCCAAAGCAACTGTAGCAATTTATTCTTCCACCTGTAATATACAAAGGTTCCTGTGGCTTCAAGTTTTCTCTAACACTTGATATGATCAGTCTTTTTAATTTTAGTTTTCCTGGAGGGTGTATCATGACATCTTATGGTGCTTTGTTTGCATTTTCATGATTATTAATGAAAAAATTATACAAAATATTTTTATTGTTTGTGAAATTTACACATTGCACATGTCTTCTTCTACTCCATAGTTTGCCTTTCCGTCCCCTCAGTGATGACTTAGAAGAGAAGACATTTAAAATTTTAATGTCATCAAATTTACCAATTTTTATAGTTGTATGATTTTTTGTTGTTGGAGTATAGTTGCTTTACAAAGTTGTGCTAGTTTCTTCTGTACAGCAAAGTGAATCAGCTATATGTATACATATATCTCCTCCCTCTTGGACCTCTCTCCTAGCCCCCCCACAATCCCACCCATCTAGGTCATCACAGAGCACCGAGCTGAGCTCCCTGTTCTATACAGCAGGTTACCACTAGCTACTTTACACATGGTAGTGTATATATGTCAATCCTAATCTCCCAATTCGTCCCACCCTCCCCTTTCCCACCGTGTCCACACGTCTGTTCTCTACCTCTGCGTCTCTATTCCTTATATGCAAATAAGTTCATCTATACCATTTTTCTAGGATCCACATATATGTGTTAATATACAATATTTGCTTTTCTCTTTCTGACTTACTTCACTCTGTATGACAGACTCTAGGTCCACCCACGTCTGTACAAATGACCCAATTTTGTTCCCTTTTATGGCTGAGTAATATTCCATTGTATATATGTACCACTTCTTCTTTATCCATTCATCTGTTGATGGACATTTAGGTTGTTTCCATGTCCTGGCTATTGTAAATAATGCTGCAATGAATATTGGGGTGCATGTGTCTTCTTGAATTATGGTTTTCTCAGGGTATATGCCCAGTAGTGGGATTGCTGGGTCATATGGTAGTTCTATTTTTAGGTTTTTAAAATAATTAATTAATTAATTAATCTGTTTTTGGCTGCGTTGGGTCTTTGTTGCTGCATGTGGGCTACTCTTCGTTGTGGTGCATGTGGGCTACTCTTCGTTGTGGTGCACAGTCTTCTCATTGCAGTGGCTTCTCTTGTTGCGGAGCACAGGCTCTAGGCGTGCAGGCTCCAGTAGTTGTGGCACGAGGGCTTAGTTGCTCCGTGGCATGTGGGATCTTCCTGGACCAGGGCTTGAACTCATGTCCCCTGCATTGGCAGGTGGACTCTTAACCACTGCACCACTAGGGAAGCCCTTAATTTAATCTTTTGGTCAGTAGCTGTCCAGTTTCCCAGCACCACTTATTGAAGAGATTGTCTTTTCTCCACTGTATATTCTTACCTCCTTCCTCATAGATTACTTGACCATAGGTGCATGGGTTTATCTCTGGGCTTCTATCCTGTGCCACTGATCTATATTTCTGGTTTTGTACCATACCATACTGCCTTGATTACTGTAGCTTTGTAGTATAGTCTGAAGTCAGGGAGCCTGATTCCTCCAGCTCCATTTTTCTTTCTCAAAATTGCTTTGGCTATTTGGGGTCTTCTGTGTTTCCATACAAACTGTAAACTTTTTTGTTCTAATTCTGTGAAAAATGCCATTGGTAATTTGATAGGGATTGCATTGAATCTGTTGATTGCTTTGGGTAATATAGTCATTTTGACAATATTGATTCTTCCAATCCAAGAATATGGTATATCTATCTCTCCATCTGTCTGTGTCATCTTTGATTTCTTTCATCAGTATCTTATAGTTTTCTGAGTATAGATTTTTGCCTCCTTAAGTTGGTTTATTCCTAGGTATTTTATTCTTTTTGATGTAATGGTAAATGGGGTTGTTTCCTTAATTTCTCTTTCTGATCTTTCATTGCTAATGTATAGGAATGCAAGAGATTTCTGTGCATGAATTTAGTATCCTGAAACTTTACCAAATTCATTGATTAGCTTTAGTAGTTTTCTGGTGGCATCTTTAAGATTTTCAACGTATAGTATCATGTCACCTGCAAAGAATGACAGTTTTACTTCTTCTTTTCCAATTTAGAATCCTTTTATTTCTTTTTCTTCTCTGATTGCTGTGGCTAGGACTTCCAAAACCATGTTGAAGAATAGTGGTGAGAGTGGGCACCCTTGTCTTGTTCCTGATCGTAGAGGAAATGTTTTCAGTTTTTCACCATTGAGAATGATGTTGGCTGTGGGTTTGTCATATATGGCTTTTATTACATTGAGGTAGGCTCCTCCACTCCCCACTTTCTGGAGAGCTTTTTTTTATCATAAATCATTGTTGAATATTGTCAAAGGTTTTTTCTGCATCTATTGAGATGATCATATGTTTTTTTTAAAAATTTATTTAATTTATTTTTGGCTGTGCTGGGTCTTCGTTGTTGTGCACGGGCTTTCTCTAGTTGCGGTGAGTGGGGGCTACTCTTCATTGCAGTGTGTGGGCCTCTCATTGAGGTGGCTTCTCTTGTTGTGGAGCACGGGCTCCAGGTGCGCAGTCTCAGTAGTTGTGGCTGGCGGGTGTAGTGGCTCCGTGGCATGTGGGATCTTCCCAGACCAGGGCCCGAACCCATGTCCCCCACATTGGCAGGTGGACCCTCAACCACTGTGCCACCAGGGAAGCCCGATCATATGGTTTTTATTCTTTAATTTGTTAATATGGTGTATCACATTGATTGATTTGTATATATTGAAGAATCCTTGCATCCCTGGGATAAATCCCACTTGGTCATGGTGTACGATCCTTTCAATGTGTTGTTGGATTCTGTTTGCTATTAGTTTGTTGAGGATTTTTGTGTCTATGTTCATCAGTGATATTGTCTTTAATTTTCTTTTTTTGTGATATCTTTGTCTAGTTTTTGTATCAGGATGATGGAGGCCTCGTAGAATGAGTTTGGGAGTGTTTGTCCCTCTGCAAGTGTTTTTTTTTTTTTTTTAAAGATGTTTTCTGGCTTTATTAATTAATTAATTAATTTATTTATTTATTTATGGCTGTGTTGGGTCTTCGTCTCTGTGCGAGGGCTTTCTCTAGTTGCGGCAAGCGGGGGCCACTCTTCATCACGGTGCGCGGGCCTCTCACTATCGCGGCCTCTCTTGTTGTGGAACACAGGCTCCAGACGTGCAGGCTCAGTAGTTGTGGCTCATGGGCCTAGTTGCTCCGTGGCATGTGGGATCCTCCCAGACCAGGGCTCGAACCCGTGTCCCCTGCATTGGCAGGCAGATTCTCAACCACTGCGCCACCAGGGAAGCCCCCCTCTGCAAGTTTTAAAAAGAGTTTGAGATGGATAGGTGTTAGTTCTTCTCTGAATGTTTGATAGAATTCATCTATGAAGCCATCTGGTCCTGGACTTTTGTTTGTTGGAAGATTTTATTTGAAGTTTCAGTTTTATTACTTGTGATTGATCTGTGTATATTTTCTAATTCTTCCTGGTTCAGTCTTAGAAAGTTGTACCTTTCCAAGAATTTATCCATTTCCTCCAGGTTGTCCATTTTTGTGGCATATAGTTGCTTGTAGTAGTCTCTTAGGATGCTTTGTATTTCTGTGGTGTCTGTTGTAACTTCTCCTTTTTCATTTCTAATTTTATTGATTTGAGTCCTCTCCCTCTTCTTCTTGATGAGTCTGGCTAATGGGTTATCAATTTTGTTTATCTTCTCAAAGAACCAGCTTTTAGTTTTATTGATCTTTGCTATTGTTTTCTTTGTTTCTATTTCATTTATTTCTGCTCTGATCTTTATGATTTCTTTCCTTCTACTAACTTTGGGTTTTGTTTGTTCTTCTTTCTCTAGCTCCTTTAGGTGTAAGGTTAGATTGTTTATTTGAGATGTTTGTTGTTTCTTGAGGTAGGCTTGTATTGCTATAAACTTCCCTTTTAGCACTGCTTTTGCTGCATCCCATAGGTTTTGGGTCGTCATGTTTTCATTGTAATTTGTATTTAGGTATTTTTTTGATTTCTTCTTTGATTTCTTCAGTGATCTCTTGCTTGTTTAGTCACGTATTGATTAGCCTCCATGTGTTTGTTTTTTTTACGTGTTTTTCCTCTGTAATTGATTTCTAATCTCATAGCACTGTGGTCAGAAAAGATGTTTGATATGATTTCAATTTTCTTAAATTTATTGAGAATTGATTTGTGACCCAAGATGTGATCTATCCTGGAGAATGTTCCGTGTGCACTTGAGAAGAAAGTGTAATCTGCTGTTTTTGGATAGAATGTCCTATAAATATCAATTAAATCTATCTGGTCTATTATGTCATTTAAAGCTTGTGTTTCCTTATTAATTTTCTGTTTCAATGATCTGTCCATTGGTGTAAGTGAGGTGTTAAAGTCCCTCACTATTGTTGTATTACTGTCGATTTCCTCTTTTATGGCTGTTAACAGTTGCCTTATGTATTGAGGTGCTCCTATGTTGGGTGCATAAATATTTGCAATTGTTATATCTTCTTCTTGGATTGCTCCCTTGATCATTATGTAGTGTCCTTCTTTGTGTTTTGTAATAGTCTTTATTTTAAAGTCTATTTTATCTGATATGAGTATTGGTACTCGAACTTTCTTTTGATTTCCATTTGCATGGAATATCTTTTTCCATCCCTTCACTTTCAGTCTGTATGTGTCCCTAGGTCTGAAGTGGGTCTCTTGTAGACAGCATATATATGGATCTTGTTTTTGTATCCATTCAGCAAGCCTGTGTCTTTTGGTTGGAGCATTTAATCCATTCAAGTTTAAGGAATTATCAATATGTATGTTCCTATTACCATTTTCTTAATAGTTTTGGGTTTGTTTCTGTGGATCTTTTTCTTCTCTTGTGTTTCTTGCCTAGAGATGTTCCTTTAGCATTTGTTGTAAAGCTGGTTTGGTGGTGCTGAAGTCTCTTAACTTTTGCTTGTCTGTAAAGCTTTCGATTTCTCTGTCTAATCTGAATGAGATCCTTGCTGGGTAGAGTAATATTGGTTGTAGGTATTTCCTTTTCATCACTTTAAATATATTCTGCCACTCCCTTCTTGCCTGAAGAATTTCTGCTGAAAAATCAGCTGATAACTTTATGGGGATTCCCTTGTATGTTATTTGTGGCGTTTCCCTTGCCATTTTTAATATTTTTTCTTTGAATTTAATTTTTGTTAGCTTGATTAATATGTGTCTTGGTGTGTTTCTCCTTGGGTTTATCCTGTATGTTACTCTGTGAGCTTCCTGGACTTGGGTGGCTATTTCCTTTCCCATGTTAGGGATGTTTTCGACTATAATCTCTTCAAATATTTTCTCAGACCCTTTCTCTTTCTCTTCTTCTTCTGGGACTCCTATAATTTGAATGTTGGTACATTTAATGTTGTGCCAGATGTCTCTGAGACTGTCCTCATTTCTCTTCATTCTTTTTTTATTTTTTTAATTCAGCTCCTTGGCAGTTATTGCCAACAGTCTATCTTCCAGGTCACTTATTCGTTCTTCTGCTTCAGTTATTCTGCTATTGATTCCTTCTAGTGTATTTTTCATTTCAGTTATTGTTGTGTTCATCACTGTTTTTTTTTTTTTTAAGTTCTTCTTGGTCCTTGTTAAAGATTTCTTTTATTTTCTCGATCCATGCCTCCATTTTATTTCTGAGATTTTGAATCTTCTTTACTATCATTACTGTGAATTCTTTTTCAGGTAGGTTGCCAGTTTCCTCTTCATTTATTTGGTCTTGTAAGTTTTTACCTTGCTCCTCTGCCTGTAACATATTTTTTGTCATCTCATTTTTTTTTTGATGGCTGGAGCTTTGTTTCTGTCTTGCTGGTTGTTTGGCCTGAGGCGTCCAGCACTGGGTTTGCAGGCAGTTGTGTAGAGTCTTGGTGCTGAGATGAAGACCTCCAGGAGATCTCACACCAATTAATATTCCCTGGGGTCTGAGTTTCTCTGTTAAAAAAAAGGCAACAAACAAAAAGGAGAACAATAACAAAGAATAAAAAATAAAATAAAATTAGAAAATAAATATATATTAGAAAAAATATAAATGAAACAACAACAAGCTAAACAGAACCACAATAGCAGGAAAAAAAAAGGAAGAAAATAATGCCAGAAGAGGTCTTGGGGAGGGTGGGGGAGCAGGGCTTAGGCTCAATGCAGCTGGAGGTGTCCCTTTAAGTGGGTGGGGGAAATGCTGACTGCATTCCTCTCTGACCCCTGAAAGCCTCTCCCCATCCCCGCTAATCCCCACTCTGTGCTTTTACCTCTCCGATCGTGGGAACCCCTCCCCTCTCCCAGCTGCCCCTCGGAGGTGCCAGTCCCGTTCCACCTCCACTTTTCCTTCCCCCTTTCTTCCCCCCCATCCTACATGGTCACGTGGGGATTTCTCCCATCCCTTTAGGTGTCTGATGTCCCCCACCAGTGCCTGGTAGGTGCCCTAGTTGTGAGGAGATGCATCCTCCTACTCTGCCATCTTGACTTCTCTTTCTATAGTTGTGTTTTTAAAAAGAATTCCTGACCCTGAAATCATAAAGTATTCTTTTATTCTATTTTTTAAAACTTCATTGTTTTTCTTTTTCACATTTAGATCTAAATTAGAGTTAAGTTTTAACTTTGGTCAATGTCAGTTTTTTCTATATTGATATGAAATTATCCCAGTTATCATTTATTGTAAAAAAAAAACCAAACAAACAAACAGTGACCATCTCTTCTCCATGATTCTGCACTGGCATTTCATCATAAATCAAGTTTCTTGGATTTTTTTTTTTTGTTCCATTGGTAAATAATTGGTAAATATATATCTACATTTATATATCTTGGACCAAGACCACAATGTCTTAAATATTGTAAATATTATAGCTTTGTCATTGTCTTGATATTTGTTAGAGAAAGTCCACTCATCATTTCTAGAATGTCTTGGTTATTCTTGGCCCTTTGCATTTTCTTTTGTATTTTAGAAACAGTTTGTCAAGTCCTGCCTACCCCCTCACCCAAAGAGGAAACATATTGTAATTTTTTTTGAGACAGTATCATATTTGCCAAATTGGAAAGATTTGACATTTTCACAATATTGAGTCCACTGTCTGAAAATGATGTATCTCTCTACTCATTTGTATCTCTTTAATAGTCTCAATAATATAGCTTTATAGTTTTATTCACATCTTTTAGTGGATTTACTCATTGGTATTTGATACTTCTCATGCTTTAAAATTGTAATTTAAAAAATTAATTTCTACCTTTTTGTGGCCAGTATATAGAAATATTATTAATTTTAAATATTAAACTTGTATCTAGTACTTATGCCAAACTCATGTGCTTGTTCTAATGATTAATCTGTACATTCTTATATATTTTTCATCTATGCAATCTGCCTCTCCTTCCCTTGTCACACACATAGAATGTAGTCATAGTCTAATTTGTGCCTGGTGTTTAACACCTAGTATTAAATGGAGCAAAATTCTAGACCAGTGTTTCTTAACCAGGGTTGAGAATTTTTTTCAATAAAACATTCCTGTGTCTTACCAGCTTCTATAGGTTTGGGCTAGGGCTTGAGTATATCTGTTCTGAAAAATTTCCCAGATTGTTCTGATGTAAAAACCTGGTTGTAAACCATTGTTCAATACCAATAAAGTAATGTGAAATACTAATCAATTTTCTGTATAATTCAAGCCCTAAATATATTTCACTCTTAACTGTCTGAGTAACTGAGGCAAAAACACTCATTGTTTTGGTTTGCTTGAATTTCCTTTTACTCTTGATTTGATAAGGGTACACTCTAAGAAAACAACCAATAGAAATCTAAATGTTAGATTTATTTGTAAGAAGAAATAGGAATTTAAAAGTGAGATATTTTGAATCTTCTTTTAAAAGAATTTTTGTAGAGTAAGCTAAGAAATGGATGTCTGGAGAAGAGGTGGCTGAATGTTTTTTCTTTTGGCTGAAATCTCAACAAACAACAAGCTACAATGAGTAAATCATTTTTAAATGGATGAGACTAGGAATCCAGATGTTTGGAAGCAAGATACTAGTTGGTAATGTGCTGTAGCCCATCATCCAGCCCCTTCCTGAGGGAAATGATAACAAAGCCAGACTCTCTGCTTTCTAAATATCCTCTAGAAACCAATCTTGTTGTCACCAACATCACAACTTTGTTTCAGCTGGCAATTTGCCAACATCTGCTTGGCAAGGATATTTTTTTCCCTTCAACTCTCAGATATATATTTTCCCATTTTGAAGCACTGAACCCAACACACAGCAAGAAAAGAGTATTGAAAATCACAAAGGCTATATTCTAATCCATTTTCAGGAAAACCTCCAATCTTCTTACTTAAAGTATTATTTTTACCTTCAAAATCTTGGCAGCATAAATTATCAGTGTGTACATCACTGTTTGGAGTAATCCAAATGAGTGAAACATACATGCATATACAACTGTGCAGGTAGTTCTTCACAGTTATTTGGTTTTTGTGAAGAAAAAGGGTCAGATGCAGCAGTTTTAAATTACAGAATATCAAAAACTGCATTTTACTAGCATTTCAACCTCAAGGGTTTATGGATTTTGAAAATGAAATGGTTGGAAGGGGGAAGATTTACTAAACATACAAAATCATCAATAATGTCCATTACATTTTTGCTGGAACAAGGTCACCTTTTTGGTTCTTTGACCACTTTAATGATTGTCAAAATTATCTGATCATTTGTTGAGTGTACAAGTTGTATTTATTGGGAGAGGAGACAGAGAATTTCTTTGTTGCTCAGAGGCCAAGTTGGACAGATAGACTACTTCAGCATTGCACAAGCCAGCTGAGAGATAATTAAGTCATTTGAATGTGAGCTTTCTTGGCTTCCCTTTCCCATTTTTTTCCCTTGTCTCTTCTTGGAAGCAAACCATGGCTCTTGTCCCATGTCCTTCCCCCAAGTCTTTTTAACATTCCCTCCTCCAGCCCGAGGTAAGTGTGAAATATTTCTGCTTATTGAGGAAAAAGTGTTGAGAAAAATTACTAACAAAGATTCATAAAAGAAACCTTAGATTCCTATAGAGCCTTGTGAAAATGTTTCCCTTAACCCTATGTTATCTCAAAATGATCTGGGGCTTCCCTGGTGGCGCAGTGGTTGAGAATCTGCCTGCCGATGCAGGGGACAGGGGTTCGAGCCCTGGTCTGGGAAGATCCCACATGCCGCAGAGCAACTGGGCCCGTGAGCCACAATTACTGAGCCTGCGCGTCTGGAGCCTGTGCTCCGCAACAAGAGAGGCCGCGATAGTGAGAGGCCCGCGCACCGTGATGAAGAGTGGCCCCCACCTGCCACAACTAGAGAAAGCCCTCGCAGAGAAACGAAGTCCCAACACAGCCATAAATAAAATAAATTAATTAATTAAAAAAAAAAAATGATCTGTATAAGTATCACTTCCCCTTTAGACTGTAAATTCCTGCAGGACAAGATTCTGTCTTATTCTTCTTTGCATTCCTAGCACCTAATATAATAGATGATGAAGAAATGCTACTTGAACCCAAGGAGATAATCTAATCCAACTTCTTTATTTTATGGAGAAGGAAACAGACCCAGAATGCGAAGTGATTTGTCCAAGTTTCTAAGATAATCAGTGGTAATGTCCTACTCTGCAGAAGAGTTTTCAGAACCAGCTTTTATTTTTTTCTGTCACAAACTATTTGCTCACTCTGTGCTGTGCAGACTCAGCCAGAGAGGAACATATTAAGCACACGAGGCCACTTGGAGACATCATAAGAGATTCTGGGCAGTGGGACAATCATTTGGCTGGTGGTCCTTGGCTCTCCACATTTTGTTCTCATAGTCCCAGATGGTAGCATAATTTCACATGCCCAGTGTCTGGCTAAATGATTTTGTCCAAACTCAGTATCAAGAAGATAATATGGTGCAACTTGGGTGGGAACAATAATTTGGAACCTACAACATAAATAATCTGGGCTTTTTAATTTAAGTAAATACATTTGTATCTTGCTACACAAAGGCTAAGTGCAGATCATTTTTATATCTTTGTATCTTCAAATCTAAGTAACTTTTAAAACTTTAAAACCTTTAGGTATTTAAAACCTTTTCTCTTTGTCAAACAAAATTCTGTCACTTCCCCATTTGTACATAATACATACATACATATAAAAATATTAATTGTGTTAACAATATTAAATGTCTTAAAATTGATGATATAACTTAGATGTTTTTAAGACATGTATTAGAATGTCAGTATTCCATTACTCTTTGTTTCACAGGTGATATTATTTCCTAAGAAATTATTTTGGGGTATTTCATTGCAAGTTAATTCCCCCCGAGTATTTAAAATGGTTTTCCTACATAACTAAAGGTTTGACTTACTTTCTATAAAAATAGAGTGTATTATTCAAAATAAGAGACATTGGTTGCTTTCCAAAAAATTAGTATCAACTATTTAGTTCACATCCGAGCTATAATACAACATTGTTCCTGTTTTGACTGCTGTTTTGACTTAGAATCATTCCTTATTTAATGGCCAACAAATGTTGAATTTGGAGATAGAATTACATACATTGGATTAAACGCCATATACAAATAAATACAGTATGCTGCTGTTTAAGGACTGCTGGGGTAACCTACCATGAAGTATTGAAACATTAAATCCTACTACTTTTCTACTAAGTAATAATATAGGCATGAGGTGCACTGGAGAATAGGAGGTGATGCAGCTATTGAAATCAACAGAATCAGGCATCCTGTCACCAATTTGGGCTGGAAACTTGCCAAGGTAGATTTTATTTTATTTTTTTAACTACTGTTAAAGCTGTCAGAATTAAAATGTACACATACACACACATGCACACTACAAATAGGGACAAAAATTAATACCAGTCAAGGGGTCAGGGACTTTGGGATTTCAGTTTCTTCTCATGTAATACAGCTTAAGTTACTTGTTGGATCATTTCTTTGTCCTCACATCAAGATACCTATTTGGATACAGTGAAACTACCTTTAAATACTTGATGTAATATTTCTTTTTCTGGCTAAAGGCCAGTATCTGTGTTCAGGTCTATATTATTTTTTCCCCATTGGTGAAGCTCTACTTCTCTATAAAACAAAAACCTTTATAGAAATAAAATAGTTGCAAAAATATGTCCATGTCTTTTCTTTTCTCTTTTAATAAGCAGGGTATAATAGATTCAAAGTGTATATCACCTCGGTGCATTGTGGTATTTGGGTAGGACTTAGCAAGTGCAGAAATTCTTGGCATTTCTATATGCTTTTATTTCTATTATCTCCAATACTTTCAAATTTCAAAGAACAGTTTTGGTGCTAATTACCAGATTTTGACTTTTATGAAAACCCCACACCACATGTCCTGATTTTATAGTTGCATGTGGAATCTGAAATGTGGTTTTATCAAAATAAACTCACACTTTGGTGTGTGGAATTTCACTTGTAAAGTAGAGATCATAATTTCAAAAACAAACACAAATTGCACTTGGTTTTGCTTGAAAAAATAAAATGCTTGGCTGTGATGAGATGAAAAATGTTTTACTCAAGTACTGGCTTTTCTCTGAAAAGCATCTCCGGTCAGAGCCAAGTGGTCGTGAACAGCGTCATCTTGCATGTAAGCACCTTGGCATCTCCTTATTTAATTGGTATTTTAAAACAAGGAGGTATTTCCCCCCTCCACCCTTAACATTATTTCATTCTTTTTCTGAAACCCTAAGATCTGTTCTAACATTTTTTGCTTGTTTGGGTCAAGAGCAGTATTTGTAAGAACTAGTTACTGGGAAAATAGAAGATTCTTAAATTACTAATTAAGTCCAAGAAAAAAATTGAATCCACTGCTATCTAATGAAGAAATATTCAGTTATTTCTTGGGAGGCAGTGTAGCGGAAGACAAATCTGTATTTGAATTCTGGCTCTGCTACCTACTAGCTCTTTTACCTTGAGCAAGTTACATAACCTCTCAATGTCCAAACTCCCTCATCTAATAAAATGGCAATAATTAAAAGAATAATTTTGAAAGTGAAATGAGAAATGAGACATGTAGAATCTCTAGTGAAGTGCCTGGAACATAGTAGCCAGTGAAGCTGCTGGTGCCTGTGATAGCATTTTAAGTTCATGGAAACAGAACAAAATCAAATATCATCAGAACACTTGAGTTACTTAGATTTTTGTTTTATATGTGAAATGAGAAAACAGTTTGTGCTAGTTTTACCTATCATAAACTCTATAAAAATTCTTGATTTTGTTATGCATTAAAGCTATTTCAAAAGAATTAGCCCTCATGATCAAACAGGCCCATAGCCCAGTAACAGAAGTATGCAAGAAAAGTTCCTGCGAGAAAGGGACATACACTTGAGACTCGTTTTGAAATTTATAAGGTACACAATACATCCCTGGAGGCCTCAGAGGGGAGCATAAAGCAGAGAGAGATGGAGAGTGTGGTCCTGTTGTCAACAGATTTGGGTTGAGAACCACTCCTACCACTTACTACTATAAAGCTTTCAGCAGGTCAATTAGCCTCCCAAAGATGAATAGTGACATTTATTGCAAAGAGTTATTTTAAGAATCAAATGAAATAATACATCCAAAGTTTTAGCAAGGTCCCTGACACGTGGTAAACATTCAATAGATCTCAACATGATTATTAGTCCTCCTTTTCTTTTTTTTTTTTTTTTCCCTCCTTTTCTTTTGAGACTCTTTCTTGGTGACATCTACTTACCTTTCTGGAAAGAACACAAATGGACTAGAATGCACAATTATGCTTTTTTTAAAATTTGAATATTTTAATTAATTAATTATTTTTAACATCTTTATTGGAGTGTAATTGCTTTACATTGTTGTGTTAATTTCTGCTGTATAACAAAGTGAATCACTTATACGTATACTTATATCCCCATATCCCTTCCCTCTTGTGTCTCCCTCCTACCCTCCTTATTCCACCCCTCTAGGTGGTCACAAAACACCGAGCTGACCTCCCTGTGCTATGCGGCTGCTTCTCACTAGCTATCTATTTTACATTTCATAGCGTATATACGTCAATGCTACTCTCTCACTTCGTCCCAGCTTACCCTGCCCACTCCCTGTGTCCTTAAGTCCATTCCCTACATCTGCATCTTTATTCCTGTACTGCCCCTAGGTTCTTCAGAACCATTTGTTTTTTTAGATTCCATATATATGTGTTAGCATATGGTATTTGTTTTTCTCTTTCTGACTTAACAGCACTCTGTATGACAGACTCTAGGTCCATCCAGCTCACTACAAATAACTCAATTTCATTTCTTTTTATGGCTGAGTAATATTCCATTGTATATATGTGCCACATCTTCTTTATCCATTCGTCTGTCGATGGACACCTACGTTGCTTCCATGTCCTCACTATTGTAAAGAGTGCTGCAATGAACATTGTGGTACATGACTCTTTTTGAATTATGTTTTTCTCAGGGTATATACGCAGTAGTGAGATTGCTGGGTCATATGGTAGTTCTATTTTTACTCTTTTAAGAAACCTCCAAACTGTTCTCCATAGTGGCTGTATCAATTTGCATTCCCACCAAAATTGTAAGAGGGATCACTTTTCTCCACACCCTCTCCTGCAGTTATTGTGTTTGTAGATATTCTAATGATGGCCACATTCTGACCAGTGTGAGGTGATACCTCACTGTAGTTTTGATTTACATTTCTCTAATGATTAGTGATGTTGATCATCCTTTCATGTGTTTGTTGGCGATCTGTATATCTTCTTTGGAGAAATGTCTATTTAGGTCTTCTGCCCATTTTTTGATTAGGTTGTTTATTTATTTATTTATTTTAAAAAATATTGAGCTGCATGAGCTGTTTATATATTTGGGGGATTAATTCTTTGTCCACTGATTCACTTGCAAATATTTTCTCCCATTCTGAGGGTTGTCTTTTCATCTTGTTTATGGTTTCTGTTGCTGTGCAAAAGCTTTTAAGTTTCATTAGGTCCCATTTGTTAATTTTTGTTTTTATTTCCATTTCTCTAGGAGCTGGGTCAAAAAGGATCTTGCTGTGATTTATGTCATAGAGTGTTCTGCCTATGTTTTCCTCTGCGAGTTTGATAGTGTGTGGCCTTACATTTAGGTCTTTGATCCATTTTGAGTTTATTTCTGTGTGTGGTGTTAGGAAGTGTTCTAATTTCATTCTTTTACATGGGGCTGTCCAGTTTTCCCAGCACGACTTATTGAAGAGGCTCTCTTTTCTCCATTGTATATTCTTGCTTCCTTTATCAAAGATAAGGTGACCATAGGTGCGTGGGTTTATCTCTGAGCTTTCTATCCTGTTCCATTGATCTATATTTCTGTTTTTGTGCCAGAACCATACTGTCTTGATTAATGTAGATTTGTAGTATAGTGTGAAGTCAAGGAGCCAGATTCCTCCAGCTCCGTGTTTCTTTCTCAAGATTCCTTTGACTATTCAGGGTCTTTTGTGTTTCCATACGAATTGTGAAATATTTTGTTCTAGTTCTGTAAAAATGCCATTGGTAATTTGATAGAGAATGCATGGAATCTGTAGATTGCTTTGGGGAGTATAGTCATTTTCACAATATTGATTCTTCCAATCCAAGAACATGGTATATCTCTCCATCTGTTTGTATCATCTTTAATTTCTTTCATCAGTGTCTTACAGTTTTCTGCATACAGGTGTTTTGTCTCCCTAGGTAAGTTTATTCCTAGGTATTTTATTCTTTTGTTGCAGTGGTAAATGGGAGAGTTTCCTTAATTTCTTTTGCAGATTTTTCATCATTAGTGTATAGGAATGCAAGAGATTTCTGTGCACTAATTTTGTATCCTGCTACTTTACCAGATTCCTTGATTAGGTCTAGTAGTTTTCAGGTAGCATCTTTATGATTTTCTATATATAGTATCATGTCATCTGCAAACAGTGACAGTTTTACTTCTTTTCTGATTTGGATTCCTTTTATTTCTTTTTCTTCTCTGATTGCTGTGGCTAAAACTTCCAAAACTATGTTGAATAATAGTGGTGAGAGTGGGCAACCTTTTCCTGTTTCTGATCTTAGTGGAAATGTTTTCAGTTTTTCACCATTGAGAATGATGTTGGCTATGGGTTTGTCATATATGGCCTTTATTATATTGAGGTAAGTGCCCTCTATGGCTACCTTCTGTAGAGTTTTGATCATAAATGGGTGTTGAATTTTGTCGAAAGTTTTTTCTGCAACTATTGAGATTATCATATGGCTTTTATCCTTCACTTTGTTAATATGATGTATCACATTTATTGATTTGTGTATACTGAAGAATCCTTGTGTTCCTGGGATAAATCTCACTTGATCATGGTGTACGATCCTTTTAATGTGCTATTGGATTCTGTTTGCTAGTATTTTATTGAGGAATTTTGCATCTATGTTCATCAGTGATATTGATCTGTAGTTTTCTTTTTTTGTGACATCTTTGTCTGGTTTTGGTATCAGGGTGATGGTGACCTTGTAGAATGAGTTTGGGAGTGTTCCTCCCTCTGCTATATTTTGGAAGAGTTTGAGAAGGATAGGTGTTAGCTCTTCTCTAAATGTTTGATAGAATTCACCTGTGCAGCCATCTGGTCCAGGGCTTTTGTTTGTTGGAAGATTTTTAATCACAGTTTCAATTTCAGTGCTTGTGATTGGTCTGTTTATATTTTCTATTTCTTCCTGGTCAGTCTCAGAAGGTTATGCTTTTCTAAGGATTTGTCCATTTCTTCCAGGTTGTCCATTTTATTGGCATATAGTTTCTTGTAGTAATCTCTCATGATCCTTTGTATTTTGGCAGTGTCAGTTGTTACTTCTCCTTTTTCATTTCAAATTCTATTGATTTGAGTCCTCTCCCTTTTATTCTTGATGAGTCTGGCTAGTGGTTTATCAATTTTGTTTATCTTCTCAAAGAACCAGCTTTTAGTTTTATTGATCTTTCCTATTGTTTTCTTCATTTCTTTTTCATTTATTTCTGATCTGATCTTTATGATTTCTTTCCTTCTGCTAACTTTGGGATTTTTTTGTTTTTCTTTCTCTAATTGCTTTAGGTGTAATGTTATGTTTTTTATTTGAGATGTTTCTTGTTTCTTAAGGTAAGATTGTATTGCTATATACTTCCCTCTTAGAACTGCTTTTGCTGCATCTCATAGGTTTTGGGTCATCATGTTTCCATTGTCATTTGTTTCTAGGTATTTTTTGATTTCCTCTTTGATTTCTTCAGTCATCTCTTGGTTATTTAATAGCATATTGGTTAGCCTACATGTGTTTGTGTTTTTATTACTGTTTTTTTCCTGTAATTGATATCTAGTCTCATACCGTTGTGGTCAAATAAGATACTTGATACAATTTCAATTTTCTTAAGCTTACCAAGGCTTGATTTGTGACCTAAGGTATGATCTATCCTGGAGGATGTTCCATGAGCACTTGAGAAGAAAGTGTATTCTGTTGTTTTTAGATGGAATGTCCTATAAATATCAATTAAGTCCATCTTGTTTAATGTCACTTAAAGCTTGTGTACCTTGTTTATTTTCATTTTGGTTGAGCTGTCCATTGGTGAAAGTGAGGTGTTAAATTCACCTACTATGATTGTGTTACTGTTGACTTCCCCTTTCAGGCAGTTAGCATTTGCCTTATGTATTGAGGTGCTCCTATGTTGGGTGCATAAATATTTACAATTTTTATATCTGCTTCTTAGATTGATCCCTTGATCATTCTGTAGTGTCCTTCTTTATCTCTTGTAATAGCCTTTATTTTAAAGTCTATTTTGTCTGATATGAGAGTTGCTACTCAGCTTTCTTTTGATTTCCATTTGCATGGAATATCTTTTTGCATCCCTTCACTTTCAGTCAGTATGTGTCCCTAGGTCTGAAGTGAGTCTCTTGTAGACAACATATATATGGTTCTTGTTTTTGTATCCATTCATCCAGTCTATGTCTTTGGTTGGAGCATTTAATCCATTTACATTTAAGGTAATAATCGATATGTATGTTCTTATTACCATTTTCTGAATTGTTTTGGGTTTGTTATTGTAGGTCTTTTCCTTCTCTTGTGTTTCCTGCCTAGAGAAGTTCCTTTAACATTTGTTGTAAAGCTGGTTTGGTGGTGCTGAATTCTCTTAGCTTTTGCTTGTCTGTAAAGATTTTAATTTCTCTGTGAATCAGAATGAGATCCTTGCTGGGTAGCATAATCTTGGTTGTAGGTTTTTCCCTTTGATCACTTTAAATATATCCTGCCACTCCCTTCTGGCTTACAGAGTTTCTGCTGAAAAATCAGCTGTTAACCTTATGGGGATTCCCTTGTATGTTATTTGTTGTTTTTCCCTTTACTGCTTTTAATATTTTATCTTTGTATTTAATTTTTGATAGTTTGATTAATATGTGTCTTGATGTGTTTCTTCTTGGGTTTATTCTGTATGGTACTCTCTGAGCTTCCTGGACTTGGGTGGCTATTTTCTTTCCCATATTATGGAAGTTTTCAACTATAATCTCTTCTAATATTTTCTCAGTCCCTTTTTTTTTTTTTTCTTTCCTTCTTCTGGGACCCTATAATTTGAATGTCCATGCATTTAATGTTGTCCCAGAGGTCTCTGAAACTGTCCTCAATGCTTTTCATTCTTTTTTCTTTTTTCTTCTCTGTGGTCATCATTTCCACTATTTTATCTTCCAGGTCACTTATCCCTTCTTCTGCCTCAGTTATTCTGCTACTGATTCCTTCTAGAGAATTTTTAATTTCATTTATGGTGTTGTTCATCATTGTTTGTTTGCTCTCCAGTTCTTCTAGGTCCTTGTTAAACGTTTCTTGCATTTTCTCCATTCTATTTCCAAGATTTTGGATCATCTTTACTATCATTACTCTGAATTCTTTTTCAGGTCGACTGCCTATTTCCTCTTCATTTGTTTTGTCTGGTGGGGTTTTGCCTTGCTCCTTCATCTGCTGTGAATTTCTCTGTCTTCTCATTTTGCTTAACTTACTGTGTTTGGGGTCTCCTTTTCACAGGCTGCAGATTCATAGTTCTTCTTGTTTTTGGTGTCTGCCCCCAGTGGATATGGTTGGTTCAGTGGGTTGTGTAGGCTTCCTGGTGGATGGGACTGGTGCCTGTGTTCTGGTGGATGAGGCTAGATCTCGTCTTTCGTTAGGCAAGACCGAGTCTGGTGGTGTGTTTTGCAGTGTCTGTGAACTTATTATGATTTTAGACAGCCTTTCTGCTAATGGGTGGAATTGTGTTCCTGTCTTGCCAGTTGTTTTGTATGGGATTGTCCAGCGCTGGAGTGTGCTGGTCATTGGGCGGATCTGGGTCTTAGTTTTGAGATGGAGATCTCTGGGAGAGCTCTTATTGATTGATATTAAGTGGGACTGAGAGGTCTCTGGTGGTCCTATGTCCTGAACTCAGCTCTCCCACCTCAGGGGCTTAGGTCTGACACCTGGCCAGAGCACCAAGACCCTGTCAGCCACACGGCTTTAGGGAAGTCTGAGGTCTTCTGCCATCATTCAGTAGGTGTTCTGTAGGAGTTTTTCCACATGTAGATATATTTTGATGTATTTGTGTGGAAGAAGGTGATCTCCATGTCTTACTCCTCTGCCATCTTGAAGGTCCTCTCTACAATCATGTTTTTAAAGCTTCCCTTTCTAGCCAAGATCCTCATCATTTTATTTGAATGTTTTTCTAGAGAGCTCATGGCTCTATAGAGAGCTATGTTCCATTTCAAGAGAATTGGTTCTTAATTATTTGAATATGATAATCAACCTCCAGTTTCTTTATTTCTTCATCTTGGATATCCTAGAGCATGTGTACACTAGTAGCTGTAGGCTTTTGGACTTTATCATGAGCAACCTTTTTATGAGCCTCTTGTTACACTCTTTATCTTTATGAGATTTATCAAAGTAAGTAACACTGCTGGTTCTGTAAGAATCTCTTATTACATGAATGTTTTACAACAAAGAGGAGCTACTTTATTAAAAGGATCTCATGCTCCAGAGGCTCTTGTGATGTCAAAGATCTAAGTAAGGGTTGCCATTACTATATGAGAAAAAATACATGTTTATTAATGAGAAATAAAAGTTTGTCAATTGATTGGGTAGTCCTCAATTTTTTATATTCCTCTTCCTTTGTTTCTTTCCCCTAATCAATTTCATTTGTTTATTCAACAAATATTTCTTGAATGTTACAATGTCCTAAGCCTTGCCAAAGAGGCAAGTAAAACAGGCAGAACCTCTGTTGTCAATGAAGTACTAATGATTCTCACAGTGGGCTGCACATTAGAATGATTGGGGATTTGTTTATAAAAAGATCCACACCCAAGGATTATATCTGAGTCATCTGGGGTGGGTGAAGAGGCAGGTGGAATCTACTACTTCAGAGAGTCTGACAAAGGCAGTGTGTTGCACTATAGTGGTCAAGAAGTAGAGGGTAGGAGATGAATGTGGTGGAGAAGCAGGAGCCTGAGCTCAGAGCAAACGCCCCAGAAGCTGCTACTTAAAATAAAACTGGGTTTAACAAAATATTTATTCAGATTATCAAATGCAATCCTTTTTCAGGAACCCTCTTACACTGTTGGTGGGAATGTAAATTGGTACAGATGCTATGGGCAACAGTATGGAGGTGCCTTAAGAAACTAAAAACTGAGCTACCATATGACCCAGCAATCCCACTCCTGGGAATATATCCAGAGAAACACATGGTTCAAAAGGATACATGTACCCCAATATTCATTGCAATGCTCTTTACAATAGCCAAGACTTGGAAGCAGCTTAAATGTCCATTGACAGATGAATGGATAAAGAAGATGTGGTACATATATACAATGGAATATTACTCAGCCATTAAAAGGAATGAAATAATGCCATTTGCAGCAACATGGATGGACCTGGAGATTATCATACTAAGTGAAGTAAGTCAAACAGAGAAAGACAAATATCATATGATACTGCTTATATGCAGAATCTTAAAAAAATGATAGAGACGAACTTACTTACAAAACAGAAACAGACTCACACACTTAGAGAACCAACTTATGGTTACCGGGGGGGGGGGGGGGGAAGGGAGGAGGAGAGGGATACATTGGGAGTTTGGGACTGACATGTACACACTGCTATATTTAAATTAGATAACCAACAAGGACCTACTGTGTAACACAGGGAACTCTGCTCAATGCTCTGTAATAACCTAAATGTGAAAAGAATTTGAAAAAGAATAGATACATGTATATGTATAACTGAATCACTCTGCTGTACACCTGAAACTAGCACAACTTTGTTAATCAACTATAATCCAATATGAAATAAAAATTTAAAAAAATAAAAAGCAATCCTTTTTCAATTTTACAATGAGAGTTGGATATTAAAAAGAGCCTTCTGAAGGACTTGTGCCTCATTCCAAATATATACTACAATTTGAAATCTGCATAATGTGGTCTTCACATTAGCTTTTCAAAGCAGGAAAAATGGGCCTCAAATATCTATCGTAAAATTTTCTTAATCACTTGAACTACAGATGCTAATTCTTTCATCTCCTTTCTCTTGCAACATTTTTTTAGTAGAATATTTCATGCATCCAAATGCCATGAATTATTCACTAAAGGTTATGAACACACACTTCCTTTTTACTTGGCTATTTATACATAGTTTTCCAAGTCCATTGGTTAACTTATCATGTGACTTCAATGTCATCACTTACTTACAACAAAGATAGGATGACAGAGTAGAGTAAAATGACAGTGGTAAAAGTGTGAGAATTTTGGAATTCATTAGTATCATTGGCATGTATATTTCCTGAAACTTACTTAAAATTATATCTGGATAAAGTTATGAGTTGTGATGCTTTTAATCTGCAGCCATAATGTGGATCTGACTTAATTTTATTGCATGTTTAGAAGGATGGATGAATGCATGAAAAAGTCATCTAATGGTCTATTAAAACATTGATTTGTTTGATTCATTAATGCATAATGAAATGTATACTGTAAGGAACTACTGAAACATATTTCTTTGGCTATAATTCAAGAATGCTTATGTGATTGGAGAGAATTATTTTTCCAGGAGAATAAAGTTTAATAGTAATCAGATGTTCATTCTGGAAACACAAGGATAGTAATAATATTTTTGGAAATGATATTCCAATGTTTGCCTTATATTGAGCCTGTTGTTTTTGTTGGTGCAGAACCACACTTATAACCAGAATACATAGAGAAGCAAATCTTGCTTTTTTGGGTATTTTTAATTCTTCTTCTTTTACAGTTTGGCAGTTCTAGAAGCCAGAATGAACTTCCATAGAGAAGCCCAAGGACGTCATGGTAATACTTGCTCACTGTTCTAGCAACCTGAACCTAAGTGTAGGTTTCCTGTATCATACAGCTCCATTGACCTGTGTTTGAGTGATGCCCCCATTTGTGCAAAATGGCAGAGTTACTTACGCAAAAGCATTTGATTTCTGTGACATATTCAAATCTGTGAGATTTTCACACTACTGAGGAGAGTGGTTTTAAAGATTTTTTGAATGTTGTACTATAGTCAATAGGCTATTAGGTAAATATATGAGCTATATTTCTTTCATTTAATTGGAGGAAGTGCAAAAGAGACGTACTTGCCAGTAGAGAGGCTGGTAGGTTTTAGAAATATTAAGTGGAAGAGAAAGTCAAGGGAAGAGAATATCCTGAGCTGGAAACTGACAGAAGGAAGAATGAATTAAATCTTGTCAATTCTTATCTCCTTGAATTTCTTGATTCTGTGTCCTTCCATACCTCCTCACTGCCATTGTTTTAGTTCTTTCATATTTTTATCATTTTATGTAGTTGCTCTTGCAACCTCTAGTCTTAAATCAATCTTTACCCTGAACTCTTCTTCCAAAGTAATCTTTCGGGATAAAAATCCAAACATATTAGGGGTATATTCAGATTCCTTTATGACCTGGTTCTGGTTACCTTTCCAGCTTCATTTACTCTTAGCATTCTAGGCTTCAAGAATACTTTTTTGGACTTTTCCTAACACTGATATTCCTCCTTTCTCCCAGTCCTTTGCAAACTTCCTACCTTTAGTTACTATGACTAGAACTTTAAGACTTGGCTTTGACATCACTTCCACTAGCAAGTGTTCCCTGACAATTCCATACCTCCAATAAGAGCTCTGTACAATCTTCTTGTAACTCTTGCTAAGGGGCATTTTAATCAAGTATTGACTGATGTGTCTCACCTCACTGGATTTAATCTCATGAAGACTTGGATGGGGTTTTTTTAGTCTTACATTCCCAGGATCTGACATAATGCTTGACATCTATTAATTGCTTAAAACTCATGTGTAGAATGAATGAGCAGTTAAGTGAATAAATAAATAATTAAGGAGTGAATGAAGGAGCCAGAAAGGAATGGGAAGATTTGGGAAAGCAAAGGGAAAAAAAGCCCACAGTTTTATTTTTAATATTTAAATTTTTTCCGTTAATTTCTTTTTAGTTAAAAATTTCTTGATATTTTTGATTCTGTCATGCCAGTTACAGTATCTTCTCCCTTGACTCAAGCCAATAAAGAAGACTTAGGAGATATACACACACACATATATATATATATATATATACACACACAAACATACATATATATATATATGAAGTAGCAATCATTATCCCTCATTTTTATCTTGTCCTATTAGAATCCTACACTATCTACATATCATTTGTTTTTTTCTGCATAAACCTTAATACAGAATTGATTGTTCAGAAGAAGATTATTAAATCTTTACTGGTAAAGTTATACTGTGGGACTAGCAGCCTGTGAAAAGGCAGATGAGTGAGCTAAACATGGTGGGAGACAGTCCCGGGATGTAAGTCACAGGTCTATCTGCCTGGTCATCAAAGATTGCTCTTTAAAAAATAGAACTCTTGAAAGGCTAAGATCAAGAAAGATCCTGCAGGTAAGAACATGCAGCAGATCCATTTATTGGAAGTTGCGTAGTTTGAATTTGCTTATGATGTCCTATGAAAGCTCCACAAATGGCAGATTAGTACAGTTGGGTAGATCCATGATCATGGATTCTACTGTGATAAGGGTCAATTGGCTTAGCTCTGGTGTGACATTTTGCATGTGATAGGCAAACTATAAAGCATGGTCCTGATAAAAATGTTGACAAGAGAGGACTCAGACTCAGATAAGCAGAATTTTCACTTCAATTTACTCCTAACCTGGTAATCAAGCAGATTAAAAAAAAATGAGGGTGGACATAGCTTTTCAAAGGCTCCCCAGTTCCTCTCCTGTCAGAGGAGCACCTAAAGTTCAGGGATCAGTGTGTTTAGCCCAGAGAGGAATTCACTATGAAGCTTGGGATCAAAGATGGCTTACTTGACTTCCTATAGGCTGGGGATGTGGCTGTGCCAGTGCACAAGTACTCAACTTACTACTCTATAAGACAATTTTTACTGCACCACAGTTATATACTTCTGGGGGTCTAGTTCTTGCTGTATCACCAAGGCTATGATGACTATGGCTACACACCTATGGCTACACACCTGCCCAGGTATTTCATGAATATATTTTGTTATTCAAAAACTTTCCTTGAGCCAGGGAATAGGACAGATAAACAGAAATTGACCTTGGCTCTTAAAACAAAACAAGCTAAGGGAAACTGTACTCATTATACTTTTATTTTAACTGGGTTTTTTTGGTTATCCAATATCCTTACTTCCCAGTTTTCATTTGGGTATCTTACTCTCCCCAAATCCTACTCTCCCCAAATCCTGCCCTCAGCTCTGTGGTGAATGCTTTAGGAAGGAACCTGTGATCCTGTTTAGTCAGTAGAACTTTAAGATTCAATCCCAGACCCTTAATTGGCACCCTCTCACTCACGCTTTCTTACAGGCTTTGTACAGGGTGTGATGTGAGGCTGGAGCTGTGGTGGCCAATTTGTCAAGAGGATGAGCCTTTTTGAGAATGAAAAGAAGAAAATTCCAATGGCAGAGGCAGAAAAACAGTATCTTGGTATCAACATTTGAGTCTTTATACACCCAGTTCTACCTCTGCATTTGCACTTACCTGGGTGGATAAATCCTGTTGGCTTAAGAAAGTTTGTGTTGAATTTTTGTCTTTTAAATCTTGTAGAGTTCTGATAACACAGTATGCTCAGTTGAAGGAGAATCAGTGGGTCTGGTAAATGCACAAAAGTGCCCTATATGTGCAGTAAATATTTGTGGTCCTATTTGTGACCTTCCTTTTTGCCTTCCACCTAAGGCAGTAGTTGTACACTCCCACTAACCATAATCATATACATGCACTTCGTAAATGAGTGTGTCTCATAGTCTTTGTGACTCATGAATGTTGCTGCTTGAAAGCTTTCAGGATTTTAGGTGGCTCTACCTCTTATTAGTGCTGCTGTGTCCAGCAATCAAGGCCTCATCCCACTACAGAGGCAGCATATGTACTGGCATGTGAAAACTCTAGCAATCGTATTCTGTGAGAGTCAGAGATGGTCCGAGTCAACTGAACAGTCCTCCAGTGCATCTGTCTCATATGCTGCATATGATTTGTGAGAAGTATCCCTCCAGTTTTCCTATAAAACTAACATCAGTGTTTACCTATAAACAGACACAGAAGTCACTGCCGACTGTACTCTGCTTTGTATACAATCCTATTATATAAAGAGCTCAAGCAGCATGTCTGTCTGCCTAGATGTGTGTGTTCTCCTTCTCCAGCTGCCAACCACCTAAATTATTCAGCAAACCCTGATCATGCCAAGTTTTTAGTCAACAATGGAGATCCTGCCAAAGAGCTAATAATGTTAAAAAAAAAAAAAAGCAATGTTTGTGACAATTAACAGAGCCTGCAGCCTGCAACGCACGTTGGACTCATTTGTAAAGGAAAATTTAAATGATATGCTTCATTATAAATGGTCCCATGCAGCACATTGCTAATCAACCAAAGCAGCTTCTTCTCCTCCCCCCGCCCTTCTTTCCTATCTGATAAACCCAAATGGCAGCACTGTGTCAAGGCTCTTGGCCACTGCTTGCTGTAGCTATAAACATGGTGTGGTTATCTATCAGTATTCTAATCAGCTTAGCTCAAACTGAATAATTATCTCTAACATGGATGAATAGAGCAGTAGCCTCTTATCTTGTCTATTAATAATCACAAATATAACTTCATGGCCAAATCAGGAGGTATGTTACTGTTCCCCTGGGAGCCTGTTTGGGTAAAACCCCCTGTGACTGCACCAGTCTAAGGAGTGCAGCTGGGACAGTGAGCCCATAATGATGGGCTGACAGCTGCCAAACCCAGCAAGTCCTCCCCCACTCTTGGCAGAGAGAGAGAGAAAGACATTGACCGGGGAAGTGGGGCTGATTCTCCATACTAAATAACAATTATTTCTCAAATAATGTTTTGAGATAAAGGGAGAGGAAAGAGGACAGAAGACTGTTGCTGGATCTCCAAATTCCAGTCTCAGCGAAATAAAACTCCACAGCCCAGACCAGCCCAGCTAATGGGCAGCACATGAGCACCAGTTACCTTCACTTCTAAAGCATGTCTCTGTTCCTTCTGCTAAGACACTTCACATAACTAAATCCTTCAGGCCATTAAAATGTTTCATTTGTAGAAATGGTCCCTCTGTAAGTTTGCCTTTTTAACACAAAGGGTCAAAAGTGTTTGTAAGAAAGGGCACAATAATATTTTTAGTATCTTATATTTTTTCTTCCTGTTTTATTGAGATATAATTGACATACAGCTCTGTATAGGTTTAGTGGTTTGACCTGATTACCACAATGAAATGATTACTACAATAAGTTTAGTGAACATTCATCATCTCATATAGATACAAAATAAAAGAGAAAGAAAAAAAATTTTTCCTTGTGATGAGAACTCAGGATTTCCTCTCTTGACAACTTTCATATATAACATACAGCAGTGTTCATTATAGTAACCATGTTGTAGTCATTACATTCCCAGTACTCATTTATCTTATAACTGGAATTTTGTACCTTTTCATGGTCTTCATCCAGTGCCTCCTTCCCTCACCCCCATTTCTGGTAATAATAAATCTGATCTCTTTTTCTATGAGTTTGTTTGTTTGTTTATTTTTGAAGTATAATTGACCTACATCACTATGTTAGTTCCCTGTGCACAACAAAGTGATTCGATGTGTCTATATATTACAAAATGATCACCATGATTAGTCTAGTTACCCTCTGTCACCACAAAAAGATATTACATTAATATTGCCTGTATTCCCCATGCTGTACATTTCATCCCCATGACTCATTTATTTTGCAACTGGAATTTTGTACCTCTTTATCTCCTCCATCTATTTCACTCATAGCACCCCACTTCTGGCACCCTCCTGTTTGTTATCTGTATCTATAAGCCTGTCTCTGGTTTGTTATGCTGGTTCATTTGTTTTGTTTTCTAGATTTCACACATAAGGGAATCATATGTTATCTGTCTTTCTCTGGCTTATTTCACTTGGCATAATACCCTCTAGGTCCATCTATGTTGTCGCAAATAGCAGGATTTCATTCTTTTTTATGGTTGAGTAATATTCCATTGTGCATATGTGTGTGTGTCTGTGTGTGTATAAAACTTCTTTATTCATTTATTGATGTGCACTTAGGTTGCTTCCATATCTTGACTATTGTAAATAATGCTGCAATGAACATAAGGGTGCATATTTTTTTTGAATTAGTGTTTTTGTTATCTTCCGAAAAAAAGTCAGAAGTGGAGTTACTGGATCATATGGTAGTTCTATTTTTAACTTTTTGAGGAATCTCCATATTGTTTTTCATAGTGGCTGCACCAATTTACCTCCCCACCAACAGTGTACAACAGTTCCCCCCCCCTTTTTTTTTTTTTTTTTAATTTTTATTTATTTTTGGCTGTGTTGGGTCTTCGTTTCTGCACGAGGGCTCTCTCTAGTTGTGGCGAGTGGGGGCCACTCTTCATCGCGGTGCGCGGGCCTCTCACTGTCGCGGCCTCTCCTGATGTGGAGCACAAGCTCCAGACACGCAGGCTCAGTAGTTGTGGCTCACGGGCTTAGTTGCTCCGCGGCATGTGGGATCCCCCCAGACCAGGGCCTGAACCCGTGTCCCCTGCATTGGCAGGCAGACTCTCAACCACTGCGCCACCAGGGAAGCCCCCCCCCCTTTTTTTTTTAACAAATTTATTTATTTTATTATTTTATTTAATTTATTTATTGTTTCTGGCTGTGTTGGGTCTTCGTTGCTCTGCAAGGGCTTTTCTCTGGTTGAAGCAAGTGGGAGCTACTTTTCATTGTGGTGCACGGGCTTCTCATTGTGGTGGTTTCTCTTGTCATGGAGAATGGGCTCTAGGCACACGGGCTTCAGTAGTTGTGGCATGAGGGCTCAGTAGTTGTGGCTCGTGGGATCTAGAACGCAGGCTCAGTATTTGTGGCACATGGGCTTAGCTGCTCCCTGGCATGTGGGATCTTCCCAGACCAGGGATCAAACCCATGTCCCCTGCACTGTCAGGCAGATTCTCAACCACTGAGCCACCAGGGAAGCCCAAGAGTTACCCTTTCTCCAACATTCTCACCAATACTTGTTATGTGTTGTCGATTTGATGATAGCCATTCTGACAGGTGTGAAGTGATATCTCATTGTGGTTTTGATTTGCATTTCCCAGATGATCAGAGATGTTAAGCATCTTTTCATGTGTCTGTTGGCTATCTGTATGTCTTCTTTGGTAAAATATCTATTGAGGTCCTCTGCCCATTTTTTAGTTTGTTTTTTTTGTGTGTGTGTGTCTGTTTTTTGATGTTGTTTTGTATGAGTTCTTTGTGTATTTTGGATATTAACCCCTTATCAGATATATCTTATCCCATTCAGTTAGTGATCTCTTTGTTTTGTTGATGATTTCCTCTGCTATGCAAAAGGCTTGCTTTATGTAGTCCCATTTTTAAATTTTTGCTTTTTTGTCCTTGCCTGAGGAATCAGATCCAAAAAAATATTATTAAGACCAATGTCAAAGAGCATATTACATATGTTTTCCTCTATAAGTTTTATGGTTTCAGGTTTTACATTTAAGTCTTTAATCTATTTTGAGTTTATTTTTGTATGTGGTATGAGACTGTAGTCTAGTTTGGCTCTTTTACATGTAGCTGTCCAGTTTTCCTAACACCATTTATTGAAGAGGCTATCTTTTCCCCATTGTATATTCTTGCCTTTTTTGTCATGGATTAATTGTCCCTATAAGAGTGTGTTCATTTCTGAGCATTTTATCCTGTTCCATTGATCTATGTGTCTGTTTTTGTGCCTATACAACAATGTTTTGATTACTGTAGCTTCATAGTATAGTTTGAAATCAGGGAGCATGATACCTCCAGCTTTGATCTTCCATCTCAAGAATTTTTTGGCTAATTGGGGTCTTTTGTGTTTCCATACAAATTTTAGAATTATTTGTTCTAGTTCTGTGAAAAATGCTATTGGTATTTTGATAGGGATTACGTTGAATCTGTAGATTGCCTTGGGTAGTATGGTCATTTTAAGAATATTAATTCTTCCAATCCATGAGCACAACGTATTCTTCCATTTGTTTGTGTCATCCTTGACTTCTTTCCTCAATGTCTTATAGTTTTCTGAGTACAGGTCTTTTACCTCCTTGGTTAGATTTATTCCTTGGTATTTTATTGTTTTTGATGCAATTGTAAATGAGATTGTTCTCTTAATTTCTCTTTCTGATAGTTTGTTGTTAGTGTATAGAAATGCAACAGATTTCTGTATATTAATTTTGTATCCTGCAAGTTTACTTAATTCATTAATATTTCTATTAATGTTTTGGGGACATCTTTAGGATTTTTTATATATAGTATCATGTTATCTGCAAACGGTGACAGCTTTACTTCTTCCTTTCCAAATTGGATTCCTTTTATTTGTTTTTCTTGTCTGATTGCTGTGGCTAGTAGGACATTATACTTTTAAAAACAAGTTCTCATGTGCACTGTGGTGCCCCCCCAACCTTGTTTTAATTCATGTGTGTCAATTTGTTTAAAGCTGTGGGCCTTCTCCTCATAAAAATAATACTCATTGGTAAATTTATACAAAATCTGCATAAGAATTAAGGGGGTTCACAGTCTTTCTAAAGACTACTTGTGCATTTTAAAGGGGTCTAATAGGCACCAGCTTAAAAACACCTGGCTTAAACACAAAAACTAAACAATGAAGACTCCAAGAATAGAAGTAGAGCCCCTAATTGTGAAATGAACTATGTTTTCATAGAATTAATTGGTCCATAGAACATTGTTAAATCAGAGTTTCTGTAAGAGGATGAAAAGAGGACTAGGATTTCCTATTCTGCCATTTTGTTGACACCATTCCCAGTGAACTGTGTTTTAAAGTTACAAGGCTAAGTTTGTCTTATAAAGATTATTTTGAAAACTCTGTGGTGGCTGTGGGTTTTTTAACTGGCTATTGCTCTAGGTTATCCCCACAGAAGTCTATTTAACCCCAATAAATCCAAAATAGGGTATACATCCTGTGGACTCTGTAATCATGTTTGTTAGGCAAAAGGGTAGAGTGTGAAGAGAGACAGATGATTGTATTTGGGAAGATGGAAGTGGTTGAAGACTTTAACAGAGAGTTTTCAGTGGCTTGCTGGGAGAAAAATCTAACAAGTGGGTTGAGGATAGAAAGAGGGATGAGGAAGTAAATGCAGATGGGAAAAATGACAACATGTTCTAATGATGATGAGATGAACCAAAAGAAAAAGAAAGATGATAATGCAGGGGAAAAAAAGTATACCTGCAAGAGCAAAAACATTGACTATAAGGGGGCCAGGCTAGAATTCACATGTAGAAATATAAGGATTGTTTTTAGATAAGAACAGATATATTTTGTTCACTTCTTACAACTAATGGGAAAAATCCTATCTGGAATTACAGGATTTATGTGTTTCTTTATCTGTCAGCTTCAATTTCCTGGACTGGTTGAAACCTCTGTAGGGGATTCAGTGATTGGTAGCTCCAAACTTGCATCTTTACAGTGTCTTGAACATCCAAATTACAGATGATGGAAATGGAGAGAGAAACAAGCAGGTTCTTAACTTAAAAATAATAGAGCAAGAAGGCAGTTCAGAAACCAGAAGTGACTCTGACTTCCACAGTGCTTTGCTAATCCTTCAAACTCCCATGCTATTCCCCCATACCCTCCTAAAGCTTTCCCTAGGCAAGGAGAATTACCATTAGTTGCTGTGATTACACTTTCTGTGAAAACTTAAAGGCTTTGTACAACTCATTTCCAGGTTGAAGTTTATTGTGGAGAAATCTGAGGCTAACCTGAATTTCTCTCCCTATAGATGATTTGATCTTTTTGCCAATATGCATAAGGGGATCTTTATATTTGAAGTTTAGCCTCTTTACCAGGATATGACCATTTGTATCATCTTTTCCCCAATCTGGGACATAGTGTGCTTTTTTTCTATTTGAAAAGCTTTTTTTTCCTGGAAATCTTTCTTTTATAAAACCTTTGAAATATATTTTTCTATTTCATTTGTTGAAATTTCATATTTCAGGAATACCAATCATACATATATTGAATCTCCTTTGTCTCATTTGTCATACTTCATATCTATTATTATCTCTTAAAAAAATTTAAAATCTAGGTTCATTTCCATTTTTTTTTAAGAATTTTTATTTTATTTTATTTTATTTATTTAATTATTTTTGGCTGTGTTGGGTCTTCGTTGCTGTGCACGGACTTTCTCTAGTTGCGGTGAGCAGGGGCTACTCTTCATTGTGGTGTGTGGGCTTCTCATTGCCGTGGCCTCTCTTGTTGCAGAACATGGGTTTTAGGTGCATGGGCTTCAGTAGTTGTGGTTCATGGGCTTTAGAGCACAGGCTCAGTAGTTGTGGCTCACGGGCTTAGTTGCTCCGTGGCATGTGGGATCTTCCCAGACCAGGGCTTGAACCCATGTCCCCTGCATGGCAGGCGGATTCTTAACCACTGCAACACCAGGAAGCCCCATTTCCATATACTTTTGTTCATTTTTCTCATTCCTAACTTCCATATGTCTAACTGTATCATCAGCAGTGTTTGTTCTCTTTTGTGTTGCCTACAATGCGACCTTTGATTCTAGTTCTCCCTTCCATTTCTTATCCTAGCTTTTGCTGCTTTGTGTTTATATATCCTTCATGTATTGCTTTATTTTCCCTTTCCTAGGCTCTTCTACTGAGTTTATGGCAAGATATTTAATCATGGTTTTTAACTGCTCAATGGTAATTTTTTTGTTTATATATATGTATGTGAGTGTATATATATATAATACATATATATATAAAATGCTGACTGTTCTTTGTCTGCCATTTGTTTATTTGTAATATTTGTATATAGATACTGTTTTGATAATTATAGATAATTAGTCATTTTTGAATTATAAGAATTCTACATGAATCTTTTATTTATCAGAGCTTTATGGAGGGGAGGGGTTAATGAGGTGTTCTGGGCTAATGTTCTTGGCTCATGCTCAAGATTCTTGTGTATGTGTATGTGTATTGGGGTGGGGGGTTGTCTTACTCTTTATTTATTCCCAGCCAACAAAAATATGCAACTCTAGGGCTGCTTGAAATTTAGAATAGCTTTCCTCTTTGATGTCTCATGTACACACTGGTTCCAGCAAAAATAGTCTGACCATACATTTCCTCATTCTGCCCAGCACTGCCTCCTTCTTTTCATGTCAGTGATGTCCTAAACAAGTTACCATTTGTAATCCATGCATTCAATATCATTATCTCAATAAATGTTTTTGTTTCCTTGTTTTCATCTTCAGGGTATTTTGACTTATTTTGGAGAACTAGTTTCTTCTTTCTTTGTTTGAGATCAGTAGTTGCAAGTGACTTTCTGTTCCTCTACTCGATCTTTAACTTTGTCATTTATTAAATTTGGTGCAATAGGCAACACTCGATTTTGTTTAAGATAGAGCTTGTGTTCCCACTCTTACTCCCAGAGACCCTTAAACTTATAAAAATAAAATTCCTTAGCACATATAAATTAAAAATTTTCTAATAGTTTTATATATAACATTGTATTTATTCTGACATCCTAAAGCCAGAAGTCAGAAATAATTTCTTAATGCTTGCTTATTACAAGCATTAAGGACATTTACACTTGAACTAGAATCTCAAGGTTTTCCTAGTATCATGAAAAAACTGATGGAAGAGAGATTTGGGCCAGGTGCACTTTCAATCTTTCTAAATTGACATCTGGCAGAAGCTAATTATATTCATCCATCCATTGTTCAGGATTCTTTTTGCTGAAAAAGAAAGAAACCCAAGTCAAAATATTTTAGCTAAAATGAGGGATTTGTTGCCTCACATGACCAGATTATGGGAAAGTGAGGAGTAGAGCTGGCTTTGTGGACAAATGGAAGTGGGGACTTGAGTACCATCAGACTTCCTTTTGCTTCATCTCTCCTCTTTGTTCCTTTACGTGTCAGCTTCAATTTCCTGGACTGGCTAAAATCACTTTAGGGGATTCAATGATTTGTAGCTCCAAATTTGCATTTTTATAGTGTCTTGAACACCCAAAAGAAAGAGACTTTTTCTCCGTCAGCACCAGTGTGAAAAATCACCTGGGGAACAATTCTGATCAAGCTGGCTGAATACTGGTGCCTGTCCCTTGCAGCTCTCATTCTAGCCAGGCTTTGCCTTGCCTATGTGTCCAACCTATGCACAAGAGAAGCAATGTCGCTGATTGGAAGAAAGAAGTGGGGAGGAAGGACATGGAAGGGCAAAAACAATAGTCACTACACAAATCTAATTGTGATTATAAGGTACTATGTAGAAGTTTTTCACGTTGCCTTTCCATGAACAATGTTATATCATTTTTTTTTAATATCTTTTTTTTTTAAACATCTTTATTGGAGTATAATTGCTTTACAATGGTGTGTTAGTTTCTGCTTTATAACAAAGTGAATCAGTTATACATATGCATATGTCCCCATATCTCTTCCCTCTTGCATCTCCCTCCCTCACACCCTCCCTATCCCACCCACCCCTCTAGGAGATCACAAAGCACCGAGCTGATCTCCCTGTCCTATGCGGCTGCTTCCCACTAGCTATCTATTTTACATTTGGTAGTGTATATATGTCCATGCCACTCTCTTACTTTGTCCCAGCTTACCATTCCCCCTCCCAGGATCCTCAAGTCCATTCCCTAGTAGATCTGCATCTTTATTCCCATCTTGCCCCTAGGTTCTTCTGAACTTTTTTTTTTCTCTCTTTTTAGATTCCATATATATGTGTTAGCATACGATATTTGTTTTCCTCTTTCTGACTTACTTCACTCTGTATGACAGTCTCTAGGTCCATCCACCTCACTACAGATAACTCAGTTTCATTCCTTTTTATGGCTGAGTAATATTCCATTGAATATATGTGCCACATCTTCTTTATCCATTCATCTGTTGATGGACACTTACATTGCTTCCATGTCCTGGTTATTGTAAATAGAGCTGCAATGAACATTTTGGTACTTTGACTCTTTTTGAATTATGGTTTTCTCAGGGTATATGCCCAGTAGTGGGATTGCTGGGTCGTATGGTACTTCTATTTTCAGTTTTTTAAGGAACCTTCATACTGTTCTCCATAGTGGCTGTATCAATTTACATTCCCACCAACAGTGCAAGAGGGTTCCCTTTTCTCCACACCCTCTCCAGCATTTATTGTTTGTAGATTTTTTTGATGATGGCCATTCTGACCAGTGTAAGATGATATCTCATTGTAGTTTTGATCTGCAATTCTCTAATGATTAATGATGTTGAGCATTCTTTCATGTGTTTGTTGGCAATCTGTATACCTTCTTTGGAGAAATGTCTATTTAGGTCTTCTGCCCATTTTTGGATTGGGTTGTTGTTTTTTTGATATTGAATTGCATGAGCTGCTTGTAAATTTTGGAGATTAATCCTTTGTCAGTTGCTTCATTGACAAACATTTTCTCCCATTCTGAGGGTTGTCTTTTCGTCTTGTTTATGGTTTCCTTTGATGTGCAAAAGCTTTTAAGTTTCATTAGGTCCCATTTGTTTATTTTTGTTTTTATTTCCATTACTCTAGGAGGTGGGTCAAAAAGGATCTTGCTGTGACTTATGTCATAGAGTGTTCTGCCTATGTTTTCCTCTAAGAGTTTGATGGTGTCTGGTCTTACGTTTAGGTCTTTAATGAATTTTGAGTTTATTTTTGTGCATGGTGTTAGGGAGTATTCTAATTTCATTCTTTTACATGTAGCTGTTCAGTTTTCCCAGCACGACTTATTGAAGAGGCTGTCTTTTCTCCACTGTATATTCTTGCCTCCTTTATCAAAGATAAGGTGACCATATGTGCATGGGTTTATCTCTCGGCTTTCTCTCCTGTTCCATTGATCTATATTTCTGTTTCTGTGCCAGTACCATACTGTCTTGATTATGGTAGCTTTGTAGTATAGACTGAACTCAGGGAGCCTAATTCCTCCAGCTCCGTTTTTCTTTCTCAAGATTGCTTTGGCTATTCAGTGTCTTTTGTGTTTCCATACAAATTGTGAAATTTTTTGTTCTAGTTCTGTGAAAAATGCCAGTGGTAGTTGGATAGGGATTACACAGAATCTGTAGATTGCTTTGGGTAGTAGAGTCATTTTCACAATATTGATTCTTCCCATCCAAGAACATGGCATATCTCTCCATATATTTGTATCATCTTTAATTTCTTTCATCAGCATCTTATAATTTTCTGCATACAGGTCCTTTGTCTCCTTAGGTAGGTTTATTCCTAGATATTTTATTCTCATTGTTGCAGTGGTAAATGGGAGTGTTTTCTTAATTTCATTTTCAGATTTTTCATCATTAGTGTATAGGAATGCAAGAGATTTCTGTGCATTAATTTTGTATCCTGCTACTTTACCAAATTCATTGATTAGGTTTAGTAGTTTTCTGGTAGCATCTTTAGGATTCTCTATGTATAGTATCATGTCATCTGCAAACAGTGACAGCTTTACTTCTTGTTTTCCAATTTGGATTCCTTTTCTTTCTTTTTCTTCTCTGATTGCTATGGCTAAAACTTCCAAAACTATGTTAAATAATAGTGGTGAGAGTGGGCAACCTTGTCTTGTTCCTGATCTTAGGGGAAATGGTTTCACTTTTTCATCATTGAAGACGATGTTGGCTGTGGGTTTGTCATATATGGCCTTTATTATGTTGAGGAAAATTCCCTCTATGCCTAATTTCTGGAGGGTTTTTATCATAAATGGGTGTTGAATTTTGTCAAAAGCTTTCTCTGCATCTATTGAGATGATCATATGGTTTTTCTCTTCAGTTTGGTAATATGGTTTATCACGTTGATTGATTTGCGTATATTGAAGAATCCTTGCATTCCTGGGATAAACCCCACTTGATCATAGTGTATGATCCTTTTAATATGCTGTTGGATTCTGTTTGCTAGTATTCTGTTGAGGATTTTTGCATGTGTGTGTATTCATCAGTGATATTGGCCTGTAGTTTTCTTTCTTTGTGACATCTTTGTCTGGTTTTGGTATCAGAGTGATGGTGGCCTCGTAGAATGATTTTGAGAGTGTTCCTCCCTCTGCTATATTTTGGAAGAGTTTGAGAAGGATAGGTGTTAACTCTTCTCTAAATGTTTGATAGAATTCACCTGTGAAGCCATCTGGTCCTGGGCTTTTGTTTGTTGGAAGATTTTTAATCACAGTTTCAATTTCAGTGCTTGTGATTGGTCTGTTCATATTTTCTATTTCTTCCTGGTTCAGTCTCGGCAAGTTGTGCATTTCTAAGAATCTGTCCATTTCTTCCAGGTTGTCCATTTTATTGGCATAGAGTTGCTTGTAGTAATCTCTCATGATCGTTTGTATTTCTGCAGTGTCAGTGGTTACGTCTCCTTTTTCATTTCTAATTCTATTGATTTGAGTCTTCTCCCTTTTTCTCTTGATGAGTCTGGCTAATGGTTTATCAACTTTATCCTCTCAAAGAACCAGCTTTTAGTATTATTGATCTTTGCTATTTTTTGCTTCATTTCTTTTTCATGTTTATCTGATCTGATCTTTATGATTTCTTTCCTTCTGCTAACTTTGGGGTTTTTTTTTGTTCTTCTGTCTCTGATTGCTTTAGGTGTAAGGTTAGGTTGTTTATTTGAGATGTTTCTTGTTTCTTAAGGTAGGCTTGTATAGCTATAAACTTCCCTCTTAGACCTGCTTTCACTGCATCCCATAGGTTTTGGGTCATTGTGTTTTCATTGTCATTTGTTTCTAGGTATTTTTTGATTTCTTCTTTGATTTCTTCAGTGATCTCTTGGTTATTAAGTAGTGTGTTGTTTAGCCTCCATGTATTTGTATTTCTTACAATTTTGTTCCTCTAATTGATATCTAGTCTCATAGCATTGTGGTCACAAAAGATACTTGATATGATTTCAATTTTCCTAAGTTTACCAAGGCTTGATTTGTGACCCAAGATATGATCTATCCTGGAGAATGTTCCATGAGCACTTGAGAACAATGTGTATTCTGTTGTTTTTGGATGGAATGTCCTATAAATATTAATTACGTCTATCTTGTTTAGTATATCATTTAAAGCTTGTGTTTCCTTATTTATTTTCATTTTGGATGATCTGTCCATTGGTGAAAGTGGGATGTTAAGGCCCTCTACTATGATCGTGTTACTGTCGATTTCCCCTTTTATGGCTGTTAGTATTTGCCTTATGTATTGTGGTGCTCCTATGTTTGGTGTATAAATATTTACCATTGTTTGTTATATCTTCGTCTTGGATTGTTCCCTTGATCATTATGTAGTGTCCTTCTTTGCCTCTTGTAATAGTGTTTGTTTTAAAGTCTATTTTGTCTGATATGAGAATTGCTATTCCACCTTTCTTTTGTTTTCCATTTGCATGGAATACCTTTTTCCGTCCTCTCAGTTTCAGTCTGTATGTGCTCCTAGGTCTGAAGTTGGTCTCTTGTAGACAGCATATGTATGGATTTTGTTTTTGTATCCATTCAGCCAGTCTACGTCTTTTGGTTGGAGCATTTAACCCATTTACATTTAAGGTAATTATCAATATGTATGTTCCTATTACCATTTTCTTAATTGTTTTGGGTTTATTATTGTAAGTCTTTCCCTTCTCTGTGTTTCCTGCCTAGAGAAGGTCCTTTAGCTTTTGTTATAAAGCTGGTTTGGTGGTGTTGAATTCTCTTAGCCTTTGCTTGTCTGTAAACTTCTTTTTTTTTTTTTTTAAACTTTTATTTATTTATTTATTTATTTATGGCTGTGTTGGGTCTTCGTTTCTGTGCGAGGGCTTTCTCCAGTTGCAGCAAGTGGGGGCCACTCTTCATCGCGGTGTGCGGGCCTCTCACTGTCGCGGCCTCTCTTGTTGCGGAGCACAGGCTCCAGACATGCAGGCTCAGTAGTTGCGGCTCACGGGCCCATTTGCTCCGCGGCATGTGGGATCTTCCCAGACCAGGGCTCGAACCCGTGTCCCCTGCATTGGCAGGCAGATTCTCAACCACTGCGCCACCAGGGAAGCCCTTGTCTGTAAACTTCTTAATTTCTCCATCAAATCTGAATGTGACCCTTGCTGGGTAGAGTAATCTTCATTGTAGGTTTTTCTCCTTCATCACTTTAAATATGTAATGCCACTCCCTTCTGGCTTGCAGAGTTTCTGCTGAAAGATCAGCTGTTAACCTTATGGGGATTCCCTTATGTGTTATTTGTCATTTTTCCCTTGCTGCTTTTAATATTTTTTTTTCCATTTAATTTTTGATAGTTTGATTAATATGTGTCTTTGCGTGTTTCTCCTTGGATTTATCCTGTATGGGCTCTCTGTGCTTCCTGGACTTGATTAACTATTTCCTTTCCCATATTAGGGAAGTTTTCAACTATAATCTCTTCAAATATTTCCTCAGTCCCTTTCTTTTTCTCTTCTTCTTCTGGGATCCCTATAATTCGCATGTTAGTGCATTTAATGTTGTCCCAGAGTTCTCTGAGGCTGTTTTCAATTCTTTTCATTCTTTTTTCTTCATTCTGCTCTGCAGTAGTTATTTCCACTACTTTATCTTCCAGGTCACTTATCCGTTCTTCTCCCTCAGTTATTCTGCTATTGATCCCTTCTAGAGAAATTTTTATTTCATTTATTGTGTTGTTCATCACTGTTTGTTTGCTCTTTAGTTCTTCTAGGTCCTTGTTAAACGTTTCTTGTATTTTCTCCATTCTATTTCCAAGATTTTGGATCATCTTTACTATCATTATTCTGAATTCTTTTTCAGGTAGACTGCCTATTTCCTCTTCATTTGTTAGGTCTGGTGGGTTTTTGCCTTGCTCCTTCATCTGCTGTGTGTTTCTCTGTCTTCTCATTTTGCTTAACTTACTGTGTTTGGGGTCTCCTTTTCGCAGGCTGCAGGTTCGTAGTTCCCTTTGTTTTTGGTGTCTGTCCCCAGTGGCTAAGGTTGGTTCAGTGGGTTTTGTAGGCTTCCTGGTGGATGGGACTGGTGCCTGTGTTCTGGTGGATGAGGCTGGATCTTGTCCTTCTGGTGGGTAGGTCCACATCTGGTGGTGTGTTTTGGGGTGTCTGTGGCCTTATTATGATTTTTGGCAGCCTCTATGCTAATGGATGGGGTTGTGTTCCTGTCTTGCTAGTTGTTTGGCATGGCGCGTCCTACACTGCAGCTTGCTGGTCGTTGAGTGGAGCTGGGTTTTGGCATTGAAATGGAGATCTCTGGGAGATTTTCTCCATTTGACATTACATGGAGCTGGGAGGTCTCTTGTGGACAAGTGCCCTGAACTTGTCTCTCCCACCTCAGAGGCACAGCCCTGATGCCTGGCTGAAGCACCAAGAGCTTGTACTCCACATGGCTCAGAATAAAAGGGAGAAAAAAAAGAAAGAAAGAAAGATGAAGATAAAATAAAATAAAATAAAATAAAGTAAAATAAAATAAAGTTATTAAAATAAAAAATAAGTATTAAGAAAAAAAAATTTTAAGAAAAAAAAAACCCCAAAAAACAGATGGCACCCTAGGTCAAATGGTAAAAGCAAAGCAACACAGACAAAAATCACACACAGTAGCATACACATACACACTCACAAAAAGAGAAAAAGGGGAAAAAATAATATATATATATATCATTGCTCCCAAAGTCGACCTCCTCAATTTGGGATGATTCATTGTCTATTCAACTATTCCACAGATGCACGGTACATCAAGTTGATTGTGGAGATTTAATCCGTTGCTCCTGAGGCTGCTGGGAGAAATTTCCCTTTCTCTTCTTTGTTAACACAGCTCCCAGGGTTCAGCTTTGGATTTGGACCCGCCTCTGCATGTAGGTCACCTGAGGGCATCTGTTCTTCGTTCAGACAGGACGGGGTTAAGGAAGCAGCTGATTCGGGACCTCTGGCTCACTCCTGCCGGGGGGAGGGAGGGGTACAGATGTGGCGCGAGCCTGCGGCGGCAGAGGCCAGTGTGACGTTGCACCAGCCTGAGGCCCACCGTGCATTCTCCCAGGGAAGTTGTCCCTGGATCACGGGACCCTGGCAGTGGCAGGATGCACAGGCTTCCAGGAGGGGAGGTGTGGATAGTGACCTGTGCTTGCACACAGGTTTCTTGGTGGCTGCAACAGCAGCCTTAGCGTGTCATGCCCGTCTCTGGGGTCCTCACTGATAGCTGCAGCTCGTGCCCATCTCTGGAGCTCCTTTAAGCTGAGTTCTTAATCCCCTCTCCTCACGCACCAGGAAACAAAGAGGCAAGAAAAAGTCTCTTGCCTCATCGGCAGCTCCAGACTTTCCTGGACTCCCTCCCAGCTAGCTGTGGCACACTAGTCCCTTCAGCTGTGTTCACGCAGCCAACCGCAGTCCTCTCCCTCGGATCCGACGGAACCCTGAGCCTCAGCTCCCAGCCCCCACCTGTCCCGGTGGGTAGGCAGACAAGCCTCTCGGGCTGGTGAGTGCTGGTCGGCACCGATCCTCTGTGCGGGAATCTCTCCACTTTGCCCTCCGCACCCCTGTTGCTACGCTCTCCTCTGTGTCTCCAAAGTTTCCCCCTCCACCACCCACAGTCTCCGCCCAAGAATTGGCTTCTTAGTGTGTGGAAACCTTTCCTCATTCACAGCTCCCTCCCACTGGCGCAGGTCCTGTCCCTATTGTTTTGTCTCTGTTTTTTCTGTTTTCTTTTGCCCTACCCAGGTACGTGGGGAGTTTCTTGCCTTTTGGGAGGTCTGAGGTCTTCTGCCAGCATTCAGGAGGTGTTCTGTAGGAGTTGTTCCACGTGTAGATGTATTTCTGATGTATTTGTGGGAAGGAAGGTGATCTCCACGTCTTACTTTTCCACCAACTTGAGGCTCCTTCATGTTATATCATTTATAAAATATCATAGTCAAGCTTCCTCTGCATACTTACACAAATTCGCAGGATAATTTATGATTATCTCATACACATGTGACATAGCTATTTTATTGTGAGCCGACATAAAAAGCATAAACGTGTAAATGTGTATTCATTCTGCTATTTCTCTATTACTTTTAAAAGTATTTAGACAAGGTAGTTCCTGGATAGACTGCCCATTAATTACTGGAGACAAAAGCTAAAGGGGTTCCTTTGTGAAAGGGCTGCTTTGTTCCTAGACATCTAGGGAAGTCCTTTATTAATTACACAAATTTTATTTAGTTTACCTCAGTAGATAAGAATTAAACAGGAATAAAATGATTATATCACTCTGGGGTTGTGGGGGAGAAAAGCACTAATGCAAGAACCCACTCTGTTTAATTACTCAGGATAGTTGCCCTTCACTGAGACATCAAGGGTATCAATGCTTTTTTGCACTGTAAGAGCAAAAGGTGACCTACGGAATTTATAAACCATATTATCTTTCTTGAATCTCTTTAAGTACATTTCCAAAGTATTGATGTTTATATGAAATACTCTAATTTCAAAGTGTGTGACAAATCAGCTGCTAAAAGGAGGGATGATTGCCAGCTCTCATAAGAAAGACATATTTCAATTTTATTTTATTTTATTTTGCTCTTTTCATGGCAGTGTAACTTCTTCCCAATCAGTTGTGGAGTAGTTTCATTCTGTTTATCAGGATAATGAAAGTCTCAACATTTCTTCTTTCAGGGAAAAGCGGCTGGAAAGAAATAAAATGAGCAATGTTTTCTTGTTCTTTTGTGAATTTTATAGAGACAGTAACTTGGCACAGACCCATGTTTCCAACATCTTACCCCTAAGGAGCTAGTTAGTGTAAAAAAAGAGAAAAAGAAAAAGAAAAAACCCACTTGGGCAAATGCAGGCACCAATCCCCTCTCTCAAAAACTAGAGGAGAGAAAACAACCCATGTTTTATAGTGTATTACCTGCAAGTGCAGACGTGACTGTGGTAATCTCACTTTCGTTGCCCACAGACTGTAAAATATTTATGGAGACAATGTGATTTGGGTCAAGACATTAAATAAAGTAAAAGTTGCTTTATTCAATATATGATGAACAGTATCCATGTTAAAAACCATCGGGAAAAGTGTTCAAATGAAAAAAATATGCTTAAAACAAATTAATCTGTTCAATGTTCATAAATGTTTTAAGAAATGCAGACAAATGAGTCTTGAAATCCATATTTATTGTATACAGTTGAAAAACTAATAGCATTTATTTAATCCAGAGGGGGAAGCAACTCAAAATTTGGCTTTTAATGGTCAACAGGAAATATTTTTCCTAAGAAATTACCAGAGTGTTTGTTGTCAACCAAGCTACAATAGGGTTATAACTCTTCTCTTGGCAAATAGCTAATGTTATTAGTCTAACATTGATTTATAAAGAATAGGTTCCTTCCAAACCTGCAGAAAATCTTAAGTCCTGACTAAAAACACTGTCTAGATTGAAAGAATGTGTGTGTGAGAAGTGCAAAGCCAAGTGTTGACTTGAGACTTGTGTATTGCTCCGTGGCTATTATGCAGCAAATTAGGTAATATTTTCACTCAGGGATATTATCTGGTGCTGATTAGGGTCAAACTGTGGGGTCTTGCTCTGCTGGGTCATTCTCTAATCTGTATTCATGATGGAAAAAAAAAAAGCTTCATAATTTAAACAGAGAAGTAAAACACAGCTACCTAGTTTAATGGTCTTTATGAAAGCTGCCCCTTGAAGCCTACGTTCTGGGTTAGTCAGTGAACTTAAGGTCAAGTTGATGGTGACAGTTTCACTCACTCACTCATTCAATGTTTGCTAATTATTTATAAATTCCTTCCTTGAGAAGAAACAGAGATAATCATTTTCACCAAAGCAAACTTCATATAGGTATGAATCCAAATTCAGTCTCAAGCATTATGCAAATGAGTGTATGTTTTGCTTTCTTGTTTGTGTAAATGAAAGATGTGGAAAATCCTACATGACCCAGTTCAGGTAAGCTTGAGTCTAACTTCAAGGTAATATTAATAATAAAGTCAACATTTATTAATAGCCAACAAGATAATACATATTGGGCCTGTACTAATTGCCAGGCACTGTACTAGGTGCTTTCTTTAAGTTATCAAAGTGGTTTAAATAATTTTTAGGTTTGAGCGAATCATAAAATTTAATATAATATAACATGGCAAAGAAATCTGTTTGTTTTTTCTGTTCTTTATGGGCATGAGGCTTTGTGAAGCATCACCAACTAATCATAGACATGATGTCTACCAGTGAGAGGGTTTCATGGAAGACTAAAAGAATATATGCAAAAATAGTGCTAAAGTTATTAAAATCATTACAGTTCAAAGGAAATTGAAATGTTAAATGCCAATAATTGTCCTTTTAGTGGTATATTTCCTTTGCATTCATATAGCACTCTAGATTATGAAACAGACAAACTGAAAAACATTAGAATCTGAGGTTGGAAAATGAAGGGTTAAGTGACAGTGAATTTTTATATTCTACTTATAAAAATATTTCTTATCCCAAATGCTCCATGTGCTTATGGTTCTTCCAGATCAATTAAAACAGAAAGAACAAAAAATAAACTAATATGTTTAATTTTTTTTGGCAGTCTTTTTCTATTCCAGTGGTTGGTTCAGCCTGACACTTGCTTTTATACAACCTGTGAGATAATTGCGGTTTTAAAATTTTTAAATGGTTGGAAAAAAATTTAAGAAAAATAATACTTAATTACATGTGAAATTATAGAAAATTCAAAGTTAAGTATCTACAAATAAAGTTTTAGAGGAATACAGCCATGCTTATTCATGTACATATTATCTATTTTGATTTTGTGCTATAACAGCAGAGTTGTGTAGCAGCAACAGGGAATGTAAGGCCCCAGAAGCCTAAAATATTTAGTAACAAGATCATTAAGAAAAAGTTGGCTATCTCTATTCTAACCCAATAAAATGATAGGCTCATTGCTAACTTGTACTAAGTCCAACTAGTTGTTTGAGACCCATCTTCAATGCGACACACCTGGTTGTCAAGAACTGCGAAGGGTTTGATATTTTACTCATAAACTTGAAAGTTTGCCTGACACATTTCATGAATGCAAGTAGAGGACATGAAACTCCTGGGTCAGGGACAAAAGACAGTTTACTACTCAGCATTAGCAGTAGCCAGAGTATCAGCATTTCTGAGCTGGTTTTCCCCAAAGGGTCAGATGATTACTGCATACAGGGTGGGTGGGTTGAATTGCAGGAAAAGAACTCTGAGCTTAAAGATCTGGAATCTTTCATACTTGATAGTAGGCATGCCTGCGTTTTGCTCCAGATAAGGGTGTTATCTGTATCCTCCAAGGCCATTTACACTACAATCATCATTGAAAACAAAGGAACAATGGTAAGTCAGTGCATCACTTGCAAGACATGAAGAAATACAAGAGAGTTATTCTGAATCATTTCCAACACTGATTATTTTTGTTACCTTTAGTTATGAAACCAAATAAATATTGCAAAACTGTTTAGGAAAATAGCTGAAAAATCAGAATTTACTTGAAAAATTTCAACAATGCAAATAATTTTAATTTTTATCTATAATTGTTAAAAGTCATTTAGATAGGTAACACAAAATGGGACATGGATTTTTTTTATCAATTTGGGAATACACATTCAGGCCTGTATAGCTCAAAATCAAATCTCTCATTCTTTCAAATATGTAGTAAGCTGTACTGTTTACTTTATAGTGGAATTGTTTACCTTCTCTGTGGTTTGATTTTCAGAATGGAATTTTATTATTTGATAGAATTTAACAATCTTCTGAAATTGTGGTTTTAAAGATTACTCATGCTATTCTGTTTCCCTGTGGCTATTAGAATTCTCATGGAAATGCTTCATTCCCTTATCTCCAAAGTAGAAATTCATTGTTAGCTCACTGTTTACCAGCAGTCTGCAAGGGCACTAAACTATAGCCCTAGACTGGAATCCATGATCAGGGAAGTCAGGCTAGCAAGGAGGCTGCATCAGAATCATAAAATTACAGAAGAAACATCTTTCAAAAGTACAATGCACTCCTTCATAAACACTGGCTTCCTTCCAACAGTTTCTGTCTTAGAAGGTAAGTACTCAGAGAGGTAAATACTCAGAGAGGTAAATGATATTAAGGGTTTGACAAAACAGCTCTGGGAATCCAAGTCCATTTAAAGAAAGTAACGTATTATCTCCTAAATATGTTGAAAAATAATTTAATAATTTAAAATAATAGAATGTAGCTTTGCTAAACATGTTATCTTCTTGTTGTCTAAGGATCAGTTGTTCCTGAATGAGCCAGTTGGACAATACATTTTGTGTTCTTTTCCATTGGGCTGTCCAAAGACTCTAAAAGACTGACTGCTTTGGGATTTGCTTTTTTGAATAGACATCAGTAGGGTATAACCCCAAACTGTTTTATTTATACATATATTTTTTTTCCTCTTTGCCAGCATTTTCTTTTCCAGTTAATTATTACTAGAAGTAAATAAAACAATTTTTAAAACAAATTAGTCTCAATCACAAATAACATACTATCAAAATGTCCTTTTAAAATGGCTGTTTTACTTTATTTTTACTGAAAGTGAAAAAAAAAAAGAAACGTTACAAACTGAAACTGTCTGAAGTCAGGTAATTGGTGAGGCAAATATTTTTTTTTTCTCATCACTGTTACTGATTGAAGGAAAGTTTTGAAATGCTTTAAATCACAAAGGCTTTAAGATATACTGAATTAAATTTTTGGATCACCTTGGTGACAGTGCCCTGAAAGGAATTTTACATCATCAGTCCCCCCAAATTTAGTGGTAGAAATAGCTTCTGATCAGTTCTTTGGAACACTGACAGGTGAGAAGTGAAAGTGAGAAGTCTGGGACACCATATTTAGGTAGTTTTTTAATCTTGAAGTTGAGGAATGTCATTTATACATAACATCTTGTATTTTGTGGTAATGAGACTTTGGGGTAGGATTTTCCAGTTAAATACACTGACCTCCTCCAACTCCCAGAAATCCTGCTCCTGACAGATAGTGGAAGTTGGATGACTATAGCTTCATGTATTTCATCTTCCAAAAGATAGACACTATTCTTTTTGTTTCCTTCCAGATTTATTGAGATATAACTGACACATAGGACTGTATAAGTTTAAGGTGTACAGCTTATAGCTGTATTTCATGTATTTAGCTTCATGTATTTCACCTTCCAAAAGATAGACACTATTCTTTTTGTTTCCTTCCAGATTTATTGAGATATAACTGACACATAAGACTGTATAAGTTTAAGGTGTACAGCATAACGATTTGATTCACATACATCATAAAATGATTACCACAATAAGTTTAGTGAACATTCATCATTTCATATAGATACAAAATTAAAGAAATAGAAATTTTTTTTCCTTGTGATGAGGACTCTCAGAATTTACTCTCTTAGCTTTCATTTATAATATATAGTAGTGTTAATTATATTTATCATATTGTACATTACATCCCTAGTACTTGTTTATCTTATAACTGGAACTTTGTACCATTTGAACTACCCTCTCCCCCACCCCCTCCTCTGGAAATCACAAATCTGATCTTTTTCCATGAGTTTATCTGTTTGTTTGTTTTTGAAGTGTAAGTGGCTTCCAACACTCTGATAGTTCCTTGAACACAATATAGTGATTCGATATTTCTATACATTTCAAAATGATCACCATGATAATTTAAGTTATCTGTCACCACAGAAGAATATTACATAGTTATTGACTATTTTCCCCACACTGTACATTTCATACCAGTCACTTATATTGTAGTAACTGGAAGTTTGTACCTCTTAATCTCCCTCACCTATTTCTCTCCTCCCCCAAACCTCCTCTCCTTTAATTATCACCTATTTGTTCTCTGTATATATAACTGTTTCCATTTGTTCATTTGTTTTGCTTTTTAGATTCCGCATATAAGTGAAAACATACAGTATTCTTCTTTATCTGGCTAACTTATTTCACTTAACATAATGCCTTTTAGGTCCATCCATATTATTACAAATGGCAAGATTTCATTCTTTTTTTATGGCTGAGTAATATTCCACTACATCCATCCATCCATCCATCTATCCATCTATCCATCTATCTATCTATTTATCTATCATCTATCTATCTATTTATCTATCTATCTATCTATAATTTCCTTCTTTATTCATTTATTAATTGATGGGCACTTAGGTTGCTTCAATATCTTGGCTATTGTAAATAATGCAGCAGTGAACATAAGGGTGCATATATCTTTTCAATTTTTCTTCTAATAAATATCTAGAAGTGGAATTGTTGGATCATATGATGCTTCTATCTTTAATTTTTTGAGGAACCCATACTGTTTTCCATAATGGATGCTCCAACTTACAGTCACACCAACAGTGAACAAGGGTTCCCTTTTCTCCACATCCTCATCAACACTTCTTTTTTCTTGTCTTTTTTGATAATGGCCATCTTAACAGGTGTGAGGTGATATCTCATGGTGATTTTGATTTGCATTTCCCTGATGATTAATTATGTTGAACATCTTTTCATGTGCCTGTTGACCATTTATATGTCTTCTTTGGGAAAATGTCTATTCAGGTCCTCTGCCCATTTTTTAATCAGATTTTTTTTTTTTTTTGATGTTGAGTTGTATGAGTTCTTTGTATATTTTGGATATTAACCCCTTGTCAGGTATATTATTTGCAAATATCATTTTCCATTAGGTAGGCAAGATTTTCTTTCTGTTGATAAGTTTCTTTTGCGGTGCAAAAGGTTTTTAGTTTGAGGTAGTCTCACCATTTTGCTTTTGTTTCCCTTGCCTGAGGAAACAGATCCAAAAAAATATTACTAAGACCAATGTCAAAGAGTGTACTGCATATGCTTTTTTCTAGGAGTTTTATGGTTTCAGGTATTAACTTAAAGTCTTTAATCCATTTTGAGTTTATTTTTGTGGTGTGAGAGAGTTGTCCAGTTTGGTTATTTTGCATGTAACTGTCCAGTTTTCCCAACACCATTTATTGAAGAGGTTATATTCTTCCCATTGTATATTCTTGCCTCCTTTGTCATAGATTAATTGCCTATGTAAATGTGTGTTCATTTCTGAACTATTCTGTTCTGCTCTGTATTCTGTTCCATTGGTCTATGTGTCTGTTTTTGTGCCAGTACCACACGGTTTTGCTTCCTGTAGCTTTGTGGTATAGTTTGAAATCAGAGAGCATGATACCTCCAGGTTTGTTTTTCTTTTCAAGATTTTTTTTTTTTTTTGGCTCGTTGGGGTCTTTTGTGTTTCTGTACAAATTTTAGAAATATTTGTTCTAGTTCTGTGAAAAATGCCATTGGTATTTTGATAGGGATTGCATTCAATCTGTAGATTGCCATGGGTAGTATGGTCATTTTAATAATATTGATTCTTGCAATCCATGAGCACAGTGTATCTTTTCATTTGTTTGTGTCATCTTAAATTTCTTTCCTCAATGTCTTTTAGTTTTCTGAGTACAGGTCTTTTACTTCCTTAGTTAGATTTATTACCAGGTATTTTATTCTTTTTGATGAGATTGTGAATGGGATTGTTTCCTTAACTTCTGTTTCTAATAGTTCATTTTTAGTGTATGGAAATGCAATAGAGTTCTGTATATTAATTTTGTATCCTGCAAATTTACTGAATTCATTGATGAGTTCCAGTAGTTTTTTTGTGGCATCTTTAGGATTTTTTATGTATAATAATGCATCATCTGCAAACAGTGATAGTTTTACTTTTTCCTTTCCAATTTGGATTTCTTTTATTTATTTTTCTTGTCTGATTGCTGTGGCTAGGACTTCCAATACTCTTTTAAATAAAAGTGGTGAATGTGGGCATGCTTGTCTTGTTCCTGATCTTAGAGGAAATACTTTCAGCTTTTTACCACTGTGTATGATGTTAGCTGTAGGCTTGCCATACATGGCCTTTATTATGCTGAAGTATGTTCCCTCTATACCCCTTTTGTTGAGAGTTTTTAATCAAAAATGGATGTTGAACTTCGTCAAAAGCTTGTTCTGCATCTATTGAGATGATGATATGGGTTTTATTCTTCAATTTGTTAATGTGGTGTATCACATTGATAGATTTGCAGATATTGAAAAATCCTTGCATTCCTTGGTTAAATTCCACTTGATCATGGTATGTAATCCTTTTAGTGTATTTTTGGGTCCAGTTTGCTAATATTTTGTTGAGGATTTTTGCATCTATGTTCACCAGTGATATTGGTCTGTAATTTTCTTTTAGTGCTGTCTTCATTAGCATTGTGTACCAAGGTGACGCTGGCCTCATAGAATGAGTTGGGAAACCTTCCTTCCTCTACATTTTTTGGAATAGTTTGAGAAGGATAGGTGTCAACTCTCCTCTAAATGTTTGGTAGAATTCACCTGTGAAGTCTTCTGGTCCTGGACTTTTGTTTTTTGGGAATTTTAAATTACTGATTTGATTTAATTACTGATAATTATTCTCTTCATATTTTCTATGTCTTCCTTATTCAATCTTGGGAGATTGTACATTTCTAGGATTGGCCCATTTCTTCTGGGCCACTCATTTTATTGGTGTATGATTGGTTGTAGTAGTCTCTTATGATCTTTTGTATTTCTTTGGTGTTGGTTGTAACTTCTCTTTCATTTTTGACTTTGTTGATATGGACCCTTTTTTTCTTGATGAGTCTGGCTAAAGTTTTATTAATTTTGTTTGTCTTTTCAAAGAACCAACTCTTAGTTTCATCAGTCTTTTCTTTTTTTAAAATTTTTTTAAGTCTCTACTTCATTTATTTCTGCTCTGATCTTTATGATTTCTTTCCTTCTATTAACTTTGGATTTTGTTTGTTCTTTTCCTAGTCCATTTAGGTGTAAGATTAGGTTGTTCATTTGAGAATTTTCATGTTTCCTGAGGTAAGCTTGTATTGCTGTAAATTCCCTCTTAGAACTGCTTTTAACGCTTCCCATAGATTTTGGATCATTTTGTTTGATTTTTATTTGTCTCCAGATAGTTTTGGATTTCTTCTTTGTTTTCTTCAGTAATGCATTTGTTGTTTAGTATCATATTGTTTAGTCTTCAAGTGTTTGTGTTTTTTGCAGTTTTGTTCTTGTGGTTGATTTCTAGTCTCATTGCATTTTGGTTAAGAAAGATGATTGATATAATTTCAGTATTCTTAAATTTACTGGGACTTGTTTTTTGGCCTACCATGTGATCCATCCCAGAGAATGTTCCTTGTATAATTGAAAAGAATGTATATTCTGCTGCTTTTGGATGGAAAGTTCTATATGTGTCTATTAAGTCTATCTTGTCTAACGTGTGTTTTAAGGTCAATGTTTCTGTGCTGATTTTATGTTTGGATGACTTGTTCATTGCTGTAAGTGGGGTGTTAAAGTTTCCTACTATTTTTGGGTTACTTTTAATTTTTCCCTTTATGTCTGTTAATATTTGCTTTATGTATTTAGATGGTCCTATGTTAGGTGCATATATATTTACAATAATTATATTTTCTTCTTGGATTTGTCCCTTGATCATTATGTAATTTTCTTCTTTGTCTCTTGTTACAGTCTTTGTTTTAAAGTCTATTTTGTCTGATGCAAGTATTGCTATCCCATCTTTCTTTTCATTTCCATTTGCATAAAATATCTTTTTCCAAACCTTCACTTTCAGTCTGTGTTTTTCTTTAGATCATTAATGAGTCTCTTGTAAGCAGCATATATATGAGTGTTGTTTTCATATCTATTTAGCTACTCTATGTCTTTTGGTTGGAGCATTTAGTCCATTTATATTTAAAATAATTATTGATATGTATGTACTTATTACCATTTTGTTAATTGTTTTTACTTTGTTTTTGTGGTTCTTTTATTTTCCTTTCTTCTTCTTTTGCTCTCTTCCCTGTGATTTGATGACAACCTTTAGTGATATGTTTGGATTTTTTTCTTGTGTGTGTGTGTGTGTGTGTGTGTATCTAGTATAGATTTTTGGCTTGTGGACACTAGGAGTTTATATATAGCAATCAGTATCTATATATATTTCTATATCTATATGGTTATTTTAAGTTGCTGATCTCTTAAGTTCAAACACATTTTAACAACCCTGTATTTTTACTCCCCACCCTACCAATTTACTGTTTGTGACATAAAATTTTACATCCTTTTGTTTTGTGTATCCCTTTACTACTTATTGTGGATATAAAAGATTTTACTACTTTTGTCTTTTAACCATCCTACTAGCTTTATAAGTTGACTGATCTACTACATTTACTGTATATTTCCCTTTAACAATGAGATTTTTCCTTTTATAATTTAATATTTCTAGTTTCAGCCTTTTCTTTTTAGTTGGGAGAAGTCCCTTTAGCTTCTTGTAAAACTGCTTTGGTGGTGCTTTTAGCTCTTGCTTGTCTGTAAAACTTTTGATCTCTCCTTCAAATCTGAATAAAGCCTTGCCAAGTAGAATACCCTTGGTTGAAGGTTTTTTCTTTCTTTCATCACTTTAAGTATATTGTGCCACTCCCTTCTGTCCTGCAGAATTTCTACTGAAAAGCAAGCTGATAGTCCTTTATGAGTTCCCTTGTACACAATGTTGCATTCTCCTTGTTGTTTTTAATATTTTCTCTTTATCTTTAATTTTTGCCATTTTAATTATGATGTATCTTGGTGTGGTTTTCTTTGGAAACCTGTTTGGGACTCTCTGTGCTTCCTGGACCTGGATGTCTGTTTTCTTTCCCTGGTTAGGAAAATTTTCAGCTATTATGCCTTTAAATATGTTTTCTGCCCCTTTCTCTCTCTCTTCTTCTTTTGGGACCCCTATAATGCCAATGTTAGTTCACTTGATGTCCTAGAACATCTCAAACTGCCCTCATTTTTTAAACTCTTTTTTTTCTTCTGTTCAGCTTAAGTGATTTCCATTACTCTGCTTTCTTGTTTGCTGATCTGTTCCTCTGTATCATCTAATCTACTGCTTCTTCCTTCTAGTGTATTTTTTATTTCAGTTATGTATTCTTCAGCTTTGATTTGTTCTTTGTTACATTTTCTAACTCTTTGTTAAAAACTTCTAACTTCTTTGTTCATCTAGTCTTCTCCCAAGTCCTTTGAACATCTTTATGATCATTACCTTAAACTCTTTACTGGGTAGATTGCTTCTCTACTTCACTTAGTTCTCCTTCTGGGGTTTTATCTTGTTCCTTCATTTGGAACACATTTCTCTGTTGCCTCATTTTGTCTTATTTGCTGTTTTTATTTCTGTGTATTTTTATGTAGGTTGGTTACATTTCTTGATCATGGAGGAGTGGTCTTATGTAAGAAATGTACTATGGGGCCCAGCAGCACCCTCATCTCTGATTATGAGAGCTATATGTTTTGGAGGTGCTCTTTATGTGGGCTGCATGTGTCCTTCTGCTGTGGCCAGGCCAACTCCTGTGAGCATGCTGATAGGTGTGGCTGGGCCCTGGTCCAATTGGTTGTCAGACCTTGCCTTGTGTGGTGACTGCCTGCTGCTGGTGGGTGGGGCTGGGTCCTGGCACTAATAAGTTTGAGGAAGGATTTCAAAATGGCACTTAACATCATTAGTGTTCCTGTGGTGGGATGAGCTTCTCAACATGGCTGCTGCCAGCATGTATGTCCCCAGGGTGAGCTTTAATTGCCTCCTGCCTCACTGGGAGGCTCTGAAGGATCACCAAGTGGGTATGTCCCAGGTTCCTTTCAGATTACTGCTGCCCTGGGTCTCACAGTGTGTGAGATTTTATGCATTCCTTTTAAGAGAGGAGTTTCTATTATCCATAGACCTGTGGCTCTCCCAAATGTAAGTCACACTGGCCTTCAATGCCAAATATTCTGAGGGTTCCTCTTCCTGGTGCCAGACCCCCTGGCTGGGGAGACTTATGTGGAGCTTGGATCCCTTGCTCCTTGGGGAGAACCACTTCAATTGTAATTATCCTCCCTTTTGTGGGTTGCCTACCCAGAAGTATGGGTCTTAACTATATGTGTCTCTGTCCTTCCTACCTGTTTTATTGTGGTTCCTTCTTTATATCTTTAGCTGTAGAAGATCTTTTCTGATAGTATTCAGGTTGTTCTCATGGATAGTTTCTCTGTAAATACTTACAATCTTGGTTTGCCTGTGGGAGGAGGCGGGCTCAGAGTCTTCCTTTACCGCTATTATGGCCACTCACTAAGAACAGAAGCTATTCTACCTGGAGCTTGCTGACAGCATCTGAAAATTCTTTGTCACATATTTTATTGGAGGGAAGTCATGTTGAAGTCAGTAGTAACATGGAGAGAGTCTCAGCAATTTATGGAATCAAAGTTGTTTGGTTTTGATATTCATTTTTGCTTGGGTTCTAAATAGTACACATTATTTCCACCCAGAAGACATTATACTGGTATATCATGATATATGGCAGCTTAACCATTCCAAATGGATTCTATTCTAGCCTTAAAAATTCTATTTGAAGTTTTAAAATGACTTACAGTTTTAGTTTTCAGTTCCACATTGAGAATTCTAAGATGAACAGTGATTTAAAAAATATTTAAAGTCTACAGATACACAGACAATATTTTCTTAATAAAACATGAGTTGGTGGATTTTTTTCCCCATTCTTAGCTAATTTTTCAAGACAAATCACTCTACCTTTGAAACTGTATGCTCATACCCACCGGGTTAAAATAAGGCAAAAGATGATTAATTAAGATCCTTTAGCTTAGTTTGCAGAAAAATAGGAAAACTACAGATGAGAAAACAGCTGCTGACATCTTCCTTTGACTGAACATCACTCAGATGTATTTAAGGACTAGAATGATCAGTGAATTTTAGATGTCATGGGCTGAAAATTTACTGCCTTAAACACATGGACCCCCCTGAATTTACACATACAACCCATGAAGAGACTTGAAAGACAGTTGCACCTGCTCAGAAGACTCTTAACACTTCTCTTTACCCTCCTACCAATCATTTCTTAGTCCCAACACCCTCTTATTCCCTCCTCCCACAATAAATATCCCACACAAAAGCTGATTGGGGAGACAGAACTGAGCCTTGCCTTCTGTCTCTTTGCTTGGCCACTCTACTTTAAAGCCTTTTCTCTCTGCAAAAGGCCGTTGCCTTGGTATTTGGACTTTCCATTGAACAGTGTGAAACGAGCCCACTTGCTCAGTTACACCATCCAAGAAGTAGCTAAAACTGTATGTTTATCTTCAGAATACTCGAATGCTAGGGATTTGACATAGAAATGTTTGAGAAAAGCAAAGACAAAGGCATTAATGTAGGAAATAATAGGACATATTCATCCAAGGAGTTTAGTATGATTGGAGCATAAAGTCTGTGAGAGAGAAATAAGAGTTGAAAGGTAGCCAGAGGTAATAGCTTGAATCATTTTAGGTTGAGAAGTGATTTGATCACTTTTAAGTTTTAGGAAGCTTAAACATGCTGCTGTTGTGTGGACGACAGATTGGAAGGGTGCTAAGCAGATGAACTGGAAGCTAATTGGGAATGATTTGTAATAACTATGGCATGAGTCAAGGTAGCACCAGTTAAAACAGACTGTGGAGCTTCATATGAAGGTACTTAGGAGATAGAATGAATGGGTTCCATAACTGATTAGATGTGGGTGTAATAGAGAAGGACTAAGATGAATCCCAGGACAACTAATTGTACAGAAGTTCCATTAACAGATATGGAGGACACCAGAGGATAATCAATTTGAAGGGAAGATTATGTTATACTTTGTCTGTGGAGCATCAGAGTATAGACGTCCAGGCTGAAAAATAAAATGGAATTGAGGCAGTGTCAGTGAGTTCTGCTGCAGTAACAAACATCCATAAAACAGTGACTTAAAAACAACAGTTTTATTTTCTGCTGATGTTACATATCTCTCTAACGCTTACTTAAAGACATCAGATAAAGGAGACTTTATCAATTGGAAAGTGACTGGTCCTTGAATAGGAGAGAACTTTGTATCAATAAAATTGCACACTGTCTTTTAGAGACTTCTGCCTGGAAGTCACACATGTCTCTTCTGGTTAAAGTTATACTGGCCAAAGAAAGTCACACAGGCATGTGTAACTTCAAAGGAGTAGGAAAGCACAATCTTATATATATGCCTAGAAGAAAAGAGCAGAACCAGAACATTGATGGACAGTAACATAAATTGGGAACCATCAATAATAAATGCTGTTTGAAGGTATTATAGTAGATAAAATCAGCTCAGGGATTATATATATTTTGAAAGTAAAAGAAAGCTAAGAACAGAATCCTGGGGTATGCCAACATTTAAGTACAAGAATTCTTAATAAAGATGACTATAAAAGGAGACATCAGAGATCTGGGTGAAGAATCCACTACAAAAATTTTGGTAAAACCATCAACTAGAATTGACAAAGCAATTTCACATACAATATCATTTTAAAATCCCCATTAAGTATTTTGAGACTCTAGGAAGTTGAGTAATTAGGTTTTGTTCTATGGAGTTGAACCTATTATGCCTTCCAATATTATCCAAGTGACTGACTCTTTAGGAGACTATGGAAAGTAGGTAATCATTAGTAGGACAATAAAGCTTTTTTTTTTTCCAAAAAAATATTAAAAAGGAGGCTTAACAGAGGTGAGAATGCATCGCAAATCCTGTGTCCTGGGAGAAAAAACACCTAGTAAATAAAGAAATATGCACAAGAAAGTGACCAGTGCAGGGCAGAGTCTTGGCTGTCACTTCATCGGTATATGGATAGGTTTTACAATGGTGGTAACCTTTCATTACTGTTTCCTTAAGATAACTTCCCAGAAGTGGAATTGTAAGGTCAAAGAATTGCATACTTTTAATACACATGATATCTCATGTGTATGAAGCCTCCAGAAAAATTATATCCATCTATGCTTGAGTCACCTGGGTTTAGGAGTGCTTATTCTTGAATTGTTGTAATGTAATTGTTTACATTTTTCGAACTATAAATAATGTTAGATAATGTTTTGTATAACATTTTACTTTTCATTTCTATTGAGGTATGACATTTATATATATGCTTTTATTCATCTGTATTTCTTTTTTTAATTAATGAAATTGCCTGTCATATTCTTCTCTGATTTTCTTTTGGGTTTCCATCTTTTTTTCTCATTGATTTTTTTCCTTCCAGTTTTATTGAGATATAATTGATGTACAGTACTGTATAAGTTTAAGGTGCACAGCATAATGTTTTGACTTACATACATCATGAAATGATTACCACAGTAAGTTTAGTGAGCATGTATCATCTTATACCGATACAACATTAAAGAAATCGAAAAAAAAATTTTTTGCCTTGTGATGAGAATGCTTATGATTTACCCTCAACAACTTTCATGTATAACACACAGCAGTGTTCATTACATTTATCATGTTGAACATTTTTTCTTGCTGATTTTTAAAAGCTTTGATAAATATGTAGAATATGTGTCAAATATATACATATAAAAACTGCCTGTATGTCCAAAAATAGGGTATTTTTAAATTTAATTTTGGTATAAATTTTCATACATTTACCCAAAATATGTTGAACCCACAGGTTTCCGAATATTCAGATAGAAGTTGGGGATAGCACAGTGAATAAAACAGACATGACCCTGTCCTCATTGATTTCATGACCAAGAAAGGTAGATAGACAAGAAGCAACTAAGCCAATAAGTGTTTATTATTGTGACAAGTGCTAAGAGAGAAATGTGAGGATGAAAATAACTGTAGGTTGAAGGACACTTCTTTAGATAGTATCACCAAGAAAGCTTTTTCTGAGTTGATGATATTTAAAATCAGAGCTGTTGGATGAGCAGTGGCATACAGTCAGCATTCCAGGTTGAGAGAACACCCTGTACAATGGCTCTGTGGGGAAGAGACATTTTAAAAAGACCCGTGTGGCTGGAGTGTTGTGCATGAAGGGGAGGAACCAAGGAATAAGGCTGGATGAGTGGCAAGAGTGGATTACCCAGGGCTTACAGGCCATGCTGAGTTGATTGGATTGTATTCCAAAGCAGTGAGGAAGTGACTGAAATGTTTTACAAAGGAAATAACATGATTTTATTTCCATTTTAAGACAATCACTCTGGTTGATCTGTATAGAATAATAGAAGGGCGAAGAATAAATTTAGCATGTGTGTGTATCTATTACAGAATGTTGTATCAGTTAACTATTGCTGCCTAATAAGCTACCCCCAAATCTATTTGCTTAAAACAACCACCTCTCAAAGTCTATAAAGAGGTCTGAAGGGAAATTCTGTTGACTTGGATCTGTTTGCTACAAATGTGCTGTAGTCCACTGGCCTAAGCAAGTCACATGGCCAAGCCGAGGGTCAGTGTGTGAAGGTACAAGAACAAGAATGAACACAGGATGGCATGAAAAATTTGGACCATATATTCAATCAATTTAACCCAAATTTCTGTAAGTGAAAAGGTACACTATACTGATAACAATTATATATAAAACTATATGTGTAATGTAATATTTTAAAGAAAACAGCTACTTGAAAGATATACAGTTGATCATTGAACAACACAGGGCTCCAACTTTCCTTGAAGTTGAAAATCCGTGTATAACTTTATAAGCCCTTCATATCCATGTTTTTGAATCCTCAGATTCATCCACCATGGATCCTATAGTACTTTAGAACTTATTTAGTGAAAGAAATCTGCGTGTAAGTGGATCTGTGCAGTTCAAACCTGTGTTGTTCAAGGGTCAACTGTATAGTGTATTGATATGTTAACTGTGATTATCTCTGGGTAGTGGGATGTAAGGTGGTTTGCGTACTTTATTTTTCTGTATTTGAAAAATTTTCTGCATAGAGTTTGTAGAAATTTTATAATAAAATGCTATTTCAGAATTCTAGACAAAATCTTTGTTTTATCATAGAGAATGGAGATGAGGGAATAAAGAAGAAGAAAAGAGAGGAATTGAGTTTATTTGTCACAATAATCTCAGAGGTCAACCTGTATCCTGATCACATCCTAGCTCCCTAATCTGTCAAATAAAGCTAGCTAACTGTAGGTATTGTTTTATTATGTCAGCTTCTCATTTCTTCTAGGTAACCCTAGAAGAACCTGCTCAACAAATATTTTCCTTGCAGAGCAAAAGAAGTCCCAAACATTCATGTCATCTTCTACCTCTCTCTGGCAGGACCACAGTTCTGTTATTTTCTGATTTAAGTGTAACAAAACAACTCTTGGATGGATGCACCATGGGTAGTATCAACATAGAATTTTCCACTATTTATGAATCTATTTATTGATTGTTTTGTTTTGATTGCATTGTTTTGTTATTGATTGCATTGTTTTGTTCTCAAGTTCACCTGTGCTTCACCCACTAGTGTCTGGAAATGACATTTCATGTGAGGGGAGGCTGATCAGTATATAGTGAGAAGAGTATGGTCTCTGGGGTAAGAAGGTCTGTATTTGAACTATTTGACCACATGGACAACTCATTTTATCTCTGAGGTGTCAGTATCCTTATTCGGAAAAAAAGGGATAAAAGAATAATAATACCATCTACATATGGCTACCCAGAGAAACAAAAGTGATACCATATGTAAAAGTCCTTTTTAAACTGTTAATGCTTTCAAAATGCTTAGTCTCTTTTGGTACCATCTATTACTTGAATTAAACATAGACTTTTTTGTTGTCCTCTTTTGAAAGTCAAAGAGCTCTGAGAGGAATAAGATCTTATGATAAATGCACCTACATAATAATAAAGTCTTACTGTCAGAGAAGAAAAAATAAATGTGCCATAACACATTGAGTTCAAAAGTTGAGGAGAGAAATGGTTGAGTCAAATTTTAAGTGTTTTAAAGTTTGCCTAAGACTGACATCCATTTTCTTGATCAAAAACTTGAGGTGTTGAGGAGAGCATGTTCAATAAAAGCATTTATTATTATCAATGGATTTTAAATTGCTTTCAAGAAAATTGTTCTTGATCAAATTTGTCTTGCCTTGTAGTTTAAAAAATGTAAATATAGCAGCTGCATAGCACAGGGAGATCAGCTCAGTGCTTTGTGACCACCTAGAGGGGTGGGATAGGGAGGGTGGGAGGGAGACGCAAGAGGGAGGAGATATGGAGATATATGTATATGTATATGTATAGCTGATTCATTTTGTTATAAAGCAGAAACTAACACACCATTGTAAAGCAATTATACTCCAATAAAGATGTTTTAAAAATGTAAATATCATGCAAATCAAAACTACAATGAGATATCATCTCACACCGGTCAGAATGGCCATCATCAAAAAATCTAGAAACAATAAATGCTGGAGAGGGTGTGGAGGAAAGGGAACACTCTTGCACTGTTGGTGGGAATGTAAATTGATACAGCCACTATGGAGAACAGTATGGAGGTTCCTTAAAAAACTACAAATAGAACTACCATACGACCCAGCAATCCCACTACTGGGCATATACCCTGAGAAAACCATAGGTCAAAAAGAGTCATGTACCAAAATGTTCATTGCAGCTCTATTTACAATAGCCAGGACATGGAAGCAACCAAATGTCCATCGACAGATGAATGGATAAAGAAGATGTGGCACATATATACAATGGAATATTACTCAGCCATAAAAAGAAATGAAATGGAGGTATTTGTAATGAGGTGGATGGAGTTAGAGTCTGTCATACAGAGTGAAGTAAGTCAGAAAGAGAAAAACAAATACAGTATGCTAACACATATATACGGAATCTAAGGGGAAAAAAAAAAAAAAGGCCATGAAGAACCTAGTGGCAAGACGGGAATAAAGACACAGACCTACTAGAGAATGGACTTGAGGATATGGGGAGGGGGTGGGGTGGGATGTGACAGGGTAAAAGAGTGTCATGGACATATATACACTACCAAATGTAAAATAGATAACTAGTGGGAAGCAGCCGCATAGCACAGGGAGATCAGCTCGTGCTTTGTGACCACCTAGAGGGGTGGGATGGGGAGGGTGGGAGGGAGGGAGATGCAAGAGGAAAGAGAAAAGGAACATATTGTATATGTATAACTGATTCACTTTGTTATAAAGCAGAAGCTAACACACCATTGTAAGGCAATTATACTTCAATAAAGATGTTTAAAAAAATGTAAATATCAATGGGTTTAGCAACAAATAATCTTTATAAAATAGATACTATTAAGTATATTTGAAGGCAGTTAAGTCAAACAAGAACATTCTGTATTTTGACCTTGTTCTAGGCATAAAGGAAACTCCAGGAGCCCTGCTATTCCTATCAGTTCAGATGAAGTGATTGATTTCTCTTCAGTTGAAATGAAAGCTTGTTTTAAATATTTTGAAAATTGTCCAGACAATCATAACTTTCAAGCTGTCAGAGAAAGCAGAACTGTGACAAGAAAAATAGTACTGAATTCAGTTGTCCTATCATATGTAACTGCGTGCACTTTTGTTGTCATGAGGCAGAAGGGAGAACAGAAGTAATATTGATGATCAAATATGTGAACTGCTGATCAAAACCCAAATGAAAACTTCTTGGTTGAAGTTGCAGAAAGGTAGATCTTTGGCAAAAATTAACTCTCCATATGGGAAGTTCACTACTGAACACCTCCTGCACTAAATGAATGTAGTGTCAACACACTGTTCCTGGTCACTTGGTATCCACTGAGCTCTCTTTTTGGCCTTGTTATTTAGGAGCTTTGTGACCTAGGTTCAGTATTAAATTTCTGAAAAACTCATTTTCCTCTTTTGCAAAATTTACTTTATGCCATTACAAAAATACACTTTATTTAGTGTCTATACACCAGGCAAATGGCATACATTATATCTTTTCATTCTCAAAACAGTATTACGAGTGAAACTGAGGCAAAATAGAAAATAAACAACTTGCCCAAGATCACATAGCTGGTAGGTGGAGCAATCTTAATCTAAATCTAGTTTTCTACCACTTCACACTGCCCATCAGGACATGGCATAAAATAAACACTCCCCAAATGTTAAATCTCCTCTCTTTGTTCCCTCCTACAAAGTACTACTGTTATTGAGAGGGACTCTCAACAAGATTTTCTTCGGAGAAAACCTGTAAGAGTAAGAAAAAACAAGACTTTCAGGAATCTTTCAATACTTTCAGTGGCCCACTAGGCAGGTTGGTGGATAAAAAAAGCTTTAGTGATGGGAAGAGATGACAGGAGAGATGGAGGAAGTGAGGGGTGAAGAGAAAAGCAATAGAAAGACATCATAAAGATTATGGGGGTCGAGGGGGATGGTCAGGGATAGAAAAAGGTTTTAGCAGGAGCTTTGAGTTTGAAATTCTAGGGGAAGAATGTAGTGTCTAAGGAGAAAAATCTAAGAAAGTTTTCTATGTGAAGAACTGTGTGAAACTACTACAGTGCTCTTTAAGGAAACTCAAAACAAAGATCTGCCTTATTGTCAGAGAGAATCTGCCTTATTGTCAGAGAGAATGGATTTGAGTTGCTATTTTTGTTTTTTTTTTAATTGAGATGTTGTGCAGACACTGGGCCAGGCTATTTATGCAAACTTCCTGCTTCAGGAAAGGGTCACTGCATGTTCATAACCATTGTCTGCAATACACAAAGAAGTATAATCCAGAAAGAACTGTGGGGTCACGGAAGAGCAGCGAGGAGAAGAGGAGAGTCCAAGTTTTGGACTTAATTGCTAGAGTTAAGTAATATACTCCTTTGTATACTGGGGGTCATAATATCTGTCTCAAAGAGATGTGAGGCTTAGGTGAGCTGATAGTGTGTTATAAACTATAAAAGCTTCATGAAGGACTTCCCTGGTGGTGCAGTGGTTAAGAATCCACCTGTCAATGCAGGGAACATGGGTTCGATCCCTGGTCTGGGAAGATCCGACATGCCGCAGAGCAACTAAGCCCATGGGCCACAACTACTGAGCCTGGGCTCTAGAGTCTGCTAGCCACAACTACTGAAGCCCATGCACCTAGAGCCCGTGATCCACAAGAAGAGAAGACGCCGCAATGAGAAGCCCGCGCACCACAATGAAGAGTAGACCCTGCTCGCTGTGACTAGAGAAAGCCCATGCTCAGCAATGAAGATCCAACGCAGACAAAAATAAATAAATAAGTTTAAAAAAAAAAAACTTTATGAATGTAAGTTATGATTATTATACAGCACCTAGATTTGTTAGCTCCCAAGAAGTTCTATGATGAGCAAGGACTACCTTACTAAAAGGCACATTTGGATTTTTCTCTTTCTTGGAACTTAGTGGCCTTCTATAAATTAGTAAGTGTTACATGGTTCTGTCCTAGATGAGGTTTGGAGAGTGAGGAACTTTGGGGAATTGTACTTTAAGAGTAGGTTCTGATGATAAGTCAGACAGCAGTGATCATATTTTCTAAATCAAAATTAAAGACATATTATCAGACAACGGGACAGAGTATTTCAAATAGTATATATCTGGAAAAATCTAAGGTCATTGGTCACCAGAACTATAAACTGGCATTTCTAGCAAAGACAGTCCAACCTCTTCTTCTTCAAGGTCTTTGATGAAGGGCAAAATTCCAAGTTTATGAAGAAGTGCACTGCAAGTCTTTTAATTTTCCCTTCTGCACCAAGGGCGACAAATAATTAGCACTTTCCTAGGTCTAAATAGGAGAACAGAGCCCAGAAATTCTACTATCAATGCTAGCGCTTTCCTAGGTCTAAATAGGAGAACAGAGCCCAGAAATTCTACTATCAATGCTAGCTTACTAGGAAAAGACATACTTGTGCCATGCATCGCTAAGGATTATAACAGATTAGGAACTAAATTTGAGTTAATTAAAAATAATCAACAATAATAAGAAGAGAGTTTCCAGAAAATTACCATATTGATCAAGTTGCTGTCTAAACAACTTGGAAAACACAGAACAAATTTTGGAGGCCCAATGCGAAGTATCTGAAGAAGTTCATTAAAATTTACTTTAAAATGTTACAGAATTCAATTAATTTTATTAATAATGATCATAAAAATACATAACAAATAAATAGCTAGAAGGAGTTTAAGCTTGAGAGTCTATATAATAATGCAAAACTTAAAACGTAAAATGTGACACGACTTTAAGAAGTTAGGATTGAATGTGAAAGTTGAAGATTAAAAAAAATGAAAATAACAATGTTTGACAATAAATAAAAATGTCTGATGTGCTATGAAATACTTGAATGGGGACCTAAACTTTGAAATAGATAATACTGTATTTTGAAAGATAGATTCTTTTAAATCAAGGGCTACAAGGCTTGCCACTAATTTATTGAGGGGGAAAACCTATAAAAATGAATCTTAGTGTCTTGTATAGTTATAGCTTGGTTGGATTTAGATCTAGTTATGATCTACTTTAAAGATTTTTTAAAAATCTCTTCAAACATTGTCACTTGAGAAACTCCTAATTTATCAAAGTGAGTGTCTTCTTAGTGAAATAAAATGTTTATTACATGAAGCTTTCAGGGTCTTTAGATGAATGAAAGTAGATTTTGTAAAATGGATTACCTGGTCTAGCTCCCAAAATTGTCATAAAACACACTGGATGACACAAATTAACCACAGTTAAAATGTTTCTACTGGTGTGAAAATTAATAATCTATATTTCATTTGTCAGATTTACTTGTATACAGCTATTTTCCAAAAGGATTTATGATAGCTGTTTGTTTTCTTGAACATTGTTGTCTGCTCTCTTGTTTCAATTTTGTGACTCCTGTTCTCTGTTCAATAAAAAAATATACATGGGAAAGGTTGATTGAGAAAACAACCTTTCTCGGAAATAAAGGCAGAATCCAGACTTGGAGGATAACCTCTGCCAAAAGTCATAAGCAAACTTTTCCTTCAACCCACCAACTCTGAGCTCACTCATAATACATAAAGTGAAGATATCCATCACTCAGCTAGGCAATACCTACACTAGTGGGAGGATGAGAGCTTTGACAATAAACTCTTAACTATGATAGAAGTTAGGTGCCCAAAGGAGAAAAAGACAAACACAGGCCCAGGGCTCCTTAGTAAGTTATGTCAAAAATAAGATGAAAAGTGATATAGAAATTAGAACCCAATATCATGAACAGATAAACAGTTCTCATTCCTTCCAAGTTGTCTAGGTGATTTGCAGAAGACTGGGGAATTACTTGATTCCCCTTTACTTTCAGAAATAGGTGAAGTAATTAAAAATCTTCCCCAAGAGAAAGTTCTTGGCCCTGGTGGATCTACAGGAGATTTCTATAAAACCTTTGGCTTAGCCCTATCTGTACATTTGCTTGACAAGCTCAATCACTTGGGGGACTCAGGTGGATTCATCCCTGCCAGCCCTTACATCCAGATTATCTTAATTGCTAAAAAGGATAAAGATACAGAAAACTGTACCACATCTAGGTTGAAACCCCTGATTAAAGTGGATATCAATTCTTGGAAGGGATCTTGATAGTTCTCATCATTATTTGAAATCTGGGGCACAGTAATTAGGCAGTCGCTTGGGGATGGGTCATTCTTTGCATAAAATGATTATTTTTTTACCTGGATAACAGTTTCTGTCAGCATGACAGGGCACTAGCAAACCCATTTATCATTTTTCTACTAAAGGACAGTTTTTAATTTTGGGCAGAGCAGTGAGTATCAGGGATGTACTATAAGCTCAGCAATCCAAGGTCTTCCATTATTTAATAATATGTCTTTTGCTTCTGCTCCAAATGAGTAAGATAATCTCTGTTTTGCTATTTCTCAATGTCATCAGAGCTGAAGTGGGGAGGCTGGTGTTACATTATACTATTAGCCTGTTGCTACACACACACATACACACACACACACTCACACATGGAGGTGTGGAAAGGATAAATTAAAAAACATCTTGCAGTATGATTCCAGCTATATTACATTCTGGAAAAGGCAAAACTTTGGAGATAGTAAAAAGATCAATAGTTGCCAGGGGTGGGGGTGAGGGGCAGATGAATAGGCAGAGCACAGAGGGTTTTTAGAGCAGTGAAACTGTACTGTATGATACTATGATGGTGGATTCATGTCACTATATATGTGACTAAACCCATAAAATGTACTACACCAAGAGTAAACCCTAATATAAACTATGGACTCTGGGTAATAAAGATGTGTTGATGTAGGTTTATCAGTTGTAAACTTACCTCTGGTGGGGGATATTGATAATGGGGGAAGCCATGTATGGATTGGGGCAGAGGGTGTATGGGAAATCTCTATACTTTCTGCTCAATACTGCTATGAACCTTAAACCATTCTAAAAATTAAAGTCTATTAAAAAATACCTTGCAGGAAAAAATTCTTTTTGGTTCTTAAAAGTACAAGTAAGTGGTGGTTGAATAAATGAATTATTTAATAAAGGAGGGTGGGTTTTCAGCCTTCAAAATTCCTGCCTCTAATGTGGTATTCAGAGCACTGCTTTTTATATCCACTCCAGAACAGCCAGCACCTGGTAGAATTGTCTCTGTATCTGAGATTTTATTTTATTTATTTAGGTTGCGCCAGGTCTTAGTTGTGGCATGCAGACTTTTTAGTTGTGGCATGCAGACTCTTAGTTGCAGCATGTGGGCTCTTAGTTGTGGCATGCATGTGGGATCTAGTTCCCCAGCCAGGGATCAAACCCAGGCCCCCTGCATTGGGAGTGTGGTGTCTTACCCACCGGACCACCAGGGAAGTCCCCTGAGATTTTAAAGTTCATGCCCAATCTAGGACGTTTAGCAAGGGGGTGGGGAGGGGCTACTGCTAGGCAGTTCTGTGTACCAAGTGGTCAAATGCTTCCAACTGTGTTTTCAAAAGTTGTGGTGTTTTGTTTTAAAACTGGAGTTAAAGAATGGTATAAAAATGTGAGTGGGAGGGAAAAGAATAATCTAACAACAATAAGAAAAGACAATTGTCACCAGCAAAATTATTAAAAATTCATGATTTTTCTCAATTGTGAAATGCCTATAGTCATACCACCTGGGGTTAAGACTTGACATATTTCAGTACCTAAAATGTATCTCACCTTGTAAGTGTTTGGGGGGGGAATTCTCCAAGGAAAAGCACAAAATGCAAGGGGAGGAAGTCTCGCTTAAAGAAGCTTTCGTTAGGAATTTGGACAGTGAGCCATGTGGCGTTCTGTACGAAACTGTCCTTCAGATTTACACCAAATGAGGTGTCAAGTAGGTAAGTGTGAAGATAATCTCAATCTTCTGTGTGGTTACAAAACTTTCCACGTCTTAGCTTGTGAAGCAATTATCATAGGGCACTGCTCTGAATTCCAAAAGTGGAGGGCTTTGTCTGAAGCTCTGTGAATTAATAAATTTGGTTCCAGAAACAGTATAAAACTCCTCTAGTTTGAGGACATAGGAGGCTAGAATGATTAATAAAATAAATATATTTTTAAAAGTGGATTTGGTATCACAGACAGTCCAAATTCCCTTTTTGCTATAATCTTCAGATTTTAATTATTTGTGTAAAGCCAGCTAGATATAAGATATAATTGGGCACACAGTAGACAAGGACCCCAATCTCAAGTGTGTATGGTGCTCAGAAGTTGAGGCTTCCAATTAGAGGAAAGGCTCTAAGGTGAGAGTTGGGATGGTAAGATCAAAATCAGAGTATTACTCCAGTAAGGGAGTGAGAGCCAACATAAACACTCAAAATGAAAGTGGGGTTTGGAAAAGTCACACTAAATGGAGAGAGGGTTTGAGGGAACCAAGAAAGGAGGAGTAGTATAACTAGGATGGAATGTGATATGAACCCAGATGAATTTTGGAGGTTCAGGACTTAACTGAAATACTGGGCTCATTTAAGCATTCAAAGCAGGGTGAAAAGTAGACTTTTCATATAATAATAAGCAAGTACTGTGAGGATAGTCAAGGTTGGGAAGAGGCCTGTCTTTTTATTCCTCTTATATGTTCCCTATTTTCCCTTCTGATCACGTGGTATGTAGTTTATTCCACGGATTAGCCTGTGAATGTTTGGGAGCCATGGGATCTTGCCCATTTATATAAAATCAAATATGAACTGCCTTGTCCTCATGCCTTTTATATTCAGTCTCTTTCTATTGGACTCCAGTTTGTATATTGCTTCCAGGAGCTCTCTGTCACAGTGCCGCTTGGCTCATGAATTTACAGTGACTTCCTATTTCTTCAAATCCATTATGCAGATATCAGGATCTCCATTAACCCCAATGTATCTTTCCCAACTCACCTTTCACTCTTCCTACAGGGTCTTCTATTCTAACAAGGGAAGTAATTTTCTCTCCTCCAGTCCTTACCTATTCTCTTATAATTCTTCTATTTGCTATCCTTCAACCCAAAGTGTCCTCTTCTTTCAAAGCTCATATTAAGGTTCACTGGGTATAAGAAGCATTTGCTTATTAAGTTTACCTTACTTACACTTTGGTATTTTATTTTATCATAATATATACTCTCTTAAACTTGCATGTAGCCTTAGAATTTTTTCCAAGTTGACTCATATATGTGTAGGTTTCTGCCCTAATTACATGGTAAGTTCCTGGGCAACATACTTTACTTCTTTTATATTCTCTTTGAGCCTCAAAATGGAAGCTTGAATACATAGGAGGCACCTAAGTAATGCTTATAAAACAGATGATGACATCCCCCTACTGTGACTCCCTATTATAGAGTAATAAGAATTGGTTTTGTAATAGACCAAATGTTTAATTTTTGTGGTTTTTAATTAATAGTGTATATAAAATTCCATAATTTATATTACTCAGAGTTACAGTGTACTGTGTCTTAATATGGGAATTTTAAGGTAAATTATTTTACATTTATAAACATTTATACCTATTCCATTTATTTGGGGTGAGAAAGAGTTAGGTTGCTGCTTTGGTTGGTAGTGTAGTACTAGAGAGATTCAAATAAAATTGGACTGCTTATTAGCACAGGTACATTTTAGGTTCAATCAACAGAGCACAGTTTTCCAAAGCTAGGTCCGTGGGTGGAAGGAGCAGATGTTAATCTATAGAATCCTACTACAGGCATATAAGTAGCTATATAGGTATTATTATAGGTATAAGTACACAGATAGTTATATAGTTAGCAGATGGACCTGTAATATAAACTCCTGTAGCTGGTAGTGAGTAGAACCTCTATTTCATATACAGCTGTCTTATTTGTTGTCAAATCTTTGGTTAGGCAAAATGTTGTTGTGTGGTCTTTTATCAATGTCACTGGTATTCTAATAACTTTTTAAGGATGACTTGTTCTATGCCCCAGATCTTATTTCCTTGTGTTTCAACCCAACAGTGAGTATTCTATTAATGACTGTTCTGCATACTGAATGGAGAGCGTTTTGTTTAAAAAGACCTATTTTTCTTTCAAACCAGTGAGGATATCATGTGCCAGATGGTTAATTCCCATGAGTTAATGAGTGTACCCACACACTTCATGATTTGAAATATCCTGCGGACATGTCCTTTGGTGAAAGGATTGCTAGATTTTAATTTACATCTGTATAAAGTACATATTTGCTTTTTTTCTGCTGATACCTGGAAATATAAATTTTTATTCATCATGTGTGAAATATATGCCATTTTAGTTATATAGTCCTCTGATGTTTGTGACTTAAATAATTTACAGAAATATACATTCTGATCACACTTTAAGATTACATTTTAATTATCAATTGCATTTAAATTAGAGAGTGAGAACACAGCTTTCTGATGTATGTGTGAAGGGTAATAGTTGGCAATATTCAAATGAATAATTCTTGTGTCCCTGTGTCAATAAGATTTATATTTTTAACTGATGGAAGTTCTTTATCACATCCAATTAATGGACTAATAATTTATAGCTATTTAAGATGAAGGAGATTCTTGTAAAGCAATAATGTTAAAATGTCCAAAGACTGGAAAAGGTAGAAAATAACATTTGAATCTGCTTTGAGAAAAGCCTAAAATAAAAACCATCAATACATTAGATATTTTCAAGTAGTTGGGTAAGGATAGTTGATCCATATAGCTGAGCTTATATAATAGTTTATGCTGTAGTGATTCCAGGATATAAAGGATGAACATAAAAAACAAATTCATAATAAAATATTTATACTAACAAACAATAAATTTATAGGTTTTTAAACATAAAAAATAAAATATTTTTATAATACTCTACAAATGACTGTAATTTGTATATGCAACAAAATTATATGGGTTATTAGCGGCCTACAGTCCATGGTGCTGGCCACAACCTCTGTAGCTAAGCAAAATACTCAGAAGTTTCAGGGCTTCAAGGTAAGACAGATAACTCATCTCTAGGTGCTAGAATCACTTCAGGATTTTTATACCCTGTCTCAATTTACAATAACTTGGACTGGCATGACTCCTTCTTTTGTTAGGTGAGAATGAGGGAGGCATCATTTTCTCATTGGGCAATACACCTAAATTTACTCAGGGAATTGACCAAAAAATCAAACCGTAGAGCTGCTGGTAAGAGGATTTCAGGTAACCAAACAACTGATAGGGCTCAATGAAAGCAATAGCTGAACAAACAAACAGATGAAACAAAATCTTGGGTATTCCTTGGGTAAGTAGTTGAGATGTGAAGTTCCCTCATCATTTTACATGTTTAGAACAGGACAAACTCAAAATGTTGAAAAATAACTTTGTATCCTGTGTCTTACATACCAGAATGTAAATACTCGGAAAGAGAGAATCTGGGGACAAATTTACAGTGGGAAACTAAATACAATGTAATAGGACTTTTTTTTCTGAGAAAAGGAGCTTAATAAACTAGTTAAGTAGTCCTCCTAGCATTTCAACATAGACACACTGAGGCAGGATCAAGATGGTAGAGAAGGAAGACTGTGAGCTCACCGCCTCCTAGTTTTGACACATCAAAACTACAAGTTTGTATATAAAAAGTCTCTCTGAGAATGATCTAAAGACTAGCAGAACAGCTGTTCTACAATTAAGGACATAAAGAAAAAAAAAACACACTGAGACAGGTAAGAGGGGAAGAGAAGCAATTTAGTCAAGACCCACACCCCCAGTAGGCAACACAAAGTGAAAGGAGATATCTCAAACTTGGAGGTCCTCCCTAAGGAGTGAGAGGTTAGAGTCCACTTTGGGCACCCTAGTCCTGGGATCAGTACATGAAAGACAACTCCCCCCTAACTGGTTTTGAAAACCAGCAGGGCTTAGGACCAGGAAAGCCAGAGGGCTGTAGAAAACAGAATCTACTCTTAAAGGGCACACAGACAAATTTACTTGCTCTGAGTCCCAGCACACAGGCATCAGATTGAAAAGTGCTTGACACTCTAGCCAGCCTTCCATGGCTATTCCAGCATGCACCCTAGCCCACACTAGGCTCTGGCTCCAACACCACTGCCAAAGTAGTGGCTCCCAGCACACTCTGGGAAAAGCCCCAGCTGGTGTTGGGCTTTGGCTCTAGCCACCTTCCACCAAAGCAGCAGCCCTGGATGCACCCCAGGAGAAGCCCCAGCCTGTGTCAGGCTTTGGCTTTAACCCCTCCAGCTCCAGATCCCTTTCCCAGACACACCAAGGTGATGGCCTTGGCATGCACTGGAAAAGGTCCCAGCTGGGGTTGCTTTAGCTCCAGCACTCTTTCTAAAGCCACCAGACACACTCAGTCTACATAGCGATGCTCCGACACAAGGACACATCTTCAAGACTGGGACAGGTAACTGTTTTGTCTAACTTATAGAGAGAAACACAAAAAGTCAAACAAAATGAGAAAACAGGAATATGTTCCAAGTGAAAGAGCAAGATAAATCCCCTGGGAGGTGCGGCGAGGGAACTAATGATATGGAGATAAGTAATTTACCTGATAAAGAGCTCAAAGGAACTGCCACAAAAATGTTCACTGACTTGGAAGAGGAACACAGTGAGAATTTCAATAGAAAATTTTTTAAAAAGTACTTATCAAAGTTGAAAAATACAATAAATAAAATGAAAAATAGGTTAGAGGTAATCAACAGCAGATTAAATGACACAGAAAAATGCATAAGCAACCTGGAAGAGAGAATAGCAGAAATCACCCAATCAGAACAGTACAAAGAAAATTTGAAAAAATGAGGATAGTTTAAGGGACTTTAGGGACAACATCAAGAATATTAACATTCACATTACAGTAGTTCCAGAAAGAGAAGAGAGAGAGAAAGGGGCAGAAAACATATCAGATGACTTAATGGTGAACAATTTCCCTAACCTGCAGTAGGAAACAGACATCCAGGTCCAGGAAGCATAGAGAGTCCCAAACAAGATGAACCCAAAGACATCCACACCAAGGCATATCATAATTTAAATGGCAAAATTTAAAGTTAAAGAGAGAATTTTAAAGGCAGCAAGAGAAAAACAGAGTCACATACAAAGGAACTCCTTAAGGCAATCAGCTGATTTTTCAGCAGAAACTTTGCTGGCCAAAAGGGAGTGGCATGATATAGTTAAAATACTGAAAGGAAAAATACCTACAACCTAGGATATCATTCAGGCAAGGTTATCATTCAGAATTGAGGAGAGATAAGAGTTTCCCAGACAAGAAAAACTAAGAGTTCAGCACTACTAAACTGGCCTTACAAGAGATGTTAAAGGATCTTCTTTAAGTGGAAAATAATAGGCCATAATAAGAAATGTGTTTATATGCAAAGGAAAAATATCTTGCCAGTAAAAGCAAATATATAACAAAGGCAGTGGATCAACCACTTAAAAAGCTAGTAGGAAGGTTAAAAGACAAAAGTCATAAAATCACAATAACTGCAGTAAGTAGTTAAGGGATACATAAGAAAACATAAAATTTGGATGGGGGAGTGAAAAATGTAGAGCATTTAGAATGCGTTTGAATTTAAACAACTATTGGCTTAAATATATATGTACATTTACATATGTATATATACATATGTTTTTAATCTACATATAAACATACCTCATGGAAACGAAAACCCAAAAACCTACAATACATACACACACACAAAGAGAAAGGAGCCCGAACATTACATTAACAAAAATCATCAAATCACAAGGGAAGAGACTACAAAAAGAAGAGAAGAACTGCAAAAACAATCAGAAAACAAGTAACAAAAGGGCAATAAATACACACTTTTCAATAATCACTTTGAATGTAAATGGACTAAATGCCCCAATCAAATGACACAGGGTAGCTGAATGGATAAAAAAGAAGACCCATCTATATGCTGCCTATGAGAGACTCACTTAAGAGCTAAACACACACACGGACTGAAAGTGAGGGGATATAAAAAGATATTCTATGTAAATGGAAATGAAAAGAAAGCTAGCTGGGGTAGCCATACTCCTATCAGACAAAGGGGACTTTAAAACAAAGGCTATAACAAAAGACAAAAGGGCATTACATCATGATAAAGAGGTCAATCCATAAAGAGGATATAGCATTTGTAAATATATATGGACATAATATAAGAGCATCTAAATACATAAAGCAAATATTAACAGACATAAAGGGAGAAATCGACAGTATGTAATAATAGCAGGAGACTTTATATCTCCACTTACAAAAATGGATAAATCATCCAGACAGAAACTCAGTAAGGAAACATTGGCCTTAAGTGACACATTAGACCAGATGGACTTAATAGACATCTACAGAACATTCCATCCAAAACAGCAGAACATGCATTCTATTCAAGTGCACATGGAAGATACTCCAGGACAGATCACATGCTAGGCCACAAAACAAGTCTCAATAAATTTAAGAAGATTAAAATCATATCAAGCATTTTTTCCAACAACAATGTTATGAAAGTAGAAGTCAATATCAGGAAGAAAACTGGAAAAACCTCAAACACTTGGAGACTAAACAGCATGCTACTAAAAAACAAATGGGTCAATGAAGAAATAAAAGAGAAAATCAAAAATACCTTGAGATGAATGAAAATAGAAACACAACTTTCCAAAATCTATGGGATGCAGCAAAAGCAGTTTTAATAAGGAAGTTTGTAGCTATGCAAGGCTACCTCAAGAAACAAGAAAAAATCTCAAATGAACAACTTAAATTTACACTCAAAGAAATTAGAAAAAAAACAAAAACAGAAAACAAAGCCCAAAGTTAGTAGAAGAAAGGAAATAATAGAGATCAGAGTGGAAATAAATAAAATAGAGACCAAAAACAATAGAAAAGACCAATGAAACTAACATCTGATTCTTTGAAAAGATAAACAAAATTGATAAACCTTTAGCCAGACTCATATCAAGAAAAAAAGAGAGAGAACACAAAGAAAATTAGAAATGAAAGAGGAGTTACAACTGATGTCACAGAAATACAGTCATAAGAAAATACTACCAACAATTATATGACATTGAATTGGACAACCTAGAAGAAATGGATAAATTTCTAGAAACATACAGTCTTCCATAACTGAATCAGGAAAAAATAGAAAATCTAGTATTGAAATTGAATCAATAATCAAAAAATTCCCAATAAACCAAAGTTCAGAACCAGATGGCTTCACAGGAGACCTACCAACCATTTAAAGAGAAGAGTTAACACATATTTTTCTCAACCGAGTTCTAAAAATTTGAAGAGGAGGGAACACTTCTAACTCATTCTTTTTTTTAAAACATATAATTTTTAAAATAATATATATTTTTAAATTTTATTTTATTTATTTATTTATTTTTTGACTGCGTTTAGTCTTTGTTGCTGCACATGGGCTTTCTCTAGTTGTGGCGAATGGGGGCTACTCTTTGTTGTGGTGTGAGGGCTTCTCATCATGTGGCTTCTCTTATTGTGGAGCAAGGGTGCTAGGAGCGCTGTCTTCAGTAGTTGTGGCACATGGGCTCAGTAGTTATGGTTCTTGGGCTCTAGAGAGCAGGCTCAGTAGTTGTGGCACACAGGCTTAGTTGCTCCACGGCATGTGGGATCTTCCAGGACCAGGGCTCGAACCCATGTCCCCTGCACTGGAAGATGTATTCTTAACCACTGCACCACCAGGGAAGTCCCAAATTCATTCTACAAATCCAGCATTATCTTGATAATAAAACCAAAGACCCTACCAAAAAAAAAAAAAAAGAAAGAAATCACAGGCCAGTATCCCCAATGAACATAGATGCAAACATTTTCAACAAAATATTAGCAAACCGAATTCAACAATACATTAAAAGATTCATACATCATGATCAAATGGGATTTATTTCAGAGATGCAAGGATGGTGCAATATCCACAAATCAATCAATGCAATACACCATATTAACAAAACAAAGGATAAAAATCGCATGATCATCTAAATAAATGCAGAAAAAGCATTTGATAAAATTCAGCATCCATTCATGATAAAAAAAAGTAACTCTCAACAAAAATTGTATAGAGGGAACATACCTCAATATAATAAAGTCCATTTATGACAACCCTACAGCTAACATCATACTCAATTGTGAAAATATTATGGAGTTTCCTCAAAAATTAATAATAGAACTGCTACTGGGGCACCAAGACTGCTGTGTAGATGCTACCGGGTGGTACTTTCTGCTGCTGCTGCAGCAGTACCCTCTCTGAAGAACGCAGCCCTCCTCAGTCCAGGGGTATTACAGGCAATAAGGATCTTTCATACAGGGCTGCCAAGTCTTGCCCCTGTACCACCTCTTCCTGAATATGGAGGAAAAGTTCATTTTGGGTTGATCCCTGAGGAGTTCTTCCAGTTCTTTTACCCTGAAACTGGTGTAACAGGACCCTATGTGCTCAGAACTGGGCTTATCTTATATTTACTCTCCAAAGAAATATACGTGATAACTCCAGAGACTTTCTCCACAATATCAACAATAGGATTGCTTGTCTATGTAGTTAAAAAATATGGTGCCTCTATTAGGGAGTTTGCTGATAAACTCAATGAGCAAAAAATTGCCCAACTGGAAGAGGCAAAACAGTCTTCCATCAAACAAATCCAGGATGTGATTGATCTGAAGAAGTCACAGCAGGCACTGGTTCTAAAGCTCCATTGCTTTTTTGATGTCCAGAGGAATAACATTGCTATGGCCTTGGAGGTTACTTAACAGGAACAGTTGCATAGAGTATACAAGGAGGTAAAGAATCGCCTGGACTATCATATCTCTGTGCAGAATATGATGTGTCAAAAGGAACAAGAGCACATGATAGACTGGGTGGAGAAGCATGTGGTGCAGAGCATCTCTGCACAGAAGGAGAAGGAGACAATTGACAAGTGCATTGCACATCTAAAGCTGCTCACAAAGAAGACTAAAGCACAGCCAGTTCTGTAAATGCATCTATACCAACTGAGAGAGCTAGAAATAGTTGACTGACTAAATGGAAACTAGCCTATGTGACAGAATCTTTGTATATTGCTGTCTACTGAAGTTAAAGTTGACCTTTCCTAAAAATGAAAAGTTTGAGTTTCATATAATGCGAGAAATGAAACAATCTATTGGCCAGTAAGATGTTTCTCTCATCCTTCTTGCTCTACATTGAATTGTTCCATGATCACTTCTGAATAAGCAGTTTGCTTTGAATAAAATTTGGTACCGGACTAAAGATTATCAAGTTATAGTTTAAATTTTTAATTAATTCAACCATCTTGCAATAAAGTGACAAACAAACAAACAAAGACATAGAACTTCCATACAATCCAGAATTCCACTCCTGGGTACTTATCTGAAAAATGAAAACACTAATTTGAAAAGATAATGCACTCCTATGTTCATTTCAGCAATATTTATTCAATACAATAGCCACAATATGGACGCAACCTAAGTGTCCATTGACAGATGAATAAATAAAGAAGATGTGGTTATTATTAGCCATAAAAAAGAATGAAATTTTACCATTTTTGACAACACGGATGGGCCTAAAGTGCCTTATTTATGTGAAATAAGCCACACAGAGAAAGACAAATACTGTATGTTCTCATTTATATGTGGAACTTGAAAAACAAAACAAACAAATATAATAAAACAGAAATAGATTCACAAACACAGAGAACAATCTAGTAGTTGCCAGAGGGTAATGGGTGAGGGGATGTATGAAATAGGTGAAGGGTCTAAGAGTTTCAACCTATCAGTTATAAAATAAATAAGTCAGAAGGATATAGTGTACAGCACACAGTAATAGGGTAATAACTTTGTATTTTGCATAATCTATAAAAGTATGGAATCACAGTTTTGTACACCCAAAACTAATATAAGATTGGCAGTTAACTCTACTTCAATACAAAAAAGAAAAAAAGAAAGAAAGAAATCAATTCAATAAATCACTTAAAAAGAAGGCAAAAAATACATAGACACATTAAGGGGTGTACTAAGGGTATTTAATAAGATAAAGTAAAATCAAATAGCATTTAAACAAAAGTATAAGAAAAGTCTTCATGTTAAAAACTTTAAAATTATTAAATGTCATTCAGAGCAAAATAAATGAAGCTAGGTTTTTTGGTATCCATTTAATGTTGGACTTTAGAAAAGATTCGTTAATAACTGGCTGAGGAGATAAAACTAGAAGCCATGTGGGTTTTTTATTCACAGATATTTATCATATCATGTAAGAATCAATTCAGATATCTGCAAAGAGAATACATTATGATGTCAAAGCTTTTCTCATATTTTTACTTTGTATTTAAATCCAAAATCAGATAATGGATACAACACATCAAAGAATTCATTTCTCGCTGGAGTCTGGCTATTTTGCTTTGATATTTTCAGCTAACTTATTTTTCCTGTATTACATTTTACTTTTTCTTCATCTTTTTTTTTTCACATCTGTACATTTCTTTTTTTTTTTTAAATTGAAGTATAACTGATTTACAATGTTGTGCCAATCTCTGCTGTACAGCAAAGTGACTCAGTTTTACACACACAGACTTTTTAAAAAATATTCTTTTCCATTATGGTTTATCCCAGGAGATTGGATATAGTTCCCTGTCCTATACAGTAGGACCTTGTTGTTTATCCATTCTAAATGTAATAGTTTGCATCTACCAACCCCAAATTCCCAGTCCATCCCTCTCCCTCCTCCACATTGTACATTTCTTTGCTTCATCCAGTTCAATTTACTCTGCTAATGTTTAGAAAGAATATTATAACTCAACCTTAGTGTAATAGTTTATAACCTCCTGATAATGTGATCTTTTTAAGGACTGTTATATTGACAAGTAAATTATACTTACTTCAGCCAATTGTATGTACTTATGTACTTCAAATTTAACTTTATCACTAGTTGTCAAATTCTCCCCTGTGGCCTTTTTAATGTTCCAATGTATTTGGCAATATATGTTTTTTATTGACATTTCAATTTTGTTTTGCAGCATGCTAAAGTTACAAGAAAACAAATGACTGAAAGTTAAACCTGGGTCAATCCAGGCTAAAGTTAAGTTTCAGGAGTCTTTGGGAAGACCTTATTTTTGTTGAATGGGTTGACTTCTGGACCCTCTAGAATCCAGAAACATTCAATCAAGATCTGGATGTTGAACTTTATTTGGTAGGACGTAAGAACAGGGACAGGAGATCCTCACAAAACAAGTCCAGAATTTAGACTTTCTTTTCACTAACTCTATGTTTTCATTTTTTGTTTTGTGGTCAGTGAAGGAAACCCCAAATCGTTTAAACATTTTGCTTTTTAGTATATAACATTTTCCTTTAGTGAGTTATTTACTATTTTGCTTGTTTTGTTTCTTATTTCATGACCAATTCATCCCAGATGCTATAAATTGCTCTTCACAACTTTGTTTACCTTGATGTCTCCTATTTTCTCCTGTACCTAGTACCAGGCATGATGCCTATTAGATACTCTATCTTTTTGATGACCTATAGTTGCTATGTCTCACACACAGATAACTCACACATAAACATTACTATAAACAGAAACATGGATTGCACACTACAGATTTTGATCTGTGTGTTTTTCCTTTAATTTTATTAATTTTGGAAAATAAAAGTAATGGATGTTTTTGATTTGACAGTTCTACTGACTACTTGTGCTGTAAGCATTTTAGAGTTGCACTGTTCAAAAGAGTAGCACTAGCCACATGTGCCTATACAAATTTAAATTTAATTAAAAGTAAATGAAATTTAAAATTCATTTTTTTCCAATACACTTGCCACATTTCATATGCTCAATAGCTACATGTGACTATTAGCTACTGTATTGAAGAATGCAGATTATAGAAGATTTTCCATATTGTAGAAACTTCTTTTGGACAATGTTGCCTTAGAGTGCTCTCTTAGAAGAGCACCCCAAGTAGACTATTGCAGAATGACAAAAATTCCTTCCTTTTTGATTTCATATTTCTTGAGAAAATTTCTGCTACTTCAGACATGCAATATAGGCACAACCATTCCTGGCACTAAGTGGATCAAAATGACCTTAAATTGACTGCAAACAAAACCACAGAGTAAGATTCAAACACCAGGAGTTATATCTGTCAAAGGACTTGTAGTGGCTCCCTTGGTTCTTTTCCTAACAGTTTCAATAATGCACCAATGTTTTTATAGATTGGCCTGGCCTATTTCTATAAGAGATTACTGTCAGACAATGGAGAATGTCATACATATAGCATGTTTTCTGGGTATTCTGTCCTCAAACAGAGACAAAAATCACTGGGAATATTGAGAGTAGATACCTCATCCCTTACCCCACCTCTTTTAGTTGTTACAAGCAAGTGTTCAAAAGGAAGTGTTCTGGTATCTGCATGTCATTGCCTAAGGAGAGACACATTTTCCAGTTCAGATTTATATCAGAAAGTTATGCTTCCTGCCAAAAGGAGATTTAAAGACTACACCGTCCCTGCATCACAAAGAGAAAAAAGATCACCCAGAACCCAGGAGCAGATAACAAACAGATCACTCTAATTAGAAAAAAGAGTTGCAATATCCAAGAAACAGAGGCCAACCGCCTCTGGGCAGTAAAAGGAGTGAACCTTTAAGAGACCTCTTGTTCATGTTCTTAAAATGAACCTTTAATAAATTATACATGATGACTAAGATTAAGGGCCTCCATATGAAATAATGACTTTCTATCATAGACCAGCAAAGATCTAGAAAAGTGTGGGATATTAACAAATAAAAAATGGAGAATGATCCAGATAAAACCAGAACATGAGCTATTCTTTTTGCCATACTGCTGAGGAGTTTTCACCAGCTCTGCATGAAGAGGGAATAGAAATTGTTATCAGAATCCCACTGTTTTGCTGATTATATTTATAGAATTTACCATTTTCAAAATGTGTCTGCAAAACTGTTAAGTGGCTAAGGAGAAAGTTTCCATGGTAAATAAGTTTAGGAAGCAATGATTTAAATAAGATTAAATAAATTGAAAAAATAACTATAAGACTTCTCAAGACTTTCACCATGCTAATGTGTATTGTGATTCTCTAAAAGGCTGTGGGAAGGGGGCTTCCCTGGTGGCGCAGTGGTTGAGAATCTGCCTGCCAATGCAGGGGACACGGGTTCGAGTCCTGGTCTGGGAAGATTCTACATGCCGTGGAGCAACTGGGCCCGTGAGCCACAATTACTGAGCCTGCGCATCTGGAACCTGTGCTCCGCAACAAGAGAGGCCGCGATGGTGAGTGGCCCCCGCTTGCCACAGCTAGGGAAAGCTCTCGCGCAGAAGCGAGGACCCAGCACAGCCATGAAATAAAAAATAAATTAATTAATTACTTAAAAAAAAAAAAGGCTGTGGGAGGGAAAAAATATTTCTTATGCTTTTGTAATAAGTATTTGGGATTTTAGGTAAAGCCCCCAGGCAGAGGAAAATTGGTGTAAGTAGCTTCATATTATAAAGAATAGCTACTAAACACATTGTCACAGAACTTAAGGGTGACAATATGATAATAACGATGCTGATGTAAATATTTAATGTGAGTACTTATAAAACTCTCAGAACAGTGCCTTGCACATAGTAAATGCTCAGAAGTGATAGTTATTATATTATTTGGGGACTTGATGGGCTGTGGGAGATAGAAGACATATGGACACACTCTTGATCAAGCAGAAGCAAGGATGCTGTATAAATCTCAATGACAGGAAGTCAAAAATTGTGAAGTGTTCTCACAGGGCCTGGAGAATTGGTTCATGCCTTATCCCCTCCCACATGTGAGACTGAGTGATGGTCATGGATTGCTCAAAGAGCCAAATGTGGAATGGTGGTTGGTGGTAGTGTTGGGGGTGGAGGGAGCTGGCTGATGAGGAAACAAGCTAGAGGCTATAACTAGAGGTGAGCCAAAGCCCTATGGAAGTGGTAAACCTTAAAATTCAAATTGAATTCATCTCTTGACAGCAGTGAACAAGCTTTTCTTACTGATTTTAATGTTGGGGCACAGTGAGCATGCCAGAATTTTATATTTATTTATCCAATGTTGAAAGAGCAGGAAAAAAAGTCAGGTACAATATCCATAATTTTCTACTCTGACTTATTAGTTACTACTGTCCTTGAAAAGATGTCTGCTCAAGACCATATCTCTCAGGCCTGAGTCTCCCTAGCTGAGTCTCTTAAGGTAGGATATTTGGTGAAGCACGTTTTGATTAAGACAAATTTTACTGGAGAGGAGTAGGCCAGGTCCTAACAAATAAAGTCAAGACCTGGAAGGTTTAGCAAGTGAAAGAGAAGGATTCCAAAGGAATTCAGTCCTTGAGGAAAGGAATTTATCAGAATTCAGAAGGTTGAGAATTGGTTCCCCGAATCTACTTCTCTTCTTTTCTCCCCTGCTAGTCCCCAATGGTACTTTCCCCCTGCTTTCAGTACTATCACACACTTCCATTCTAAGACCACTCCAGCAGAGACCTTGGAATTGATGGTGGTCGAAATTGACTCTGGGGAAATAAAAATGAATTATAAATATAAAAGATAAGAGATTCCCAATCAACTTAAGAAATGAAAATTAAAATAAGGAGATAACTAGATTTTAAGCACATGAAAAGATATGTTCAGAATACTTTCCAAATGAGGGCAAACTTGTTGGAATCAGAATTTTATTGTAACATTGATTTTCTGAGTAAGTCTCAAGGCATAAATGATTTAAGTTTTAGGTTTTTTAATAAACAAAAAATATAACATTGTTCCAATAAAGATAATGATAGTTTGGCATTTAAAAATATCATGAACACTGTAAAAATGAGTGCTGCAGCTGCTTCTACCACTCTCACATGGATAGTCAGGATAAATGGTGGTAAGTCCTGTGTAGTCTCTAAAGTAGTCTTGACCCCTGTATCAGTTATCTGTTGCAGCATAACAAACCAGCCGCAAACCATAGTGGCTGAAAACTTCAACAAGTTATTACTTGTGTTAACTGGGCAGTCCTTTTGCTGTTCTTGCCTAGCTCACTCATGAGGCTTCAGTCAGTTGAAGGATCGGGCTAAGTGGCTGGGATGGTTGCAATAGCTGGGACTCTCTCTCCATGTTTTTGCGTCTCTGGAATTTTCACAGTATGGGGGTCTCAGCTTCTGCAAGGGCAGAAGCTGCAAGGTCTTTTCAGACAGACACTTGGAAGTCACACAGCTTTCCTTCCACCACATTCCGTTAATCAAAGCTAGTCACAAGGTCAGTCCAGATTCCAAGGAAGGGGAATTAGATCCCACCTCTTCATGAGAAGAGTGGCAAAGCCACACTGCAAGGGGACCCATGTCTAAGGAAGAGAGATTTGTGGTCATTTTTGCAAATAATCTACCACAGCCTCTTAGCCATTACTGAGGAGTAAGAAGGAGGCTTAACAAGAGAGGGATAATTATTTCTAAGGAATAATTTTGCCTCTGTCCACCCTTAAAACCTGTAACTTTAGACCTTTGGCCTAAATGTTGACTGTAATTTTTATATTGATGTATAAATGTTAGAACTGTACTATACATTGTATTTGGGAAGTAGATAAATTTCTTCAAAGTTTGTGCTGACTTTTTATTCATAAATTGACTTTCAACTTTGTAATTTATAAGCTTAAAAAGAGTAGTCCCCATTTATTTTGCCCTCTTTCCAAGATATAATCTTTGTAATCATCAAAGAAGCCAGCATATTTTAATTCTAAAATTGTTTTAATTATGTTATTTAATTATGTCAACATTGTTGACATTATGAGCTTTTGAATTGTGAATTCAATAAAGCAAAATACAGTTGATGTTTATATTTTAATTCCCTTTATTGTTTGCATTCCAAATGGCCAAACAGGCTGCAAAGACTGACAAATTTCTTGCACCTGTGTCTGCATTTCTTCAAAAGTCAGGATACCAAATAGAATAATTTGTTGATAAATAGAAGGCCTTATTAGTGTAGATGACACTTCTGGGCTTCTGGAAAATAATCACCATAAATCTGATCATGAAATCCACTAGATTATCATTTAGAAAGTCTTTTGTTAATGGTCATAGACCCTCTTTTTAAGTTCTCCCTCTCTTCTTTTATTCTCTTGATGATAAATAGGTTGAAATCAATTTTTAGTGTGTGTGTTTGTGTATATATCTATGAATTTCTGAAGGAAAGGAGAGAGACAGAGACAGAGATACAGAGAAAGAGAGACAGAGAGAAAATGAGAAAGGTTGAAGGTGCTCTACTCATCCCACATGTTTTGACCTCATCCTTGTTTTGTTTACATTCTTCTTGCTTTCTGGAGACCATCATGCTTAACTCAATTATTCAATTTGAGTCTCCAAAATCTCCCAAATCCCCCCAATTCAGTGGCTTTCATTGTCCTTTTTGGAAACACCTCTGATTATTTTTAAACATTTTGGAAAATTGTACACTTATATGTAACTGTCCAATGTGGTGAGAAGGATGATGGTGATGAAATTGTTTGTCTCAATATTTACTGAGTACCTCCTTTATTCCAGGAACTTGCTAAATATTGAGGATACAGAAAAAGAATACATCGTGTTAATTTCTCTCAAAGAATTCTTCATATCAGGAGTTGGTGAACTTCTTTTCTGTAAAGGGCCAGGTAGTAAATATTTTAAACTTTGTTGGCCATAAAGCCACGGTCACAATTACTCAACTTTGTCTATATATAGCACAAAAGCATCCCGAGAAAATACATAAATGTGTTGATGTGACTGTCTTCCAATAAAACTATATTTACAGAAACAGATGGTGAACTGGATTTTGCCTCTGAGCTACAGTCTGATGACCCCTGTTCTATATAATTGAGGGACATAAAATTTAAGAGCAGTAAAGTGTTATAAGTAATTTGCTAGTAATAGGTACAGGGGCATGAAAGAGAAAGTGCCAGTTCTCTGGGGTAGAAGTGGTCAGAAGAAACTTGGTATAAGAAACGAATAGGTTTCTGTCAAGTGTACTAGGAAAAGAACAGACAAACTAACATTTCCCAGGAACTACAAGTGGTTTGAAATGACTGGGCCACAGAGCATAACCACCATGTTATGACAGTCATGAAATTTTTAAGCTCAAGGGAATTTTAAAGTTTCTCTACCCAATTACTCATCAATCCAGTGATACTTTTACAATATTCCAGAAAGAATTTGTGAAAATGGCATGTAGGGATCAGTATCACTACATGCTTTAAACCTTATGTATATCAAATATCTATTAAAACAAATATCTTTACATCAAACAAATAGTTAAAGCAGAGCTGATTGCTCATTTATTTCAAGCAGCCACCAACACAATAACATTTTCATTTCCCTCTGTACACGCTGCCCCCTTACACCCCTCTCTCTGCATGGGTTTAGATTCACAGTGTCATTTGTCTCTTAGGAGGGGAAGATCCAGGTTTGTGGAATCTGAAAATTATCCTTTTGAGGCTCTCTTTATAGAAAATAAAACTATAAATACAATTTTGCTAGGTTAGCTTTTGGGACCTTGGAAGGGATCTGTATGAGGGAGGGGCCCTGAAACTTAAGTTTCATCAGCTTTGTGGCAAATCTGCCTCAAATAGCAATTGAATTTTCCAAGTCTCATTAAACTCTACAGATCTAAAAAACTAACTCATACTCTTTCCCCCCAAAATCTGCCTATATTTGGCATATGGAAGCACCCAGATTTTTGAAATCTAGAAGTACTAAGAGTCATCCTCTACTTGGCTCTCTCTAACACACCAAATCCAACCAAGGCCAAGTTCAGTGGCTTTTATCTCACGAAGAGCTCAGGTATCTGTCTCCTCCCCCTCACTGTCCCCACTTCACAGCTGCCCATTCCACGAGCTAGTCTTGTCGCCTTCAACCCCACCTTCATGTTGTTTCCAAAAAAGGAAAAATTACTTTCTAAAATGTAAATCTAATAAGATTACTCACCTGCTTAAAATCTCTCAGTAGCTCTCCATGATCTCTCAAAAACCTTTATAATGATGTACTAAGTCTTTCATGATCAATCTTTGCGACTTATTCTCATTCCAACTTTTCTTCACAAACTTTCTAGAATGACCTTTCTGGCCCCAAAACACAATGTCAAACTGTGTTTAAAATTTTCTCAGTGTCTCTCTCCATAGAAGAAATATTTAAAACTTCTTTGCACAGTGTACAAGAACCTCCATAAGCTGGTCCCTACTAATTCATTCAGCCTCATCTCTCTCCAAGCCTCCAAACACATCATATTCTCTCAGGCTGCCTTGACCTGCAGCCACTATGTATGCTGCCTGGCGCACCTTCATCTTTCTGGTCCACCTGGTTAACTACTTCATTATAATTCCATCTTCCCTGAGTTCTTTGGCTTATACCAGGTGTGATTTTTCTTCTACATTTTGTCTAGTTCTCCAATAAAGAGATTACCTTTTTATCTACACTGGTTTACTTTAAAATCTGTCCCCTTTCTATAATCTAGATTTAAGCTCCTTTAGGAAAAAACATACTTTTAATTTTTAAATTCCTCTTTCTCTGTTATTATTCCATGCACAGTAACACACAATATATAATTCTTGAATGAATGAATGAGTGAATTAATGGGTTTGAATGTGAAAAAATTGCACACAGATGAACCACTCATAGCAAAGACATTTCTGTGCAACAAAAAGATATTCTGTTTCCTGCATATTAAAATAATGAACTCTGTCATTTGGGTATGAGATTTGGCATATATACAGTCCTTCTAAGTCACAGTCTTCCATAATTTGTTCTAGAAGAAGCCACGTTAGTGCTGAAGCCCTAATCAAGCATGTCCCTTCATTATGTTAGTATTGGTTTAACACATAACAGTCTTTGAAGTCCATGCAAATGAAAAATATTTCACCATTCCTTGACATTAATATTTTATTTTTTTCTAAGATTGGGGAAGGAAGAAAGGGGAGTGGGTTCTATATTCAACTGACCTGATTATCTAGGGCTTGGGCAGCCTTCCCTCTTGGTGATTTCTCTCTTACATTTAAAGGACTTTGATCTGTCTCCATGCTGGCGTAGCCTTTACTCTGATCAGTCCTATATCCTCATTTCCAACACATGTTTCTTCCATTTTAGATGTGTTCCTGCCTCCTTCCTATTGTGGTCTTCATCTTTCCACTATAGTATCTCATCTTAAAATAAAAATCTTCCCTAACATACAGACCTCTCTGTACACTATAATTGGTGCTTCTTTAGCATTTGTGTGAGTGCTATAACCTGCAGCTGAGACTCTGGCTACCTACATTAAATCAGAAATAACACAGTGGCCGAGTGAGCACAGGACAAGGAAGGAAGTTGAGGCAGATCTTCTGAAAGTGGGGTCTCCACCACAAGCATCAGAATCACGTGAGGTACTTGTTGAACATTCTGATTCTTGGATCTTATTAAATCAGAATCTGACCAGCCCATGAAATTCTTAAGCAGACAGAAATTTGAAAATGTGTGCATTGTGATACATTTTTAAAGTGTCATACTTCATTTAACATGCCTTCTGGTTAAGCAGAATTTGGAAAACAATGATAATCATGAAGGTAATTTATAAACCTGCAGGTTAGTGAATTTTATTAGACTGTAAGTTTCTTGTAGGAATAGCAAAAACCTTAGCCTCATCTAAGCTCAACAACATTATAGGAACTCAGAAAATAGCCATTAAATTAAATTGTATTTTGAATCAGTAACTTTAAAAAATGAAAAACTCAGATAGGGCACTTGCTATTTAGACATTAGACTTTATTCTGGCAAATCCTATAATCAATTAATGTTGTCTAAGAACAGAGAAATTCCATCATGCCTAAGGAACAGAGAAATTCCATCAATTTCTAGCCCTAAGATTAATTGCCTGGGTGGTCTGGTCAATTTTATAGCATTTCCTTGCCTCAAGGTTTTCATCTTTCAAATGGGAAGCATACCTATGGAAATTCTTATTTCATGTGTGCTATAAATAGTAAATACATTATGATATGGAAAAACAGTTTGGAAAAACACAGCTTTTCTTCAAATACATTTTATAATAAAATCTGAACCAAGGTATTCTTAAATTTTTTACTCAGTAGTATTTAGTTAAATGGTTGCTTGTTTAAAACCTTTTCTCCCTATTTAGGCCTCTTAATAACTATCTACATAATGAGTGAATGATGTGATGTTGGACCCATTTCCTGCAAAATATTCAGCTGTTCTCATGGCACCCAAGACTTTTAAACCAATAATTTGAGAATTAAATCATATTATTATTCAATTACTGTATAGTTTTAGAAAAAATATTTTTAATTTATCAGTATGTTGATAATTTATCATGACAGTAGCAACATTTAAAAAATATCATCCACCTTCATTGGACTTAGTATTAAACTTATAATCTTGCAGTTAGTCTACTAATAAGTGTATATAAATACCATCCTATAGTTCTTACGATTTCCATTTTTATCTTATATTTTATTTTCTTTGGGTATTTTTTGTTGTCCTTTCTTCCTTCTGTTCCCCATAATTTCCTAGGCCAAGGCTGAGGAAGATCTGATGTTATGCCTTCTGTTTGATGAGGACCACAGTTTGATCTGTTTGTGGAGTCTAGACATTTTTCCATCCCCTTCACATTCCCAAGGCGTCTGGATGGGAAAGGGAAGGGAGGAAAAGGAGTAGTTGGAAGGAGGGGGAAGCACAGATATAGCTTCCATGTAGTTTCTACTCTGCGCAGTTCCCTTGTTGATTGAAGCATGCTGCTTTCTAGCTTCATCTTGCAGGATGAGGAAGGGAGGAAGTTGTCAGGCAATGTCCATTTTTGCCTCTTCCTGGGGAACCATTGGAAGTGGTACACCTCAGGGCTTTGGATCTCCCCCTCAACCCCATTAATGAGGGTGACTTGATCAATAAGGAAGTGCCATGGACAATGGAGAAGCTGTCCTACTTCTAATCTGCTTCGGACTGAGAGAATAAAAAAAGGAAACTAACCTGTCTCAGTGTTCTGCTATTAAATAGATACTCTGCTAAGACACTGACATATTTTTGCTACAGCCCTGTGAAGTGGCTATTGTTACTTCTTCATTGGTAAAAAGATAATTAAGCTCAAAATTTAATCAGCTTGCTTAAGTCAAACAGCTACTAAGAAATGGAACTATAATTGAACTAAATGTGAGAACTGGACTCAAACTCCATGTTTAATGACTTTAAATCCACATTGATACACACACTCCTCAAAATGGCCCAAGGAAACCAACTTTTAGAATTGTGCATATATTACATGTTAAGAGGTACTGACCAAGGTCCAAGGGGATTATCCTTTGAATAAAGCTCACGCACAAAACGAAACCAAACCAAACCAAACCAAAACCAGAGCTTTCAAGGTGAGTGGTCTTTGGGTTATTTAATGTTTTCTATTTCAGGGTAGTCATGATACTAAGTCCAGATAATGCTTTTGTTTTATACTTAGTTAAGTATTATCAAGCTTGTTTTTGACTGCACCTAGTGGATATTGCAGAGTATGTTTACCTAACTACCCCCCTAAAAAAATTATACTCCATCACTGTATTGTTAGGGATGAATTCAATTTCAAAACCTGCTCCAGTGTAGACACTTCTTTTGTTTCCAGTCTCCTGATTTCTGTGCTTATCAGTACTATATAGTTAGCAATATGTACTTAATGATTAATATAAGGCAAGAATAGCATTGATGCAAAGAAAGAAAATATTTAACCCTACTTGTATTTAAGTCCTACACAAAGAAGACTATGCAATACATAGTCCTATGCAATTTAGAATATGTTTAGGGCTGACCCTTGGGAAAATTATAAAGGGATGAAACTTGTTTTCAACATCCTTAGCTCCTACTTTCAGAATTCTTTGTAGCATTCTGTAACACGTATTATTATTCTTAATGACCACACATTTAAACAGCCAAATAAACAAGTCTCTAATTGTTGAAATGCATCAAATAGAAGAATATTTGTGGGGGCTTGTTGATCTGAAATCACAGCATTCTGCACTATTTGTAAGAAAGGGTCGCCCCTCAGCTTTACAGAGTCCTAGAGGTAAGGTCTCACAATATAAATGACTAGAGAATATAAACTGAGATCCTAGGTAGAAACATTGAAACAATTCTTTGAAAAATGAAAGCAGGCTAACAGGATGACTGGTGTTCACTTCCAGCAGAGGTAGAGACAAAGACCCCTCCCATGTTGGTTTTGATTGTCAAAAACATTCAGAGTTATCTATTTACAGTTGCCATCCAAAATGCATGAAGAGAAGCTCCTGCTTTTCTCCAAAATTTTTTCCTTCTTATCAAGATAAAAACAGAAATCTTAGTTCAAGTTCTTCTATTAATATTCCAGAATAAGCAGGCAGAATTGTGAAAGGTTCTATAAACCTTTAAATTGCCATTAGCTAATCAGAATCATTGTTCAGTGACCATTTTTATTAAATGACCACTGAATCAGAATGTTCATACTGCTTTTCAATTAAAATGTAGAAGAGCCAGAACTGACTCAATAGCACACAGAGCAGCAGCAGAATGACCCAGTGAAGCTGCCATTACCCAGAGGTAATTGACCACTTAAGAACTTAAGTTAACTTCTTGATGTAGCCAGTTATTTCTGCTAATGTCATTTCTAAAGGCTTTTCCTACAGAAAAGAGCACTCATAAACAATATATCATGTAATAAGGTGTTCCAGATAAAAACTGCTCATGATTTTAAAAATTCCATCAAAGCATGATGCTATTCTTTTTCCTTGTCATTTGTTAGGGATTCATGCAATATCCTAGGGTGACTGAGTGAAGAAGGGTGATAGAAAAATAGAGGTGACATGGATAGCTTAGGTATGACTAGTAAAGGATAGGACTAGTAAAATTTATTTTGAATTAAAATGTACTTATACATGTGCTCAGACACACACAGACATATACAACTATTTGAAAGATCAAAGCAATTGATGGCAAAATGAAAAATTTAGTCCTTAAATTAACACAAACATGGCAGTAGATAATGTTTGGCTATTTCTTTCTCTCACAGAATTAATAGGGTTGTTCTTTTAATTTTATTTTTGTTGTTGTTCCATGAAAAGTAGAAAGAGCTTAATTACACCAAGGTAGGATGGACTAGCTACTAAAGAGTTAAGTTTTCTGTAAGAAGAGAAACACAGTTAAGTACTACATCACAAATTACCATTTTTATGTCACCACCCCACCATGACTTTAGCACTAAGCCTGCTACATCTTCACACTCTCATTAGGATATAATGCATATTCATGGTCCTGATTATATAGCCACTTTTTTGACTTGTTTTAATTGTGCATGAAGACACTGTGACAGGAGACCTGACCTTTTCAAGATCATTTTCTCTCCATTGCTTTTCACAAAGCTATTAACTTGTCTCCTTCCCAAAGATTGCAATAATTTATTTCCCATTAATAAAAAATTCCTGGTGCCATGCAAATTAAAATTTATTCAGCAAATAGAATTCTTTGGATTATTTTCTAATGGCTTTAAATACTTCCAGCTTAGGAAGAAAAATAATATTAATGGGTACAGGCTGAGTGGATAATTGCATACATTGAAGAAAAATGAATATACAACCAATGCTGTAGCTTACCTCGCATCAATTACCCAGAAGAGCTGCTTTACTATTTTCAAAAAATATATTAAATAATTTATTTCAGGGGTATCATTATGGTCTTGAAATTATCCCAATTGAATGAAAAGCTTAGCAACTTCCATCTACAAACAACACATGTTGGTATAAGAAATCCAGACCAAGTTAAAAAACTGTGTGTAGGTGTAAATGAGATTATTTAAGGGGGTCACTTAGCTAAAGTGACAACTGAATTGCAATATAATGTGAACAAGGGAAAAATGAAATTCAAGGAAATGAATTTCTTTTCTTACTAAGTGGCACCTTTCTCTTTGTGATCAAGGGTACCCTGTGAGAAAACCAAATTTCCAGAGGATGTTGTTTTTGAATCTCATTCTGAGAGAAGTTAAGTATATCTTCTTCATGTTATGCACTCTTTTTCTTTTAAAGTGATGAAAATTGTGTGTTAAAATGTTTATATGCAAAATGTTTTAGACCTAAAGTGCTGTGGGTAGCACATTATATTTACTCTCAACCTATTTGTTCCATATAAAAATAATATCAGTGCCTAAAGGATGTCAGTTTTACTCTGAACCATCATAAACATAACTCTTTCTGGTTTTTGACATACCAATTGCGTTGGACAAGTGGGATTAGAAAGCCCAAGAGAACTTTGTGTGCTTATAATTTTCCAATGGAAACAAAGCTCTTTGAGTATTTTCTTCATAGTCTGGGAAATTAGAAAAGGAAGGAGTGGGTGGGCAATCTAGTTAACCTGCCAACTGGGGCAATTTTCCCCCTTAAATAGAAGGCTTCATTGTCTCATCCAATATAATTTTAAAGACTTCTTCCCCTGTTCTCGTTCATAGTCCAAAAGGAAAAAGAAAGTTAGGGGAAGAACTGTTATTTTGATGTTGCAGAGTGTGCAGTGAGCTTTTACACATATTATTTCACTGGACCCTCAAGATTATTCTTCGAGCCAGTTAGGATAATTTTTCACACCTTGTTTTACAGATAAAGAAACTGAAAGCCCAAATGAAATCATGTGTTCAAGAATTTTGGCTAATAAATTAAGGAACCAGGGCTCAACCCAAGATTCTGTGGCCCTTCCTAAGTTCCTGCCAAATTAACTCAAATAAGCAGCCTTATCAGCCTCTGCAGCAGTGGTTGTCAACTGGGAACAATATTGCCCTCCAGAGAATATTCCACAATATCTGAAGTCATTTTTGGTTGTCACAATTTCTGTGTGTTTGTTGGAGGGTGCAATTGGCATTTAGCAGCATCCTACAATGCACAGGACAGTCTCCACAGCTCAGTATTATTTGGTTCAAAATATAAGAGTGTGATTGTTGAGAAATCCTGGTTTATAAATATGAGTTTTAAAAGAAATGAAATAGAGGTAAACAACTTTTGAAATAAAATTCTTTACAGATGGATTTTTAGTTTGATTGGAAAGTGTGATAAAGACTGTAAAACAATGGAAATAAAAGTAGGAGAAAACCAGAAAGCAAACAAGCAGAGCCAGAATATAAGGCAAAATAGTCCTTAAGAGAAAACAAATCCTGGGAGGAAAAAATAAAGGAGTAAAAAGGAAATGTTTAAATTAAAGATCAATGAAGGTCCTAGAACAGAAAGCAGATGAAAAAAGTTCTAAAATTTGTTCAGAAATAAAGACCAAAGATGATATGAATGACTAGGCATCCAGAAAATTATACTGTCACGAGAATGGAGACACTTGATAAAGTCCTGGAGAAGTCCAGTAACAGGAAGTACTGTTCGATGGACCAATCTGAGAAGTACAGAAGAAGAAGAAAGGGACCAGGAAATACTCTTTAATGCAAGATACAGCATCAGTGTTTCAAGTGCCCAATGCTTGGGAGATAAAAAGAAAGAAAGAGAGCAGCTAACTGGGCTACCAACAAAGGTAAGGGTGGAACACCAACCAAATAGGAGTTTAAACTCAGCACAGAGCATTCTTGCTGTGGGAGTACATCTTCCTTGTTCTGAAATCTTCATATAATGTGTATTGCAATCAATTTGGTTAGAGGAGTATATTTTACCTTGTTCAGTCATTTAAAAAAAATTTAAAAAAACACTTCATTTTAGAATATGTTAGAGAATATTCTAATGCTTTGTGAAATTTAAGGCAGACCTGGAATTTCCAACCCTACTAGGAATTTAAAATTAACAAGATTCAATAAAATCGTGGTGGGTTGGGGTGTGTGTGTGTGCGCATGCGTGTGTGTGTGTGTGTGTGAAACATGACAGATCTAGTCTGTTGAAAATAAAGATTCTCAACAATGTATAGCACTTTGGGTTTCCTGAAACTAATTCCAAAGGCACTTACGTGTGTTTGTGTTTTGTTGGGGGAGGGCGGAGCGGGGCTTTCCCATACCAACAAGCAATTCTCAGACAGCGGCAGGGTGTCTGAGAATTCAACTCAATTCTGACACTATCTACCCGAGAGGGTCAGATTCCTAGGTTAAGGGCTCAGTCCTACAAGACTCCCCTCCCCCCTTCGCCCCCACCAAGCCCATTTCAAATGCCAGTCAGAAGTCCAAGTTGTTACCTGTGCTTCTGACAGACTGGCTACAAACTGGAGGTTCCATGACCTCTTCCTTAGGTTTTATTAATTTCCTAGAGTGGCTCACAGAACTGAGAGAAACATCTTACTTACTAAATCACCAGTTTATTATAAGCGGATATAACTCAGGAACAGCTAGATGAAAAAGAGGCACAGAGACAAGGTGTGGGGAAAGGGTGTGGAGCTTCTGTGCCCTCTTTAGGTGCCAGTCTCTCAGCATCTCTAGGTGTTCACCAACCAACAAGCTCTCTGAGCCTCTTTCTTTTTGGGGTTTTTAATGGAAGCTTCTTACATAGGCATAATTGACTAAACCATTGGCCAATAGTGATTGAACTTAATCTCCAGGTCTTCTCCCCTCCCCAGAAGTCAGAGGTCACAGGGTTGGCTGTCCTGGCAACCAGCTCCCATCCTAAGGTGCTTTCCAAAAGTCACCATTATCACAACAAAAGACACTTTATTGCTCTTATCACTTAGGAAATACCAAGAGTTTTAGGAGCTCTGTGCCAGAAATGGGGACAAAGACCAAATATATGTTTCTTACTATAGATCACAATATCAGAACAGTTTCAGCTAAACTTCCTTGCCTTTTAGCCATCTTGTTGAAACTATGAGAAAAGACTGATGAAAGACAGGCAGTTTAGGATCAAACAACCTGAGAAAAGGCTGTGAAGCCCATCCCTAGCTCTTACTGGCTTATGTAGTGCAAACATTCCCAAACTTTTCAAACATCAGTTTCCTATTTGGTAAACTAGGAATAACAACAACTATTTCCCAGAGTGGTATTAAAAATATTTCACAATTAGTATAGTATGGATCCTGAACAAACAAAATGGGTGCACTGACTAATCAGAATGGACACTAGCTATAAACAACCAATATGACCAGACCAATCACTGGCTATCAGTCTTGCCTTGCTTACAAAGTTCTGGGGAGACATATAATTTTGTTTGTTCATTTACTCATCTATTTATTACATATTTATTACACATGTACTAGGCTCCAGATGCTCCATTGGTACTGGGAACATAGAGATAGATAAACACTATTTTCATGAAAGACTCAAAGTCTAGTGAGAGAAATAAACATGTAAATTAAAAATATAATTGCATATATATGAGGAATTATTAATATTGAGCTTTATTCAATTATCACTTGCTTTTGGGTTCCACTCACATCCAAGTCTCCAGCCTTAACTTTTCCTTGATGTTTAGTCCTGCCATCATTGGGTCTTTCCTATCATTCAGGTCCTATATCTAGTCCTCAGCCAAACCTGTTGACATTTCCCTGTTTAATTTCCCCCCATTCCTTTCCAGGCCCACACTAACTCAAACCTTACTACTTCCTGCCTGACCCCCATTCTAGGCTCTCTGCTTTTGCTCCTACTATATATATTCCCAATTCTTAACTTTTTTCAACTACCAATGTCTACATTTTATTTATTCTTCAAGACCCTGTCATGTCACTGTGTTCTGTTTTCTATGGGTTATTACTTTCAGAAATTAACTCACTCATGTATTTTCTTACATGGTTATGTGTCTCCTTGTCCTCCCTCCCCTTCTGACCCACCCTGACTATTAGCTACATGAGCAAAAACTTGACACATAGTAGACATTCAGTAAGTATGTGGTGAATGAATGAATGAATGAGTGAAAGAATAAATGATTTGCCACGTTCTTCCCAACCCCTCAGACACAACTGCCTGAATTCCTACACAACTGTATCTGTGTTTGTCTTTTGTCCAGCTCTGGATTCTCACAGTTTAGTGTCTCTATCATCTTACCAATCATTACTTCTAAGAGTTCTTGGAACTCTTGCACAAATAATTCTTCATATAACTAAAAATTATAATTTTGCTTGACCATAAATTCTTTCTATTGATATCCTCTCAATATCATTGCTAAAACAAAACTCTGTGTCTTTTAAATATTTATAGCTTTGACATTAAAAAGAAACCTTAGTATTAGTCTATTAGAACAACCTACCAAAAACTCATTTTCTTCTGCACTTAGATGAAAGTAAATTAAAGAATGTAGATTAAAACTCAAAGTATGTAAACCCACTGTTTCTCATTTGCTGTGTTAATGAAGCCTGCAGGAAGATGTTGCCGACTCCATTAGCCTGTGTTTTCATTTTCTGTTTCTCTCTCCACTCAGTCCTTGTGTTCTACGCCACCCGTCTGAGCCTTTGACACCTTTCCCGGATAAAAAATGGATCTTATTCAAACATAAACTGTTCAAAACACTTGTGTTAATCGTAGTACATTGACAGAGAACCATTGTAAAGGCTCAGAGTAACCTGTTTTATTTTTAAAATTTTTTCTGAATAATAAAATATATGTTTATTTTTAGCAAACTTGGACACTACAAACAGGGAAACACACTAGACAGTATATACTAAGTGCCAAATTAGTGGTGCTGGCAATGATTGATTGATCACTCTAGTGATTGATTTCTGAATGAATTGGATATGAAATGATAGTATAACACTCAGAGGAAAGGAAACCCTGACCAGTATTATCCTGAAGGAGACACCTCTGCCTTCAGAAATCTTAATTTACTTACATTTTAATCACATTTCAAAAGAATTCCCTGTTTAGCTCCCTTTCTTACTCCTCACTTTCCCATAGTATTTGACTCATTGCAAAAGTTTATGTTAGTGTTAAATAAAATGCTCCTTATTACAGAAGCTGATATGAAAAAAATGCTGCAATGACTTAGCAGACTTGTTTGGGGAATGTTTTTCAGCAAAGAGAGGGCTACCATGAGCCATTTTTGCTGAAAGTGATTTAGCAATCATTATTTAGGAGATAGCCATGGGATATTTATTTTTTCCAGAAAGGCTCTTAAGGGTGCCCTAATTTATGTGGTCATTTAAAAGTATTGATTATTGCCTAGTGGCATTGGAGGTATGGATGCTGAAGTCAGGACTGAGTTATGGATTAGAGAGTTGAAAATTTATGCTGTGGATGCATATCTGCTTAATTAAACAGAAGTCATATACTCTTAAGTGAGACACTCTTTCAGCTTTGCCTATCAAACAAGAATATAGAACAAAGATATTTGCTTATGAAGAGTTAAGGCAAACTATTATGACAAGCCTGTAGCTATTGGTCAGCCTCAAGCTCAGAAACACCCAATGTCATTTGATGTATCCAGCTAAGTTACCATTGTTTGAGTTCCACTTTTACTTCTGCTGGGAATTGTCTTAGCACTTCCTGATGTACCTGAATAATGAGGTTGTTGCACCTGCGAAATAATTATCACACAAGCCACCATCACCCAGGGGATGTTCAGTGCAGCATATGTGCCAACTCATTGTGTACTGGTGGGCTGTCTTCCTCCTTATACCTTTCCTGCTTCTTCTCTTTAGTGCAAACATGCTATTTAATCAAATGAGACTAACTTGGCAAACAGCATAAAATTCATCTGCACCTTCTTCAAATCACCACTGAATACAAATTTCCCATCTCCAGTTTTATGTCTGAGGTATGGAATGAATATAAGATAGTCATATTTATGGTCACCAAAGCTGCTCTGCTAAAGAAGGAGGGATATAAAAAACTGATGGGTATGAACATGTGTCAAATCTTATTATTTGGAAAGAGAATCAACAAATAATAAAATCATTTTTCTTTCTCATTGAGAAAATGCCAATTTAGTTTAAGATAGCATGATATAAAAACTTTCCTTTAGGTCCCATGAAAATCTTCCACATACAAAATACATGTGCATATTGGGATTTTTTTGGACACCAAGACATGGAAAACTACATTGTAAACTTAATTTTCACATGTATGAACATAGAAAATAGAGATGTTTCGTGTTCACAGTGATGACTTTAGTACTTTTACAATAATTTCAATAAATACGTGCAGTAGAATTTGATAGTGGTGAATGTTAACCCATTCTGAATTTCTGAAAATCAACTCAGAGTAGTACATCAATGGTTTATGTGATCAGTGGTTTATATCTCTGAGTATTAAGTGTCTGGACTAGCTCTCTCATCCCCCCTTATAAACTTCTTCTTGTTGGAAGGGTTGGAAAGTTAAAAACTACATTTCTTATGCTGTCTCACCACCATGGTTCTGATTTCAAATCAGTTTCTACACATTATACTCAATAAGAGACTTGGGGGTAGACTTGAGGGAAGGGCCACCTTCTGATACTTCTAGGTCAGTGGTTCTCCAAGTTTGGTCCCTGACCAGCAGCAGTACCGTGACTTGGGAACTTGTTAGAAGTGTAAATTCTTGACCCCACCCTCAACTTACTGAGTTAGAAATTATTGAGGTAGGTCCAGCAATCTGTATTTTAACAAGATTTCCATTTGATTTTGATATACACTGAAGTTTGAAAACCACTTCTAGGCTATTAGTAGCTGATTAACAAGATAGTGGACACTTGAGGCTTCTTTGTACAGCAGTCTATTCTCCAGCTTCCTGAGTGCTGAGGTGCAATTGAGCAGACACATCTTCCTGATCTGACTTCCTAATTGAAAAGATGGGTGTCCATTCTCCAATTTCTCTGAAATGAGAGGCAATTATATCCCTCACATTGGTGTCTTGTGTTTAGCAGAGTTTCTGAGGCAGCCTCCAAGACAGGAGATGCCCTAGTGAATCACCTGTATTGTTCCAGAAGTCTGAGGAAGACCAACCTAAAACTTGCTTCTTCTAACCTTCCTGTACTCTCATAAGCATCTACTTATATTACATACTTTAATCTTAAAATATCTAGGTTGAGATCTCTTTCCTACACTGAACCATGTTTGAGCCATTCACTGATGCAGTTTTGAAACATGGACGCCAAATTCTTTGCACATTTTTTCATTGAAAGGTGGAATCTCCCTTTGAACTTGGGGTCTATGATTGCTTGACCAATAGCACACAGTAGAAGTGACACAATGCTAAGGCTTTAAGAAATTGGCAGCTTCCATTCCTTGTCTATTGGGACACTGGTTCTTGTAACGCAGACACCAGCCAGACAATAGCCAGCACTGAATTACCAACCATATAAATGAGACATCTTGGGTGAGGATTCTCCAGCTTCAGGCAAGCAGGCCCAGATGATGGCACATGGAGCAAAGATGAACCTTCCCTGCTGAGTTCTGCCCAGATGGAAGACTCAGGAGCTGGGGGAAAAAAAGATTATAAAGTTTAAAAAAAAGTTTTAAAAAGACTTTTAAAAAGTTACTATAAAGTTTATACTAAATATAATCTTGCCAGTCTGATATTCCTTGATTTGCCTTTCTACTATCCCTAATTCCAGGGTTTTGTTGTGGACATTACTCTTAAATAAGGTAAAACTAATTAAACCTGGACACTGATCCCTCTTATTTAAAGACATCAGAAGACCCTGCTGCTGTTTTAAGCCACTAGGTTTGTCATGGTGTGTTATGCAGCAATAGCTATCTGGAAAAGCAATAGCTTATCTCTAAGCCAGAATATTAGTAGCATTAGAACAAGGATGTCAAATCTAGGCCAGAGTGTTTTCATAGTTTGGGTTCCCCTAAAGCAGATCCAGATGTGAGGTGGTTGGGGTGTGACATTACAAACAAGACAGGAGGGGATCTTGAAGAGGCCCTTCCATAGCTCTTATATCACATCACAGAGCTAGTTCTAATATTTTCTCTAAGTCTGGTTGTATGAAATTAGCATGTTTTCTGCCATGGAGGCACCTGTGTACTAGAGAGAATGTATGATTTTCTCTGTATATATTTTCAAGAAAGCATAATTTTTCTCTTTTCCAGATGAAAAAACAGAAGTGCAGAAAGGTTAGGTAATACTCACAACATCATATATTTAATAAGTGAATGAAATGATAAGGTACCCAGCCCTGGTCTCTCTGAATCCTAAGTAATATTCAATCATACAGAACATAGTGAAGCAGAAACTTGGCCATTCTTATTGAAACTGTAGATCTTAGAGAAATCAGGCAAATTAGATAATTCAAGATTATAATAATTAAAACAAATTATCTTTATAAAGTATTATTATTTTAAATCATTCACACAATGTTTTATTTGATCTTCACAAAAACTTTATGAGATAAGTAGGGCAGGGATTTGGCTTCATGTATTTTTTTGTAGCTTAGAATAGTAAGACTCAGAATGTATTAGTGATTTGTCCAAATCAATGTTTGACCTGAGTCATCTATTTTGGTTGTGAACATGGAGCAAATTTCCTGGGTAATTCCTAATTTTCCACCATAAAGTTATAACTAATAGGTCATTTTAGTACCCTTTATTAACAATTCATTGTTCTATGTTTTAATGACCTTTTCCTTTGAAAATTTTAAATTCCATTATCTATATCTTTATTCACTGAAATGAAGAACTAAATATAGTAATAATAATTTTGAACTCTTCATTTCTTAAATTAAAAAAATATCTTGGAAACATAGAACTTCAAGATTTGAAAAATACCTTTAAGAAAAATTTTTAAAATGTCCCTTCTTACAGGGGCTTCCCTGGTGGCGCAGTGGTTGAAAATCTGCCTGCCAATGCAGGGGACACGGGTTCGGGCCCTGGTCTGGGAAGATCCCACATGCCACGGAGCAACTAGGCCCGTGAGCCACAACTACTGAGCCTGTGCGTCTGGAGCCTGTGTTCCGCAACAAGAGAGGCCGCGACAGTGAGAGGCCCACGCACCGCGATGAAGAGTGGCCCCCGCTCGCTGCAACTAGAGAAAGCCCTCACACAGAAACGAAGACCCAACACAGCCAAAAATAAATAAATAAATTAATTAATTAATTAATTTTAAAAAAAGTATCCCTTCTTACAAATAAAGAAACAATAAACGCTCTGAGAAGTGAAGTGACTTTTCTAAGGTCATGGCTAGTTTATGCAGAGTGAGGTCTAGGACCCACACTTTCTGACTGTGCCCCTCAAGACAGTACATACATATGCTATCTTCTTAACTGTTGTGCACAAAAGTGCCTGTCACAGTGTGGGGTCTTTAATGTTTATTGAATAAATAAACAGTATCAGAACCGACTCTGTTTCTATGATAAGCCACTTGAAGGCAGGGATTATGGTTTATTGACTTTGTATTTCCTACAATGCCTAAGGACAAATCTTAAGCTCAAATCAAATACCCAAAAAGATTGGTTGAATTTGATTTGGAAACGAGGATGACAGCGTCAGATGTGTGGTGTACAATACTAAGCCATTTTCTCTCTTCTTCCCTCAAGAAATTTGCATTTTAATGTATGCTCTCTCCACAAGCACTTTCAGTTGTCACAAAATAGTAACAACTAATGTTTGTATGTCTCCTTCCAAAGTTATTTCCCCTACATGCTTTTATTTGATTCTGTCACAACCACGGGAAGGTTTGTATGGGGGAGGGAACACGTTATAGAGGGGTTAATGGATTTGTTCAAAGCTATGCAAAGAATACATGTAAAGCAGGGGATTTGAATTTAGGCTTCGTGTTCCAGAAGTCATGCTCTTTTCAGGTCCTTTCTTGAACCAAAGGACCAGCTAGGAGATCACTCATTGAGGATAATGGATGAAGAAATAAGAGGTCATGTCTGAAAAATAGTTTTACCAAACAAATTCTGTAACCTTAGACAACCTTTAATGTTTCTAATTTGTTCATGGAAAAATCCCACTTAAGACAATCCCAGGAGGAAGAAGAAAGGTGTGGAAAACATACTTTCTCCCTTTTTATGTAGTAAATACCACCCTTTGTTTCTAAACACTCTAGTGCAAGATGAGAAATCCTAAGTCCCCTTAAGTGCCCTGACATTTCAAAGTATGTTATTATCGAACACAGATATTCAATTCAATTTGAAACAGGAGATAATAGTTTATGTCGGTATTAGATTCCAGCCAAATGCTTTCCATAACAAAATAAAAATGTGAGAATACTACTTCACAGTTTGTGCTACAAGAGTATTGCTTTCATTTCTTCCAGAGAATAAGTATGTGCACGTCCATGTGCCATCTACTATGCGTTATCACTTTATTTGCAGTATGTAATAAAACCCAAGGAGACATCTCTTTTGTTCACAGTGTTACTCTGAAAAAGAGAGGACATATCTGTTGGCCAGTCTGATATTCCAATAGAGAAGGGCTGTCATTAAAATCTTGCATACTATCAAGTGGGAAAGCAGACTTATATTGCAATTACTTTCCTATTAGCTGCTGCCCATTGCTCCTGACAAGTATAAATTAGATCTCGCTGGGTTGCCTACAGATTAATGAGTTCCCAAATTGGCATTCAATTGTTTGGGAGTGAAAGGTAGAAAAGGGAGGTAGATACAAAATCTTTATACACCTGTGATTAGGGGATATTTGCTTTCATTTCATATTTTTCTTCCTTCCTCGGTATCGCTTGGGTGATAACTGACACTTCTATCTGAGGATTGCTTTCTGAGTAGCAGAAACTTGCAGCTGAGGCGAGGCCAGAATTAATAATTTGCGTGAGCAAACACACAGCTGCTGTTTGTGGAGAGAGATTCTATTAACGAACAGTGAATTCTCATAATTAGCCGAGCGGTTTCTGCAGCTGCCCGCCTGACCCTCAGACTACACAAATTGTGGGTGGTGTTCGGCCTCGAAATCAATCTTACCTAATTACTATAAGCATGTTCCTCCAGTCCTAATGACTGCAAAAAATTGGACATTTCTTACTCATTCAAATGCTCTTATTAGATTTTCCTTTGTACCTAAATTTATATTTGTCTATTAGCATTTCTAAGAGTGTACAGGTGTAGTTACAAATCAGACACAGAGAAGTATAATTCATGTTCCTGCAGGCATGCACCCGCCAATGTCTGCTCTGCAAACAGAAGCAAGATCTCTGCTCCCTGAAAGCATCATCTCCCAAACAGCATTTAGAGAACATTCTGTGGGTTGGTAGTCATTCAGAGACCTGTTTCTCTTCTATCCCTTGGGTCCCTTTCACTCATCTGCCACTCCTCTCTTCCTCCATCAACTCCTCCAAACTCTAGTCAGTTAAAAAGGAAGAGATTATGCATGCCATGGGTAAGCCCCAGCCTCATGGGAGCCAGGTTTCTACTTGTCATTCTGTCACCCTGAAATCAAGCCAACTTATTTGACATTGATTTGCTTGACAAGGGTGTGGCTGAGTGTCCCACTCTCAGTATTGCCCACCCACATTGCAGTAACTTCTAAGACATGCACACTATTAGTTTGTTCAGGTAACTCACTACTTTTTCTTTGCAGAAGCAAAGTTTGGACAAAGCCTCCCTGCTGTCTGGAACATATTGCTGGTCTTCCATCCACATTACCTGAGCACTGGGAGTTGTGTCTGCTGATACATGAGAAGATGTGCCCATAACCCAGATATATTTCAGCTACATCACTTTTCACTGAACCTTAAGAAATGTAAAAGTGCTTATTCTGAATTAAGGTTATTACACTAGGCAGTGTAGTGCACAGTTTGGACCTTATCCTTCATTCTACACTTAGAAAACAGAGTTGAAATTTTTTCCTCCATGAACAATATCATCCAGGTCTGAGATGAATGAAACTAGTGTGAGCACCACTGAAACTATAACCTCTCTTTGGTCATGTCAGATCATTCAGTTGTTTTTCTCTTCCTTTTCCCTTCTTTTCCTCTCTCCCTCCCTCCATCCCTTCCTCTCTTCCTTCCTTTATTAAGTGCCTATTATCTGCCAAATACTGTGTTAGTGTTAGGTACTAAGTATACATTAATGGACAGAATCAATATGGTCCCTCACCTCATGGTGCTTCTACTTAAGAGGGGAAGACAGACAATAAGCAGGTAAATATATAGATATAGATATAGATATAATTACCAACTACAAGAGACAGTACAGTGTTGTTTGAAGAGCATGAGTTGTAGAATCAGACTTTGTGGGTTCAAATCCTGGCTCTAAAACTTACTTGCTGTTTGACTGTGGACTAGTTATTAAACCTTTTTTTGTTCCTCAATTTCGTCATTTTAACATAATAAAAGTATGTATATTCATGATTAAAATGAGAAAAAACTGATATCTGCAAAAAACTTGGAACATGGTCTGGCATGTAGGAAGAACACAGTACATGTTAGATACTATTGTAATTGTCATGAAGGAACAAAACACGCTTCTACAAGAAATAATGGGGGAAGTTGCTTTAAATGGGTTGAGAAGGGTAATCCTTTCACTGGAGCAGACATGAAGCAGAGAGATGCTGACCTTGGGGAGAGTAACAGGTGTTTTCTCGGCAGTGAAGTTATATATGCAAACACTAGGAGGTAGGACAAGCTTGTTGGGTTCCAGGAACTAAACAAAGGCCAGTATGGCAAAGGATCCAACACTGGGTAGATCAGAATAGTTGAAAGACTAAATGCTCCAAAGAGTAAGTATAAGGAATGCTTTTAAATATCCTTTTGAGAAACCAATGTCACAATTCCATGATCATTATAAATTCTATTAGAATCTTTGGTCTTAAGATGAGAAACAACAGAATCCTCTAAAATGGTGCACTGAGGAAAATAGATGTGATCTGATTAAGTAGGTTGTGAGTTTTTTTTTTCTTCTTAATCAAGCTCTAAGTCCATTTGTCTTAACGGCAGCTACATAAAAAGAAAGTTTGTGTGATGAGCCTTTATTGAAATCAAGAGTTGAAAATCACATCAGAGCTCAAAGAGAAGAAACAGAAGGAATTTTGCAAATCAGACCTAGTGAACTCTGGGGTATGGAAAATAGAACATTCCCTACCCCCAACCCCAAGTCATAGGCTAGCACTCACTTTAGAGCCTGAATCTTTGGAGCAACCTTGACATAACTAGGCATAAGTGGATGTAGGAAGGGCTACATTACATATCTCAGTTAAGGAAAAGGAGTTTTACATTCACGTGGCAGGATGAGAAATGAAGCGACACTGGCTTCTATTTACTCAGTTTGGAAACAGTCAAGGGCCACCAAATGCTCTGCAAGGGAAAGGCCACGGTACCATAAGAACTTAATGCATCTCCCTCTGAGCCTTGATGGTTTGAGGCACCAGGTGATGTTATTTCCTGTAGTCTTATGAACAGAAAAAAGTATATTTTAAAACAGACTGAAACCATTCATCCAAAGTAATTAATTTAGCATTAAATATATAGACAGTATTATGTAATATTTTAAAGTATATGAACATTCACAAATCATCAATTCATATTTGGTCATAAGCCAAGACTAGCTCTTTAAAGCAGAATTTAATTAACTTTTCAGTACATAAAAGTAAGATAAGGGAAAAATAGTCCCAAGACTTCCTCTATCAAAGGTAATCTAGGATCCAAGTTGCATCACTGTCTGGCTCCCTTCTACCAAGAGGACTGGACATGAATGCAGGTGAATGACAATCAGGGCTACGATTGGATCCTGAGACATATATTCACATAGGAGAAGTCATTTAAAGGGTTTTTTATTGCAGGCTGTTGTACCTGGAACTTATGGTTAGGACCTGAGTTTCCAAGAATGATTCTTACTTGTGGTTCCTGAACTTGCAATGGAATCACTTGATATGCACACAGTTAAGAAGCAGATTTATAGGCTCACTACTCACTGCCTAAACCGTAACCTGAGGGGAGTGGGGGAGAAGGCTGGACCACAGATTTCCAGTGATTTTTATTCTCACTAAAGTTTGAGGATACTGCTTAAGTTCAGAGGATTAGATTCATAAGATTTACTCCAGAAAAATGAAAGAAATTCATTTGCAAATTTAAGGGTGAGTTGTATGTTATAGAAATTTTAAGTTTTATTTTAAAGAAAATATTTACATTTTCCAAATTCAAATTTTAAACTCACCTTGTGTGTGTGATTCACAGAGTAACCATTATTCTGGTTAAAAATCACTGAGCTGACAATATCAAATGCTAGCGAAGATGTGGAGCAACAGTAACTCTCATTCATTGGTCATGGGAACACAAAATGGTACAATCACTTAGGAAGTTTGGTGGTTCTTAACAAACCTATCATACTCTTACCATATGATCCAGCTATCACAGTCCTTGGCATTTACCCAAAGGAGCTGAAAACTTATGTCCACACAAAAATCTGTACATGGATGTTTATAACAGTTTTATTCATAACTACCATAACTTGAGAGCAGCCAAAATGTCTTTCAGCAGGTGAATGGATTAATGAACTGAGGTACATCTAGCAGATAATGGAATATTATTCAAATCTAAAAAAATGAGATATGAAGCCATGAAAAGATATGGAGGAATCTTAAATTTACATTACTAATTGAAAGAAGCTAATGTGGAAAGGCTACATACTGTATGATTCCAACTATATGATGTTCTGGAAAAGGCACAACTAGGGAGACAGTAAAAAGATCACTGGGTGCCAGGAGTTGGGGGAGAGAAAGGGATAAATAGGAGGAACACAGAGGATTTCACAGAGGGCAGTGAAAATACTCTGTATGATATTATAATGGTGGATACATGTCGTTGTACATTTGTCCAAACCCATAGAATGTTACAACACCGAGAGTGAACCCTAGTGTTAACTATGGACTTTGGATGATGATGTGTCAATGTAGGTTCATCAATTGTAACAAATATACCACTCTGGTGGCGGATGTTCATGGTGGGGGAGGCTATGCCTGTGTGGGGCAGGGGATATATGGGAAATCTTTTTACTTTCTGCTCAATTTTGCTGTGAACCTAAAACTTTTCTAAATTTTTAAAAAATAAGTAAATACATCTAAAAAATCATTGAGCAGTACAGAAAAAATTATAGGGTATTTGGTACTTGAGATACCACATTAGGTGCTAACTAATGCCATGGGCTCTCTGATGCCAGCTTCTAATACCATACCTGGCACCAAGTGGTCCTCAGCAATTATTGGTTAAATTGATACTGAGTGGTCAAATCTGTGATTATTCAACATCTGAAATAGAAGCTGGATATTTCCTTGCTTTATCTATTTTTTAAATTGGAAAAGAGCTGTGTAAGCTGGGATGATTTCCCACAAACTGAGTATATTCTTGGTCAAGTCATTCATCCTGAGCCTGAATTTCCCTATTTTAAATTAAAGAGGATGATACCCTCAACAAATGCTGGGAGCAGGAAATAAAATAATTTTTGTAAATGTGTTTGGCTGGAAAAATATAAATGCATCCAGTACACAGTTAATAAAATTTATACATATTTGGTGGCTGATTCCTTTACAAGCACCAGCTTGGTTTAATTAGGAGCAGAAGTATGTGTTCTTAATACTTTCTCCAACATATTAACTGGTCAGTATGAACTTTTGGAAGATGGTTCAGATTTACCATATCTAAAATTGAGGGGGATTATGAACCCCTTAAGGTTTCTTTCACAATGTATTTAACTATTAAGGGGGAAGAAAAGGAAATCTGGTAAAAGCTATGTGCTCTCTTCCCAGGAAATGTATGTGGACATTTCAGGTGGCTCACATATAGATTCCACCTGAAATCCATCCAGGGAACCTAGGTTAAGAAGACCTGCATTAAAATGTAAATATACTCTTTGAGAAGGGCTTCTTTTATTCATCAATTCATTCATTCATTCATTTCACCAACATTATTAAAACCTCTTTTGTACTGGATATAATAAATTCTTTTATTTTTTAACATCTTTATTGGAGTATAATTGCTTTACAATGTTGTGTTAGTTTCTGCTGTATAAAAAAGTGAATCAGCTGTATGTATACATATATCCCCATGTCCCCTCCCTCTTGAGCCTCCCTCCCACCCTCCCTATCCCACCCCTCTAGGAGATCACAAAGCACCGAGCTGATCTCCCTGTGCTATGTAGCTGCTTTCCACTAGCTATCTATTTTATGTTTGGTAGTGTATATATGTCCATGCCACTCTCTCACTTCGTCACAGGTTACCCTTCCCATTCCCTGTGTCCTCAAGCCCATTCTCTACATCTGCGTCTTTATTCCTGTCTTGCCTCTAGGTTCTTCAGAACCATTTTTTCTTTTTTGATTCCATATATATGTATTAGCATACAGTATTCGTTTTTCTCTTTCTGACTTACCTCACTCTGTATGACAGACTCTAGATCCATCCACCTCACTACAAAAAACTCAATTTCATTTCTTTTTATTGCTTAGTAATATTCCATTGTATATATATGCCACATCTTCTTTATCCATTCATCTGTTGATGGACACCTAGGTTGCTTCCATGTTCATGCTATTGTAAATAGTGCTGCAATTAACATTGTGGTGGTACATTACTCTTTTTGACTTATGGTTTTCTCAGGATATGTGCCCAGTAGTGGGATTGCTGGGTCATATGGTAGTTCTAAGGTACCTCCATACTGTTCTCCATAGTGGCTGTATCAATTTACATTCCCACCAACAATGCAAGAGGGTTCCCTTTTCTCCACACCCTCTCCAGCATTTATTGTTTGTTTGTAGATTTTCTGATGATGGCCATTCTGACCAGTGTGAGGTGATACCTCACTGTAGTTTTGATTTGCATTTCTCTAACGATTAGTGATGTTGAGCATCCTTTCATGTATTTGTTGGCAATCTGTATATCTTCTTTGGAGAAATGTTAATTTAGGTCTTCTGCCCACTTTTGGATTGGGTTGTTTGTTTTTTGATATTGAGCAGCATGAGCTGCTTGTATATTCTGGAGATTAATCCTTGGTCAGTTGCTTCATTTGCAAATATTTCCTCCCATTCTGAGGGTTGTCTTTTCATCTTACTTATGGTTTCCTTTGCTGTACAAAAGCTTTTAAGTTTCATTAGGTCCCATTTGTTTATTTTTGTTTTTATCTCCATTTCTCTAGGAGATGGGTCAAAAAGGATCTTGCTGTGTTTTATGTCATAGAGTGTTCTGCTTATGCTTTTCTCTAAGAGTTTTATAGTGTCTGGCCTTACATTTAGGTGTTTAATCCATTTTGAGTTTATTTTTGTGTATGGTGTTAGGGAGTGTTCTAATTTCATTCTTTTACATGTAGCTGTCCAGTTTTCCCAGCACCACTTATTGAAGAGGCTGTCTTTTCTCCATTGTATATTCTTCCCTCCTTTAACAAAGATAAGGCAACCATATGTGCGTGGGTTTATCTCTGGGCTTTCTATCTTGTTCCATTGATCTATATTTCTGTTTCTGTGCCAGTACCATACTGTCTTGATTATGGTAGCTTTGCAGTATAGTCTGAAGTCAGGGAGCCTGATTCCTGCAGCTTCGTTTTTCTTTCTCAAGATTGCTTTGGCTATTCAGGGTCTTTTGTATTTCCATACAAATTGTGATTTTTTTTTTGCTCTAGTTCTGTAAAAATGCCATTGGTAGTTTGATAGGGATTGCATTGAATCTGTAGATTGCTTTGGGTAATAGAGTCATTTTCACAATGTTGATTCTTCCAATTCAAGAACATGGCATATCTCTCCATCTGTTTGTATCATCTTTAACTTCTTTCATCAGTGTCTTATAGGTTTGTGCATACAGGTCTTTTGCCTCCTTAGGTAGGTTTATTCCTAGGTATTTTACTCTTTTTGTTGCAATGATAAATGGGAGTGTTTCCTTAATTTCTCTTTCAGATTTTTCATCATTAGTGTATAGGAATGCAAGAGATTTCTGTGCATTAATTTTGTATCCTGCTACTTTACCAAATTCATTGATCAGCTCTAGAGGTTTTCAGGTAACATCTTTATGATTCTCTATGTATAGTATCATGTCATCTGCAAACAGTGACAGCTTTACTTCTTCTTTTCCGATTTGGATTCCTTTTATTTCTTTTTCTTCTCTGATTGCTGTGGCTAAAGCTTCCAAAACTATGTTGAATAATAGTGGTGAGAGTGGGCAACCTTGTTTTGTTTCTGATCTTAGTGGAAATCGTTTCAGTTTTTCACCATTGAGGACGATGTTGGCTGTGGGTTTGTCATATATGACCTTTATTATGTTGAGGTAAGTTCCCTCTATGGCTATTTTTGTAGAATTTTGATCATAAATGTGTGTTGGATTTTGTTAAAAGCTTTTTCTGCATCTATTGAGATTATCATATCGTTTTTATCCTTCAGTTTGTTAATATGGTGTATCACATTGATTGATTTGCGTATATTGAAGACTCCTTGCATTCCTGAGATAAACCTCACTTGATCATGGTATATGATCCTTTTAATGTGCTGTTGGATTGTATTTGCTAGTGTTTTGTTGAGGATTTTTGCATCTGTGTTCATCAGTGATATTGGTCTATAGTTTTCTTTTTTTGTGACATCTCTGTCTGCTTTTGGTATCTAGGTGATGGTGACCTCATAGAATGAATTTGGGAGTGTTCCTCCCTCTACTATATTTTGGAAGAGTTTGAGAATGATAGGTGTTAGCTCTTCTCTAAATGTTTGATAGAATTCACCTGTGAAGCCATCTGGTCCTGGGCTTTTGTTTGTTGGAAGATTTTTAATCACAGTTTCAATTTCAGTGCTTGTGATTGGTCTGTTTATATTTTCTATTTCTTCCTGGTTCAGTCTCAGAAGGTTGTGCTTTTCTAAGAATGTGTCCATTTCTTCCAGGTTGTCCATTTTATTGGCATATAGCTGCTTGTAGTAATCTCTCATGATCCTTTGTATTTCTGCAGCATCAATTGTTACTTCTCATTTTTCATTTCTAATTCTGTTGATTTGAGTTTTCTCCCTTTTTTTCTTGATAAGTCTGGCTAATGGTTTATCAATTTTGTTTATCTTCTCAAAGAACCAGCCTTTAGTTTGATTGACCTTTGCTATTGTTTTCTTCATTTCTTTTTCATTTATTTCTGATATGATTTTTATGATTTCTTTCCTTCTGCTAACTGTGGGGTTTTTTCCTTTTCCTCTAATTGCTTTAGGTGTAAGGTTAAGTTTTTTATTTGAGATGTTTCTTGTTTCTTGAGGTAGGATTGTATTGCTATAAACTTCCTTCTTAGAGCTGATTTTGCTGCATCCTATATGTTTTGGGTCATTGTGTTTTCATTGTCATTTGTTTCTAGGTATTTTTTGATTTCCTCTTTGATTTCTTCAGTGATCTCTCGGTTATTCAGTAATGTATTCCTTAGCCTCCATGTGTTTGTATTTTTTACAGATGTTTTCCTGTAATTGATATCTAGTCTCATAGCGTTGCTGTCGGAAAAGATACTTGATATAATTTCAAGTTTCTTTAATTTACCAAGGCTTGATTTGTGACCCAAGATATGATCTACCCTGGAGAACGTTCCATGAGCACTTGAGAAGAATGTGTATTCTGTTGTTTTTGGATGGAAAGCCCTATAAATATCAATTAAGTCCATTTTGCTTAATGTGTCATTTAATACTTGTGTTTCCTTATTTATGTGCATTTTTGTTGATCTGTCCATTGGTGAAAATGAGGTGTTAAAGTTCCCTACTACTATTGTGTTACTGTTGATTTCCCCTTTTATGGTTAACATTTGCCTTATGTATTGAGGTGCTCTTATGTTGGGTGCATAAATATTTGCAACTGTTATATATTCTTCTTGGATTGATCCCTTGATCATTATGTAGTGTCCTTCTTTGTCTCTTTTAATAGTCCTTGTTTTAAAGTCTATTTTGTCTGATATGAGAATTGCTATTCCAGCTTTCTTTTGATTTCCACTTGCATGGAATATCTATTTCCATCCCCTCACTTTCAGTCTGTATCTGTCCCTATGTCTGAAGTGGGTCTCTTGTAGATAGCATATATACCAGTCTTGCTTTTGTATACATTCAGCCAGTCTATACCTTTTGGTTGGAGCCTTTGATCCATTTACATTTAAGGTAATTATCGATATGTATGTTCCTATTACCATTTTCTGAATTGTTTTCAATTTGTTGTTGTAGGTCTTTTCCTTATCTTGTGTTTCCTGCCTACAGAAGGTCCTTTAGCATTTGTTGTAAAGCTGGTTTAGTGGTGCTGAATTCTCTTAGCTTTTGCTTGTCTGTAAAGATTTTAATTTCTCTGTAGAATCTGAATGAGATCCTTGCTGGGTAGAGCAATCATGGTTGTAGTTTTTTCCCTTTCATCCCTTTAAATATGTCCTGCCACTCCCTCCTGGCTTGTAGAGTTTCTGCTGAAAAATCAGCTGTTAACCTTATGGGGATTCCCTTGTATGTTATTTGCTGGTTTTCCCTTGCTGCTTTTAATATTTTTTCTTTTTACTTAATTTTTGATAGTTTGATTAATATGTGTTTTTGCATGTTTCTCCTTGGATTTATCCTGTATGTGACTCTCTGCACTTTCTGCACTTGATTTACTATTTCCTTTCCCATGTGAGGGAAGTTTTCAACTATAATCTCTTCAAATATTTTCTCAGACCCTTTCTTTTTTCTCTTCTTCTTCTGGCACCCCTATAATTTGAATGTTGGTACGTTTAATGTCCCAGAGGTCTCTGAGACTGTCCTCAATTCTTTTTTCTTTATTCTGCTCTGTTGTAGTTAGTTCCACTATTTTATCTTCCCGGTCACTTATCCGTTCTTCTGCCTCAGTTATTCTGCTCTTCGTTCCTTCTAGAGAATTTTTAATTTCATTTATTGTGTTTTTCATCATTGTTTGTCTGCTGTGTAGTTCTTCTAGGTCCTTGTTAAAGGTTTCTTTTATTTTCTCCATTCTATTTCCAAGATTTTTGATCATCTTTACTATCATTACTCTGATTTCTTTTTCAGGTAGACTACCTATTTCCTCTTCATTTGTTTGGTCTGGTAGTTTTTTTACCTTGCTCCTTCATCTGCTGCATATTTCTCTGTCTTCCCATTTTGGTTAACTTCCTGTGTTTGGGGTCTCCTTTTCGCAGGCTCCAGGTTCATAGTTCCTGTTGATTTCAGTGTCTGCCCCAGTGGGTAATGTTGGTTTAGTTGGTTGTGTAGGCTTCCTGATGGAGGGGATTGGTGCCTGTGTTCTGGTGGGTGTGGCTGGATCCTGTCTTTCTGGTGGGCAGGGCTGCGTCTGGTGGTGTGTTTTGGGGTGTCTGTGAACTTAGTATAATTTTAGGCATCGTCTCTGCTAATGGGTGGTGTGGTGTTCATGTCTTGCTAGTTGTTTGGCACGGGGTGTTCAGCACTGGAGATTGCTGGTCATTGGGTAGAGCTGGGTGTTAGTGTTGAGATGGAGATCTTTGGGAGAGTTCTCACTGATTCATATTACGTGGGGCTGGGAGGTCTCTGGTGGATGAAAGTGCTGAACTCGTCTTTCCCACCTCAGAGGCTCAGGCCTGACACCCAGCCAGAGCACCAAAACCCTGTCAGCCACACAGCTCAGAAGAAAAGGGAGAAAAAAAGAAAGAAAAATAAAATTGAAAATAAAATAAAATAAAATAAAATAATTAAATTAAAAAAATTATTAAAATTAAAAATATTTAAAAAGTAATTTAAAAAAAGAATATGGCAACCAAACCAATAAACAAATCCACCAGTGATTCGAAGTGCTAAAAACTATACTAATATAAACATAAAAATCGGAGTCAAGTCAGTCGCAGACAGCAAACCCCAAGTCTACAGTTGCTCCCAAAATCCACCACCTCAATTTTGGGTGGATTCGTTATCTATTCATGTATTTCATAGATGCAGGGTACTGCAAGTTGATTGTGGGGATTTAATCTGTCACTCCCGAGGCTGCACGGAGAAATTTCCCTTTCTCTTCTTTGTTTGCACAGCTCCTGGGGTTCAGCTTTGGTTTTGGCCCCATCTCTGCGTGTAGGTTGCCCTCAGGCTTCTGTTCCCCCCCAGACAGGAGGGGGTTAAAGCAGTGGCTGATTAGTGGGCTCTGGCTCACTCGTGCCAGGGTGGGGGGGTGAGGGGAGTGGTACAGTAATTATAATTGGAATGCGGGGCGAGCCTGCGGCAGCTGAGGCCAGCATAACATTGCAACAGCCTGAGGCATGCTGTGTGTTCTCCCGGGGAACTTGTCCCTGGATCATGGGACCCTGGCAGTGGCAGGCTGCACAGGCTCCTCGGGGGGTGGGGGGGAACGTGTGCATAGTGACCTGTGTTTGCACATAGGATTCTTTGTGGCTGCAGCAGCAGCATTAGCGCTTCATGCCCATCTCTGGTGTCTGAGCTGATAGCCGTGGCTCGTGCCCATCTCTGGAGCTCATTTAGGTAGTGTTCTGCCTTCTGTGGGCTCATGGGGAAGGAATCCCCTCTCCTCGTGCACCCAAAACAATGGTCTATTGACTTTTTTGCAGGTCCAGGCTTTTTCCCGGACTCCCTCCCAGCTAGCTGTGGTGCATTAGCCCCCTTCAGGCTGTGCTCACGCAGCCAACCCCAGTCCTCTCCCTGGGATCTGACCTCCGAATCCCGAGCCTCAGCTGCCAGCCCCCACCCGCCTTGGCCGGTGAACAGACAAGCCTTTCAGGCTGGTGAGTGCTGGTTGGCACCGATCCTCTGTGTGGGAATCTCTCTGCTTTGCCCTCTGCACCCCTGTTGCTGCGCTCTCCTCCGTGGCTCTGAAGCTTCCGCCCACCCCCCGTCTTCGCCAATGTAGGGGCTTCCTAGTGCGTGGAAACTTTTCCTCCTTCACAGCTCCCTCCTAGAAGGGCAAATCCCATCCCTATTCTTTTGTCTCTGTGTTTTCTTTTTTCTTTTGCCCTACCCAGGTACATGGGGGAGTTTCTTGCCTTTTGGGAAGTCTGAGTCTTCTGCCAGTGTTCAGTAGGTGTTCTGTAGGAATTTTTCCACATGTAGATGTATTTTTGATGTATTTGTGGGGAGGACGGTTAACTCCACATCTTACTCCTATGCCATCTTGAAGGCACTCCCCCTATATTCTTAAAAGACACTAAGGCATGGCCCCATCTTCCAGGAATTTACAGTTTAGTGGTGAAGAAAGAAGATAATGTCTTAGTGAATGGAAAAGTACTGTGGAAGAGGAAAAGATAAGAGGAGTATGAGGGTTCTGACAAATTAGGAAAGTCTTCTAGAGAGGCTAATCCGTATATGTCCATCCATATTTTTAATGGGTAAACAGAAGTTGGCCAGAGGGGTGTGGGGAAGATTAGGGTGAGGTAAAGAAGAAGGATATTCCAGGAAGAGAAAGGCATATATACAGAGAGCAAGGTCAAGGTTATACTGCCAGGGGGGCTGGGTGGGCAGAAGGGTGAGACCAGGCTGGAGAAACTAGTGGAGGACAGATCATTAAGGGACTGTTTGACACGCCAAGAATTCTTGACTCTACCTGGAAGTCTTGAGAATGCACCAAGGAGGATTTTAAGCAGGAAGCAACTTAGGTTTGCATTAAAAAATACTACAGCATCTTTGTGAAATATAGATTGAAACAAACAAGATGAGGAGTAAGGCAACAAGCTTGGGGGACATTACAAGTTATCCAAGAGAAGGATGATGAAGATTGGAACTAAGCCTGTGGGAATTAGGCCAGAGTGAAGGGGATGTATTCTAGATAGGTTAAAATGGAGGAACCCAGCAATCTAGATCAGTTTATTGGCTGTGGACTCAGAGAGTTGTAAAAATTTAGAAGGACTCAAGTTTAAGACTTGGGTTGGGGGCAAAAGGGTAAATGGGTTCACTGAGATCAGAAAACAGAGAAGGAACAGCAGGTTGGGGATGGAATGGGGAGAGATAATGAATTTAAGGTGTCTGTGAGAGTCACAAGTAGAGATGTATATATAGACATCTGGAGAGTCCAGAACAAGACATAGGCTACAACTAGAAAATTAGGAGACATTAGTAAATAGTGAAAATGGAAGTAACAAGAGGGGCTAAAGTGGTATGCAAATTAAGAGTTATGAGGAGAGAAGAGGATCAAAGACAGAAACTTGGGGAATAGCTTCATTTATGGTGTGGTCTAAGAAGGGAAAACCCACAAGTGTATTAAAGCCAGGCATATAAAAGGAACACCAGGTTTCATGGTAGATAAAGGAGAAGTTTCAAGAATGAGAGTGTGGTCAACAGAAAAAATGCTTCAGAGATCTAACATAAGATATAGACTAATGGTGTTCACCCATTTTCAAAAACGAGAGGCCATTGGTAATCTTAAATGAGGAGAAAAATATTTTGGCAGCTTTCAAAGCGCAGAGAATCAATGCAAGGTGTATGACACATGACAAGGGCAGTGTCTGACAAATAGTAAATGCCTTTACATCAGTATATTCCTCTAAGAAATTTTAGATCTTTGACATTTCTTGAAGTAATTTATTCTAATTATTATTCCTAGAGTTTCATTATTTTATTTTTAGTAATTATCATATCCATATGATTTTTAATCATCAGATATTTTAGACCCTAGTCTTTGGAAAAAGATTATACATTTTTTAACACACTTATGACCTTCAGAGACAGGCAAGGTGATTTTTAATAGTTTTCCTCTGTGTTTTTTATTAAATTGTTATGGAAATTTTTTTTCTAAATTGTGTAACCAGAATTTTCAATTAAGGAGTACAAGAAGCTAAATTATGTGGTAAATGAATTATGAAATGTCATTTTTGGTCATTTCTGGTTTTAAAAATCAGCATTTAAGATGTCTTTGATGGAGATTAAACAAAGGATAGCAGCATTTATTTAATAAATTTGATGTTTTGAACACCAAAAATTGGAGTTTCTTTTTAACTCCAGATTGACATAGAGAATGATATTAAAGTTTACGAAGTTACTTTCAAGTTAAGAGAGAAGTATCCAGGGCACTAAGGCCTAAATGAAGTATTATTTCAGATATAACAAAAGACCTAAAATAAAAATTAGAAAAGTATTAAATATACGATTTATAATTAAAGGGAATTATAAATATCATTTTGTTTCACAGTATCACTCACGGTACTAATGTAAAGGTCATGACAGGTCACTAATTTTTCCCCCTCAAGTGTGGTTCAAAGATTGCAAACAGGAAACTCAGTTTTAAAGTCATATTTATTGGGTTTTACATCTTTTATTACGGAGTGTGTATGTGTGTGTATGGGCATCATTGTTTACATAAAACAGCTGTAGATATTCTGGGTACCCTCCTATTTTCTCTCATCACCAGTCCCCAACTTTTACTCTCTGAAGCTGATGGACCAAGGTGATAGGAAGTTCTCAAGAAAAAAATTAAGCCTGGCTGAACATTACAAAAAACTGGGGAGCTTTTAAAATGCTGTTGCCTGGGCCCCAAGCCTAGAAATTCTAATACATTTTATCTAGAGTAAGGCTTGGGCATTGAAATTTTTTGAAAGCTCTCTAGATGATTCTAATATGCAGTAGGGCTAAGGACCACTGTGACAGAGGTTTCTTGCACCTGTTCCTCAAAAAGAAAGAATCTGTCCCACAGTGACATCAGTCAGATGGAGATATAGGCAAGAATACTAGGTGAACTTCAGTTTGTATTGATGCAGCAAACATACTTCAGAGGTCTGCAATCCCTTTGCACTTTTAGCTTTAAAAATTCTTTCAATTTCAAGATACAAAATAGGAAAACGCAGGCTACCTAAATGAACTTTTGCTTTCATTTAAAAAAGTATTAGTGTCAATTTGTCAAAAATATTTAAGTAAAGTTTCTTGGTCAATAATAAAATCCTAGACTGTGTGTGTGTGCACGTGCACGCACGTGCACGTGCATGTGTGTTTTGCATATTCCTATAAAGACTATTATGGTGCAAGATTTCTCTGCATTGTTTCTGCAAGATGATTTTGGTCAGTGAATTTAATATCAAGGGGTTAGCATTAAGCTACTGTTTCTTAGTTAGAATGAACTGTTCTGGTTTTCAAGTTTTTCACTCTTGAGATAATGCTATGACAAAGAACCCAATGAGAAAAAATGAATATCCAATGGAGGTTGACTTGTGTCCATTTGAAAGAATGGGTTGGGAAACAACAATTGTTTTTTTCACATCTGAAAAGGAAGCATTTTGCTCATCATTCTTTTCCCAAGAGTTTTCTTATACAGAGGAAAGGACATTGTGTGCTTTTGGGCTGGCAAGGATAGCTTCTCCAGGTTACATTAGCCAGTGACTCCTCTATGAGTTAGGAGAGGAAACATTTCCCTCACCTCTATTTTTCACTGTTAACCGAAGTACAAGAAAGCTCTTACTTTTCACACTTGAGGCTAAGTTCCTCATGTTTCAGGAACCCTTTAGGGGCTCCAGTGTGAGGATATATATTATTCACAGTAAAAACATCTATAATGCAAACATCCACCGATTAACCTAAGAGTCATTCGTTGGGCTAGTTGTGGATGTTTGCTTTGCCGATTTGTACACTGGGCAGACATTCGTGCATGAAAATCAGTTCTCTGTGATGTTTCATGGCAAGAAAAAGAACATATTTTCCCTGACCATGAGAAGATGGATGCTAGCTTTTATGTGCATGTTGCTTTAGGCTTCAGGGCAGTCTAGAATTTCACAAGATCTGTGAAATCCTTTTTTCTTCACTCTCTCTCTATTCACGGGAAATAATTCATTGAGGCCCCATCTGATAGCCTTTCTTTCAGTGGGGGTGTTAAAACCTTTGGTATTTAATGATGGGACATTTTGCCTTGGGCCAGAGTATTTTAATCATGTGGTCAGACCAACATTTATCATTCATTTCCTTCCATTTCAATTCCAAGAAAAGAAAGGCAAAAGCAAGGTAGGAGATTTCCCCTATGTATATCCCAATCTCTAAAACTGCTGGTTTCCTTTGTTCTAAATTGTATAACAAGAATTATAAGGACTTGTTTAAACCTCCCCCAAACAAGTTATGGTTCTGTCTCATTTATGGGCCCATTGGATGAGCAAATGAATTTTTATTAGTATAGTGGCAATGTTCTTTTTTCTTTTTCATCTTCAATACAGACATGCCCTCCCACCAATGATATGTTTCAACAAAAGTTATGTTGATTTTATCTCCTGCTTAAATGAAATCAGATACAATTAAAAAATATTTTTAGATTTCATAAGATGTATCCATAGCATGACTAAGGTTGGACTTGAAAAGAAAGATATTTAAATAAAAACTGGTCTGAGCACTCTGAGCTATTATACATGTCATAATCCCCCTGGATGTCTGAAATAGGTTTAAATGAGTTAGCACCCACTTAAACTCTTGGTACGTGGAGCATGAATCTTTGAGACCCACATGTGATTACACATGAAAAAACAAAATGCTATTTCAGAGGGAAGAATCACAACCATCAAAAAGCTTTTAGACATCAAATAGCTCTTAAAAATCAACAATTTGATGAGTTAAATCAAAATGAATTAGAAACATATGGATTAAACTTCTCTTACTGAACACAAGAGTTTAAAAGGAAAAGAGAACTTGGAAAATGTGTTTTGAGTTTCCTCAAACCCAAAATGTTTGAAAAATAATTTAAAGCAATCATTGGAATCAAATGTGCTTGACTTCTCCCAATCTTGAGTACACCCACTTACTGAGTCTACAGAGATAGCATTTCATTTTTAAAATGAATAACAAATACTGAGGGAGATTCAACTCCTCCTGGATTTTCCCACAACATCCGAACAATTGGGTTGAAAATTGTCCAGCCAGTACTTTTTTATAATGACTAAGAATTATTTTGAAATTTCTACAGAACATAACTCATACTTTTTAAAAACATTTTTTATTTTCAGTGTGGAATTAGCAGAAAAGGAGAATTAAATTTTGCTGAATGGTTATACATACAGCTTACTTTTCTGTGGACTGATAATCAACCAGCTTTTTAAAGGATCCTGTGCTCAGATTGCTTGCATAAGTACTCAAGGCAATATATATAATTTTACATGCTGGGATATGCTGTATATCACATTGAAAACGAAGTTTTTGGGTGAAAATCACATTTTTGATGTCGTTTTGAGAATTTGTTGATTTCTAAATTAGTTACTAAAATAACCATGCAAGATTATTAAAACTGTATTTGGTGCTTGCTCACTATTAAGTCATTGACTGGATTCTCATCTGTACTGAACTAGGACAGAAACTGAGGTTTTTTTGTCTTCCTATAGCAACATTACTGAACTCATTGACCCACTGAAAACTTCACATTGTTTACCTTTATAATAATCATGAATGCTATTGATGGTTTTGTAACAGTCAAAGGGAAATTTTGTATTTACATTATGTGTCTTATTAGAAGAACCACTGGATTGTCTTTACCCAAAACAAAGACATGTACAGCCATACTTCTTTTCAAAACCTTCCTTTACCTTGGCACAACCTATATACTAAAACGTACCATGAATACACAATTAGACCACAGGGTAACATGGCATGTTGGGTAGTTGTTAAAAGCATGGGTGCTGTGTCAAATTCAAATTCCAAATTGAATCCTGGTTCCATCACTTACTAGCTGTGTGGCCTGTGGAGTGACATCCCAAACCTTTTCATGCTTTGTTTATTTAATCTATAAGATGGGGATAATAATAGTATTGATCTAATGGGGGTTGTTGTATCAAGTGAGATAGTGCATGAAAAGTGCTTGAGTTGTGCTTAGTAGGTAGCTATGAAATCAGTAGAAGTTAGCTTTTAATACTATTAATAATGAAAAGAGCCTGGATTGTAGAAATTAAATGAGCTAATATACATGAGAAAAGTAGACATTTAAGTTCTAAATTACTATATTAAAAATAATAAATATTTCCTTAGAATTAACTAGAAGCATGGTTTCATACTTGAGGGGGCATAGGAGAAGGAATGTAAGAAAGAACAAATAAGAGAGATTTCTGGTGTTATTGAACAAGTTCATGCATCCCTTCTAGACCACTTAATACGAGACACTTATGTGTAGAAAGGGTAATAGAATTCTCGTGTAAATTTTAATAATTGCAGCAGTGATTACCTTTAGATCCTATGAGTTCATTATTGGTTGAACAATTCCAGAGGCTCTCGTTAAATGGTCCATGGAATGAATCAGGCATGGAATTAACCTATCTTTAGTTCCCTAAAGCCTATGTCCCATGAAAGAGTACTCATATTGCTTTGTGCCTATACATACTATACCCTTGATCCTTTTGAAAAAAATTATTTAAAGGGGTTAAACCCAGAATTCTAGGTGAACTGACCCTTAAGTGATTAAAAATGAAAAGGAAAAATTCCAGCAGCAGAAATATTTTAAATGAATACCATCTTTCTCTTGTAGCTACTTTAACTGCAAATCATTATTGGCTGTGCCCTGTGGTTTAGATGCCAATTGCAAGGCGGTTGCACTGTCCCAGCCTGGGGATTCTCTGCAGGGGATTCTTCAGGAAAAGAGGCATTTTGTGCAATGGAAGGAAAAGTACTGGGTTAATAACCACTAAATATATCTTTCACCAAAGCTCCAGTGAAATTCAAATAGCATTTTAGTTACTTAAAATGTCGCTCTCTAATGGGGACACTGAATTGGGTTCACTGAATTTGTGAAACTATTCCTTTGCCATGTAAATTTTTTTTTTTTTTTTTTTTACCATGGAAGAAATGTACATTACTACTTTAGAAGTGTTGTCCTACAAGCATCTTCATACAAATTGCTCTTTTAGAGACTTGCCATTTATGCATTCTGGAATATTCTTTTTCTAGTCTTACTTTAGGGGCTCTAAAAGGTTATAGATTCACGAATCTGAGGGTTTGCAGATCATCTCATCCAACCTCTCGACCCATGCTTGAATCTTACACCAAACCAAATCTTTTATAACTTGAACTTCTTATTAGAGAACTCACCATATCCCAAGGCGGCCTATTTATCAGAGAGCTATATCTGTTAGAAAGCTCTTCATGTTCAGGTCAAGTTGATTTCTTTATAAAACTCACCAACAAACCTAATTATATTCATTGTTACCACAATTCCCAGCCTGGGAATATAACATAATAAATATAATATAATATAATATAATATAATATAATATAATATAATATAATATAATATAATATAATATTATAGCTTGGATCTAATCCCCTTCCCACATCTCCAGTACTTGTTCCCAATTCAGTTTAACTCACATACTGAGCACTTACTGTGTGCCAGAAGTCATTGTTTCTTTGAGGTCATTTCAGCTCTTTTACCATCTGGTTTACTCTTGGGATGCTCTAGCTCACCTCTGTCATTCCTAAAGGAGAGTGCTCTACAATGATATTCAAGGAGTAGTGTGACAAATGTATTATATAGGCCATATTCTCATCAGTTCTGGGCTAACTTCTACATGGATCAATGAAAGGTAAGTTTACATTAACATTTATGGGAAGTCTTTTATTTTAAAAAATTGAAGTATGGTTGACTTATAGGAGCAATCTTTGTAGAGCTGACTCACAATTATCTTGAAGCCATTCTAGCACAAAGCAGAGAAGCACAGATCTGGTGCCACCAACATCTACCTCACACACACACACATTTTAGCTTTGACCTCCTTTACAGATACAAGAACGTGCAAAGGCTGGGGTGAATTCATTGATCCCAAAACTTGATTAGGAAACATTTTCTTCTTCCATTTACCTTATTTGTCTTTCCCCAACCCTATATTTCTATATAATTTTCCCCACAGTATCAAATGTAAGATTGTACACTTATTGCCATTGTCATCGTTTTAGATTTAGACCATTGTTCTAATTATCAGATCTCTTGGGATCTGTATTTTGTCATTTATTGTGTTCACTATACCTCCCAGATTTTTTTTTTACCAGTTTGATCTGCTTATTATTAATTAACAACCAAGCTTGTACATAGCCAACATTTAGCAATACAGTTGACCCTTGAACAACACAGGTTTGAACTGTGTGGATCCACTTATACTCAGATTTTTTTCAATAAATATATGGTCGACTCTCCATATGTGTGGGTTTCACATCTGAGGATTCAACCAACCATGAAGCGAAATTTCTATCCATAGTTGGCTGAATTCGTGGATGCAAAACCCTTTGGATATGGAGGACTTACTGTACTAGACCATTTTACATAAGGGACTTGAGCATCCCAGGATTTTGATATAGCTGGACATCCTGGAATCAATTTCCTGCAGATACCGAGAGAGGACTGTACTAGAGAATTGGCTCATATTCCATGTTCTGGGTCTGCCACCCTTTTGATGGCTTCAGAAAGAACAAGTTTCTTAAAATAATTAGTCCAAGTCTTTGAAACTACAATCTCCAGGAAATGTCAACACCTGGCTTTATCAATATTTCTTATAAATCATTTAAGGGCTTTCATACAAGTTAAATTGATATAAAACAAACAAATAAATATACTTGTGGTGACATGGATAACCTACCAGTGAATGAAAACACTTCTTTCCTTTATATGAAAGACTTGGGCAGACATCCCTTATCTTATTTGTCATGAATTGTTATTTCTCATGAGCTTAAAGTAGGTAAAAACAGGAGCACAAGGTAGCTCACAGTTTGAAGGACCTTATGCATAATTTCATATTAGATTGATTTTATGGAGGATAAGTATGGATCACAGTATCAACACAATTCATTTCCTTTGAGAATCAGGATGAAATAAACAAAAATGGAATTTTAAAAATTATAAGCTTCAGAGAATTGATTAAGATTCTCCCATACCTGCTGATAGAGCCATTGAACCCAAAAAGACTCATACACCCCCTAATCACTAATCGTCTCCAGGCATTGATTTATTGGATTCTTTCTACCAGCTGTTTAGAGGGTACAGAAAATGCACCAGGCTTTGCTGGTGACCCCAATTGCTTTAATTCCTATGCATGCATATTTTAACATTATTACAGAAAGGTTTCATTTGCAATTTACAGGCTGAGTAGCAACGAGTCCATTTCAAAGAGGTCAGTGATTTCACCATTCATCCCAGTGATGGAATTATAGTTTAAACAGCTGGAGCACTGTCCCAGGAGGGACACTGGGGTATGGCTCCTTAACGGCAGAATAAATCCATCAGACATATTTCATGTGTCTGATAACATTAATAGATACCAGGGCTGTTTAAATATTTAATGAACTCACTCAGAGGCTGTTTACCAAGGGGAAAAAAAGAGCTATCAGAAGGGATGATCACATTCTTTTGATCTACAATGACAACAACAAAACCGAAATCTCAGCCAGTGATTTCCCTTCCTTGCTGCAAACTCCATCAGGGGAACCCTTTTGCTACATGACATGTTTCATTTCCACAGTGTGCCTGAGAGTGTTTTCAGTTTTGCAGTTCAAAAGTTAATCATTTCCATGTGGCTCACTACTTAATAGAGATGCCAGAAGTCATAGAATAGTTTTCAGTTGGGATGGAGAAAAAGGAGAGGAAAGATAATCAGAGACACGTATAACAAGGGAATGGTGTGCCATGCACAGATCCCCAGAGGCCCTGGGTATGCTAATTAGAGGGCGTCTGCTAGGAAAGAAGGAGCAAGCCTAATATGTGGCTCCTGGCCCCCTTTGCTAATAGTCTTTAGGACAACAACTTGCCGCACACTCCTTTCTGGGGATGAATAATGGTCATTATAAAAAAAATCACAGTCTGATATTTGGCATAAGTTTATTTTAGTCTGAGAGCAATTGCATTTTGGTTTACAAAATTCACTAAAAGTGGTTTGGCTAGGCGGAATAAGGATGGTTTTATTCTGTGGTTTCAGACGCCTGTTTGGTCATGCAAAAATGAAACAATAGCTAAGTTTCAAATGGTGGGAAATTGCTGGCATTAGGTCCTTACTGTCTATTGGCACCAACAAACACTTATGTTGGAAAATGGTCTATTGCACACTTTCCAGAGCATTTTTTTCCTCAATTATATTGACTGTAACCCTAATCCAGTTCGCTTTATGTGATGCAGTCTATGCCTAAGCCTCATCATGTACACCATCTTGGTTTGTTTTAGCACCTGAGAAACTCAGCCTAGATTAGAATAAATTAAGGGTGCCTCCTAGACCTGGTTGAAAATTTCTGGCCATTTGGCAATTTAAAGCTGAGTGTAGATAGTGAAAAAGTGGTGGCAATTTTCTTTGGGGACTAAGAGAGTATCTTGGCTTAATTAAAAATGGATACATTTTTGAACATCTCAAATGAATGCCATTAACATTATTTATACTCTGTTTTCTCTCAATTCTGTTTTGCTATAGGTTTGTAATTTGTAATAAGAGCATAAGAAAGCAGATGGTGGATTTCCTGAGTGCATAGTGTTGGTCTACTTTCTGAAGGGCTGTCATTCTCAGAAAAGAAAGACTTATACTAGAGCATACCTTTCCAAACAAATCATTTTCAACTATATAAATAGCATAATTAATCACAATGGAAATATAAAATGTTTAATCAGTAGCAGATGGACTGAAACAAAGAAATCTTATGTATAAGACTATTTGAAATGTTCAATGTTGCATACTTTTAATGTTTATAAAAATAGATTTTAGGGACCATGTTTTTATTTAAGCTTTATTGTTAGAGTTTTGTTCCTTTTTTTTTTTTAAGATTAACAGTCCATTTAGCTGATCTTTTAGGAGAGCAGCTGAGTCACTACCTGGCATAAGAGAAAAGCTAGCTAAAATACACATTTACCAGGAAACAGTTTAAATTCTCCAAATTCTCCCTTTCATGGTAACCAATGGTAAAGTTTCCTCATGTCCTTGATAAAAAGTAACCTGGGAGAGACACTATGTGGGAAAATGCAGTTGTTATACAAAAGGCACAGATCTTTGATGCTGATTATCATTTTAAATCTCTTAAGTGAGTACGTTTTAGAAAAGAGAAAATTCTGACGGTAAAGGAGCAGAGAACTCCTTTTGGAAATTGCGTCTGGTTTGGACTAAACTCTGCAGCAATAAAAGCTGAAACTAATTTCCAGATGGAATAAATTGGTTCCAGAGTTTCTGAAATTTTGGCCAGCAAGTTGCACAGCTGAAGTTAATCCTTGTTCAGAACTGTTACCAAAGGGATGGGAAGGGGGGCTGCTCTACGGGGATACATTTCCCAAGAGATCATAGGGTTGGCAGTTAGTGTGGTCGGGTTTGCTCCAGCCATCCATTTCTTTGTGTTTCAAAGGGCGCTGGTTCAAATCAAGTCTCTGAACCTTATGTGACTCTACTCCTGTCCCCGTAGTTTGTCAGACAGTTTGACAGACACAGTCTGTCAAGGTAATTCTTCCAGCAATGGAAAGTCTAACACTTTAGATATATGCATCCACCATGCATTCGTCCCATTCTGAATCTACTGAAGGGGACAATGGTATGGGGGCCTAAAAACTGACAGGTCTTTTCTTCCTAGAAAAAAAGGCAGAAGATATATTGCTTGAGCACCTTAGAAAATCATTTTGAAACATCCGCAAGTAGATGTAGGCTACACTTCCTTCTCATAACATCATCATGTCATAAAGGCCTAGAAGAGCATCTGATGCTCCCTGTCACAACAAGGTCACTGGGAAAGGGTGCCATTAACATCCTACGGTCAGTGTCACAGCAATGACAGGGAATGACCCCAAGGCACGGCCTTTTACCTTTCACCCAAATAAGGCCCCCCAAATGAAAGCTTAATTAGTGAAATTAAAGTATATTTCTATTTGGAAAATTCTTGATGCCTAGATGACCTAAGGATTTTTTTTAAAAAAACATTTAAAATGTTTCTTCATGATTTTCAATGGTTTTAATTCTCTACTTGTTCTACAAATCTTCTTGGATGATTTGGGGTGGTTAAAATTTCTACACTTTTCTTTTCCTTTCCACCCACGGGGAAAAATTCTGAAATCCAAATATCTTTCCCACAAATCTATATAATTTCCTCACCTGGAATATCACATTTTCTCTTTATCTATTATAGTGATTTTTGGATTTCATTCTCTTGTAATTCTGCTCAGAAGGCAGTTCTGGGTAGGGTGTGGGTAGGATAAGAAAGATTGTATGAAGACCTCTCTCAGACAGTGGCATCGCCAGGCATTCCCCGGCCCAAATCAGGAACCTGGAACTCATCCTCTACCTCAGCTCTGATGTCACATTGGCATCAGGTTCTGAATATTCCACTTCATAGCATCACTTGAATCTGCTCCTTCCTTTCTCTTCCCACTGCTTTGGCCTTATATCAGGCTTTTACTCTCAGCGGAAGAATCACATTAACTTCTTGTCTGGTCTCCCTGCCTTCACGCTTGTTTTTCTTCTGTCTATCATAGGGCTGCTAAACTAATTTTTCAAAAGCACAGATCTAAAACCTGTTAACCATTGTTCCCTACCATCTACAGTCTGAAACTCAAATTCCTACTTAGCAAAGCATATACATCCTTGCTCACCTCTACAATCTCAATTTTAGACATGTCCCACCTTAGTATACGACTTCTCCTAAAAACCCCTAGACTGCCCACCTGTAATCATTCTTCACCCTCACACCTTCTCATATATTATTTAATCTATCTGGACACAATATGCCCTTTTGTCAAACAAATGTTCCTTCTTTAACAAACCAAATGGATCATGCTCATTCCTGCTACACCTACATTTGAACAATCTAGAATGTCTGCAACTCTCTAAGCTTTCATTTCTTTATCTAGAAGGATTGTGAGGACAAAATGAGATAAGATATATAAATTCTTTAGCACAGTGCCTGAGGTAAAATAAGTGCTCAGCAAATTTAAGTTGCTATTACCTTGTGCATAGTTTTATGTATGGGGTTAACTGTATGCTCTCCTGTGGTTGGGGATTGTTGGTTGAACCTGTCTGCCTCTCTCTCTATAATGTGAGCCATAGTGGTAAGCAAGCCACACGGTAAACGCTAAATATGTGTTGGGTGACTGCAGAGACGCTGACTTCTCTGAAACATGTGCCACTACAGAACAGTCTGTCCTCCCTAGACGTGCTTGATTCTGCACTTTCCTGATACACCGTTCATCAATCAAATATGTTTCAGTTTAATTTAGTAGATTATCTTCTTCCTTATGTCTTCTAAATGTGGGCATTAGCTAAAAATCTTCATTTTTAGCTCTGCCCTTCCCCAAAGCTGACCTATTACTTGTCCCTCCAACCTGGTTTTCTTACCTTTAACCCCAAAACCATGCTTCAGTCACCCAAAGATTGATACTCTTGCAATAGTGGTTCCATTATATTTGATTACTTCATCAAAAGCCCTTAATTGACTTCATCGTCCCCATCGCCTACGGAAAAAGTCCCATTTTCTTTACACAAGTATTCAGGTTCTTGTTTCCTGCAGTCCCCACATCCAATCGCTCACCATGTCATGTATTGCTGATTTAATTGTGGTTCAGGTCTCCATCATTCCTCGTGTCATTGTGTCCACTTTTGCCCCTCTCAATCCATTCTCCATTACTAGCCAGAGTTGTGTTTCTGATTACATGACCACTTAGTGTAAAATTTTTCAATGACTCTCTACTGCCCTTGGCATGTAAATTCAAACTCTTTAGCATGGCCCCGGAGGCCTGTTGTGATCTGATTACTGTTTACTGCTCCAGCTTCATCATCAATTACTCCACCATGTTGAAAACAATTGCAGAGCTTGTGACTCAGCCAGCTCTTCTCTCACTGTTTCTGGACATTTGTATTAAGGTGGAGTCCTGTCCTCCCCTCTCCCACCTCCTCTTTGCTTGGTGAATTCCCTTATACCCTTCTGGTTTTAGGTTTTTAACAAGAAACCTTTTCTAATTCATCAACCTAGAGTTAGGTACCTCTCCAGTGTTTTTCATGTTACTCTTTTAACTTCACGTTAGCCAAACATTATACTTTTTTTTTCTTGTCTCTTTTGTCCTGGAAAGATGGCAAGTTTTGTGCAGTTAGAGGACAGTGTTTTGTTTTTTTAAGAGTTGTGTCCGTAGTTCCTAGCTCAGTGCCTCATATATAGTAGGTACTCAAGTAAATACTTATTAAATGAATAAATTCCAAGCCATTCAGGGTCTGTCTTCATTCAGCCACATTCCTTAACCCGAGCTATAGTTACACTACTTGCTTCTTCTTGCCTCTACGACTTTGTTATATCCCTAAATAAGGAATCCTTATGTCTTCCCCCACCCTGCCTAGCAACACTTCTGTGTGGGTCCTAACCATAAGTCAGGAAACACTCAAGTTCTTCTTCACCATCGAGCTTACACTGAGGCTCTTATAACTGTACCGTTCTACAAACTTCCTGTTTTGTTTATTGTAATTCACTACCAGTTAGTAAATTATACCTTGCTATGGGTTCTAACTTTATTTTTGGTGGGGGAAAGACCTCAGGTGGAGAAGGTTGAATTAATCATACTTTTCTATGAATTTCCAATTTACCGCTCAAAAAAATGGCAAGGTTCTTAAAGGTAAGAGTTGTTTGTTTATTGCTAGCATTCACAGCCCCAATACAATGCTAGGCACATAGGAAATAATAAATATTTTTATATGAATGAAATAATTTGATTTCAAATCTATCATGAAAATGTACTACCTAATAGAAAAGGCACTGCAAAATATACATAAAATAAACATAAGTGATTAAACTCTTACCAGTTGATAAAGAAGTGCTTGATCTAGGTTTAAACTAATGGCCACGTTGTGGTTGAGACCAAATGACCTATGAATCTAGATTCTAAAGTGAAAAAACTTCTTCTAACTTTAAATAGGGCATAAAACCCTTTGAAATCACTGAGACACCAGGGCCAAGAACCAGCTACACAAAGTTATAATATACTGAGATATACGCAAGTAATCTTATATTGATTACAAATAATTGATGTTCCTCAATGTGGTTTATTTAAACCAAACAAGTAAATTATTCACCAGAAGGATATAGAAGGATTCACTCCTTTCTTGTTCTCTCCTCCCTCCATCCTTCCACAAACATTTATGAATGATTATATTGGGCAAAGAGGTAAGTGCATGGTAACAAAAAATGCCCAGTGATTTCTTGCTGATGGAGTTGTATTTCTGTGCCATGAATAAAAATAGCAAGAGTAATTTGAAATGAGTTATTTGACATTAATGTTGTTTTTCAACTTAGGTGTGATTTCTTCCATTTGCAATTGTTATTAATAAAAGAACATGTTCTGAGTTTAGCATGAGTGATTCTATAGGAAATCCAATAACTCAAAAGAGGGTCTAAATTGTTCACTCTACATCTCCCAACTGTGTTAAAATAATATGGTAATTTTTCATCTTGAAATGAGGTTTTATCCATACATCTGTACCATTTGAATTCTATATAAAGATACATATGAACATGATACAACTTATTTTTCATATTTAACAAATACAACATATTTCACTTGTTTGGCCCTCATTATGAAACCCTGTGTCTCTCTCTGCTCAGAGATTACTTCTTAGTGTATACATCTCAAGTGGTCTCTATATAAATAGTCAAATTAGTGAAAACGTTCACCCCAACTCATTAACTTTACCTATATTATTAGACAAAACCATCCTGTATACTGGAGACTGTCATGTTAGTGTTCTAAGTAATTATGGTAAACTTGTCATGATTTTGGTGTAATGAAATAATGATATCATTGTACATGAGGCTGAGTTAGCAGAATTAGATCTGTTAATTCCATTTACATGAATATTTTGATTTTTGATAGTAAAGGTGACAATATTAAAATAAACATGCTTATTTATTTTTTATTATTCTGTTTAGGAGCAAACTTTATTTTTATCTCTTTTTACCCACCCATAAAGATGTCACATCCAATATCCTCCCTGATTTAAAAAACTAACATAAAACAAAAATATTTTGAGGTTAAATGTTAAATGTTCTAGAGAGATAAACCTTACGACTTCAGTTTCTTCCACAACTGTATCTCTCTTTAACCCAACTGTCTCTCGATTCTGTGATTCAAGCTCACATCGTGGGTCCAGTTTGTGAAATCAATATATAATGACAGTAGATTGTGTCATGTCACTAAATCAACACTGATGCTGAACTTCTTCAGGATTTGAGACCACTTCTTAAAGACAAGAAATAAACAAACTAAGAAAACAGCATATGGTGTTTCCATTGCAGATACAGAAGTCAGAAATTTTGCGGCTTCCATTAACTTTCAGCTTAACCTGGAATAGAGCAAGAGATATAAGGGTGTATTTTTAAAATCTGGATGACAAAACACACCCAACACTATGCAAAGAAAATAAAAGACCCAGCTAAAAAAAAGTTTATCCTTTGAGAGGTGGTAAAGCATTGAGGTTAAGGGCACAGGCCTTCAAATCACTGCCTGGTGTTAAATCCTACCTTTGTAACCTAATAACTGCTAACCTTGAGCAAGCTAGTTAATTGCATTTGTATCTCAATTGCATTTATAAAATGCATATAATATAGTACTTAACTCACAGAGTTGTTGTGATGTTTGAATGAGTTAATACTTTATCTCATAGACTATGACTCATATTAACCAAATAAATGATACTATAAACTATGACTTCCTAGAAGTTGTCAGACATATCCCAATTTTAGAGATGTTAATTGTAAAAGGGTTGATAAAAATATGGCCCACACGAGCACCTGGAACAGTGTCTGGCAAACTGCTTATGTGTATCGAATGTTAGCTGTTATTATTTGTAACGTTCAAGTAATAATCATACTAAGAATAATCAGTAAGATGTATTTGTGTTGTTTCCATTTTTCTTCTTCAGGAGAGGGATAATTGTGTCCTTCCACAAAATAAGGTCATTGGAAAGATAAATATTTCATCTGATAATATTAGCTGGCATTTTACTATTTAAAGGTGACTCAAGGGGAATGGTGGTTGGGAAAGGCCATACCTCCCAAAGCCACAAACTGCTGATGAGGACAGAGCCTTGTCTGGTGGGTGAAGGAACTGCCCCTCAGTCAAATATGAGGTCCCACCTTTCCTACTAGAAACTCCAAAATACTTTCTGGGCTCCCGTTTAAAAAATGAATGATCCATTGGAATCTTCAAGAATAACAGTTTAGAAATTCAAAAATAACAGAAAATAAGATCAACTTACTGATGCAAGCAGCTTACTCTCTTTTACTCATGAAATTGAAATTTTATGGGCTATGAATATATACATACATATGTCTTCACCTATGTATTCTCAGACTAAAAACTTGGATGACTTTAATAAAGAATAAATAAACACCTGAATATAGTAAGTTCCTAAGTCTTTTTCTTAGGTAGAAAGCAATAAATATTGTTTACTGAACAAATGAATGAAGAAATGAAACAGAAAATTAGGTGAACAAATTAAAAATAAATAAATGAAGCAGTAAACTCAAATGGAATGGCCAAAAGAGGGATGTCACATTTCAGCTAAAATGCTGACCTTGTCATCTCACCCAGAACTGGGGTCACAACAGTTTTAGACAGGAAAACATAATGCCTTACTGATTAACTCAGAAAAAAGGGGGTTCAGCTAAGTCACTGAATGGCAAAGCAAAGAGAACACACTAAAATGGAGAGATTTGTTTCCCTGTCTCACGGCATTAAGGTCAGGTGTTTCCTTTGCTAATAGCCAGTGAACCAATGAATGACACATCATTAATGGATGTCTTAAGTTATGGGAAAGAATCAGGTTTCCTAAATGAATGTTCCTTCAATTCACTAAAAGGAAGTGATCGGCAACCTAGAACTGGAAGATCTCTTATATTAAAGAGCTTCCTTTACATCTTAAAATGGGCACCGACGGTTTAGTTGAAAAGGAAAGATGACTAAACTAAAGGAAAAGAAAGTAACGTTCTTGGTGAAAAGTTGGGGCAAATCTTCACTCACCACTGGTGTGTTTCCAACTCTGGAAACAAATAGAATTCCAAAGCCCCTCAAATTAAAACAAAAGTATTATTGCAGTAAGATAGGAAATGGCAAGTGAGAAGATTCACTTGTGTAAGTTCAGTTATGTAAGCACTTATATCTGTGGCTGAAAATTTACCAAGATTTGTCTAAAAGAAAGGTTTCTTGGGTTTCTACCTGCTTAGTATTATCATAACACAGCTAGACGAAAAGCTGTGGAAACTCCCAGGGGTTGGAAAGGGATTTCTGACCTTCACATAGGATTTCTTGGTTGACTAAACATATGATATTACTGTGGGATTTTTCTCTTAACCCTTAAGTACCTGTCCCTATTGTAGACACAATAAAACTCATGAGAGCTATAACTGGGTACACAAAGCCCAATTTGTCATTCCATTTAATCACAAAACGGTTCTCATTGTGGTACATCAAGTCATGATCCCTTTGTCAACTACCTTAGCTGATAGAAAGTGAAAAATATCTTGGAGGATGCTACTTATTGCATTATAGGCTAACAGTGTTTGTCCTTCTTTGATAAAGAAACAACTTGCTTTCTGGTGTCACTGTTTCATCTTTCTCCATGTCCTGTACTGCTGATTCAAGTGTGGTGATACTTATTGACTTCAAAGAGAGCTTAATAGTGCATGGAGAAAGACAGGAAATGGTGGGAATACCTGAGAGGACTTTACAAGGTCAAGTTTCCTTTCTGAAATTTCCTTATGCACATCTCAAACCGTTTTGTCTTTCTATTTCAGGAAGCAAGGGATGTTTGACCCCTTTCTTATCCACAACGCTCACTAAAGTCATTAAAATGTTTCATTTTAATTCTGCATACAGTACAATTAATACATGGGCTCTGCTAGTCTGTGCATACAATGTATATTACCTTGCTTGGAAGCTTTCTCACCAAGGCTCTGTGGATGAAATCAGAATTTTATGCTGACTCATAGTAACTTTTTCAGATGTAAATACATTTACTAAGATGATGAAAACCAGAAACTAAGATGTTACTTTTCTTGATATAGCATAAAATTCAGTGCCATCCATGATGCTTCTTATATCATCTCCTTTCCCTGATATTACTAATGTGATCATGTTGATAATGGTAGAGAGTGAAAGGATTTGGGTTCTTGTTTTTCTTTAAGCCTTAGTATAAATCTTCTAAAAAACATATTCCATTTATATAACTGAGTATGCATACATACACAATTTCTACGTATGCCAAAACATCTTTCTGGATTTTCTGCACAGTCTATAATTAAGCATAGAAAGATACAGGTAAGTGCATGATGCATGTTTAATTAAAAGAGAAAATGCTGGTTAAGTATCAATTTGTATGACATTCAATTTACACGGAGGATTCAGAAAGCTACTCTTTCTCACGTATGTCCTTTTATATGTATGTATATATTTACACACATGTATGTTTTCACACTGAAATCATATTCTCATTTCATATGCTAGAGTTGCTGCCACATGTACTGCCCCCATCCAAGAAAATGTTGATATATATTGAAAATCCCCATGAAAAATAAAATGCTTGCATAAATTCATGTAGGGCAAATAAGAAAGCAGCCAGAACCCGACAGGCTGAGTCAATGTATAGCTTGCATATGGAAACAATGACATGATTGTTTACTCACTGGTTTAATGATATTCACTTTCTCCTAATGGCAACGGTGGAAAATGTGAGTGCCAGATGCTGCGCCCAGAGTGGAGAAGAGAGAAGAGGGGAAGGTCTAGAATAAGGAATTTATCCTGACACCAGAATGTAGTGTAACTCTTCAGTTTATTAACGCTGTTTTTTTTTTTTTTTTAGAAAAAAATACTTTGATGTCTGCAGCTTAAATTTCCATATTTTTATAACAGTTCAGCAACAAATTTACATATTTCCTGGAATCTGCAGATATAAAAGCGGTAAAACACTCCAGGCATTATTAGACAGTAGATTATAACCCATTACTATTGTTTCAATTAGCAATGTAAAAGTGACCTGCAGTGTTCAGATGACCCACTAATGGATTTAAACGCTTTCAAATATTAATGCAGTTTTTCTAAAGATGAATCCCAAACCCATTATTCCTGGAACAACTATGAGCTGAAAAGCTGGCAATGATTGTGCATTATGTGGAAAGGCTCATGGTTAATTAAATGAATACCTAGCATTACACTATTCACTTTAGTGCTACAAAATTATTTCTCATTGATTTTTACATTCTGAGTCTGTGATTCAATTTACTTCTGCAATTTGTGTTGCCGTGTCAATAAAAGAGAGCTGCTTGAAGATGGAAGCATTAGAGACTGATAAATACATTAAGATCCAATGAAAACTGCAGTTTTCCTATTGTTTTCCTTTATTGAAATATCATTTGTAGCAGCACTTTGTTATGTATTATTAATACAATTTTTGTTTGCTTCCATCTGCTCTCTTCTCCCCTTTTCTGTTCAGGAACTGGAATGCTAGCGATTGCTTGAGGGTGAGTAGCTAATTTTTCAGTAACAAGTTCTCTCACTATCAAGAACAAAAGCACCATCAACACAAATCTGTTATTTCATGTTAAATGAACTAGAAGGCCAGATTCTCCATCAAAGGCAGTGTGGGGAGTTACTGTGTGTGTGTTTTAATTTCAAGGAGTAAATGACACTCCTGTTTGTTAAACCATGAAAGCTAAAAAAATAACAAATAGTTCTAACCCCATTATCCCATTTATGCAATATAAATGTAATTTCTTATATTTATGAAGTGCACATTTTATTCAAAAACCTTGTTACACATATTATGATTGAATCTACACGAATCTTTTTGTGAGTGACCCAGACTCAGTTCTGCTGAAGTCTAAAGTTTTATGCTGAGATTTGCTTTAACAGTTTTCTTTACTCCAAAATGTTGCAAACTTCAGTGTCATAGTTCTTGGTGTCTAAAGAAATCTTAGATGTGTTATGTTCATTTGATTTAGACTCCTAACCTAAGAAGTGTTTGGTATGTACTGTAACTTTAACCTTTCCTGAGAAAGGTAGGTTTACCAGTCAAATGTAATAATCTATATCTTCTATCTAGGATCATCTTACTGGAGTTTATTTTGCCCAAACAAATTGTCTCCATGAGGATGACCATTAAAACTTCATCTCATCGCATGTTTAAAATTTTCTGCACTCTGCATTAGACCCAATGAAGAATCAAATCTCAAAAATGTGTTATGTCCATTTCTAAGGGAGTAGTCTTCCATTGTCTACACCCTCCTTACAAATCTCATTTTCAGCCATTACTTTTCGTACTGAGCTGACTTGCTGACTATTTTGAGTTTGACTGTTGATCCGATATAAAATGCACAACATGGCAAATTTGATAATGAAAATTATTTTGGAAAAAGTTTTAAGAAAAATCATTCTGTAGACATAAGAAAATTAACAAAAGAAGAATACAAATAACCAAAAAGTATAATAAAAGTAGCAATTTCCCTGTTAATCAATGAATGCTGATTTAAAACAATTAGCTCTTTTTGCCTATCATTGGCAAAGATTCAAATAAAGAATAATATTTAATATTTGTGAGGGAAAATGAATCATGCATATACCTATACCACTGGTGGGATGTACAATGATACAATTTTTCTAAAGGTAACCACCTTTACAGCCTATGTGTTTTTGAATTTTGAGAGTTTTGCATACGTATTCACTCTGAATCTGCTTTTGGGAATTTAACCTCAGGAAATAATTATGAATGTGTGCAAAGCTTTAGCTATATAAACTGTTCATCTAGACCCTATGAGCCTTAATGAGAGTGAAAAAGTTGGAAGCATCCTAAATGTCTAAAATGAGGAATTAGCTAATAAATTATGATGTATTAATACAATTGAATATCATTCAATAATTTAAAATAATATAATACTATTTAATGCTATGGATAGACATTTATAATATATCATTGATTGAATAAGACACATCACACATACACACACACAAGCAAACCCTCACAAGTGACCAAACTGTGTATAATGTATTTGATGTTTAAAGAGTTGTTAGATATAGTTTCTTCAATAATTTTGAAGATATTCCAAATGATTAGAATTATTGTTTAGAATAATTTTTTTCTTATAAAAAAGTAACTTGTGTTCATTCTAGAGTAATTTAAAATGCCTTTAAACAAAACAAAACGAAAAAAAACTAAACATCTGTACATCCACATGTAGCTATATAGGAGAAAGAGTAGACTGGAAAGATATATAACAAAATGTTGGGCTTCCCTGGTGGCACAGTGGTTACGAATCTGCCTGCCAATGCAGGGGACATGGGTTGAAGCCCTGGTCCGGGAAGATCTCACATGCCGCGGAACAACTAAGCCCGTGCACCACAACTACTGAAGCCTGCGCGCACCTAGAGCCCGTGCTCTTCAACAAGAGAAACCACCACAGTGAGAATCCTGCACACTGCAATGAAGAGTAGCCTCCGCTCACCACAACTAGAAAAAGCCCACACGCAGCAACAAAGACCCAAAGCAGCCAAAAATAAATAAATTTATTTTAAAAAAACTGTTAACAGAATTTATTTTTTAGCTATATTATGAGTGGTTTCTTGCATTTTTAACTTGTATTTTAAAATATTTCTACAAGTAACATGGATAACATTTTTAATAGTTAAAAAATATGATTGAGAATTGTCTTTTGGTAATCCTACACAGAAACCAAGTGGAAAGAAGCACTTATAACTTTTATGGAAAGAAAGATGGAATAATCAAAAGCAACCATGATAGAGAAAAAAATACTGATTCGCCTGTCAAAAAAAAACCTGGATTAGAATCCTAGCTCTCTGAGTTACCAGCTGGGGGAAGCTGGGCAACCCAACTTCTCTTAGCTTCACTTTCCTCTTAATATACTTGTATGCACCAAAGCAGCAATGGTCAAATGAGAAAAGAAAGTTCCTGCCTAACTACATCTGAATATGGAGATGTCGTGACTTCTGAGAGGGCTGAAAATGGGCTTAAATGTCACTGATCCCTTAGTCCTGTTCCAGCTCACTGGTTCATTCACTCTCTAGAGTCGTGCATATTTAAAAACCAATACGACTTTTACCTTGTGACATTTGCTCCAAAGGATATTGTCATTACAATGAAACATACCTTTTCAGAAGAGAACAGAGCAGTAAGTATTGTAGCGATGTTCATAATATTTTGGCCCCTGATAGTGAAACGTCATCCTTATTGCTGTGGCTTTTGTGTGAGCTACAAGAGTGCATGTGGTATTTCACTCACTACTGCCTTCCCTGTGTCGGCACATAGTAGGTTCATATTGTCGAACAAATACGTACAACACACTCAAAGGAGAGTTTCAAAATTTGAGAACTGCATATTTACTGAATACTTATTCACCTCTATTACTGCAAAATTGAAACAAGTAACTAAACAAATGATTATCCAACACTTTGATAATTATTTAGCTGCTAAATAAAAATTGTGTAATACTTGAAAAGAATAGTTGCTGCTTTTGGAAGCTGGGCTCATCACATTCAGTAACAAGGAAACCAACTCCTTCCTTTGTCAAAGGCCCTAACCTCCCCCAAGACAAAGTTGCACAGCCTGAAGCTGGCTCCTGGCTTGTGCCCGTCAGGCAGTCCCTGTGCTTGTGGGTGTGTTGCTGGCTGGTGCAGAGGGCCAAGCACAGGCCTCTGGGCTATGTACATGACACTCTTTCTTTCTTTCTTTTTTTTTTTTTTTTAAATTCCTCTACTTTTTTTGGTTTTTTAAAAATTTATTTATTTATTATTTTTGGGTGTGTTGGGTCTTCATTTCTGTGCGAGGGCCCTCTCCAGTCGCGGCAAGTGGGGGCCACTCCTCATCGCGGTGCGCGGGCCTCTCACCATCGCGGCCTCTCTTGCTGCAGAGCACAGACTCCAGACGCGCAGGCTCAGCAATTGTGGCTCACGGCCCTAGTTGCTCCGCGGCATGCGGGATCCTCCCAGACCAGGGCTCGAGCCCGTGTGCTCTGCACTGGCAGGCAGATTCTCAACCACTGCGCCACCAGGGAAGCCCGAACATACTTTTAAAAGCTGGTTTGGGTTCATGCCAGTTTTTAGTTTGATATATTTGCAAGAGAGGAAACCTTGGGGTCTCAGTACCTCAGTTTGTTCATCTTCAAAATGGGACTATTCACAACATGTAAATCATAAGGTAGTTATGAAGGTGAATGAGCTAATATGTGGAGAGCACTTTAAACAGTGTAGGCAGAGAGGAATCTCTCAAAGACTAGTTCCTCCTATTATCTCTACTACTGTCCTAGTCCTGGAGATTGGAATCATGTTTCAAGAGGCCTCATCTTGCAAGACTGAGCAAATGAGAGTCTTAACAAGCTAAATGGTAAAGTAAGAAAATGGTTCAGATTATTAAAGCCAGGAAGATATTTGACTAAAAATTCCTTAAGTATGGCTGCAGATATTAAGAAGGCACAATTTTACAGCTGAAAGAAGCCTTACTGGGTATTTAGTATGGTCACCTTAGTCTATCTTTCCATCAGAGGTTGCTCAGTGTTGCCCAGCCGATGCCAGTGTTAAGCCTAGTCCCTGTGCTGTGTGACCCAAACTATCTCCTATATTTGTTTTTTCGTAATGGCCTAGACAAGACTATCTTTAAATTAAAATAAAACCCCTCAAAAAAACAAAGAAAACTGTTGTACTCTTTAAGTCTTGATGCACTGAAAGAGACACAGTTCTTGCAGTATTGTATTTTACAAATTACCTTATATATTAGACTACACACACACACACACACACACACACATATGCAGCACTTCTCCCTCCTAATTGTTAACCAAAAGCTGCTGGATCTGGTTTTTACAAATACATTTTTATAGAAAAATCCAAGATTCCCATGTGCAACTATTTTCTCATTAGTGTTTTGCACAGGAATGACCAGAATGATAACAGAGCCTGCCAGGCTGAGATCCAGGGCAAAAGCTGCCTGCATGGCAGCTATGTTGTCCCTGGGTCCTAGGAAGCACTGATGGAAGATCTCATTGCTGCAGTATAAAGGGAACATGTCACTCCCATTCATTTTGAAAATAGCATATAGAGTTAAATGGTCCCAGGACTAAGGTATGTAGCTCTCAGTGCTATAGAAGGGAGCATTGTTGTCAGTAGATAGAACGTTATTCTATGCTGCAGTTCAGTCTGGTGTCACCAACTGTACCTTCAACAGGTTAACAGGGAATGCGGCCCTCTTCACATTTGGCCAAAATTCACATGATGTTAATTTTTTTTGTTTTTGCTCAGATTACTTGCACCATTACCTTGATTAATGCACAAGCAGATAATAAGATATAAATATTGAAATAACTGCAACATAGCTATCTAGGGGAGAATAGCTAAATGAAAATAGGGTGGCATTAGAAAAGAGCATTTCATAATGAAATAGACAAAGAGCACATTTTAAACATGCATTTTCTTCTAAACGTTTTCACAAATTTGATAATTATATTCATTTTATTTAAAGTTAGCTAAGATTAACTTACTGCAGGAGGAAAAAAATATATCCTCTGTACTATACTTAAAAGCTATAAAATCTAATTAGATAGTGGAAATTCAATAGAAATTATTATAGCCATAAATAATTAGAACACGATAAATACTATAGATTTTTTAAAAAATTATTGTTTAAGGTAGATAGTGCATATATTATCAAGCTACGTAGAAATTGTCTAGAGCAATATTTATTCAGAAGTAAACTAAATGAGGATGCTGAAGATTATCAAGGTCACCATAATGACATTAAACCACTGAGAGGGAGGAGAAAGATTCTGAAAACAGACTCAGTTGAATGCTCAGTGTCAGAAATCCACAAAAAACAGAATATGTGTTTGTGAAGACACATTGCATAAAAAATACTTTTTGAATGGTTATATAAATAGCTTCCTTTTTCAAAAGCAACAGGAAATACATTTTACATAATATGACCAGAAAAGAAAACTTCATTTTGTGCAAAGCCTGATATGAATTCATTTTCTTTGTTATGGCTTAACTAGCCTCTCACCTCTAATCATAACAGACTCCTTCTGGTTTAATTATGTTTCTAGTTCTAAGGATGAGTTAACCACTTACACAGGGAATTTGACTTTCATTGATCAGGGAACAAAAAAGAAGTCTATATTCTGATTAACCATTTAACTGACCACCATTTTAGCTTCTTCAGATGGTTGTCTCATAGGCATTGGAGTTAAGCACATAACATATAGACAGGATGAAAGATGACCTCTTCAGATATTGCAAAACAGCTAAAAATAGCCTTATAAATTAGTTCTTTACTAAATGCACAGTAGAGAGCCTGAGAACTGAAATGGGAGAGGACTTTCACTCCATTGAAGGAAACTGTACCTTCAGAGACCAAATGGTGAAGAAAATTACTAGAATGAGCAGGACAATTTAACCTGAAACTTGACTGTGCATCATATCCTTCTGTCCAGCTAAGAAAATCAATTCCTCAGCTTACTCTTGCAATTTTAATTGCAAGGCTGATGAAATCACAGAAAAGCAAACATGAGATTAGATTTGAAAATATGTAATTTACTTTGGCAATCAAATAACAACAAAACTATTGAAAATACAGCTTCGTTTTCACTTGTATGCTAAGCATGCATTTTTACATATTCTGAAATACTTGTGCACTACCTATAGTAAACATATTGTAGTTTTTACAGGAGGTCATTGAAAAACTAAAATTTTATTTGGTCTAAATATCAGCATTTTGGGCAGGGGCTACTGAATCTCACATTGCATTTTGTGACATTTTCCCCTATTTTGAGGCTCCAGAAAAGCAGATTTGGTACTCAATATCATTGTCTTTTTCAGATTCTTAAGATATTAAACTAAAAGCATGATGTTTGGTATGAAAGAGTTTGCTATTGGATGATCATTCTTCAGAACTGTAAATTTTGGTGTGAGCTTGAATTAGCTCTAAGGATTTACAAATACCTATTTTCAATGTTTATTCTCTAGTATAAGATTTGCTGGGCACTATTTCAAATTTCCAAGTTCTAGTGTTCAGTGATTGATAAAACATAACTTCCTATGATCACTAATATGGTGTACTTCTTAACATAACCAAAGTAACTTGCCTATCTTTAAAATGAAAAAGGCGTGGAGGAAATAGTTTAAAAACAAGGGAAGAAAACCCAAAAGATAGCAACACGTTCCTAAAAGGAATTACTTAATATTTAAAAATGAAATTATGCAAAGGCTATGGAAATCTTAAGTCCACAGTCATATACATATAGCAACCTCCTTTAAGATTACACTAAATTTCTGTGAGCTGAAATTCACTGTTGATAAGAAAAACAAAAATGTTTGACTCTATTGGACCTTACCTTTATTGGAGCTTAATATATCTGATGTAATAAATTCACACTTTTCTATGTTAAATTCATTCATACAATAGGAGCTTATCAAAAAGAATATAGACTAAAGAGTGAGTTGCATAATGAGATTTAATCTATGTAAAATATGTCCCAGAAGAAATGTCCTTTACTTTGATCATATCCCTTGAAACAAGATCCCCTGCTGGAAACCACAATAAAATGCGAGCTTGGGAAAAAACTTCTCTGGCAAGCAAGATTGCTTTTTAAAACAAAAGTCCACCAAGCCCACCAAGCCCATGATCCTGGGGTGGGCTTAATTAATGTCAATGAAATTTCAAAGCTTCCCTGAGGCTTAAAGGGGAAATAAATCTCGTTGGGTTCTCCATGACTTCCTCTCTGAGATACTCAGATTGGACACACACACATGTACATACATACACAAACCCCAGATGTGAACATGTGTGCGTATGCATACACACCATACACGCACACACACACAGTAGTTATCTATTTCATTATGAAATGCTCTTTTAAATATTTTATTTATTGCAGAGTAGGTCACACATTGCTTTACCATAATTTTTAACATGGCTCCAGAATGTCAATAGCTATATTATAATCTTATAATCAGAATGATTTAGCATATTTCTCAAAGTGGACATGGTAATATTTCTGTCTTGCTCTTGAGTTCTGTCATTGACTCATATTTTTATTGAATCCAGAGTGTTGCTCTGTCAAGTTCAACTGAAAAGACGTAACTGAGTAAAATCTCCAGTTATTTTTCATTAAAATTTTACTCTATGTTAAATAGCCCCTCACTGAACTGAAAAAGTTGAGTTTTTTTCAAGTGCATACTCCATTTCATTTTACTCAGAGTCAGTGAGATTCTGGGCCTAATTACATATCCTTCTAGCAGAAACAAATGAATACAAATGCCAATAAAATTTTTAATTTTCTTCTGTATTGGTTATATATGCAAAGACTTACCAAGAGCAGGTTCACAGATCACAGAAAATCATGTTGTCCCTGAGAAATGAATGAGGAGGCCAGAGATGAGTTTTCATTAATACCTAAATATATGGTTAATGCTGATTCACTGGCTTAAAAGCAAATAGCACGTGTATCAACATGAAACACACACACACACACACACACACACACACACACACCCCTTTCAGAACCGTTAAGCTGCTGTACCACCAGGAAACAATCATATTCACTCCTGATCCTTACACTGGAAAATTATAGTTTTTATGAAAATTGTCTCCCAGTTGTTCTTCTCCTATCTTTCCAATTATGTCAGCCACATCATTTTAAGCCTCTGAGTCACTTTAAAAGTTTGTTACAGAGACTTCAAGTTTTCTAAAGATCTCAGAAATATACCAGTGGTTTTAACAAATATGGTGTGACTGCTGTGTGGTTTCGTGTTGCCTTTGTAGTTTCTAAGACACTCTAACATTATTTAATTAGCTAAAATTTCTCCTCTCTGGAGAAATGGAAACTCAATGAAATGTCAACAATGCTGTCAGCCTGCTTCAGGCTAAACTCATTACACAAAAACTAAAGGTAAAAATAGTCCAAGGCAGAATTCTTTGTCATAATTTTGAGGCCCACACCTTATGCCAATAAAAACCATATGTGATTCTACGAAAATGCTAAATTGGGAAGAGTACTAATAAATTATCTCAACACAGGCAATAATTGATCAGTCCTGGAATAGATATTTATCTGATTAGCCAAATAAGGTATCAAGTTTCTTTGAGGATTATCTGAGTACTACATTTATTATATGATGAACCTTTGATTTTCAGTTCTGGTAAGGTGGAAAATGCTCTGTGCTTCTCTTTACTCCTAAAATGAATCTTTTTCCTCAGGAAAGAAAAAAGAATACCTTTTTCTTTTAAAGCCAAGTACAGCCAAGAACTGAACAAAAATGCCTCACTTTATCTGAATTATCATGGAGGGTTTGGGATCCATGGATTCATTACTAAAGATAATAAAATTTGGCATTTTCTATTGTCTGAGGGTTTATAAAGGCTAAATTTCTTGATTTATTTAAATAGATGATAGGAAAGAGCAAACTACAAAAACAAGTGCTATATACTGAAGGCATGTGAATTACCTCCTTCCCAAGGATAATGCAAATTAGAAGTACATAAAGCTTTGTCTGCACCTGGGATCTTTAATGAGGATAAAGAAAAATCAGACAGAGATTCTCCTGGGGAAAGAGAGGATCGTTATTTGAATAACCTGCAGTGAATTCTAATCAATGCGACGTGACTTTGAAAATGAATGTGGTCTTTCAACCCGCTGTACTTGAGCTGTAATATTAATCATAACTTCATGGTACAATAAAGCTTATGACAAATGCTTATTCAGTGGACTCAGAAAAAGACTGGCTTCGATGTGCCAAGAAAATATGGAACCATGGAAATACAAAGGCTCTGCTTTTTTCCTCCTTGCTAGCCTACTTATTGCTAGTGTATTCTGTTATCTTTCTTTGATTATCTCAGAAGAGGTTGATGCAAATTGTATGTCATAACTATAATTGTTTTTTTTTTTTTTCAAAGGTGACATTTTACACGTATCTTATTTCCTGATACGGTCTTAGGAGTGTTATTTAACATTAAATTATACCAGGAAACTGGTGTGCCAATCTGCTAAGGATGCATTAATCAGTGCAGCAAACGTCTGCAACATAGGAGGGAATTGCAGCCTTGCCCATTAGAACACTGCATTCTCTACAAGTGTATCCTGGACCTGAAGAAGGTTGAGCATCTACACAGCAGATTTCCCAGAATGCTGGGTAGAAAAGTGATGTTGATTTAATAATTTCCCAAAAAATCAGCCATCAAGTGTTTTCTACCTTAAAGAAAATGTAATTAGTTTTTGACAAGTTGACATAAAAGGCTTGTATCAGAATAACATAATGTGTTAAAGCTAAATGCTGAAGAATCACATGAGGAAGGAAGAAGATGATAAAACAAACATCTTAAAATAATTTAAATCATCTTTTGTCTGAAAGTAATTCTAGGGAAAGGGAAGGCCTGGTGTATTTGCATTGGCCTAATGGAAATAGTGTTTGGTAATCAGAGCTGTCATCTTGGTTATTGTTGTTGCTATAGTGCTCTGAAGTGAACTCCAAAGGGTGTCACTCAAACACACTGTCCAGCATGCGCCATTACTTCATGATTAAACCTTAATCTTAAGGCGAAACAGAAGTTAATTCTTCAAGTGTATATTTTCACAGGAGAGCAGTTTTTATATTTCAGGCCTGAAATAAAGGGGAATGTTAGGTGGTGCTCACAAATCTGATGGCAGTCTAAGTGGACAGATGCCCTCCAAACTTACTCTTGTTTTGCAGAATTTAAGAACCAGAAGGTCTCATGAGACATCTCATATTTCATCTACTGCTTCAATGTCACACTCAAATGATCATGGTCTCTGGGATATAATTACATGCACACACAGATAGAGGTTATATTGAATACAAATGGAATGTGTGTATATATATATATATATATGTGTGTGTATCTGTAACAAATATGGAATCTAATATGGGAGGTATATGTGTACATATATGGAATGTACAAACTCATATACATGTATGTAGGTCTAATGTAGATAAAGGGTAGAGCACTAAACTTGAAGTCATAATCACATCATGAACCCCCAAATATGGTCTTAAATAAGTGTTTTTAAGTGCCATTTAATGATCTTTTACTGAGAGTTTTATTCCCAGTCAAAAGTATTAACTGTTAATAACTATAACTTGTTAGTGTGATTTTAAAGTTTTAACCCTAATGCTGATGATGTGCAGCATTATTTGACTCTTCTATTATACTAAGAAGTTAGATGTCATATGAGATAAGCACTATTTTTATCCCCATTTAAGAGATGAGAATCCAGGGTCTTAGGGATGTTGAATTACTTTCTCAGCTTAATCCAAGTTGTAAGTGGCAGAGTCAAAAATGAAATTGATACTTCTAATGTTAACACTTCATGTTCTTTAAAAACAACTTAGGTTATAATTCACATGCCACAAAATTCATGCATTTTAAGTTTACAGTTCAGTGATTATTAGTAAATTTACTGAGTTGTGCAGCCAGCACCATAATCCAGTTTTAGAATGTATTCTTCTCCCCAGTAAGATCCATCATGCCTGTTTATAGTTAATCTCTATTCCTACCCTCAGCCCTAGGCAACCACTAATCTATTTCTGTCTCTATAGGTTTGCCTTTTCTAGACATTTCATATAAATGGAATCATGCAATATGAGGTCTTTTGTGTCTGGCTTCTTTCATTTAGCATAATGTTTTTGAGGTTCATCTATGTTGTTACCTCATGCTTTTTATAATACATTTGTCTACTCTTCATTCTGCTCACTGCTTCCGTTCTATTTTGAGCTGTTTCTATTTTGATCTCAGTTTAGAATGGGAAGAAAAGAAGAAGCACTGCAGCATAAAGGAAAGAATGCTGGGTCTGATAGGAAGAAGACCTGGGTTTGGGTCCTAAGACAAGGCAATTCTATCTCTCAAATACTTTACCTGTAAAATTTTGCTTATTGAGAAGATCAAATGAGATAAGACCTATATCAGTGTTTATAGAACCATATAAAATGATAGTTTATTATTACTGTGTTTATTACAACATCATGAGGTAAATGACTCATGTTTTTAAGATGGAATTATCTCTCTGTACTCAAGGAATTCTGAATCTGGGGTGAGAAAGGTTGAATAACATAATCTCATCAGTGATAAGGAAATCTAAGTTCCTTCAGTTCAGGTCACCAATACCTGATTATAAAGTTGACCTAAACTCAAGTTCAAGTTTAGATGCTACATGTAGTAGACTTTAATTATTCAAAACTTACAAACCGGGGCTTCCCTGGTGGCGCAGTGGTTGAGAGTCTGCCTGCCGGTGCAGGGGACACGGGTTCGAGCCCTGGTCTGGGAGGATCCCACATGCCGCGGGGCGGCTGGGCCCGTGAGCCACAGTTGCTGAGCCTGCGTGTCTGGAGCCTGTGCTCTGCAGCAAGAGAGGCCGCGAAAGTGAGAGGCCTGCGCACTGCGATGAAGAGTGGTCCCCACTTGCCACAATTAGAGAAAGCCCTGGCACAGAAACGAAGACCCAACACAGCCATAAATAAATAAATAAATATTTTAAAAAAAACAAAAAAAAAACAAAAAAAAAACTTACAAACCATTCCAAAATTCTATTTGAGGCAGCCCATAGTAGTGGTCACCCACCCTAAATTGTGGAAACGGTGTAAGAATCACATGTGTTGTCCTTTAAAAATTCAGATTCCTGGCTTTATTAGGATTGGAGCTTAAAATATTTATTTTTAACAATTCTGAGGACAATCCATTTATATTCTAAAATTTGAGAACCAAACTTGAGTGAAACAGTTCTTTGATATGTTACCCAGATTGTGGTCAACATAATAATATTTGAGCATTCCAGAGGCAGATCACAAATTCTCATGGTGCAGAGGTTGCTGTTGGCCTCCAAGATTCATTCTCCCTTGCTTCCTTTTAGTACCATCTCCCAAGAATATTAGCAGACACATGGTTGCCCAGCCTCCCTCACCACTGAGTGTAGTCATGGATTAATTTCTGGTCAGTGAGATGTGAATGGAAGTGATGTGTGCTATTTCTGGGTCATGTCTTTAAAAGAAAGTGTTTGCTTTCCATTTCTCTCTTCCTGCTTCTCACTAGCTGGACTTTCGACTGGGTAGTGGTAAGCCATCCCTGACCACATGGATAAAGCCAACACTAGGGACTGGCAAAGCAGCTGTATAGAACTTCAGGTACTGGATAATCTCATGGACTGCTTACCAGCTCAGGTTCTTAAATTACGGAAGTAAACTTTTATTTCACTTATTGATGTTTTGTTCTCTGCCAGTATCTTACCCAATACACTTGCTAAAAAAGGCACTCAATGTTAAGAAAACTCAGGCAAATAGCTTTTGAATGTCTCAATTTCTAAGGTTGTTTCTTTTCTGGACACATTTACTTCACAGAGTTAAAGACCTGGGTCTCTCTGCTCTTCTGTGCAATACGGTGTTCAATTTGAAAAGCCTGAAGATTTGATCAGAGGGGCACACCGACATAAAAGCTTGTGGAGAAGGTAGCATAGAGAATATAGTTTTGTATGGCATGGGTTTACATTTTTAGGCTAGGTAAGTTTGAGATCACAAGTATGAATGAATTGAGACCACATGACTGGTCTTCATCATATTTGATATCTCCAGAGAACCAGGCACACAGTAAGTATTCCAAACTATCTGTTGATTTATCCTCAGCAAAAGACTCCTGTGAAGGCTGGATGCTAATATGATGAAATCTGTATGCTTATTCATCAGTAATGCACACTGATAGTGAGGCAATTTCTTTAAAAGGGACATATGAGAGTTTGCAATATTAGGCAGGTGGATTCCATAATTGCAGAGTTCCTTTCAGCTTTAACACTTCATGGTTCCTTTCAGTCTTAACACTTCATGGTTCCCCAAATCCTTTGCTGATTCTCTATTAATTTAAGAATAAAGTACACAAAGATGACCAGTCCCTCCCATCAGGAAGCTTGCATGAGCCTCTTAGATAGCCTCATTCACCAGAGAGCAGAGAGCAGAAGCAAGAAGAATTACAGTGCTGCAGCCCATAGAACGAAAACCACATTCACAGAAAGACAGACAAAATGAAAACACAGAGGACTATGTACCAGATGAAAGAACAAGGTAAAACCCCGTAAAACAACTAAATGAAGTGGAGATAGGCAACCTTTCAGAAAAAGATTTCAGAACAATGATAGTGAAGATGATCCAGGACCTCGGAAAAAGAATGGAGGCAAAGACGAAGAAGATGCAAGAAATGTTTAAAAAAGACCTAGAAGAATTAAAGAACAAACACCTAGGAGAATTAAAGAACATACAAACAGAGAGATGAATAATACAATAACTGAAATGAAAAATACACTAGGAGGAATCAATAGCAGAATAACTAAGGCAGAAGAACAGATAAGTGACCTGGAAGACAGAAAAGTGGAATTCACTGATGTGGAACAGAGTAAAGAGAAAAGAATGAAAAGAAATGAAGACAGCCTAAGAGACCTCTGGGACAACATTAAACACACCAACATTCACATTATAGGGGTCCCAGAAGGAGAAGAGAGAGAGAAAGGACCCGAGAAAATATTTGAAGAGATTATAGTTGAAAACTTCCCTAACATGGGAAAGGAAATAACCACCCAAGTCTAGGAAGCACAGACTCCCAGGCAGGATAAAGCCAAGGAGAAACACGCCAAGTCACATAGTAATCAAATTGGAAAAAAAAATAAAGACAAATAAAAATTATTGAAAGCAGCAAGGGAAAAATGACAAATAACATACAAGGGAACTCCCATAAGGTTAACAGCTGAAACTGTTTCTCAGCAGAAACTCTACAAGCCAGAAGGGAGTGGCATGATATATTTAAAGTGATGAAAGGGAAGAACCTGCAACCAAGATTACTCTACCCAGCAAGGATCTCATTCAGATTCGACGGAGAAATCAAAAGCTTTACAGACAAGCAAAACCTAAGAGAATTCAGCACCACCTAACCAGCTCTACAACAAATGCTAAAGGAACTTCTATAAGTGGGAAACACAAGAGAAGAAAAGGACCTACAAAAACAAACCCAAAACAATTAAGAAAATGTTAATATGAACATACATATCGATAATTACCTTAAATGCGAATGGATTAAATGCTCCAACCAAAAGACACAGGATCACTGAATGGATACAAAAACAAGACCCATATATAAGCTGTTTACAAGAGACCGACTTCAGACCTAGGGACACATACAGACTGAAAGTGAGGGGAAGGAAAAAGGTATTCCATGCAAATGGAAATCAAAAGAAAGGTGGAGGGGGGGGAGCTTCAAGATGGCGGAAGAGTAAGACGCGGAGATCACCTTCCTCCCCACAAGTACATCAGAAATACGTCTACATGTAGATCAACTCCTACGGAACACCTACTGAATGCTGGCAGAAGACCCCAGACCTCCCAAAAGGCAAGAAACTCCCCACCTACCTGGGTAGGGCGAAAGAAAACAGAAAAAACAGAGACAAAAGAATAGGGACGGGACCTGCACCAGTGGGAGGGAGCTGTGAAGGAGGAAAGGTTTCCACACACTAGGAAGCCCCTTCATGAGTGGAGACTGTGGGTGGCAGCGGGGGGAAGCTTTGGAGACATGGAGGAGAGCACAGCAACAGGGGTGCAGAGGGCAAAGCAGAGAGACTCCCGCACAGAGGATCGGTGCCGAGCAGCACTCACCAACCCCAGAGGCTTGTCTGCTCACCCGCTGGGATGGGTGGGGGCTGGGAGCTGAGGCTACGGCTTCTGTCAGATCCCAGGGAGAGGACTGGGGTTGGCGGTGTGAACACAGCCTGAAGGGGGCTAGTGCACCAAAGCTAGCCGGGATGGAGTCCGGGAAAAAGTCTGTAGCTGACAAAGAGACAAGAGACTTTTTCTTGCCTCTTGTTTCCTTGTGCGCAAGGGGAGGGGATTAAGAGCACTGCTTAAAGGAGCTTGAGAGACGGGAGCGAGTGGCGGCTATAAGCGCGGACCCCAGAGACGGGCATGAGACACTAAGGCTGCTGCTGCCACCACCAAGAAGCCTGTGTGCAAGCACAGGTCACTGTCCACTCCTCCCCTCCCGGGAGCCTGGGCAGCCCGCCACTGCCAGGGTCCCGTGATCCAGGGACAACTTCCCCAGGAAAACGGTGCGCCTCAGGCCGGTGCAACGTCACACCGGCCTCTGCTGCCAAAGGCGTGCCCTGCATCCGTATCCCTCCCTCCCCCTGACCTGAGTGAACCAGAGCCCCCCCAATCAGCTGCTCCTTTAACACCGTCCTGTCTGAGCGAAGAACAGACGCCCACAGGCGACCTACATGCAGAGGAGGGTCCAAATCCAAAGCTGAAGACTAGGAGCTCTGCGAATAAAGAAGAGAAAGGGAAATTTCTCCCAGCAGCCTCAGGAGCAGTGAATTAAATCTCCACAAACAACTTGACGTACCCTGCATCTGTGGAATACCTGAATAGACAACGAATCATCCCAAATTGAGGAGGTGAACTTTGGGAGCAATGATATATATATATTTTTTCCCTTTTTCTTTTTTGTGAGTGTGTATGTGTATGCTTCTGTGTGGGATTTTGTCTGTATAGCTTTCATTTTTACCATTTGTCCTAGGGTTCTGTCTGTCCGTTTTTGGTTTTTTGTTCCTTTTTTTTATTACTTAAAATTTTTTTCTTAATATTTATTTTTTATTTTTTTAATTTAATAACTTTATTTTATTTTATCTTCTTCTTTTTATTTTTTATCCCTTTTATTCTGAGCCGTGTGGAGGACAGGCTCTTGGTGCTCCAGCCAGGCATCAGGGCTGTGCCTCTGAGGTGGGAGAGCCAAGTTCAGGACACTGGTCCAAAAGAGACCTCCCAGAACCACATAATATCAAATGGCAAAAATCTCCCAGAGATCTCCATCTCAATGCCAAAACCCAGCTCCACTCAATGACCAGCAAGCTACAGTGCTGGACACCCTATGCCAAACAACCAGCAAGACAGGAACACAATGCCATGCATTAGCACAGAGGCTGCCTAAAATCATAATAAGGTCACAGACACCCCAAAACACACCACCAGATGTGGACGTGCCCACCAGAAAGACAAGATCCAGCCTCATCCACCAGAATACAGGCACTAGTCCCCTCCACCAGGAAGCCTACACAACCCACTGAACCAAACTTAGCCACTGGGGACAGACACCAAAAACAACGGAAACTACAGACCTGCAGCCTGTGAAAAGGAGACCCCAAACACAGTAAGTTAAGCAAAATGAGAAGACAGAGAAACACATAGCAGATGAAGGAGCAAGGCAAAAACCCACCAGACCTAACAAATGAGGAAATAAGCAGTCTACCTGAAAAATAATTCAGAATAATGATAGTAAATTTGATCCAAAATCTTGGAAATAGAATGGAGAAAATACAAGAAAAGTTTAACAAGGACCTAGAAGAACTAAAGAGCAAACAAACAGTGATGAACAGCACAATAAATGAAATTAAAAATTCTCTAGAAGGGATCAATAGCCGAATAAATGAGGCAGAAGAACGGATAAGTGACCTGAATGGTAAAATAGTGCAAATAGCTACTGCAGAGCAGGATAAGGAAAAAAGAATGAGAAGAAGAATTGAGGACAGTCTCAGAGACCTGTGGGACAACATTAGACACACAAACATTCAAATTACAGGAATCCCAGAAGAAGAAGAGAAAAAGAAAGGGACTGAGAAAATATTTGAAGAGATTATAGTGGAAAACTTCCCTAATATGGGAAAGGAAATAGTTAATGAAGTTCAGGAAGCACAGAGGGTCCCATACAAGATAAATCCAAGGATAAACACACCAAGACACATATTAATCAAGCTATCAAAAATTAAATACAAAGAACAAATATTACAAACAGCAAGGGAAAAAAAAGCAAATAACATATAAGGGAATCCCCATAAGGTTAACAGCTGATCTTTCAGCAGAAACTCTGCAAACCAGAAGGGTGTGCCAGGACATATTTAAAGTGATGAAGGAGAAAAATCTAGAACCAAGATTACTCTACCCAGCAAGGATCACATTCAGATTTGACAGAGAAATTAAAACCTTTACAGACAAGCAAAAGCTAAGATACTTCTGCACCACCAAACCAGCTTCAAAACAAATGCTCAAGGAACTTCTCTAGGCAGGAAAAACAACAAAAGGAAAAGACCTACAATAATAAACCCAAAACAATTAAGAAAATGGTAATAGGAACATACATATCGATAATTACCTTAAAGGTAAATGGATTAAATGCTCCAAGCAAAAGACATAGACTGGCTGAATGGATACAAAAACAAGACCCATATATATGCTGTCTACAAGAGACCCACTTCAGACCTAGGGAAACATACAGAACGAAAATGAGGGGAGGGAAAAAGATATTCCATGCAAATGGAAATCAAAAGAAAGCTGGAGTAGCAATTCTTAAACCAGGCAAGATAGACTTTAAAACAAAGACTATTACAAGAGACAAAGAAGGACACTACATAATGATCAAGGGATTATTCCAAGAAGAAGATATAACAATTGTAAATATTTATGCACCCAACATAGGAGCACCTCAATACATAAGGCAAATAATAACAGCCATAAAAGGGGAAATCGACAGTAACATAATCATAGTAGGGGACTTTAACACACCACTTTCACCAGTGGACACATCATCCAAAATCAAAATAAATAAGGAAACACAAGCTTTAAATGATACATTAAACAAGATGCACTTAATTGATATTTATAGGACATTCCATCCAAAAACAACAGAATAAATTTTCTTCTCAAGTACTCATGGAACATTCTCCAGGATAGATCATATTTTGGGTCACAAATCAAGCTTTGGTAAATTTAAGAAAATTGAAACTGTATCAAGTATCTTTTCTGATGACAATGCTTTGAGACTAGATATCAATTATAGGAAAAAATATGTAAGAAATAGAAACACATGGAGGCTAAACAGCACACTACTAAATAACCAAGAGATCACTGAAGAAATCAAAAAGGAAATCAAAAAATACCTAGAAAAAAATGACAATGAAAACACGACGACCCAAAACTGATGGGATGCAGCAAAAGCAGTTCTAAGAGGGAAGTTTATAGGAATACAATCCTACCTTAAGAAACAAGGAACATCTCAAACAACCTAAACTTACACCTAAAACAATTAGAGAAAGAAGAACAAAAAAACCCAAAAGTTAGCAGGAGGAACGAAATCATAAAGATCAGATCAGAAATAAATGAAAAAGAAAAGAAGGAAATGATAGCAAAGATCGATAAAACTAAAAGCTGGTTCTTTGAGAAGATAAACCAAATTGATAAACCATTAGCCAGACTCATCAAGAAAAAAAGAGAGAAGACTTAAATCAATACAATTAGAAATGAAAAAGGAGAAGTAACTGACACTGCAGAAATACAAAGGATCATGAGAGATTACTATAAGCAACTATATGCCAATAAAATGGACAACCTGGAAAAAATGTACAAATTCTTAGAAATGCACAACCTTCCGAGACTGAACCAGGAAAAAATAGAAAATATGAACAGACAAATCACGAGCACTGAAATTGAAACTGTGATTAAAAAACTTCCAACAAACAAATGCCCAGGACCAGATGGCTTCACAGGCAACTTTTATCAAACATTTAGAGAAGAGCTACCACCTATCCTTCTCAAACTCTTCCAAAATATAGCAGAGGGAGGAAAACTCCCAAAATCATTCTACGAGGCCACCATCACCCTGATACCAAAACCAGACAAAGATGTCACAAAGAAAGAAAACTACAGGCCAATACCACTGATGAACATAGATGCAAAAATCCTCAACAAAATACTAGCAAACAGAATCTAATAGCACATTAAAAGGATCATACACTATGATCAAGTGGCATTTATCCCAGGAATGCAAGGATTCTTCAATATATGCAAATCAATCAACATGATACACCATATTAAAATATTGAAGGAGAAAAACCATATGGTCATCTCAATAGATGCAGAGAAAGCTTTCGGCAAAATTCAACACGAATTTATGATAAAAACCCTCCAGAAAGTAAGCATAGAGGGAACTTTCCTCAACATACTAAAGGCCATATATGACAAACCCACAGCCAGCATTATCCTTAATGGTGAAAAACTGAAACCATTTCCACTAAGATCAGGAACAAGACAAGGTTGCCCACTCTCACCACTATTATTCAACATAGTTTCAGAAGTTTTAGCCACAGCAATCAGAGAAGAAAAAGAAATAAAAGGAAGCCAAATTGGAAAAGAAGAAGTAAAGCTGTCACTGTGTGCAGATGACATGATACTATACATAGAGAACCCTAAAGATGCTACCAAAAAACTCCTAGAGCTAATCAATGAATTTGGTAAAGTAGCAGGATACAAAATTAATGCACAGAAATCTCTTGCATTCCTATACACTAATGATGAAAAATCTGAAAGTGAAATTAAGAAAACACTCCCATTTACCATTGAAACAAAAAGAATAAAATATTTAGGGATAAACCTACCTAAGGAGACAAAAGACTTGTATGCAGAAAATTATATGACACTGATGAAAGAAATTAAGGATGATTCAAATAGATGGAGAGATATACCATGTTCTTGGATTGGAAGATAAACACTGTGAAAATAATTCTACTACCCAAAGCAATCTACAGATACAATGCAATCCCTATCAAACTACCACTGGCATTTTTCACATAACTAGAACAAAAAATTTCACAATTTGTATGGAAACACAAAAGACCCCAAATAGCCAAAGCAATCTTGAGAAAGAAAAACAGAGCTGCAGGAATCAGGCTCCCTGACTTCAGACTATACTGCAAAGCTACAGTAATCAAGAGAGTATGGTACTGGCACAGAAACAGAAATATAGATCAATGAAACAGGATAGAAAGCCCAGAGATAAATCCATGCACATATGGTCACCTTATCTTTGATAAAGGAGGCAAGAATGTACAGTGCAGAACAGACAGCCTCTTCAATAAGTGGTGCTGTGAAAACTGGATAGCTACATGTAAAAGAATGAAATTAGAACACTCCCTAATACCATATAGAAAAATAAACTCAAAATTGATTAAAAACCTAAAAGTAAGACCAGACACTATAAAACTCTTAGAGGAAAAAATAGGAAGAACTCTCTTTGAGATAAATCACAGCAAGATCTTTTTTGAACCACCTCCTAGAGTAATGGAAATAAAAACAAAAATAAACAAATGGGACCTAATTAAAGTTAAAAGCTTTTGCACAGCAAAGGAAACTATAAACAAGATGAAAAGCCCCTCAGAATGGGAGAAAATATTTGCAAACGAATCAAAGGACAAAGGATTGATATCCAAAATATATAACCAGCTCATGCAGCTCAATATTACAAAAAACAAATAACCCAATCATAAAATGGGCAGAAGACCTAAATAGACATTTTTCCAAAGAAGACATTCAGATGGCCAAGAGCCACATGAAAAGCTGCTCAACATCACTAAGTATTAGTGAAATGCAAATCAAAACTACAATGAGGCATCACCTCACAATGGTTAGAATGGGCATCATCAGAAAATCTGCAAACAACAAATGCTGGAGAGGGTGTGGAGAAAAGGGAACCCTCTTGCACTGTTGGTGGGAATGTAAATTGATACAGCCACTATGGAAAACAGTACGGAGGTTCCTTAAAAATCTAAAAATAGAATTACCATATGACCCAACAATCCCACTAGTGGGCATATACCCAGAGAAAACCATAATTCAAAAAGACACATGCACCCCAATGTTCATTGCAGCACTATTTACAATAGCCAGGTCATGGAAGCATCCTAAATGCCCATCGACAGATGAATGGATAAAGAAGAGGTGGTTCATATATACAATGGGATATTACTCAGCCATAAAAAGAATGAAATTAGGCCATTTGTAGAGACGTGGATGGACCTAGAGACTGTCATACAGAGTGAAGTAAGTCAGAAGGAGAAAAACAAATAGTGTATATTAACACATATATTTGGAATCTAGAAAAATGGTACAGATGAACGGGTTTGCAAGGCAGAAGTAGAGACACAGATGTAGAGAACAAACATATGGACACCAAGCGGGGAAAGCGGCGGGGGGTGGGGGTGGTGGTGTGATGAATTGGGAGATTGGGATTGACATGTATACACTGATGTGTATAAAATGGATGACTAATAAGTACCTGCTGTATAAACATAAATAAATAAAATTCAAAAAAAATGTACACAAAGATTCAACACCATAAATGTACTCTTTCCAGCTTTCTCTCTCTCCACACTTGCCCTGAATTGTCCCTGTATTTTCCTGACCTTACATTCTGCTCCACCTGTTCCCTCTGCTTGGGGACATATCTACCTATCAAATGCCCATCCACTCTGCATGAGTGAATGCCCTTCAGTGTAATGTGAATACACAGATCCCCTGATGGCAGGGGAGGTAAACAGCCTTGACAGCTCCTGGATATCAGTCTAATAGATTTTGAATGATGTTCTCTCACTGAAGAGACTCTATACAGCACAACTTCAAGTCAGAAACCAGAGGACTGAAGATGCCTACTGATCAAGAAAAGTTATCCCATATTCTGGGCCCGTGATGCCTACTCCAGGTGGACTAAGATAAGAGTTGATTCCCAGGCATAGCCCTTTCCTGATAGGTGCTTCCATTTATGAAGTCCTATGGGTGAGCTATCACCAAAATACCTTCTGAATGCTTCCTCTCATCATCTCCACTGTATCTGGGTACCACCTACACTTCCCCAACCTCTACCATCTTAGTCCTAGCCACCATCAGCTCCTACCCGAATTTATCTGAACTACTGCAGCAGCCTCCCTGCTAGTCCCTCTTCTTCCATTATAATCCCCCAGCCCAGTTAATTCCACACAAAAGAATCAGAATAATTAAAACCTACTTATGGCTTCCCATTGCACTGATCATGAATCTAATGATAACTCTCATGATCTAGCTTCTGCCAGTTTCTCTGATTTCATCTTATACTTCCCTCCCTCTGCCCACTATCCTCCAGCCACACTGGCCTGTTCCTCATCATTGCAAGCTCTCTTTTTTTGTGGACTTCGCACTCACAGTATCTTCTGCTGGGAACACATTCCTCTTGCAGCTTCACCTGGTTGGTCACTTCTCAGCAAACAAGGCTCAACTCAAAGGTCACCTCTCAGAGAACTTCCCTGGCCCTGCTAGCTAATGCTCCTCTCTCTCACCATATCAGACCATTTTCTTCAGACCACTTAACCTTATTTGAAATTAATTTATTTTAATTGAGCACATCATTAGATATCAAGAAATTGCTGTTAAATGAATGAATTTAGCATAGTGATTAAGACTCAAGCTCTGGAGCCAGTCTTCTTGAGTGAGTCTCAGCTCTGACATTTGGCGTCTATGTGTCTGTGGGCAAGACACTTATTCTTTTTGTGACTCAGTTTCCTCATCTGTAAAATGGGGATACTAATAGCACCTACTTTATAAAGCTGTTGTCAAGATTAAATAATTTCATGCATGCGATAGAGAGGAACAGTACATATGTGGAACATCACATCCACTCAGAAAAGTCAGCTCACAATTTAAAGAATTACATTTAAATTTCTAACCATGATTCAAGCTGAAAAAACATTTCAGTAACTACATAAGTTTATAAAGTGCTTAAGGTTTTAGGTGGAACCAAAACACTCAGTGATCATTATATGTAAAATTTTAGGCCCCTGAATTGTTAACACAAGCTGTTGTTCAGGATTCTAACTTTTTCTTCATTAATTCATTCATTTATCCAAAAAAATTTTACAGAATTATTATATGTAATAGTTTGCGCTAGGTTCTAAAATGGATGGATTGCCCATAGACTTGAGAACAGATGTAAACAGCATTTACAGTACAATGAATGGCAAAAGCTATGAATCCAGAACCATGGGAACACTGAAGAGGGAGCATGGAGAAAGAAGCACCTATCCCAACTCTCCTTGGGAGTGGGGATGGGTGGCCAGGAAATGTTCGTGACCCTTGCAAGGTAGGCTCTAGCCTTGGGCTGCTTGATATTTTGTGAGCACCTGTGGATTCCCCACTGTGGGCAATAACACAACACAGGGAATATGCAGTCACTTCATGAGTGCATAACCAGGAAAGAATGCAGGGACGTTTGTTCTACCCAGCAGCATGTGAATAAATATGCCACACATATGTATTTACACAAATGCAGAATTATAAGCTTGCTCCAGAGAGGGAAGGAGAAGAGTGTTGAAACCTGATGGCATATCAAGCATTTCCTGAGGGATGTTGTCTGTCAGTCTGTTTGTGCTGGTGGATTGGAAATCACATGTGGCTTTCAGTTGTAGAGAAGAAAAAGTATTTGCATATAAAAATGGGATTTTTTTTTTTTTAATGCTTAACACGAGCCACTTAAGCAATCATATAATATTTCTGGGCAAGTATTTGAGCACAAGTTTCTGGAAGAGCCTCTGAAGGCCATCTTCTTGGATTTCCCTTTCTTTCCTGGCCCTGGCCCTCTGTCAGGGATGGGGTTTGTTCTAGCTGAACATCCCCTTCCCATTTCCCTATTGCAGGGAGATGATAAGAGTATGAAATGTATTTTTACTGCTTTCCTTTTAATGAATGCCGAATCTTCCTTCAAGAAAGGTGCATAGGAAGCTAAATTCTAAGATTCATTCCATGAATAAAAAGCTCTGAAGTTGATTTTTTAAATGGGGGGTGGGGGATATGTGAAAAGGGCACTAAAATAGTGTAATGGGAAAAGCCAGATTCACTGTTTATCCAAACCTGTCCTAACTGAAAAGTAAATAAAGCTTCAGAAGAGGAAATGATCCAGCAATTTGACTGAGTGTATTAGTTTTGGAGACAATTAGACCTAGATCTGAAGGCTGCCCCCGCTATGTACTAATTGTGTTACCTCAGTGGCACAACCTGTCAGGAGTCCTCAGTACTCATCCTCTTCTCTTCCTGGACACATAGCCAGATCCCATTTCCCAGGCTCCCTTGCACTTAGGTGGGGGTCACATGACTGAGATCTTCCCAGTGATGACCTCTACCCTGCCTCATGGCCTAACTACATTGGAATGCAAATGAGATAAAAATGAAGTTTTGAGGTTGATGTAGCAGCTAATCTACTCTTCCACATTTAATAAGATGACTAACCTCTGCTTTAGTTTCACCTGTAAAGTGGGGCTAGCACACCTACCTTTTCAGGTTGATATGAGGACCCTCCGGTGGTTCCTTTTACTTGTCTTCCAGTTACTTTCCTCGTCTTTCATGTACTTATATTTTTCCTCATTACAGTAAAAAGAAAATATTCTAGTTCTCATTCTCTGATACAAATTCTGCATGCTAGTTAGAGAAAAATTGTAGAAAAAGAACCAAGACTCTAAATAAGCCATTCCTAGGATGGTGTGACAAACTGCTGTGCATTCTTAATTCACTGTAAGATAGATGCTGGGACCTTTGGGGTTACCCTCTGAGCAGAGTCACATTAACAGAAAAAACCTTAAAGAGGACTCTAGAAACTCTGAAGGTTGATATTGGTCCTTACTACTCTTCTCAAAGGGGATGCCATAGGGATTTTACACAAGCATGCTGAACAAAGTATCTTAGAAATACTTTCTAGACATCAGACTCTCTCCTCCAGTTTCACACTCATGGTAACTACTAAAAACCTCCCCCATAGCTCGTCTACTTGGTTTCCTTTCCATCAGAGTCATCATCACCTTCACTCTCTCCTCCTGCTCATTGCTGTCTCCCTGCTGGAGAAAAGTGATGGAATTCCTGACCCCACCCACTGCCAGAACAGTGCACACACTGACACGAGCCTCAGGCCCTGCCTCCTACTTCTTGGAGGAAGGTGCACACCCCTTGCAAGTGTGGTTCTAATTTCCTCCAACAGCTTCTCTTGTAAACCATGCTCATAGAACGTTTTCAGTGAATAAAGTTCTCCACCTTGTTATATGATTTGACCTAATAACAACTTATGTGATCCGAGAAGGGAAAAATCAGAATAGGAATATTCAAATCTTCATTCTGACAATAAGCAGAATGAATAGGTTTCCATAGTCAAAGCAAAGCTGAGAATTCATTACAAGAGAAAGAATGACCAATGAAGCTGGCCTGGGAGGCTTAGGTGAAGAACGCTAATCCTTGACCTCTCTGAGGCGTGGGCAGTGCCGCAGGTGGGGAGGAATAGTGCAGTCCAGATGTGCTCTGATTTAATTCATACAGGGAGAAGCCTCTCTTGTTAATAACACCCCTTACTTCTGGCTTCTCATTATTATTATTTCCTAACAATGGTACCTGAAACAGCCACATTTATTATATAATAATATAATATACCTTTATATTAATATATAAGGATAAGCACTGTGAAAATGCCATTTTATCTATGAGAGGTAAATATAACAATGACTGATATTACCTCAGACTAACCTTCAGGCATATTTATTTAGTCAGTGAGGGCTTGGGACCCTGGGTGACTAAACTCAGTGGAAAATAGGATGAACAAACAACTTGGGGCCCTCATGGAGTAGGCAGCCAGGAGTGACCCAACATTCTGCAATCTTTCATACCACCGAACTCAGGGTTGTTAAGAATTGTGAAGAGTCTGAGATTTTGCCCTACTTGTAAGCTATCAAGAGACATGTGATTCCTGAGTGAGAGACAAAGGACCTTTTGACTCATGGAACAGCAGGAGCTGTTGGGTTTGCATTGTTTCTTCTTGTCACCCAGGTCTCATGGGGACAATACACATGCAAGTGGGTTTTGGTCATATCGGAGTGACCCTGAAGTTAGCAAATTCCAATCTTCTGTAATAAGTTGTAAGCAAACCTGTCTAAACTTTGCCCCAGAGGAGATATTATGTTTATTATCCTGGACAGCAGACAAATCTGTTCTCTTCTCTGGAGTGAGACACTAGCTGTACCCTTCAAAGCTGTTCACTGACATCCTTGAAAAGATAGCCTAGAACAAAAGATGGTCAATATTTCTGTTTGCCAGATGTGCAGAAATTCCAGAGATCCATGGAGAATTATTTCCTAACAATGGTGGCAATGTGTACTAGAAACAAGGCACATGGAGAGTAGGTGAATCAACCTCTGGCCAAATCCAGCTCCACCATTATTATTTAGCATCTTTCAAGGAAATTACTTAAATTCCCAGAATTTCAGTTTCCTCATCTATGAAATAGAGAGGATATTATCTATCATGTAGAGATACTATAAGAATTAAATAAGTTTGTCTGCAAAGTACATGGTAACTATGATTACATATGTATATTAAACAGGTAATGTATAATATTATACTCTAAATTTTAAATATAATGCCATATATTACTTTATTTTGCACTTCTTATTAACATAGATTACATTTTTGTTTTGGCTAATAAATCTAGTTAGCTTTGACCTGTTATTTAACTTGTTTATATTGAACCCCATAAAGACCCCTGGACAAGAAGACAGGGTACCTGGGTTCCAAGTACACCACAAACCAGCTGTATAGCTTCAGTGAGTCACTGAAGCTCATTGGTTAAAGGAGGAGTTTGGACAAAAATGAATGCCAGGCCTGAGCAATGGGTAGTGACTGCCTGGAGAGTGGTGCTGAGAAAAATTGTGAGCCAGTAACTAGGCTCAGTGGGGAAGCATGCCCACGATGAGCTACCATATCTTCAATGTGTAGCCACATCTTTGAGGTGCAGGCCTGGGCTGGAGGGGGTGGAAATGTGGTAGCATCCTTGCCTTTGCTTTGTATCTAACAGTTGCTAAGTTACTACATGTTGATTCATTAAGTGATGAATTGAATAACAAAGTTTCTGGAATTCAGTGTCAAGGATGAAAAACGTGGAGCCATGAATGATGGTCAGGGGAGGAGAGTGGCAAAGAACCACTTTACAATTTCATTTTGGGACGAGGAGAGGTCTTTTTTTAGTTAGGTCATGACCTCTAAGCCAGGTTAAGTACTTGTGGAAATTCCCAACTGTTATCAAGCTGTATGTGGAGCCCAGCCGGCTTTATTTCAAATGACCTGGTATGTTGATGCTGCCTCTGGTTTCTCCTGGGTTCCAAATTACTGCTATGAAACAGCTGCTCAAGCCGTTTAATGGCCACAATTAAACTGTCCCAGAGGCTGACCTTTAGACATGGCAGTGGTTAATTGAGCCAAATGTCCTGGGGTCTGCCATCTTTGGCAAAGCTTTGCAAGTCCAATGTGGCTCGATCTTTTGTTTGGTTTCCCAGTATATCTTTCAAGGGGAAATCTTACTTCCAATCATACTAGTAGAAATGGCAAAAACCTAGGGATGAGACAAGACTGCTGAGGAAGTTCCAAGGTCTTTGTAACAAAAAAAATCTTGGAAATGGCAAGTTTGAATTTCTCTCAAAATTATCTGGCCTTATTAAATCCTTTAATGAGTAGAACCAAGCTTTTGCTGGAAAAAGGGAGAGAATTAGTGACTAGAACTTAGTGTTTTCATCAATAATTCAATTAACATTCAATTAATATTGAATGAATGACCAATAAATAGCAGAGTGCTTCAGATATGAGGAGATAGCCTTGGAAAATGGGCTAGAATGTCAGTCCATAAGAACAAAGATAGTTTTTTTTTGGTTCACTGCATTTCCCAAATGCCTAGAATGCTTCCTCATGTATAATTGATGATCAGTTAATAATTTTTGAATAAATGAGTGGACAAAAGCTCTACCTTCATTGAGCTCACAATCTAGTAAGTACATGAACAAGATGTTTATCGTTCGTGATGAGTTCTGTGAAGGAAAGAAGTGTTATGATGTCATGTGATAGAGACTGAACTGGGAGGGCAGGTGGTGAGAGATTCAGGAAAGCCTCTCTGAAAGTTGTATTTGAGCTGAGAGACACATGACAAGGAGGACCCCTCTGTGAGAAGACTGTGGTGTTGGAGAGGAGATTTCCAAGCAGACAACAGCCATAGGTAAAGTCCCTGAGGAAGGAAATACATGTGTGTTACAGAAACAGGAGGGTGAATGTGAAGAGAGACTATTAGCGAGGTCGGGAGTGGTGAAAGATTTAATCTCAGTGGCGGGAAGGAGCACATGAAATAGAGTATCCTAATCATGTTAGGTTGTACTTGATGTATTAGTCTGCCAGGGCTGTGAACAACTTACATCAAACCAGATGGCTTAAAACAACAGAAATCCATTTTCTCACAGTTCTGGAGGCCAGAAGTCTGAAATCAAGGTGTTGGCAGGGTTGGTTCATTCTGGAGGCTCTGAGGGAAAATCTGTCCTGTACCTCTGTCCTAGCCTCTAGTGGCTTTTGGTAATCCTTGGTGTCCTTTGCTTTGCACACACATCACTCCAGTCTCTGCCTCTATCTTCATACAGTCTTCTCCATGTTTCTTCTCTCTCTGTCTTCTCCTCATCTTGTAGGATATTTGTCATTGGATTTATGGTCCACCTGGATAATCAGATAATCTAGGATGATCTCATCTAGATATTCTTAACTTAGTTACATCTACAAAGACCTTTCTTCCAAATAAATTTATATTCACAAGTTCTCAGGAGACATATTTTGTGGGAGGGGAGCACCATTCAACCTGCTACACTCTATTTGCAATGGAAAGCCATTAGAGAGTGTTATGCAGAGGAGTGACAAAAGATTTATACCTTTCTGGGTGAGAAGGCTAGAAGATCCTGGCAGTGAAAGGTGAGGTGCTTGGAGATTGTCCCTTCTATGTGGAAGCAGGAGTGGCTGGAAAGTCTGAGTTGAGAGCTGGGCCAGGGTGTTAGTGTCAAGGCAATGTGAGAGACATGTCTGGGTTGAAATGGGGGCAGTGGCACCCAGGCAGCATCTCAGGCCCAGATATAGCTGGTCTAACATTACACAGATGTCAGGTCTTTGGCTGGAAATCAGTCAGGCCTTCTTCTTTTTATGTTCCTTATTGCCCCACTCATGGGCCCCAGCAGGCCTCCTTTTCCTCTGGGTGAGGTTGCACTGAGCACTCAAACTTGCTGCTTTTCTGCCCCACACATATTAGGGCCTGCCCCTTCCTACACCGAATTTCCATCAATCTCAATGCTCCACCACAAAAGACTGTAGAACTCTGGCTTCTTTTTGTACCACATTACCCTTCTGGTAGGCTTTGGAGTCTCCTGTGTTCATTGCCTGTCTGCCACAAGCTGAGATTGCCATAGACAGGATAAAAGGCTCCCCCCTTTTTTCTAACTAAAAATTAGATCTTGGCTAGGAGTTTTTACTTTCCCCCTGTGGCAGCATTTCCAATAATACCCATGGGTAGCTTTCTTCAGAAGAGGAAGGAAAAAAAACCCTTACCCATTAAGTAAATAGTAGGGACCAAAACTTGTCTTTCACAATTTGCAAGCCTTTTCCAGAGACATGGAAACAAAGGTGGGATTTATAACTGGGAATTAAATGTGGAATTGAAGCATTTATTTTCTTTCTTTTTTTAAATAGAAGTTCTATATTTTAATATAGTCTAACTTACTTATTTTTTTATGCTTAGTATTATTTTGGGGTCCTGTTTAAGAATTTTACCTACTCCAAGGACACAAAGATATTCTGTTTTTGTACAGTTTTGAAAGTTAGGTTTTCCTTCCAGTTTAATTGAGATATAATTGACATACAGCACTGTATGAGTTTAAGGTGTACAGCATAATGGTTTGACTTAATACATCATGAAATGATTACTACAATAAGTTTAGTTAGCATTCATCATCTCAAATAAATATCAAAAAAAAAAAAAACAAAGTAAAAGAAAAAAAATGTGTTTTTCTTGTGATGAGAACTCTTAGGATCTCCTCCCTTAACAACTTTCACATACACCACATAGCAGTGTCTGAAATAGTTTTCTTTGGAAGCCTAAATTGAAAAGTCTTAGGTAGGGCTACTGAGACTGACTCCTTGTCAGTCCAGCTGTGTAATTTGTGGGAGAGAAAGAGCAACCTTTTGTGGTGTAGCAAGAGTCTCAGTGCTCTGGGGAAATATGGACTTTTTCTGAAATTATGATTTTCCCTATTTGCAGATTCCTTACATGGTGCAGAGGAGTCCTCAAATGATGAGTACTTTTGTTTTAACTCTTTTTCAGTTGCAAGTAATAGAAAAAACTAGTCAAATAAGGAATTTAATGAGTAATGTAATTGTAGAGCTGAAGCAGTACAAGGTCCCAGGTGCTCAAACACGGGGTCTGGAATATAATTTCTTTCTGTTAGTTTCACTCTCTCTATGCCGATCATACTTGGACAATTCTCACTTCATGGTGACAACCAGGACACCAGACCTCCCACTCCACAGCAGTGTCATTCCTTCAGACTGACTCATCCTGGACCATTACTTCTGTCTAGAGGATGGCAGTGTTGACTGGCTGGGCTAGAGTCTCCCGGCCTCCCCTGGAGCTGTGAGTGATGTCAGCACTGTAGGAAATGCATAGACTAAGAGGCAGGAAGAGTGATTTCTCAGAAGGAAATCTGGGTGCTGTTAATAGAATGAGGGAATGAAAATGATGAAGCAAAATACCAACAATAGCAGCAGGCAAGTGTCCATTCACTAGCTGGGTGACCTTGGGCAAACTGTCCAGACCTTGTTCCTGTTTCTTCATCTCTAAAGTGGACATAATGATATGTGTACCTTCTTTGCAGAGTAATTAAGAAGATTAAGTAAGTCAATAACTATGAAGCACATAGAACAGTGTTTGGCCACATCTGCATTAGCTTTATTATTCACTTATTTATTTTTAATGGGAACATTGTCCCTGCTGAGTTTTACATAGACAAAAGTCAAGCTATTTATTTTATTGAGCAGATCTGAGCCAGAAAGATATTGGAATTCGTATCGATGTACACAGAACTAGGGAGCAAACAGAAATTTCAAAAGGGAGATGAAATATATCCTGATTCCTACCACTTATTACCATGTCCATTGCTGCCCCCTTTTTCAAACCACATAATCACTCAGTGGATTTCTGAAGCATCCTCTTCTCTGATCTCCTGGCTCTGCTCTTAACTCCTCACAGTCCAATCCCCACATCACAGACCAAGTAATATTTCTAAGGTATATATCTCTAGCTGAGTATCTTCCAGTGGTTCCCCAATAGAAACCAGAATGCAGGAACCTCAGTTCCTAACTTGCATGGCCTGGCCCATTTCTACCTCTATAACACTGCTTTGCTGTGCCCACGGTCCTTCACTTTGCAGCCTCCTTCTGTGTCTCACATGTGCCAAGCTCATTCTCATCTCTTTTTAAAATGCTCTTTCCTTAGATCTTCAAGTGACTGTTTCTGTACCACCATTCTGATCTCAAACTGAATGCCAGCTCCATGAAGATACTTTCCTGATCAGCAAAGTATTTTTCCTCCCTGCTTCAGTAATTGTCTATATTATTTTACTTCTTCTGTACCTCTTAATATTTGAATTTGTCTTATTTGCTTTTTGAATCCTTCTTCCAGAACAAAATTTTTGAAGAGGTGAAAAGGTAGTGAAGAATTACCTAAGACAGGTATAGAGAATGAGCTTCATGTTTGGGGCTGCTTTCCTGGGACATTTGCTCATACCTGAGAAGCCAGCTGAGAGTTTGAGAGGTTCAACAAAAACTCTGCCAGTCTGTGAGTCACAGAAACAGAGAGAATCCCCTTGCTTTGTGTTGGAGTTCTGAAGACTACACAACAGGAGTAAGTGTGAAATGGAAAAGACAACAGTTCAGCTTTAAGACATCTTTATCACTGAAATTGAATTGAGGTCATTGTTAGTGCCTCTAAGTGTTCTGTAGACACAAATGTAAATCTGATCTAGAGAAAGATATTATCCTAGGCTTCAAAATATTTCTCTGAACAATTTTTTTGAATACAATTTCAATCATCAATAAAAAGTAACCAGGGACATAAAGAGACATGATAACAAGAATGAAAATCAATAAGGAAAAACAGACAATAGGAAAAGATTCACAAGAGTTCCAGATATCTGAGTATGAGACACAAATTTTAAAATAACTTTTCTATGTTCAAAGACATAAGAAAAGATTAAAAACTTCACTAGAGAATGGGAAACTATTAAAAAAAGAAACAAAACTAAAAATTAAAGTACTTAAAATTAAGAATTCAATGATTAGATTTAACAGCAGATTCAGCTAGAGGGAGAATTAGTGGACTGGAATATATGGCAGAAGAAAATGAGAGAAAAATGGAAGGAAAATACAATGACAAAAGTAAGAAGCATAGAGGTTTAACTGAGTAGGCGTAATATAATGCAGATGGAAGTCCCTGGAAGAGAGGAAATATAATAGACCAACACTTCTCACCTTAATTACTGGGTCTCTCTGCTGTCAGGTTGGTTCCTACTTCCATCCATAACACTGCCAGAGTGAGGAATTTAAAGTAATACCTTAGTGTTTAAGAATATTGATTTTAAATTTTGTCTTCATCGCTAATTAAATGTATAACTTTGGTCAGGATCTTTAATCTCTTTGAGCTTCAATTTACTCTTCTGTGGTTATAATTACATCTAGCTCCCAGGCTTATTTTAAGAATTTAGGTAAGCTTATACATCTATACTTATCTATGTGTATAGCTATCTACATATCCATGTAGGTAGATAAATATAGATATGTAGTATTTGGAATAATAAATAGTAAATAAATAAATAGCAGCAGGTTATAGTTTGCTATTATTCATATCTAAACCCCTGCTTTCACCCAACTTCTGGTCCATGACAAGCTGCTTTACATCTAGGGTATTTATATATATATATATATGTGTGTGTGTATGTGTGTGTGTGTAATTATATATATATATATACACATATGTATGTGTGTGTATATATATATATATATATATATATATATATAATTTTTTATGGAAAATTTTTTATTTCTTCACCTCAACCCTCAAATTTTATGTCAACCAGGGTCCCTTTCTCTATATTGGTGGTTCTCAATCTTGTCTGTAATCAAGCTCATCTGTGTTTTATATAAATACAGGTGCCAAGGTTCTACCTAGAAATTCTGATTCAGAACATTTGGATATTTACTTTTTACAAAAAATTTCCCCATGCATGTCTGAATGATAATCCAAATTATCTACTGTGCCCTATAGAGTTTCTTTGGGGGCACAGTTTCTTTGGGTGGTCTCAAACTGTGCTTGTTTTCCTCCAGCACCAGTAGAGACCCAAGTCACATTTACAGCCTTGGTTTTCTCTGTGATCTTTCTCCCGAGTTCCATTCTTACACTCACAGCTGCCTTACATGCTCAGAAAAATGCTCACACGTTACATGAAATCTCCCCTCCATCTAATCTTCTCTTTCTTCTATATTCTCAGTGTCAATAAATGGCACTATAATCCATCCAGTAAGTTAACAATTTAGACTTGAATGTTATTCACAATGTAATGTAATTCATAAGTAACAATAACTTCACAGGAAATTTGTAACCTTTATGGGGAAAAAAATTCACCCATAATCTCACCTGTTATATGCTTTGTTCACAATGCTGTATACATTTTTTAAATTGAGAATTAGAGTGTTTCTATGCTTTCTTTCTAAAACAAGTTAATTCATTGCTTTTGAAAATGTCAGATTCCTAGGCCAAGTATATATAAGATTTTATATTTGACAAATGAGCCACTAAAATTAAGTTGGAGGTGATGGCTTATTCAATAACTGATGTTGGGATAAATGGTTAAGCATCTGGCAAAAATTTTAAACCATATTCCTCTCTTATACTCTATACTGTAAAAATATTTCAGATGAATTAAATATACAAACTTGACAAAATTCTAAAAATTAAATATAGCTGTTCTGGGCTGGGAAATTTCTTTAAAGAATGATACTAAATTCAAGAGTCTTAAGGTAAAGAGCAGATAAATTTGACCACATAAAAATTAAAACAAAAACTTTTGTTTAATGAAAATCATTCAGCAATAAAACAACAATAGACTGGTAAATACTCAACATATATGACTATGCTCTTTAAGATAAAAAGAGCTCATATATGAAAAACATGTATATCACAATAGAAATGAGACAGGCTGGGACCTGGAATCCTTTGCTATAGTGCTGAAATGCTTGCACCTGGACACACCTCTCCTTGAGCAACAAAATACAAAGAAACTATATGGGACTAAAATTAACTATGTGCATGCGCAGTTGGGACAAATTCTGGACAAAAGATTCAAAGAGACCAAAAAACCCAGCTGCCAAATTTGGAGAGCCTGGAGCAAAAGCAGGAGGTCGGGAGCAAAGGCAGGGTACTGCGCATGCCCCCTGCACACAATGCTACCTAAGGGGTGGGCAAACCACCTAAGCCATCCCTCTGACGTGACCCCTGGACACACTCCTACCCTCACCCCATATAAGGAACAAGCTCGCCCCCACTCAGGGAGTAAGCAAGCAAGGGAACCTGTTGTTTGTTCTTAGTATCCCCTGCTTCAGCAGGCACCCCAATAAAGCCTTGCCTGAATTTCTTGCCTCTGATCAATTTTTATTGATTAAGGAGGCCAGAACCCTGGTTGGTAACAGAAACATGTGAGGAGTAGAATATGCAAAATATATAGTCAGATAAGGAAATATATGCAAAATATATAGTCGGATAGGAAAAATATTACAAATGATGTAATATTTATTTATCAAATTGACAAAGATAAAAGAATGGGACAATAGCCCTGTGTGTGAGCAACTGTCAATTGTTGTAATCTTTTGGTGGACATGTAAACTGATACAACCTCTCTTAAGGGCAATTAGACATTACACATCAAAAGTTAAGACATATCAATCTTTGATCATGCAATTTTATTTATAGGAATTTACCTAAAAATAACTGGTTAAGTGAACAAAAATATATGCACAAGAATGTTGATCAAACTTAGCTTTTTTTCATTGAAGTATAATTGATTTACAATTACTATATTAGCTTCAGGTGAACAACTTAGCAATTTAATATTTTTATAGATTATACTCCATTTAAAGTTATTACAAAATAATGGCTATATTTCTCTGTGCTATACAATATATCCTTGTTGCTTATTTATTTTACACATAGTAGTCATTGTCTCTTAACTTAAACTTAGCTTTTAATATCAAAAATATGAATAAATGTACTTCAGTTAAAGATTAGAAAAATGTTTAAATTAAACAATATACAAGCAGGAATAATAATTTTATAGACATGAAAAGAATATAATAAAAGAAAGAAGCAAATAGTGGTGGTTTGATATAACTGTGATATACTCTATAATGTTCCCAGTGGTTTCCTTTGTACAGCAGTGTTATGTAAAGGTTTTACTGCATTCTACTGCAGTCTACATTTTCCTTACTTAGTCCAATGAACATGAATTATTTTATTATTAGAAAGCATAATAAATGTCTTTACTAGAAAAAATAAAGTTGAAGCTCATCTTGGAATCTAGATCTTATTTTTGTTGTAATGCTGGTAGTGGCAGCTAAAAATTTAGAATATTGTTCTATCAGACTGCCCTAAACATATGTGGAAAGGATAGAAAGGTGAAAACCCAGTTAAGCGTCAAAGATCCATTTACTTTTTGTGCTCACTCTCTAGAAAGAGAAAAGGCAAGGCAAATGCAAGATGAACTGATATATATATTGATTGTTTAATATGTGACAGGTATAGTGTTAGGTATCTGACATGCTTAGTCATTTGGTGGTAGGAATGTAGTCACATTTAGGAAATGGGCATTGCCTGCTACCCAAGCAGGAGGAATTAACTCAAAATCCAGAAATGATTTTCAGTAACTACCAACTGGAGTCAAAATAGAATCTCTGCAATCGAATTTTTAAAAAGGCTTATTATCATACTTATCTAAAGGTGGCATGTGTTTTAACTGGCAATTAAGGCATGCCTATGGGGCCTGGGGATGACATCTGGGAACACGGGCAGGTGGAATGCCAGTGAAAACCACTTGTTCTTTTAATCTGGACCCCAGGAATTGTGCAAGGTGTGTGTCAATTTCCTTAGGAGAATCCGAGTCCTTTAGTTGTGTTTTAATCTAACCTGTTCACTTGACACATCTATTCTAATTGATATTACTTTGCAAATTGCTAAAAATATGAAAATACTAGTGATTGCCTCTCATTAATATTCAGGAGCCTCCTGTGAGGGAGATAAAACTCAACAGCTGGCTTTTCCCCACCTAGGCTCACAAGAGAATTATCTAAGTTGCCACACAAGTTATTCGTAGTTGTGAAGAAGACCCAAATATAAGATTTAGAATAATGCTTTTTTAACTTCAATGGCATCAACCACAGCAGACAGAATAGAGTTAGGTGAAAAGTTGACAAAACATTTTTCTTGATTGAACTTGCCACCTCTTCTGACCTACCCCATCAGTTGTAGATGTATTTTGGGCAGTAGCTTCCCCAGCCTTTGAACACTAGAAGCCATAAAACCAAATGACCTGAACCAAAACAAAAGCTTCTTTGAATCTTGTCTTCAAATCTGCAAGTTGAGGGGAATAATAATACATACCTCACATGACTATAATGAGGATTAAATGAGATAATCAGGGAAAAGTAAATCAAAATTTAATTTCATTTTCTCCAATAATATTGGCAAAAATTTAAAAGACTAGGCAAATATGAGATTCTCAACACTCTTTTGAAAAATGTTTTCTTCCTCCTTCCCTACCTCCCTCTCTTCCTCATAGTTTACTTTGCTGTTTTTCAACAGTAGTTCTGAGTCAGATTATATTTGACCCTCTTTAAATTTTTTGAAGTCCCTTTTTGCCTACTGAGAAGAGCTAAGGTCCTTAATAAGGCGTTCAAGACCACCCATACTCTAGATGATCTGATTAAGGGATACATGATAAGCACAGAAAAGATTTCAGAGAAGTAATGAATAAATATATAGGCAAATGATACAATTTTTTGTAGGCATTTTGTTATCTATACAATGTTTACTCCTTCTGTATTCTGGGATCTCACTGCTGTAATTTGGTAAAACTCCATGCAACCTGTGATGGAGCCTGATTGAATTTCACAACCTTCTCACACAAGCCATTTCCTCTTATACCATAAGCTTTATATGGAATTGTCATCCACATCACTCTCCCTTGTTTATTCCACTATTATAGCCCATTTAATAATTATTATTAAAAGATAAATGCCTCATTAAAATCTAGGCATTTGATAATTGTTATTTGAGTAAAAACATCAATATTAAAGCACTGTCTTATTTGTGTACTTATTTTGATGCATGACTATCTGGAATGGCAACACGTAAGAACTGTGAACTTTCTATGTGCCAGACTCTGTTTTAGAGTCTGAGTGACAATAATGAATAAGATTTCTGCTTTTATGTACTATTGCCTGCATTATTCTTTTTCCTTTCCTTTGGCAATCATGTTTTCATTTGGGGGATGGAAATCTACTTTTAGACTACATGTTTGGGTAAATTTTTTCCATACTTGAATCTGGAAGGTGGGAGGCATTGAAATAGTATTGGACAATTGGGACATCATATGCCCCTAGGTGCAATGATAGTCAAAGATGAGCATGGGACCCAAGCCAAGAAAATCAGGCCTAAACCCAGGATTTATAATGGAGATACAGGAAGGTTTTTTGCTTTTCCATTGAATTTGAACTTGGGGGGATTTAAGCCTGAAGCTGCCAATGGGCCACTAGGTGAAATTTGAGTATAAAGCCAACATGAAGGAGAGAAGAATGGCAAGATAGAGAGAACCTGCACCCTAGTTACTGTATGAGGCCCTGAAACAAGTCACACCTGAAGCCAATAACGCCTCAGGGGTTTTCCATTAATGATCCAATAAATTTCCTTATTTGCTTAAGCAGATTTGTTATTTTTGTGTGTGATTTGGTTCCCAGAGTTCCAATACTGGGACTAACTTAGATTTAACTTAGATTGTTAAAAGTAGTAGATTGTACCATTTCTTTAAGCATCTGGCAAGGAATTAAAATTAGCTATAATTTTTCCAATGCCTATATTCACAAAAATCTAGGGAAATTGCCACGAATAGTTAAGAAAACCGTGAAAGAGTTTAAACTCTTAATCAAAAAGCTTTTTTTTTTAATGAATGCAAATATTTATTGTTTCCTGTATGCAGAAGATGTGTCAAGTGTCTTTCAATGGAGATAGGCTCAGATATGCCTTTATAATCCAAAGAAACATCCTTTGGTTCTTATTGTGACCATAATAATCATTGGTATAAATGGGTAATGATTGCTCATTGTCCTAATAATCTTTATTCCGATGTCATTAGTAAGGTGGTCCAACAAAAACAGGACTAATACTTAGGGATAGGTCCAGGCTGTAGAGTTGAGAGTGCTGTTTTCTTTTGACCACAGGCAGAATTCATCACTCACTCATCTTGAATGTTTGTTCCTACTCTGCACATGGAACATATTTAGTACCATCATCAAAGTAATCACCATCTGTATAATCAATACGAGATCATATTCACTCAAGGTGTTGAATGCTATCATTGCCTCTGAGAACTTATGCTGTGTACTTAAAAAGCAATATCGTATACTGAGGATAATTTCAGTAAGCTGCACTAATGTAAATGGGCTAATATCTGTAGAAAAGTGTAGTCAAATGATACATCATAGTAATAAAGAAATATTTAACTGTGTTCATCCTTTGTGATTATGATTAATGAGGTGACTTTCAGAATTTAAGAGAGATGATCATTTAAGGGGGAGGACAATTATAACATCACTCTCTTCTAAGGATGATTTTGAAAGGTATTTGGGGAAGGGGATGAAAGCTAATAAGAATATAATTTTAATAATCGAGTCTAAGATGACTGGGGCCCCATCCGGTGTACCTACCAAGTATTTAGGTGGTGTCTAAAGCCACAACTTGTTTAAATGATTTGACAAAATTGAAAAACTTGATCCAAAATATGTGCCCACTTAGGAAAGGCGCTTCAAGACAGTGGAAGAGTAAGACGTGGAGATCACCTTCCTCCCCACAAATACATCACAAATAAATACGTCTACATGTGGAACAACTCCTACAGAACACCTACTGAACGTGACAGAAGACCTCAGACTTCCCAAAAGGCAAGAAACTCCCACATACCTAGGTAGGGCAAAAGAAAAAAGAAAAAACATAGACAAAAGAATAGTGATGGGACCTGCATCATTAGGAGGGAGCTGTGAAGGAGGAAAAGTTTCCACACACTAGGAATCCCCTTCACTGGCAGAGACGGGGTTGTGGGGGGGTGGGCGGGGAGGGGGGAAGCTTCGGAGCCACGGAGGAGAGCACAGCCACAGGGGTGCAGAGGGCAAGGTGGAGAGATTCCCACACAGAGGATCAGTGCCGACCTGCACTCACCAGCTTGAGAGGCTTGTGTGCTCACCCGCCAGGGTGGGTGGGGCCTGGGAGCTGAGGCTCAGTCTTCGGAGGTCAGATCCCAGGCAGAGGACTGGGGTTGGCTCCGTGAACACAGACTGAAGGGAGCTAGTGTGCCACAGCTAGCCAGGAGGGAGTCAGGAAAAAGTCTGGAACTGCCTAAGAGGCAAGGGACTACTGTTTCAGGGTGCGAAGAGAGGGGATTCAGAGCACTGCCTAAACGAGCTCCAGAGATGGGCATGAGCTGCAGCTATCAGCCCGGACACCAGAGACAGGCATGACACTCTAAGGCTGCTGCTGCAGCCACCAAGAAGCCTGTGTGCAAGCATAGGTCACTATCCATGCCTCCCCTCCCAGGAGCCTGTGGAGCCAGCCACTGCCAGGGTCCCGTGATCCAAGGACAACTTCCCTGGGAAAACACACACCACACCTCAGGCTGGTGCAACGTCATGCTGACCTCTGCTGCCTCAGTGTCCACCCGCATTCCGAAAACCTCCCTGCCCCTTGCCTGAGTGAGCCAGAGCACCTTAATCAGCTGCTTATTCAGGGTACAGACATTCTCAGGTGACCTACAAGCAGAGGCAGGGTCAAATCCAAAGCTGAAGCCCAGGAGCTGTGTGAGCAAAGAAGAGAAAGGGAAATTTCTCCCAGCAGCCTCAAGAGCAGCAGACTAAATCTCCACAATCAACTTGATGTACCCTGCATCTCTGGAATACCTGAATAGACAACGAATCATCCCAAAATTGTGGTGGTGGACTTTGGAAGAAACGATATACATATTTTTTTCCTTTTTATCTTTTTGTGAGTGTGTATGTGCATGCTTCTTTGTGTGATTTTGTCTGTATAGCTTTGTTTTACCATTTGTCCAACGGTTCTGTCTGTCTGCTTATTTTTTTTGTTAGTTTGTTTTAATTTTTTTATTTTTAATAATTATTTTTTATTCTAATAACTTTATTTTCTCTCTCTCTTTGTTTCTTTCTTTGTTTCTTTCTTTGTTTCTTTCTTTCTTTCTTTCTCCCTTTTCTTCTGAGCTGTGTGGCTGACAGTGTCTTGGTTCTCTGGCCGGGTGTCAGGCCTGCCCCTCTGAGGTGGGAAGGATGAGTTCAGGACATTGATGCACCAGAGACCTCCTGGGTCCACATAACATCAAGCGGCAAAAGCTCTCCCAGAGATCTCCATCTCAACACTAAGACTCAGCTCTACACAACGACCAGCAAGCTACAGTGCTGGACACCCTATCCCAAACAACTAGCAAGAGAGGAACACAACCCCACCCATTAGCAGAGAGGCTGCTAAAATCATAATAAGGTCACAGACACCCCAAAACACACCACTGGATGTGGTCCTGCCCACCAAAAAGACAAGACCCAGCCTCATCCACCAGAACAGAGGCACTAGTCCCCTCCACCAGGAAGTCTACAGAGCCCACTGAACCAACCTTAGCCACCGGGGGCAGACACCAAAAACAATGGGAACTACGAACCTGCAGCCTGCGAATAGGAGACCCCAAACACAGTAAGTTAAATAAAATGAGAAGACAGAGAAACACATAGCAGATGAAGGAGCAAGGTAAAAATCCAGCAGACCAAACAAATGAAGAAGAAATAGGCAGTCTACCTGAAAAAGAATTCAGAGTAATGATAGTAAAGATGATCCAAAATCTTGGAAATAGAATGGAGAAAATACAAGAAACGTTTAACAAGGACCTAGAAAAACTAAAGAGCAAACCAACAATGATGAACAACACAATAAATGAAATTAAAAATTCTCTAGAAGGAATCAATAGCAGAATAACAGACGCAGAAAAATGGCTAAGTGACCTGGAAGATAAAATAGTGGAAATAAATACTGCAGAGCAGAATAAAGAAAAAAGAATGAAAAGAATTGAGGACAGTCTCAGAGACCTATGGAACAGCATTAAAAGCACAAACATTTGAATTATAGGGGTCCCAGAAGAAGAAGAGAAAAAGAAAGGGACTGAGAAAATATTTGAAGAGATTATAGTGGAAAATTCCCTAATATGGGAAAGGAAATAATCAAGTGCAGGAAACGCAGAGTCCCATACAGGATAAATCCAAGGAGAAATACACCAAGACACATATTAATCAAACTATCAAAAATTAAACAAAGAAAAAATATTAAAAGCAACAAGGGAAAAGCAACAAATAACATACAAGGGAATCCCCATAAGGTTAACAGCTGATCTTTCAGCAGAAATTCTGCAAGCCAGTAGGGAGTGACAGGACATATTTAAAGTGATGAAAGGGGGAAAATCTACAACCATGATTACTCTACCCAGCAAGGATATCATTCAGATTCGACAGAGTAATTAAAAGCTTTATAGACAAGCAAAAGCTAAGAGAATTCAGTACCACCAAACCAGCTTTACAACAAATGCTAAAGGACCTTCTCTAGGCAGGAAACACAAGATAAGGAAAAGACCTACAATAACAAATCGAAAACAATTCAAAAAACGGTAATAGGAACATACATATCGATAACTACCTTAAATGTAAATGGATTAAATGCTCCAACCAAAAGACATAGACTGGCTGAATGGATACAAAAACAAGACCCATATATATGCTGTCTTCAAGAGACCCACTTCAGATCTAGGGACATATACAGGCTGAAAGTGAGGGGATGGAAAAAGATATTCCATGCAAATGGAAATCAAAGGAAAGCTGGAGTAGCAATTCTCATATCAGACAAAATAGACTTTAAAATAAAGACTATTACAAGAAACAAAGAAGGACACTACATAATGATCAAGGGATCAATCCAAGAAGATGATATAACAACTGTAAATTTTTATGCACCCAACATAGGAGCACCTAAGGAGAACATAAAGCAAATGTTAACAGCCATAAAAGCAGAAATCGACAGTAACACAATCATACAAGGGGACTTTACCTCACTACTTTCACCAATGGACAGATCATCCAAAATGAAAATAAATAAGGAAACACAAGCTTTAAATGACACATTAAACAAGAGGGACTTAATTGATATTTATAGGACATTCCATCCAAAAACAACAGAATACACTTTCTTCTCAAGCGCTCATGGAACATTCTCCAGGATAAATCATACCTTGGGTTACAAATCAAGCTGTGGTAAATTTAAGAAAATTGAAATTGTATCAAGTATCTCTTCTGACCACAACACTATGACACTAGATATCAATCACAGGAAAAAATCTGTAAAAAATACAAACACATGGAGGCTAAACGATACACTACTTAATAACTAAGAGATCACTGAAGAAATCAAAGAGGAAATCAAAAAATACTTAGAAACAAATGCCAATGAAAACACAATGACCCAAAACCTATGGGATGAAGCAAAAGCAGCTCTAAAACGGAAGTGTATAGCAATACAATCCTACCTCAAGAAACAAGAAACATCTCAAATAAAAAACCTAACATTACACCTAAAGCAATTAGAGAAAGAAGAACAAAAAACCCCCAAAGTTGGCAGGAGGAAAGAAATCATAAAGTTGAGATCAGAAATAAATGGAAAAGAAATGAAGGAAACAATAGCAAGGATCAATAAAATTAAAAGCTGGTTCTTTGAGAAGACAAACAAAATTGATAAACCATTAGCCAGACTCATCAAGAAAAAAAGGGAGAAGACTCAAATCAATAGAATAAGAAATGAAATAGGAGAAGTAACAACTGACACTGCAGAAATACAAAGGATCATGAGAGATTACTACAAACAACTCTATGCCAATAAAATGGAGAACCTGGAAGAAATGGACAAATTCTTAGGAAAGCACAAGTTTCTGAGACTGAACCAGGAAGAAATAGAAAATACAAACAGACCAATCACAAACACTGAAATTGAGACTTTGCTTAAAAATCTTCCAAAAAACAAAAGCCCAGTAGGAGATGGCTTCACAGGCAGAGTTTGTCAAACATTTAGAGAAGAGCTAACACCTATCTTTCTAAAACTCTTCTAAAATATAGCAGAGAGAGGAACACTCTCAAACTCATTTTACAAGGCCACCATCACCCTGGTACCAAAATCAGACAAAGATGTAACAAAGAAAGAAAACTACAGACCAATATCACTAATGAATATAGATGCAAAAGTCCTCAACAAAATACTAGCAAACAGAATCCAACAGCACATTAAAGGATCATACACCATGATCAAGTGAGTTTTATCCCAGGCATGCAAGGATTCTTCAGTATACGCAAATCAATCAATGTGATACACCATATTAACAAATTGAAGGATAAAAACCATATGATCATCTCAAGAGATGCAGAAACAGCTGTTGAGAAAATTCAACGCCCATTTATGATATAAACTCTCCAGAAAGTAGGCATAGAGGGAACTTACCTCAACATAATAAAGGCCATATGTGACAAACCCACAGCCAGCATCGTTCTCAATGGTGAAAAACTGAAACCATTTCCATAAGATCAGGAACAAGACAAGGTTGCCCACTCTCACCACTATTATTCAACACAGTTTTGGAAGTTTTAGCCACAGCAATCAGACAAAAGAAAGAAATAAAAGGAATCCAGATCAGAAAAGAAGAAGTAAAGCTGTCACTCTTTGCAGATAAGATGATACTATGCATAGAGATCCTAAAGACGCTCCCAGAAAACTACTAGAGCTAATCAATGAATTTGGTAAAGTAGCAGGATACAAAATTAATGCACAGAAATCTCTTGCATTCCTATACACTAACGATGAAAAATCTGAAAGAGAAATTAAGAAAACACTCCCATTTACCGTTGCAACAAAAAGAATAAAATACTTAGGAATAAACCTACCTAAGGAGACAAAAGACCTGTATGCACAAAACTCTAAGACACGGATAAAAGAAATTAAAGATGATACAAACAGATGGAGAGATATACCATGTTCCTGGATTGGAAGAATCAACATTGTGAAAATGACTCTACTACCCAAAGCAATCTACAGATTCAATGCAATCCCTATCAAACTACCAGTGGCATTTTTCACAGAACTAGAACAAAAAATTTCACAATTTGTATGGAAACACAAAAGACCCCGAATAGCCAAAGCAATCTTGAGAACGAAAAATGGAGCTGGAGGAATCAGGCTGCCTGACTTCAGACTATACTACAAAGCTACAGTAATCAAGACAGTTTGGTACTGGCACAAAAACAGAAATATAGATCAATGGAACAGGATAGAAAGCCCAGAGATAAACCCACGCACATATGGTCACCTTATTTTTGATAAAGGAGTCAAGAATATACAATGGAAAAAAGACAGCCTCTTCAATAAGTTGTGCTGGGAAAACTGGACAGCTACATGTAAAAGAATGAAATTAGAACACTCCCTAATACCATACACAAAATAAACTCAAAATAGATTAAAGACCTAAATGTAAGGCCAGACACTAACTCTTAGAGGAAAACTCTTAGAGGAAAACAAAACTCTTAGAGGAAAATACAGGCAGAACACTCTATGACATAAAGCACAGCAAGATCCTTTTTGACCCAACTAGTAGAGAAATGAAAACAAAAACAAAAATAAACAAATGGACCTAATGAAACTTAAAAGCTTTCACACAGCAAAGAAAACCATAAACCAGACAAAAAGACAACCCTCAGAATAAGAGAAAATATTTGCAAACAAAGCAACTGACATAAGATTAATGTCCAAAATTTACAAGCAGCTCTTGCAGCTCAATATCAAAAAATCAAACAACCCAATCCCAAAATGGGCAGAAGACCTAAATAGACATTTCTCCAAGAAGATATACAGATTGCCAACAAACACATGAAACAATGCTCAACACCACTAATCATTAGAGAAATGCAAATCAAAACTACATTGAGGTATCACCTCACACCAATCAGAATGGCAATAATCAAAAAATCTACAAACAATAAATGCTGGAGAGGGTGTGGAGAAAGGGGAACCCTCTTGCACTGTTGGTGGGAATGTAAATTGATACAGCCACTATGGAGAACAGTATGGAGATTCCTTAGGAAACTAAAAATAGAACTACCATATGACCCAGCAATCCCACTGCTGGGCATATACCCTGAGAAAACCATCGTTCAAAAAGAGTCATGTACCACAATGTTCATTGCAGCTCTATTTACAATAGCCAGGACATGGATGCAAGGTAAGTGTCCATCCACAGATGAATGGATAAAGAAGATATAGCACATATATACAATAGAATATTACTCAGCCATAAAAAGAAAGGAAGTTGAGTTATTTGTAGTGAGGTGGATGGACCTAGAGTCTGTCATACAGAGTGAAGTAAGTCAGAAAGAGAAAAACAAATACCGTATGCTAACACATATATATGGAATCTAAAAAAAAAGAAAAAATTATGAAGAACCTAGGGGCAGGACAGGAATAAAGACGCAGATGTAGAGAATGGACTTGAGGACACAGGGAGGGGGAGGGGTAAGCTGGGATGAAGTGAGAGAGTGGCATGGATTTATATATACTACCAAATGTAAAATAGATAGCTAGTGGGAAGCAGCCTCATAGCACAGGGAGATCAGCGCGGTTCTTTGTGACCACCTAGAGGGGTGGGAGGGAGATGCAAGAGGGAGGAGATATGAGGATATATGTATATGTACAGCTGATTCACTTTGTTATAAAGCAGAAGCTAGCACACCATTGTAAAGCAATTATATTCCAATAAAAATGTTAAAACAAATACATGCCCACTTAGAAGTCTATAGTGAGGAGTCTAATGCCATGGTTGTTACTGTATATTTTATAAAATATTGCTCTCTTGAATATCTTTTTTGTTGTTGTTGTTTTACTAATTCCAAGTCTGGAAGAAGTAAATTTTCAAGTTATATTAACATTTTCACATGATGAAATATGTAGATGTAGTGTAATTGTTGCAGAGTGTAGGATCAGAGTATATTGATTGAACATGGTGAAGGCCTGATATTTGAAACCTTAGTCATGAAACTATTTTTGAAATAAATTTCCTGATTGATTTTCATCAAAAGAGCTGAAGACCCTTTATTAAAAGTGCTTTTGTGTACATATTTGTACAGGTAGTTTATGCATGTAGAGCTGTGAAAATAAATCTAGAAAAGAAGGTGTGGTCACAGACAATTTAAGGTAAAGGAACGAATATACATGTGCATATTTTGTCATGCAATTTACCAGCCATTTTGCCCTTTAGTTCTCACAGTGAGATGTGTATCAAAACCCCCATCTTACAAATGAAAAACTGAGGCTAAAAAGAAGATAAATAGCTTACCCAAAGGCCCATAGATAGAAGAAATAGAATCAGGAATCAAATGCAAGTCTCTCTAAAGCAAAGCTCACTTTCTAATCTCTTTTCTAACCTTCTAATTTTTTCTAATCTTTCTCCTTTCTAATCTTCTACCATATTACACTGTGCACTTCCAGATTCTTGTGGCCAGTATGTGCATTTCCTATTCTGCTAGTTCCTTCACCTTCTTAACAGTTCTGATTCATATTCTGCAAGGAACTCTCTATAGAGTTGATCTGTATTTCTTCATAATATTCCATTGCTGGAGATCTTTGAAACAGTGCCAACTGCAAATGCTCTATCTTGACAGCTGTGACACAGAAAACTCAGAATATTTAAGAAATAATAATAGTAATAACACTGGCTAAACTAGCTAAATCTTTAAAACCCTTACTGTATGTAAGTCATTAGACTAAGTGCTTTACCTTAATTATCTCATTTAATCTTCATAAAAATCACACAAGTTAGTTACTATTTTAACCCATTTTTAAGGATGAGAAACTGAGTTTAAGTAAATTCATCAGGATGACCCAGAAAATGGTGAAGAGTAAATATGTTTCCATATGGAACTGGTGTAAAAAGGCAAGGATTGTTCTTACATGTTTTGTCTCATTGGAGGACCCATCTCTTTGTATTAATAGTTACCTCTGCTAGGGACGTTTGGGAGGTCTCCCACGGTTTCATTTATTTCCCCACTCAAAAACAAAATTTATTTCAAATATTCTGCAACTGTTTAGCAATTTCTTAGCAATTTTCAGTGTCTGAGAAACACAACATTTTATTTCTAGTTTCTGAAATATTGGATATTTGAAAGGTGTTTGGTTCTTGAAGATTAGTTTCCAGTTATCACCGTAAAACAATTGTGTCACCTTATAAATTATTTTTAAAAGATATGCATTAAGATGATGTTTCAGTTTGATTCGTGAAGGATTGGCGTTTGAAAATGTAATAGACATTCCAAAGATGACTTGATTTTAAAATGCCTCATTGAGAAAGGAAAAACATTTGAACTAGAAAGGGAAATTTGGCACGTGTGAGTTGTCAGCTGGTAAAAATAGGTGTCTAATTCTGGAGGAATCCATTATTAAGTGCTTCATGGTGAGAAAATAGAAATACAACATACCACCACCGTTTGTGTCTGATATTTTGCAGTGGCTCATAATGCTAATTTTGATGTAGAAAGTTGGTATTCAACAATAAGCAACAGAAGCTACTTTTTCCTATCTTCTTACTCTCAGGATTTAATTCTCCACACTGCCAACCACAAAATATGCACACACACACACGCACACAAAGTAATAAAGAGAGGTTGGAAGAAATGCAATTCATGTTTGCAGGTCTAGATGGACCTTTCTGCCTGAAACAACTGAAGGCAAGGCTGCTGAAGCAAATGGTCTTGCATTCATATATATTCTTTTTAAGATACAGGCAATTAAAAGTTCTAGAACTTTACATAATGCTGTGTAAAATTTTTAAACCCCCTCCTTCCACAGGAGAACACTGGAAGAGCCCTAAGATTTACTTTCAAGAAACATCATATTAATATTCTCGTGTCTTTGAGATTTAACATTTCATATTCTTTCCTCTGCACCTTTTATTGTTCCTGTTTACAGTGCACCTGAAACACATTGTGTAATTGGCAGAGAGCCCAGATTTTCCATTTAGGAACAGTTTGATGATTTCACTTTTTCTTCTTCCTTTTATTTTTTTCCCAAACAGCAGGTGCTCTACATTGTAAACAATGCCAGTCACCATAATATTATTAGCTTTTGAATTTTTATTACATTCTTGCCTCCTTACATATTTTAAACTTCAGTGTAAGGAATTTTTGGCACCAGCTCAGCAAGCTTCTTATTTCATAAGGAAGATAGATTCCAGTGAATAGAGTGGTTCATTGTCATTTATAATTAGAAAGTATAAGATTTACCTAATCATAAAATCACCAAATATTTTCAGGTTTGTTTCTAATTTTCTAAGCAATACATTCACATGTGTCCCATGCAGAATGCTAATTCCCTTTTGGGTGCATTAGTCTCACAAATGTTTAACCCTTTTCTTACCCATTATCTAAATATAACTCTCTTCTGGCTAATCTTTACCATGAAGACTGTGGTTAAAAGCTAGTTTTTTTTTTTTTTTTTTTTTTTTTAACACTTCTAAATGGCCAAAGCTCATCAGAATCAATGCATTCAGTTGAGTTATTTTAGCAGTCAATGTGTATCACTGTATGATGGATTTAACTTCAGCAGTCAGCATGGAATAAGGAGATGGCTGAGGTGATACAATTGACCATGCTGGTTGCCAAATGTAATTGATTATATTCCCAGCAATGGTGACCAAACACCAGGTACAGAAACTGTGTTTTTCACATAGCAAGTGCTTAATAAGTATTTGCTAAAAAAAGAAATGGCTCAAAAAATTTCCCCATTGTCCTCAGAAGTTAAAATGTTATTACCTATAATACATATATTTATGAAAATTTTGTGGAAAAGGTTAGTTAAAAGATCAGTTCAGGGCACTCTTTGAAATACTGAATTAAGCAGTTTGAAATGAATCAGCCAGTTAGTTGATACAGTGTAAGAACTGCTGTGTGTAGACTGATGAAAACCAAAAATTTATTTCCAACCTTAAATCTGGATTTTCGTTTCATTTTCTGAGATGAATTTTAAGATAACACTTAGCATAAATAATATTTAGAATTTTTCTTCACAGGTTGTGAGAAAGTTTCCATTAGCTGCCCAAAAGGGAAAATAATCAAACTATTTTATTTCTACAGCTATGATCTTTCCCTCTAAACTGCATTTAGAGTTACATTTTTTTCCAGATCACTTCAATAAGTGAAAACCCAACAGAGAACAGATGTAATGTAAGAGCAATAAAGGAAGAAAAAAATTAAAAATCCTTTGTTCTCCCTGCAGTACATCCGTAAATCTATTAGCATTATTTTCCTTTCTTTCTCTCCCTCTCTCTCTCTCTTTTTTTTTTTTTTGCATCCCAAGCCAGATCTCAAGTTCTTTGAAGCAACCCTTAATCAAGCTCCCCAAAGGCCTACGACTGCATGCAGCAATTTCTCCCCTGCTCTCAGCACAGATGTTTCGAGCACATTCCATTACACCTACATGCCATTACAGCTAATGGCTTATTCTGATGAAGAAAGCTGCTTTCTGCTCAGTGCAGCAAAGGGGAAAATTTCCTCCTGTACAGTTCGATCCCTGCAACAATGAAATGTGAGGGCAGGTGGTACAACAGAACTCTCTAATGTTAATTACATACTGTATTACCCCCAAATTTGGCTGGTCATTAATTATGCTAATTTACCTTACTGAAAATTAGCACCATCAAAGTGAACATTTGAGCAGATTATGGCAAAATGTAGTCTATCATAGTTTGCTTGTAAGCCTGAACCTTCTGAGCCATCCAAAGAGAATATTACTGTTCTTGGATACAGCAAACTTAAGAAATGGGTTATGGCTACACTTGGTCCCCCTCAGGGTAAATATCTTGATTTTTCAGAAAAATAGTATTCAAAGGAGGCAATTTCTTCAAGTCCTGACTAGCAATGAATTTATTAATTTTTTCAAATTGCTAAATACAGAAAAATAAGTATAAAATAAGCTTGTGTACTTTGCACTGAATAAAAATCATAGGTATTATTTTGGGAGCAGAATGAGTAGAGGAAAGATGGAAAATAAAACTTTGCTGGCAGTGTGTGAAGTTTTTATGCTATGGAGAGTAGTGATTTTCTTCTACACATTTTTCATAGGGTCTTGATAAACAGAGATGAACATTGTCTTTAACAGCTCCTGCAGTTATAGACTGTATTTTGTTATTTATTACTCCATAAAAAATTAACGTCTCCCTTCCAACTAAAGTTCAAGTTTTACCACATTGATCATAGGTTTAATAAAGTGTGTGAATCAGGTTAGGCTCGTTTTCCATATGAATTAAATAAGTACTATTTCTTTCTGGCCTGTTGAAATTGATTGGATTTCAGAAGTAAATATAAAATCTTCTCTATGGAGTGAACAGTCTCCCTTTCCTCTTCAAGGCTGCTGTTTCCTTCTATCCATCTCCAAGAAGCCATCATCATATTAACATAGATGACAATCTGGCAAGGAGGTGCTGATCAAAGATAAATTTCACACTCGCACTTCGCATTTTCTAATTACACCATCTGTGTCAGACTCTTTCGTGGCAGTTCTGCTCAATCTGTCAAATGCTGCGTGCCTATGGGAATGCAGAGGAGCTGAGAAAATCTCCTTGTCTCCCCCCACTCTCCCAGCCGATCCATCACCCCCAATCGGAGCTGGGCAGATATATTAGTCTAATTGGGGACTGGAATGAAGGTTCCAGGTTGCATCGGAGATGAGGTGTTTGGGGGATGCAAGACATGAGATTGCAATTTGAATCATATTACAGGGTCTGCCCTAGCTTGTCTCAGAGCAGGCTGAGAACAAGCCATGCATGCGATATCAGGATGGGAGGGGGGAAGACGAGAGAACAGTTTTTAAAAGAATCATGAATGAGAAAGTGTCTCCTTTCATTTCTCTCTGTTTCTTTCAGGCACATTAAGGATAAATGATTGTGAACAGGCACTGATGGGCAGTGCTCATTCTTTTATTATAATGTTATAAAACATAAGTATAAGGAGTTAAGCACAATGACCCAGCCGATATGGCCAGGTCTAATCTAATCAAGGCCAAGCAAATAAACCTATTAGTTCTTCCTAAATAACAGAAATTAGTTCTTGTGAAATGTACATGATACTCACAACTGGACACAATAGACTAAAAACAAGAGACAGGGAAGACTGCTAGCTACGCTAATAAGAAGTTCTCAAATATATATTAAACTTTAAGATCCACTTTGATTTCTTCTTTCTTTTAATTTAGAGTGACATAGTCCATGAAATACCAAAGAAAAATGGAATGATGGACCTTTCAAACTAAAGCCATGGCATAGCTAACTCTTTCTATTTATTGATTTCTCTCTGCCACAGGTCACTGCATTTAAGTCATGTTGCAACTGATGCCAAGGTAAGCGAATAAATGCAGTAACTCATTTTTAACTCTTCAAGGGTGCACTCTTGTGTGGGTTTACCTAAAAATGGTACTGCTATGAAACCAAAGGAATCAATCATTTCTTTTTTTTTTTAAATATATGCAGTTCTTATGCTAATACTACTTCTGTTGCCCTTGAGAAATTCAGAATCATGTTTTTATCCTAGTCATTCTCAAATGAGAAGGTCTATGGTGAAATGGAAACAGGAAAATAATGAGAGTTAAAAAAATTTGACTCTAGACCCAGCTCTGTTAATTACTTCTCAGACTCTGTTTTCTATAAACTTTACTCTTCCCTTTCATACATTTGAGGAACATGCATGTGAAAGCATGTTAAAGATTATAAAACACTTCGAAAACTATAAGGCCATCTTGTTTATGCATTTATGTATTTATGTCTCAAATCACATGGTATTTCAAGTTATAGTTGATTGGAAAGATTTCTTCCCAAATATACCATGCTAATGTCCAGCTGCAGAAGTAGGACCTCTCATGCATCATTTTGTCCTATAAGAAATTAATTCTGTGTTCATTATTCTCTATCTTGCATATTGTCCATGATCACAAACTTGTTTATTAAATAACATTGGTACATTTAATATTCACAAAGAAGGGAAATGCTATATGAGTCATTGAGTAAACCAGGCTGATGGTGCTGACGTGATTGCATTTGCAGGGAAGGAGACCTCCTCAATAACCTGTACCTTTAGCATTTCCTTGCTTCTGAAAATCAGGACTTTGCCATCAAATATTTAGGCAAACTTTGTAGTTTTACTTGGATTCTAAAAATTTTTCTTTTCAAGTAATGGACAAGGTGACCTCAATACGGACTATTCCTAAATGACTTCATCGTGAAAGCATTAAGTAGATAAAACTTAAGCCTCTGCTTACAGAAACTATCTTCTTCAACTATGGTAATAAATCCATAGGAAAACTGACCTTATGGGTTTTATTGTTTCCTGATTTATTAAGATGCAATATCATCAGCTCCTTCTCTCTCTGTCTCTCTCTATCTCTCTCTCTCTCTCACACACACACACACACACACACACGTCTATCTATCTATCTATCTATCATCTATCATAATATGACTTGAGAATTCAGAGAAAATATAAGAGAGAGTATTATAGATAACCAAGTTAAAGCCCAGAGACTGGACATACTAAGGAAACACTAAAGAAATCTATCCTTTTGACTGAAGAGTAGAAAAATGAGGAGAAAATTAAAAACAGTATTCAATTTCACATTGCCCATGGTAAGAAAGTGTCCTTTATTTCAGCCCTAAGCATGGGCATCTGTGAGAATTCCACTTAGTAAATGTTATCATTGAATTACTCAATCACTCCACTTGCTAATTCAATTGTGAGTAGCATTGGATATTAGCAGAGGCAGATGAAATTTGTTCTTAACTATTGCCATGCAACAGTGTCCAATGTCTCAAATCCTTCTTGAGTCTTCTCTATTCTCATGAATTTCTAGACAACTGAAAATAAAATGTTCATAAATCCAGTATGTTTTTAGAGAAAGTAAATGACCACTTCCAGCATTATTTGCAGAACTGCACATTTCTGGAGTAATATACTTCTCTCCATTTTGCTTAAAGAACATTGGTTATAAAAGAGGTAAATACATGTATCCTGTTATAAAGGATAATATTCCAATTTAAAACTGAGCTATGTATGTGATGTTTTTCTTTACTAAACTTGGAAGAACATTTTACCCTCCTCATATGTGTGTGTGTATATATATATATATATATGATAGATTTTTAACAGCTCTAAGATATATACAATATAGTTTCAGGTTTGGAAATACTCATGTATTAAATAAAAATCTCTGTAGAGCTCACTATAGTACTTTATCACAGGCACTTGCCAAACATGTGATGATTTACATCTTTTCCAAATTCACAGGTAAAATTAAGATTCTAGTTGATAATTTGATGAAGCAAAAGGATGTAGGACCTTGGGGAAGTCAATAACAGTTTCTTAACCATTCACAGTCACTTCCACAATTTGGTTTCTGCCCCAACAGCCCCTTCCATGTTGTGTTTCCATTAAGCACTAAGAGCTAAAAATAAAGTAATTATGTCACAACTTTGTAATGCAATCCAAGGAATCATACATTCTTATTTCAGTAATGCTTTTATGTATAAATATTTCAAGAATAAAGACTATTTTTGTGCTCTCTGGCTCACTAAAACTCAAAAACTCAAAGTATAATATTTACGAAAAAGAAAAGTAACATTTTGGGCCAGTATTCACAGAGCTGTCTCCTAGATAAGGCATTAAGGATGGGAAACCTCCAGCTTCACCTCCATCATCCTGGAAACTAAATGGAGAAAAGACCTACTGCCAATTCTGTCTCATCTTGCTTGCTGTCCAATTCCCCCCCCAGCAAGCTAAGTTTCACACCCCATTTAGAGCATGCTTGGAGGGGCACCCAAAGATTTGGAAGTAGGCTCAAAGCTTATCTTGATTCTCCAGACATCAACAATGTGGAAAATGGGATTTTAAAAATAATGTTTCCTGTCCTTCCTGCTTCTGGTCAAGCCAAAATTTCCATAGGGATTGTTTTTCTCATGGAATTTTGGCACTTCCTCTGTAAGGCACATCCAGAATCTGGACATGCAGAGGGACATGGAAATTGAAACTGATTGAAAAGTCCCAAATTGGGACCACAAACAATGTTGGGGGAGTACATTTAACAAGGCTAGAATCCACGAGAACACTGACCATATGAGCACAGTTTCCCTGATGATATAGCTGATGTCCAGCCAACCCTCCATGTTTCATTTTCAACACAGGTCTTTAAGTCAGAATATATGGGATGTCCACATAGACTTACAATTATCAACTTTTCATTCAGTCCAATCTATGTGGGAAAAAACTTTAAAAATGCTCCTTACAATTAAAGACTGCTGACTTAGCACAAACAAGACAGATTGGCAAACTGAAAGAATAGTAAACACCACCGGTGGGAATGTAAATTGATACAGTCACTATGGAGAACAGTATGGAGGTTCCTTAAAAAACTAAAAATAGAACTACCATACACCCCAGCAATCCCACTACTGGTCATATACCCTGGGAAAACCATAATTCAAAAAAAGTCATGTACCACAACAATGTTCATTGCATCTCTATTTACAATAGCCAGGACATGGAAGCAACCTAAGTGTCCATCGACAGATGAATGGATAAAGAAGATTTTGCACATATATACGATGGAATATTACTCAGCCATAAAGAGAAACGAAATTGAGTTATTTGTAGTGAGGTGGATGGACCTAGAGTCTGTCATACAGGGTGAAATAAGTCAGAAAGACAAAAACAAATACCGTATGCTAACACATATATATGGAGTCTCAAAAAAAAAAAACACAAAATAAACAGGTTCTGAAGAACCTAGGGGCAGGGCAGGAATAAAGACGCGTACATAGAGAATGGACTTGAGGACACAGGGAGGGGGAAGGGTAAGCTGGGACAAAGTGAAGAGTGGCATGGACATATATACACCACCAAATATAAAACAGATAGCAAGTGGGAAGCAGCTGCATATCACAGGGAAATCATCTCAGTGCTTTGTGACCACCTAGAGGGGTGGGATAGGGAGGGGGGGAGGGAGATGGAAGATGGAGGAGATATGGGGATATATATATATGTATAGCAGATTCACTTTGTTATAAAGAAGAAACTAACACACCATTGTAAAGCAATTATACTCCAATAAAGATGTTAAAAAAATAAAATAAAAAAATTTTAGAAACTATGTTTTTTTTAAAAGAGATGCTATTTGTATTAAAAAAAATAGAATTTTTTCTATAAAGGCAGCATTTTTCAAAGAGCTGCTCACTAATAAGTGAGTTTAAGCATATAAGTATCATTTTAGACATTGATAAAATATAGTAAGTGAAATATAGAGCTAACATACTAATAGTTACTTGAAAGATGCAAGTGCAGATAAATCAAACTTTTCCTTTTTATTTCTAAAGTATCCAACAAATTACCCCCAATCACAGACATGTTTTTTGTTTAAAAATTCTATTGTATTAAAATGGCCATTGCGTTATGAACTAATTAGTTTATGAAAGCATTGGTTAAGATTGCCATGAAAACATACTCTTTTTTTTAACATCTTTATTGGAGCATAATTGCTTTACAATGGTGTGTTAGTTTCCACTTTATAACAAAGTGAATCAGCTATACATATACATATATCCACATATCTCATCCTTCTTGTGTCTCCCTCCCACACTCCCAGTCCCACCCCTCTAGGTGGTCACAAAGCACTGAGTTGATCTCCCTGTGCTATGTGGCTGCTTCCCACTAGCTATCTATTTTACATTTGGTAGTGCATATATGTCCATGACACGCTCTCACTTCGTCCCAGCTTACCCTACCCTCTCTCCGTGTCCTCAAGTCCATTCTCTACATATGTGTCTTTATTCCTGTCCTTCTCCTAGGTTCTTCAGAACCATTTTTTTTTCTTTTTTTTTAGATTCCATATATATGTGTTAGCATACGGTATTTGTTTTTGTCTTTCTGACTTACTTCACTCTGTATGACAGACTCTAGGTCCATCCACCTCACTACAAATAACTCAATTTCGTTTCTTTTTATGGCTGAGTAATATTCCATTGTATATATGTGCAAAATCTTCTTTATCCATTCATCTGTCAATGGACACTTAGGTTGCTTCCATGTCCTGGCTATTGTAAATAGAGCTGCAATGAACACTATGGTACAGGACTCTTTTTGAATTGTGGTTTTCCCATATTCAAAGGGTATATGCCCAGTAGTGGGATTGCTGGGTTGTATGGTAGTTTTATTTTGAGTTTTTTAAGGAACCTCCATACTGTTCTCCATAGTGGCTGCATCAATTTACATTCCCACCAACAGTGCAAGAGGGTTCCCTTTTCTCCACACCCTCTCCAGCATTTATTGTTTGTAGATTTTTTGATGATGGCCATTCTGACTGGTGTGAGGTGATAATTCATTGTAGTTTTGACTTGCATTTCTCTAATGATTAGTGATGTTGAGCATCCTTTCATGTATTTGTTGGCAATCTGTATATCTTCTTTGGATAAATATCTATTTAGGTCTTCTGCCCATTTTTGGATAAGTTTGTTTGTTTTTTTGATCTTGAGCTGCATGAGCTGCTTGTAAATTTTGGAGATTAATCCTTGGTCAGTTGCTTCACTTGCAAATATTTTCTCCCATTCTGAGGGTTGTCTTTTCATCTTGTTTATGGTTTCCTTTGCGGTGCAAAAGTTTTTAAGTTTCATTAGGTCCCATTTGTATATTTTTGTTTTTATTTCCATTTCTCTACAAGGTGGGTCAAAAAGAATCTTGCTGTGCTTTATGTCATAGTGTGTTCTACCTATGTTTTCCTCTAAGAGTTTTATAGTGTCTGACCTTACATTTAGGTGTTTAATCCATTTTGAGTTTATTTTTGTATATGGTGTTAGGGAGTGTTCTATTTTCATTCTTTTACATGTACCTCTCCAGTTTTCCCAGCACAACTTACTGAAGGGGCTGTCTTTTCTCCATTGTATATTCTTTATCAAAAATAAGGTGACCATATGTGCGTGGGTTTATCTCCAAGCTTTCTATCCTGTTCCATTGATCTATATTTCTGTTTTTGTGCCACTACCATACTGTCTTGATTACTGTAGCTTTGTAGTATAGTCTGAAGTCTGTGAGACTGATTCCTCCAGCTCCGTTGTTCTTTCTCAAGATTGCTTTGGCTCTTCAGAGTCTTCTGTGTTTCCATACAAATTGTGAAATTTTTTGTTCTAGTTCTGTGAAAAATGCCAGTGGTAGTTTGATAGGGATTGCATTGAATCTGTAGATTGCTTTGGGTAGTATAGTCATTTTCACAGTGTTGATTCTTCCAATCGAAGAAAATGGTATATCTCTCCACCTGTTTGTATCATTTTTAATTTCTTTTATCAGTGTCTTAGAGTTTTGTGCATACAGGTCTTTTGTCTCCTGAGGTAGGTTTATTCCTAGGTATTTTATCCTTCTTTTTCCAATGGTAAATGAGAGTGTTTCCTAATTTCTCTTTCAGATTTTTCATCATTATTGTATAGGAATGCAAGAGATTTCTGTGCATTAATTTTGTATCCTGCTACTTTACCTAATTCACTGATTAGCTCTAGAAGTTTTCTGGTGGTGTCCTTAGGATTCTCTATGTATAGAATCATGTCATCTGCAAAGAGTGACAGATTTATTTCTTCTTTACTGATTTGGATTCCTTTTATTTCTTTTTCTTCTCTGATTGCTGTGGTCTAAACTTCCAAAACTATGTTGAATAATAATGGTGAGAGTGGGCAACCTTGTCTTGTCCCTGATCTTAGTAGAAATGGTTTCAGTTTTTCACCATTGAGAATGATGTTGGCTGTGGTTTTGTCATATATGGCCTTTATCATGTTGAGATAAGTTCCCTCTATGCCTACTTTCTGGAGAGTTTATATCATAAATGGGTGTTGAATTTTGTTAAAAGATTTTTCTGCATCTCGTTAGATGATCATATGGTTCTTATCCTTCAATTTGTTAATCTGATGTATCACATTGATTGATTTGTGTATATTCAAGAACCCTAGCACGCCTGGGATAAACCCCACTTGATCATGGTGTATGATCCTTTTAATGTGCTGTTGGATTCTGTTTGCTAGTATTTTGTTGAGGATTTTTGCATCTATGCTCATCAGTGATATTGGCCTGTAGTTTTCCTTCTTTGTGACATCTTTGTCTGGTTTTGGTATCAGGGTGATGGTGGTTTCGTAGAATGAGGTTGGGAGTGTTCCTCCCTCTGCTATGTTTTAGAAGAGTTTGAGAAAGATAGGTGCTAGCTCTTCTCTAAATGTTTGATAGAATTTGCCTTTGAAGCTACCTGGTCCTCGGCTTTTGTTTGTTGGAAGATTTTAATCACAGTCTCAATTTCAGTTCTTATGATTGGTCTATTTATATTTTCTATTTCTTCCTGGTACAGTCTCAGAAAGTTGTGCTTTTCTAAGCATTTGTCCATTTCTACCAGATGGTCCATTTTATTGGCATATAGTTGCTTATAGTAATCTCTCATGATCCTTTGTGTTTCTGCAGTGTCAGTTGTTACTTCTCCTTTTTCATTTCTCATTCTATTGATTTGAGTCTTCTCCCTTTTTTCCTTGATGAGTCTGGCTAATGGTTTATAAATTTTGTTTGTCTTCTCAAAGAACCAACTTTTAGTTTTATTGTTCTTTGCTATTGTTTCCTTTGTTACTTTTTCATTTATTTCTGATCTGATGTTTATGATTTCTTTCCTTCTGCTAACTTTGGGGGTTTTTTGTTCTTCTTTCTCTAATTGCTTTAGGTGTATGGTTAGGTTGTTTATTTGAGATGTTTCTTGTTTCTTGAGGTAGGGTTGTACTGCTATAAACTTCCCTCTTAGAACTGCTTTTGCTGTATCCCATAGGTTTAGTGTTGTTGTGTTTTCATTGTCATTCGTTTCTAGGTGTTTTTTGATTTCCTCTTTGATTTCTTCAGTGATCTCTTGGTTGTTTAGTAGTGTATTGTTTAGCCTCCATGTGTTTGCATTCTTACAGATGTTTTCCTGTAATTGATATCTAGTCTCATAGCTTTGCGGTCGGAAAAGATATTTGATAAGATTTCAATTTTTTAAAATTTACCAATGCTTGATTTGTGACCCAAGATATGATCTATCCTGGAGAATGTTCCATGAGCACTTAAGAAGAAAGTGTATTCTGTTCTTTTTGGATGGAATGTCCTGTATATATCAATTAAGTCATTTTGTTTAGTGTGTCATTTAAAGCTTGTGTTTCCTTATTTATTTTCATTTTGGATAATGTGTCCCCTGGTGAAAGTGGAGTGTTAAAGTCCCTCTGTATGATTGTGTGACTGTCAATTTCCCCTTTTATAGCTGTTAGCATTTGTCATATGTATTGTGGTGCTCCTATATTGGGTGCATATATATTTACAATTGTTACATCTTCTTCTTGGATTGATCCCTTGATCATTATGTAGTGTCCTTCTTTTCTGTTTTAATAGTCTTTATTTTAAAGTCTATTTTGTCTGATTTGAGAATTGCTACTCCAGCTTTCTTTTGATTTCCATTTGCATGGAATATCTTTTTCCATCCCCTCACTTTCAGTCTGTATGTGTCCCTAGGTATGAAGTGGGTCTCTTGTAGACAACATATAGACGGGTCTATATGGTCTTGTATTTGTATCCATTCAGCCAGTCTATGTCTTTTGGTTGGAGCATTTAATCCATTTACACTTAAAGTAGTTATCGATATGTATGTTCCTATTACAGTTTTCTTAATTTTGGGGGGTTGTTATTGTAGGTCTTTTTCTTCTCTTGTGTTTCCTGCCTAGAGAAGTTCCTTTAGCATTTGTTGTAAAGCTGGTTTGGTCATGCTGAATTCTCTTAGCTTTTGCTTGTCTGTAAAGGTTTTATTTTCTCCATTGAATCTGAATGAGATCCTTGCTGGGTAGAGTAATTTTGGTTGTAGGTTTTTCTCTTTCATCACTCTAAGTATGTCCTGCCACTCCCTTCTGGCTTGCAGAGTTTCTGCTGAAAGATCAGATGTTAACAGTTAGGGGCTTCTGTTGTATTTATTTGTTATTTTTCACTTGCTGCTTTTAATATTTTTTCTTTTTATTTAATTTTTGATAGTTTGCTTAATATGTGTCTTTGCGTGTTTCTCCTTGGATTTATCCTCTATGCGACTCTCTGCACTTCGTGGGCTTTATTGACTATTTCCTTTCCCATACTGGGGAAGTTTTCAACTATAATCTCTTCAAATATTTTCTCAGTCCCTTTCTTTCTCTCTTCTTCTTCTGGGACCCCTATAATTCGAATGTCAGCATGTTTAATATTGTCTCAGAGGTCTCTGATGCTATCATCAATTCTTCTCATTCTTTTTTCTTTATTCTGCTCTGCAGTAGTTATTTCCACTATTTCATCTTCCAGGTCACTTATCCAATCTTCTGCCTCAGTTATTCTGCTATTGATTCCTTCTAGAGATTTTTTAATTTCATTTATTGTGTTGTTCATTATTGTTGGTTTGCTCTTTAGTTCTTCTAGTTCCTTGTTAAACGTTTCTTGTATTTTCTCCATTCTATTTCCAAGATTTTGGATCATCATTACTATCACTACTCTGAATTCTTTTTCAGGAGACTGCCTATTTCCTCTTCATTTGTTTGGTCTGCTGGGTTTTTACCTTGCTCCTTCATCTGCTGTGTATTTCTCTGTCTTCTCATTTTGCTTAACTTACTGTGTTTGGGGTCTCCTTTTTGCAGGCTGCAGGTTCATAGTTTCCATTGTTTTTGGTGTCTGCCCGCAGTGGGCCAGTTTTGTTCTGTTTGTTGTGTAAGCTTTCTGGTGGAGGGGACTAGTGCCTGTGTTCTGGTGGATGAGGCTGGATCTTGTCTATCTGGTGGGCAGGACCACATCCGGTGGTGTGTTTCGGGGTGTCTGTGACCTTATTATGATTTTAGCAGCCTCTCTGCTAATGGGTGGGTTTGTGTTCCTCCCTTGCTAGTTGTTTGGGATAGGGTGTCCAGCACTGTAGCTTGCTGGTCATTGAGTGGAGCTGGGTCTTAGCATTGAGATGGAGATTTCTGGGATAGCCTTTGCTGTTTGATAGTTCGTGGAGGCGGGAGGTCTTTGGTGGACCAATGACCTGAACTCGTGTCTCCCACCTCAGAGGAACAAGCCTGACACTGGCCAGAGCACCGAGACCCTGTCAGCCACACAGCTCAGAAGGAAAGGGAGAAAAAAAGAAAGAAGGAAAGAAAGAAAGAAATTTATTAAAAAATAAAAAAAATATTAAAAATAAAAAGAAATTTAAAAGTAATAAAAGAAAAAAGAAAGAAGAGAGCATCAAGCCAAAAAACAAATCCATCAATGATCACAAGTGCTAAGAACTATACTAAAAAAACAAACAAACAAAAAACGGACAGACAAAACCCTAGGACCCTAGGTAAAAGCAAAGCTATACAGACATAATCACACAAAGTCTACCACCTGAATTTTGGGATGGTTTGTTGTCTATTCAGGTATTCCACAGATGCAGGGTACATCAAGTTGATTGTGGAGATTTAATCCACTGCTCCTGAGGCTGCTGGGAGAGAGTTTCCTTTCTCTTCTTTGTTCGCACAGCTCCTGGGGTTCAGCTTTAAATTTGACCCTGCCTCTTCGTGTAGGTTGCTGAGGGCATTTGTTCTTTGCTCAGACAGGACAGGGTTAAAGGAGCTGCTGATTAGGGGGCTCTGGCTCACTCAGGCCAGGGCGAGGGAGGGGTACGGAATGCGGGGGGAGCCTCCAGTGACAGAGGCCGGCATGACATTGCAACAGCCTGAGGCGCACTGTGTGTTCTCTCCCGTGGAAGTGGTCTCTGGATCACGGGACCCTGGCAGTGGCGGGTTGCACAGGCTCCTGGGAGGGTAGGTGTGGATAGTGGCCTGTCCTTGAACACAGGTTTCTTGGTGGCTGCAGCAGAAGCCTTAATGTCTCACGCCCTTCCCTGGTGTCCGCACTAATAGCCGTGGCTTGCACCCATCTCTGGAGCTTGTTTAGGCGTTGCTCTGAATCCCCTCTCCTTGCACACCGTGAAACAATGGTCTCTTGCTTCTTTGGCAGTTCCAGACTTTTTCCTGGACTCCCTCCCGGCTAGCTGTGGTGCACTAGCCCCCTTCAGACTGTGTTCACACAGCCAACCCCAGTCCTCTCCCTGGGATCTGACCTCTGAAGCCTGAGCCTCAGCTCCCAGCCCCCACCCACCCTGGCGGGTGAGCAGACAAGCCTCTCAAGCTGGTGAGTGCAGGTCGGCACTGATTCTCTGTGCGGGAATCTCTCCGCTTTGCCCTCTGCACACCTGTTGCTGTGCTCTCCTCTGTGGCTCTGAAGCTTCCCCCCTGCCACCCCCCAGCCCGTGTCTCTACCAGTGAAGGGGCTTTCTAGTGTGTGGAAACTTTTCCTCCTTCACAGCTCCCTCTCAGAGGGAGGTCCCGTCCTTATTCTTTTGTCTCTCTTTTTTCTTTTGCCTTACCCAGGTATGTGGGTTGTTTCTTGCCTTTTGGGAAGTCTGAGGTCTCCTGCCAGTGCTCAGTAGGTGTTCTGTAGGAGTTGTTCCACATGTAGATGTATTTCTGATGTATTTGTGGGGAGGAAGGTGATCTCCACGTCTTACTCCTCTGCCATCTTGAAGGTCTCCTCTGTCATGACAACATATTTTTAATAGCCCTTTATGAAGACTGTTTGAGTTTCAGTCAGGTTAAGTTTCCACAATTGGGATGAACGTGCCACCAGGGTAACTGACTCAAGGACATGATGTTTTCGGAAACCAAAGTGTGAGCAAATACTCTCACCACCAACTTGAAGACAGTATGACTCTGTCAACCCACAGGTTGCAGAAGTCTGAAACCACCTTCAAGACATTAAATGCAAATAAAAAACATATCATCTTGATTAAAAAAAAAGTTTGAATTCTTTGATTTGAGGGGAGAAGACATTTTTCAAGAACTGGGGACAATGTTTAAGTTATTGTGAAAAGAATTTCAAAATATTTAATTCACATTAAATATATGCGCTTTGTATCAGATGTGTTATGTCCATATATAATAAACTTTTTAAATTTAAAAAATTGAGGTGAGCGTGTTTGGAATGAAACTATTCTTTGAGTAATATCTGAATACTAGGTCTTCTGTAATTGTATATAGAATATTTTACAAAGTTCTTTATATATAGATATTTTTCCCCTAAATATTCAAAGTCCAGAATGTCCAAACTGTACCTGACTCATGCCAAGATGGGAGTTCCACATGACAACGCAGAGAGCAGGTCACAGCAGAGAACAACTGAGGCACATCCCTTCAGGACGTGGCCACACCAGTATGTCCAAGACTTACATAGCAGACATGTTTATCATACTCAGGAATCAGACCCACAAAGAAGTTCTCAAATGATCTAGAGCTCAAGCACCCATTTTGAATCACACCTTCACCACTTACTGGTAACACAAGGCAGCAAGAAGAAGGGTGAAAGACATGGTTTTGAAGTAAACCACCCTGGGTGTAAATCATGCATCTATCCCTTACTAGCTGTGTAACCTCAGGGAAGTCACTTAGCCTCTCTCTGAGCTTCAGTTTCCCATCAATAATGTGGATGTAATAACATCTAGCTCATAGTTTTGAAAGGAACTTAAGTCAGAGAATATACACATATACCTACATACATACACATAGGTGAAAGCATATATGCATATTTAATTATCTTTTGGACACGCTAAGTGATCATTAAATGCTGGTTTAGATCCTTTCCCTTCCTTTCTGTTGGAATATGAGCTAGAGTATCCTATCAGGGCCAGAATTAAAGTAAGAGAGAAAGAGTCATACTTTCTGTAGATCACTCACTGACTGGCCTTTATTGTAAAAATGAAGTGTATTCACTATGACTCAGAATTGTGGGAAAAGTAACTTCCTCACTTTTGAGGCTGCCTCTCCTGTTCTTCAGTCCCTGTTCTTGTTGGTTGTGGTGGAAATGGGTGGCTAGTGTGAGGAATGGTTGATGTTGTCTGATGTGGGATGATGACAAAGTGGGCAGTTAAAATGACAGCCACCTTTGATAAATTTTTAGTCAAATAATTTAAAATTTATTCCCTACTAAGGTGACCTCTCTTTCCCCATTAAAAAAAATGGCATCTGGTTACAATCAGAGTTTTTGTAACTTCTCATGACTGCGGGTGTAGCCCTATTACACCCCTGTCTTCCGTGACCTTGTTGATATTTGTCCTTTCCTGATGCAGCGTGAATGCCCTTGACTCAATGATGGAAATACCACCAACAATGTGATTCACAGAAAATGGGTAAAACTTCAGTTTACTGTTAAATATAAAAATATATTCTCATTTTAACATTCAAGTTATGATATTCACCAGTGGTTACAACAAATCTAGGAGAATGGGGCTGGTGTTACTCTGTATACAAGAATATTACAACCATTGATGTCAGAATATCTAAAGAGTTTTCCCCCAAATTCTGTGTGGACAGAGGTATACTCTCCTGTGAAATACTGAGAAATATGGACTTTCAGAAAACTGCTGTCATGGGCAGTCGGTTTGGAAATACATAGCGTCTACAAAGCTAGAAGACTCGATAGAAGACACAGTAGACTACTTCTCTGACTGCCATGGCATCTGTGCTAGATCCTGGGATTGTCAAGAGGTATGAGAGGGTCAGGCACTTCCCTTCACTGAAGGACCTCTTTGACCCGCATAGGAAACAGGGAATCTCATCATCCAGGACTACCTCCAAGTTGCTTTCTATGAAGGCAGAGTCACATGCAGTCTGACTCAGAGTTCAATATCCAGGACTCTCTGCCTCATTTCTTTCCCATTACCATGTCCACCAGCACATTAGCCCCCATCTCTCATACCTTCGACTTTGCTTTTGGCTTCCCTTGCTTTTATTTTTATTTATTTTTTTAAAATTGTAGTTAAGACTCATCTCTGTGGCTCTTTTCACTTCAGGTTAGAGTCTTTTGGCCAGTACACCCTGCTTTGGCTGGAACCTTGGCTCTCATCTCTTAGCTCTGTCTGCTGCCTGGTACCCCAGGGAGGGTCCCAACGAAAGAAATCCAGGCAAGAAACAGTATCAATTAAATTTTAATATTTTCTAGGACAACCGGCAGTCGAGTGAGCGGGACGCATCGGGATCGCTGGGCGGCAGGCACTCTGCCGGACCCGATCTTCCTGGCGCATGTTTCTCTGCTCAGTCAGGGCCGCGTATCGCGGACCAGGGCCGCGGCAACGTTTTTCTTGAGCGTCCCTGGGCGAGGTACGACTGTCGGCGAGGGGATGGATTCCTCACCCCCCATGCTGGGCCGGTTCCAGGCATCGGAATTGGCTTCTATCCAAGGTTCACCGCAGGCAGGCCTGAGCCGGCGTGAGCACATCGAGAAATTTCGCCATCATCTTCAGTCAATATCACCACCTTTGTGCGTACATGAAGAAAATTTCCCCTTTTTCTTTCTCTTTCCCCTAGCAGCCGCCGCAACAAAGGAACATCCATAAATAAGACAAATAAAAATATGGTAATATCTGCAATAAACTAAAAAAAAAAAAATTTAAATATTTTCTAAAATATATGTAGTAGAGGAGAAACAGTAATGTTCTCCCAAACCTGATGATATTTACCTATCGCATTTTGTATTAGATTTGTTGTTCTGAATTACATTTAGATTATATCTTCAGGGAGCAATTGGTATAAGCAAAGCATGAAAGTGAAAGTTGGATTAAAATAAAGACCAACGGCAAAAAGGAAATAGAGGAGACCACAGATAGAGGAGCACCACGGGCGCTCAGGATTCGAAGAGCAAGGAATTGGACTTCTTTCTCTCCTAAGCATAGTTTGGGTGAAACTACCATTTACGGAACACCTTTATGTGGCAGATCCTGAGTGAAGTGTGATGCCTGTTTCATCCTCTCAGCAACACTGGGCAATCCGAGTGCTTTACCTCAAAGGAAACTGAGGTTCAGAGAGATGAAGTAATTTGCCCAAGGTCACATAGGCAACAACTGCCAGAGCAGGAATTCGAATCTAGCTCTGTTGAACAAAACTGTGCCTATCCCGGCTGCCCCTTCCACAGTGTGTACCTTGGGAAGAAGATAACCACAGAGGGAACTTTGTCATCCTCATTAACATCCGCTGTTGTTCAAACACTTCCCCTATCTTTTCAGGTGGATGAATAAGCTCCCTTGCATTGCACTTGGGCCGTGTTTCCTTTCGTTTAGAACAGGAAAGCTCTGCGCTGTAGTATTTATTAAGTGTCCACATCTGCATAACAACTTGCTACCAGAAGGAACAATAAAATGCAAGTGAAAATGACAAAGGCCCTGCCCTCTGGAACTTTACAATCAATAACACATGGGCGAGAGGTATGGAAGGGGGACCCAGCCCTCAAATAAGTGATTGGCAGGCTGAGAAATGGTTGGAGAAACAGAATTAAGCTAGTCTCAGTACAGGATGGTCCCAAATGAATACACAGGGTCTCCCTCAGGGACTGAGTAGCTGAGCTTCTGTCACTGTGAGGGAGCGATGGTGGAGGGTGGGATGTGGCCATTCTAACCTGGACAGTGCCGATCTCCTCAGGTTTTAGGTATGCCCAGGCTCCTTACTCATCCACCATCATGACTTATCTTCAATCAGTTTGAAGCAAGGCTTTTCATCAGCTGTCATATTAGTGAGCCCTTCAGTTCCTCTGAGTATTATGTTTAGCTATTATGTCATTCTTTGCGATGCCACTCATTGTATGTGTGTGTGTTGAGGACACTGGGGCTGGGAGCCAGGCTTGCAGTCACGCAGACCCCCTCGATGCATACAGCAATGGAAAAGTGACTCAGACATCCATTTCAAAATGACTGTCACTCATTTTTATAACATTTCAAATTAAAATGAAATTAGGAGTGGAAGAGCAGTAAGATGCTTTTCACAGTCCTTAAGAAAAAGGCATTTCTTCATATTTCAAAGCCTGGACTGACAGTAAACTAGTATAAATTGCTGACTTGGCTTCTTTCTGTTCAGCTTATTAAATAACATTCTGTATAAGGAGAGCTGTGTAATATATAAGACTATGCATGAAATGGATAAAATATATTTAGACTGTGTCTAAAGGCCAAGAAAGTAAAGATGGAGAGGGGGAATTTGCTGGAGACACTTCTATTGTAAAGGCATTAAAATCTGAATTAATGGTGAAATTATCCTAGCAATGACATCACACAACGACTGTAAAATCTAAACATGAGAATGGTTACTTTCAGAAAAGTGCAATATTTTACAGGCTGCAGATTAATACTGCATACACATATATGGTATTCTTACAGAGTTGCTTACATGGAAATTTCAGTTCCATGTAGACCTAGGAATTTGAAGTATTATTTTCTGTCTTCTAAGTAGACTTTTCAGAGATGCATTATTCATTTATAGTTTATTACTCAGAGAGAAAGGTATTAATAAAGAAACTGTACCTGTCCTGTTTCGATGTCAAACTCTGCCGAGAAAATCAACTCAGAGCCCAGCTGGTCTAAAAAAGTCTATCACACTTTTCTTTTTTTTGGTGGAAGTCATCCTGGGCATTGCAAATCGTGCATGTGTACTATATAATTATATTGTCCATGGATTTATGCAACTCTGTTGCATATTTCATTACTTTTTCTTGCTCTACTTATTAAAACTACATTTTACATGTCTAATAATGCAATTCAAATTGTACCAAATATGAAACACTGACACCCAGGCCCAGGGAAATGATGCCTGGGCAATTTCACCTGATTCACTGAAGGACAGGAGAATTACCTTTATTGTAATGAGCTGTGGAGGGTGGTTCAGGCTGCTTTTTCACATTTGTGGTTCTGCTATCCACCTTTCTCTCGAAATCTAAAGCCCCCATCAGCTTGTATGGAAAACTTGGATGTGTTTCATACTATCATGTTCTCATCCAAGGGAAGGTGGTGGTGAAGGGAAGGAGGGGGGCCGCTTGTTGGTTTACAGGAAATCTGAACACCCATGGGATGCTTTTCAGAATCCAAACAGAGTTCAAAACATAAACATTCCACGTAATTTGTTGCTTCCATACATCATTTGCCTCTTAAAAAAAAGACTGAAAAAAAAATTTTTAATGTGTGACTACAGTGACAGAGAATGGGTGCCAACAGCTCTCTGGATGGCTTTTTATCTCATTCCCTTAGTGAAAACAGTTAACTAGGCACTGGTGAGAGATTCTGTAGCTGCACAACACAAAGCTGGCGCCGACGCCAAGTGTGGCATGCCAGATGTGTGAATACATTCTGGAGAGCAGCATCGGCAGCTCTAGCAGCTCACCATAGCCATTAATCTAGAGACCTCTGGGAGTTCCGGGTAGTGCTGTAAAACCCGGCCCTGCCAAGGCTGCATCAGATAAAGCCATCAATGCATTGTAAAAAAGACACAAAACCTATTTCATGGGCTGCACTGATCAAGCAATTACAATCATTGACTACATTAAGCAAAGAAACAGCGGGGTGCCCTATAAAATTGACTGCCAACTTGAATAATCAATAGACTCCATGTAGAGTAAATTAAATAACTGAAAAACTATTTGGAAAAGCTGAAGTTAAAAAGCCAATCAGTAATCCCTCATCCATGGCGAAACAATCCTGTTTCCAAAAGATTCTTTGGTTAGCTTTAATTCTTATCCCTGGGAAATCCTGGGACGGTGAGCTTGGGAAGGGGAGAGATTCTTCCACTTCTTTTATCTTTCTCTTTCATAACTGTACATTTAATTGGAATGTTATTTATAATCAATCGATGTGTTCTTCCTGTCATCTATAGCTGAGTACACAATCAAGGCAGGAAGGCTTTTGATTGAAAGTCAACATTGTGATGAAAGGCATTAAGGTTTGACATGGTTCATGGTTTAACCTGGGGCTTACAATAACAAGAAGTGTTTTTTTAAAAATTATATTTCGAAAAATTTGGAATTTTGGAATACTTAATTATTAAATTTTGTATAAAATAAAGTCATAAATGCAAGAGACAGAGCTATGTAAAAGCCTTCTTGAGGTTTTTGCTGATTTACCTGATTACCGCGAAGATAGAGCAGTCACGACCAAATTTCACATTTCCCTCTCCATCAGCTACTTTTATCTTTTTTGCTCCATTGGAAAGTGACAAAACATGTTCAGAAAAATAAACATTAATTTATATTTTAAGTTATTGTTGCCACAAAAGTTTGCATTATTTCACAAAAAATTATTTATTCATTTACACACACATTTGTTTGTTTTGTTTCAGCCTAGAAAAACCACCATCTATAAACAATTTCCCTATTGTCTTATTAGAAAATGCAGGAGAAAAAAACGATGGAAATGTGAAATGATTTTTTATCCTAAGTAAACAAAAAAGCGTTTTTTTGTGTGTATGTTTCCTACATGGTGAAAATGTAATGATAATAATTTCAGATCTCAGAAGCCAGGTTAGTTGGTAGCAATATATCTGGATGTGAAAATGATAGCACTGGAAAAATTACCAGTACTTCTGCGTGCTTAACAAAGATATTTTTCCACCAAAAGAGAAAAAAAAAAAATGTTTGAAACCATTATTACAGAGACAATACAATTTTCTTTGTAGTCAAGTCTGTTTCTGAAAACAATATATAATAGTAATAGTATGAAGACACCTACAGCACTGATGAATACATCATTAAGCAGGCATTATTGCTGTTCCCACTGAATGTAAGATCACCCTGATATTATGAATGATTTGCATATTAACAAAAATAATATTGAGGTGTATTTAACGTGGCATTTGAATTAACTCTTAATGGCATACAAGTTCTTTGGAGCCAGGGTAGTGAATAAATTGCAGGATGAATTTGGAAATAATTGTTACTAGCTAGGCTTTGTGAACCTAGGTATCTAGAAGATATCTTAGTGGCATTATTTTTAATACACTGATGTGTTATATAGAGCCTCCTACTGTGGAACACAATAAATTAGTTGTCAATAAACAGCTTGTTTTAACAACACTCTGCTTCCTTTCCTATTAAATCTAATAGGTACAAAATCCTCTGAAATGGTGTATTTAATGAACAAGCTTTATTTTTAAAAAAATCTGCACAAGGAAAAGGAGAAATATGATGAACTAAAAATGATTATGTGTCACAATAAAATTCTCCAGCTTGTCTGCTGATGAGATAGATGATAATGTTGCCCATAAAAGCAGAAGGAGTGAGAGTGCTGCAGAGCTCTTGATAAAATGTCTTATTGAAACCTATTGTATTTACTTCTTATTAGATTCTGAACTCAAATAGATCTTGATTCTTGAGAGCTTGGGTATTTAAAAGCTTTAAGATCATCAATTACATTACTCATAATTTCCACATCTGCCTTTCCTGCTGCAATTCAGAGAGAGAGAAAGACTATTATAACAGCCTTCCTGCAACTTGATTACTGGGAGTCTCTGTTACAATGTGCACTTGAAACGCTGTTAAGATGTGAACTTAACTGCAATTTGCAGTTTTATGGAACTATTCCTGCATGGATAGCTTTTGGTAATAATTGAAATAAAATGGTAAGAGACCTGCCAATTGATCAGGGAGAAACAGAGGACCACCTTAAAACCCAGACCCTTGTGGCATTGCAGGGAAACCTCACCTTTTGGAGCTACCCTGTTTTACCTTCCTGATACAAATTAGCTTTATGGGAGCTCATATGCATTTTGACTTAAACAAAATAATACTTCAAATGGCCAGTATATAATTGAACAGCAGTTTGGTTATGTTTATGCTGGGTAGAAGCAATGTGGGGATTAAGAACCTGGAGGATTCTCGCTGTCAAATCGTTGCCAAAGCAGCATGATTTTTTTTTAGAAATACCTTGTTGTTTCTTAACTCCCAATGGGCAGGATATCTTGGGGGTAGTGTTCAAGATTTTCTGAGTGTTTGCTATGTATTCGAAGTTCAGGTGTCCTGATAGGAATAGTTTAAAATATCGTTTGTTTTTCAATAAAGCAGTTCAAAACACAGCACTGTACACATATAAATGTTTACTTTGTGTCATTGAATCTCACCATGTACCTAAGCAACCAAACAAGGGAGGGTCATCTCGCTCATGAAGTGGGAATTCTGGGTCTAATTTATGATTAAAATTCTGTATTTCATTTGATAGTGTAGATAGATAGTTTTTTAAGACACAGGTTTATATACACATACGCACACATGCACGCACAGGCTTACACAGAAACATGGAGGTGATTTCTCAGAAGCAAAAAGATAACATATTTGAAAGTATGCTGCAAATCTTGGGAAAGGGGGAGGGGAGAAGACAGGAAATATTTCTGTAGAAATGACTCCTCCTGGGGAAAAATATAATCTCTGTAATTTTACCTTTTCAGTAGTGCTTTTCAATACATACTTTTTTCCCTCTCTGTCTCTGAAGAATCAGCCCTGAGATCACAATCTAAGCAAACATAAGGTCCCATCATCTAGTTCTTAAACACAAAGGAGGATGTGTTGGTTCTTAACAATTCCTATAGAATTCAGAGCATTTTATTGTTCTTTGGCTAATGGTTTTATTCAGCATTTAATCTGTATGCATCCTAAAGCAATTAAACAAATACAAAAATTGGGCCAAAATATTTTGAGATTTTTCATTAAATTCATTTATTGTCAAGAAAAAATAAATTGCATTCTGGATGAGCTGTATTTCTCTCTTCAAGAAAAACACAATAGGAGAAAATAATTGATGTCTTTTCAACTAGAAGAACAACAGTTTACAGGTCCCGTGACAGTATTTACATGTTCAGAAATATATGGAGAACGTGTGAGTTGATCAGGGTGAAGTGCAAAGTGTTCTCCATTGCTTCTCCATTAAAATAGACTTTGATATGTATTTATGTGCACACAGTTACTGGATTATCCAGAATTATCACAAACAAATGTAAGAGTCACCCTGGCAGAAACAGCTTCAGAAAAGTTTTTAGTCACAGAAAAGAAATATCCTGCCTAAGAAGAATTTAAGTACAGGTGTTGATGTCTAGCAATGAATTTATTCTAAAAACATATTGTAGCAGTATCACTGTAGTGCTAAACCAGAAGTATGTACTTTAGGTAGATCCAACAACTCTATCAGTTCCCAGCATTGGGGAAAAAAATGTACCTGCAGAAGTTCCTCATTCTTTCATAAAACAGGGGCTATCCAGCTCATGACCGTAATTAACCTGACCTATTAAAAAGTAGACCAGTTTCAGTTTGCCCTGTTTTAGCTATTCTTAGGTCTTCTGTTCTCTCTTATTCTTAGCCCTTCTCCTTCAAGGATACAGAAAGGAACCTAACACTCTTAATGTGTTTTGAACTCTGTGATGTGCTCCAACTTTGCCTCTTTTTTTACAAGAGCTGGCAGTCACACATGAAGGAAATCAGGCGATGCCTGTAGCAGACAAGCATTTTAGCATGCACTGCTCTCTCTAGCTCAAGGCTGTGTGTAGCAAAACAGAAATGCACAGAAAGCATGTAAAAAAGAAGCACTGAACAGAAGGCAGAAGGGTGTGTCGTGACCAGCGACCGGACCAGGTGTAGGGCTCACATCCTGCCTTATTTTTAACACCCTGTCTAGATTTTTCTATTCAGTCTGTCACTTTCTTCATCACTGACACAAATATAGAATTAACTAATCAACACAGGGACTGTGTTGACTGAGCATTAATTAACCATTTTGCCCTGAAAACCTGTGGCAGGACACATGAATCTGAAAACGAATGAAAAAGAAAAAGGAAAGAAATACAGAGCACTTTGATAAGGTCATCCAATTTTATTAGCAAGAAACTATTGTGTGCACTATTATGTGCCAGTTTAATTCTGTCTCAAAGTGTTGTGGCACATATTTGGCAAGAAGCATCAGGATTGCCAATTTTCATCCAAGACTGAAAGAAAGCTTTAAAGGAAATCTATTTCAATCACCATTCTGATTCTTGAATTCCTTGTATTTAATTCCTTTTAGCTGACAGGCTGGCTTTTTCCTATCCACCTTTAAAAGCTGAGAATTTGCTACTTTTCTAGGTTCCATCTAAAAACTGATTCTTAAAAAGTTCCTCCTTATTGCTGACCTAGACCTTCCCAAGTTCTCCATTCTTACCCCTTTGGACATATATGCACAGGTCAACATTCTTTTCCTTATGTCTGCCTTTCAAGTATTGATAGAAATGACAAAATGCCATCTGAATTGACTCTTTTCCAAACTAAACACTCCTGATTTATTCACTAACTGCTCTTGTTACATGGTTTTAGGGCCACTCACTGTTTTGATTTCCCTTCTCTAAGTTTGCTTCCGTTTGTCTATATTTTTGTATGTGTCTTTTACTTTTACTCATTTTTTTTTTTATCCAAAGTTAATTTTCTTTAAGAGGTCAGCTAGATTTGTACAAATATCTTTACTTACACTGTGGAGGGAGGTATCTGGATATACTTGGTCCCCTAGTCCCTAGGATCAAAATCATGGCATTTTACAGAAATCATTATAGAAAGTGAGAAAATGTGAGTTTCCAGGTTGCATTTAAAATGAGAATATGTGTTAATTTAGTAGAAATTGTGCAGGATGCTGAGTGTGGTGAAACTGTTTGAAATATGCTTCTATCACTTATTAGTTGTATTGCTTAATCCTTTTGAAACTCAGTCTCCTCTTGGGTAAAATGGGAATAATGCCCATTTTGCAAGATTGTCTTAAGGATTAGAAATAACAGGAGTCAAGTGTCAAAAACAGAACTTGGCACATTATAGGCAATCAATAATAACAGCTTCTTTTGTTGCTCAGGAAGTGAAAGAATTGTTCTTAGAAAATGTTGACTAATGATGCAAAAATGGGGAAAACCAATAGAGGTAATGTCATGAAGAACTACTTACACCAATCACACGTGAAATGTGTCTCTTGCCCACAAACAACGGGCCTAAGACCACCATAAATCATTTCACAGAGATCGCTCAACTGGCCTCACACAGCATCAGCAGTTTCTAACTTACAAACCTGCTCTGCATTTAACGTCAACAACACAAAGGTGAAAAGACCATAATCACTTTCTGTCCCCAGAGCATCCCTAGTCCTTTAGCACTGGGAATTTTGCATTAGTTTTTCTCATCAACTTAATAACACTTGGTGAAATAATGCCTTCAGTCAGGGCATTTATCTTATTTTATTTTGCTGCTTTTGTTTTTTTCCTCCTCTTATTTTCAATATGAAACATATTAAATACTTGGTTTTCTTTGTATAATGCGGCTGAGAAATAATTATATGGATATTCCAGTGCAGAAATACTTCCTACCCTATCAATATTCTTATTAAGAGTAATAATAAAGCAACATGTCATGAGACTATGCTGTCACAGATTCTTACCCTTGTGTATTTTTATCTTCTCCACCCTGGTTTCTTTACACATGGAGTGCTGAGTGTAACATTATTTCTGCTCTGCTAAAAGACAGTGTCAGATAAAATTGCCCTCTCAACTCTATGCCATAACAATGTCTATAAAAGTGTATTATAGTCTTTATTTAATATATTAACTATATTTGTGCATGTGTCTTTACAAATAATAATGAAAGCCCTAATGCATTTTCAAATCCAGCAGCATATTCACTGAAGGTAAAAAAGGCTATTCTGAATGAAGTCTCCCTTGAATGGAAGGAAAATGAGGACATATAGTTGTACTCAGAAGAGATTTTACTTGAAGAAAATGGGAGGTTTACCACTAGGGAAAGGAACTTGTTTCCTATGCATAATTTAGGGCCTTAGGGGATGAAGCTTTTGATTTACATCCACATTCTGTTGTGTATGTGAGTTTGTGTGTTTTCACATGTGTTAAGGATAAGGTAAGGAGGTGATATTGTAAGACACAGAAAAAGAGAAATGGACAAGAGAAGAATGCATCACCTGTATAAAGATAAAGTTTATAAGGGCTCCTCAGAGGGGCAATGAGTTATCAAATTAAAGGAGAAGATTCTACATGAATGGCTAAAATGGATACTGGCACTAACTCTGTATTCCTAAGGCAGCTGACAATACTTGGAGGGGACCAAGAGAAAAAAGCTCTACCCTTCAGTAAGTGTGTGTGGCAAATCACTGAACCAGTGGGATAAACATAGCTGAACAAGTGAACAAACATAAAACCCAGCACATTACACCCCTCATGGCCTCAGGCAAAAAGCAGCTAATGAAGAAGATTATAAGTGAGTCTCCCTCACATTTCCATTCTCAGCTCTGTCTTATCAGCCCCCCCGGGCTCTGGACTAGATGTTCTCACCGCTCCCTTCCTTTCCAGGTTGAGACTATGGCTCCCTGATTTGAGGCTTAGCAACTAAAGCTTTGCTTTCTTGGAATTTCATCTAAGGAAGGCTCTTGTTCTTCAGCCAGATCCCTAAGGGTGGTAACATCTTGCTTTCCTTGTTTCCTAAGAATGCCTCATGATTATAGAGCAACTCAGTGGATATGAAAGAGTTAAACAACAAAACCAAACTATACACCTCAGGGCAAAGCACCAGGAGAGGTTTGTCCTCCCCCACCAATCAGTCAAGCAAAAGTAATTTCTAAAGAGAGACAGGGAATATTTTTAAGACAAAATCTTTGAGACAGCACTTAGCATAAAAATAGCTTTTAATCTTTGTGAAATATCAGATGCTTATAATTGTGTTCAACAATGGTGGTATAAGTTGACATTCTGAGGCATTCCCTTGCATTTTAGAGAAATTACTTGGAGGACAATTGCTGATGCACTGAAAAGGACATAGGCTTCGAATTGAAGTCTTAGATCTTCCACTGGCTAGCTTTGTGATCTTCGCCAAATTACTTAATTTTTATGAGCTTTGATTCCCATCCGTAAAATGGCCATTATAGGACAACATGGAAACTGGAAGGATCTGATAAGACTTTATGTGGGAAGTACCTAACATTGTGCTTGTCATAGAGACATAACTTGATGAATGTCATTTCTTTTCCACTGCCCACCCTACAGCTCCTTTGTTTTATGAATTTGTTCAATAACAATTAGCAACAAAATGTGAGCAGCACAAAGCAACAGAAGTTGGGACTTTCGGCTAACTGTGGTGGCATGATCACATATAGTTGTATTTCTGAAACCCTTTTAAAATTACTGTAAAGGAATTTAAAAAGTATAATCTCACAAATACAAAGGGAACAGGAGGGGAGGTGAAAGTGGATGAGAGATGCTGGCACATATATGGAGTTGGGAAGTGAATGGATGAGAAGTATCTAACTTAGGAGACCAAAGAATGCTGAACTCCAAGCACCATCACAGAAACAGATACCAACGGAAAGCAGCTTTATTCAAGTAAAAGAAAGTCAGAAAGACCCAGGATTGAAGCACTGGATTTCTTCCCTAGAAGATGAGAGTGAGAGGTGAAGTGAAAATAGAAAGGTTACATGAGAGTCTGATTATCTATATGAGAAGCAGTCAGACCCTCAGATCCTATCACTCCCCCACCCACTGCCTCATCCCCAGTAAAGTGAAACTCTTCATCCTGCTATGAAGGCAGAGCCATATTCTCTGGAGAAACTAAACCACAGAATTACCAGTCTCTGGATCCCTGGCACAATGGAGAGTGGAGTTGAAGTGCTAGAGGGAAATAGAAATAGCAAGAGAAAGTAGACATTGAACAGTGAAACTGCAAGCCTTCTCTCCTCTTTTTGCTCCTAGCAATTGGACAGTCAAGCCTCAAGATATAAGCCGGGGGATTAGAGAATATATCCTTGGAGAAACTGTTAGACAAATAAGAATTTGAGATTCCAACATTTAAAGTCCCCACCAAAATGTCCAGAATTCCTTCTAACCATCCTACAATGAAGCTCGCTGGGTGACAAATGCTGCTCCCACACACACCCTTTCAATCAACTTTTTTATTGACTTGGTACTGTGAATTAGTGAATTGCCAAAGATCACCACACATTCATGGAATGCTTCGAACAAGAAAGATCCAAGCCTAAATAAAGAGGTAAGGGACATCTGTATGAAACAGAGACAGTGCAGGGAGTAGAAGGAAACTTCCAAAATATCCATAAGTATAACCTTAGAGAATTTATTTTTGTATAGCAATTCAGGAAGCACTAAAGAGTTAACAACAAAAGACACTTTTAGCCTCAGGGCAAGGCAGGATGAACAAGTGTAGGATACTAAAAAACAAGTCAGTAAATAGCAACAAAAATGCACAATGGACAAATCTGAGACTGAGAAAACACTTTTTTGTTTCAGTTGAAACAAAAATTTAAATTATGGAAAAGGAAAGCATCCTGAAAATAGATCAAGAAAACAAAGCAGGGACTTCCCTCATGGTGCAGTGGATGAGAATCCACCTGCCAATGCAGGGGACACAGGTTCGATCCCTGGTCTGGGAAGATCCCACATGCTGTGGGGCAACTAAGCCCATGCGCCACAACTACTGAGCCTGCGCTCTAGAGCCCACAAGCCACAACTACTGAAGCCCGCGCGCCCTAGAGCCCATGCGCCACAACTTCTGAGCCCATGCACCACAACTACTGAAGCCCGTGTGCTCTAGGGCCTGCATGCCACAACTACTGAGCCTGCATGCTGCAACTACTGAAGCCCATGTGCCTAGAGCCTGTGCTCCACAACAAGAGAAGCCACCACAATGAGAAGCCCATGCACTGCAACAGAGAGTAGCACCTACTCACAGCAACTAGAGAAAGCCCACATGCAAAAAGGAAGATGCAACACAGCCAAAAAGAAATAAAATTAATTAAAAAAAAGAAAACAGAACAAAGTTGAATTAAGAAACACAATAATAAAAGTATGGTATTAAACAATAACAAAAGAAAACTCCTGAGAATTGAAGGACATGGATTTTCAGATTGAAATTACCCGTGAAATGCTCAGCACATTGTATGAAAATCTGCATGTAAATTATTGTGGGTAAGAAAAGAAAGCAAGTAAAAATCAGCAGAATATATTCGAAAGATTAGAAATCCGGATGACTCTAGAGTATCACAGCAAAACTGAAATCTAGAATGTGATGGCTTTCAAATGCTGAGCAAAAAGAATTTTCAACTTAAAATTGTATACCTAGCCAAACCATGCATCAGTGAGGTAAAATAAGGATATTTTTACACAAGACTCAAAAAATAAAAACTCTTGGATGCTCTTTCTCAGAGAGAGCACAAGTAAGAGGAAGACATGGGTTCAAGGAAACAAGAGATGAAGCAAAAAAACCCAGAACCCAGATGAGAAGAAAAGAGAAACTCAGGATGACTGTGCAGAAAAGTTCAGGATGAACTAGGACAGCTTTTCCAGCCTGGAAGAAGGAATGGAGGACTCCAGGAGTAATGCTTCCAATTAAGAAAAACAAATCTGAAAGAACATGTGGTGGAGATTTTTAGTTCTATAGAAATTATAAGGCTAAATCTTTGATGGCAAAAGGCAACTGGAAAAAAAAATAATCCCTGTAGCTCCAGGAAAACAGAAGTTGGACAGGAAAGGATATGTAATCATAGCACTATGGTACTCAGCTGTGAATAATATATATATATATATGTTTATATTTAATGATATTTAAAATATTTATAATAACACCTCAAATTGTAATCTAAATCTATTGGGAGGATGAGCAATGGATTTTCTACATGTGGAGAGCATATGTTGGGAAGAGGGTAAATATTACTTGTAATAGGAAGTCACAAGAAAATATCAAAAAGTGATGACAAATCAATAGATAGTAGAATAAACATATTATTGGAAATAAAATTATAAATAGTCAAATGAGTTGAAAATGATTTTCTGGGTTACAGGAAATGAGGGATCAGGAAGTATGAGGCAGGGTACTCATTGCTTTTCAGAATAAACCATGCAATACTATATGAATTTTAGAACGAGGATGGAGGTCTCTGGTGGCCTGTATCACATCATCACATGTGCTCAACTCTAATTTTGGCCATGTCTTGGGAAGACAAACACACCTGATGCCAATAGGGTCCAATCTCAAGCATAGATTTTCTGCCCCAGTGACTTCTCAGAAGCTGTTGGGGCCCACGGGAACCACTGCACAGGACTATCCGTGAAGAGCAAGTGATGGGAAATAAACACTCCCAGGGTAACCCTCAGTTGATGGGGGATGGGAGTCAGTGGATGGGGACTGAGAGTCAGCCTTCAGAGGATAATTCCAGAAGATACTCTGGATACTTCTCAGGAGGTTCTGCTGGAACTGACCTTCTAGTCCCACTCCTGTTGCCCACCATAGCTACACCAAATCTTTTCTCCTTCCTGTCTCAATCTCCCTGCTCTCCCACTCCTGCTTCCTGGAATCACCTCCACGGTAAACTTTCTACACCCTAGTCCTTGTCTCAGCCCTGACTGCAGGAGGATACAAACAAAATAAAAAACATATATAAAAATTATAAGTTTAAAAAATTAGAATTAGGATAAATAAAATAGTTGTATTGATGTTATAGAAAAGAGATTTTATGGCTTGGAATTCCTAGTCACAGCCTTATACCTAGTTTCAAAATACATTGTGTTTTAACTTAAAAACAGAAATGAGCATGCTGTGCTTTGAAGAATATTTTAGATGACTAAAATGTCCCTAATGATGATGAAGACTGATGCTGAATATGCTGGTGAAAAGCTGAAATAAAATTGTTTCATGAAATGTTAGAGGGGAAGATTAACATATTATTTTATAATTGTTTAATTAAAATATTTAACATGAAATATGTGATATCAATATCATATATATGATTTACTTATATAACTACATTAATAAATTATATATACTATTCTATAACATATATTCTTTATATAATATAATAAATGATTTAATATATCAAAATGTATGGTTATTTGAGGCAAGTAGCAGAAAGTCACTGCATTGAACTGAAAGTAATTATTTACTCAGATACAGTATTTTCTACCAGCCTATAAGCAACCTTGTCAGAGCGGACCATTATGGGATATAGAAATGAACTAACCAGAGTGACCACAGAGTAATGCAGAAACAGGATGACAAAGGACTCATACCCTGAACTATCCTGGTGAAGGTTAGTTGGCAAGTCAAGGAAGATTGACAGTTTACATCAATATCACCCTGAGATCACTACAACAAATTATTTGAAATTGTTGAATGACGGCTGTGGGTATGTGTTAGATTTCATATACATATTATTGCTAAAATTCTCTCTTCCATAACCCCTAGAATAATCACTTCTGGAGAGCTTCTTACTTCTGTCTGTTATCGCTGACTGGAACCTTGTTTCGGAACCTTGTTTGCCTCTTAAATATATTATAATTGTTCTGTAGTGTCTTTACTTTCCATTCTACGTGTAGCCTCATGGCAATCTCATCCAGTCCTTGGCTTCAGGATTCAATTGCCTTAGATCAACGATTCTCAGTGCTGGCTGCATATTAGCAACACCTGTGGAACTTTTAAAACCTACAAATACCTGGACTCTACTCTCTCTAGACCTGAGATTCTGATTGAATTGTTCTGGGGCCAGCCACGTGATCTGAAATCTCCCCAGGTGATAATCAACAGCTGAATTGAAATCTATTCATGTAGATGCTGATGACTCACAAAACTTAATATTTAGTTTCTACCTTCTACTGAGTTGCAGATCCATATTTCCTAATGCTATCTGTGAGGTGGCATAGGGCAGTGATTGAGAATGTGTGTTTTTATACTGTAATGCCCCAACCCCCAGGCCACAAACCAGTGCTGGTCTGTGGCCTGTTAGGAACCGGGCTGCACAGCAGGAGGTGAGCAGAGGGCAAGGAACGAAGCTTCATCTGTATTTATAGCTGCTCCCCATCACTCGCATTACCGCCTGAGCTCCCATCAGATCATCAGCGACATAAGATTCTCATAGGAGCTCAAAACCTACTGTGAACTGCGCATGCGAGGCATCTAGGTTGCTCACTCCTTATAAGAATCTAATGCCTGATGATCTGAGGTGGAGCTGAGACAGTGATGCTAGCGCTGGGAAGCGGCTGCAAATACAGATTATTGTTAGCAGAGAGGTTTGACTGAATAGAGACCATAATAAATCAATTGCTTGCAGACTCATATCAAAACCCTATCAGTGAGTGACAAGTGGCAATTAAGCTGCATCTGGTGGCAGGCTTCAAGTCAGAATCCAACACTTATTCTAGTCCATGCGTGGCCCGCCCATTATTTTATTTACCACTTCCATCCGTGCCTCTTTCCCACACTGTGTACTTGTCTCAGTCACAGTTTTAGTAATCCCACGAGCTAACCCTAGCCAAAATGAGTAAAAAACAAACATCGCTGGAGAGCTTCTTTGAAAAGGGGGAAAGTCTCAATGATGAGACAGCAGAAGACTCTAAGACTGCCAACAAAAAGAAAGGTGCATTTAAAAGACAATCAAGAGTCCTTAAATTGCGGGTTCATTGCAACAGGTGATTCACATTCTCCAAGCCTGCTTTGTATAATATGTAACGACCAGCTATCCAGTGAAGCCATGAAACCTCCGAAACTGCTTCGCCACATGGAGACCAAGCATCCTGCATTAAAAGACAAGCCTTTGGAGTTTTTTCAAAAGAGAAAAATGTGAACACAAAGAACAGACGCAATTATTGAAGGCCACCACTTCATCAAATGTGTCTGCACTGAGATCATCATTCTTAGTGGCTAACCACATTGCTAAAGCTAAGAAGCCCTTTACTATTGGTGAAGAGTGGATCATGCCTGCTGATAAGGACATGTGTTGTGCACTTTTAGGAGAGGCTGCAGTTCAAAAGGTGGCACGTGTTCCTCTGTTGGCTAGCACCATAACTAGACGAACTGATGAAATAGCAGGATATTGAGGCACAATTATTAGAGAGAATTAATGAGTCACTGTGGTATGCAATCCAAGTTGATGAGTCTACCGATGTTGACAATGAGGCAACAATGCTTGTTTTTGTGTGATATATTTTTCAGGAGGATGTGCATGAGGATATGTTATGTGCACTTTTGGTGCCAACCAACATCACAGCTGCAGAACTATTCAAGTCTTTGAATGATTACATATCAGGAAAACTGAATTGGTCATTCTGTGTCGGGATATGCACGGACGGAGTGGCTGTCACGACTGGACAGCTTTCTGGTTTCACTACTCATTTTAGAGGTTGCTTCTGTGTCATTCATAGAGAAATGCTGGCTAGCAGAAAAATGTCACCTGAACTTAATAACGTTTTGCAGGATGTGATTAAAATTATCAACCACATTAAGCACATGCCCGTAACTCACATCTGTTCACGCAGCTCTGTGAGGAGATGGACGCAGAGCACACACGTCTTCTCTTATACACAGAAGTGAGATGGCTTTCTAAAGGTAGATCACTGGCCAGAGTCTTTGAGTTATGAGAGCTGCTCCAGAGATTTCTTTTAGAAAAACAGTCACCACTGGCAGCACATTTCAGTGACACAGAATGGGTCGCAAAACTTGCTTACTTGTGTGACATATTCAACCTGCTCAACAAACTCAATCTGTCACTTCAGGGGAGAATGACAACTGTGTTCAAGTCAGCAGATAAAGTGGTGGCGTTCAAAGCCAAACTGGATTTATGGGGGCAACGAGTGAACATTGGGATTTTTGTCATGTTTCAAACATTAGCAGAGATTTTGAAAGAGATGGAGCTGGGGCTTTCTTTCTCCCAGCTGGTGCATGATCACCTATCTCAGCTTTCAAAATAGTTTGAGCATTACTTCCCAACCACAAAAGACCCCCAAACTGGGAAGGAATGGATCCGCAACCCATTTGTGACTAAGCCAGGTGAATTGACTTTGTCCATGCTGGAAGAGGATCAACTGCTTGAGATCGCAAATGACGGTGGCCTTAAAAGTATGTTTGAGACAACTTCAAATCTCAATACATTCTAGATTACAGTCAAGGCTGCATATCCTGAGATTGCCACATAAGCACTGAAAAGCCTGCTTCCATTTCCAACATCCTATCTTTGTGAGGCAGGGTTTTCTGCAGTGATAGCAACCAAAACGAGATTACAGAGTAGACTGGACATAAGCAACACACTTTGGGCGTCACTGTCTCCCATCACCCCCAGATGGGACCATATAGTTGCACGGAAACAAGCTCAGGGCTCCCACTGATTCTGTATTATGGTGAGTTGTATAATTATTTCATTATATATTACAGTGTAATAATAACAGAAATAAAGTGCACAGTAAATGTAATGCACTTGAATCATCCCCAGACCATTCCCTGCCACCTTCCCCACCCCCAGTCTGTGGAAAAATTGTCTTCCACGAAACTGGTCCCTGGTGCAAAAAAAGGTTGGGAACCACTGCTGTAATGGAATCCTTGTTTTGGGACTTAACTGTGTGAACCTGCACAGATTACTTATCCCCTTTATGCCTTTGTTTTCTCACCTGTGAAATGGGGTTGACAATAGTAGTGGGGATTGAATAAAATAATGTTTGTAAAGCGCTTAGTGCAATATTTAGAACATAGTGCTTTAAAAACAGAAGTCATTTATTTGTTATAGTTGCCTTTTAGGTTCTTTAATTTTAGTATTTTCAAAGTGAATTTGTAAAAAATGTTTGCTGTAACATTATTTTCAACAATAAAAATTGGAAAATACTAAGTGTTCAGCAACGGGGAATTGGTCGAGTAAAATTTGGTGTATCCATATGACAATATATTATGTTAAGAGGCCATTAAAAAATTATGGGGTAGAAAAACATTTATTTACTTTGTAAACATTCTTTTTATTTTGTAAAATGGTGTAATATATTGTGATATGAAAAAGCAAGCTATGCTTCCATTTACATAAAACAAAAAGACAAACAAAAATTTCTATGTGTCTGCATGCACATACTGCCACATAGCAAACTTTTATTAATGATAGCAATTAGGAGATGAGAATCCAGTTGGCTTTTTCCCCTTTGCATTTCTTCTGTGTATTCCAAGTTTTCTGCCTATTTGGAGAAAAAAAGTTCTTATAAAATAGAAAAAAGAATTGATGTCACGTTCTTTTTGCTGAAACTTGCTTTTTCTCTTTGTTTTTGAGACTACACCTAAACTCACCATCCACTTGATTTTATAAATTAGAAACCAGGATTTGCCTCTGATCTTCCTTCTCGGCTCACTCCCTACAGGCCATCACGTCCATCACTTGTCTCTTTTCTGACCCCTTTTCTTTTTTCTTTTTTTTTTTTTTTTTTAACTTTTAAAAGCATTTTATTTGACGATAATTTAGAATTTATAGAAAGTAGCAAGAATAGTATAAATAACTTCATATTCTCTATGCTCAGGGTCACCTATGTGAACATTTTACCCCATTTGGTTGGTCTTCTGTTTCTCTCTCCCACCTCTTCCCTCCCTATTTCTCTCTTTCTCTCTCTGTCTGACCCTTCTTCTTGATTCCTGCCACCACTGCCTTCTTTACTTTAAGTCCTCATCACTTGTTCCATGGTCCACTGAAAATTTCTCAAGTATCTTCCTCTTTCCAGTCTCTGCTCATTCCATTGCATCCTCTATCACATCTATTTTCCTAGAAGTCAAGTTATGCAATTATATGTTCGCCTTCTAATAAATTTTGCTGATTCCTGTTGTCCATTAAATAAAGCACAAACATCTTAACATGTTGCATTAAACTCTTCATGATCTGGGTACAATTTCGGCCTCATAGACTGCACTCCATCAATCCACTCTATGCTCTATTTATATTGAACCCTAAAATGTATGATTCCTTGGAATAAGGCCTTGTCATTACTCACATTTTGTTACTCACATTTTGTCATTACTCATTTTTGTTACAATGTGGAATAGTCCCTTATATCTATATCTTTTTTTGATCTGGCAACAGTTATTTTATTCTTTTGCACCCAACTGTTAATTTTCCTGCTTCAAGAAGCTTTCTTTCCTTGCCTCCCTATGTCCTTCCTATTTCCAAGTCATTGTTACTTGCACCTTCTTTTATATTCTTACACCCTTGTTTGTAACGAACTATGAACAAATTTTGTTTTACATTATTCTTTCAGTCTTTGAATGCTTACAGCACTGGGCAAGACAGTGAGAATGAAACAATGTGGAAGATAGACAAAGGCTGTGTCATCATGGAGCTAAAATACGGGGGAGATGGGGATGAAAGATAAGCAAATGACAGATTATGGCATATGCCATTCTTTTGGTGTTCTGAGACCAAATTTCCAACATGTGGAGGGGAGGTTTCCCATACCAAAAGTCAGCCATTCTCAGGATGCCAGCTGGGTGTCCTAAATTCAGTACAATTCTGACACTATCTACCTGGAGATAACATTAGAGCCCACGGGTTAAGGGCTCAGTCCTACAAGACTGCTCCACCCTCCCCCACTTCAGATGCCAGTTGCAAGCTCACGTAGTTACCAATGCTTCTGATCAACTAGCTATAATCAGAGGTTCCCACCACTGCCTCGTCAGGTTTGATTAATTTGTTAGAGCAGCTCACAGAACTCAGACTAACATTTTACTTACTAGATCACTAGTTTTTCATAAAAGGATATAAGTCAGGAACAGCTGGCTGAAAGAGGTGCATAGGGGCAAGTTGTGGGGAAAGGGCTCAGAGTTTCCGTGCTCTCTCCAGGAGCCACTCTCCGAAAACCTCCATGTGTTCACCAACCTGGAAGCTCTCTGAATTCCATCCTTTTGGGTTTTAATGGAGGCTTCATTATATGGGCATGATTGATTAAATCATTGGTCATTGGAAAATTAACTCAGTCTCTGCTTCCCATAGGTAGTAGTGAGAGGACTGTAAATTCCAACCCTCTAATCACAAGGTTGGTTCTCTTGACAATTAGTCCCCCATTTTTAGGTTACCTAAGGGCTTTCCAAAAGTCACCTCATTAACATAACAAAAGACACATTAATTGTTGTTATTAGAGGGAATTCCTAGGGTTTTAGGAGCTCTGAGCCAGGAACCATGGATGAAGACAATATGTATATGAGAAATATATATTTGGTCATCTGAATTATACACATATTTATATATATCTTATATATCATAATATTGCATCCAGCAAGCAAGTCAGCAGAGTGAAGCCCAGTAGAGAGTAGCATAAGAGGCTACTTTATATAAAGTATTTGGGGCAGGCCTCTCTGAGGAGGCAACATGAGCTGAAACCTGAAAGATGAGAAGAAGCCCACTATTTGAAGAATAAGGGGAAGAATAGTTCTGGCTGACTAAGTAGGCTGAAGGCTTATAGATGAGAAAGAGCATGCTGGATTCTCAGAAAATAAAGGTCAATGTGGTAACAGCTCACTAAAGGATGGGATGTAGAAGGAGATAAAACTAAAAAGAAAGCTGGCTTTGGAGGCCATGGTGGGATTTGTATTTTATTTTTCAAGGAATAGAAAACTATGAAAGGGATTTAAAGCAGAGGGGTAATATGTTTTGATCTTTTTCTTTCTTTTTTTTTTTTTTGATTAAATACCTCAGTCTAGCTCTTGTGAAAAAAAAAAGAATCAGATGGGCCATGAGTACAGTAAATGAAATGGGAAGACCTTCAGTAACCCTGTGGATACATAATGGCACCATACACCAGAGAGGTGGTACTGGGGAGTTGGGGAGACTTAAATGGATTTGAAATATTTCTTGAATTAGAAGTGACAAAGTCAGCTGACAAATAATAAGGGATAAGCCTTGTAGCCTTGGGCTGCAGATGCTGGCCAGTGGGGTTGCTAGTTACAAAAGGGATGATGGGATAACTTCTCAGTGTTTCAGATTTGGCTAATCAAGAAATCAGTCTCTGCCTTTTCATTTGGACCACATGATTTTAATCTGAGGCCCTTCAGCCCATTGGTTAGCAATCAAGCCTGAGGCGTTTCCTGATGCTGCTCATCCCCTCCTCCTACTAGCCCCCAGCTTCTGTTGAGCAGCTGTTCAGACTTCAGCTATGGTTACCCTATTTTCCTCATCACTGTATCCTTAGAATCTAACACAAAGTATGACAAATCACAGGTGCTTTGGATTATTTGCTGAACGAATGCATGTATAAGTCAATTGCCAATAAACTCAATATAGTAGTTAATTTCACAGTAAGGATTTGGTTATTCCCAACAATTGCATTTGCTGAGTTTATATATTTCCAAATAATTTATTTAGATCTTGCTAAGAGGAGGTGGCTCAATTTGGTGTACCCAAATGAAACAGACATCATTATCTAGGGGTCCTAATGAAGTAGATTAGAAAATGAGAGTTACAGATTTAGTCACCTAAGGGAGACCATACTTATTTGGGTCACCTAGCCAAACACACTTCCATTTACACTTTCAAATGTATTTTTCTCATTTCCATACTTAATTAACGTAAGGAAATAGGGCAGGTTTTATTCTTCCCATTTTGCATGAGACCAATGAGAAATGGAAAGTTAAGTCACTTGTCCAAAGTAACAAGCCTGGTCTCTGGAAAAACCAGGAATGGAAGCTGCACTTTCTAACTTTTGGTCTGTGCCATTTCTGCCATGCTGTGTGCACATTTCCTCCCAGTTGTGTATATGCAATGAGCTGGCATGACTGTTTGAACTACCTCTGGAATTTCGCATTGTGTCTTAAATGAAATAGTTCAAAAACAATGTTATACAGACACACTTACTTACACTATCATTCATTCCTCTACTTAGAGTACTAAAATATTTAAAAAGTCAAATCTTAAGTATCTAAATTATTTCATCTTTTGATAGGAAGGAAAACTGTGCATATTGACAGAAGACTAATTTAGAAACTGAGAAATCTATTTTATTCCTCTGGACCCTGAATTTTCATAGCTTTCTAGTCCTTTTGTTCCTTTTTCAGTAAATTATTCAGCCAGGGTTTCCATGAGAGTAAAGAAGTTGAACTCCTCTGGCAAGTGATACTATATTACTATAAAACAAACATCATCTATACATCCATAATCATTACAATCCACGTTTTTTAAGAGTTACCTGTAAGGAGAGACAATCATATTGCACTGCCAAAGAGGGAGAAAAATTACTTTAGTGCCCAAGTCTGCAGAATAAACCCTTAGACAAGAGAGTTCATGGAGCTGGATTTATATCTAAACCTTCTGTTTTATAGGTCACAGATTTAGCACTCAACCTCATTCTGCTTTATTTTCTTCATCTTAACTCCTGTGATACTATTTATTAAGGGAGATGGCAGGTATCTGCCTGTCTCCTTCATAGAGAAGAACATTTCAGAAAGGACTACATGCACAGAAATATCCAAACAAAGCGAATTTCTCCTATCTGGAATAATCAAGCTATTCATAATTGTACTTCCTACCAGTCAGAGTATAAAATGCCAGTGTCAGATGAGGTTTATAACAGAGACACAGGAAAGCATATTAATCTTAGATGAGTGAGTTTGAGGTCGCATCGCTTTCCAATGAGAAATGAGGTAGAGATAATATCAAGTTCTGATGAGTTTTTAGCAGGCAGATCACGACCTGATGCAATGTGAAGTCGATCTTCAAAATTCACTGTGGTCTGATTTTACTTGTCCTCAAGGATAGTCATTAGCCTGAGCTCACACTATTGGAATTTGGTTTTAAGGATGGGGCAAAGTTTTCCTGCCATAATTGCTTCCATCTGCTCCACTAACACATGTGTTCCTGCAATAAAATTTTCTAAAACTCTCCAAACTCCACATGCCCCCCTTTGACTGGGATCTTGCTGTACTGATGTTTCACCTGCATTCTGTCTGGGTGGGAATCTGTGTTGCAGCTGGATGCTGCTTTGAGGGTGGGGATGCTAGGGGAAGTACAATGCTTGCTATAAGACTCCAGTGGCAAATTGAACACAGGCTTTTGCCTTGAAAACCTCAAATTGCGGTCATGTGTGTTAGATCATACACTCTGCTCATGTCTCATCTCCTTCCAATGATTTCTTTTTCAATTCATTTTATTTATTTATTTTAAAGGACACAAGTAATATACAAATATATTCTTATTATAAAATTCTTCTATTGGAATAGAAAAAAAGAAAGTTCTCCTTGAGCACACCTTCCTCCTCTACCACAAATAATAAATGAGATGTTTTCTAGGGAGCTGGAATTTCCTCTCCTTAAGAAACAAACCTGTCTTATATTCTGTCTATGAACAGATAGTCAAAGACCTCTGAAACATCTCCAAATGAAAGAAAACAAAGGAAAATAACTTTATTAAGTCACCCTAAATCACCAAATGCAAATACTCTATGAGAAGCAAAAGTGTATCTCAATGGGCATTACTCCAGGCAGGGGGAGGGGGATGGAGATTATTGAATTGGTTTGATAAGCCTAACAATTTCAGTATGAAGATCTTTGTGTACCTGAACCTCAAATTACTTTGAGGTTCATCAAGTGTGGTAATGTAGCGTATATTACTGTAGTTGTGATCTAAGTGAGAATTACTTGCCTGATTTCGGGTTCTGAAGTTCCCTCATGTGGCTAGAATGAAACGAACCTGGGCTGCATCCAGAAACTTCCCCAGGAACTGGGGTTGCTGAATTGTTGGCTTCCTTGATCAAGAAGTGCTGAGGGTGCCACCAAGAAATAAGCAATATGCATATTATTACTTTGTTTAGTTTCTAAAACCATAGTTGTTAGTTGCAGGATCTTATTTAGAAATCTCATTTTCATGTATACCTTTGTGTGTATGTATAATATGTATATATATATTTAATTATATATATTTGTTGAGATACATAATTTTTCTAATTTTTTTGTTGGTAAAAACACAGACTTTTAAATGTAATAAATGCATAGTATGGATATGTTTGTCTGTATTCCTTTTAGTCCCTATGGACACTAACATTCCTTGAGGAAGGTAAAAAGTTCAAAGTCCAGAGTTGATAGTTTAGGTTGTTAGATTTATCTACCACCTCTGATGAATGTTTTGTCCAAGAGATAGCATTCATTTAAAAATAGAAAGTCTGCGTTCCCTGGTAGACTGTTTAATGTAGACAGGGAAAGCATGGGCAGAGAGTGAGGCTGTGCTGTTGTCAAGGCCCAAGAAGGACAAGACAGGAAGACCAAGGATCGTATGCTGAAGAGGATCAAAGAGGTCATCTAATCCAACCCCTGAACATCAATCCTGGCCTTAGACAAGACCACTCCTAAGCCACAGAAGACATATGACTGTCAAGCCACACTAAAGTGTCTCAGGAGGCACACCCTCCCTCTGTAACTCATTCAGAATCCAATAAAGCTGCCAGAAAGTTCTTGCATGCCTCTCCCTGGCCATCTATTACTTATTTCATGGAAATTAAAAAGTGTGTGTTAGCATCTACCCCAATAGGATCTCAGGTTTCAAAACTATTAAAGGGTTCTTTTTCAGCTTTTTTGTTTGTTTTAGATTCCTTTATATAATATTTAATGTATATATAACATATTTGGGGAAATTGTGAGGAAGTAAAATAATAAAATAAATGGACATAAATCCACTACCTGACAAGACCTATTTCCATTGCAGGCATCTGCATACTCTTTTCTGAGTCCATTGCTTTGTACCCAGGAGTAACAATTATTCTGAATTTTGGATTTAGCATTCCTTTGCTTTTTCTTTTCTTTTTAGATTTGTATGTAATACAATCTAAAATTTAGATGATTTATTTTTACTGTTTTAGCTTTATAAAAATGACACTGTAAGTATTAACCCATGTCTTACTTTTATCTTTCAAAATAATATTTCTAAGATTCATTGATGTTTTGTAAGAGTTGACTCATTTTCATTGTTATATAATATTCCTTCCTCTGAATGTATCACAATTTAATTGTTTTTCTGCTGATGGACATTTCAATAGTTTCCAGTTTTTTTGCTGTTATAAACAATGCCATTATGAAAATTTTGAATTATCTTGTTTCCATGATAACCTATGAGTTTCTCTAGAACAATATTTTTTAAACTATGGATTAGAAGTCATTATCAGATCATAAAATAAGTTTAATAAGCCTTAGCCAGAAATTTTTATAAATGAAATAATTGAATAAAAAACCATCAGATTAAGAGTATTCATAAGGGGCTTCCCTGGTGGCGCAGTGGTTGGGAATTCGCCTGCCAATGCAGGGGACACGAGTTCATGCCCCGGTCCGGGAGGATCCCACATGCTGTGGAGCGGCTAGGCCCGTGAGCCACAACTACTGGGCCTGCGCATCTGGAGCCTATGCTCCGCAACAAGAGAGGCCGCGATAATGGGAGGCCCGTGCACCGTGATGAAGAGTGGCCCCCGCTTGCCACGACTAGAGAAAGCCCTTGCACAGAAACGAAGACCCAACACAGCCATAAATAGATAAATAAATAAATAAATTTATATAAAAAAAAAAAGAGTATTCATAAAATTTTTGGTTTTATATTTGTATGTTTTGAATGTACTGGGTAGAAAAGCTGAAGATAAAGCCAAATTGCTTTCCAAGTGATTGTACTAATTTACATCTCCAATAGTGATAGATATTGTTTTCTTTGTTCCAGATTCTTGCTAATGCTTAAAATTGCCAGATTTCTTAGATTTTGCCATTTTGGTATGAAATTTAATTGAGTTTTTAATTTTCATTTCCTTGATTACTGGTAAGGTTGAGTATTTTTTCATATGTTTATTTGTCATCTATACATCTTATGTAAAACACTTCTTATATGTTTTGCCCAATTGCTATTAGGTTATCTTTTTCTTTATTGCCTTGATTCAAGTACTTTATATGGTATAGATACAATATTTTTTAAGTTATTTTTTCGAAAATATCTTCTCCCATTTTGTGATTTGTTTTCATTTTCTCTATTGCCTCTTGTTAAGCAGAAGTATTTAGTTTTAATGTAGCCGTATATTTTTCTATTTTATGGCTAGTGCTTTTGGGTCTTCTTTAATAAACCTTTCTGTACTCCAAAGGCATAAAGTATATTCATAAATTTTCTTCTAATTGTTTAAAAGATTTTACTTAAAATGTGATATGAAGTAAGGATCAAAGGACATTTTATTCCATAAGGATACTGAATTGTCCTAATACCATTGGTTGCAGAGACCATCCTTTACTCAATGATCTGCAATGTTATTTATTTAATATATCTATTTCCACATATGTAAAGGTCTTACATTGTCTTAATTATTAGACAGTGCATTACTAGATAAGAGCTCAGTATATCTTAATCAGGAGGCTCTTGGCGTTTGGGGCAGTATTATGTGAGGTTTTGTCACATGAGACTGCCTCACACATTGCAAGATGCTAGTTTTGGTAGAAAGCATTTTGCTAGTCATTGTGAGTAAGAAAATCATTTCCCACCCCCACCATTTTAAACACTCCATAGATAACATGACCAGTTGAAAACCACTGTATATGGTTTTACAACAGATGTAGATACCTGGTAGAGTAGGTCCTCTATCCTTATTTTTCTTTTTAGTTTGTTTTGACGAACTTTAGACCTTTTCTCTTTCTTCAGATTTTAGAAAAACTTGAGTAGCTCCTCAGAACATCCTTTTAGAATTTTGATTGAAATTATGTTTAATCAATGGTCCAATTTGGGCAGAATTAATATATGAGTCTATCTTCCTACTCATGAGTAGTATCCATTTATTCAGGTCTTTTCTAATGTCTTCAATAAAGTAAAAATATCCCTGAAGCTCTTGTTTATATTTTGTTATTTTTAGGTATAGTATTTTTTTACCATTATTATAAATGGGAAAACTTTATTTGTATTCTTCAGTATATGGATAGGCAATTGACTTTCTTATGTTAATTTAATATGTGGTCACCTTGCTAAACTCTCACTCAATTCTAATGATTTACATACACTCTTTTAGATTTTTGCCCATATTGGCAATCATATCATCTGTGATAGTTCTATTTTTCCTTTACAATCCTTATATGTCGTAGTCTCTTTTCTTTTCTTACTAGTCAAGACTTTAATACAAAGTATCCTAGGGATCTCTTAACAAATTATAGCAAATTTGGTGACTTAAAAGAGCAGAAATTTATTCTCTCACAGCTCTGGACATCAGAAGTCTGAAATTCAGATGTTGGCAGCATTGGTACCTTCTTGAGGCTCTGAGGGAGAAACTGTTTCATGCCTCTCTGCTAGCTTCTGATGACTGTTGCCAACCCTTGGCATTCCTTGGTTTATAGCTGCATAACTCCAACCGCTCCTTCTGTTTCATGTGACTTTCCCTCTCTGTGTTTGTGTCTCTCATTCCCCTCTCCTTTCTCTTATGAGGACAGGGTCCTTGGATATAGAATCCATCTTAAATTTAGGATGTTCTCATCTTCAGATCCTTAACTGCATCTGCAAAGACCCTATTTTCAAATAAGGTCAATTTCCAGGGGTATTTCTGGAAATACCTAGGGTATTTCTTTCAGGGAGAAATCATTCAACCCACAACAGACCTCCAAGAAAATATTGAATAGACACAGGCTAATATGTTCCAGTACTTTAACTCTTAGTTTTTATTTTAATTTTTATAAAGATGGTATGTTTAGATTTATTATTAATTAGCCAGACTATGTTACATTTATTTGATCATCTCTACTTCTTGCTTCTTAGACCTTATTTTTAAAGTCTTTTTTTCTTTTCTCTGAAGTATATTTCACAGAAGTTTCTTTAGTAAATTTCTTTTGGGAGTAAATGCTGTTTTTTTTCTTTTTCTGAAAATGTTTTTATTTATTCTTATCATTAAAAAATAGTTATGTTGCAAACAGTGTTCTGAGTTGACAGTTATTTTTTCACCATACCTTAAAAATATTCTATTTTCTTGGCCTTGATTTTGAAAAGTTGCCTATTGGTGTTTCGTTTACAAGTAATTTCTTTTTGAATGCTTTAAAGAACTTCCCTTTGTGTTTGATGTTCTGAAGCTTCACTACAATGTGAGTAATTTTTTAATTTATCCTGCTTGTCATACATTTTGGTTTCTCTGAATTCATGTCTCCTATTGTTCTAGAAAATTATCGCTGTTATCTCTTTGACTATTGCTTCTCCATTTAAAAAATGCTCTCATTTTGACACAGATTTGTATTGGTTTCTCTTTCTTTTCTCTACGTCCTTTAAATTTTCTTTCATTTTTTCCCATCTCCTCGTGTCTCTATGCAGCATTCTGTTAAAATCTTTCTTAATTATATTTGTTTTATACAACCATTGTACTTTTATTTTATTGGTTTTATTTTTCATTTCTAAAAGTTCTATTTGGTTCTTTTTCAAGTAAGCTATGGTATTTTTGAGAATATCTACTAATTACTTATTTTTAAAATTATATTTTTATTTCTTTAAACTCTTTACACACATTTATTCTATATCTGATATTTCCAATATCTGACGTTCTTGGGAATGTAATGTGTTATTTATTGCTTCTGTTGACTTTCACTTATGGTAACTTGCTTTCTTATGTCCTTTTTGTTATTGTTGCTGCGTGTGTGCTGATTTTTGTGTTATGAACATATATTGCATATAACTTTGGGTTTGTTTCATCTCCTAGGTAAGTTGACTCCTACAACACATGACTTATTCTGTAAAAATTGAGGGCCTAACTAGAAAATGTTTTCATCTACAGAGAACTTGTGTTTTCTTCACTTGTGGTCTAAGGGCTGCTCCCAACCTATGAAACCATCTTAGCACCATTCTCCACCTCAGGTTCAGCTCCCCTTCCTTGTGGAGCACAGAATCATTTATGATTCCAGCTGGGATCTGAATTTTTCCCTAGGTACACATTGCTTTTACATTACTATTCATTGCTTCCTTCCACAAGCCTTGTTTTCAGTTCACTTTGTTTTTAAAATGTTTGTTGTAAATTACTGTGGGAGGTATTTTAAGGGTTGGGTATGGCATGTAAAAGAAACATAAATTTAAATTTTCTTTCTGGTTTTTCACCATTGCTATCTTTCTTCTTGGTACATTCAATAGAAGTGGAAAGATGGGCCATGTTTCTCTTTACCTTCCATTTTATACAGCATAATGATGACAGAGTTGAATCTTATTTATTTCACTAAGCATGAGTTAGTAAAGCTGTTAAAATGTGGATCTCAGATTTAGATTTGTATTCCAAATTTATAAATCAGTTCCACTTATTCATCATAAACTATGACTTCCTTTTTAAAATTAAAGATGTGGCTTCTTAGGACAGCTCTAAAGTCTTCTTGGAAATCATATTATTCTTAAAACAGATTTTGTCAAGTTAAGTTTAAGTGAATCAGAACATACGGATTACACATTCATTAAAACACACACATGGGTTGTGAAATGACAGAAAAATGTGTTTGGCAAAACCCAATTGGCAACTTTCCAAAACCAAAACATTTAAAAACTAGTATTTAATCATTTACTAAACCTCAAACATGGCCAGATTTTTCAATACCTAGGAGTTATATTCTTTGATATATTTATTCTTTCATGACAGAGAATAACTTCTACTAGTTTTAAATGCTCAGTTTATAAATATTACTAATATAATCCTGTATATCAGGTCTTTTGGCATTTGCTCTTCCAATAAACTAAAGAACTCAAAATGAGCAGGGTGACAAAAGACATAAGACCTGATATGACCTCTTATTTTGTACATAGAAGAAGGCCTGTGTACAAAGACAAGCCATCACATATGCAAAAAACTTAGCAATGTTCAAATGTCAAATTTAACTGCTATTTTAAAAAAATTCTGCAATTAATTGACCAAGAAATCCAGGAAGCATTTTGAAAAGACCTTTGATTATCACTTTAACTCTAGAAAAGTAATCATTGTCTTCTGGTTTCTTAGATTCAAGTCATTATTTTCACTTTCATGTGAATCAACACTATCAGTTGCAAATGGGGCGATTAGGCCCTGTGAGATTAGTTTCATAGAAACAAATATGCTTACTTTCCAAGTTCTTAATGTGGCTGTGCTAAAACTTGTTGAAGTTTCCAGAGTATTCACTTCACTTTCACTCTAATGTGGTCAAGATGGTTCAAATTTAGCATACTGATGGAGAAGTACTGTTTCTTAAAAAGGATAGAAGCTTTAGTCCTCCATGCAACGATTCTTTTTTTTTTTTTTAATTTTTAAACCCTATTGGAGTATAATTGCTTTACAAAGTTGTGTTAGTTTCTGTTGTATAACAAAGCAAATCAGCTATACGTATACATACATCCCCATATCCCCTCCCTCTTGCGTCTCCCTCCCACCCTCCCTATCCCACCCCTCTAGGTGGCCACAAAGCACTGAGCTGATCTCCCTGCTGCTTCCCACTAGCTATCTATTTTACATTTGGTGGTGTATATTTCTCAATGACACTCTCTTACGTCGTCCCAGCTTATATTTCCCTCTCCCCGTGTCCTTAAGTCCATTCTCTACATCTGCATCTTTATTCCTGCCCTGCCCCCAGGTTTGTCAGAACCATTTTTTTTTTTTTTTTTTAGATTCCATATATATGTGTTAACATACGGTATTTGTTTTTCTCTTTCTGACTGACTTCACTCTGTATTACAGACTCTAGGTCCATCCACCTCACTACAAATAACTCAATTTCATTTCTTTTTAAGACTGAGTAATATTCCACTGTATATATGTGCAAAATCTTCTTTATCCATTCATCTGTCGATGGACACTTAGGTTGCTTCCATGTCCTGGCTATTGTAAATAGAGCTGCAATGAACATTGTGGTACATGACTCTTTTTAAATTAGAGTTTTCTCAGAATATATGTCCAGTAGTGGGATTGCTGGGGTGCATGGTAGTTCTATTTTTAGTTTTTTAAGGGACCTCCATACTGTTCTCCATAGTGGCTGTATCAATTTACATTCCCACCAACAGTGCAAGAGGGTTCCCTTTTCTCCACACCCTCTCCAGCATTTATTGTTTGTAAATTTTTTGATGATGGCCATTCTGACCCCTGTGAGGTGATACCTCACTGTAGTTTTGATTTGCATTTCTCTAATGATTAGTGATGTTGAGCATCCTTTCATGTGTTTGTTGGCAATGTGTATGTCTTCTTTGGAGAAAAGTCTATTTAGGTCTTCTGCCCATTTTGGATTGGGTTGTTTATTTTTTTGATATTGATCTGCATGAGCTCCTTGTATATTTGGAGATTAATCCTTTGTCAGTTGCTTCGTTTGCAAATATTTTCTCTTATTCTGAGGGTTGTCTTTTCATCTTGTTTATGGTTTTCTTTGCTGTGCAAAAGCTTTTAAGTTTCATTAGGTCCCATTTGTTTATTTTTGTTTTTATTTCCATTTCTGTAGGAGGTGGGTCAAAAGGGATCTTGCTGTGATTTATGTCATAGAGTGTTCTGCCTATGTTTTCCTCTAAGAGTTTGATAGTGTCTGGACTTAGATTTAGGTTTGTAATCCATTATGAGTTTATTTTTGTGTATGGTGTTAGGGAGTGTTCTAATTTCACTCTTTAGCATGTAGATGTCCAGTTTTCCCAGCACCACTTATTGAAAAGACTGTCTTTTCTCAATTGTATATCCTTGCCTCCTTTATCAAAGATAAGGTGACCATATGTGTGTGGATTTATCTCTGGGCTTTCTATCCTGTTCCATTGATCTTTATTTCTGTTTTTGTGCCAGTACCATACTGTCTTGATTACTGTAGCTTTGTAGCATAGTCTGAAGTCAGGGAGCTTGATTCCTCCAGCTCCATTTTTCTTTCTCAAGATTGCTTTGACTATTTGGGATCTTTTGTATTTCCATACAAATAGTGAAATTTTTTGTTCTAGTTCTGTGAAAAATGCCATTGGTAGTTTGATAGGGATTGCATTGAATCTGTAGATTGCTTTGGGTAGTAGAGTCATTTCCACAATGTTGATTCTCCCAATCCAAGAACATGGTATATTTCTGCATCTGTTTGTCTCATCTTTACTTTCTTTCATCAGTGTCTTATAGCTTTCTGCATACAGGTCTTTTGTCGCCTTTGGTAGGTTTATTCCTAGGTATTTTATTCTTTTTGTTGCAATGGTAAATGAGAGTGTTTCCTTAATTTCGCTTTCAGATATTTCATCATTAGTGTATAGGAATGCAAGAGATTTCTGCGCATTAATTTTGTATCCTGCTGCTTTACCAAATTCATTGATTAGCTCTAGTAGTTTTCTGATAGCATCTTTAGGATTCTTTATGTATAGTATCATGTCATCTGCAAACAGTGACAGCTTTACTTCTTCTTTTCCGATTTGGTTTCCTTTTATTTCTTTTTCTTCTCTGATTGCTGTGGCTAAGACTTCCAAAACTATGTTGAATAATAGTGGTGAGAGTGGGCAACCTTGTCTTGTTACTGATCTTAGTGGAAATGGTTTCAGTTTTTCACCATTGAGGACTATGTTGGCTGTGGGTTTGTCATATATGGCTTTTCTTATGTTGAGGTAAGTTCCCTCTATGCCTACTTTCTGGAGGGTTTTTTATCATAAATGTGTGTTGAATTTTGTCAAAAGCTTTTTCTGCATCTATTGAGATGATCATATGATTTTTATCCTTTAGTTTCTTAATATGGTTCATCACATTGATTGATTTGCATATACTGAAGAATCCTTGCATTCCTGGGGTAAACCCCACTTGATCATGGTTTATGATCCTTTTATTGTGATGTTGGTTTCTGTTTGCTAGTATTTTGTTGAGGAATGTTGCATCCATGTTCATCAGTGATATTGGCCTATAGTTTTCTTTTTTTGTGACATCTTTGTCTGATTTTGGTATCAGGGTGATGGTGGCCTTGTAGAATGAGTTTGGGAGTGTTCCTCCCTCTGCTATATTTTGGAAGAGTTTGAGAAAGTTAGATGTTAGCTCTTCTCTAAGTGTTTGATAGAATTAGCCTCTGAAGCCCTCTAGTCCTGGGCTTTTGTTTATTGGAAGATTTATTTCAGTGTTTGTGATTTGTCTGTTTATATTTTCTGCTTCTTCCTGGTTCAGTCTCAAAAGTTTGTGCTTTTCTAAATATTTGTCCATTTCTTCCAGGTTATTCATTTTACTGGCATATAGTTGCTTGAAGTAATCTCTCATGATCCTTTGTATTTCTGCAGTGTCAGTTTTTACTTCTCCATTTTCATTTCAAATTCTGTTGATTTGACTCTTTTCCCTTTTTTTCTTGATGAGTCTGCCTAATGGTTTATCAATTTTGTTTACCTTGTCAAAGAAACAGCTTTTAGTTTTATTGACCTTTGCTATCGTTTCCTTTCTTTTTCATTTATTTCTGATCTGATTTTTATGATTTCTTTCCTTCTGCTAACTTTGGGGTTTTTTTATTCTTCTTTCTCTAATTGCTTTAGGTGTAAGTTTAGGTTGTTTATTTGAGATATTTCTTGTTTCTTGAGGTAGGATTTTATTGCTATAAAATTCCCTCTTAGAACTGCTTTTGCTTCATCCCATAGGTTTTGGGTCATTGTGTTTTTATTGTCATTTGTTTCTAGGTATTTTTTTATTTCCTCTTTGATTTCTTCAGTGATCTCTTGGTTATTAAGTAGTGTATTGTTTAGCCTCCATGTGTTTGTATCTTTTACAGATTTTTTCATGTAATTGATATGTAGTCTCATAGCATTTTGCTCAGAAAACATTCTTGATATGATTTCAATTTTCTTAAATTTACCAAGGCTTCTTTTGTGAACCAAGATATGATCTATCCTGCAGAATGTTCCATGAGTACTTGAGAAGAAAGTTTATTCTGTTGTTTTTGGATGGAATGTCTTATAAATATCATTAAGTCCATCTTGTTTAAAGTGTCATTTAAAGCTTGTGTTTCCTTATTTATTTTCATTTTGGATGATCTGTCCATTGGTGAAAGTGGAGTGTTAAAGTCCCCTACTATTATTGTGTTAATGCCAATTTCCCCTTTTATGGCTGTTAGCATTTGCCTTATGTATTGAGGTGCTCCTATGTTGGGTGTATAAATATTTACAATTGTAATATCTTCTTCTGGGATCAATCCCTTGATCATTAGGTAGTGTCCTTCTTTGTCTCTTGTAATAGTCTTTGTTTTAAAGTCTATTTTGTCTGATATGAGAATTGCTACTTCAGCTTTCTTTTGATTTCCATTTACATGGAATATCTTTTTCCATCCCCTCACTTTCAGTCTGTATGTGTCCCTAGGTCTGAAGTGGGTCTCTTGTAGACAGCATATATATGGGTCTTCTTTTTGTATCCATTCAGCCAGTCTGTGTCTTTTGGTTGGAGCATTTAATCCATTTATATTTAAGGTAATTATCGATATGTATGTTCCTATTACATTTTATTAATTGTTTTGGGTTTGTTTTTGTAGGTGTTTTACTTCTCTTGTGTTTCCTGCCTAGAGAAGTTCCTTTAGCATTTCTTGTAAAGCTGGCTTTGTTGTGCTGAATTCTGTTAGCTTTTGCCTGTTTGTAAAGGTTTTAATTTCTCCATCAAACCTGAATGAGATCCTTGCTGGGTAGCATAATCATAGTTGTAGATTTTTCCCTTTTGTCACTTTAAATATGTCCTGCCACTGCCTTCTGGCTTGCAGAGTTTCTGCTGAAAGATCAGCTGTTAACCTTATGGGGATTCCCTTATATGTTATTTGTTGCTTTTCCCTCGCTGCTTTTAATATTTTTTTCTTTGTATTTAACTTTTGATATTTTGATTAATATGTGTCTTGGCATGTTTCTCCTTGGATTTATCCTGTATAGGATTCTTTGTGCTTCCTTCACTTGATTGACTCTTTCATTTCCCATGTTATGGAAGTTTTCAACTATAATCTCTTCAAATATTTTTTCAGACCCTTTCTTTTCTCTTCTTTTTCTGGCACCCTTATAGTTCGAATGTTGGTGCATTTAATGTTGTCCTAGCAGTCTTTGATACTGTCCTGAATTCTTTTCATTCCTTTTTCTTTATTCTGCTCTGCAGTAGTTATTTCCACTATTTTATCTTCCAGGTCACCTATCTGTTCTTCTGCCTCAGTTATTCTGCTATTGATTCCTTCCAGAGAATTTTTAATTTCATTTATTGTGTTGTTCATCATTGTTTGTTTTCTCTTTAGTTCTTCTCGGTCCTTGTTAAACATTTCTTATATTTTCTCCTTTCAAGATTTTGGATCATCTTTACTATTATTATTCTGAATTCTTTTTCAGGTCAACTGCCTGTTTCCTCTTCATTTGTTTGGTCTGGTGGTTTTTTACGTTGCTCCTTCATCCGCTGTGTGTTTCTCTGTCTTCTCATTTTGCTTAACTTACTGTGTTTGTGGTCTCCTTTTCACAGGTTTCAGGTTCATAGTTTCCGTTGTTTTTGTTGTCTGCCCCCAGTGGGTACGGTTGGTTCAGTGGGTTGTGTAGGCTTCCTGGTGGAGGGGACTGGTGCCTGTTTCTGGTGGGTGAGTCTGGATATTGTCTTTCTTGTGGGCAGGACCATGTCGGTGATGTGTTTTAGGCTGTCTGTGACCTTATTATGATTTTTGGCAGCCCCTCTGCTAATGCATGGGGTTGTGTTCCTCTCTTCCTAGTTGTTTGCCATGGGCTGTCCAGCACTAGATTTTTTTTTTTTTTGAATTTTATTTTATTTATTCTTTTATACAGCAAGCTCTTATTAGTTATCCATTTTATACATATTAGTGTATATATGTCAATCCCAATCTCCCTAGTATTTGTTTGGCATGGAGCATCCAGCACTGGAGTTTGCTGTTCGTTGAGTGGAGCTGGGGCTTAGCTTTGAGACAGAGATCTCTGGGAGATCTCTTGCCAATTGATATTACATGGGGCTGGGAGATCTCTGGTGGTCCAATGTCCTCTACTCGGCTCTCCCACCTCAGAGGCTCAGGCCTGAGAGTTGGCCGGAGCACCAAGGCCTTTTGGGAAGTCTGAGGTCTTCTGCCAGCATTCAGTAGGTGATTTTTAGGAGCTGTTCCACATGTAGATGTATTTTTGATGTATTTGTGGGGAGGAAGGTGATCTCCACATCTTATTGTTCTGTCATCTTGAAGGTCCTTTCCATCCATCCATTCTTTGTCACAAGCACCCAGTCATCTGCAAATTATCTTCTCTTCCTAAATTCAGTGAGACTCCTCTTGAATTTTGGGCTCTGAAGGCATCTTTAAGAGCTCTATTCTATAAAAGTTAGGCTTGTGGAGGTAATCAATTTTTAAACTTTTTAAACCACTAGAATGACAACCTATGGAATGGGAGAAAATATTTGTAAATAATGTGATTGACAAGGAATTAATTTCCAAAGTATACAAACAGCTCATTCAGCTCAATATAAAACAATTTTTTTTAAATGGTCATCAGACCTAAATAAACATTTCTCCAAAGAAGACATACAGATTACCAACAGGCACATGAAAAGATGCTCAATATTGCTAATTATTAGAGGAATGCAAATCAAAACTACACTGAGGTATTACCTCACACTGGTCAGAATGGCCATCATCAAAAAGCCTACAAATAATAAATTCTGGAGAGGTTGTAGAGAAAAAGTGACCCTCCTACACTGTTCGTGGGAATGTAAATGGGTGCAGACACTATGGAGAACAGTATGGACATTCCTTAAAAAACTAAAAATAGAGTTACCATATGATCCAGCAATCCCACTCCTGGGCATATACCTAGAAAAGATGGAAACTCTAATTCAAAAAGATACATGCACCTCAATTTTCATAGTAGCACTATTTACAATAGACAAAACATGGAAGCAACATAAATGTCCATCGGAGGAATGGATAAAGAAAATGTGGCATATGTGTGTGTGTGTGTGTATATATATATATAAATATATATATATATAAAATAGAATATTACTCAACCATTAAAATAATGAAATATTGCTAATTGCAGCAACGTGGATGGACCTAGAGATAATCATACTAAATGAAGTATGTCAGAGAAAGACAAATAACATATGATATCACTTATATGTGAAATCTAAACTATGGTACAAATGAACTTATTTACAAAACAGAAATAGACTCACAGACATAGCAAACAAACTTATGTTTACTAAAAGGAAAAAAGGAGGGGGGAAAAGGGAGGGGGAATAATAAAGAGTTTGGGATTTACAGATACAGACCACTATATATAAATTAGATAAAAAACAAGGACCTACTGTATAGCACAGAGAACTATATTCAATATCTTGTAATAACCTATATGGAAAAGAATCTGAAAAAGTATATATTTATATATATGTATATCTGAATCACTTTGCTGTACACCTGAAACTAACACAACATTGTAAATCAACTATACTTCAATACAAAAAGCAAAAACAAAAACACCACCAGAGGACGTCTTCTCTAAGACTGATAGCTGTTCTTGACTGGACATCTCTTATACACAAAGGACTTTATATACACAGCCTAACCTCATAGCAGTCAATAAGGTAGATAATACTCTCCTCATTGTATCAAACAAGTAATATGAGGCTCACATAGATTAGTTCTAATGGAGATTCAACGCTACCTTTCTCCTTCAATGAGGAGTTTGCCTGTGTGTCCTCCCTCTGGCCAGACCATTTGTGTCCCCCACCTCTCCACCCCTGGGTCTTCAAAACCAAGGTAGTCCAGTAGCCTGGCTGAGATCTAGAATACTCATCAGCAGCCTGAAAGCCTGAAAGTAATTTTCCGGGGATACATCCTTGATTCTGATATTCCTTAGCTCATAATGAAATAAAATCTAGAGAGAAAAAATTAACTTGCCTCCCTCCCCACTCCATACCCAAAACACCCCTCCACTGACCCTGAGCATTTAAGTGATATGTACCTTTGTGGCCACACCTTTCTTTGCTTCCCAGGGTTCAGCCCTGCCCTCCTTTCTCCTGCCCAGGTTACTGGTGCATACCCAGAAACAGACCCAGGTTCAGATGGTGTCCTATGTTAAGCCTCAATCTCAGCCTTTCCAAAGCATTGCAATTTCCAACTCTCAATTTTTATTCTCATGCTACTTCATTTCCTGTGTGCACTAAGGGTTGAAGCCAGTGCTTATAGCATCATGTTCTAATTCTCTCCTGGATCAAAGGAACAATTCTGAAAAAAAAAATTAATTTTAGGCTTTGTTTTCTAGAGAATATAGTAAATGTGAAATTATTCTTTCCAAGAAGCAGTGATTACTTTTCAATTCCATTTCTGCTGTTATCACTGGGCAATAATTATTCATATATATTAACAAAAACCACAAAGCTTATTTGTAATCTGGAGCCAGATAGATGTGCTGTAACTGTCCTTGGTCCTTAAAATTTTAGCAGAAGAAAGACACCGCTAGGCCCATTTGCATATCAGAAAATTGTCATTTCCTTGTAGGCAAGAGCTTCCTATAGCCCTTATTTTGGGGCTTGGTACATGTTAGACATTTTTTAAAAGGGGAGTTTAATTGAAAATCTGTCTTTTTGTTTTATTTCAAGTTTTATATATATATAAATATATATATATAAACATATATATATAAATATATATATATAAATATATATATATATAAATATAAATATATATATATATATATATATATATATATATATATATATATATATATATATATATATATATATATAAAAGCATGAAGTCACTGGATTAAATACTTTGAAAAAATGCATAAGTGGTTTCAGTCACGCCATGGGGATGCCAGGCATACCTTTAGAATCTTGTAGGTGTTGTCTACATTCATAGTAGCATCAGATCCTTTATACAGGTGCTAATTTTTCAAAGTTATTGTAATTATGTTGAGGAAGTTTGGGCATGGGACCTCATAGAAAATAAACTGGAAAAAGCTGCTTTTATTGCTGTCCTAAAATCAAATTCATAAGAACTGTAACCTGATAGCATTAGAGAATAGAAGGTGAGACGTTTAAAGCCAAGTCTTTACCTACTACATTCAAGATTCAGATAGAATCACTTCTTCAGAAAGTTCCATATGAAAAGCATCACATCTTTTATACTTACAAGAGAGTTTTGTTCGATTTACTAATTCTCAAATACCAGCTGACATCAAGGAGGATCACAGGTGGTTTTTGCAGTTTCTGGCATAATATATATAGCCAAATTTCTTATAGGGTACAAAAAAATAGAGCAAATAGTTCACATAATTGTGTTTTATAACAATGTTTTCTTATAAATGTAAAATTATTATTTAAATGAACCAGGTTGACAATCACTCATAACACTACTTTACATATTTACATAATATTAGGTTTCAAAGCAACGGTAAAATGTGGTACTTCTGCACCAAATATCAATGATTTATTATTGAATGATCTAACCTTGCTTTCTCAATTATGCTTTTGAGCAAAGTGTTATAAACCCTCAAGTCTTATCTCTTCCTCAAGCGTACTCACTCGCAACTCTAATTCTGGATCATGTGATGATACGCAGTTTCTCCCTCTGCTGGGGTTCTCTAACTGTTTGCACAAAAAAAAAGAAAATCACTGTTTTGGCTCCATATGTCTTTCTGCTCCACATAGATTGGCTTAAGTATAAGATGGAAAGATTGTCAACTCCTCACACGTTTATGTAGGCAGGAGTTGGAGCCCTGCCCCAGGGGTGTGTAAAACCACACAATGGTCTAATAATGACCTATTTCTAGTCAGGAGACAGTTATTTTCTTTCCCTTCACTCTTCTTTTTCCTCAGCCCCCATTATCTTCAAAGCCTAGAGCTGGTATAGAAATTAATTTGCATTGAAAAGGTTAAGATCACTTTCAACCATTCTAGCAGAATTTCAGTTCTTTTGAAAAATCCTGTTTCTTTCTTAAAAGATCTGTGTAACTTTTCCAGAGGGCTTAGAAACTGAATTTAAGCCTAATAATACTCACTGTTTAAATGGAAGTGACTAGTTCTTTCTTTATAGCCCAATCAAGAAGCAAACCCTTTCCAGACTCCAGTTTCTAAACCTGATATTTGAAAGTAAGAAGTTTTTCACTTTACAGATTCATTAATTGGGTTATTTTCTAAATCTTTGCTGTTTTAATTTTAAATGTAAGATACTGCCTGTCAGTGAATCTAGAGAATGAGACTTAGCACCTCCTCGCCTCTGCCCGGTCGTCGTGTGGGTCTCTGGCAGTATAAGCGTGCCTGGCAGGCTTTCGTTGACAATGTCCATATCTCTGTGGGTATCCATATGAAAATATAGCTTTTCAGAGAAATTCTCTACTCTCACCACAGACATCAACATTATTCTCTCTTCTCAGCTGAAATGTCCTGCTTTATTGAAAAAAGAGAATCAACGGGAAGGGGGATGGGTATTCTCCTAATTTTCCATCATAGGCCAAATCCCCAACCTGTTTTTGGATCCCACCTTCTCAAATAATTTGCTCATGCTGCCCTTATTCATATCATATTGGTGCACTGATCCTCCGTCTTTACTCAATGATTTCCCTCACATAATACCAGCCCACCGGACACTGTTCAGGCACATGTTTTAATATCATGAACAACCCATATGCTGCCTGACCCAAGAAGCACTCCACTGTCATCAGCTGCATCTGCTTCTTAGCACCATTCTCCATAGCTCAACCTCACCCTGTTTTTTAAACACTCTCTTTGCCTGTATTCCATGATAATACACCCTTCTGGGACATATCCCAAGTCACTAGTTCCTCACTCTCAATTTTCTTTGCAAATGTTTCTTTCTAACAAATCTCTAAAAACTGGTGTTCTTTGGGCGAGGTTCTGAGCCCACTTCTCTTATCTGTCTCTCAATTCCTTCCCTAGGTGACCTTATTCAGTTCTACTGATTTAAATGACCTCTCTCTGGTGATGACTCACAAATTTATGTTTCAAACCTGCAGCACTCCCCATCTATCTGAATACCTCTTCCTCTATGTAGATGTCTCAGTTTTCCCAGTGGGTCCCCTTTTGCCCAGTTTTTCCTATCTTAATAAATGGCACCATCATCCACTCATTTTTTCAAGCCAGAAACCTAAGAGTTACTCCTAATTCCTTTCTTTCCTTCATTATGTTCTCCATGTCACCCCATCCATCATCACACAATCCATCAGCAAGTCCTATCAATTCTGCCTTTCAAATGAACACCACAGCTGTCCATTCTATTCCTTCCTCTGTCCAGGTTTCAGTCATTGCTGGTCAAAATTTATTTATTTATTAATATATTATTTTATTTATTTTAATTATTAATTAATTAATTATTGCAATTGCCACTTAGAACATCTTCCTTTTTCTCCTCTTGCTCACCCACAATGCTTGTGCTGCAGTCATCTTTTAAAACTGAGAATCAGGTCATTTCAGTTACCCCATCAATGACTTCCCCTGGCTCTATGATCAGGTCTCAGCACATTTCTGCAGCATTATCTCATACTCTTCCCTTCTCCAGCTGGAGCTCAGACTCACAGGTTTTCCCTGAGTGCCTTAAACACACTGAGATGCAAGGTCCAGAGTAAATGTGACTTCCTCAGGGAATACTTCCCAACCATGCACAAAGAACCCTGCCCCATTCGTCTTTAGCTCAGCCCATTATTTGTGTCTTTCATAGCATTGATCACCAATTCTGATGACTATTTTAAAATTTACTTTTAATAATTTGCCTCTTTCACTGCACTGTGGGTCCCTGTAACCAAGTCCATCTCATACACTCTTGCATCCTCTTTGCCCAGTGCCTGGGAGAAGTAGATGCTCAGTAAATAATTATTGAATAAATAAATGCATGGTGTTCATAATAACAGGAGTTTTTCCATGATGCACATATGACATTGGGCTGCTAATTGGGCTTCTAAATATAAAGCAAATAAATTGTGTAAAATAAGCCATGTGAGAAAATTAATATTTCTTGGAGAATGTGAACTTTGCATTCATTTAGCTTCTAGGTCCCGATTTATGATCCGAGGGCTGCACTAATGTAGGGGTTTTTGTGATTAATTACTTATAGGACACTGAAATAATCTGTGTCAAAAAGCAAGATTCTACTTGGAATAGCTTTCGTCTATCTGAAGGCACTTCTAGACTCAATTCACAAAATCTACACCCAGATTTATACAGGTTTGCTGAAATGATGTTAATTACATTAGCTATCACACAACAAGGGAAAAGGAAACACTATTTGAAGAAATTTGTAAATGATTAAAAGGGCAGCTGTTTCAGGATCCAGGTGCTAAGGTGAAAATGGAAATTTACATCTAATCCTTTAATTCAAGAATTTTGTTAATTGCGGTCTAACAGGCTTGGTTTCCTTACTGACTGCACAATCTTGAGTTGATGATATTTTTTCTATCTTCCACATTATTTTCCTAGACAATCAAACAAAATTTTTGTATCCCCATGGTGGAAAAGAGAAATTAATAGGAGAATATAGCAACATTTGAATTTATCTCAGATAATAAAGATAAATTATATAAAATGAAAAAGAAGAGACTGAACTTCAACAGTCAGGAGGAAAAAATCTATATCAGTTGTTTTCAAACTTTTTTAGTTTGAAACTTTTTTACACTGTAGAATGCTTTTTTCCACATGAATTCTGAATTGTGTATGTGTGCTGTGTGTATATATATAATACACAAATTAACGTGCACACATATGCCCCAGTTTGGTTGACATACAAATGGAAGACTGGAATCCTTCCCTCTTGTTTCCTCCTTACACCTGCAGTACACTTTGTGGTACTTATTGGACCACCTAAATCTTTCTCAACCTGGGACAATTAAGCCCTAATGCCCTAAGTTATCCATTGTTTGTATAGAATTAACTTCTCTTTTATGAGTCTGGTATAGTATGAATTATGTACCATCCTTGAGAGTATTGAGAAATTAGTCACTTACTCAATTTCTTTTTCATAGTCTGTGATTCATATGAGAAAACCTATAAGGCTAGGCTCAATTTGAAAACCACTGACATAATAGTAGAAAATGATGACTATATTGTTATATAGAATAGGTTTGTCAGATACACTACAATGGCTCTGCCCTCTCTCCACTTACCCATAGCAGACATTGCTAACCAATCATAGCACTCTTTGCTCCTATGTCTGGACAATGCCTTCCAATTCCCCTGAACATGCTGCTCTAGGCAGCCATTATCAATCAGTCAAAATTAAGACTACAAGATGAAACCAAACTGCCCTCCAGATGTGGGAGATATTTAAAGTGATTGAAAAGATAGATGAAGAAGTAAAGAGAAGAAATGCCTGACTTCCCTACTTCAAGATCATACTATGTATGATCTCTTAAACATACACAGTGACGACTCAGTAAAGACCCTACAGATAGAAGAAACAGCTGTGTCCTCTGCCCCCCAAAATCTCTTTCTTTTGCAGATAGAGCCATATCATTTCTGATCCTAGATTCATGCCTGTTCAGACTCTGGGGATATATAGGACAGCTAGGTGAGGAGCTTGTCACTTTATTTAGTTTTTAAATTTGATGACCATTTTTACTGAATGTGTGACTGTTTGGAATCATATAAATATAAATGACTTGGTCTAATATAATGAAATCTGCCCAATTAGAAGTTTTGAAAAACCATATCCTGAAAAACTTAGAAGAATGAAAAATACTGGCATAGAACCTCCTCAGTAATCTCAAGTGGAATTATTTGATGGATCTGGAACACCATTAGAGAAATTTCTATTCATTTCTTTGAAGATCTTCAGAGAGAAGTTTAGAAGTCTTGGTATAATGGAATAGGAGGCTTCTATGAAGACATTGCAAGAAGGAATATCTACAATGAAATGGCCCAAGAATATCAACTGTATCCTGAGATTTGCTACTTTTACTATTTTCATTTACAATTTATTTCAAAAGTTGGTCTAATGTTTTTACTGCATGAATAAGCTTTCATCAGAATGGCCTTTTTACAGAATAAACTTCTCTTCAGTTTGCAAAGACTATGTTCTATTCTTAAGCAAGTAATTTTGGTTTCATACTTGTAGCACAATTAAATAGAACTGGAGAGTTAAATTTTTGTTTTGTACATCTTTTTGTTGTAAATCTTACTACAAACTTTTCTTGTGGCTGCCAAAGGGAAAAAAATAAGAAATGAAATCAATGTTTTTATTTAAACTTGGAAATATAAGATATGGTGTGTGTATATGTTGTTCTTTTTTTGTCTTGCTTACTTTCTAGAGCATAAGCCTATGATTCATGTATTACAGATAGGAGCTCATCACTTTAATACCAAGCAGCCCTGTCCTCTCATATTCTATCCAGGCTTCTTATAATAATGTCTAAACTTCTTCCCTTATAGCTTTATCTTCTAAGCTAGTTCCAATTTTTCTTTCCCTGTGTCTGAATTCCTGCTTGAGTTCTCTATCTTGAGCCCTAGCTTTGTTTTGTTTTGCTTGTTTGGGACTTGGCTAATATCTTATCCTTTGAGTCCCACCTGAGTTTAAAATACAGACTGTATGGTTGGGTCTTTGTCACATATTGTTACACCTGAAACTGAGAGTTCTTTTGCCTGGGCTGATGATGATGGAGATGATTAATAATATACCCATGTATTAATAGGAGTTTTGTGTATGAGTTTCACATATGTTATCTCTAATCATAGAATACCTTTGTAAGTAAACTATGATTATCTCCATCTTAGGACAAAGAAACCTAGGGTCAGAAGGATTAAATAAATTGTCCAAAGTCCATGGCTAGGAGGTAGCAGATCTAGGTTCAAAACAAGGACTGTTGATCTCTGTTTCCTTACTCTAACACAACACACAGGAACTCTCTGACTGCTGTTCCTCTGCCTTGCAGGTAGACTTATCATTCTTTCTTTTGCCCATTCAACAAATATTTAATGAACAACTATTATGAGTCAGGCAGGATGCTAGACACTAGGAGATATAGCATTGGTATACGAAATAAGTATGATTCTTGACCTTACAGACCTCCAAGAACACTTCAAATCTCCAAGAACAAGGGTCAGCAGACTTTCTTTTTGTTCCAGATAATTAGAAGCTATAAAAGGATACTTACATAGAAATGTATATGTATAGTCACATGTTTTAGACATACTATTCTGATAACAGTGGAGAGGATAAACTCAATTTTATGTATAAAGTGATAAAGGACAATCAATAAATAATCTAGTAAGCAACAGTGTATCTAATCAGGGTAATATGAGGAATAAACAAAGAGGAGCCTGAGCAACACTTAGGCTGAATGATCAGGACTCACTGACTGATTCAATGGGGTTTGTAGGAGAGAGAATCATCAAAACCTGTTCTGAGGTCTCTAGATTAGGAGGGTTGATGAGAAATAACACAAATTACAGAGTCAAAGTTTAAAAAAGAAACAGGTTGTGAGAGAATATAGAGTTTAGTTTGGAACTTGTTGCATTTGAGGCACATGTGGGAAACCAAGTACATTTCCAGTAACCAGTTGAGAATTCCAGTCTGGAGCTCACAAACATGGTAAGAGTTGGATAGAGAGGTTTGTAAATCATCCATGAAAATGTAATAGCTGAATTATAGGAATAGATATGATGGTTGAAAGAGAGAATGTAAAAGAATAAGGAAAGAGGCCAAGTGTTAACATGAGAGTTGAGCTTATATTTAAAAGGGCAAGTAAGAGAAATGGAACTTGTGAAGGAGATTGTTGTATACTGCAAAAATGTCCACAATTCTCCTTTCACTCCTGCCTGTCACTGTGGGCCATGCCATGTGATTCTGAAGCTCCTCCCATCAAGAAGTAGAATTTGTTTCCCCTCATTTGAATCTTGATTGACCTTTGGACTTTCTTTTGCTAACAGAATGCAGCAGAAGTGATAGTTTGCCACCAGAGGCCTTGCATGATTTCATGTTCTCTGGTATAACCTTGAGCAGCTGCTGAGCACACAAGCTCAGGCTAGCCTGTTGGAGGATGACAGCCTTCCTGGAGCAGAGATAGACCATTCCAGCTGAGGCCATTCTCAATCAAGCATGATCCAGCTACCCACAGATACACGAGTGAGCCCAGCTGAGACCAGAAGAACTGCCAAGCTAAGCACTACCCAGCCTGCTGACTTGTAGAATTGTGAACAAAATAAATGGTTGTTGTTTTAAGCTGTTAACTTTGGGGGGAGCTTGTCATCAGTAAAAGAACTGATGCAGAGAATGAGACAGAGAAGGAAGCAAGCCATCAAGGGCTAAGAAGAACAAGAAGTACAAGAAAAGAATGGTCAACAATGTGAACTACTCCATATACATTAGGCAAAGAACAGAGAACTGAGGTGAATCTCTTGCATTTGGCACCCAGCAGGACTCCGCTGATCTCTGAAAGCAGTTTCAAGTAATGAGGTGGGAGGGGAAAACTGATGGCAGGACAAATGGAGATAGAGAGTGAAGTCTTCATACTTTAACTTGTAATTAAAAACAAGTTCCTGCCCTGGGAGGAGATTGGATGCAAGGAAGTGACACTTTTCAGCACTATGATCTCCAGTGTCTTCAACTATAAAATCAGAAGGCTGGACTTGATGCTTGTGGAAAATACTTCCTTTTCTTATCCTCTACTGTACTTAGGAGGCAAAAAAACTTGGTAATTATACTCACAAGTTTTGAAATCAAACAGGCATGGGGGTGATCCCAAATGCCTTTCCATAATATCTGTATGTTCTTTCTAAAGTTATGAAAATAAAATCTGAATTTTCTAACATGAAATAATCATAATATTGCTAATATTAATAATAATCATTAACCATTAGCATTATACATGTCATTAAATTAAATGCTGTATAAAATGGGCTAGCACAGTGCCTGGCACAGAATAAATGGTAAACAATTTTTTTGCTATTAATATCATTATCATCATTATCATCACTACCACTAAAGCTTGAATAATTTCTTCTATAGTTTGAGCTTAAATCTGCCCTAATCTATTCCCTACCTGTTAGTCTAGTTCTGTTTAATAGCAAGTGGTTTTAGAGTATTTGACAGTTTCACAATGTGCTTTTACATCACCACATTAAGATTTACTGAACGTAGTCGTATGGTTTCCTTTGACCACCTTCACTTCTTCTCTGCCTTTATAATAGCTGAGAATTAGAGGTAGGAATGGTTTAAAGCCGTGACAGCAGGTTTAAGTTGCAGCTGTCAGTAAGGGAAGGAACAAGAAATAATAAGAAAAGCACAGACATCTGAAGCCATTCAGTGTAGGGGAAAAGCACAAACCTTCAAATGTTAATTATACTATTATATTTCTGCACAGTATAATAATTGATGTGCATAATGATGACCCTGCTTAATCAGTAAAAGATTAATTATGTGTGTATTCTGTTTTCTAAGGTAGAAAATTTTTAAAGGCTAAGGTCGAGCAACAAAATATGTTCTTTGAGTGGAATGGAAGATGGAAGCCAGGGCAGTGCAGAGGCAGAGAAGCAAAGCTGCTCTTGTGTGGTGAGTGAAGATTAAGACTCCAACTGTACCCAGATAACCTAAGACCCTTGTTGCACAAGAAGGGGTCATCCAGAACTTCAGGAAGGCCATTAGACAATGATGCAAAGTAAAACATGGGATTCATTTCTTCCAGGAAATGCACATCAAAAATATTTAAAATACAATTTTGGTGCATTAAGGGGTAAATTATCCAGGAAGAAAAATCAATCATACAGAAAACTGCAGTCCTTCACAGTTCTAGATAAATAAAGTTTTACTTTCTTTTAGAGTAAGAAATCACCTTAAATGTCATTTTAAATTTTTTATAGAACAATCTTATTTGCATTCACAGAAGTATAACCTTCATGCAAAAATCTCAAATAAAATTCTTTTATTTCCACCTCATAAACCAGTCTTCCTGTGCATACTGTATCCCCACTTAAGAATTATGCGTTCCTCGCAGAGGGGTTGGAGCTGTGGCAGATGCAGGCCTGAGCAGCCCTTTCTCTGCCACCTTTTTCTCTTCCTGAGGGCTCTCCAGTCCTCTTGCCCTCCGACGCTACCCAGCTGTGTGGAGGACAGGCTCTTGGTGCTCCAGCCAGGTGTCAGGGCTGTGTCTCTGAGATGAGAGAGCCAAGTTCAGGACACTGGTCCACAAGAGACCTCCCAGCACCACATAATATCAAATGGCGAAAATCTCCCAGAGATCTCCATCTCAATGACAAGACCAGGCTCACTCAACGACCAGCAAGATACAGTGCTGGACACCCTATGCCAAACAACTAGCAAGGCAGGAACACAACCCCATCCATCAGGGCAGAAGCTGCCTAAAATCATAATAAAGCCACAGACACCCCAAAGCACACCACTAGATGTGGACCTGCACAGCAGAAAGACAAGATCCAGCCTCATCCACGAGAACACAGGAACTAGTCCCCTCCACCAGGTAGCCTACAAAACCCACTGAACCAACCTTAGCCACTGGGGACAGACACCAAAAACAACGGAAACTACAGACCTGCAGCCTGTGAAAAGGAGACCCCAAACACAGTAAGTTAAGCAAAATGAGAAGACAGAGAAACACACAGCAGATGAAGGAGCAAGGCAAAAACCCACCAGACCTAACAAATGAAGAAGAAATAGGCAACCTACTTGAAAAGAATTCAGAATAATGATAGTAAAGGTGATGCAAAACCTTGGAAATAGAACGGAGAAAATACAAGAAACGTTAAACAAGGACCTAGAAGAACTAAAGAGCAAACAAACAGAGATGAACAACACAATAAATGAAATTTAAAATTCTCTAGAAGAGATCAATAGCAGAGTAACAGAGGCAGAAGAACAGATAAGTGACCTGGAAGATAAAATAGTGGAAATAACTACTGCAGAGCAGAATAAAGAAAAAAGAATGAAAAGAATTGAAGACAGCCTCAGAGACATCTGGGACAACATTAAACGCACCAACATTCGAATTATACCAGTCCCAGAAGGAGAAGAGAAAAAGAAAGGGACTGAGAAAATATTTGAAGAGATTATAGTGGAAAACTTCCCTAATATGGGAAAGAAAATAGTTAATCAAGTCCAGGAAGCAGAGTCCCATACAGGATAAACTGAAGGAGAAACACGCCAAGACACATATTAATCAAACTATCAAAAATTAAATACAAAGAAAACATATTAAAAGCAGCAAGGGAAAAACAACAAGTAACACATAAGGGAATTCCCATAAGGTAAACAGCTGATCTTTCAGCAGAAACTCCGCAAGCCAGAAGGGAGTGGCAGGACATATTTAAAGCGATGAAAGAGAAAAACCTACAACCAAGATTACTCTACACAGCAAGGATCTCATTCAGATTTGATGGAGAAATTAAAAGCTTTACAGACAAGCAAAAGCTAAGATAATTCAGCACCACCAAACCAGCTTCACAACAAATGCTCAAGGAACTTCTCTAGGCAGGAAACACAAGAGAAGGAAAAGACCTACAATAATAAACCCAAAACAATTAAGAAAATGGTAATAGGAACATACATATCGATAATTACCTTAAATGTAAATGGATTGAATGCTCCAACCAAAAGAAATAGACTGGCTGAATGGATACAAAAACAAGAGCCGTATATGCTCTCTACAAGAGACCCACTTCAGACCTAGGGAAACATACAGACTGAAAGTGAGAGAATGGAAAAAGGTATTCCATGCAAGTGGAAATCAAAAGAAAGCTGGAGTAGCAATTCTCATATCAGACAAAATAGACTTTAAAACAAAGACTATTACAAGAGACAAAGAAGGACACTACATAATGATCAAGGGATCAATCCAAGACGAAGATATAACAATTGTAAATATTTATGCACCCAACATAGGAGTACCTCATTACATAATGTAAATACTAACAGCCATAAAAGGGGAAATCGACAGTAACACAATCATAATAGGGGACTTTAACACCCCACTTTCACCAATGGGCAGATCATCCAAAATAAAAATAAATAAGGAAACACAAGCTTTAAATGATATATTAAACAAGATGGACTTAATTGATATTTATAGGACATTCCATCCAAAAACAACAGAATACACATTCTTCTCAAGTGCTCATGGAACATTCTCCAGGATAGATCATATCTTGGGTCACAAATCAAGCCTTGGTAAATTTAAGAAAATTGAAATCGTATCAAGTATCTTTTCCAACCAAAATGCTATGAGACTAGATATCAATTACAGGAAAAAATCTGTAAGAAATACAAACACATGGAGGCTAAACAACACACTACTTAATAACCAACAGATCACTGAAGAAATCAAAGAGGAAATCAAAAAATACCTAGAAACAAATGACAATGAAAACACAATGACCCAAAAATTATGGGATGCAGCAAAAGCAGTTCAAAGAGGGAAGTTTATAGTTATACAAGCCTACCTTAAGAAACATCTCAAATAAATAACCTAACCTTACAACTAAAACAATTAGAGAAAGAAGAACAAAAAACCCCCAAAGTTAGCAGAAGGAAAGAAATCATAAAGATCAGATCAGAAATAAATGAAAAAGAAATGAAGGAAACAATAGCAAACATTAATAAAACTAAAAGCGGTTTCTTTGAGAAGATAAACAAAATTGATAAACCATTAGCCAGACTTATCAAGAAAAAAAGGGAGAAGAGTCAAATCAATAGAATTAGAAATGAAAAAGGAAAGTAACAACTGACACTGTAGAAATACAAAGGGTCATGAGAGATTACTACAAGCAACACTATGCCAATAAAATGGACAACCTGGAAGAAATGGATAAATTCTTAGAAATGCACAACCTTCTGAGACTGAGCCAGGAAGAAATAGAAAATATGAACAGACCAATCACAAGCACTGAAATTGAAACTGTGATTAAAAATCTTCCAACAAACAAAAGCCCAGGACCAGATGGCTTCACAGACGAATTCTATCAAACATTTAGAGAAGAGCTAACACCTATCCTTCTCAAACTCTTCCACAATATAGCAGAGGGAGGAACACTCCCAAACTCATTTTACAAGGCCACCATCACTCTGATACCAAAACCAGAGAAAGATTTCACAAAGAAAGAAAACTACAGGCTAATATCACTGATGAACATAGATGCAGAAATCCTCAGCAAAATACTAGCAAACAGAATCCAACAGCACATTAAAGGGATCATACATTATGACCAAGTGGGGTTTATCCCAGGAATGCAAGGATTCTTCAATATATGCAAATCAATCAACATGATACACCATATTAACAAATTGAAGGGGAAAAACCATATGATCATCTCAATAGATGTAGAGAAAGCTTTCGACAAAATTCAACACCCATTTATGATAAAAACCCTCCAGAAAGTAGGCATAGACGGAACTTTCCTCAACATAATAAATGTCATATATGACAAACCCACAGCCAACATCGTCCTCAGTGGTAAAACCCTGAAACCATTTCCACTAAGATGAGGAACAAGACAATGTTGCCCACTCTAACCACTATTATTCAACATAGTTTTGGAAGTTTTAGCCACAGCAATCAGAGAAGAAAAAGAAATAAAAGGAATCCAAATTGGAAAAGAAGAAGTAAAGCTGTCACTGTTTGCAGATGACATGATACTATACATAGAGAATCCTAAAGATGCTACCAGAAAACTACTAGAGCTAATCAATGGATTTGGTAAGTAGAAGGATACAAAATTAATGCACAGAAATCTCTTGCATTCTTATACACTAATGATGAAAAATCTGAAAGTGAAATTAAGAATACACTCCCATTTACCATTGCAACAAAAAGAATAAAATATCCAGGAATAAATCTACCTAAGGAGACAAAGAACCTGTATGCAGAAAACTATGTGACACTGATGAAATATGTTAAAGATGATACAAATAGATGGAGAGGTATACCATGTTCCTGGATTGGAAGAATCAACATTGTGAAAATGACTCTACTACCCAAAGCAATCTACAGATTCAATGCAATCCCTATCAAACTACCACTGGCATTTTTCACAGAACTAGAACAAAAATTTTCACAATTTGTATGGAAACACAAAAGACCCCGAATAGCCAAAGCAATCTTGAGAAAGAAAAACAGAGCTGCAGGAATCAGGCTCCCTGACTTCAGACTATACTACAAAGCTACAGTAATCAAGACAGTATGGTACTGGCACAAAAACAGAAATATAGATCAATGGAACAGGATAGGAGGCCCAGAGGTAAACCCACACACATATGGTCACCTTATTTTTGATAAAGGAGACAAGAATATACAATGGAGAAAAGACAGCCTCTTCAATAAGTGGTGCTGGGAAAACTGGACAGCTATGTGTAAAAGAATGAAATTAGAACACTCCCTAACACCATACACAAAAATAAACTCAAAATGGATTAAAGACCTAAATGTAAGGCCAGACACCATTGAATTCTTAGAGGAAAACATAGGCAGAACACACTATGAGAAAAATCATAGCAAGATCTTTTTTGACCCACCTCCTAGAGAAATGGAAATAAAAACAAAAATAAACAAATGGGACCTAATGAAACTTAAAAGCTTTTGCACAGCAAAGGAAACCATACACAAGACGAAAAGACAACCCTCAGAATGGGAGAAAATATTTGCAAATGAAGCAACTGACAAAGGATTAATCTCCAAAACATACAAGCAACTCATGCAGATCAATATCAAAAAAACAAACAACCCAATCCAAAAATGGGCAGAAGACCTAAATAGACATTTCTCCAAAGAAGATATACAGATTGCCAACAAACACTTGAAAGAATACTCAACGTCATTAATCATTAGGGAAATGCAAATGAAAACTACAATGAGATATCATCTCACACTTGTCACAATGGCCATCATCAAAAAATTTACAAACAATAAATGCTGGAGAGGGTGTGGAGAAAAGGGAACCCTCTTGCACTGTTGGTGGGACTGTAAATTGATACAGCCACTATGGAGAACAGTATGGAGGTTCCTTAAAATACTAAAAATAGAACTACCATATGACTCAGCAATCCCACTACTGGGCATATACCTTGAGAAAACCATAATTCAAAAAGAGGCATGTACCACAATGTTCATTGCAGCTCTATTTACAATAGCCAGGACATGGAAGCAACCTAAGTGTCCATTGACAGATGAATGGATAAAGAAGATGTGGCACATATATACAATGGAATATTACTCAGCCATAAAAAGGAACGAAACTGAGTTATTTGTAGTGAGATGGATGGACCTAGACACTGTCTTACAGAGTGAAATATGTCAGAAAGAGGAAAACAAATACTGTATGCTAACACATATATATGGAATCTAAAAAAGAAAATTAAAAAAAAGGTCAGAGGAACCTAGGGGCAAGACAGGAATAAAGATGCAGACCTACTGGAGAGTGGACTTGAGGATATGGGGAGTGGGAAGGTAAGCTGGGACAAAGTGAGAGAGTGGCATGGACATATATACACTACCAAACGTAAAATAGATAGCTATGGGAAGCAGCCGCATAGCTCAGGGAGATCAGCTCGGTGCTTTGTGACCACCTAGATGGGTGGGATAGGGAGGGTGGGAGGGAGGGAGATGCAAGAGGGAAGAGATATGGGGACATATGTATATGTATAACTGATTCACTTTGTTATAAAGCAGAAACTGACACACCATTGTAAAGCAATTATACTCTAATAAAGATGTTTGTTAGGAAAAAAAAAAGAAGAGTATACATTTTATATCATTCCAGTTATATAAAATTTAAAAACAGGAAAAAATGATTTATTTTGTTAGAAGACAGGAGAGTTGTTACTGTAGGAAGAAGTGTTTTGATAATGGAATAACATGAGGCAATCTTCTCTGTAGCTGGTTAAGGAAGTTCTGTTCTACTGATCGTTTGGTATAAACATTTAATAAATTCATGACTGGGTAAATTTATTAAATGCTTCTATTTGATAAAATCTATTGAGATTATATGGTTTTTCTCTCTTTTTTCTGTTAGTTTGAATTCCGAGCATTAAACCAACCTTGCGTTCTTATAGTATATTTCTTGATCTGGATATGGTTACATGGGTGCATTCACTTTATGAAAATTAATCAATGTGTATTACATTGTGTGTATTACCTTGTGGTTAAAAGCTTATTTTAAAAGTTTAATATTTAAAAAATTAAAAGTATATTTGGAGTGATGGTCAAAAAAAAAAAAAAAGAATTATGCATTACCAGTCTCTTAAAATATATTGTCATCTAGTATCATATCTCCCCCTAGTTACTAGCTTTTAAATGTTTCCTTTTATCCATGAACTCAAAACCAAATCTAATAAATATTCCTTTTCAAGCAAAGAACAAATAATTAAGTAGTGAACTAAAAGTTACAAATTAAAATTAAGAGTGATACCAGTGTAGACAAAATGAAAAATTTAATTGATACATATATGACCTCAGGGCTTTTAAAGAACTCCAGTCAGTCAGCATGACATGTATATAAGTTTTACAAACATAATTTCTTTTTATTTTATTACCTAGGAGCATTAGGATATACTTTCTTGACTGTAATTATTGCTTGCAGTTAATTACAAATGAAACAGAAGTGCTGGTAATATTGGAGACTCGTACTCTGCATAAAACTGGAAATTACTGCTATTACTCTTGGTTGCTAGAGAATATTAGGTCATAGATGCTAATTAGCAGTTCATAGCCCTCCTGCAGGGGGAAATTTCATTGCTGGATGAAACTCTTTTACTAGCCAAACCTACCACTCATGGCACTCAGACCATTTTTGTTTGAGCTATTAGAAGGTATAAAAACTAAAGGTTTACGTTTTGGTTTTTTTTTTTTTGTAAGAAGGAAACCATGAAGGCTAACATACACAGTCTCACTGCTTCAAGAAAAAGTTGGATCACTTTTTGAGTCTCATAGTTTATGTGTAGGAATCAATTAAAAACAAAAAAACAAAAGTTTTAATCAACACAAGGCAGAAATGACAAAGTCTCCCATGAAATACTTGTTCCCAAAACAAAAAATTAGAGAATAAAATATATGTGGATGGAAGAGAAACGAGAATGGTTCTAGGACCTTTCTGATGTGTAATCTGTCATACAGTTATACACACACACATTCACACACACACACACACACACAACTATCCCTGATTATATTTATATACGTATATTACATACACACATATATATGTATATATATAATCTTTTAAGTCTTTCTATATACGTACATATTTATATAGTCTTTTTATTTTATTTTTTAATACAGTCAGATCCCTCAAAGAACAGACATTTCTTGGGCTTCTTCTGAATTTTTTTTAACTTTTGATTCTGTGATTTCTTAAAATATATCCATGCCCCCCAGTACACATATATTTTTACTAAGCACATAATCATTTGGAGAAATATTCATAGAAAGAGGAACATGTTAAAACTCCAACTTGAACTTAATTACTCCTACTAAAGCAAAAGAATTTAGATAATGCATGAATCCTGGCTACTTAGTCACGAGAGGTTTTATATTAAAATATAAACTATATTAGTACTGAAAAAAAGGATATTAAATGCTTCATATTTCTATTCTGGGACACACATGTGCATGCACACACATATACATACACAAACAGTGGTGACCTAGAAAATTCCTTAATGTTTGAGACAAGAAACCAAGGAATAAATCAGAGTCACAGGAATATAGGGGTTCTTTATATTAAAGAGGCATATTCATTTCTTCTCAGGGTAATGACATACCCCAATTTTAATTGGGCTCTTTTCTTTTCCCAGAAATGGTCCATCCATTTTCACCTGTGGAAGTAAAATTAATTAAATGAGCAAAAACCTGTAAAAATTGGAAGAGTTAGTCTTTCTTCTCTGTAAATAGATCACAGGTTCCATGTGATACAAAATGCATCTGCCCTTCTCTTAAACTCTTGTCAAGCCTTAACATAGGCTAGAATCAGATTTAAATGAACTCTGAGTTAATTAAGCAAAGGAGAGAAAGAATTGGAGGTTTAGTGAGAAATATTGAAAGAAATAGGTTCACTCTGTCCTGAATCAGAAGAAGACGAGAGTTGGGAGGCAGGGCGGAGCTGGTAGTGTCCTGTTTTAATCTGCATACTTCAGTCTTACAAGAAGATTACCTTCCCTGCTTACTTGAACTGAATCAAACCTATGTTATGGGCAGTCTCAGTTCCAAGTATTCTGACCCATTGTCCCTATGAAAGCACTTTAACTCGTTGGACCATATGCTACAATTTTTATGTTTGAATATATGCCACCATTGCCATGTGGACCAGTAGTCATGACTGCTAATAAAATAATGTAACATTGGTATTTCATTTTGGTTTATTTCGTAGTAATACATGTTAATTGAAAAAATCATTAGAAAATGCAGTAAGTAATCATTAGACTATACCTCATTTCTATAATAGAAATAATTATATAATATTTTGTTAACATTTTGATGCCTGTCTACCTCTATTATCTATCTATCTATCTATCTGTCTGTCTAAAAACAACTATTGCAACTCCTCATATTTATGGAGTAATTTATAGTTCACAGGCTCTTTCAAATATTGATCCTCACAGTAACTCGTGGAGGAAGAGACCTGTAAGGTTGTGCTCCGAAGTGTGTGTGTGTGTGTGTGTATCTTATTTATCCTCTTTCTCTACCAATTGTCTCACTGTTCCGTCGAAAGCAAAGGTTAATTACATTTCTGTGGAACTATCTAGCGGAAGGCTACTTTTCTTCCACTAAATTACAACAAGAGTAAATTAGAGGTTTTCAGAACTTCACGGTTTTGATTGATGAATTCATTAATTCACCTTTTCAAAGTGAGGACTCATGTTTTAAATATTTTATGTACAATTTGCATGTTGGCATTTTTAAAGGCTTTTAAAAAAAATTAAACAGTGCTTAAGAGAAAGGTCAAACTGGTCACCTTGGAGGCTGGATACTTTTGTGATGCAGAGGAAGAGGCAGGGTTGTCTTTCGTTTCTTTCTCTCCCCTGAAAAACAGTTTGCCTTGGGTTTCTCCACGAGGTCCTTATTTTATGACTTCAGAGCAAGGACAAATATGTTTAATGAGATATTGGGGTTTCTTTTCCCAAAGTGAGATTCTCTTCATGTCAGGGTTTCGACAGAGGTTTGCCTCTGATTTCATCTCGAATGTCAACAGTAGCTACTGCAGGGTCATGGCATTGCCATTCTCCACGTGGACCCTTTCCATCCAAGTTTTATGCACTTTAACGTGCTCTACATCCAGTCACTGATGCACAGGCATCTCCCACACTCCCAAGAAAACTGAGCATGTGCCTGGAAACTCTGTTTAGAGCAGACTGAGACTTTCAGTCCACTGAACAGATTATTTCCAATTTAAGGAAATATGCATCACCCATATAGACAATGTGACATCAGGAAAACTGGATTCTATAAGCAGTGTCATTGTTTTCTTGCCCATCAAAGTTGCAAGTGTACAGGGAGATCAGCTCGGTGCTTTGTGACCACTTAAAGGGGTGGGATAGGGAGGGTGGGAGGGAGGGAGACGCAAGAGGGAAGAGATATGGGGACATATGTATATGTATAACTGATTCACTTTGTTATAAAGCAGAAATTGACACACCATTGTAAAACAATTATGCTCCAATAAAGACGTTAAAAAAATTAAAAGTTTCAAGTGTAATACTACACCCTCACCCCACCCATGACACTTTTGAGAATCCATGAAGAAATAAAGCAATTAAAAAAGATGTGTTCAGTTTTTTCCCCAAATTGGCCATAACTAAGCCTGATTTTTAAAAAATAAAGAGAAGTGGAGACGGACAATCATTATGATTAGGTAATAGTATGCAAAATGACCGTTTAGTCGTCCATCTAAGATCATATGGGGTAGACAGAAGTGGTATGCAGATACATATCTCGGCACAAATTGCAGGATAAGCAGGCTTTCTTTAAAAATATCTTAACAACAAAAGAGGATTCATTTTTAATGCCCCACCTGCTTAATGCAACTTCAACCCAAATTGGTTCACACATGCAGAATATTAAGCAGGGATCTAGCGTAATGACTGAGGGCTTTCAAGACATTGAAGGAAGAATAGTTAATGATATATGGAGTTTCATCCTTATTAAAATCTGAAGCAATATTTATGCCTCTCCCTCTCAGTGAGTCCATCCTATTGCCTCACATAAAAGCGCGTTCCTGGCCTCATTCTCAGTCCTTAATTTGTACTTGAAAAATATGTACGTATTGAGCCAGATGCTCCCAATGCCTAAGGTAACTCTGTGATAAATTAGGCACTTGAGAAAACAGGATTAACTCTTTTACTAAGAGTTCTGCAGAGGCCCACTCCACTTCATGTAAATGCAGTATCTGAAAATCTGGCTCTATCAAAAAGGCAATTAGAATTTACTGTAGTTTTACATTCAGCAGTCTTTTTTAATACTTACAAAAATGCTTTTATTAACAAAAACTTTTTTTTCCAAATAACTCTTCAGGAATTTGTCTACAGGGTAAAGCTACATACTTCTAAAATGAAGAATATCCTCTAGTGCCCTGGAAGAGTTGGGGAAAAAAGCTATGTTTCCCAAATGAGCCCTATACTCTTTTTAATCCATGAGGTAAATATACATTCACAGATGAGGTATCTCATCTGGAGATCAGGAGACTGATCATTAATTGTCAATAGAGTGTTTGGAGCAAAGTCTTACCTGCCTCACTGATGAAGTCTATTTCATCTTAACCCAGAAAAACTAAATCATTGTGTTACTGAAAATGTTTCACTTCTACTTTTCTTTCAAAGGCTGGAGACAGTCCTTTCTTTTATGTTCTCTTTTTGGTTCAAATGACTCAATGTTCCTTAACAATATCAGTTTCATGTACAATAGATCTGATCTAAGCTGTTTATAATCTTAAGTGTGTTTGAGTCACCCTTTTTATACTTTAATTTTTGGCAGGATACTTCAAGGGATTTAAAGGCTCAAAACAACACAACAAATCAGCAGTAATTACAACACAATGACTATTACAGCACAGCAATATCGCAGAGTGCCTCTAAAAGCATCCTAATTGCATACTTCATTTGGTTACCCTTTTGGCACCACACTGAATTTTTGAGCAGGGCCATCTCTAGCCCTGACTGTACCATTAAAAATACTCCTGAAGTGAAGTTCTTTCGTGTCCCAGCAAACTCACAGCAAGTTAGGCATCCCTCCATCTCTTCAACATTCTGATAGAAAGGTCTGTAACAAGGATGTCAACATCGGTGCAGCAAAAATAAGCTTTACGGACTGAGATAAATTTGTGTTGTCCCTTGAAAATGTTAAAATTTTAAAGTCTGAACACTGAGCTTTTGAATTTTTACAGTCTCAAGGCTTCTTTTATATGGGGCAGGGTGAGGATGGTGGGTGAGAATGGAATTCTAAAACGTATTTTATGAGATGTTGAAATTTTGACATGTAATTTTTTAACTTGACAAAATCTTGCCACTTGGTCTTCCTTCCCTATTTTCCTGATATATACCATCACACTGCTTTCCCATTCATGTCAAGTTTTTATTTCTTATAGCACTTCTGTAGGCTAATAACCATGCATTGTATTTATTCCCGTATGCTCCCTTTTTAACTCAGTCTAATTTGTCCTCCTTTTGTTGTCATGAACATCTGCCCCCTCACAGACTGTTGAATCCATTTAAAATAAGATAATCTGCCAAGTGCAAGTAAATATGTGCCACCACACACCCTTGCAAAAAGAAATGCCTCTCTCCCAATTTTTGCAACATTATGGCTACCAAAAAAACAACAGTTGCAAATGTTTTATCAGTTCAAGTGTGACATGATAGCAATTTTTCAAAAAGATCATTACTTTTGGTAGCTACATTTGCCTTATCTTGAAGCTTCTTTTCTGTTCAGCATAATACTGAGTGTTCTTTGGTATGAGATATAAACCAGACTTACATGTTTCCCAAACTTAAACATTCACTGTCCAATCCAGGATTTACTATGTAAGTAAAGAATGTACTTTTAGCTTGGAGTCATACGACACACGTTACAAATTCAGCTTGTCTCTCAGTAAATACTTCTTATATCACAGACATAAGTCAGAAGAAAGTGTAAAATAAAATATGTTATTTAAAAAGCAGTGTTTCAAATATAGGTAAGTGGAATTATAAATGGAAAACATGTAACAACCTTACATTTAGAACACTTTCAACTGGTCTTTGGATTTGGATTTACTGATAGACAAAGTGTGCTAAAAATTTCTCAAGGCTAAAAATGAGCCTTAGCATGGCAACACAGGGTAAAATATAGGACGCTATCTGAAGTCTTCTGAATTTTAATCCCAAAAATGACATGTGACTTGTTACTATGGACAAGTCACTTAACTGGTAGACTCACAGTTCCCATCAGCTAATTTGTGGTGGTAATACCTGAATGTCTTCATCTTCCTAAAGAATTAAAGTGATCAAATGCACATGAGCAGGGTTAAGACCACAGCAAGCTGTACAAATACAAAGTATTATTATTATTCAGCAATAAAAAATCAATGTACCTAAAAAATACTCATGTGGGGTTTATATTTCAATAACACCAACTCTGGTTCTGATACAGATTCCTTTCAAAAGACATGGCTTGGACATGGTTATTGAAGCCCCATTTTATTTGATAACATTTGTTATTTGATAACAACATTGTGAAATATTTTATCCACTTGAATTACTTTCCAAACTGTTGTATATCTCTTAAGAGGAACAAATGCCTGAAAACAGATATGCATACATTCACTCAAGGTTATATACATTTGAAATATGCTTTTTTTTTAAACCAACAACAACATTTAAAATTTTGGATTTGTAGCTATAATTTCTGTAATTCTAAGCAGTAGTATAAATTCTTTTTTGTTACCTTTTATCTGATTGATAATTCTGGGTACTAGAAACAAGCACTATAGTGGAATCTCATTATTTGCTGTAGTTATATGTTCTAAAAAGTCACTGCAAACACTGCATTAGCAAATACTGAATCATTGTTGCTAGGGGAAATACAGGGTGAGGTTCCTACAAGCCTCTGGTCACAACATTGTCATCAGGTGATTAATACATAACCTTGTTTTATGTGTGTTTCTGTATAAAGACACCTTACTTACTATATATTGTTGATTTAACTCATGCCTGAGCGAAGCTTATCTAAATGCATATTTTCTTCATAAAGCATGACACAACCTTCTTGGGCTTAGGTACAATAGGCAACACTTTGGCATTATGCCTGGGGCCCATTTTAAACAGCAAAATTACCAAGAAAAACTACAAAAATGTGAAAAATGTGGCACTAAATAGACCAAGAAAAGGACACTTGTGTACAGTATGGAGCTGAAACAAGAAGGCCGTGTTCCACCTCAGCTGGGAACTGACTGACTCAAACTCTTCCCTCCTCTGCACTTATCTGTGAATGATCTCAAAAGCACCGTAAGTTTTGATTTTGGAGTCACAGATAAATTTTAGCAAGTAGGCAAATTTGCAAGTATGGAATCTGCAAATAATGAAGATCAACTTGTAAGGGTGCACAAAATCTGAGGCTGGACTACATTAGTAAATCATTGGTCCATCCTCCTTTGTGTGAAGCTTCTGTTTGTAAAAGTATCTGATACTTTGAGAGCAGAGCTGTAAAGCCACTATTCAGTGCTTAAGATTTAATGTCTGTCTTCTTCTCCCCTAACTAACTCTCCCATTTAAGGAGCAATACTGAAAATGTGTTTGTTTACAAATTCTTTGTGTGGAACAGCTTAAACGATTATTTCTGAGGCATAATTTAGGACATCCAGGAGTAAATTTGTGTAAACAAATTTCTTTTGTTCCCTCTCCCTTACCCCAATTCTACACAGTGATCGTACTTTATCATTCACAGTTAAAAAAAACTGGAATATTTCAGCCAAATGGCACTAACCTGAGAAGGATTTGCATTATCAGTTCAGCCACTGGCATGGCCTTTTGGAATAAAGATGACTGACCCACTCTGGTTTTCATCTTGATAAACTACTGTCATTACAATGGAAAAATTTAATTTTTCCCCTGTACATTGTATTTCTTTTATTTTTCCACTATTTCCACTGAGAAAAATTCTGGGCTCAATACTTACCAAAGGTCAGACTATAGTTGTCCTGCAGTGCTCTGTCTACTTCATCAACTTCATGGCCAACATCCAAAGCAGTTAGAGAAGAGGACTAAATGAATGAGAAAAAGAACAGAACCTTCCTGAAGCCCATGATAAATCCCTTTCGTTACAAAGCCCATTAGAACCATCTCTGCTTAAGACTATTCTTAAGATTGCTGTTTAGAATTTAATGAATTGATCTCTGAGGTTCTGGAAATATTCCATAGCATAATTATTCTCTGGCTTCTAACAGATATTCTAATATAATTTAAACAAACAAACAAACAAACAAAAAACACTAGATGTCAGGACTCTTGGATTTAAGTTCTGCCTCTGTATGAACTTATGAGGTTGGGATAGTCAATCTCCTGAGCTTTGTTTTCTTCATCCGTTAAATACAGACAGTAAGAGTCACCTGAAAAGGTAAATAGGAGGGTCTAATGAGATAATAAATATAAAAGGGTTTTGTAAACAGTCAAAGGCCTTAGGAACAGGATCTTGGCTATAACATTAGCCAATGTAAATATAACGGACTACGCAGTAATATCATTATTTCTAAAATAAGCTTTTTAAACATAGTAAAACAAGCAGCTTCTTCTGAGCCATAACTAATGATTTGATTTTTTTGTTCTGTTTCAGAAAAGAGGTGGTATACACTGATGAGTTCCAGGAAGTGACAGTAGAACCTCTGAGTCTGAGATTTGTAGAAAGTTCCACATTTATTTAAGAGGAATAAATCACATCGTGCATCACCTTCTATTTCCCCAAAACCAAACCTTATAAATTTGCTTCCAGGTCCTCAAAGCAGAAAGAATTGGGCATCACACTGTTTGTGTGAGGTTTGGAGGTTGAGACTTGGTTGAACTGATAGCCACACCTTCAGAAGTGTAAGTGCCAGTATATGCTTAATTCAATTACCCAACATGTAAACAAGCAAAAGAGGAAGAAAACACTGTCTTGGCTCAATTCCAGATTTGCTCACATCATTAATACTGATCAAAGTGACCAGATAATTGCCAATCTTGCCCAATTTTGAAATTTGTTTTCTATTTTAATTGAAAAATCTGCTTCAGATTTAGGTTTGAGATAATTTGTTTTGGATTTTTTCCCTAACTTGGGTTGCTTTACCTTCTACCTGCGAAGCTCACTGACATCCAACATTTGACTCTTCATCAAATTACATCTTACATGTGAAATCTTCTCAGAAAAGCTGAGTCAAATAAGACTCAGTTCTTGAAAATTCCTTTTTAGCAACTGTTTCCCCCACGGTATTCACTCAAGTCCATTGTTCACAAACTACCTTTAAAATTTGATCAATATATGCTTGTTTAGGATTTGTGGGTTTTTTTTTTTTTATGAGTAATGCTTAAGCTAATTTAGCTTGTAAGCTTAGAATGGGCTTGTCTATACTTATGTTTGATACATTGTGGTTTATTCAATAAACACTTAACAGCAACCAAAGAATTGAACCAATTGACACATTAGTTTTATGGATTTAATGGATGACTGGTACTTTAAAAAATCTTTTAAACATGAAGTAAATAAAGTATGAAACATTTAAATTAACTGTCCTGACTATTCTAGGACTTCAAATGTTACTCTAGCCAACATACAAAGAAAGAATCAATCCATCTGTCTACATAAAGACAGACAGACTTCTGAGGCTCAGTGATTCATAGCATTTTCTGCATTAACCCATACTCAGTTACTGTTGAGGGAGCTCTCTAAGTGAGAAATGGTTCTATTTTAATACTCAGTTTGAATGAACTTAGTGCTGCTCTCGTGTTATTTTGCCTAGAGAGCTACCTTAAAATCCTATCAGTTTTACCACCTTTGCACTTCACGTTCAATGGTAGACACCTCCCAGGCCATAAATGTCTCAATGTAAGGCACCACCATTGTTTGATGAGTAGGCTGTTCATGAGCCACTGGTCATTGACAAGGAGATTAGCTCTTGGGGGAGAAAGTCCAGTCTCCTCTACAGAAGCAAGGTTTCATCCATACAGGAACTGCAGTAGATTTCACAAGAGACAATATTCAGGGAAGAGACCTGGTTGATTCCAAAAATTACCTTTGTCCCCCCTAAACTTGGTGGCACACTTCAATTATAATTCGTAAAACATAAGGAGATTGTGGAAAGTCCCTTGACAATAGCAATGTGCATGCAGGAGCATATCTGTTCCAAGATTCACTAAAACAGAGCTGTTTCCAACTCTTTGCAAAGGCCCTGTGGCCTTTATAAATGTTCTAGCTGTCCACTTGATGACTATGACAAGTGTTTGGTTAACAGGACATGAGTGAGGTCACTGTGGGATTTGTAGCTTTTGTTTTTTTCTTTAACAAATCATCAAGTCCAGTAGCAGGGGAAAAATACCACTCTGAGTATCAAGACATGAGTTAACTCTCTTTTATGAATCAAACTTATTTTCCTTTTATGATTCAGAGAATGTGTCAACAAGGAATTAGGAAAGTTGATTGTGTGAGGGCATGACACAGTTTCCAAGAAAGTAAGCAACATTTTGAAAATCCGGAATTGTATTCATCAACTCCAAGACTTGCAACTTAAGTTTAAAGTTTGACCTAGTAAAAATAGTTAATGACATCATTTGATTAATTCAAATAACATACCAAATAACCATCAGCAAATCTTCTTGAGCACAGACTATGTGCCTGGTGCTATGAGGAGGGCATCAGAAGATCCAAAGACACTTAAGACATACCCTCAGTGAGTTGATATAATTAGGGAAATAATGTATACACAGGAGGAAAAATTAAGTGACTACTCAAGAAAAAAATAACAGCACACCAGGATAATGAGTGCATTTGTTTTGGAAAATAATGTCACAAACTTAAAATTTAAACAAGGCTATCTTTTACTAAGGATGGCACACTGGGAAGAGATTGATTCAGCTCTCAAGGCTTTTTAAAATATCAAAATTTTTAAAGATATATTTATTTTATTTATTTATTTATTCCATTTTTTTGACTGCGTTGGGTCTTAGTTGTGGCATGCGGGATCTTCATTGAAGCATGCGGGATCTTTCGTCGCAGTGTGTGGGCTTTTCTCTAGTTGCAGCACGTGGGTTTTCTCTTCTCTAGTTGTGGTGCACAGGCTCTCTCCTTGAGGCACACAAGCTCAGTAATTGTGGCACGTGGGCTTAGTTGCCTCCTGGTGTGTGGGATCTTAGTTTCCCCACCAAGGATTGAACCCTCTTCCCCTGCATTGGAAGGCAGATTCTTTACCAGTGGACCACTAGTGAAGTCCCTAAAATATCAAAATTATAGTCTCATTTTATTTACAGATACAACCTAAAATCTTTTTTGGATTGGGATTGACATGTATACAATGATTTGTATAAAATTGATGACTAATAAGAACCTACAGTATAAATAAACAAACAAACAAAACAACTAATACTAAAAAAAAAAAAAAAACTTTTTTGGAGAATTGTTTTGAGGTCAGTGTTAAGAGTGGGATACTTAGAGGAGGTGAAAAATTATGACTTTCTGGGAGGAGAAAGAAGCTTTTGATACAGAGCTATGTATAGAGGACTAATGATACACTACCCAGAGGGGCCAAGGAATTTGTTCCTGCTGTAAAGGGTTTATCATGCTTCCACTAGAAAAGTGTAATTATTAACATAAACACATTTAGTTTATAACTCTAAAGACATTCTTATTGTCATTTACCATATAGAAAAAAAAGGTTATGGATTTATACCAAAGGTCTATAGAGATTTAAGTGTGATCCTTGCCCTCAAGGTCATCCTTATTGTTTATTCCTTAGGCACTTAAAACTCAGCAAGTGGAAACTGAACTTAAGGTCTTCCCCCAGTCCTGTTGCCTGTCCCATAGCTGGAAGGGCACCACTAAACATCCATCACTTTTCCTCACCACACCCAAGCGGTCAACAATGTCTTTAGCTCCACATCTGATGTCTCCTACACAAACCACTATCCCTTCTGTCATGTTCACGGTCTCTAGGCTGTCTCGTTTTTGTGAATATTCTCCATACTGCCATTGGAGTTATATTTCTAAAATGCAGTATGAACATGTCACTATTCTATTGATACTTAAAACCATTTAATAATCATACCTTGCCAAAAATCCAACATGTTTATTATGATGGTAAAAGGTCATTTGCTGTCTGGTCCCCCTCTTTACTTTTCAGCCTCTTCTTCCTTCATTGTCTCCATCCACTAAGGTTCTAGTGTCTGTGAACTATTTCCAGTTCTCCAAACCAGCTGATGTACCTCTTTGTCCTTGATCTTGTTTCTACTCATCCTTCAGGACACAGCTCAACTGTCACTTCCTCTTGACCACTGCCTTGCCCAGGGGGATATAGCTATTTCCTCCTCTGTCCTTTATCATAAATCTTAGAACATGTTGTTGGAATTTATCATGCTCTCTAGAGTGCTCTTCAAGAGGAGAGGCCATAAAGACCATTTATCTTTGACTATCCATCATCTTGTAGTGCTCAATAAATTTCAAGTGGAGGACTTTATGAATTTCTTGACTATTTTTCTTACTTTGAATGTGAATTGCTCAGTCTTATTATCTTTGTGTTCAACGTGCAGCCTCTAAGAAAGAGCAATATTTGCTAAATATTGATTGTTGAATGAATAAATTAAAAATTGCCTACCTGAAGACTGACGACGAAGTTTATAGGGTAATAGCTGGTCATAATGTTGATCCCTGGGGCAGAAAGATTTTTAGTTATTTTAATGTATCTTGTTTTTTAATATAATTAGTTGTGCAATTAATTTGAAAAGATGTTAATAAATTATTTTTAAAACTCTATGCTTACAGGCTAAAATTTCTAGAATTTTTACTCAAAAATTGATAGTCATTCAAATCACTTTCATCATGTAGTGAGTTATGGAAGTGACATCAGCAAGATGGTGGGATAGAAATTCCTAGTGCTCATCGCCTCCCAGAAACATCAATTTAAACAACAACCTCCACACTAAAATACCTTCACAAGAGCTAAGCATTCCAGGATAGGGGTTACAGCACCTGGGTGGAACACAGAAATAAGAAAAGATGCATTGAAGAGGGTAGTAAAGACAGTTTCACATTACTCCCATCACCCCTCTCTCAAGCCTACGAAGCCCAGTATAGAGAGAGACTCCCTTCTCATGTGAGAAGAAGATTGAAGTGAGGGCCCAACCTTACCATGGACCCCAGAACCAGACCCACACCATCGGCAGGAGGTTCTTATGAACCCAGATTCCCGGCCCGCCCCAATACCAGGTCATCTGCCACAGACACAGATACCAGGCCCATGCCATTGGTCCCTTGTGCCTATTCTGCCCCTGAAGACCCAGGATCCATGCCAGCCACGATGGATCCAACCTCCAAGCCCGCCCACTTTCTGACAAGGTACTTCAAACCAACTGAAGAAATAAAACTTTGCCAGCATCTCAGAAGTTCCTTTATGTACTTTCACAAGTGCTACCCTATACCTCAAAAGTAACCACTCTCCTGAATTCTAATATTATAGCTTAGTATTGTCTGTTTATAGAATTTATATAAATGGAAACTTTGAGTCTTGTTTCTTTCAATGTTACATTTGTAACATTAATCCATTTTTTTATGTGTGGCTGTGATTCATTCCTTTTCATTGCTGTATAGAATTCCATTGTATATGAATATACATATACATACATATGTGTGTTCATGTGTGTGTGTGTGTATATATACATATATATGTGTATATATGCATTCATGAATTTCAATTCTAACTGCTTTCTAGCTAATAGCTTTTTTTTTTATGACATTTTAAGTAGTTTTTTAAAAAAAATTTGTATTTCAAATTATTTTTGTTAATGTATAAAAATAAAACTCCACTTCTAAGTTGACTCATGTTGGCAGACTTTTGTTACATGAACCTGTCCACAGGGCTGCCTCATGACATGGTTTCTGATTCCCCTAGAAGTGGGCAACCAAAGAGAAAATAAGAGAGAGGTAGAGACCAAGTGCCTAGGAAAGAGTTCCCAAGGTAAAAACCAGTCTTTTTATTTGAAAAGTGACATCCAAAAGGAAAAAAATCAAACAAACTGATTTTTAAATTATTTTGTATTCAGCAATCTTGCCAAATTCATATATTATTCCCATAATTTATCTGGAGATTCTTTGGATTTTTGACATATATATTATTATATTATATATTGATGATAATAATAGCTTTATTTCTTCCTTTCCAAACCTTATACTATTTATTTTCTACTCATACTTAACTAGCTAGGATCTCCTGTTCAATATTGTTTATCCTATTTACATTAATGTAATTACTAATATATTTTGGTTTAAATCAATCATCTAAATATTTTCTTTTTATTTGTCCTGTCTGCTCTCTGTATCTTACCTTTCCTCCTCTGTTTTTTTTTGGAATTATTTTCTATATTTAAAAATTATTCCATTTCTACCTATTTTATATTTTATTTTATTTTATTGTGGTAAGAACACTTAAAATGAAATCTATCCTATTAATACATTTTTCAGTGTACAATACATTATTGTTGCCTATAGGTACAATGTTGTTCAATAGATCTCTAGAGCATATTAATCTCATTTGATTGAAACTTCATGCCTGTTGATTAGATTTCCTTCTCTGCCCCCCTATGCCCTGGTAACTGCCATTCCACTCTTTGATTCTATGAATTTCACTATTTTAGTTGGTGGGAATACAAAATGGTATAGGCCCTTGAAAAACAGTATGGAAATTCCTCAAAAAATTAAAAATAGAACTATCATCTGACCCATACTTCTGGGTATGCATCCAAGGAAGTAAAATCACTATCTTAAAGAGATATCTATACTCCCATGATCATTGCAGCATTACTCACAATAGTGAAGACATGGAAACAAGCCAGAGGTTTATCAACAGATGAATGGACAAAGAATATATCTTGTATATTATATATAAATAGTATATTCTTTGTGTGTATACACACACACACACATACACACACAATGAAATAGTATTTAGCTTTAAGAAAGGAGAAAAATTGGCAATATGCAACAACATAAATGAACCTTGAGGCCGTTAAGCTAAGTGAGATAAGCCAGACAACTAAAGACAAATACTGCATGATTCAACTTATATGAGGTCTTTACCTCTATTAGCTTTTCCTATTCTTTCACTCTTTATCCTAGAGATTGCTATGGTCACCCTAGATTTAATCCAAGCTGTTGTATAAATTATTAATTTTACCTCTGACAATATGAGGACTTTCGAACACTTGGACACCATTGACCATTGATGTTGTGTATCTAAATGACATTATTAATGTTTATTACAGTTAACATCAATTTAGATTTGCCCATATATTTGCTTTATGTTGTTGTGGGTGGTGTTTTTGTTACTTAATTCATCTTAAATCTACATCTTTCTAACTGGGATCACTATCTTTCTGCCTGAAAAACATTCTTTAGTATTTTAGTTCAAGTCAGTTAGTGATGAATTTTTGCAATTAAAAAAAAATTTAAAGTCTATTTTACCTTTATTTTTGAAGGATATTTTCTCTGGGTATAGAATGCTAGGTTGGCAGTTATTTGCTTTTTTTCTTTGAAGGTTGTTACTGTATTTTTACCTGGTTTCCATACTTTTATTTTTTTTTCAAAAGATAGTTGTCAGGCTAATTATTTCTTCTTTTTATGTTTTCTTCCTACCCTTTTTGTTTTTAGGTTGTTCTTTTAAAAAGTTTTCCCGGTTGAATTTTTTTCAGTTTTACTATGATGCATCTAGATGTGATTTTTAAAAAAATACTTCTTGGGGTTTATGATGCTTTTTGAATATGTGGCTTGATGTTTTCTTCATTTTGGGAAAATTCTCAGCTATTGTCATTTTGTCATTGATCACTAATGCCCCATTTTTTCTCATCTTTTTGCCTAGGACCCTTGTCCACTGCACATCCTCACACTATCCTCTATGTATCTTACCCTCTCTTTTAACTTGATTCTTTTTACTCTCCATTATTCACTTTGGACATTTTCTTCTGATCTATCTTTTGATTTACTTATTGATTCTTCAATTGTTTCTAATATGCTGTTACTCCTAGTGAGTTCTTAATTTCTATATAATTTTTAAAATAGTTTCCATATACCTGGTTAACTTTTCAATAATATCTAGTATCTCCTATAATACAGCAAACATAGCTCTTCTAAAGTCTTTATCTGTAGTTTAGAATGTTTGTTTCTTTAATCTGTTTTTTCCCTTATGTTTTTTCTTCACATGCCTGATTATTTTTGATTACTTGCTAAATATTTCATATAAAAAATTATAGAGATAAGCCCTATACTGATGCTACCCTCAACTAGAGATGATTTATGGTGATTTTTTGCAGGCAGCTATGTACACTAGCAACACAGGCACACATTGATCTGTTTTCAAGGACTTTAGAAGTTTAAATCTGGACTTCAATTCCTTTGAGATGTCTACTTCTGGTTCACCCTTACTTTTAGAATCCTTAGTCCTAGAGATCTTTGGTATTTTAACACAAAATATTGGTGTTTTACCAGCACTACCAGCAACACATCTATTCCAGCTTTTGTCCTCCTAATTCCACAAGACTCTCTGTGAGCACTGCGGCTTCTTGGCTGCTTAGCCGACTATTCTGGACTGGGCAGATGCTGCCAGGGGGAGAGTGGCCCCACAATGCAGCATTCTTCTCTTTGAATGTTTACCGTCTTCAAAATCTTGACCCTATAGTCCTCCCATGCCTTACTGACTTTCCAATGCCTTTGTGCCATTAAAAAAATATTTTTGTGCTTTCTTAGTTGTCCTCAGCAGGAGGTTGTCCAGATTACCTAGTCCTTCATCACTGAAAGTGGATGTCAAAAAACCGCCTTTAAACTCTGCCACACTGACCTTTTAAACAATTGTGCCAGGATGTAAACACCCAAATAAATACTTGCCTGTCAAATCACCCTTGGGAGCTAGCCATGTATTGTAGAATTTTGCCATTGTGCAAGGCCATTTCCAGAATTCCTCTTAGGTCACTGTTTTTAGAGTCACTTTGTAAATTAGCCAAAAATAAACTTTGATTACTTTTTACTTACAAAGTTTAATTTTGTTACTTTTAAAGTTAAATAGGCTCCTTTCACCTAAATGTAACACTCTGATCCCAAATCTTAATCATTACAGATAAGCTTTATAACTTTTAACTATTTAGAAAAATATAAAATTCACAGTATATACAGAGTGGCCACTCCTGAGCATTTAATAAAACATGCCACAGTTTCTAAAGGCACTGCTGAGGAAAAGTTCCAAATGTTATTTGAAAAATGGCAATTTTATTGAGGTGTGTGTAGAGTCTCCCCAACTGCCAACTTTGTAAAGAATGTTAAATATTTGGTTATGTCAGTATTCTTGTGTTTTAAAAGAAAATGGAACCCTTAATATTATAGTCATTAATTTTAGAAAATTTCAAAAATTCTCTCTTCTTTCTCCTTTAATCAAATAATGTAGAAAACAATCAACACCAGTGACATATTCTTTTACGAACACCTTTGTTACTAAAATATTTCAATTGTGTTTGAAACACAGAGAATTCCTTTCACCCTTTGGCGCTGTCAAGATTGTTCCTTGTTCAACATAGTGCCTTGGGGTCGAGAGAGTTCTTCATCCGTAAGGCCACAGATTGCAGCAGACATATGGCCCTGCACAGTTGAACATCTCTCTCATTTGGAGAAAGAGGCTTTCTTGCCTATTACCAGTAAGGCCCTTGGTGCCCTGCTGCATTAGCATTCATCCCCATTTGGATTTTCTCTCTGATCTGCCTCAGATGGGTTGATTAACTTTGATTAAAGCTAAGTCTGGTCAAGTTCTAAGTAACATGGAAAACGTTCGTAGGACTCCCTAGTTTCTTAATCTCCTTATTTCAGCTTCCTGGAAGGGAGTCCACTTTGTTTCTGGATCACCAACAGTTCCATTTGGAACCAGCCACAGTTGCAAGAGAGAACGCTCACAAGGATAATCCCCCATCAGGATATGCATTACTGAACCCTCAGCCTGCACCCTGGGTGTGTGGTGAGGCCCCAGGCAGATGTTCCTTGGCGAAAGCATTATTAACAGGGCAGCTGTGCACACAGAAGGCAGTTTAAATTTCCACTGTTTCCTCCACAGGCCGTTTTGGATTCTAATCTCCAATTTTCCCCATCACATAGCCCTTTGAAAATTTTAGAGTCAATTTTTAAAAATTGAATTTAGAGGCCTTGAGAGATTCACCAATGCAGGTGCTAAAAGATAACCAACTCTACTGTGGCTGAGATATTTTTAGGGCTGTAATATAGCTGGGAAGAAAATATATATATAAGGATTTTCCCCTTCCTGAGAGAAAGCTTATCTGCTAGACGTTAAAGCCATCCCTTTTCAGAGGGGAAATGCCTGCTTCCTTTCAGGGATCTGATCGCCCAAGGCTATCCAGGGAGAGAAAAGGCTTCTTCAAGTACTTGAGTATTTCTTCTACACTTGTACTTCCCAAGAAAATAAAACACTTCTTCAAAAACTTGACAGCCTACAAGCTGGCAGATGTTCCTATGTGGCCCTAACTGAAAATGCCTTATCTAAGTGAGTTTTCTTTTTCAGCTTGAATTACCTGGGTTTCTCTGCCTATGGTGATCAGATTAACTGAATCATTGCCAAATCTACACTTGACTTTTTTTGTTTCTTGGACATATTTTTAAACTTAAGCAAAGAATTATAAGCATGTCCAATGAATACAACTCAGGATATACAATTTTTGCAAGCACATTTGTGACTCCAAAAGCCTGTGATGATCCTGAGGTCCCAAGGCCAAATATATCTATACTCAGCATTAAAGAAAATATTCTTGTATGGAAGAGAGGAAGAAAAGGACAGGAGTAAAACTGCCTCTGTGGCATAAGTCAAAAGTATAAATGTGCATGTAGATTTTGAAGGGTACAACGGTTTGTAGGAGCTGTATTGGCAAAATAAAGCAGCAAGAAAGTGACGTGGACTTCGTGTCTTACCACAACCATTTCAAAGGGACAGGGTCTGGTGAAGGAGGGGCAGGAGCGACTAGCTAAGCACCACCCTCTCCATTCAGGCTGCATGTTAGCTTCACTGTTGATGCTGCTTTTCTTTCATGGTGGCCATTTTCATGTGTTTTCTTTTTTTAAAAAAATACATTTATTTGTTTTATTTATTTATTTTAATTTTGGCTGCGTTGTGTCTTCGCTGCTATGCGCGGGCCCTATCCAGCTGTGGTGAGTGGGGACCACTCCCGGCTGGGGTTCCCGGGCCTCTCACTGTGGTGACCTCTCCCCTGCGGAGCGCGGGCTCCAGGCACGCGGCCCTCAGTAGCCGTGGCACGTGGGCTCAGCGGTTGCGGCTCACGGGCCCAGTTGCTCCGCGTCATGTGGGATCTTCCCGGACCAGGGCTCGAACCCGCGTCCCCTGCATTGGCAGGCGGACTCCCAACCACTGCGCCACCAGGGAAGTCCCATCATGTGTTTTTATGTGTATGTGAAGGTCACAGGAGTTAAAGAGCGTTGCAGTTGTCGGCGGGTTGGGTTCACTGCTCCAACACCCACCCCAAACCTCAATGGCTTTACACAATACGAGTTGATTTCTCGCTCATGTCACAGTGTGCTGGTGGTGAGCAGGACACTCTGCTCTGGCTCCTTCTATACAAAGCCTTGGAGATCCCAAACACCGTTCCTGCAGACAACAGGTAGAGTGGGCAGGGTTAAGCAGGAGAGTTTTTTGTCAGGCCTGGAGATGTGCATGTCACTTCCGCCCGCATGGCATTAGCCAAATTCAACACCAGCGCCACTCCTAACCCCAAGAGAGGCTGGGGCATGTGGACTAGCTGTGTGCCCAGAAGGAAAAGGCAGAGTTGGTGATTACCACGGTAGATGCTGCTATAAGCAGAAACAGGGAATGGTTCTTCTTTACCCCACAAAACGATTTGCAAGAACTTTTGAATAGATACTCTTCAACTTTTAAAAAGGACTCAGGAAGGGCAGCTATTTCTTTTAAAAGAACACTCAGAGAATACTGAGCCTATACGAATGTGGCACAGAATAAGCACACAGGCCATGCTTGCAGGGCCCAGTGGAGAAGGAATCACACTGTCTGCATTTAGTCATTTGCATTCTAATGTTATCAGGTGATTTTGCGTGCGCAAAAATAAAGAAAGCTGTGCTTTTTGTAAGTGGAAAGTCTAGTTCTGTTTGAGGTGAGTCAGGGAAAGAAGTGAAGGGAAAAGCATCTATTTTTGGGTTCTAAGCACAGCTGAGGAGCCCTAGAGGCCTGCCAGGGAGACGCAGCTGCAGGAGCACGCAGGCTGTCCACCCACCTGCACGCCCAGCAGTGTGCAGCCCAGCTTTTCACCGTGTTTGGCCCAGCTTTCCGCCGTGTTTCTGGTCCTCTTAGCTGAGAGTTAAAAGAAGCAGAACCAAATATGACAGCATTTCCTAAAGTGTTAAACAGCCCTTCTATGATTCTGATAAATAAAATATTCCAGGAAAGAAAAGCACTCATTTACAAAAAAGAAACTTTATTCAGTTTGTCAAATTTAACTCTCATATACTTCAGTGCATGTGATGAGTAGCACAATATCTCAGTCTTGCCTCTAATCCTATTTACTGAGCAGTGGTAGTCCCTTGATCATTAGAAACTACATCCTCTCTGAATACTTTTGAAGTGTACCACGAGAACAGTTGCCAGGTACAGTAAACACTGGATTAAAGTGATATTACCAAGCAGTATTTTATGAGCGCATTTAAAATGGTAACCTGGCAACCAGCTTGCTTTTGTCCAAATGGATTACATAGCCATAATTTGCACTCAGAATTTCCAAATAAGTGTCTTGAAAACAAAAGACACTTCCAAGTAAATATTTAAATGGACACACACTTGGAAAATGTTCAGAGAGAACTTGTCATCCTACAAAAACTATGTTGGTCTAGAAAAAAGTTAGCCAGAATTTCTTCAATTAAGCAATTTGAAATGAAACAAAGAATATGATGAATCTAATTTTATATACTGGGAAGTTTCAAAACTTTCAAAAAATGAAATTAAAGTAAGTAAACTGGAGTATATGGATAATTTAGGGAACAAATAAATGAACAGGAATCTGATATTTGGGTCAGTCTGGGGAGATGAAGTCTCATACCCCCTCCTAAAGATCCCCTAGAGGAGGAATGCATTCATTTACTACAAGGTGATGAGCACCACGTCTGGGTCTGGTGCTGGGGTGAGCACTGATGATATTAAGGGTGGACAAAACAGACATAGTCCTTGACTCCTCAAGCTTAGAATCCAGGCATTGACAATGGGTGACATCTTACCACTCAAGAAGTATGGCATGTTCTGGGAGTTTATGTCTCCTTATGCTGCAGCAACAGGAAGGCATTCCAGAAAAAATGACATTAAAGCTGAATCCTGAAAGATCAGTCAGAGCTAGAGAGGAGAAAGGAGATAGGGAGGGCTGGAGTTAGGAGATAATTCTTATATATTCTACAGCTTATGTAAAAATACGTAAAAATCAGAGAGGGCATGGCAAGTTATAAGAATTTAAAGAAGTCAGAATGGGGCTTCCCTGGTGGTGCAGTGGTTGAGAATCTGCCTGCCGGTGCAGGGGACACGGGTTCGAGCCCTGGTCTGGGAAGATCCCACATGCAGCGGAGCGACTAGGCCCGTGAGCCACAATTGCTGAGCCTGCGCGTCTGGAGCCTGTGCTCCGCAACAAGAGAGGCCACGATAGTGAGAGGCCCGCGCACCGGAATGAAGAGTGGTCCCCACTTGCCGCAACTAGAGAAAGCCCTCACACAGAAACGAAGACCCAACACAGCCATAAATAAATAAATAAATAAAATTAAAAAAAAAAAAAAAAGAAGTCAGAATGACTGGAAAATAGTGGGCAAGGGCCAAAATGGTGGGGGAAGGGGCTGCAGATATGGGCAGTGGGTAGATCAGAGAAGGAATATTAAACAATGGGACAGAAACACAAAACGTACAACAGCAACAACTATAAAAACAACAATGGCGGAATATACACCCTCTCCCATTTAGTGGTCAAAAAAAAAAAGGCTCTTCTATTTTAATAAGAAATAGATGGTAAAATTTTTGGACAGATATATGAAGCAAGTGCAACCTAAAGTTAGAATCACTTTCCTAGTAAAATCCAAGAGAAGGCTTTTGCTAGAGATTAGACCCATGTCGAACATTGTAGCTGGTCTGAACAAATAACCAGTCCTTACTGAGTGTCTACTATATTTCTATCATGTACAGGTTAGGCAACTGGGGATAGAAAACAAAAGAATATGTTTGCTGAATCGACCCATGAAAGAAATTTCAGACAGGAGCCTTTCTCCTTAAGGCACTTAGTTGTAGAGCTAAAACCATGGAGCAACTGGGGATAATTGAATGTTATGCTGGGCAGCAGAGTCAGAATCCAGGAAAAGGAATGATTCAGAGGACAGAAACCTCAGGCCACAGGTGACAAAGGAGTTGATGTTAGAATTGGGCCTTCAGGTACTGCTGGACAGTAGAAATGGACAAGAAAGAGGAGTCAAGGTTATGGAGAAAGTGAGAGCAGAAGCACAGACAGGACAGAGAAAGCCAGGAGAATGACCAGATAGATGGAGAAGGTGTGTGCCAAAGAGGACGGGAGCCAGTCAGGATTCAGAGGGCTGAACGACGCCCTGTGCACCTTCCCCGGGACAAGAAATTAGGAGGAATCAAATCATGGACCACCAGACTCCTGCCTTCAAGGAGAAGGCAATCTACTGAGGTGCATAAGTAGACAAAAATAAACAGGGATCCTTATAAATCAGACATATACAAGAAGACTCTGGGAATTGCAGGTGCTTTACTGAAAGTAAAATTTTATCACTACACAGTTTGAGCTTGAAAAGATTCTTTACTGTTGCTTTGCCCACAGGGGGAGAAAAGATACTTTTACAATAATCTGCTCTTTTGAGCCTGGGATACCTATGTATGCACACATGATCAAACACATCTATTACACTTATGAATGTACCACGGTTATGATTTTTTTTAATTGATAGTTTTTACTTGTTTAAAAATTTTATAATAACACAATGAATAATTTTGGCTTGAACCCTCTTCTGTTTATTTAAGTCAGGAACATTTAGTTCCAGAAGGATAGTATCTTTTCCCTGCTGCACTTGGACTAAACCTTTAATTTCAAGAAGTCAGATATAGGTACACTCATGCAAGTTTTTCTCTATGGTAATAAGTTACGATGGAAGAAAGCTTTTCTGATGTCCCAGGCAATGAGGATAATCAAGTCAATTACAGGAGATGTGTATAGTTCTTAAAAGCATGTTGCTTTAGGCAAGTCTGTCTCACAGGGCACAGGGTTAATTAGTGTTTATTAAGTAGTTCAAAGATTGACAAAGAGGACCAAGTAGCAGCAGGGCAGGGAGGTGGTAGTTTTTCTTTTTCTGGTTCCCACTTTCCTTCTGGCATCTAGGCTCTCAGACAAACTTCAGCCACCCTGTGGCTTTGACTACATCTGGAATCCCTTAACTGCTTTGACCCCTTTTTGTCTGTTTCTAGATTTGAGCTCAGCAAAAGAGACACAGTGGTTAGACTCTTCCTTAGCCTCCTTTAAATAATAATAGTTACCACTTAGAGAGTGCCTTCACACTGCCAAGCACTGTCCTACATGCATTCACAGACATTATCTCATCAGATGAGCATACCGATCCTGTGAGCCAAAGGCCAGAATGGTTAAGTAATTTGAACACGGTCACACAGCAGGTAAGTCATAGTCCGGACTTAATTCTGTTGGCGTCCATTCTATAATCTTTTCCTCTTTCTATGTCACTCCCTCTAGAGATTGGACTAATAGTAAGGAACTCAGCAGTTATAAACTCTTTCTTATATGCCAATATCAGTACCAATAATCTCCAGTGGGCAAATCTTCTTTGGAAATCACTGTTGGTCAAGACTGGCAGCACGAGGTTTAATTAAATACTCACTGAAAATATCTTTATTACGGACAACTTTGAGGGATTGTGAGCTCATATTCATTCCACCTCAATCTCTCTGTGGGTCATATCAAGGTCTTGCAAGATCTACATGTTGATGGCTCAGATGTCTCCTAATGGTTCAGTAGACTGGCAGACAGAAAGGACACCATGTTCCCAATGCCTTCATTTAGGTCTAGACTCTTCTTTGGGGCTGGTGAAGTTTTCCACAGTGGAGACAATACTGAAGTCCTCTGAGCTTCAGCTTATCCACTCTCTGATGTCTACTTTGCTTCCATCCCAGAATTGTTGTAGAAGTCAAGAAAAAAATGAATATGAAAGTAATCCAAATAATGTTGAATTGTAATTTAAAGTCACTGAAACAGAAAAATAAATGTCAGTACTATTTAAGGCACTGATGTCTTGAATTTTTCTTTTACTAAAACTAATTTTTATCAATTTACTGTACATGCAAAAAGAAAGAAAACAAGCTTGAACTGAAACATCTTTCACAAAAGGTTGAGATTTGGGCAGCTAATTCTTTGATTTGGTGTGATATATCAATATGCATAGAATTCTTGGACAGAGAGTAAAGATTAACCTATAAATGTCTGCTACTTGCTAGCATCAAATTTTTATCTGTGGTTATATAAAAAATCCTGATAGAATTTTCCTCTACAAAATATGTACTGATGCATTGATGTGTAAATATACTTTTACATGTATTAATAATGAGGGAAAATAAGATTGTTCAGTCAGTGACCAATATATTGCTCAAGATAAAATTAACTACTAACAAGACTCTCTTTGTAGAGCTGGAGATCAATTTTAGCCACTATAGTAAGAAGTCTGATAAATTTTCTCTTTCCTGATTCTCTACTCCTGATTCTCCCCTGTGTGTTTCACTATGAAAACATATTGTGCAATAAAATAAACATGCATAAGGACTCAGGACAAAGGTATATTCTGTATAGGATTCTAACAAAAACATGTTTTACTTTGTGAAGGAAAAAAGCACCTAGTGATAGCCTAAGAGTGTAACACAGAAAAATGTGAAGAAAGATCATCTGACTGAAATATCAGAATAATGACGCTATCTCAAATTGTCACCATTTTCTTCCATGAGTTAAAATCAAGAAAAGGTTTATGTCTAAGGCCAAGACAGAGCACATATCACAGAACGATGCTGAGACGTTCAAAAGGCACTCGTGGAGCATTAAGGGAGAAATTGTTTGGAACCAGAACAGTATGATAAAATTCGTGAAAATGAATTTCTGTTGCTTTCTAGTCCATGGTAGTCATTGCATCAACTGAGTGGGAAGGAGCTGGGGAGATACCAGTCTATTCCAGCACAGTTTAGAGTTCTCCTTCAGTCAGAAGCTACCAAGGAGTAAGAATGAAGCCCAAGAAGAATTCTGGGGATGGTGCACAGCTTCCAGTCTCCTCCCCACTCAAATATTCTGATCTTTTTGGGAATGGTTTTGAGGAATCCCAACAAAATGGACATTTGATCAGCCATCACTTTCATCCTTTCACCAGGAGAATGCAGATCAGAATGTGGTGAAACCTCTGAATCCAGAGAAAACTTATGAAGATGAGTTTCTTATTCCTGTCAAAACAGAGTCACCCTCCTAGGTGAGTAGGGCTTTGAAGAGTAACAGTTGTGTACCGGTATGTGTGTGTGTGTGTGTGTGTGTGTGTGTGTGTGTATGTGCCAAAGTAACTGATACATAACAAATACTTCACAAGTAAAATCTATATGCTAGTAAAATGCTATTGATGAAAAGCAAATCAGGTAACACTATTTTACTGATAACTCTGTTTCAATGGAAATATTTATGTGGTTGCTCTTATTAGAAACACTGTAGCACAACTGATTACTTTTTTTGTATTAATATCACTGTGTTCATTTTAATTCTGCACAGCCTCTACACACGCTCTTTCCTCTCTCTGTCTCTCTCCGACCACAATCACTGTTGCCACACCTGCCCTCCTTTACGTTCTCCTTGTACTCAGTAACTTTACGGCACTAAAGTCCATTGGAATTCTAAAAATGTTTATATAGGTAATTAAGCTTTGGTTACTCCACAGAACTGAAAGCCCACATGGCAGGAATGACATTCCTCTTACTTGTTGCTGTGACTATGATGTGACTATCATAATTCTGGTACATAGTAGGTGCTCAGTAAATATTTATTGAATAAATAAATGATTATTGAAATATAAATCAAGTTTTTTGCTAACCACAGTGAGGGATTCACATATGGAATTTAGAAGGAGAGATAAGATGTACAAAAAGAAATGTATTGTAAAGCAGAATGTCATCGATATCGCAGTGGAGATACAAGTAACTAAGGAAGTATTATTTGTGGAGTGGGTGATTAATTCTGGCCACTAATGAAAACAGAATGATTCTATTTATAAACACTCATTAGCTTGAGTAGAGATCCATAGACAGTGCGTAATCCACTAACTTACTGATGGCTGATGCAGAATACCTAGTTTTTACATTTGGTGTATACATCAGAGAATGGAATGCCAACCTGAGCTTCTACTTTATATTCCAGAAGAAGAAGGCATCATATAAACAACCATGTATAATGAAATAGAAGTAATAATTAGGAAAGCACAATTTCTCCATCATTGTAATTTTGCTCTCTAGATCCCATTCAAATATAATTAATTAGTGAACAATATTAAGCTCCTTTAAAGTTATTTTCTGAATATTCTTATTCACATGTGAACATTTTAAATAAACAGAATGTTTCTTATTTAAAATGTACCTGAAAAATTTAACAGAGAAATAATACTTAATGAAGATAAAGTTGTTGTAAACACACACTCAAATAACACTGGTAGAAAAGAAAATTGATATTTCATTTCTAAGAAAATTAATCTTAATATGTTCATACTCTTTAACCAAGAAATTTCATTTTAATGTAGTATTTATATTCCTAAATATTTGTAGATCAAATGTTTATCAAAGTTTTTATCTATAACCATAAAAAATTGGGGACAACCACAATTTGAAAAATAGAAAATTGATTAAATTATGGAAATTATGAAGCCATGAAAACCATGATCAAGGAAAACATTTTCTCATGTTTTAAACCAAATGAAATTTTATGTGAAATCCTAATATTGAAAGAATATGGAAGTTAAACTTCCCTGATTACAATGGCCCAGGGAACTCAATGTCACCGATTTCCACTGCCTAAACACAGCTCACAGTTAAAAAACTACTGCTTAGGAAGAATAATTGATGTGAAATTAAAAAAAAAAAAACAAATAGTCTGTTATAAAATCCTACAGGAAATATGGGAAGACAATCTCATCTTAAAATATATAACAAAATATTATCAGTGTTTATTTCTGAACAATGGGATTATAGTTCATTTACTTTTTCTGCTCTTTTATAGTTTGTAAATTTTTGAAAACAAAAATATATTAACTTTGTAATCGTGGAAAAAATTATTTTAGATAATAAGTGTAATAATACTTTTATTTTCAAAGTCTAGCACTACTTAAAATATGATATTCCCACTCTTTCCCTGATGGTCATTCCTGCCAAGTGCTCTAAGGAACAAAAAGGAAAATATCTGCAATGCTTCTGTGGCCCTAATCCTAGGACTTTCCTTTTCAGATGAATTAATGTAGTCCAGGGAAATGAATGCCAATACCATGTTATAAGAGACACGATAATGATTATACAGAATTTTATTTTTGAAATTTTGAAAGAGTACATTATAAAGAAAAATCATTCTCCAAGTGAAACTCTTAAAACAAAATTAGCTCCTACAAATGTTTGGTTAAGCAGGTGCTATCTGAGTTTGCAAGTGTCAAATAGGTGGTGTTCTTTTCCAATATCAATTGTGGTGCTTTGATGTGTTTTCTCCCAGAATAAATAAATTTTCTTTAATACGGTCTCACCAATAAGCAATCAGTTATGCCTTTTTGGTATGTGTGAGAAGGATTGGCTTAAAGGGAGTCTGCCAGGCTATCCATTGCATCATCTTACACTCTTAGTCCACACTGAGGCAAAAGCAGAGGAGTGCCTCTCATGCTCACTCTAAAGCTCTCCTTTTGGTAGAACCTGCCCGTATCAGCCAGCTTTTTGGGCTGGATTTGCAACTATTGTTATAATTCTGCCTAAAAATATCCCCTTTCTGGACTGCCCCTGTGATTCACTCTTGTTTACATAACAATTTTTGTTAAACATATATGTGTTTTGCCAAAATGTTTTTAAAGATATTTTAATATCATGTCATGTATGGAAAACTTATCAATTGCCGGGTGTAGGTAAAATTAGAATAAAGGTACCTCACCAAAGTTTGGTTAGGTGATGTTATCCACTACACCTCTGCCCAGAAAGGCTCGGGGCATTAGTCCTTGTGTCTTTGTAAAAGAGGGAGATTGGATAGTGTTACAGGAATGTTAGGGGTAGAATAGCTCTAAGACATTTTCCTAAACTTACCCTGAAATATTGAAAGAGAATTAAAGGGGAATAATTTTTTGATGTTATGATTCAGTGTTATTCAATACCATGCCTGTGGACCACCCAACAACATCCTTTGTGCTTTCAATGGTATTTGTCTCCTACTTTAGGAATTACTATTCTAGAATGATGCTGCTGTGACCATATGTAGTCACTAACTATCATCTTACCTAACATCTCTCAGGGTCTTTGCTTTAGCTCATTCACTCTTATCTCAGTTTTGTTCTCATGCTCAAGGGAAGGAATGGGATTCAGTATCTTTATGGCTTTCTCATATATTTTCTTGTGTGTCTCTGTAAGCCCTTTAATTTTTAGATTTTCTTGAGACAAACTCTATTTTCAAATTCTTCCAAGTGTTTTACTTGCCACTAAGCATGGTATATTTTTGAAGCACTAAATAACTAATAAATACTGCCAACTCTTACTTTACTACACTTATGTGCTGACAATTTAGTATCTGCATGAGTGCCAGATGATGTCATTGCTGTGAGCTTTAAGAGTTTCTTTATTACAGCCATGCTAGCATTATTTTTAGCACAGCAGGTGTCAAAAAGGTTTATTTTGAAAGAAAGAAAACATAAAAATGAATTATTTATGTGAGTTAAATCAAAATGTACTTGATATAAATGTTTAATCAGTTTTTCACCAACTTCTTTCCATATGCTCTGCCCTGCTCGATGGTGCAGTTCTAATGGAATTACTAAATATATCTTAATAGCTCAGCATACAGCATTATGCAATGGTACTTACACAAGGGGAATTTTTCAACTTATATTAAACAGGTCAAATGATAAAAATTCCATAGAATGCTCACTGTTTTTCAGAAGATTATTATTCAATTGGCATAGAAAAATTCAGTAAGTTTGTGCTTAAAATGTGCTACGTTGACCATATTTAAAGTTTCTCATTCCTTAAAAAGGATGAGAAGATTAGAAAATAACTTTAATTTTGACTGTAATTGCAAATGTTTTTTTTCCCTTTGCTTTCATAAGTAATCAGCAGATTTGCTGTTGCTCCTGGAATATAAATGTTACAGAATTAAAATAAGGATTCCAAGAAAGACTACACCGTGACTAAGGACAACTTTTATATTATGAAAGAAACTGAAAACCTGAAGGCAAGACCCATATTTTGTAGTCTATTCCAACTTCTCAATTGACCTTGAACTAGTTGCTTCCATATTTATTTTCTATAAATTACTTACTCCTTTGAGATCAGTAAAATTCAACTCTTTATTCTTATTATGTGCCAGTTTTTTAGCCAAATTAATGTCTGTTAAAAACTCCTTATTACTTTTATATGCAGATGCTTCACACATCAAAATCCTCCATTTTTTAGGGCTATAATCTAAGAGACAATCACTCAAGTAAAGGGTCAGTGTCCAAGTCAGACACTGATTTCATTAGAGGGTTCTCAAACTTCAACTGAGCTATTATGATAGTAATAGTCAAAATTATAACATTAGTGAATATTTCCTGAGAATTTTCTAGGTGCCTAGAAACCATTCAATATTCTCTACATGCTGTGCAAGAATTTCTCCACACGACCCTGTACGGTAGGTGCCAACCATAACCCTATTTTCCGAAGAAATACTGGGAACGCTGAGAACAAAAAGTGAAAGCAAGAATATATATTAGAAATAGCAGTTGAGCTTAGGATATTGAAGACAATTTTGGTTTGGGAGTGAGCAGGTAAACCTACGGCATGACTGTGGGTGAATAATTCCAGTGATAAAAGCAATACAGGTACATGCATGTAGTCTGCTCACCACACTTAATAAAAATGGACCAGCAGCAGAGAAGGCAGGGAAAGACAGCTAAAATGATTAAAGGACTAGAGGCTTTCTCATGGAAATAGACTAAAGAGATTATAGACTTTCAGTGTGGAGAGATAAAGGCAAAGCAGGGATTTTTAAAAAAATAATAAAATGGAGAATGTGGATTCGATGGGTAAAGAATTCTTTACCAAATTCTGGAGTATTGGCTGTAGAAGGACCTCCTTGAAATTTGAAAAAAAGTACATTTAGAAAAAAGTGGAAGCACTTACGGTGCTAATATATCCAATAAATAAACATAAAGTGCCTATTATTAGAGAGTGTCAAAGAAAAAGCAAATGAGTTCAAAAGGGTTTGGCAGAATGATCTAGCATCCAGCTGAGCACATTTTTTTTTTTTTTTTTTTTAATGAAAGCTTCTTTCTTTCTTTCTTTCTTTATTTTTGGCTGTGTTGGGTCTTCGTTTCTGTGCCAGGGCTTTCTCTAGTTGCGGCGAGCAGGGGCCACTCTTCATCGCGGTGCGCGGGCCTCTCACCGTCGTGGCCTCTCTTGTTGCGGAGCACAAGCTCCAGACTCACAGGCTAAGTAATTGTGGCTCACGGGCCTGGTTGCTCCACGACATGTGGGATCTTCCAGACCAGGGCTCAAACCCGTGTCGCCTTCATTGGCAGGCAGATTCTCAACCACTGCGCCACCAGGGAAGCCCCAGCTGAGCACATTTTAAAGAAGTTATAAGAATATTTCCCTAATTTTCTGCAGTTAATCTCACGAAGTATCAAAATTTCCTGCCACATAGCTGTGACAGCATCTCCAAACCCAAGAAATATGGAACTTGATTCCCCAAAGGGGATTTATGACAGAAACAAACTACAGAGACAGAGACTTTGCTCTATGGTGTATACTGATAATACTGACACTGTTCACCATGCTGAGAATGATTTCTCCCTGACTCCCTGGCACCATGGACATGGTTGGGATTTGTGTTGATGGGAGATGTCTTGAGTAATCACGGTGGATGATGTTAGCACGGAGAATCTGGTTTCCTGAGACTCTCTGAACACGGTTTTGAGCAGGAACACTTGTCCTAGACTTCTCTATTTCCTACTTTAATACCTCTCTTCTTGTCTCTACAGTAACAGCAGTAAGTAATGGCTAATGGAGGAAATAACTGACAGTCTATTATGCGCTGAACACTGGGCTAAGGCTTTTCATACATTGCTTCTTTTCATCCACTGTCCACATGTAAAGAGCCTTTCTAGCTTTTGTCTGTTCAGCATCCAGCTGCCTCTTCTTCTGGTGACAGCACCCATATCAGACCCAAGGTTTTCCACTCTATTTATAGGACCCCAAGTCCCCCTGGCTTCCCAGGTGAGAATGAGTCCCAGGCACAGCTAGGTAGAATCCCATTCTTCTGAGCCTGGTGACAGGCTCAGAGACAGACAAATGTTCCAGGTCAATCTCATGATAATTTGTCAGGGGAGGTTTGGTAGAACAATTGGGAAAGAAAGGCTCTCATTCTATTGAGGTCAGTACGTTAGGGGTGATATGAGCCTAGAAAAACAGAGCTGGAGGCTGGAAGAGGAAACATGACAGTGAGAAGGAGAGCAAAATTGAGAGCTTCATGCATGTGTGTGTGTGTGTGTGTGTGTGTGTGTGTGAAAGAGAGAGACAAACAGTGAGCTAGAGAAAGAAAAGGCTGAGCCCTGATTTCAGCCCCTGCATCTAGATAAGCTTGAAGTTTACTGGAATGTCAGCCTCTGAATTTTTGTTTCAGCTTTCTTAAGCACTTTTGAGTTGAATGTCTGTTACTTGCATAGTCCTGACTATTAAAAAAAACTTTATAAAGAATGTATTATTACCATTTTACAGATGAAAAAACTGCCTTAGAAAGGTTCATTCAAGGACTCACTATTCTACCCGGTACTGTCTGGTCTCTAGAAGTTTTATTCCAACTTCTCAGATCTTGATTTTCAATTTTTATAATCGAATCTGTTCATTCATTCTTAGTTGCATCTATAACTTTTTCTAATTATTCTTAATGAAGAATTTTTAGATTATACAAGCAATAGACTAAAATCATGGTCATGAAATGATCTCTTGAAGGTTTTCGTTGTTCATTGTCCTGACTTACCTAGGCAGAAATCCACCTGAAAAATGGTTTGCATTCACAATTTCTTCATCTCATGGTTTGTAGAACACTTGTAAATGAGATGTGAATATTTATAGACATTTGTGACATTACTACTGCATTTAGAAGCTTTTATACCAAATTATAGATTCATGTAAAGGTTATAAATTAGAAGCTTTACAGAAAATGTCTAAATATTTATGAATTTAACTACATTTAGGAATAAATTTGCAAATTTTACATTTGCTACTTTTTTCACATTTATGAGCAAATTTGAGTTTTCTAATAATCTGTCAAAATGAGTCGGCACTCAGAAAAGCACAAACCCCAGATGGAAATGTTGTCTTCATTTTCTCTGAGCGTCTCCCTCCCCCTCTGTCTCTGTCTCTGTCTCTCTCCTCACCTTCTCTCCCCCACTCCTTTCTCCACCAGAAATAAAATATGCAGAATCCACCAAGGAAATTTCAGTGCTTCCAACAATCCCTGGTATTTATGAGTTGTTAATCATATTAGCTCTTTATTTTTCACTCTCTAATCAGTCATGCACGAGCCATCAGCATCCAGGAAAAAAAAATGCACTCTGGAAATTTTGAAACATCATGACCTAACTATTTAAGTTATGCCATGTTCTGATTGAGCACACTTGGCTCGAACTCGGGAAAAGCCACCAGATTTTGTTGGTCACATCCCTGGGCAAGTGGACATAAATAGACAATCTCAAGGTTTTCTGCTCCTGCATACCTCACGGCTGGGAAAGAAGGGAGAGAGGAGAGCATCTCAACTTCTTGTGCTTCAGGTGAGACTGCCCCTCCCCCTCACTGTGCTGCAGTCCTGAGAGCCACATGGAGCTGAGCAGTGGAATCCAGGCCACCCACCACATGACCCGCTTGCATCCAGGGATTTTTCCTGCACCTCATCATGGCCACTGGACCTGGTCATCATGAACAGCCACACCAAAACTGAAATCTCAACTGCATGCATCCTAGTCTTTGAGACATCATTTCTTTGGCTTCTCTGAGACTTTCAATTCATAAAAATGACTGTCTCATCACCATCCTCAGTCTATCATATTACCACCTTCCTCCTTACTCAGCTAAGAGTCCATGGTCTGCCTTTATACTCATCTCCTTGCAAACACTGCTAACTCCTTTTATTCTCTCTCCCTTTTCCATCAGGCCAAGTTCCAACCTTGGTTAAACCCAAGTACCTAACAGGGTGGCTGAACATTACTGGAGACTAACATACCACTAGACTGACTTTAACTTCAGGAAAAAAAATCAAACTAGTATTCAACCGTGCCGACTCACACTAGCTGCAGAGGTTCCATCCTTCTCTTGCCATGGTGGACCAGTTTAGGTAACTCAGGCCAAAGTCACACAGTATGGACATAGCCTAATGGGGCTGGTTCAGGGATGGGCCTGAAATCCAGTGAAAGTGGATTAGACATAAGGAGAGATTTCATGTGGTTTCTCACTCATTTCACAGCGCAACTAGGACCTCACTCTCAACTTCTCCCTCTCCATCTTGGTGATATGAATTGCAGGTATAAAGTCTAGATTGCTTTAGCCACTTTGCTGCCATCAAAAGAGCAATACTACATCTGCATGAGGCTAGCACCATGGAAGATTGAATAGATAGAATGAATGAACTCAGATCCCTTATATTTTCTAGTTGCTGAATCATTCAGTGCTGAGATTCACCTTACCTCCATATCTTCGAGTTACATTAGGCAATAAATACCCTTTATTGTTTAGCCTGATAAGAATTAAATTTTCTCTTACATGCTATAAATCCCAAACTGATAGACATCCTTACTATGATTACTTTCTTGCTCTCCCAAAACTCATGATTTTACAGTCGTTTCTTTCATCAAACAGGCACATAAAGGGTTGTTGAATTAACACTTGCTGCATGTTGTTAAACGGTTCCTTGATAGTGTGAAAGTAGCACATGGGAAGTAGCCATCGACAGTGATTTTTATAGTATTGGGGATACACATTTTGAAGTAGCTCTCAGACTCAAAATTGTTCTTTTCCTTTCTGGAGCCAAAGTGGTCTCTAAAACTCTGCCCCCTTCATCTGGGAAGGGATGATACCCTCCTTAGCTGAAGTTGCCAACAGTGTAGAGTGCACATCAGAAAAGACCCACATTTAGTTATTTCATTAATATAAGTATGAGTCTGTGTAGTAGACACTAAAAGAAAAAAGAACAAAAATGCTGCATAATAATAATAGCAACTACCATTCATTTAGGATCTATTACATGGTAAGCATTGTGCATTTTACCTAAGGTACTCTAATCCTCGTAACAGTTCAACAATAGGCATTTTAATCTCCTTTCTACAGATGGTGAAAACAAACTGAGGTTGATCAACGTTGCGTGACTACTCAAGCCCACATGGGTAGTAGTGGGTTGAATGGTGTCCCCACAAAGATATGTCCATGTCCTAACTCCCAAAACCTGTGAGCATGACCTTATTTGGAAAAAGGGTTTTTGCAGATGTAATTAGGTTAAACATCTGAAGATGAGATCATCCTGGATTTAGGATTTCTAAATCCAATGGCAGGTATCTTTATAACAGAAAGGTAGAGGAAGATTTGAGTTACAGACACAGAGGAGAAGGTGATGGGAAGATGGAGGCAGAAATTGGAGCAATACAGCTAGTACAAGCCAAGGAGCGCCAAGGTTTGCTGGCAGCCGCCAGAAGCTAGGAGAAAGGCATGGAATGAACTTTTCCTCAGAGTTTCCAGAAGGAACCAACCCTGCTGACACTCTGGCCTACAGAACTGTGAGAGAACAAGTTTCTGTTGTTTTAAGCCACCTGGTTTGTGGCAATTTGTTATGGCAGCTCTGGGAAACTAATAAAAGCAGAAACTCAAACCTGGCTCTTAGGAGTGCAAACTTTGGCCGAAATACTACATTGAATAAAAACTGCTTAAAACCTGTATTTTAGATGAATACAGATAAGAGAATTGAGTATTAAGTGAAATTATCACAGAAGCTCTACAAAAGAAATGATCGTTCTGATGCATGCCGGTCCCAGCGAGACTTATAGAGGAGCCTTTAGTGCAGAACGAGAACAATACAAAACATAACGACCACGGGGTTTTCACAAGTTTGTTAGTCAAGAGAAATTGCAATTTAGCACCAGAAAGCACTTCAGCTGCATTATTATTCATGATGTGTGTGTGTTGTTCCTGAGTAAATAAGTATAAACAGACACATGTATGCTTAACTAGTTGATTCATATTAGAACATAGTATGACGTTAAGTATCAGCTTTTCAAAGTTCTGAGTGTAAACATTTATTTTTAGGAAGGGGATTAAACAGGTATTGAGCAACTCCTATACCAGGTACTTCATGGGTTATCTCAGTCTTCGTAGCCAGCAAGCATTGTTGCCATTTTCAAAAATGAGAAAGCTGGGCAGGCCATCAGTAGCTTATGTAGCACCCTTGTGCAAATTACGTGAGTGTGCCAGATGGCTTAGCAAGAGCAGCCCCACTTTGTCCCTTGGCTGCATCTACATTTGGACTGTGCAGAGCAGGAGCTGCACAGCTGCCCACAAAGGCCCCCAAAGCTGAAGCCCAAAGAAGCAAGGTAACCATGCTCAGGTCCAAACTTTAGTAAATGTAGATGCTATAGTTTGAACACACTTTTCTTTGAATCCAAATTCTGCATTTTCACTACTACATGATGACGTCAAGTAGCTTCAGATTTTACTACAAAAAGTATCTAAATGATCAATGGGAGTGACAACTGTAGTTAATATGCTGGGGCAGGCCAAGCGAGTCGTCCTTCTGAAGAATGGGACCAAAAGACAGACTCATATTCCCCAGGTGGGCAGGACCAGCTATGTAATTTGCAAAATTAATGTAGGACCCTTTTTAAAAAGTATTAAGAATTTCAATAGGGTAACAGCAGAACATTGAAACAAAGCACAGGGATTTTCTCTAAGTGTAGGGCCCTTAGGGCCCCGTCAGGTGGCACATCCATGAAGCTGGTGCCACAGCTGGGCCATGTGAAGTGGAACACCTGGGTTGTAGAGTAGCAATCAAAAAGACCTTGGTAGAGAACATCTCCTGCCCAGGACAGCACCTTTCTGAGAAGTTGGATCCAGTAATACTTTCTCAAGCAGGAAGAATCTTTAATGCCCTACTCTCAGTTCTTACACAAGTAGGCTATAGCAGTTTACTGGATAGATCCCTGCATTCCCTTAATGTTAGGGAAGTAGAAATTCAAGTGCTTCAACAAAGGTATTTTTATTGCAGTGATCTCAGAGAAATGGGTAAGAACCTCAATTGATTTATGTACATATAGGATCCAAGCTAATAACAAAAGTGATGCCTCAGATTTGAAGGATGGTGGAATGGGAAGGAGGAATATCAAATTCCACTGCCTCCGGGGAGGCCAGAACCTCTGTTTAAGTATACTTTTGGAAGTCTCAGAAATGCCACCTTTGGTTCCTGACAGATACCAACCGTATTTGAATGGTCTTTTAGATCAGTGTTTTGCAAAGTGTGTACAACTGAAAACTATTTCGAAAGATGTTAAATGGTAATTGCATAAAAATAGCGTTACGGTCAAATAAGTGAGAGCTTTGTGCTAAACGGAGTGTTTTACTACAGGATGTTTCCGAGCCTTTCGAAGGCTCACTTGCTGGAGTGGGATAAGGGATGCGACTTCTGCATCGAGCATCTTGCAGGACTGTGTTCCATGAAACACACTTTATGAAGCGCTTCTTTATGTGAAGCTGCATCGTAGGCGGCGCGCCAGAGAGGGCATTTTCAAGCTCCATAAGTCCAGGCGCACTTGTTTAAGAGCTCGCTTACCTAGGAACTTCTGATTCGGCCATTCTTAGCTCATTGCTTCCCTTCCCCAAGTCCCGGGTGGAGGTTGGTACACCTGTTCTCACAGTGCCCTGGCACTCGGTGCTCAGCTTTCACCTGAGGAGCAGATTATGACTGTGGAGATCGAAAAACAGTCTGAGCTAATCTTAGCCGTAGGGTTTACACTGTTGTAGGGATCTTTCTGAAGTTTCTGCAGACGTGCGCTGCTCAGAGATCCAGCTAACACTCAGAATGAGGCTCCCGGAGTCTGCGCCCCGGAGCCGCCGTCGCCGGAGCTGGCAGCGCGCCCGGCTGCTCCGTGTAGCCCGAGGAGAGTGGCTGCGTTCACCGAGACACCGGCTGCTCTGCTCTTCCTAATTTTAAATCCGCCCACAGAGCGGAAAGGGACTCACAGTTCGATAGATAACTATTTAGTGTGCGTCAAGAGTAACTGAGCTTTCCATCCCGCTACACTTGAAAAACCCACCAGGCTGTCAGAGCAGCATTCGTGAGCGAGCGCCAACCCCGCCGCAGCGCCGAGCTGCGGGGACGTCTGTGTGCCCAGCGCGGGCATCTCAGCTCAGGGAGCCCAGGAATAAAGGGCGGAAATACCAAATACCAGTGTGGTCTCTGATGGGATCAATCACTTTGGGCATTGTGTGTGTGTATGTCTGTTCATAGAAAGGGAAATTACAATCACAAGTGTGTTAACTAGGGGTTATCAGTGGGGGCGGGGCAATATACCGATGGGGGAGTGAGAGATACAAACTACTGGGTGTAAGGTCGGATCAAGGGTGTATTGTACACCACCGGAAATATAGCCAGTATTTTGTAATAACTGTAAATAGAAATTAACCTTTAAAATTGTATTAAAAATTAAAAAAAGAAATTGCCAGTGTGTTTTTACTAATACCTGGGCTGTGATAAAGGAATAATCAAGAAATTCAACATGTGAGGTTCAAACTAACTTTTCTTTCTTAGCCTCAAACTTCATTTTATAAATCATTTGAATGATTATTTACAACTCCTTAATCCTCTCAAATGAAAGCAGCAAAAAAAGCAACCAGATTTTATTCAGGAAACATTTTCTTACCGAAGGACCCATGATTTTTACTAGCATTGATTTCTTGAATACTAAGCGCCACACTTCCGATGATTCCTGAGCAGCAGATATTGATGCTATAAACTTTAATCAGCTTGCAACTACGGTCACTGTTGAAAACACTATAGGACTTAAATGTTTGGAGTTGAAAGATCTGCATTTCTTGCTGCATTATATTATTCATTTGTTAATTTAACATCTATATTGAGCCTCCATTTTGTACCGAGAACTCTGATGGTCCTATGGGAATAAGTAGGGAACACAATAGACAAGGACCCCAACCTCAGGCTTCTAATTAACAGCTTGAAGTTGTTTGCTCCAGGGTATGACTTTGGAGGGGCTGCAGTGACCACTGCTGCTACTGGCCTCAGCTTTCCCTGGCTTCCGGCTCCCCAAGTCCTCAGAGCATCATAGCTCACATCCCGCTTCACTGACTCACACCTTCTCCAATTCCTCAGCCGTTATGATTATGTCAAGAGTATATGATTATGACTGAGGCAGGAGTACATCATTTTTCTCAGTATTCTTCTTGCCATGGGTGGAATTATTTTAGGAGCTTGTGGTACTTCTTTTATTTTCATAGGCTTTGACCCTGGTCTTTTCTGGCTTATTGTTGTCAGTGAGACCCAGAGTATAGACATTTTTACAAATAACTCCTAGGTTCCTGGATTACCCCCTTCAAGTCACTATTCCTCTTGTCATGTCAACCCAAACTGTTGTATCATTTGACATTCCTCTTTAGTTCAGATCTGCTAGGTTACTCAGGTTAGTAATTCCATCCCTTTTTAGGCATAGATCCTTACCACCTGACCACCAACTGGACTATCTGCTGATTAGGAGCCTCCAATTGTGACTTCAATTGTTCTAGACTTTTGAACTTGACCACTAAAAGTCAGACTCAAAAGCTGGAACGGACTCTCCAGCCCAGAGTTTTGTCCTAAGCTTTGGTCCGATTGTTAGCTTTCAACTCCCTTCTCTTCCTTCTTGATTGGTGCTGGTCTACGCCGACCATAATAATCTATACCTGCCATCCAGACCTGGTGGGAGATGGGGTGGGAGAAAGCTTTTCTGGAGCTGGGAAGGTTCACAACAGAAAGTTAATTCTTTTTTTTTTTTTTTTTTTAAGGTGTAGGCTTATTTATGTATTTTATTTTTGGTTGTGTTGGATCTTCGTTTCTGTGTTAGGGCTTTCTCTAGTTGCGGCAAGTGGGGGCCACTCTTCATCGCGGTGCGCGGGCCTCTCACTATCGCGGCCTCTCTTGTTGCGGAGCACAGGCTCCAGACGCGCAGGCTCAGTAATTGTGGCTCACGGGCCTAGTTGCTCCGCGGCATGTGGTATCTTCCCAAACCAGGGCTTGAACCCGTGTCCCCTGCATTGGCAGGCAGATTCTCAACCACTGCGCCACCAGGGAAGCCCCAGAAAGTTAATTCTAAGTACAGGGAACCCATATCCTTTATATTCTTCAAGCAGGCTTTTAAGTTGTCACAGTATTTCATTCCTCCTAAGGAAAAGGATGATCACATAGGCAGAAAAAATTTACTAACGCTGAAAAAATTTTCTTTGCTGAAAAGTATAAGAAAAAAGAGTGTGTATAGAGGAAGAAGGCAATTCTGTCTGGCTAGTTTTTGAAGACCAAGAAACAGAAACAGCTAGAAGCTATCCAATAAATGATACCTTGGCTGAAGGGGGAATAAGAGGAACAAGGAATGAAAGCAGATGAAAGTCGTGGTGGCTGTATTCGTTTTTGCTCAGGCTGCTATAACAAAATATCAGACTGGGTGAGTTAAATGACAGAAATGTATTTTCTCACAGTTCTGGAGGTCAGAAGTCCAAGATCAAAATTCTGTCAGCATTGGTTTCTAGTGAGGCCTCTCTTCCTGGCTTGCAGATGGCTACCTTCTTGCTGTTTCCTCACATGGCCTTGCCTCTAAGTAAGTACAAAGAGAGAGCTCTGGTGTGTTTTCCTCTTTTTATAAGGACAACAGTGCTATTGGATTAGGACCTGAAGCGTATGACCTCATTTAACCTTAATTACTTCTTTTAAGACCCTATCTCCAAATACAGTCAAATTGCGGGTTAGCACTGCGGCATTTGAATTTTGGGGAGAGACAATTCAGTCTATAACAGTACCTAACAAATAAGCAGAATATAGACAGGCTGAGCGATATGGGGTCATGGGCACAGTGGTTAAAAAGACAGACTCTGGATGCAGACAGGAATGGGTTTGAAGTCCAGTTCTCCAACTTCATTCATTTATTCTTTTATTCAATGGTTGAACAAATATTTATTAAACATATATGTATGAAGACCCTGTTAAATAGTTTAAGCACTCTGGGGTGAATAGAGGCATCAACAGATACAGTTCTGTCCTTATACAAACTACAGTCCAAAGGGATGATCGTCCAATAACCAAACCATACAAACATATAATTACCAGCTGTGAGATCTTGTACCACTTACTCAAGCATACTAAGGTTCAATTTCCTCATCTGTAAAATGTGTCAATAATGGTGTCAACATTATAGTGTTTTGTAGGGAAATGAAATGACAAAATGCATATAAGACACAACACAGTGCCTGACATATAGGTAGTGAAAACTACCTGTAAGTTTTCAACGAACAGTCACTATAGCATTCTGCGTGTGAACACTAATTGAGAATAAAGATATGGGACAAATTTTCCTTTTCTAATTCTTGTAAGGCCACGTATCACGCGTCCAGAGGAGCGCTGGGGACCCTCGTGGAGCCTTGTGTGAAAGATGGTGTTCTTCAGTTCATCTGCTCTTCCCGACTTTTAAATCAAGCAATCTGCTCTTTGCGTGTTTCATCACATGATGAAGGGTGGAAACCAGGATGATTAAACGTGGCCCTACTGTGTTTTCCCCTTACTCAGCAGGCACAAGTTCGCACTGACAGCTGAGGCTGGAGGTGGCAGCCAGCCTGTTACAACCACTTCCCCAAATCCTTTAGAGAGGTGAGCATGAAATATATGGAAATGAGACAATCCAGTGTGGAAAAATAGTTTTGAATCCAGGGTAGGAAGTCAAGAAATTGGAGTCCCAGTCCCTGTTTTGTAGTAAAGAATGACATGACCCAGGAGATAGCTCGGTGAGTAATTTTCCTCTTCTGTTAAAAAATAAATAAATAAAAAAAGTTGAGGCGAGAGAATTCTAACTCTCAAAACCTTAGGCTTTAAATAAGGTTAATGATGAGGATTAGTAAAACAGCATGGGGACATGGCTTTCTTTTATTTGACATAAGGACCTTGATAATCAGACCAAAAACAAAACAAAATAAAACAAAAACTAATCCTTTCAAGATGGATTTAACATGCTGAAGTGGTGACTTGTATTTACCCCAAGTACGATTTTCCTTCCTATCCATCTTCAAATAGATAGAGCTCTAAAGCCAGTTGATCCTTGACTGCCCCATACAGCTGTTAAATGCAGGGGTTTTGGGTCAGGCCAGCTTGGTTTGGAGAGCTGCTCATAGGCCTATGCCTGGCACACAGTAAACTCAATAAATATGTGTTTAAATAATGTTGAATCCATAAGCCCTGACTCTGCTCTTCTCCAATTGTAAATCACTTAGCCTCTCTGTGCCTTGGTTTCTCCACTGTAAAATGGGAATCGAAACAGTGCCCATCTTGCAGAGTTGTTATAAGGGTGCAATGAGATAATGCAGGCAGAACACTGCACACAGAGAGTGCACGAAAGGTTAGTTGTTGCTGTCGCAAAGAGAATTAATTGTCTCAGTGATTCTCTGGGTTGTTTCCATTCAGCAGTTTTTCCAGAGTGGCAATAAACACAGGCTAATGTCCTTGCTACAAGTGAGATCTCTGGCCCTGATGAGAGAAGCTGTCAAATCCTGAAAAGAGGATTTTGTTAGCAAAACTGCTTGTCACTTCTTCACTTCACCTCAGGGTCCGCACCCTTTGTTTCTCTTTTCACTGCATACCATTCAGATCAAAGCATTCTTGCCCAGCTTATCCTCTAAAGCACATCATATCAGTAGGTTAATAGCTGAAGGTCACGGGCCTCCATCTCTCTGCACCTTGTCTGGCCCAGGCTTGGTAGCAGCCAAGGCCCCAGCTGGCTTGGGGGCGTTGCAGTGGGCGCACTGTTTGTGCACCCGGCAGATGTAAAAGGCTTGGTGCAGTGATCTGGGTGCACCTGTTGGTTTGTCACCATCTGTGAGCCAAAATGTTAAAGAGCCACACCCTCGGATGGCCAGTGGAGGAGAACTTAATCTCTTCCCCCACAGGCCTCCCAAGACAGGCTGCTGATCACATCTTACAAAAGAAGAAAGGCAAACACAAAGAAGAAACTGTCTGAACTCCGCCTGGGGGAAACCTAATCTTCTGTCATTGCTGGGTTTTATTTCTTTGCTAACAAGAAAGGCCTTTTCAAATAAACCTAGGTAGTTATTACCTGATAAGAAATCCTGTTATAAACTGCCAATTTTTTTGAAAAAGGAAGATATTGGTTTAACATGGATACTAACATTAAGCCAATTAAGTGGTAATAGTATTTGGATGACTACTTAGTGAGGTGGAGCTATTGCAAGGGGGCTAAGGGTTTGCCTCCTCTGAGGGAGATAGAACTGGATGTCAGGAGAAAAATGACTGGGAAACAAGCCCAGGATCAACAATTATCTAGGAGTTTAGGTCTTGGAGTCTTGAGGATTAGAGAAACAATTCTCTAAGTAAAACCAGGAATTTGTATGACCTTTATCAAATCATGGGGCGGGCTTCACCCACTCGTGCTTAAGTCCCCCTGTCCAGATCTTCACTACACAGAACACGGCTTCACATTCCAAAAGGGTCAAGGACCACGGCAATTGAATAGTCTTCAGCCAGTGGATGTCATTTCAGAGTTAGGTGCCCTTCTTGATCAGTTAAGTATTGTTAAAAGCATTCTGAGATGGCCAGGATCTTTTACGGCCAACCCAAATCTCATCAAAAGTTAAATACTCAGCTGGAATATGCATCCAGCCACTTTCTTGAATATATACCCTGGATAACTCAGAGTAAATGTTAGCATGTATACTTGTCTTTGCTGAAAATCAGTAGGGAACAAGAATCGTGTTTCCATCCAAAGTTGTAAAATAAGGAAGGTTTATTTTGTAATTTATGATTTTAAAAAGAATTTTAAGTTAGAAATGACTTCATCTAGCTATCAAGATTGGCTTTTTTTTTTGTGGGAAGGAGATCACTTGAAAATATATTGGTCACATATTTTGTATGGCCTCAAACTTTTCATGTTGATTCTCTATCCCTTTCTCTCTTACCAAACTATCATTCAACCTAATCTTTAAGGAATATTGAACAGAGTTAACACCTTTATACCAATCCCATTAGTGTACTGGTAAATTAATGGGTTCATTTCTGCCCTCAAGCAAGATGTGGATTATAATCTTGAGACAAACTACCTTTAGGCAGTAGGCATCACTTTAAAAACCTGAAAGCAGGCAACATATGGCACACTACACAATTTAAAAGTGTTTAAGAGGTACATGTTTCCACCCTCCATGATACAGGCCTAGTTTTAAATAAAACATAGCGTCATCTGGTTCACGCTCAAACACTGAAATTGAAATTATTGGCCATACTGTCATTTTCAAAACAATAGCTAACGGTTTGCACATGTGCTGTTTACAGATCCACAGCCTGTAAACAGTCACCCACCACAACTTTGCAAAGGTAAATGACAGCTTGAAAAATTCCAAGTCTCCAGAAACTCCTGGGATTTCCTCATTTTCCCCCTTCTCATTCATCCTTTCTTCCCACCCCACCCCCAATTCTAATCACAGACACAACAGCACTTCCTCCGCCTGCGCATGCGTAGCTTCCTAACCATGTCACTGCCACCCCCACCCCCACCCCCCGCCCCCCATGACACATTTTCCTGCTGTTGAGACCAGCTGGGCTGTATTAGTCATGCTAAAGCACGTCATGTAACACAGCAAAATATCAGGCAGCCTAGTGTCATGGGAAAAGTGAATCTACTTCGTTATCTACCTACGGAAAGGAAACAGAACTATCACTGAAATGGGTCTGGTCTTCCCTTCCGTGTAAATATATATTCTATTACTATCATTGAGGATAGTCCAAGATCTTGGTATGGATGAACACGGTAGGTTAGGAAAGCATAGATGGTAATACTGTAGCACATACCTACGGTTTGGGGTCTTTTTCCACCCTTGTTGTTCACACACAAATTCTGTAAATGTTACAAGATTTTGATTTACATAAATAAAGGGGAAGAATACTGTTATCAAACTAGGAAGAGGTTGTGTGAGATACCGCTTTGGAGATTTACAGGGAAAACAATAACATGTTGTGCAGCACTACTTCTCAAACTTTAAGGTACGTTGGAATCACATGGAGAACCTATTAGAAATGCTGTTTCTGATTCTGGGGCCTGAGAGTCTGGCATGTTAGTCGTTATTAACAAGTTTCCATGTGATGCTACTGCTGCCGGTCCTAGGAACACACTTTGATTAGTAAGGTTGTAGAGAAAGAGCAACATTTAGGAAATGTTGACGAATACAGGTCATCCACTGGCTGAGCTCCTAAGGACTGATGTCAATTAGGAGTTTGGGATTAACAGATATACACTACTGTATATAAAATAGATAAACAACGAGGACCTACTGTATAGCACAGTGAACTATATTCAATATCTTGTAATAACCTATGTTAGAAAAGAATCTGAAAAAAGAATATATATGATACATATATAACTGAATCACTTTGCCGTACACCTGAAACTAACACAACACTGTAAATTAACTATACTTCAATTTTTAAAAAACGGTTTAAAAAAAAACTGATCTGATTGAGTTGGAAAACATCTAGACCTAGATGATGGTAAAGGGGAGGGGCTATCACAGGGTCTCTGGGGACTCTTTAATGGGCATAAAGAGAAAGATCTGGGGAACAGGCATAACAAGAGGCAAGGAGGATGCTTAGGTTAAGTTTTCATTTTTTTATTCTTAAAGATCTGGGCAGGTCTGGACACCCTCAAAATTCTTTTGAGGAGGTATATATTGGCATCTCATTTTTTTGAAGTAGAGAAGTAGAGGTGCAAAGTGGTTTTTCATAAAGGATATCAAAAGATATGTAAAAAAAACAGAATTGGAACTAGATTCTGGCTTGGTAGCAGCATTCCTAGTAAAATACCTGGGGGGAAAAAATGAGAAAATAATTTATCCAACAGAAGATGGTTTAAGAAGTTATGGTAATGCAAAAAATTAGTTTTGCATTGTTCCTTGAAATAATTTACATCTCATGCCACTAACTATGGGAGCTTGAAAATACTTGACAGTTATACAATTATGTTATTTTTATAACAATAATATTTTTAAGAGAGATAAAATTTTGAAAAACTTAAAATATCTGTAGGTGCTCTCCTTCACGATGCTGAGAAACATGAGAACTTTGACTCCCTACGTTAAAATTAAACATGAATTCTGGAAATTAAAAAAAAAGAAACTGGTCATTCTTGTTTTTATTGTTTAAATTGCATTATGATGTTGCATTAGTTTTCTTGGACTGCGGTAACAAATTACCATAAACTTAGTGGCTTACAACAACAGAAACGACCTCTCTCACGGTTTTGGGAGCTAGAAGTCTGCAAGGGTCTAGAGAAGAATCCTTCTCCTCCTCTTCCTAGCTTCCGGTGGCTGCTGGGTGTTCCTGGGCTTTAGATGCACCATCCAGTCTCTGACTCCACTGTCACACAGTGTTTTCTCCATGTGTCTCTTCTCTTCTTATAAAGACACCAGTTACACTGGATTAGGGCCCACCCTAATTCAGTATGACCTCACGTTAACTTGATTACATCTGCAAAGACCCTATTTCCAAATAAGACCACATTCACAGGTATGGAGATTAGGACTTCAACATATCTTTTTGGTGGATAAAATTCCCATAACAAGTATTATAGCATACACTCTTTGCACTTTACAATGTAAATTCCTAGTGGTTTTTTTTGTTTGCTTTGTTTTTAATAAAGCAAGGGTGACAGTCCTTTTTGATACTGAAGTGCTATGAAGAGGAAAACAATTGAAGAAGTTTCATTTTTAATGTAAAAAATATTAACTAATTAGACATGTAATAGATATTAGAAGTGTTTGCTTTGTTTTAGAGCTAATGCAATTTAAAATATTTATTCTTAAGATTTGTTTGTGTTTTTATTTGGCAGTTGTTCCTTTACTATTTACTGCTAGTTATGTCTGGAAATGTAATAGAGTGCTTTATACACTGTATAGTTAATAGATTGTAGGTTTCTTGAGGACAAATATTGTCCCATTAGTTTGATTTCCTCTCTGTTCCTAACAATGCACTCTTGGTACATGTTTATTGAATATGGGTTGAATATTTCTTATATCAAGTTATACTGAATTATTTTGAAGGCAAAATAGCACTTGCTTAATCATCATTAACATCTGAGTGCTGCTATTATCTATTGGACTTTGGGAAAAATGCTTATCAGGAGAGTTGAATGAGATTTTCATAAACATTTATTATGTATAACCTGTTATTAGCACTAAAATATACAATAAATAATCACAAACAATAAGTAATTGGTATTTCAAGTTCGTCTTTAAGTCCCCAAGTCTGGAAGCTTAATATCTTACCCACAGGGTGTCCAAGTTACTTGAAAGTCATGGTGTTAGCTAATGTCCCGCCCAGCTTGCTTAGTTATAAGATAGTAACTCAAACAAGTCACTTGCATACTGACTCTAGTCTATGATTTATAAGACAGAAGTGAAGAAATTTGAAATGAAAACTTTTCTAATTTAATAATATTCTCCCAGAATCCTTCTCATAACCTCTTTCCCTGGCCCAGCTGCACACAAGCAAAAATATTCAAAGAAGAATCTTTGTGGTTACGATTCAAAAACTCATCTTGAACTTAAAGCTAGCAAATGTCAGCAGTTTCTTGTTAGTTTGTCCTAATGTTCTCAGAAATCTAAACTATGGTATCTTGCCGCATTTAAAATTCTTCCCTGCTAGCTGCAGTCCCTAATAATATCCTGGCCATGTACCTTCATCTATATTCATGAGAGTGCAGATGCAGCCAAATTAGTGGCAGCAAAGCACATTTTACAGTGTAGAAAATACAATCTGGTTTCCTTTAAACATTTTTTGACAAAAAAGTTTTATTAAAAAAAAAAAAAAAAGAAAACCAGACAGATTTAAATTCACCACCACCCATCGCAGGAGTCTGTTACAAATGCACAGCTGGCTTGATGATGAGTGACAAATCAAAAGTCAGAGAGAAACTTCCCGATCATCTGAGCCCTTGCCACCCGATTAGCAGAAGAAAAACAGGGCAGATGGAGGGAGATGCAGCAGTTCGGAGGGAACAGATGGCCACTACGAACTTGATATATGAAATTAATAACACTTTCTCAAATACAATTAGTAACAGGAATACATTACCTGAATTTTCATAACTGTGAGCAAGCTGACATTAAATGAGGTTTTTCAGATTAACAGTTGACGTGGCATTGATATTTGGAGGAAAATAAAAATATATAGCAATAAGAGAAACCTCTTGCTTTTTGGTGCCATTGATCAGAATGTTCTAACATATGAAAGGAGAAATGCAATTCAAAGAAATTCCGTATTTAAATTTCACTAATTGGGATTTTTTTTTCTAATGTAGCCATTTGGGCCACATAATGCATGAGATGCTTAAAATCCTCACAGATGTATGCAGCATCTACTGCCCTAAATGAATTATTCTTTAGGAAGAAATTAACCATTATACATCTCCCTACAGATAAACTTGGGCGAAAAACAAATAGAAAGGGACAAGGGAGTAAAAAAAGTCAAGGTAAAATGAAATAAAGAGGTTAGCTTTTATATTTTTCAAATTTACTCATGGCAAAATAATTAATTCTAGGAAAGTCATTAAGCTTTCTCTGTTTTGATGCCCAGACTCTAGAATGAGCAAAATGCTGGTGCTAGATTCCTCATTCACAGGACTTCCAACAAAAAAAACTCTTTTTATTCAAAACTCATAGGAGTGGTACTTTGGATTGTGTTAACCAGCCCTCTGGGAAGCCAGAAATCCTGTGAGCTCAGGAGGTCAGACTGTTGTGCGGAAGTTTCTGAGTCTCCCATTGAGGCAGACGTGATGGTGGTCGGGTCTTGCTGGATGAAGCCCAGCCTTGGCTCCTGCAGGAGGCTGAGGCAGCCTGGGGTGTTACAAGATGAGACCACAGCAGATGCACAGGCTTTCTGATTGCAGCAAAGGGCACACCCACACCCACACTTATGGTGAGAGCTGCCACAGGGTCAAGGCCCACAGGACAGGTGGGCTTGATTGTCTCTGGAGAGGTGTAAAAACTGGGTCTGATACAGGGATAGAGCAAAACTACACAAGTACACCAGCCATATGCACTCATCTAGGGTGGCAAGAGGGGTCTCTCACGAGTCCCAGGAGGCAAATTATTAGCTCTACTACAACATGAGGGTGGCCGTTTCCACAGCAGGTGGCTGCAGAAATTGGCAGAGAGAGAAAGTAAGAACATCTTCTCTTCCCTGAAAGGAATAACCCTGGGTATTCAGGTAAACATAGAAATTACAAAAAGAAGCCTGTTCCATGTTAAGGGGCTAGTACCCTCCTGTATGTAAGGAGGAGAATGGAGACCACAGAAATCAAGACAGACTTCCCTCTCCCAAACCATGCAGGAATACACACTTTACAAGATAGTCAAAACAGGTGCAACTGGGAAAGCCTAGAAGAAAGGAGGAACACAGGGCACTTGCTTAGGCATTAAGTAATTTTAGAGTAATATCTGAATTTAACCTGTGGTTTCAGCTGTAAAGCCAAAGAGCAGTGAAACCTTGGATACGTTACATCCCAAACTTTATACCACCTAAGGTGTTTCCATGTATGAAATAAAGGGCTTGGGTTTTATAAAAGGAGTATCAGATCTCAAAATATTTTATTATATAAAAATCTAAATGTTAACGTACCTATGAATATTTTGTTAGTTCTCTCTTTCAGGTTGCCATAACACGTCCACTTGTAACCAAGAATAAGAAAGTTACTAACAGGTTAATACTAAATTTTCCCAAAGGTTTATCTACTAAAGGAGAGGATGTGGTTTTTCAAGGTGAACATGTTCCCCCAATATCTGAAACAAATAAAAGATCATCACACACATTTAAGTTAGGCTAGGGAATTAAAGGTAAGTATGAATTGGGTAGGCATGTTTCTGAATTTGGGTTCCCCCAGAAGCAGACCTTGACACAAAACTTGAGAGTAAGTAGTTTATCTGGGAGGTGAGTGGGTGGGTGCAGAGGAAGTAAAACAGGGAAGTGAAGACAGCCAATAAATGTCACCAACGCGGGTGACTGTTTCTTGATCTCACTGGGAAAACTCTGGAGGTCCTTGTCAAACACACAGCCCAGTGTTAACCCACTGGGGGGTGGGGGAGCTGGGGTATTTATGCACCAGCTCCTGTCAGCCATTGGTTAAGGGCTTCTCCTGGGGACTGTTAATTCCCATGCACTTCTGGTCTGTGCCAGTGGCCAAGCAGACTCCTGCAGCTAGAGAAACCCCTCAGGCAAAGAAGATAAGGTGCTGGCAGTTGGAAGTTGGGTTGTTGCACCTCCGAGCATTAAGGGCAAGTGGATGTGGCAGGGCATGGGAAGCATCTACTATAGCAGCAATGATAAAAATGCTGTCAATAATTTCCCCACCTAATGGCTATTTATTCCACTAGACTGTGTGACCCAAGACTTTGTATATCCTCCTCCTCTTCTCACCTTTGGGAAATGGGCAGAATCCACTGCACATCCAGACGTCAAGCAGCTACTCCTGGAAATTGCCCCCCTGCAGCCTCTGCAAATGAATGACAACCCTCCTTTCATTCCAACTCATCTGCGTATATATGGGTATTACCTGAATTGCTTCCAGCCTCCTGAAGGTAAGAATCTTCATTTTCTGAATGGTCCTCACTCCATAGCTGACTTTCCTCACTCTGAGAATGAGGAATGAGACCACAGAGGATGCAGAAAAGTTACTCTCATAATTATCTACATGCTAGCAAGGGCAGGGGAGTGTTCTGACCTCCCCCATTTTTTCTTATTATTCCCCTGGAGACATAAATCTTGGGTGAAATTCAATTAGAATTTTCCTTTACCTTGGAGTACAAAAGGAAGTCTCTTCTTCTTTATTGAAATATGCCAATTGAGGAGAGCTAGTAAGAAGGATATCTGAATAGAGGGGCTTTAAATGGGGTATTTGCTTGTTTTCCATTCTCCTTTGTTGCTGATGGGCAGCATGCCTTTCCAAAAAGGTCCTAACAACTTAGACATGCCAGGTCCACATGCTGTTAGGCTCATCTGTTCTATGACAAAGAAGCCTTATTACACGGGAATGCTGGAGGACTTACTTGAGTCTCAAGGATCCCCCCTAAACTCTGAATAAAATTATCTCATATCATTTATTTTATTCTCTAAAATTAAAAAATTTTAACTTGATTCCTAATAAGTTATCTTCATTTGCTCAATTATTCAACAGATATTTGTTGAGCAGTTCTTATATGCTTGGCACTGAACCAAGGAAATATTTCAGATACAGCTTTCTGTCCCTGAGATGTTTACATTTTCCTGAGGGGAGTCAGACATTAGCAATAAAGTTACTAAGAAAGTTAGGCAATATATAAGAAGGCAATAAGTTCTATAAAATAAAGACAATATATAGGGCAGGGGAAGAGGGTCTAGGAGTGACATGGTTGTCAGGAGAGACCTCGTTGGGAAGTGCATTCACACATAGACTTAAAGGAGATGAGAATACGAGTCTGAGTACCTGGTACACTTCTAGAACTAGCGATACAGCAGTAAATATGAAAAAATTCTTCCCTAGAGAAGCTTATATGCTAGCGAAGGAGCTCAATCATAAACAGGTAAATAAATATAAATTAATGTCATGTGATAATCATCAAGAAGAAAAATAAAGCAAGCTAATGGGATGGAGCAGGGATTTGGCAAACTTTTTCTGGAAAGAGCCAGATAGTAAGTATTTTAAGCTTTCTGGCATGGTTTCTGACACAGCTAACTACTCAACTCTGTCATTATGGTGTGTAAGCAGTCATTGATAATAAGTCAATGAATGAGCATGGCTGTGTTTCAATAAAACTTAATTATAAAAATATACAGTGGGCAAGAATTGGCCTGTGGGTCATAGTTTGCTGACCCCTAGTCATGGGAAACTTTGAGAATATGATATTTTAGCAGAGACCTGAATTAAATGAACAAAAGTCATATGATAATCTAGAGAAGGAGTATCCCAAGCAGAAGGAAGCACAGGTTCAGAGGCCTTGAGATGGTAGCTTGATTGGCAAGTGCGAGCCTTGAAGTCAAGCGAGCAAAAGAAAGAAATCCAGGAAATTTGGATCAGACTGTGTGGTAGATGGCGTTTTGGGTCACAGTACTTTACTCCTCCCTGTATGCACATCCTGTGCTGTGTGGTATTGTAATTTCTTCCTCTAAAGGGGAGTAGCTTTGACTCTGCATTTAGCCATATCAATAGAACAAAGTAGGAGTGACAATATGCCAGTTCTGAATCCAAGCCTTCCAAGTCTTTGCCTGTTTTTTCCTCTTGCACATCTGCTAGTGCTATGAGAAAAGCAGCTTTGGGATGGCCTTCCAGCCCCTAGAAGGGAAGAGCCACCCAGTCAAGCAATTCCAGTTGAGTCCAGCCTGGACGGGTCAACTCTTGGCCAAGCCACAGACACATAAGTAATAATAAGTGTTGTTTTAAGTCCCTGAGTTTTCAGGTTGTTTGTTATATAAAAATAGTTACGTGATATAGAGAAATAGGCAAGGGGCAGATTATGGCAGCCTCGTGTCTATGATAGGAACTTTGGATTTTATTCTGTGAGAAGGAAAAACCATTTCAATGTTGAGAGCAGAAGTAAGGCAAGACTTGGTTCATATTTTAGATGATATACTTGGGTTCCTATAGGAGAACAGACTGCAGAGGTGCTTAAGTGGAATATGGAAGACTAGTTAAAAGGGTTTCACAGCTGACAGATAATAGGAGCTAAAATCAAAGAAATGGAAATGATGGAGAAAAGAAGTGGTTAGATTTGGAATAGATTTTGAAAGTAGAGCCAGTGTGATTTTTTTAAATGGATTTGATGTGGTTTATAAGAGAAAGAGAGTAACCAAGGATGGCTCTGAAAATGTTGACCTGAATAAATGGTTAAATATTGGTACACTTGCGGAAATAGAGGGTATCTAGAGGATGAGTTGGTTGAAACTGATCAACAGAAAAGTGAAAAATATTTTAGCAATATTAAACCATTAAAAATAATTTTGAACAAGGATTTGTAAGTATACTGTGTGAGCTAATATATTAGTCAGTTTGCGCTACAGACCGGGTGGCATAAACAACATTTATTTTCTTACAGTTCTGGAAGCTAGAAGTCCAAGACCAAAGTGCCATCATTGTTGAGTTCTGGTGAGCCCTCTTGTCCTGGCTTGCAGAATTCTCACCTTCCCACCATGTTCTCATGGCCTATCCTTCATGTGTGCACAGAGAGAGAGAAAACTCTCGAATCTCTCCTTCCTCTTATGAAGACGAGGACACCATTCTTATAGGATAAGAGCCTCGCTCTTGTGACCTCATTTAACTTTAATTACCTCCTTAAAAGACCCCATTTCCACATACACTCATATTGGAGTTTAGGACTTCAACATATGGATTTGGGGAACACAGCTCAGTCCATAAAATCTACCTTTATTTGTAGTATGTATGATGAGATAAAGCAATTTGAATTCAATGCCAGTTAACATTAACTTTTTTGTCCCCTTAACAGAAAAACTTTTTGAAAGAGTTCTGTATATTTTCTTCCCAACCTTTCCAGTCAATGTCCTTTTCCACCATTCCACTATTTCTTTCATTAGGGTCAGCACTGATAGCCATACAGTTCATCCTGTGGTCCCTTCTCTTCCCTCTGTTTTCTTGGCTCCTCTTCAGATTTGACACAATTGTGCATACCCTCTTTAGAATACCCTCTTCTGTTGGTTTGGGTCACCCGAGAGTCTCCTTGTTTTCCTCCAACTTCTCTGAGAACTGCTTGCAGTCACCTTTGCTCACTCTTCTGTGAGATGTTAGGATACCTCAGAGCACAGGTGCAGACCCACTGTTCTTTTCTAGAGCAATCTGGCCCCAGCTCTCATCAGCTCTCAGGACTTTACATAAAACCTATATGCTATTAGCTCCATATTTATGTATTCAAGTGTGATTTCCATTTTGATTCAGACTTTTGCGTCCTAATTGCATCCTTGACTTCTCCACTTAGTATTAACGGACATCTCAAGCTCATCAAGTCTAAAAAAGAGCCCTACACCAAACCAGCTCCTACCAGTTTTCTCCACCTGAGTGAATGGCACCGTCATCAGCTCAGCTGCTCAGGCCTAACACTTATGAGTCTTCCTTATGTCCATTTGTTTCTCTTATCCCTCATGTCTAATCTACCAGCAAATCCTGTCAGCTTGATCTCCTTCTTCTATTCCAGCAGCTTGCTAACATTTCCATTGCAACCACTGATTGGTTATTGAAAATAAAATTTGCAGTTTAATAATAAAGTTTGCCAGCATGTTTAGTTCAACTGTATGACTCCTTTGCAACCCCGTCATTAAAGCCTATGGCTAATACGGTGAAGAAATGAAGAAGAAAAAGAATACATGTGGTTTAATAAGCAAACCTTGCTAAGATCTTTTAAGAACCTAAAATACAAGTGGAAGGAATGGTATTTAATATCCCATGATATTTATTGACTTGTGGAAATCCAAGCAGAGCAAAAAATAATACATCTGGGAGAAAATTCCTTTTAGGGGAATTTCACTATTACTCAGCTGGGTCATAGGTTTTGAGATGAAAATCCTGAGGAAAGTCATCTCATGTGACACTCTATCCTTTGAAGTCTAAAGGAAGAGATCATTCATGATAACCAGGGACCGACCACTCTGTAATCAAAGATCCAGGCCCTTAATGGAGGAATAGTAGAATATTTGGGGGGAGATGCTGGATTACTTTGTGGAATTCTTCAAATTTAACTCCTTCTCCTACATATGAGATGGACTATATCATTATCACTGCTGCAATAAGATAAACAAAAGCTACTAAAAAAGAAAAAAATTAAGAGAAACAGTCAAAAGTAAGCAGCACTCTTAAAAATCCATAAAATCATAATGCAGTTATAACCAATTACAGGTCTGCTTTCAGTTAAAAAAGTGCCAAGAGCCAACCACAGAAATGAATCAGAATGGAAATTTAATTGAAGACTGTTGGCCAGCGGCCATTGAAAGGACTCTTGAGAAAGCTGGTAGAGATCAGTATTGAAGCCATATTTGATTTACCTCAGGAATTATTACCATTCAGACCAGTGAAACCTCCTGCTCTAAGGTAGGGAGAACAAGCTCCCTGTGCTGTGTTATTCGCTTCCACCACTGCTCAGAAAATTCTATCATCTATGGGAAGTAGGGCTGGCTAAATAGTTTGCAGGGCCCAGTGAAAAACAGAAGTTTGGGGTTTCTTGTTCAAAATTCAGTGCTGCTAAAAGTACTCAAATTTTTCTTTTCTACCAAGGTTTCTCTCTCAACCTCTTATGGTGTTTTCATTACCTTTTTAATGTTAAGTTAAACTCCCTCAGGCAGCTGAATGCAAAACAGGGTCAGTGCAGACCTTCACAGGCAGCTGAGGCCTCAGCCTGAGTCACCAGACCAACTTGTCAATCTCCCTTTTCCATGCCAGCCCCCCAGCCACGAGGGACAGGGGACCCTAAGGGACTCCAACCTCCATGGCAGGACATGCTGGGTACGTTGACCAGGAGTGGATGAGACCCCCTCGTCTGCAACAAGTCACTTGTCAAATGCCCCATGGTGCTGATAAGCCTGGACGAGGACAGCCACTTCCATACCCTGCCCCGAGGCTCTGTGAGGTGCAGGCACACCTAATCCCAAACCTCCCCATGTTCATGCCCAAGCCCCTGCCAAGGGTGAAGGGCACTGGTGGAACGTGGGCCTTCCCCCACTTACTGACCCTGCTGCTGGTTGAGGGTGGCAATGGTAGCAGGGCAGAAGGGTGAAGTATGGTCGACTCAAGGCCCAGTGGGTGGGGAGTGGGCTGCCAAGAACCCCTACCAGGGAGGTGGGGAGGCAGCAGTAGGCTGCACCACATGTTAGCTGAGGCTCCAAGCCCCCCACCGCCCACCCCATGCTCCATTGTCCCGTCAAACTCCACTTACAAAACACAAATTCAAAGATATAATTTTTAATAATTCCAAGACAGTGACTGTTGAACATGGATCCCAAAGCGCAGGTCCTTCTGAGCCCAGGACCATGGTCACACGCCCATGAAGCTGACCTGATGGGAAGTGGATTTGCTGGTGACATCACAGTGCCCTGACCCTGGAGGATCTTAAAGCAGCTGTGTACCTCCACCCACTCTGGTTCTCATCCAACATATACAATCTTTTTTTGAAAAAGAACTTTCTACCTTAGTGAGACAAGAAAGACAAGGCATTTTAGAAATTTTAAAGACAGTGTATCTTTTATTTTATGTGCTTATATACATCATATACAGCAGTATTAGAAGGCCTTGCTGAAGAACACAAATGACTTAATTTAGAGTCTGCTCCTAGGCAGTGTCATTCTAATCAAAATGTAATTAAGGCATTGTTCCAAGCAGTCTTGGCTGGGTTCAGTGAGCTTAGACAGACATGGTTCTCTGAGTCCTTTACAGCCTGGACTGGATTAACAATCATCAAAGCCTCAGTGCGACCATTTTTCTTCTTTTCTTTGTGGCTCCATTATCAGTATTGCTACTCAGACCACATCCAGCAGCCCCGTGTCCCTTCTGAGGAATCAGTGCACAAGTTTATACTGCTATGTTCACAATATAATTTTAGTTGATACTTTCCATTATGGTACATACTGGAAAAACCTAATTAAAAACTTTAACTAATAATTTTGAAATTCTTCATTGCTCTACACATACAGTCTATTAGTTTTAATTTTTTTTTCTTCTTTTGTAGTGTGATATTGCTTTCTCGGGAGAGTGATCAGTTATAATCCATCATATTTAATTATTATAATTATTTATACAGTTACATATATAATTCTAAGTATAAATATATATAATTATGAAGATATATGTGTAATAGCTCTTTAATGCTTACTACCTCTTAACCATACTAAAACTTATTTAATCTTCAAAACAGTCTTGAGAAGTACTCTCATCACTATTTTACATATGAAAAAACTGAGTTTCTGAGTGATTGAGTAACTTGCCTAAATTCATACAGCTGGTTGGCAGTAACATTTTTTGAGGTCTTACTATGAGCCAGGAATCGTGCTAAGTATTCTACATAGTTTATCCATCATAGGTTATTTAATCCCCAAAACTATCCTCCGGGATTATACAAGTGTTACCCTCATTTTACAGATGAAAAAACTTGACATCGGTAAAGCTGCTTTTCTCAAGGACACACTGCTATTCCTACTGAGTAGAAGAGCCAGGATTTTACCACAGGCATTTGGACATCAGAGTTGGTGTTTTCATCCATGACACTGTTTGTGGAAGGTTGTATTTTACAAAAATGTTCAGAGCAATATTTCTGTTCCCAAATCCGATTCCAGAATCTTGCACTCCCTCATCAAGATATGGAGTCTATTTTCCCTCGTCTTGAAGCTACGTGGGCATTTTGATTGCCCTGATAAGTAGCAGTGTGGGGGAAGTGATGCCGCATGTGTTTTGAGGCTACGTTGTAAGAGGCACTACAGCATCTACCTGGCTCTCTCAGGGGGCTCATCCTTGGAACCCAGTCACTGTGGTAGACAGAGTAATGTTCTCTACTGATCACAGGACTGTTGCAAATATCATATTCTTTGGAAAAATTTCCATTTGTATGATTCCTGAGCTTCATATGAATAATTGAGGACATTGATTCCACATTATATAGCATACAGAACACACACAAAATCATAGAGGATCATCTAACAAATATAAGTACTCCCTGGATTCCAATATTTTTCTTGAAGAAAGAAAACATCACAGATATACCATGATCATTAATTTGGCATTTATTTATTATTTTCAGCCATGCATGCTTTTTACACTTTTGTTCCATAAAGAAAAAATATTGTGTTGCATCTTTCTACACTTCATATATGTCATCATCAAGCTGAAACTTAATTTTTGGTCACTAGCATATTTTTAAGATTTATTCATTGATACTCATAGGTCTGGCTTACTCATTTTTAATGGCATACACTTTCTGTTGTCAATGGACACTTATGTTTTACATTTTGTTTGTTTGTCTTAGCTTTTCATTTTAACCAAAAATGCTTCAGTCGGCATTCTTTACACATCTCCTTGGGCGTAGCCACTAGAGCTTGCTGTATTACATATTGAGGGGTGAAGTCAATGAGATAAAGAAGATATATATCTTTAGTTTTTCTAGATATTGCCAGGTTGCTCCCCAAATGATTTTTATTTTCATCACAATGTATGAGAGTTCCACTGTTCTGTATTCTTGCTCACATCTGCTATCAAACGTTTTATGTTTTGCCAAACTGTGTCTGAAATTATTTCTAATTGTGGTTTTCCCAGATTATGAGGGAGGCTAGGCAAACTTTCATATGTTTCTAGGACAATTTTTTCCCTTTTCTGTGAATTACCTGTTTATACCCTCTACTTATTTTTCTGTTGAGGAGTGTCTCTGTGTGTGTGTGTGTGTGTGTGTGTGTGTGTGTGTGCATGTGTGGTTTTCTCATTTGTAAGCATCTTTAACATTTTTGGATAGTAACTTGTTTTGTTATATACTTTGCAAAAGCCTTCTCCCACTGTGGAGTATCTGTGGAGACACAGTGTTTATGGTGTCTTTTGTGTAACACTGGTTTAAATTTGAATATAGTCAGTGTTATATGTTCTTCAATAGTGTGTGCATTAGTATTTTACTCTATCTCAAGTTATAAATATATTTTAAAATACTTTCTTCGAAACTTTTCATGTTTTTTATCCATCAGAAATTTACTTTTTTGTGTATAGTGTGTGTAGGGGTTAAATTTTATTTTTTTCCACAGGGATATTTCATTTCTTAGCAGCATTTATTGAATAGTCACATTATCCCCATCAGTTTTTAGTGGAATCTCTGTCGTCTTAAGTTTTCATGTACATGTGAGTTGGAAATACGCTATTATACTTTTATGAGTTTTTAGGAGCTATCACCTGTTTGGAACATCCTTCCTCTCTTGACTTGCAAATATTCTGCTCTCTAAGTCCTACTTTAAATGTCACCTACTTATGGGATGGCTGTCACCTTACTTCCTCATCTCTGTGTTGATTACAACCTCATTGCAACATGTATTGCACCATAGATATTTATGTGAAAAGAGTTTTTGCTGCCAGATTTTTAGCTTTCTTGAGGCCAAACACATTGTCCTGTCAAACACCTTGCAGATATTTAATAAGATTAACTAAATGAATAAATTAATGAGTGAATCTTCAAAACAGAACAGCTTGAGTGACACTTGGTAAATCTGAATAATTCATCTTCATATCTCTAGCCTATCTTTTCCCTTGTTTTGCTGACTTTGTTTTGTAGAGATTTTAACATATCATTATGGATGAAATTCTTCTTTCTAAAAATTGCTTCTTATGTCTATAACTTGTGGTGATATGATCTTACCTATTAGATTCTTTATTTCTGTTTTATCTTTGTTTTGTTTTGTTTTTTAGGAATGATATCTGAGGACTAAATTAGCAACCTCACCTACATGGTGATCCTGCTTTATCTAAAAATCCCCAGAGTTGCCATGTTGAGGTAGAACGCAGCTCTGCACTCTAAGCTGCTATTTGGTACATATAGCTAAAATCTATAAGGCAGCAGTAAACTCATCCAAGTTTACTTAATTATATTTGGATACTCTGTTGTCCCCTATAAAATGTAGAGACTCCAGAAACAGTTATTGGACATTTGCATGATAATAAACATATGTTTCTTCACACACCTACTCTTGAGAAGGTTTTATAAGATCTAGGAACCCCACAGTCAATAAGAAGCATAGCTGATTTCTGTACATTCTTTCCCCAAAGCATACATATCCTATGAAGCAGGCTAGGCATCAGCATTGTCAACATGACCTTGAAGTTGCCACAGTTCCTTGTTTCTGACATTATTTAAAAGCAGATTGAGACCACCAATTGTTGATGTTGTTTTCACTTACAGGAAACACTCGAATGATTCTTTATTGTTGTCAAATTTGCTATTGGCTAAACTCCAACAACTCAATAGAGTGAAAAACACAGTCTACACAAAAGAGTGTGGTCATCAAAATCTCACACTCAGCAGTCATTTAGGCTGTAAGATTTACCTTAATCTGTGAGTGTGGAAGGTTGGATTTCACATGGTTACAGGTCAGCAAATCATGCATAGTTATCTCTGCCTTGTTTAAAGAAGTCTGATTACAGCCTATTCCCACACTATTTCTTTACCAAGTTAAGCTGTGTCTCTGATATCTCTAATTCCCTTAAGGAAAGAGCAGCTATTTCCAAGATTTCACCCAAATTATTCTTTTAAGCCATCCTTAACACCCTGAGCTTTTCTCTAGATCTTTCTTTTCCTTATCCCTAGAAATATCCTTTTCATGATTGGCTTTTCAAGGTGTTCAGCCAACACAATTTCTAAAATGTTTCCTTTCAGTTCCTGCCCTGGTTAATCTATGAAACCCTTTAGCTTTCATTCTTACCTTCTTAACTGTTTTCTGATGAACTTCCTTTCTGAGCATTCCTTGCCTCTACCCTCCTATGCTTCCCTCCCACCACACACAAAGATTTTCCACTTCCTCCTCAGCCATATGGGTTCCAAATTTTTTTATTCCCCTCTGTTCATTTCCCTGTAAAAAAAATCTGTTTTATCTCAAATTAGTGGTTTAAGTACCAAATTTACTTCTAAAGAGCATAAATAACTCTTATCTACAACCTCTGCCAGACTCTTCCTCTCTTTAGAGTTCAGTTTCCTTGTCTGTAAAATGAGATGGTTGGAAGAGATCTGTAAGATCTGTTTCAGCATAAACATTATGTGACTCTATGCATCTAAGAAAATCTGTCTTCTTTGGTACCCCTCAATTGACTATGGATTATTTACCATAGAATAGGCTACCTTTGTCACATGTAATGTCTGGAGCACTGTGGCTATCAGCACATTAATTGTAAAAGTGGATCATGAAAAAGAAGAGCTGGCCAGTTCTAGCATCACAGCTGTATTTGTCTCAGTGAAGCAGGCCTGGCTGGGAGACTAAGAAGCAGCAAAAGCACTCAAAGCTGCTAAAAGCTGAACTGAAATAGATAGTCACAGGCAAAGATGCAAGTTGAAATATCTTTATGACATCCCAGAAGACAATAACCCAAGGAGCCAGGGCCAGCATCAGGGCTTCAGGGAGAGAGTTGACAGAAAAGAGCAAAAAGAAATTTACAACTTGGTCATCAGAAAGATGCTTTCTTTCTTTAATAAGACATATCCTCAGATTGTGAGTTTAGGGTCAGTGAGACAAAAACACAGGTAACTGCAAAGTCTGCTAATGGATGCAGAGTCAGATTTAAAGGTGTGGGGCATGGAAGGGAGCACAAGCCCAGAGTCTTCAGTCTTTTTGTCACCTGCTCCCCCACCCCCTCCCCAAAAGGGCACAATTCTGAATGTAATGGGCAGAAATAGATGGACTTTATTTTAGGATAAGATACCTGTTAGACTGCCTCTCACTTATTATATTCATAATCACATGATGAGACTATTATGCCATTTAGGTGATAGAAGAAATACAAGTATATTTCCTCCATTCTGTTTGGTTGACAATACATCAAGAGACTGAAAATGATTGGCTTTAGAAGAGCAACTCTTTCTAAACAAATTTTTGAAAAGAATTTTCTATTTCTTGAAATGAAAATTGGTAAGGATTATACCTTCCAGAAGTTTGATTTATTGAACAGCCTTTTTCATTTTTCAAATAAAGTAATAAACTTTTTTTGAATCAAGAATATGCGTGCTAAAGTCCTGGAAAATGAGTGATTGGATTGAAAAGCTTTAAAGTTAAAAAAAAATTATATAGCTCCTCTATACAAAGTAAAGTAGCCATTATTCCTAGTTACATTTTGCAGATGAGGATATGAGGGTTCAGAATGATTAAGTGAATTGAAGCTGGTCACAGAGCAAGAAATTGAGCTGGGACTTAAACCTAGCTCTTTTGACTTTAAGCCCTGTGCCCTAATACTACACTCCTAGCAGCTTTCACCAAGACTGCAATGTATTTAGAAGGGCATATTCTTGCACATCCTTAACTTTCATGTGCTTAGTAAAGTAGTCATGAGAATGTAACAGACATAATGGACATCTCAGCAGAATCACCAGATGACCACCCATCCCTGTCCTCCAGTGCTTGCATCTCCCCTCTCCAACCCCTGCTTCACATTCAGCATAAACTTTACGTGACTCTTTTTCCTTCCTTTCTCCCTCCTTCTCTCTCTCTCTCTTTCCTTCTTTTGTAGTCTGCTTTTCAGGATTTGTGTTGGCAATGGTGCCATTTATACCAGAGCTCCCCGAAGAAGGAGGATCCATTCATTGATTCCTTGATTCAGTTTCTCCCTGTGTATTAAATGAGCAATCACTCCTTGCAGGCCCTTGTGAGAGGTTCGTAACCGGGCATCACAGAATGTTTATGTTAATGGATATAACAGTTTAATCGCCTTTGCCTTTTGTAATTGGAAAAGGTTTCAGATGGTTGAGGTTTGGAGGAAATTAAGAAAATGAATCTCAGTTTAAATAACGAAAAAGTCCTGTATGAAGAAGCAGCGCTGATTCTCATTTGGCTCTAAAATATAGCCAAGCTCCCTAAACACATGCTTTCAAAGATCCATGTGGAATGAATGCTGCAAAACCCAAAGTCAATGTTAGCTGGTGCAGCATCTCCCCATCAGAGTAAACTCACCCAAGACTGATTCTTTCAGCCTCACCTCTTCTTCTCGTCCCTCCCTCTGCTTGCAGGAAAATGCCTGCTGATGGCACTTCCTGGCACGACGGCCATTCTGATATTTTCAGTGCACTTTGCCTTTTGGTGCTCCCTTAACTTGGTGACCCGCCGTGCTGGCCAGAGCTGCATTAGCCAGATCCCGCCCGCGCAGGAGAAATTCCTTTCATTCATCAGCAGATAAGGAGTCCTGACAAGCCTCTCTGAGGAGCGAAAGGGGGAAACATGCACAAAAAAGATTGCCCTGTAATACTGAGAAGCGCAAAGTGAAGGAACCAAAGAGAGACCAAAGGCAGCCTGGAGGCAGCCAGGGCAGACAGGGAGTCTGCTATCAGAATTAAATGCGATGCAGTCCAGAGCTCCCTCTCTGTCTCTACCTGTTTCTTCTCAATGTCACTATCGGCCAACAGTTTGATACAAAACAGATCCCCAGAAGGATTCCAGTAACTCCTCAGGACCACCAGGGCAAAAACAAAAACATTCAGGGCTTGACACTTACCAGGGCAACTTGCCAAGCTTATCACACGTGAAAAGAGCTGCTGGGAGAGAATAATCTTGCTCATGTTCACAAGGCTGGGTGTTAAGTCTCTGAGAACCCAGTGTATTTTCCATCCAGGGCAGCCCAGAAGGGTTGGGAAAAGCACTTTTCTAGGAACTGCCAGAAAGGGCAATTATATGTTTTATGGAAGTAAAGGCTGAAGGAGAACTTGAAAGGTCATTTGGGGGGAAATGGGGAGAATTAGTCTACCTTCTTGCCTTCAAGTCTAACTACGCTGGAACAACCCCACCTTGCAAGGATATTTCACACATTCTTTATGTAAATCTTTACGTAAATCTTTTCTGCAAACCTGGCCTTGCGGGATTCTGACACCTGACCTAACACTTTCATGATGCGTTTATTTCTCTCCCTGCCAGCTTCGTCGGAGACACCGCCTGCACACACTGCTAACCTCCCTGAGTGTTGCTTACTGCATGCAATGCGGTCCTAGACTCCTAACATGATCCTCATAAACGCCCTGTGGGGTGGATGCCATTACTGTCCTCCTTTCTGTATGAGAAAACTGAGGTCCAAAGAATAAATCTGAGGTCATATGGTTAATGAATGATAGAGCAGGGATTTACTGCTCTATCCATGATATCCATCTTCTCACTGGATATTCATACTTTTAAACATTTTTTTCATAGGGGCACTTTCTCCCTTTCTCTTCTCAGTCTTCTCTGTTGGCTAAACAATCTTTTAGTTTCTAAGCCTTTCACCGCCTATGACTTCATTCTGATGTCTCTTCTCTGGGTTTCCATCTCACTAAGAATTTTTTCCCCCCCAAACTGTGCAAAACGTCTAATGTGTATTGTTTTAAGTTTAAATATAGGTCAGCTTGTATATGTTATATAGTATATATGCTATATCACATTGGTATGTATATTTTTTAGGAGAATCATCTATCTAACCTGCATTCTTTATAATTCTTTATAACTGTTATCAAGTTTCAAGTTTCTGGTCTATTAAGATAAACCCCTACATCTCAAATTGGAACCTCACCCCTCAGAGATGGTTTAATACATTAGCAGCTACACCCATGCATTCCATCCCTTACGCAAATTTATTAAGAAGCTTTGCAGGGCTTTGGATTTTATGCTGTTGCTTCTTTCCTTGGGCCGCAGGCAGCCATCACTGTTTGTTAGGATCATGGCAGAACAGGAAAGTCTCTGTAACCTACCTGGATGGCAACCAGGTCCATTTCTTCCTCAACTTTGAGAGGTACCTGGTCCATGATCTGACGAATCACACTCTAATCAAGAAGATGATAAGCTGGGCTTTCCACTAGACAAAACTTTCATTCATTGGTCCAACTACTATGTACAGAGTGCCTACTACTATCCAGGAGTGTTCCAAGTGCCAGCACTTCATCAGTGAACAAAACAGAAAATAAAATCTCTGCCTCTGGAATTTTAAACTCTAGTAGGGATTTATAGATATATTAATATCTATATTAATTATGCTAAAGAATTTGGTAAAGGAGAAATAGGAAGTTCACTCAGGTAAAACTGATTTAAAAAGTCTTTGTTACATACCTGATATATGTTGTACAGTGTTGTCAGGTGGTGGGCTGGGGATGAAGCAGGAGCCAGACAGACCTACTTCCAGCCCTCATGTCACTTATTTTCTGGTGAACTGTGGCTATCATTTAATTCTTTGCTCTCACATTCATTCCTTACCCTTTCTTTGCTCCTCAGGAGGTGGGAGTGCGAAGGGGGGTAGTCCCTTCAGCTTGTACCTCCTAGGTTAACTTGTCAGAAGACTTTTGACTGGTTCTTCCAAGCGCAGGCACTGGCTAAATTTTGAAGGAGGTTGCTGGCAGCCCTGCTTCTTTCTCGTTCTCTTTGTCTCAGGAGACAGCTGCCTTTCCTACGGACTCCAACTCCTGCTAGCCATGATCCTAAGCCCTGACACACACTCCTTGTTTCTGGGCTCTGGTAAAACCACCTCCTCCTGGGTCCCTCCATCTCTTGAGTGGGAGTGGTCTCTTATTCTGGGTTGCTTCACCGCCTGCTATTTAACTTCGCTTTTTCATAATCTGTGTGACCAAATCTTTGTATAAAATTCCCTCTCTTTGAAAGACCTAAAATGGTTTCTGTTTTCCTCATGAGGACCCAAGTAGAGAAGAGAGTTTTGATCAAGATATTATAAATGTGATTAGCAGAACAAAAGGGGAAGTGTGGACTACTATGGACCAGACAGGAGGATATGCTGATTGGTTATGAGTTCACAGGGTTGCCACAGCAAAATATCAAAGACTGGGTGGCCTAAATGACAGAAATTTATTCTATCACAATTCTGGAGGCTAGAACTTCAAGACCAAGGTGTTGGTTCTGAGGTCTCTCTCCTTGGCTTGCAGATGGTTGCTTTCTTTCTATGTCCTCACATGGCTGTGTCTCAGTACATGTGTGCCCTGGTATGTCTCATAAGGATATCAGTCAGATTGGATTAGTACCCACCCTAATGGCCTCATTGTAACTTAGTCACTTCTTTAAAGACCCTGACTTCAAATACAGTCACATTCTGAGGTACTGGGGGTTGAGGCTTCAATATATCAATTTTGGTGGGGGGGAATACTTCAGTTCATAACACTGACCTAGTTGAAAGACATCAATAAATAGAGTAGCAAGGAAGCCATATATACATTTATTTGATTTTCACATATTTGACGTCCTTTATGAATACAATGTGCTAGCCACTGGATATGCAGGCTTGATTAAGAGGAAGGCTCTCTCCTGCCCTTAACATCAGGTAGGAGAGATGAACAAGGGATAGAACAATTAAAATATAATGTAATTCATTTCAGGATGGGTTAAATACGGGGAGTAGCTGGAGAATAAAAGCAGGATCATCTCACTCTGTTACGAAGGTCAAGAACAACTTCCTCTGAGTAGATGTCTTCTAAGATGGGTCTTAAAAAACTAAAGTGTTAAGCAAGGGAAGAGAAAACTGAGAATGGGAAGAAAATTCCAGGCAGATGCAAGAGCATGTTTTCTAGAGATTAGACCTGTGCGTGGAGACTAGCATAGCATAGCTGTGCATCCTTCATGAAAGTGAGAGGACAGACTTTTCTTTGTAGCTTTGTGAGAACTGAGAATACTTCTCAATATTCATTGAAGTAGTGCTCTTCATGGCTCTTTTAAAAAATATTGGGAGTTGATCTCCAAATACGTTTGAGCTAATGTTTTGCTTCCTTGTATTTATTCTCTTTGATTGGTTTCCATCTATGAGAGAAGGTCTTGGCACTATTCCTTGACCATGTGTCTCTGACTTTGATGTGGCCATCTCCCCTTTGGCCCCTGTGATCCTGGGGGCCCAGCATAGTGCAACTCCCAGGAAATCGCTGGGGGTGTTTATTGGAGCAATGGAAAGGACTGGGAAGGCTTTAAAAACTTTGCTTTGTAACTTTATTGCATCTACATCCTTAATGAGGATGTTTATTCCTTTCTTAGCCATATCTCTGCGGTTAATATAGTATTACATAGTATTGAACACACATGGTTGGCCCAAAACCAATGTCAGAAATAAAATTTAAAAAATAAAGTTTTCTCTTGCTGCTCTTTTTTTAGCTTTTTCATTAGATCTCTTTCCTCACTGCCTGAGGGTATTATTCTAGAAAGTTCAAATTCACTCTTATGTAGGTTTCTGGCTTGAAGAATAAGCAACTTGTCCAATGACATTATGTAGGAAGGAGAATAATTGAAAAATAATGTTCATAATGTTATAAAAAAACCTATGGGCATTTGAAGATTTTGTACTTTATCACACATACCATAGATAAAAGTCTTAGAGAGGTTCCCCTAAAAGACTCATTAAAATTCTCAGATGGAGACTTTTTCTTAGGAAACGCTTTGGTTCAGTAACTCTAAAGAGGTTTTCTCCACATATTATTTCTATTCAGAGCAAAAGGACATTTAAATATTTATTTAATCATTGTCTACTAGTAGTAAATTTAAAAGTAGATCCCTTCATTTTTCATTGGGACTAAACTACATGCTATTGACAAGAGATACAAATTATCACATGCATCTTACTAGCCATTAAGATTTAGAACATTTGACTTGTGGATTTTCTGGGTCATTAGATTCTTTTACAATTCCACCTCTGAGGAGGAAATAGATTCTACATTATAGCAAGAAAGCATTGAGTTAGACGTAAAGAAGAACTTTGTGTGTTAGGCTGATTAAACACTGGAGCAAATTAGCAGGAAAGCTTATGGAATTGCCATCTGTGGCGATATTTTAAAAATAGAATTGAGAATTTTCTTCTTTGGATGATTTAGGAAATGTCCCTACTGGCAAGGAGATGGACCAAATGTGCTCTTGAAATCCATTTTGGTTTTTCATTCCTAACAGTCTTTCTATACAGTTCTTGGAAGTATTTATTTCCTAAATAGAATGAAGAACAGAATGCTTTTAGCAAAGGTGGTATGTGTGTGTGTGTGTGTGTATCCATGTCTTTAGGTAGAAGAATGGAAGGGAAGGGAACATTGTTTTATTTAAAAAACAAAGCGATCATTTCCTAACCCGTCATTTTTACTTATGTCAAATAAAAGGGGCTTTCTTGGACTTCCTAGAAACTTGCCACTTTCCTGACCATTCCCTGTCTTTACTATTCCCACACTTCAAATGTAGGCTTAATCCAGTATCCTACTCTCAGCTCTCTTTCTCTCTCACTCTCCTTCTCTTCTGAGGCAACTCTATGTATGTTCTCCTGAGACTTCTGCTCTTGGATGACTTGAAAAATCTGCTTCCACAGCTATGACTACTTCTCTGGATTTGAGACCTGCATTCCAACATATATATACATATACACACACATACATAAGAAGACCTCTCAGCAAATTCAACTTGACATGTTCCAGACTGAAGTGCTGGTAGAAGAAGAAAGGGTGCTTTTAGAGCCTTAACCTCCACCCTACCCTCTACTGTTCCTCCTGTGACCTCTTCAACCCCACCCACCCCCCGCCCCGAACATCCCAGTAGTTCTTCCTCCCATGTTCACCATCTGGATCCTCTTATCTCTTCAGCTCATCTTGAGCAGTGACATTCCCACAACTCATGATCAAATAGTCACAGAAAGTCATCCCAGATCCTTTCCTCTAACACCAGGCTGTCCTCACAGCTTACAGCTCTGTGAGCCCATTTGCCTTTCTCAAGCAGGCTTATTCCTCTTTACCTACAGTATTTCTTCTTCTCTAAATAACCTTCCTACCTTGTCTGTGGAATTCTACCTCTCCAGTGTGGCTCATATTTCCAGTCTTAGCTCATCTTCTTAGGAAGTCTTACCCAATCCTCCTTGATGTGCATTTATTGTCCCCCTGTCCAAGAACTCTGAGCACATTCTTTATATGACTATGGAAAAGACATATAGCACAAGGGGTGGACCACTTAGTATCTGGAGCTAGATTGTCTACATCACATCCCAGCTATGAGACCCTGAAGAGTGACTTAACCTCTTAATGACTCAATTTCCCCAGCTCTAAAAATAAAGATAAAACTAATACTGCCCCATAAGAGTGAGGATGAAAACATTCAGCTGGCTACTTGGGAGAATAAAGAGCTGAATGATCCCTCAATCAAGGAGCTTATAGTTAATTGCATATATTGAATATGCAATAATATTCAAATAATTGTAATAAGCTGTGAAAGTGATGATCATCATTATCACCATCATCATCACAAATACTTACCATCCTGCCCAGCACCGTTCTAATCTGAATGAATTATTCAGTTGATATACATTAGCAGATACGTAGTAAAAACTCTAATAATAATTAGGCAAAGCAAGGTCATTTAGATTGGCTGACTTTTCATCTTGCTAGGGCAGGGTAATTCTCTATAGCATATTTTTAAGTGTTTAATTAGTTTATTTTTAAATGACTGAACTTCTTTGGCTCTTATCACATCCCATGAAGGACTGTTCTACAATGTACAAGATGTACAAGAAGTTCCAGGAAATTTCTTTTTCTAAGATTTACTCTTTCTCCAATCATTTCAACAAACCCTCATATCCCATAATTTCATTATAAAGAAGTATTCTCATTGTGCAGTAATTGTGTCTAGTACTTATAGTTAGTCATCTCATTGCTTCTAAGTTTTTTTTTCCTTTAAGATGTTAAACCACATGTATTTACACCTTTATTGTTCTAAGACATTAGTCCTAAGTAGTCAAATCATAGTTATCTTTGAATCTTTTTTGTCTTCAAATTGCCTCCCATTTATTTAAAGTTCTGTGGTAAACTCTCAAAAAAATATCGCTTTATTTGGAGATAATAAAAATGTAAAAATAATAGGAAGTAAAAGAAGAGGAATATAAAACTAGTGATGCCTTATATCAGTTTACTACCTTATCATGTACAAAACACTTTTTACATCAATTACAGTGAAATTTCATCTTACATGGAGATTGGGCTTTCAAACCAATATGTAAGATGAAGATTGTCTACTGTGAAATTACCTTTAAAAATCTCTTAGGAAGTGCCACATTCTATATCAACATACCATTTCCCAATAAGTCCAAAGATTTCTTTTTCTTCTGCCATTGGAACAGATCGCTGTTTCTTTGGTTGAGCTCCAGATGAAGCAGTTGGCTTGCATTTAGGGACCATGTTGCATAAAAAATAAGTATCTTTAAACACTAGAATCACACTCTTGCACCATCAGGTGCTCACATTATGAGGAGCAGCCTCAGGGAGACAGAGGACCGAGCAGAAACAGCCCCCCATGTCACTCTCACCCCTGACATGTGCTCAGGTACTGGAGGGCTGGGTGGATGGTCCACGCTATTTCACATCTCCCTCTCCATGTTGCAGTCTCTGTTTATCTCTCTCTCTCTCTGAGTTTGATTCCCTCTCTCTTTCTTTTTTGGAGATATCAGGGGATAGGCATAGAGCTGAATATGTTTAAGTCAAAAAAGGTTCATGATATGCTTTCACTGTACCCCATTTGATTATCTTAACAGCCAGATGAGATATCTACGTATTATTATCTTATTTTACCCGTGAAAATACACTAAAGCTCAGAGTACGGTTGCCAGGTTTACCAAATAAAAATATGGGATGCCCTGTTATATGTAAATACCAGATAAACAATGAATAATTTTGTAGGATAAGTATGTCCTGTGCAATATTTGGGTCATACTTGTTCTAAAAATATTTTCTGTTTACCAGATAAATTACAGAATCCCGTATTTTACCTGAAAACCCTAGTTCAAAGGCATTACTTGGCCTCAAGTCTTCTAAATTCTATACCCTCGCTAAGCTAATGCATATTTTGTATGCATTCATTCTCTCTTTACACATGAACAACTTATTTGTCTACATTGTGTTTATGTTGGAAATGACTTTCAGTTTGTTCTATAAAATTACTTAATAGAAAAAGCAACACACAAATATATGTTCTTTTAAGACAGTCCATAAATCGACTCAGATTTGAGCTGTATTAGTCCATTCGTGACAAGAAATCGAGTATCTCTTTGGTTTATACTTTTAAAGATGAAACATCCAGTGAATTCGATTTTAGGGAATGATGTGAAACCCAGGGAGGGAAAAGCTGTAAATATAATTAAGACCTTTGCTGCTCAGATGGAATGGAAAATGTTTAAGCCAAAAAAAAAGAAAAAAGGACATATTCACATGTCTAATATATTGGGCTTGCACTCATTATGACATCATTAATAGCCAGTTAGAAAGTTCTCTTGGTGTTCAGCCTTCTGAGTCCATTTCAGAATAATTGCTATTGATAGCATTTTATTGCTGCTGTATACTTTGCCAGCACCAAGACCAGTGGATTCGGATCGAGTCTACAAGGGATGCTTTAACAAGGCAAGCACATTGTTATGTTATTTTTACTATACCATGTTACCTGGCAGGCAATTATGGTTCTGGACTTTAACATGGTTTTCCAAGAATAACAGTCATCTAATGTTTTGTTTGGCTAAAGCAGGATTTGTGATCAGCCACCTGTTAGAAGAAAAGTAAGGCGTTTCTGTGGATGGAAGGTCTTAGGTGTATCATACAAGCTTTTAAGAAGGGAGAGCATGTTCTGTTGGTTACACTAGTAACAGAGTAGTAGTTTAAGTAGTACAGATCTTTTGATTATCTTTAAAACACCTCCAAAATGCTGTCACCTGTGGGCAAGGGTGGAAGGCTCTGACATTTGTGACATTTAAATTGGAAACCCTCTGGCATTGTATCTTAAATTGGTGGTCAGATTCCCTGCAGAGGATTAGGGAAACATCCCAAGGGGGTCATGTGGCCATAATAGCTGACTTGAAAGCAGCTATTTAATCAAGAAGCAAATGCAGAGTAGTGTAGTGTTTATGAGCTTGTGCCCTGAAGCAAGCACACCTGAAATAATTATTAGTTCTGCTCCTTACTAACTCTGTGCCCTGGGAAAGCTTGCCTCTCTAGCCTCAGTTTCCCCATCTGTAAAATAGGAATACAAATGCTATCAGGTTGTTTTGAAGGAATTAATGTAACAAAAAGAATAAAGTACATACCATATAACAAATACCTATAAATGAAGTTTTATTATTAATGATAAACTATACAGGTAAGGAGATTAAGACTTTTCTGTTTGCTTGTCAACTCTTTTATTCACCAAACTTTTAGTGCTGTGTGACACTGCTTTATGTGTTCCAGGCTGATGTTCTGTCCCTGGCACTTTTCCACATCCTTTCAACCCGATAAGCTACTCCCTCACCAAGAGGTAGAAGGATATACAAGATTGCAAAGTAAGTGATAGTAGGAAATAATGTTCCTTGTGTCCCTAACTGTATACCTCATTTTATATTGTTTAATACGTACAACATCTGTGTGGGATAGCATCTTATTTCTTTGTTATAGATGAGGAAACTGAGGAACATAGAGTTCTAATAGCATACCTAAGTTAGTGGACGGCAGAGCTGGGGTTTGTGCCGAAGTCTGCATGACTGAAATGCATTCCCTTAACCACATGTACAGTCAGAAGAAAATGTCTAAGGGCCTCACCATCCTGACTTGTGAAAACAAAACAGCCAAACCTTTTGTCATTTCTTTAGTCCCTAAAAATGATCTTATTTTGCATCAATCTGATAACTGAAAGCTAATTCTTATATCTAAGTGCCATTATCAATTCCCTAGTTCTCTGCCATGAATATGCATTCATTAACATTTATGTAACTAGTCCCTCTTATTGCTGACGTGATCAGAACCAAAGGGTTAATGAACTAAATCACCCTTGATAAAATAATCTCTGCAAAGACCACATGTGGTAATTCTAATGAGCTATGTTCTTTCCGAAGAGTGTGAAGGAAACAGAGAAACAGAGTTCTGGAAGTCAAATTAAAAATCAGTATTAAGAAAGCCAATCCAGGGCCATCACACTACATTTTAATCCTACACTATTTTTTCACCAAATATAGCAATTTATCAATGGATAGTCATTCTTAAATATCTGCAGAGCAATTAGATTTAAACTTTCCTAAAGGGAAACTGTGTTACCAAAGGACTTGCAATTTCTGTAATCTTCAAATTGTGACTTTAAATCAATTATAAAAGTCAAAAATCTTGTCTCTCCACCTGTTTCTGAAGATTTCAAATATGAGGTATTCATTTCCCCACTTGTTAACATGGGAATTTCTCAATATCTTTTGTTTTGAAATACTAAAATATTTTATGAACTACTTTTCATAATTATAATCATATACTTTGTAGCCTAATGGGGAAATACAACATGCAGTGCTCAACCGTGAAAAGAAACACATGAGATTCCAAGTGAAAAAAAAAATCTTTCGGCTCAGGAGTGTTCATGTCAATCACAGCCTGAATCTTCTGATCAGTCCTTCTGTGTTGGGGGCGGCATTTGTAAAAACATTGGACATACTTAGAGGAATGCCTGGTTAATATACTTCTTTAAATGTTATTTAGAGAAATAAAAAGTAAAGAAGGAATTGGAGATCTGCATGTTCACATTATACCTACTGAGGCTTATTATCAATAGAGTAGCTAACACATGCCTTTCCCTGTGCCCCTGTACCTGAAACAAAATATCATTTACACAGTCAACAAAATACAAACAAGAAAGGAAAGCCATTCAATTGCCACAGTAGGGATGAGGTCATCACCAAGAGGACATTCGTGTCAATGAAGAAATTCTCACCTTATAACAGGATCCCAGGTGGTCAGAATTCAACCCTCACCTCTTTCTCCTGCACCCTGTTCCCTTCAAGGAGCAGCCTTATCCATTCTCTGTCCTGTCAACTATTCTTCCAAGGGCCTCTCTTTCCATCCTCTTGGATATCCATTTACCACCCTAATCAACCTTTTATGACCTCATACCTTTTTTTCCTTTTAAAATCCTCCAGCTTCCTCTGTTTTCACTGCTCCTAGTTCACACCCCATAATCTGCTCAAAATGCTCTAGAATCTTCAGCAAGCATACACATTTTTTTCCTCACTCTCTGGTATGTGCTGGAGAGGCCACAGAACATTCGAACGGCCTTTTAAAAGCAGTTGGTAGCCCTGAGGAAGGGGGATACTGGCATGAGATTCAACACCTAAAGACACTTGAACATGACATGCTCTTTGTACAAGAGAGAGGGGTCCTTATTGCATAGTACCAGATGCGTTTAAAGTCAGAATATTGTATTTGACAGCCACTTATAGGTGTGGTACCATAAGCAAGTCCATTCTCTTTTCTTGTGCCTCAGTGTTTTTAGCAATGGAATAAGAATGAAGGTCTAGGCTTTCTGAAGCAGGAAAAGGACAAGCACTGAAAAGGTGAAGAAACAGAGAGGGTACAGTTAATTATTTCTGCTAAAAGCAGGACGTGCCATATTACCAAAGAGTCAAGTGTATGAGGAGGCTCAGTAACTATTTTTAACTTTGGTTTGGGCCAACAGTTTGAGTCATGTTTTCTTTTCTAGGTTAACTTTGGATTTTTTACTCTATTTCTCTTTTCTAGTGGGCACTGATACGCTGTTATCAACACCAAGGACTTAAATCTTACCTAGTTTCAAATTGAGAGGATGATGATTGAACCACTCTCTGGTAGCGAACGAAGTGTTCTGAGAGCCAGCTAACATTCTGAAGTTGACTTAACAGGCAAACCAACCCAAATGGAGTGCACATAGGCTGACCATGATGACTGACAGTGAGAGGGAGCAGAGGAGAGAGGGGTGAAGGAAAGAACAAAGCAGCAGATTGAAGAAAGAAAAGAAAAGAAAATACGTTACCATAAAAATGTTAAAATATTAAAACAATCCGTTTAGGACTAAAAACGTGAAACAGCTCTCATCCATCAGAAACACAGCTGGTAGCACCTCTCACTGCAGGGCTTAGCCAGGGGGCATCACTGTGTGGAATTACTTTAGAATTCTGTTGATTGTTTAACATTGACCAATAGCTTCTGGGAAGGCTTAGAATATTTCAGGAATCTTCCAAGGAGGCAGCATTTAGGAATATTTTAATCTACCTGAATGTAAAGAAAACCGACAGAGACTGAGCTGAATTTTGGAGATTAGTAAATATACATTAAAATTAATATTGAGTGATAGCAGCATAGCTTCAAAGAATACACCGTTTTGAATTGCGGAAAAAGTTAACTTGATCAGTGTCTGGAAGGGCATATTATCTAACAGCGTTATCATTTGGTTCAGTTTCACTTGCAAACAGAGAAATATCTCCGTTCCTCCCTGTGAAGAGCTTCTGCAGAGAGAAGAATTTTCAAGTTGGTCTTAATAAGGATCACCAGCATACAATTTGCTATTCCTAACCAGTAGTTTCCAGCAATGTTATAACATACTATGTATTGTACCCCAGGAAGAGGAATGTTTTCCTGGGGTACAATACATAGTATTTCTAACTGAAGGATCATCACACAGGGAAACTTTGTTCTTTTCTGTATTGGAGTACAGTACACCAGTACTTGAATTTTCAGAGTGATTTGGAGAAGATAAGAGCTTTCCACATAAAAGTAAATTTATGGGATTTAAAAAAAAAAACATTTTTCTTCCCTATGAAAAAGACAAATGGGTGATATGAGCTCATATTGAGGCAGAATTTCATAGCTACAAATTAATGTCTTGGGTTTTCATTGACTTTTGTTTAGCCAGGTGGCCCTCAGACTACCCTGGATTGTGGGCATCTTCCATGAAGTCAAAAGATTTGTAGGTCACATTTATCACTTTCTCTTAAAAATATTTCAGGAAATACTAGAATATACAAATACGTATATACTTAAAAATATACAAATATATATGCTTAAATAGTGAAGTAATTTTGAAGAATAGTGTGCCTCAATGTATCATCAATGGACTTATAAATAAAATGTCAGAAATAGAAATTTAGACAATTACATCCTAAGTTGTCAATATAAACAACGGCTTTAAATTATAACAATACCATTCTGAATGGACCTGCAGAAATCCTTGGTTTTGTGGCTGAGTTGTGCATTGGTTGTGCTTTGATAGTAACTGATATCAGGGTTTGAAGTGTGAATTATGTTGAATGATTTTATAATCCAATGAAAAAAGCCCAGAGTCTGGAGTTAGAAGCTCCATGTCCAAGACCTGGAAACACCAATAATAGGATGTACGGTTCTGAACAAGCCTCTTAAAAGTACTGAGTCTCAGTTTTCTTATCAATAACTGGGAATATTTAATAGGTTAATGCAAAGATCAAAAAAGAAAATATACATTAAAAGTATGTATACAGCATGAACACACTGAGAAAATAACTATTTTAATTGCTAACAATAAGTAATAACTTATTTTATTAAAGGAAAGTGGTAAAAAGAATATCTCCACCTCCTACTCCGTTGCAAAAATGCTTAGTATTAATGTCAACATCTTTGTAAAGAGAAGAAAGAATCTAAGGAAAATTTTGAGAATTTTTTGCTGACTATAAACATTTTTTTCTTTATGGAGATATTAAACTGGTTAAGATAGTAAAATACGTAAAATTTATTTTCTTTTTCCCCAAAAAAGAGAAAGTATTTTAGTAAAACATGCAAACATCTTTCCCTCAAAAGCATCCTAAGATGTGAGTGAAGTAGCATAGTCAAATACATTAACAATTGTTTTGAAAGTAACAATGCAAATTAAGCATAGAGCTTCTCAGAGTTTGAGAGCAGCCTGGGTCACTCTGATGATTTGAGGCTTCCAGATATATTAAGAGAATATGGGTGTCATAACAGGGTTACAGAAATTGTAGTATATTTTAGCTCTTTATGTTTAGCCAAGTAATACTTTTAAGAACCACAAAAAATGCAATGACTATGTGTTTACATCTCTTCAGCACCCTAGATGACCAAGAGGTACAGCATAAATGATTTTTCTGCCCTCTTTCCAACTGTCTCCCCATCCTGTAGTAACCCGGAATTAAGCACATTATTTTCAAGAGGTAGCAGCTGTTTTTGAGTATGGAGTATGTACTGGGCAGCTGCAAATCTGCTCCTTAGAATGGATAACAGTGTTGCTCCAGATAGTCTTATCCAGCAAGAACGATCTGGGTTCAGTAGAAAAATTCAGTGTATGTGAGTAGCATCCTAGACGTGCCTCTATTTTTATCATCCTCTGCAAAGATGAATACATTTCTTTTATTTCAGAGAGTGTGCATTGAGTCACTTCCCTCATACATATTTTAAAGCAAAGAATAAACTAAGGCAGCCTGTACATTTGCCTTCCATATATATACAGATGAAACAACTTCCACATGGGCTTTTAATTATGTTATCCCAAACTAATATTCTTTCAAAAAGCAATTTTCTCTCCATGGAGTTACCCCTGTAAATTGGCACATGACGGGAACAAGGACTCTTTAAACATTAATATTCACATCCATTCTAACCAACCGCAATGCCAAGAAACGTTCTGAATCTTTCAACGGACCTCCCACATTCTCAATAGGATGTTTTCTGTGCATGGTGATCCACAAATATTATCATTCCATGACAATGCAGTTTCATCAAGGTACGTCTCAATCCATGGGATACGAGTCCCACACAACAGACGGAGAATTTGGCGTGCCCGGTGCACGCTGCGTGTGTTACTTACTGGTTATATTGCAGTGGTCACACTGAGTCCCGTATGGCGCCGTATTAACGAATGGCATGCAAGCACCTTCTGTTGAAACATCTGCGACAGGGAAATTTCAGGCATTTTTCCAGATAATTTTTGTGCTCTGGACCAAATTTCCATTAGGACTATAAAACCTGGCAAGCAGTCCTGTTGTGTATGATTTTTTAATAAACTGGGACATGCCTTTGTTAAAGGAGTGAGGCTCTTCGGAGACTCCTTTCTATTATAAAAAGTTCAGAAAAACATATGACAGATCACAAAACAACATCTCTTAACTTTTTTTTTTTTTAAGTGCAAGGTTCCAGCCTTTCATCGACATATAAATAAATTCACAGCTTTGGATGAAAAAGCAAAAATGCTGATTTTCACATCTTGGAGTAGATGATTCCAGTGGTGGTTTTCCTTAAACACATGTTTGTTAAGAATGCATACGACCAACAGAGTTTTTTTTATGTATTTAATTTTTGATGCTTGCTGCCAAAAAAATATCCATGCTAGAGTTTTTAGTTGTTTTAGAAGACCCCATGTCTCACAATTAGGAAAAAAGTGAAGAGTTCGGGCACATGCTAATTTGTACTCATAAACAATGTGAACTTAACAACTAGCATTGTTCCTTTTTTTTCACTACTTCAAATATGAGTGTTTCCATTTCTTTGCTCACTGCCAATAACCACCCTACTAGAGTAATGGAGACTAGAAAACCTCCCTTTTGTAATTCTTTAATTCCCAATGCCTTGCCACAAACACTAATGCAAAACAAACATGCTTGGCAGTAAATACGTGCATTATCATTATGTAAATAGGCATGTTATCATTATACTTCAGTGAGGCTGTTCTTTGTAAAGGCTTTTTTTCTTTCTAAATATATCATCCGGTTTAAGTTATAATGCATATTATACCACTGGGGCTATCAGGGAGAATTTGTAGAGTGTATATAATATAAAAAAATGTTTACCACCTATGCATATTGTGTGTGATACAAAGACTACTAAACAAACAGACTAATGCAGCTGCACCTCGTGTAATTCCACCCAGCAGTGCACAGAACCTTTGAGATTAATATCCATCTTGCTGTTCAAATTGAGTACCACATTATGACATTTTATACTGACAACATTATAAGCTGAGATGATATATTTTAAACTCAATGAGATGAATGATCTAGTACTAGCAGAAAATAGTCTGCATATCTGAACCTTATATGAACTAGGAACGACTCATGTCACAGTCTGTTTGAAAATGTTACAATGTTTGCATAAATCCATTGTTTATGCATAAGCACCAGGGAACTGGAATCCTGAGGCAGGCAGTAATCTGTAAAGTTCTTCTGGCGCTTGATAAGCATGCAACATGCATCTCACATTCTCCTTGGTGAATTGCAAATGTTTATGTAAGAAAGTGCATATAGCTGCATATTATATGAAAAGATCAAGGCAGATTTCTTCATTGGGGTTTGGAAAGGAGCATAGAGAGAATGGGCATAAGAAAAGGAAGGGCTTAGTACGTATCTAATTTACTTAAGCCCCTAAGGACAAGCAAAACTCAGCTGAAGAAGTAGATTTTTAATCCCGTTATTTGTCTTCACATTCCATAGCTGTCAACATTATTGGACCTATCAACCATTTATTTTATTTTACCTATGAAGATACAGCAGTGAAAATAATTAAATAAATAAAATAATTAAAACAAGGATGACGGTCTTCCTTTTCTTCCATTATTTTCTCTTTTCTGGAGCAAGTAAGCTGTTAACTCTGAAACAAGAAGACAATTATAATAGTTATTCTTTGTTTAATATAATGTTATTAAAGCTTTTTTTTTTTTTAAAGTCTCCTAAAGGAGTATGCCATTTGACACAGAGTTAAAATGATAAGAGCTCAAACAGCTTGAAGATTTGATTTCTGTAAATTTAAAACTCATTAGCATTAGAATCTGATTTACAGGGCTTCAGAATAAATAAATTAGGTGATGTTTTTCATTTGCTCACCTCACCCTGTACTAAGCACTTGTTCTGTGTAAAGTCTTTTTCCTTTTTATATGCATTACCCAATCTTAGTTATCATGCACAGTATACCATTGGGGCTGGAGACAACACAAGGATGGCTTTGAAGAGTTTCAAATATTCACCACATGCATCAGACTTTCTGCTTTGATCCAAGAAAAGACCATTTCTATTCTATCATAAAGTTAAAAGGTGGGTAGGATTTGAGAAGTGGGGGCCCAGGAGCAGATATGGCATAGGCACTAACATGATGTGCCAGACAGTGTTTGCTGTCTTCATGGGAGAGAACAAGTCTCCTTCCTCACTCCAGGCCTTTGTGCTTGTTCTCTCCACTTCCTTCTCCCCTCCACCCTAAATCTTCCCTCTCCCACTTTATCTGGCTCATTTCAAGTTGTCTTAGTCCTCCAGGGATGCCATACCAAAATACCACACACTAGGGAGCTTAAACAACAGAAATTTATTTTCTTACAGTTCTGGAGGCTGGAAGTCTAAGATCAAGGTGCCATCAAGGTTAGTTTCTGTCGAGGCCTCTCTTCCTGGGTTATAGACGACCACCTCCTTGCTGGCTTTCCTCTGTGCACACAAATACAGTTGCATTGAGGGTTAGGGCTTCAACACACGAATTTGGAAGGGACACAATTCAGTCCATAGCACTAATCATCATTCAGGTCACAGCTAAGATCAGCTTTCCTCCCAGAGGTCTCCCCATCTTTAAACTCAGGGTCAAGTGGCAATTTCAAATTAAGCGAGAGGTCCAGTACTATTTTGCGTGTCACAGCAGCAAGCCTGATGTTCTTTCTACCTTATGACAATTGGACTTAGTTAAGGAGCTATGATATGTGTCTTTGAGAGTGTCACGGTAAAGATGCTCCATGAGTCAGAATCGTGTGGCTCAAGGTCCCTGACCAGGGTGTGAGGAACTGATGAGAGAACCCCTCTTTGAAAGTGGACGCACTTTTTGCATTTGTGAAAGTAAAAACTGAGGATTGGAAGACTTAAAATTAGGGAATGATAATCCACGAAAATGGAGTTTCAAATGTTGACAAAAATGTTAGCTTGGCGTCTGATGCTTATAGCCTGATTGGGTTGACGGAGAAAGACTTAGCATTCTTAAGGGTTAACTTGCCTCTGACTGGGAGCAGATTGAGGGCAGTGTCTTATCCACAGTTTATTCAAGATTCAAAAAGTCAGTCACATGTTGTTTTACCTCTTCCTTGGTTTCATAAACTTGAATGTGTAATTATGTAGCCATCACCATTAGTTTCATTTTCAGGAATCCTATCTGGCTTTTGCAAGCTTCCTGGGGAGGGTGGTAATCACTCAGGTTTATGGGCTTCTCCACAGGGCCTCTCTGAGAAGCCATTGCTGCCTCTTCCCCAGATCATGATTGAGATTGTATCAGTGTCCAACAAGCCTTGGTGACCTAATAGAGCTTTGTCTCGATCAATTAAATTACATAGATAGCTGAGAAGATCTCTGTCAGCGAAAACAGGTAGAGCAGTGGTTTTCTCCTCTAGGAGGCATTTGGCACTGTCTGGGGAATTTTTTAGTTGATACTCATTTTGGGAAGGGGACAGGGAGAGTGACACTGATATCTAGTAGGTAGAGGTCAGGGATGCTGCTAAACATTCTACAGTGCACAGGACAGGTGCCACAACAAAGGATTATCTGGCCCCAGATGTCAATAGCTCCAAGTTTAGAAACCCTGATGTAGAGGTTAATAAAAAGGGGCTCTGTATTAAAATAGTTACATGAATAGTTTTCCTAACCAAAGTTAAGTTCACTCACCTGTAAAATAAAGATAAAAATATGCATTTCTTAGCTCTGTTATAAGGATTAACTGAGATAATATATTCAAATATTTATTTTTAGTTTAGCATAAACCAGGTGGTGGACAAACTCTAAAGTGCTTGGTGCAATGACATACACTCAGAAAGCAACAAGGAAATGTCAGAACTATTGTGATACATTTCTAAATAAGTAAACAAGCAGTTGCAAATAGATAGCATTGACTAGATTATGGGGGGTGTGTGTTGGGGTTGGTGGATGGGTAGGTGTGTTAGACTGGGAAATTATCTGTGATTGCCCCGTTGTTCTGAAAATGAAACTATCGGATGATAAGTGAAAAAAGGGAACTCGATTCACCAGCCAAATCTCAGTCACATCCATCTCTTGAGAGATCAGTGAGCCCTAGGGACAAGGAAGCAGCACTGTGAAAGCAGTAGAAGGCTCAGGGGACACAAAAAGACAGGGACAGGGATTGAGGAATCTGAGTGAAAGTGAGAGTCCCAGAAAGTACTGGGAAAAATTACACATGTGGGAGGATGGGAGGAGGCTGGGTTGGAATTCTCAAACCAGTTTTATCCATGGCTACAACCTTGACCTTGATGTCAGAAGGATCTAATCTTTCCAATTGAAAAAGAACTCATTTTCCTTCTATGAAAACACTTGGGACACAGTAGGTCTTCAATCAAGGCTCTACTATAGTTACACCAATCTCTCCAGGAGTTTTTCTTCACATCAGGAAACTGTCCCGCACCCCTTCCACATTTTGGATTACCTCTGTGAGGTAGCATCCCACCTCCTGGGGCTGTGTGAAAGAGAAAATGATGGTTGCCACGAGGGATATTAGCTTGGTGAGGGACATTGGTCTATCGGTGTCTGGAGTTATATCCAACATGAATTGAAAGTTAGAGGGAATTTTAATTGTTTTTAAAATAGCAAATATAAAAACATCTGAAATTCCTAAAAAACCACTGGTTAATTGAGCATAGTAATGAGATTAATGAAAAGCTGGAAAGTTCTTGCTGTTAATTTCCTAATCAGTACAATCATAAAATGACTAGCTTTTTAGGAGACATATCCATTTACAAAAATTCTACGTTAAGAAAGAAATTATCTTCTCAGAGGGTTGTTTTCTTTTTTTGTGAACTGAAATGTATTTCTGACCCCCTTTTAACTGACGAGCTCTCCCAGAAGTGGGGGCCTTGAAGGCAAGCAGAACTCAATTCCAAATCCACAATGGTCACCCGGCGCCTGCATTTTCCCTAACTCCTTTCAAGTTGAACACACTTTTCAAGAAAGGGGAAAAAAATACAAATGCTGGAGAAGCCTTTTATAAACAAGCCATTTAAACTTCAGAGACAATTAGCCCCCTGCCCATTTTTAACCTCTGGGTTTCATAGCCTCGGCTTTCCTGATAATTTACTTTTGAAATTCTCAGGCCTGTTCTGCTGGCCCGGCCGAGCCCTGCCTTCACATGTGTCGGCTGCATGGAGATGTCGAGCTGCCATGGTCAGTCTGACGAAGTATACATAAGCTTTTGGCACCATGTCTCTGCAATATCGCGGACGGTCAAGGAGGCGCCTGTTATAAAAATACACAGTGAAACACAAGTGAAGGACTGCTCTTTCTCAAAGACAAGCGTAATGCATTCCTTCTGTTTAGGCTCATTTTCCAGCCTTTCACATTCTTTGTGAACAAGAGTTATAAAACAACCCTGATGCAGGCCAATTATTTTTACTTTGAAGACCATTAATCAAGATTGACTAAGAAAATGAAGACAGCTAAGCAAAATTTCATATGTGACTAGAGTGAGATTAAAATAAAACCAGATGGGATGGACAGAGACGCTAAGCATGTTTTTTTCTAATTTTTGGACTCATGTAATAAATGTCTTTTACAAATTACAGCGCTCATTTTCTTACAGTAAATCAAATCAGGCCATAATGTACAAGTGGTCTCATTGCTGAAATGTCAAAAATAGAACCCGCCTTGTTCTTGCAGAGTAATTCCTCAAATGTAAACCAGCAGTGCGGGCTAACAGTCTATCAGCCATCTACCTGTGTGCAATCAGACGGTACCTGATGGATGTGATTCTCATGGCCTCAGAGCAAACCACACAGTGAATTCACAGGAACCTCACCGTGAAATGATGAGAGTTTTAAATCAGAGTCATCAAGTAGTCCAGGGACGTATTTGTTCAGAAAAGGCAGGTTCAAGATCTTTTAAATATCCAGACTCTCTGTCATGAAAATGACTAGGAAGGCCACAAACTACCTATTCAGAGACTTTAAAGTGATTTTCTCTCGATCTTCAGGATCTGCCACTGCTAGTAGATTGATTATTTTAGTCACATGAACACACGTTTTGAAATACACATTTTATGAACAGAATAGTAAAATGTGTGTGTTTAAAAATAAAATGGAATCCTTCTCCTGAAATTTTTGGTGCCTTTTTCCCCCTAATTTTGCATGGATAACAAGGTTCTATTTCCCTTACTTCATACAGCAGCAGTATCTTCCCCCAGTGAGGAAATGACTGAAAATAACCAGCTGTTTCAGGATCTTTATCAAAACACACATAATCCTCAAGAATTCTTCGCCATTTAGCATTGTCAGGTTAAAAAGTCTGCCTAGAAAATAAGACTAAACTTTCTTTTCTCAGCACTCAATGAACCATTTCCACAATATATTTTGAGAGGACACATGCATTTCTTAAAGCAGATTCAAAATAATCTGTTAAAAAAATGAAGTAAATTTCAAATATGGTAAATTTTCTCAACTCCTCAATGCTTCCTTTCTGAAATGAAGAAAGTGATTTTGAATTCTAAAAAGGACTTTAAAAAAAAAAATTATTTTCCTGACAAAAACAAAATAGAAAATACACAAAATACAAGAACCAAAATACAAAAAATATCTACCCATGAGAATGCAGAGGGTGACCTACCATTCCCCCTTTACAAATTTCTAAACAAATCTGGAAACATTCGTCCAAAATTCCTCAGAAAACAATACAATTCCCTAGATATTTATGATGATGGGATCCTCAAAAGTCACATTAACACTGTGTTTTTCTAAGTGGGCTCACCATTTAATTGCTTCCTATTTAAAGCCTGCTGGTGAATACTTTTGTAAACAAAGTTTCTTATTGATAAATGGAGCAAACATCAAGGAATTAAATTGGCACAAATAAACTTCTAAAAGTTATTTATTTTTAAAGTTCAAATTCTTGTGTGGATTTCTTTATCAGTGACTCTAGCAACCAGATTAACTCTCCATAATATGCTTATTTGTAAATCTAGGAATAAAGGACTCCACACATTGATATGTCCCTAACTCATGCAGAGTATTATCATGAAAATTTTCTGCCTTGATTTTTTTCTTTTTTTGTCAAAAAGAGCTACTTTTCTCAATGTCTAAATGTCTGTCAATTACAACTTCATTCTCCAAACCTAAACCTTAAAATCCCCCAATTTTAACATCTTGGAGTTCTTTTAATATCACTAACCCCCATGCTGCCTTGCCTCACTAGTCCCCTCCAGTCACCAAGCGCTGTCTCCAAAGTCAGCCCACACAGGCAAGGCTTCCCAAAGTCTAATAAAGAGCAGCTGGCCATCTGGGGGAAATATGTCAAAGGGGTGGTGGTGTTATTAAGTCATCAGCTTTCTATGCAAAGAGGAGCAAGTGTGCCTAAAACCTAAGAAATGGAGCAGAATAGATGAACTTACCACACCAAGAGGATCCTTTCATTCTCCCCCATTTTACTCTAAGTATTTTAGCTATTCCTAGTTCCATCGTTCATCCTGAAGTCAAAAATCTAGAGATTATTCTAGATTCTGCTCTTTCCTTATCCACATCCAATCCATCATTAAATGCTACCAACTTTGCCTTCAAAACACATCCCAATTCTCAACATTTCTTACTACTCACTGTTGAACTCCTAGCCAAGTCCCCCCATCATAATCTCTTACCTGGAGTATAGCAATAAACTCCTCCATGATCTTCCTGCCTCTCCTCTTGCCCTTGTGATTAATTGTCAAGAGAGTAGGCAGAGTGATCTTTTCAAAGTGGAAATTAGGTCTCATCTCACATTCATCTTAAAAACTTTCCAATTGTTTCCTTTCCCAAATATGCACCCTAATTCATAGCAATGGCGACACCCTAACTTATTACAGTGACCTAAACAACCTTATCTTGTCGGTCTCTACCTACCTTTCTTCCACTTCCACTGTGGCTTACCACATTCAAGCCTAACTGGCTCTTTCTGGTTCCTGGAACAAGCCAAGTTCATTTCTATCCTGGGGCCATTGCACTAGTTATGTCCTATATGCAGAACACTAAAAAAAATATATTTTGCCAATATTTTGTATGGCTGTCTGCTTCCTGTCATTTAAATCTCTGTTTAAATGTCACTTCCTCAGAAGGGCCACTTTAACACTCTGCCTAAATTTCCCCCAGTCATTATCTGTCACATCACCTTATTGTGATTATCTGCCCTTTTTCTTGTGGATGTGTTCATTTATTTGGTCACTGTCTATCAACACAAGGATATGAGCCCCATTATGGCTGAGGCCTTGTCTCTCTCATTTACTGCTGTATTTCAAACAGCATTAGATCTGTGACTGGTCTTTAACAGGAATAAGTTTGTTGAATAAATGAAGGAATGAAAAATGGAAAGGAAAAAGAGATATTAAGTCAGAGCACACACACAAAAAATAGAAGTGAACAGGTTGAAAATGAGGTATACACAGCTGAAGTTTCCTCCCGAGTTGAAACCCACAAATGTAGGGCCTCCTCAGCAGCCTCTCCTTTACATGGAGAGTTTGTTTTTAAAGAGGCAAAGTTACATTAAACATAGTAACTCCATGGGAATGACTTTTTAAATCCTCCCCTTCTTGACGGAAAATTTCTAGCTCTATCCGCATCACCTTTTCCCTCAGTTCTCTATGCTTTCCTGGCTTCACCACCTTGTTCTGATCTTCCCTATTTGCAGTTGTTTCAGGGCACTGGTGCCAAATCAATCTAACTAAAAACAGTTTGCATGACGTCACCTCTCAGTGCAAAACACTCTTCAAGTGGTTCTCATTATCTAAGGGTAAAGGTCAAACATTTTAGTTTAGCACATAAGACCATCGAACTCTACCCAGACATCCTTCCCAATCGAATATATCCCCTAGTCCAGCCATAGTCCTCAGCCCCTTGAACTCACCTTGATCCTGATATTGGTCACATAATTCCTGCTGATTAAAATTTTTTCTTTCTCTTCGACTCAACTTTTAACAAGTGATCATGATCCAAACAGAATCCCTTAGGATCTTTTTTACATCCTAATATGCTTATTATTATTTACTATATATTTACTATATCTTTGGCCATTATCATACATTACTTTCAAATGATTGTTATTTTCTCATTTACACAAGTCTTGGTTTTCTTGAAGGTTGAACATATGTTTTTCTTTACTTTCTCCCTGCACCTGAATTCAGCTTTGACAGTGAATATGTTATTGGAAATCTTAGAGACGAAGTTTCCTCATCTGGAAAAGGGGAATAATAATAATAGCCTTGTAGATTTTCTAGAAAAAATAAATGAGATAGTGCATTTAATAAGTTTAGCACAGTGTCTGGCATATATAAAGTGTTACTCTTTTAGCCCATCACAAAGAGGCAGGTTAACAAACATTAATTAGCCAAATGATTTTTAGAAACCACATAAAACACAGCTCATAATGACATAGATTTATTTATACTGCAAGTGTACCTCTCCAAAACATACATCTAGTAAACACCTATAAGTTAATCTTTTTTAAGAGGATATGACATCTGATTTCTAATACCACCACTGTATTTAGTAACCCAATGCTTCTTAACCTACTTTAGAACTGAAACCCTACTGAAAATCTGATTAAAGCTCTTGATTCCCTCTCAAGAAAAATACATGTACGTACAAAATTTGGTATAAAATTTCAGAGAAATTCATGTCCCCTTACAGACCATGAATGAACTTCTGGGAATCTATTGGACCCTAAGCAAGTTGTGAAATCCAGTGTCAAGACTGATCACTCTTCCCATTCCTTGCTGTTGAAAATGCTGTGTTGAAAACCAAACACCAATCTATAACAGAATCATAAACTCAACTTTTTTAAAAAAATAAAGACAAAATTAAATGAGCTAAAAGAAAACCAAAATAGGGACTTCCCTGGTGGCACAGTGGTTAAGAATCCGCCTGCTAATGCAGGGGACACACTTTCGAGTCCTGGTCTGGGAAGATCCCACATGCCACGGAGCAACTAAGCCTGTGCACCACAACTACTGAGCCTGAGCTCTAGAGCCCTTGAGCCACAACTACTGAAGTCCGAGTGCCTAGAGCCGGGCACCGCAACGAAGAACAGTCCCCGCTCACTGCAACTAGAGAAAGCCTGAGCGCAGCAACAAAGACCCAACATAGCCAAAACTAAATAAATAAATTTATATATTAAAAAAAGAAAACCAAAATAATGAAGAAATAATAAATATGTTTTTAGTAGGTGTTGGGACTAGGCGAAATGAGTGAAGGGAATCAAGAGGTATGAATTTCCAGATATATAATAAATAAGTCACGAGGATGTAATTAATGTACAGCATGGTGGCTATAGTCAATAATACTGTACTGCATATTTGAAAGCTGTTAAGAGGGTAAATCTTAAAAGTTCTCATCACATACACAAAAAAATTATAACTGTGTGGTGACAGATGGTAACTAGACTTATTGTGTTGATCATTTTGGCAATGTATACGAATGTCAAACCATTATGTTTTACACCTGAAACTAATATAATTTTGTATGTCAATTATACTGCAATACAAAAATCAGGTTGAACTTTAAAAATAAATAAATAAATATGTTTCTCTCAAGACTTTTTGCAACAAGTGCAGTATGATGTCTTTATATTGGGTTTCAAAAAACATGGACCACTCACTTTAGGTTGCTTCTTTTTTACATGTGAAATAGAAAGCTATGAAATCAAAGGAGAGTCCAAGTTTAACTTGAAATTTGAGATTCAGTTCTCATCAGCTTCCTTCCTTCCTTCCTTCCTTCCTTCCTTCCTTCCTTCCTTCTTTCCTTCCTTCCTTTCTTCTTTGAAGTAATTTAATGCTTTCTACTCTAACAGATCTTATAGTCTTGTGAAAAAGGTAACATTCTTAAATGCTCATATGAATATATATATGCAGTCACAATATAATATGTGCCAAGAAAGACAATCACTGGAAGCTATAAGAGTATATAACTGGAGGAGATGACCTAATTTAAGGATCAGAGAAACTATCTTGGAGAAAGGCACATTTTAATTGAGATTTGAAGGCTGAGTAGGATTTAATTAGGTGAAATGTGCAGGGTGGGCAACTGCATTATGTAATAGGAAAATCATCAAGTCAGGGAGGAACATTTTAGGAACTCAGAGAATACCAGTGTCTCTGGAAGGTGGGAGAATTATAGAAAACATTGTAAGCCATGTATTTCTATTAGGGATACTCAATTTCAAGTAACAGAAGATCCTGCTAACAGGGGTTTAAAAAATGTGGGTTCAATAACAAAAATTTTAAAGGTAGGCAATTACCAGCATTGGTAGCCTTCCACTGATGTCACTGAAGACCCAGAGTTATTGTTTTTCCTCCATCCACAATTAGTGTGTTGTCCTTCATCCTCACACTTGCCATCTCATGGTCATAAGACAGCTGCTGAAGCCCCAGGTATCACAACCATATTCAAGGCAGGAGGAAGTGAAGAAAAGGTGGCAGTGCCAGCTACATCTTTCTGAAAAAGCAAAAGCAAGTCTTCTCAGTCCCCAGCAGATTTCCAGTTATACCTCACTGGTTAGAAATCTGTCACATGCCTGCCTCTAACTGTAAGTGCAAGGAAGTCTGGAGAAGTGAGTATTTAGCTTTTCCAGCTTTCTGGAGGACATGGGTCAGGGAGAACTGAGATGGGGACTGATGTAGGGGTGCAAACAATTATGCCTGCCACTCATGTAAAGGGTTTTATTCTTTATCTTAAAAAACAAAATGAGGGAAGCCAGTAAATGTTCTAATTTAAAAATGCATCATCATTTTAAAACATGTCTCTCAGCTGTCAGGGGGAAAATTGATTGGAGGGGACAAGAGATGATCTGAAGTGATGTTAGAAAGATATTGATTAAGGTGAGAGAGGGCTGAGGTCTGAACTGAGGTGGGGGGGGCCGAGAGAAGAGGGACTCAGGATGTAGTCAGGAGGTTTAGGATGGCCTGGATTATTCATAGGAGTTTTGTGTTGCTAATGCAATCATATGTGTGAATTCACTGTGAAACTATAAAGTTTTATAACAAATTGACTCATTTAAAAGTCAGAATTTTACTAACTTGTTAAGATACATGTTGTCCTTGAACTTAAAACTCCTCTCCATTAGTGAAACTCTTGGGAGATATAAAAGCTGGTTGATTTATTTGGCATGTTAAACTTACATTCTGATCCTCTTTCCTTACAGAAGTCAAAACTGCACTTCTATTTAGTGATGTAGAAAAGACAGAAAACATCCCTAGGCCACTGTATTTGCTCCCTCCAGCTTAATAAATTAATTGTGCTTTTGTGTTCATACCAGGGAAAATCCAAATGCAGTAGATGAAGGATATCCTTAAAGGCATGAGGAAAAACTTCAGTCTCCCTTAAGTAAGGCAAATCATTCAAGAGAAAAAAAAAAAACGTTGGGGGCAGAGAGGCAGGGAATTAAACCCACATCCTAATATAAATCTCATGGAAAAATATTAGAATTTCTCAGCTTTTCTGTAACTGCTATTAGAATTCATTCCTGGGCTGAGATTTTTTTATTTCAACTTTCACATTAACAGTCCAAATAAACCCCTGATTAAAGAAAAAGGATTACATTGAAAGGGCTGAAATAAGCTTAATTGTAGAGGTGTGATTAGTGCCACAGTGATAGACTCCCAGGTAATGATTTTTAAAATTTTATAGGAAATCTTTAACAAGATGATTGCCTGACTATAAAATGTCTCTGTATAAGAAAATAGTCTTTGAAAGCAGCATTGGGCCCTGTTGCACTAATATATCCATGAATGGCAACATTTCTTTTACAGTTTTGATGAATGCTAAAGTAAAAACTTTATTATAATGATTTTGGATGCAGAACTGTGAAAATAGTGGGCAGAATATGAACACTTTACCAGATCAATCAATTTTCATTTAAAATTCTACTTATTGTGTATGGTATCAAACTATGAAAATGTAACATTTCAAACCAGTGATTTCTGTCTTACCAAAATTGCAGTACTTTTTTGGGTTTTGAAGTAGCTAGAATCAGTGTTAGAGAAGGCATGGTATAACCAAAAAAAAAAAAAGAAGGAAAAGGTTTAAATACCTGTGTTCCAGTATCTTCTATCGATTCATTCGAACTGCAAAACATTTACACATGGACAAAAGAGTGCAAAGACACTGAAATAGAAAGACCCCAGATATTTCCAGGTATTCTCCTTAAGAAATGCTCAGGCTCAACACGACCCTGTGCCCATTTGTAATGAAAAGCATATAAGTTTGTGGGAACAGAGAAGAATTCATCTTATGTGGATGTGGATACAGGAAGGGGCTTCGGGAAAAGGTCACATATTAACTAGGCCTTAGAATCTTCTTACAGTGGGATTGAGGCAGTTCAAGGGGAAAAAGAACATTAGGAAACAGGGCTCTTTTAAGGGCTCAAGCTATGTGATGTTGCCAGAGTACAAAATGTGATAAGCGATGAGACAAAACAACACTGATCAACTTCGACTCCGGCTAACTTGAGTAGGGAAACAAAATGCTGGAAGGGTAAAGGATGGCTCATAGAGAGTCTACATCACTCATTAAGGAACCTGGACTTAATTCTGGAGACAATGGAGAACTTTGTGGAAGGTGCTATGGTCATATTTAGGTTTGAAATAATTCACTTGGATGACTCTGTGAAGGGTAGATTTAAAGGAGACTATTAGAAGTCTCTTGCTGGTGAGCTGGGAGAAAGGTTTGAGAACAGCCAAGAAATACTTGGGAAGTAAAATCTGCAAAAATAGAGACGAGTCAAGGATACAAGGTCGAGGACTCACTGAATCTGACCCAAGAATGGTGGAAGCAAAGCTGGTGTGATGGGAAAGGTGACAAGTGTTCAGGTGTGTTGAGTTTTAGGTTCCTATGGGATATCCAGGTAGAGATGCCAGCAGAAAACCAGATGCTTGAGTCAGAAACTCAGGGGAGGTTTCTGGGCTGAAGAGAGTGATTAAGAAATCATCAGCAAGCAGCATACAAGAGGAGGGCATTAGGCTGTTGGAATTTTGATTGTTAATAATAGCACTCGGGGAGAGCTTGTGGCATGAAAGGAGCAGCAGGTCCTGCCTATATTGTGGAATTCCTGATTCCTTGAAGATCAAATGAAAGAATATATAGAAAAAGAGTATAGAAGAGAAGTACGTTATGATTATTCTTGAATTTGGACTCAAATCCTTAAATTATATACATTAAAAAAACTACAAAGTTGTAACCATATTAACATAAACACTCACCAAAATACTTTTGTGCTTGTGAGATAGATAGATATCAGGAAGAACAAAAAAATATTGCTAAGAAAATTATATAATTCCATTGAAAATCTATCCTGATGAAATTATTGGGAAAAAAGTTGATGATGAAAATAATACCTTATATTTGAATAATGATTCCAATTTTTCAAAGGTGTCAGGTTTCACTTCTTCCTTGTGTTTTTGTATATGTGCCCTCAAGAACAAATCAAAATAATTAGAGAAACACTCTTTAAGGTTAAAATTTCCAGGGCATTCCTCAGGTGGAATTGGTCCTTAATAATTTTAGAACACTATTGAATTTAAAGAACTGAAGAGGGGGAAAAAGCTCACAGTATTTTGGAAACTAAGCCCAGTGATTTTTGAAACTAATTACTGGCTTTTAGGTTATATCAAAGGAGAAGGTAGTGGTTTAAGATCATTTTCTTTGCTTATGCACCTCAGTATTCAGTTTTAACTCCATCTTCTCTTTTCTACAGTAAGTGACCCAAATGTCATCTTTTCCACTTTCCCCAGAAATAATTTTAAAGTTGGTGTTCAGTACTGAAATCAGGATTTCAGTAGGATTGTGCATCATGTAAAGGAGAAAAATGAACCAGTTGAACTACACTCATTTAGTGTGTAAAGGCTTCTTGTCCATTTTTATAACAGAACAGAGGAAGGTGCAACACTCCCTTGGGCTTTGTTGAAGCCCATCAAAAGGATTTTATTAGTTTAGTATTTTAAAAAAGAGACATCTTGTTGGTTTTAATGTAGTTAGGGTTAGAGTTAGAGACTAGCAGAAGGGCATGTTGTTTGGAATCAACTGTAAGAGCCTATGGCAAGCTAGTTACCCATTTCTTTGAAACTCAACTGTGAAGTTCACATAATGACACCTATATCCTTGTACTTTAAAGAGATAAATTAAACGATGTATATAATGGGCTTAAAAAAGCAGCTGGTCATTTTTTCTCAATAAATTAATAGACGTTCCTATAGCTAAGAATAATAAATAACTTTCAGTATAAGACCTCCTTCATAATTCAGTGACATTTATTTTGACTGCCCAGCATGTAAATACCTTTATAACTTGCGAAGAGTGGTAAAATAGGTGAGCGACTGGGCCATACTTCCCACTATGGAAACTTATGTTAATACATTGTCTCCCTCTGACCAGCTAGATGTTCCCACTCAGGACTTAGAGAAAATTGGAAATCACAATGTATAGCCATGTATGGCCAAACAGGATTTTAAAAAATCTCTGGGTAGCTAGATACTGATTCAGATTAGCATTCTCTTTTAGTACTTTTAAAGTATTGTTTTACTGAGAATCTGAACATTGAGGTAAATATTTACTCAAATCTATTTTTAATATTTTCTTACAAATTTGTTCATTTACTGATTAATTCCTTTTAATTTATTTTCGTATATTCAGGAAACACTGGGAACCACTAAGAGATAATGTCTCCAACTCAGTTATAATGTAGATCCACTTTTGTCTGTTTTAGGGTCTTGGTTTCCAAATCTCCCAAACATGGTACAAATGTTAGTCAGGAGTCCACTTCTAAGCACACATTAGTCACTCAGTAATTTAAGATTTTTGGTTCTTTTAGTTCATGTATTGGCCTGACCATAGTAAATCAATGTTTGGACTCTAAGCAGGAGATAAAACACACTTCTATTTTGGAAATCACTGGGCAAAATTACTGAAGGTGGCAGATTATTATTATATCATTCCACTCCCATAGAACCATGGAGAAAAAAATTTGCCATAAAAGCAGTAGTCCAATCCCTCTCTCCCATAGAACTTCCATCTAGAAATGAGATTGTAATATGTAGTAGGCAAAATAATGCCCATGCTCCATCCCCCAAGATGTCTATGCCCTAATCCCTGGAAGCTGTGAATATGTTATGTTACATGGCAAAGGGAGATTAAGATTACAGATGAAATTCAAGTTGCTAATAAGATAACCTTATAATAGAGAGATTATCTTGAATTATCTGGGTGGGCCCAATTAATCACAAGAATCCTTATAAACAAAAGAGGGAGGGGGAAGAAAGAAAGAGATATAACATAAGGTCAAAGAGATGCAGCATTGCTGGCTTTGAAGATGGAGGAATAAGGCCATGAACCCAAGAATGTGAGCAGCCTTTAGAAACTAGAAAAAGCATGCAAATGGCTTGTCCCCTGGAGCCTCCAAAGGGAATGGAGACATGCTGACACCTTGATTTTAGCACATCGAGACCCATGTTTAACTTCTTACCTGCCTAACTGTAAAATAATAAATATGTATTGTTTTAACTCACTAGGTTTGTGGTAATTTGGTATGGCAGTAATAGAAAATTAATAAACTGCACTTATTATTATATAATTTTCTAAACTAAAGCTATTGAGTGAAATACCTGCAAGTTGAAAAATGAGGAATCTGCTCTAGCCTAGAAATTCAAGTTTCTTCCCATTAAAATGTGTGCTGTTACAACTAAAGTGGCCCCAAATCATAAGGTGTTTGATTTGACAGAGGGTGGTCAAGGATCCCCTCTTTCTTTCATTTCCCTCTCCAACAATTTCTCTTTTTCATTCTCCTTATCCATTTGACTTTATCAGACTTCTATACCTAGAAAATGTATTTATTTGGGGAAAAGTATATCATTTATGTCAATTATTTATTATCAACTTTAAATTTTCAGTAAACACACTTATTTATTGGTTACCTAGTCTTGGACCTATCTGTTAGGATAGGATGAATCTCTCATTAAGATTGAGGAGACCGGTACTTACAAGGCCAGGTGATGAAGTAACTAAATAGAAATCCTTATTATCACTAAAGGCCAAAGTTATCCCGGGAAGGGATTTTTCTTTCAGTAACACGTTCTTGACACAGCTATTCCCATCATCCCACAGTATTTGTTGGCCATATTACCAAAGAAAATACCTAAACTGAAATCATCAGAAGATACAGGAGATAGATAGTAGGCTTTATGAATAGCCTATCAAAATATAGTTTGGGGTGTGACTTGGGTGGCCTGGAAAGGCTGTAATGGAGTCATCGCATCTTCCTAGAAAGTCTTTAGCAAAAGTAATTTGTTTTCAGTTTGAATGATTATATACTAAAAATTATAGGTCTTAAATGGTCTCACCAAAAAAAAAGAAATGGCAATTTTGTGACAGGATACAGTGTTAGCTAATGCTATGGTGATAATCAGTTTGTAATACATAAGTGTATGAAATCAACATTGTACACCTTAAATTTACACAATATTATAGGTCAATTATACCTCAATAAAGCTGGACAAATTTTAAATTAAAAAATTTATAATAAGAAGTTTCTTCTATATTGTTATTGTTTTGTTTTGGTTTTTTTTCTTACCAAGTCTACTAAGTAGAGCATTCAGCTGGTAAGAATTAATTTTGCCTAAATTAAATATGGAGGGGTAACTAGAGCCCATTCAACGAACATCTTGAACTATTTTTCAAGCATTTGGGATCTGGCAAAAAAATACTTCACTCAGTAATTTTCTGCTTAATTTTTAAACCCTTGTGTTTTTAAGGGGAATTTAATCCGCATGTTTCTGATCCATTTACCATTAACTGATCAGGCTGTTTTTTTGTTGTCATTTTGTGGTGGGGGGAGGTGTTTAGGGACACTTTCAGAGACTGACAAATTTCTTGAAAAAAGTAGGAAAGCTCTATTCTGCCAGAGAGGCAAGCAAGTGTCAAATCAAAAGAATTGAAAGAGGTTCTGGATTCATGTAAGCAATGCAGCCTGATTCAAAAAGAGAGAAACTATTTTCTCCCAGTTTTACTGCTAAGGATTAAAGACGTTATGAATTCAGAATCACAGACATGAGTAGGTGCTTGCAGAACTTGGATTTACTCACCAGTCTGTGCCCTGGTCTCTGGTTCTGAGAAAAAAGGCAGCTCCTCACATCAGGGGCAGAAAGAAGAGCTAAAAAGAGATGTTTCTAGCAGCCAAGAAAACGATTATTTATGATTAGGTACACAGTGAAGAGAGAAAAAAAAAATGAGTGGGTGAAAGAGAAAAACGGGGAGGAGAAAAATAGAGGGATATTTCTGAAAATGTTAAATTGTGTATGATTTCCTTTTTGCTCCTAGATCAGGGGTCCCCAACCCCCGGACTGTGGACCGGTACTGGTTCGTGGCCTGTTAGGAACCGAGACGCACAGCAGAAGGTGAGTGGCAGGCGAGCAATGGATGCTTCATGTGCCGTTCCCCATGGCTCCCATGGCTCCCCATGGCTGGCGTTACCGCCTGAACCATTCCCCCCAACCGCTTGCATGGAAAAATTGTCTTCCATGAAACCATGTCCCTGGTGGGGACAGCTGTCCTAGAGGACTGTTGGCTTTAGACCTCATGGCTGCACAGACCCCCAAATACCTAATCACTCACTGAGCGTGCCCTCTGACACTTGATAAATTTGGAATAGAGAAACTTAACCTATACTGTAACCACTTGTAATAAACTGATTTTTTAATGAAACAATCAACATTTCTTGTTCTATTTTCATCCTTTCCTCAAAATACTGATTTACAGAAACTTTTAAAACACACCTTTTGTCATCCTTTTTAATTTGACTTTGATTCTTTCTAAACTTTTTGCATTACTTAGCCTATTTTGGAAGCAAGAAGTGCTAGTTTAAAAGAAAAGGTATTGCATTATTTTATATAAGTTTTGTTTTATGTACAAAGCTTTATACAGGTGGTGTGTGTGTGTGTGTGTGTGTGTGCGTGTGGACACACACACATCAGATTTTTAGCATCAAAATCATTTACCTATTTTCAGAACTTTGTTCTTTCTATCATTCATTAGTATTGCAGCTGTACTGAGTTGAGTAGAAAAATACCATGCCTGAGTCATAACAAGTTGTATAACGAAATTCTATTATCCGTTCAACAAATATTTATTGAACACTTTCTATGTACACAATATTGTGATAAAGAATTAACACACTGGAGCACAAAGTAGGTTCCTGAACTGAGGTGTTTAACAGTTAGAATATAATTTTAGAAAATGAGGACTAAGATGATAGTAAGCTTCCAGTTCACAGTATTTAACTGCAATAAAATACATATTTTGTGTGCGTGTGTGTGTGTGTGTGCGTGTGTGTGTGTAAGGAAACTGCCTTGGAAGCAGCACTGAATTGTATATATAGAAATTAAGATTTTTTAAAATTCTCAACCTCTACAGCTCTAGATCCCAGTATCTTAGTAAACATCTCTTAGTTTATATCAAACTATTTTAAATCATACCTTCCAGTGAGATGCCAACCATGGCAGTCAATCTATGAGCAGTCCTGCCATTTCATGAGAATGACAAGTCAACCGTGAAAATGACAGAGGGGAAAATCATGAAGAACTGTTTTACTGCCTAAAAGCGGTCTATCATTTTCAATGTTTTTAGGTTTTTGTCCCAATTAAAATTTTTGAAATGAAATACTTGATACACAGAAAAGATTCAGATTTCAAAAATCATTAATGCGTAGAAGAATGACCTTATTTTTCTACATGTCAGAGTAGCATGCTTGAATTTAACACATGTTCAGTGGCCAGCAGATAAGACCATTCCTATAAAGGATCTGTGTTCACTCCCCCTTAAAAATGGGATGGCAGCTCCTTCTAGAAAAAAAAAAACGTTTGATTTAAAAGTTAACAAGGGACAGTGGTCAGAAGGGAAGTAAGTAGGCATGCTACTTCTTTATTTAAAGTTTGTGTGGATCTTCAAAATGGATCAACACTGCCAAGGTCTCCTAATGTGGTAAGAGAGACAGAGTAGTAGAACAAATATCTTTGTAAATGGAACAAAATTACATGTCCTATTTCCAAGAGTTCGAAGAGGTTAAATGAGTTTACAACTATTTCCTGCCACAAAGTCATATATTTTATTTACTCTTAAGACTTCTCATATAATCCATTGGGATGTCAAAATTCTGGATGAGCTGAGGTATTTTGAAATTTTTAGGTGTTTTAATTTTAAAATTACAAATGTAATGCAAGTTTAAAAACATCAACAATACAGATGTGTTAACCTCCTAATCTCTTACATGACATAATCAATGTGAACAATTTGGTATCTGTTCTTCTATACTTTATCCAATGCATGAAAAATCATAGACACACCAATAGAAATACAGACAAAGGTCACACTTTTTTAAGGAAAAATAGGATTAAATTATAGCTGGTACTATTCAACTCCTTTTAAAAAAATTAACATCATATCTTGAATAGCTTTCTAGACCTTACGAATATCTATGTAATATTCCATGGTGTGGATATGTATTTTATTCAACCATTTTCCACTGATGGGTACAAAGGTCATTTCCAGTGGTTTGCTGCGACAAATTCTGCTTTGATAAATATCCTTATATTGTTATGTTTTTATTCCAGTAGACAATTTGTAGAAGTGGCAGTTCCTAAAATTGTAAAATATTTCCTTTTGAGTTTTTCTGATGAGGACCACTGTGATGCAGTGCTTCACCATCTTATATTTTTTCCCTTGACCGCTTTCTTCACACATTAATTAAACTAATTCTGTTATATATGCAAAGGGAGAACTGTTCTTTTATAAACAGAATTTCTGTTACTTTTCTACCTTCAGAAAATTTCTTAAAATTTTAGCAGGTGCTAAATAATTGTTAGTTAAATAAATTTGCAAACATTCCTTCTTCCTCAGATGAAGGTGTCTAAGTGGATATGTCTTCAACATTCGAGTCCTTTCCCCTAAAACAGGGTTTGAAAAAGTTCTGGCAGGGGTGGAACTGTGGAGAGGAGGGGTTGGGAAGGACCAAGGAAGCTGATAGTGAGTCACTAATCAGAACACAAAGAACAGCCCAGTGGAGAAATAGAGAGCGAATCAGACATCTGGACAAAAGCCATGCCCGTGGATTTGGCAACTACAGAAAAGGACTTAACCAGGAAAACCACCATAGTTTGACGGACTGAGAGGTGTCTGAAACTCTTAGAACTGACTTCATGTAACTGCACTGCTAGCAAATCTTTTTTTTGCTTGTTTGTTTATTTTATTGAGATATAATTGACATGTAACATTATGTAAGTTTAAGGTGTACAATGTGTTGATTTGATACAGTTTGGAACACAATGTGATCACCATCATAGTGTCAGCTAACATCTCTATCATGTCACATAATTATTTCTTTTTCTGTGGTGAGAATATTTAAGATCTGGTCTCTTAGCAACTTTGAACTATATGATACAGAACTGTACCTTATTGCAGCTTTAGTGAGCAGGACTGAATCAGGAACAGGATCTTTGCCTGAGCTTGTAAGTTAATATTTGTCAGTCCCTTAAACAGGATGGCGAAGGAAAGGGAGGAGAAAGCAAAGACTGCTCTGGCCAAACTGCACATTCTCAGCCAGGCTCCAGGCAGATCCCTGAAGAGGAGGAATGGAGCTTTTAGGGGAAACTTTTGTTTTGTTGCAAAGGGATCACTATATTTGCTCCCACCATCGGGGTGAAACCAGGACAAATGGCAATCCTGTTTTCCTGTTTACAAAATATCTCGCTTCCTTAGATTGTATTTGAGTTTTATGGCTATCTATAGAAGTGGAAATTGAACCAAAGCCAAACAGGGCTGGCTGTATTTCCCATGGGCCCCTGCACCGTTGAGCAGGCTCTGAGAGCAGGCAGAGGCCCATCATCCACAGCAAAGCACATGGTGACACAATTATAAAGCCTGTCAAAACACCTAGAGGCCTTGGGGCAGGAAGGAGCTATCATGTGACCTTTCACATGGGTTCACAATGTCCCTAGAGTGCTGCTCCAGTTCTTATTTTAATTATTTCTAATTCTCAGGGGTTCTTCACTATTAGCAGTGATGTTACAGCGAAGGAGTTACACATTTTTCTGTGTATCACATATATGACTCCTTTATCAACCCATTAATATATATTTACTGATGCCTGTCATATACCAAGCACCATGTTGGGTGTCATGGAGGATTCAAAAGGTAGCAAAATAATATTTATTTTTCAACACTTGTATCTTTCTTTTCTCTCGTCTCTCTCTACTTCTCTTCTTTTTTTCTTTTTAGTTAATACAGGAAAATCTCAAAGAATTAAAAGCCTATACAATTGCTCATGTCTTTTCCTGATGAGCTGGAAACAGACAATGATTCTTCATTTCTTTCTATTATTTATTCTTTTAATTTAACTTTTCTTGTAATTTTGTAATCATGTATATTGCTATGTGATATTCTAGAGTGCTTGAATTTACTACTGAATCTATATTTATTCTTCAGCCATAGAGTGAGCCCACTTTATGTGTATGTGCTGGCCAATGTGCACTCAAATTAAATTTTCAAGGAAGTAAATAGTCTGATTAAAAATTATGTGTGTGTTTTGTGTAGAAATAAAAGGCAATCTAGAGCATTTTTAAGAAATCATTGAAAAATAGTTCCATAGGAGTACAAATGGTGATAAAGAGAGCTCTTGGGACTATTTTTAGGGAAAGTTTCCTACTTTGAAGAGAGAGATGAACTCATATGTATGCTCTCTCTCAACCTTGTCCTCTTTATCTACCAACTTATTTACATGTACAAAATTAAATCTCTCCTCTTCCTGTTAGTCTTACAGAGTAAAATGGTCCTGTCCCTTCCAATTGCTGCATTGAATCAATTCTCTTTTACCTGTTTTTATGATTTCCTCCATCAATTATCTTCTCTGTCCTGGGCCTTCAGCCTCATTTTTCTATTAGAGTAACATAATAGCTTAGAAACATAAATAAATAAATATCCTGCATCTTAAATAAAAATCCTCCCTTGACCACACACCATTCTTATATCAGCCCTTCTCTCCTCTTCCTTGTAATTCTTATTTCTTGGGATTGAGTTATTGCTACTTAACCTTATGCATTTCTTCATGGACTCAAGTCTGGCTTTTACTGCCAACACCCCGCTGAAACACTCTTGAAGAACAATCCTAATTGTAATGTTCAGTGGACATTATGAGACAGATGTCTCTGTTTCATCTGACAAGGTTCATTACTCCCTTTGTCTTGAAACTTTTGACTATAGGTTTCCATTACACCACTCTGCCCCTCTGTCTTTAATCAGTTTATGCATCTCTGAGCACTCTTTCTTAGCCATTTCCATGAATTTTGCTGTCATTCTTTACTTCTTAAACGTTAATATTCCTCAAGGTTCTGCCATCAAATCACATTTCTTCCACTTCCTGCAATTTCTTGAGCAAATCCACTTTCAGACTATTGATTGCTAGCAAAAGTGGTAGCACACTCTGGTAGTCCTGATGGTATTATGTCAGCAATACTCTAATATCTCTCTCCAGCTCTGAAAGGGTCCCAGAACCTGCTGGTCACCTCCACCTGGTTGTCCTATAGGAACTTCTAGTTTCATGCACTGCCCTAAATTCTTTGGAACAAGTCAGGATATCAACAAATAACTTAAAGAGATGTGCTCATTGTCTAATTCATTATTTCCCTCCCTCAAACTTTCTCCTTCTTCCTATAAGTGATTCTTGACCGAGTCAGGAACACACCATTCACCCAATCACAGCAAATAGAAATTGGGACTTGAGGGCTCATCCTTGAATCTTTCTTTTCCCTAGTCTCTTATATCCGAATAATCACCAAGAGCTGTGCATTTCACCTCTTAAATAAACTTGAGTCAGTTTCTTCATCCCCATAGCTACTTATATACTTATTTAGCAAGTCCTAGATTATTGCAATGGTTTCCCAGCCTCTAGAGCTATGTGCTCAAACCCAGCCTCACACAGCGGACAGAAGAATGCATTCAAATTCAATTCTGACCACATCACTTCCCTAACAAAACTTGCCAATGGTTTCATATTGTTTGCTTTATTTCTTTGTTCTAATCTTACATGACCACCTACCTCAAGCTTTGCTCTCCCACAATACTGAGTTTTTGGTAATTTCAATCATATGCTATACTGTCTATCCTGCCGGTGTCTTTGCTCAGGTTGACCCCTCCATTTAAAATGTCCCTATTCCCTTCACCTGGTTAACTCTTCCTAATCCCTTAAGACTCTTCTAGAGTATAACCTCTTTCAAGAAACCTTCCTTGAGCTCTACTCATATTTCTTGTTGGATTGGGTAACTTTCTCTTTACTTCCACAGTAGCTTTTATGTATCTTCAGTAGATTTGTCATTTTATGTTGTAATTATCTGCTTATGTCTCTCAATGAGTGAAAGCATTATATTTTGTGTATTTATTTTTTATCTCCACCACTTAATTCACTATTTGTCACACAACAGGCAAAAGACAACTAATTTTGTTAGGTTGGGGCTTAACTTGAGTCTTAAATTATGAGCTGTATTTGAATAATTGCAAGAAAGGAAGGATTCCAGTGGAAATAAGACTTTGAATAAAGATTTAGACACAAAAAGGTCCCTATACTTCCTGGAGTGTGAAGCTCCTGCATGCGTGTGTGTGTGTGTGTGTGTGTGTGTGTGTGTGTGTGTGTGTGTGAGATATCGTAGTCAGGGCTGGGAAGGCACCTGTTAGTAGGCTGGCTGGCTGGATTGCAGAAAATATGAAAGTGCTGGAGTGTATACATTATGGACGTTGTAAACAACACAGAGATATTGTTTTTTGAATGATGGAACAATTGATGAGAATGGTGTGTTAAGAAGATACTTTCAGCAATAGTGTGTTAATTAAGGCTAGGAGCAGGATGGACAATTATAAAAATAGTTCAAGAATGAAGTGATAGGATTGGTTCAAGATGGCAGAGTAGCTCACTCAGTAGCTCATTCAGTGAGCTCACATGCGCTCACTCCCTCTTGCAAGAGCACCAGAATCACAACTAACTGCTGAACAATCATCAATAGGAAGACACTAGAACTCACCAAAAAAGATACCCCACACCCAAAGACAAAGGAGAAGCCACAATGAGATGGTAGGAGGGGCACAATCACAATAAAAATCAAATCGCATAACTGCTGGGTGGGTGACTCAGAAACTGGAGAACTCTTATACCACAGAAGTCCACCCACTGGAGTGAAAGTTCTGAGCCCCACATCAGGCTTCCCAACCTGGGGGTCCATCAACAGGAGGAGGAATTCCTAGATAATCAGACTTTGAAGGCTAGCGGGACTTGGTTGCAGGACTTCAACAGGACTGGGGGAAACAGAGACTCCACTCTTGGAGGGCACACACAAAGTAGTGTGCCCATCAGGACCCAGGAGAAGGAACAGTGACCCCATAGGAGACTGAACCAGACCTATTTGCTAGTGTTGGAGGGTCTCCTGCAGAGGTGGGTGGTGGCTGTGGCTCACCGTGAGGACAAGGACACAGGCAGCAGAAGTTCTGGGAAGTACTCCTTGGCATGAGCCCTCCCAGAGTCTGCCATTAGCCCCACCAAAGAGCCAGGCAGGCTCCAGTGTTGGCTTGCCTCAGGCCAAACAACCAACAGGGAGGGAACCCAGCCCCAACCATCAGCAGACAAGAGGATTAAAGTTTTACTGAACTCTGCCCACCAGAGCAACACCCTGCTCTACCCACCACCAGTCCTTCCCATCAGGGAACTTGCACAAGCCCCTTAGATAGCCTCATCCACCAGAGGGCAGACAGCAGAAGTGAGAAGAACTATAATCCTGCAGCCTGTGGAACAAAAACCACATTCACAGAAAGATAGACAAGATGAAAAGGCAGAGGGCTAGGTACCAGATGAAGGAACAAGACAAAACCCCAGAAAAACAACTAAATGAAGTGGAGATAGACAACCTTCCAGAAAAATAATTCAGAATAATGATAGTGAAGATGATCTAGGACCTCGGAAAAAGAATGAAGGCAAACATCAAGAATATGCAAGAAATGTTTAACAAAGACCTAGAAGAATTAAAGAACAAACATACCGAGATGAACAATACAATAACTGAAATGAAAACTACACTAGAAGGAATCAAGAGCAGAATAACTGAGACAGAAGAACGGATAAGTGACCTGGAAGACAGAATGGTGGAATTCACTGCTGTGAAACAGAATAAAGAAAAAAGAATGAAAAGAAATGAAGACAGCCTAAGAGACCTCTGGGACAAAATTAAATGCAACAACATTCGCATTATAGGGGTCCCAGAAGGAGAAGAGAGAAAGGACCAGAGAAAATATTTGAAGAGATTATAGTTGAAAACTTCCCAAAAATGAGAAAGGAAATAGCCACCAAAGTCCAGGAAGTGCAGGGAGTCCCAGGCAGGATAAACCCAAGGAGAAAGATGCCAAGACACATAGTAATCAAATTGAAAAAATTAAAGACAAAGAAAAATTATTGAAAGCAACAAGGGAGAAATGACAAATAACATACAAGGGAACTCCCATAAGGTTAACAGCTGATTTCTCAGCAGAAACTCTAGAGCCAGAAAGGAGTGGCATGATATACTTAAAGTGATGAAAAGGAAGAACCTACAACCAAGATTACTCTACCTGGCAAGGATCTCATTCAGATTCGATGGAGAAATCAAAAGTATAACAGACAAGCAAAAACTAAGAGAATTCAGCACCACCAAACCAGCACTACAACAAATGCTAAAGGAACTTCTTTAAGTGGGAAACAAAAGAGAAGAAAAGGACCTACAAAAACAAACCCATAACAATTAAGAAAATGATAATAGGAATGTACATCGATAATTACCTTAAACATGAATGGATTAAATGCTCCAACCAAAAGACACAGGCTCTCTAAATGGATACAAAAACAAGACCCATATATATGCTGTCTACAAGAAACCCACTCGAGACCTAGGGACACATACAGACGGAAAGTGAGGGGATGGAAAAAGATATTCCATGCAAATGGAAATCAAAAGAAAGCTAGAGTAGCAATACTCATATCAGATACAATAGACTTTAAAATAAAGAATGTTACAAGAGACAAGGAAGGACACTACATAATGATCAAGGGATCAATCCAAAAAGAAGATATAACAATTATAAATATATATTCACCCAACATCGGAACACCTCAATACATAAGGCAACTGCTAACTGCTAAAAAATAGGAAATCGACAGTAACAAAATAATAGTGGGGGACTTTACCACCTCACTTACACCAATGGACAGATTATCCAAACAGAAAACTAATAAGGAAACACAAGCTTTAAATGACACAATAGACCAGCTAGATTTAATTGATATTTATAGGACATTCCATCCAAAAACAGCAGATTACACTTTCTTCTCAAGTGCACACGGATAGATCACATCTGGGGTCACAAATCAAACCTCAGTAAATTTAAGAAAATTGAAATCATATCAAGCATCTTTTCTGACCACAATGCTATGAGGTTAGAAATCAATTACAGGGAAAAAAATGTAAAAAACATAAACACATGGAGGTTAAACAATACGTTACTAAATAACCAAGAGATCACTGAAGAAATCAAAGAGGAAATCAAAAAATACCTAGAGACAAATGACAATGGAAACACAGCAATCCAAAACCCATGGGATGCAGCAAAAGCAGTTCTGAGAGGGAAGTTTATAGCTATACAAGCCTACCTCAAAACAAGAAAAATCTCAAATAAACCATCTAAGCTTATAACTAAAGGAACTAGAGAAAGAAGAACAAACAAAACCCAAAGTTAGCAGAAGGAAAGAAATCATAAAGATGAGAGCAGAAATAAATGAAATAGAAACAAAGAAAACAATAGCAAAGATCAATAAAACTAAAAGCTGGTTCTCTGAGAAGATAAACAAAATTGATAAACCATTAGCCAGATTCATCAAGAAAAAGAGGGAGAGGACTCAAATCAATAAAATCAGAAATGAAAAAGGAGAAGTTACAGCAGACACTGCAGAAATACAAAGCATCCTAAGAGACTACTACAAGCAACTCTATGCCAATAAAATAGACAACCTGGAAGAAATGGACAAATTTGTAGAAAGGTATAACCTTCCAAGACTAAACCAGGAAGAAATAGAAAATATGAACAGACCAATCACAAGTAATGAAATTGAAACTGTGATTAAAAATCTTCCAACAAACAAAAGTCCAGGACCAGATGGCTTCACAGGTGAATTCTATCAAACATTTAGAGAAGAGCTAACACCCATCTTTCTCAAACTCTTCCAAAAAATTACAGAGGAAGGAACACTCCCAAACTCATTCTATGAGGCCACCATCACCCTGATACCAAAACCAGGCAAAGATACTACAATAAAAGAAAATTACAGACCAATATCACTGATGAATATAATGCAAAAATTCTCAAAAAACACTAGCAAACAGAATCCACCAACATATTGAAAGGATCATACACCGTGATAAAGTGGGATTTATCCCAGGGATGCAAGGATTCTTCAGTATATGCAAATCAATCAATGTGATACACCATATTAACAAACTGAAAAATTAATCCATATGATCATCTCAATAGATGCAGAAAAAGCTTTTGACAAAATACAACACCCATTTATGATAAAAACTCTCCAGAAAGTGGGCATAGAGGGAACCTACCTCAACATAATAAAGACCTTATACGACAAACACACAGCAAACATCATTCTCAATGGTGAAAAACTGAAAGCATTTCCCCTAAGATCAGGAACAAGACAAGGATGTCCACTATCGCCACTATTAGGCAACATAGTTTTGGAAATCCTAGCCATGGCAACCAGAGAAGAAAAAGAAATAAAAGGAATACAAATTGGAAAAGAAGAAGTAAAACTTTCACTGTCTGCAGATGACATGATACTACACATAGAGAATCCTAAAGATGCCACCAGAAAACTACTAGAGCTAACCAATGAATTTGGTAAAGTTGAAGGATACAAAATTAATGCACAGAAATCTCTTGCATTCCTATACACAAAAGATGAAAAATCTGAAAGAGGAATTAAGGAAACACTCCCATATAACATTGCAACAAAAAGAATAAAATACCTAGCAATAAACCTACCTAGGGAGACAAAAGACCTGTATGCAGAAAACTATAAGACACTGATGAAAGAAATTAAAGATGTTACAAACAGATGGAGAGATATGCCATGTTTTTGGATTGGAAGAATCAATATTGTGAAAATGACTCTACTACCAAAAGCAATCTACAGATTCAGTGTAATCCCTATCAAATTGCCAGTGACATTTTTTACAGAACTAGAACAAAAAAATCTTAAAATGTGTATGGAGACACAAAAGACCCCGAATAGCCAAAGCAATCTTGAGGGGAAAAAATGGAGCTATAGGAATCAGACTCCCTGACTTCAGACTATACTACAAAGCTATAGTAATCAAGACAATATGTTAGTGGCACAAAAACAGAAATATAGATCAATGGAATAGGATAAAAAGCACAGAAATAAACTCACACACCTATGGTCAACTAATCTATGACAAAGGAGGCAAGGATATACAATGGAGAAATGACAGTCTCTTCAGTAAGTGGTTCTGGGAAAACTGGACAGCTACATGTAAAAGAATGAAATTAGAACACTCCTTAACACCATACACAAAAATAAACTCAAAATGGATTAGAGACCTAAATGTAAGACTGGACACTATAAAATTCTTAGAGGAAAACATAGGAAGAACACTCTTTGACATAAATCACAGCAAAATCTTTTTTGATCCACCTCCTAGAGTAATGGAAATAAAAACAAAAATAAACAAATGGGACCAAATGATACTTAAAAAAAGCTTTTGCACAGCAAAGGAAACCATACACAAGATGAAAAGACAACCCTCAGAATGGGAGAAAATATTTGCAAACGAATCAACGGACAAAGGATTAATCTCCAAAATATATAAACAACTCATGCAGCTCAATATTAAAAAAACAAACAACCCAATCCAAAAATGGGCAGAAGACCTAAATAGACATTTCTCCAAAGAAGACATACAGATGGCCAAGAAACACATGAAAAGCTGCTCAACATCACTAATTATTAGAGAAATGCAAATCAAAACTACAATGAGGTATCACCTCACACCAATTAGAATGGGCATCATCAGAAAATCTACAAACAACAAATGCTGGAGAGGGTGTGGAGAAAAGGGAACCCTCTTGCACTGTTGGTGGGAATGTAAATTGATACAGCCACTATGCAGAACAGTTTGGAGGTTCCTTATAAAACTAGAAATAGAATTACCATATGACCCAGCAATCCCACTACTGGGCATATACCCATAATTCAAAAAGACACATGCACGCCAATGTTCATTGCAGCACTATTTACAATAACCAGGTCATGGAACCAACCTAAATGCCCATTGACAGACGAATGGATAAAGAAGATGTGGTACATATATACAATTGAATATTATTCAGCCATAAAAAGGAACAAAATTGGGTCATTTGTAGAGACGTGGATAGATCTAGAGACCGTCATACAGAGTGAAGTAAGTCAGAAAGAGAAAAACAAATATCGTATACAAACACATATATGTGGAACCTAGAAAAATGGTACAGATGAACTGGTTTGCAGGACAGAAATAGAGACACAGATGTAGAGAACAAATGTGTGGACACCAATGGGGGATACTGGCAGGGTGGGTGGTGGTGTGATGAATTGGGAGATTGGGATTGACATATATACACTAATATGTATAAAATGGATAACTAAGAAGAACCTGCTGTTTAAAAAATAAATAATATAAAATTCAAAAAATCAGAATGGAATGATAATAATTTGGGGCTAGAATAGTGGTATTGGAAATAGTGGGGAAGGAATATATACCAAATCATTCCAAAAAATTTACTATGATGGCTAAATGGCGGATTCAAGAAGAGCACTGTGAGTTCAGGGATAATGTTCATTTTGTTCAACACTGCATGCTCACTGCTTAGCACTGAGCTTGGCATACAGTGGGTGGTGAATAAGTGTTTTTTAAGTAGAAGAATTAATGGATAAATGAGGTTTAACCCTTTCACATGCATATGACAGCATAGTATTTTTTGTTGTTTTGTTTTTGATTTTTTGGACTCCCACCAACACAAATACAATGGTCTGAAGTAGTGGATTTAGAGTAATGATGGAGTTATGTGACTTTGTTGTAATTTAGATCACTTTCATTCTCTCCCAATTGCTACAGGAGTCCCAGGCCTTAGCATGATTAATGCTACTGTTTTGAAATCAGCTTTAGAACTTTGATCTCAGGTTCTAAATATGCCCTTGTTGTAAACAAGCAACATATCTAATAATAACCATATCACCTGTTCATCTAAAGGGTTTCATGTGTGTTTAATTAATAATTTAGAACAAGTGTCACCATCGTTGCCTCAGTCTAGACAGGGGACAATTATATCATCTACTATTTCTTCTGCTTGAGGAATATATAAAGCTTTCAGAAAAGGTTATTAAGGGTTCAGATAATTAAAGTTGTATTTTTTTGCACATTAATGACAATTTATATTTGAAAACAATTAGCATGAGTTACTTGTATGTTCAAAAAATCAATTTCACAGAAAAACCTTTATAATGGTGTGAAGATATGTATTCAGGGATATTAACTGCAACACTGTTAACAATAGTGAAAGTGTGGAAATTACTTAAATATCCATCATAAATTATGATACACGTTCTAGGTAGAATCCTAAACGATTTTTTTTTTGATGGAGTATATTTATATGTACTGATGTAGAAAAATGTCCCAGATACATTGTTAAGTGGAAAAATTGCAGAATTATGGAGCAGAATATTTAGTGGGAAAGCAATTCATGTGAACAATAAATACAGATCATGTAACTATATGTGTATACACACACATACACTCACACATTATACCACTAGTGACATTAAAATTACCTGAAAGGATTCCTAAGAAAATGTTAACAGTGGTTAATTCTGGGATTATTTTAAGTATTTTATAGCATTTTTACAATGATCACATATTTATTGACTGAAAACAATAGTCACTTCTGTGTTTTCCAAGTTATGCTGTGGCTTTTCCTTGCATTTGAACTTCCAGAAATTAATATTAAAAACAAAATAAAAGAATCACCTTTTTGTCTAGGTTAGAAAGTAGTCAAAGAAGACATACAGATGGCCAATAGGTACATGAAAAGATGCTCAACTTTGCTAATTATTAGAAAAATGCAAACCGAAACTACAATGAAGTAACACCTCACACTGGTCAGAAAGGCCATCATTAAAAAGTCTAAAAACAATAAATACTGGAGAGGGTGTGGAGAAAAGGGAACCCTCCTACGTTGTTGGTGGGAATGTAAATTGGTACAGCCACTATAGAGAACAGTACAGAGGTTCCTTAAAAACCTAAAAATAGAGTTGCTGTATGATCCTGCAATTCCACTCCTGGGTATATATTTGGAGAAAACTCTAATTTGAAAAGATGCATGCACCTCAGTGTTCACAGCGGCACTACTTACAACAGCCAAGACATAGAAGCAAACTAAATGTCCATCGATAGATGAACGGAAAAAGAAAATGTGGTACATTTATACAATGGAATACTACTCAGCCATAAAAAGAATGAAATAATGCCATTTGCAGCAACATGGATGGACCTAGAGATTATCATACTAAGTGAAGTGAAAGTCAGAAAGAGAAAGACAAATATCGTATGATGTCACTTATATAGAATCTAAACTATGATACAAATAAATTTATTTACAAAACACAAGCAGACTCACAGACACAGAAATCAAACTTATGGTTACCATAGGGGAAGGGATAAATTAGAAGTTTGGGATTAACAGATATAAATTACTATATATAAAAGAGATAAACAACAACATTCTACTGCATAGCACAGAGAACCATATTCAATATCCTGTAATAAAGGATAATGGAAAAGAATATGAAAAATAATATATCTATGTATATACATATATAACTGAATCACTTTGCTGTACACCAGTAACTAACACAACATTGTAAATCAACTATACTTCAATTGAAAAAAAGTAGTCATTCAAATGAAGGGTTGCTGTAAGTCTCCTACATATGAACGAGTTCCATTCCAAGAGCGAGTTCGTAAGTCCAATTTGTTCATAAGTCCAACAAAGTTAGCCTAGGCACCCAACTAACACAATCAGCTATATAGTACTGTACTGTAATAGGTTTATAATACTTGTCACACAAATAATGCATAAAAAACCCCACAAAAACTGAAGAAAACATTTTTAATCTTACAGTGCAGCACCTTGAAAAGTACAGTAGTACAGTACAACAGCTGGCATACAGGGGCTGACATCGAGTGAACAGGCAAGAAGAGTTACTGACTGGAGGAGGGAGAGGAGGTGGGAGATGGTAGAGCTGAAGATCGTTGGCAATAGGAGATGGAGGGTAAGCTTCAATTTCACTCATGCCTGACGCTGATGGCAGAGGTTCTGGTTCCTTGCTGGATTCAATTCTATCTACCCTCTTGAAAATATGATCCAGTGATGTCTGGGTAGTAGCCCTTTTTTTTCTCATAATAGATGACATGGTAGCACTGGACTGCATTCTGAATGGCTGCTGCAACCTTCGTGTATCGTTCTACATTCGGGTCCTATGCTTCAAAAACTAACAGTGCCTCCTCAAATAAAGAAAATCCCCTGCCATTTCCTGCGTCGTGAATGTCTTCAGTTCTTCAGTTACTTCTTCCTCTTGTCCCTCTTCGTCTTTTCTCTGGGCCTCCTATTCCATTAGATCTTCATTAGTAAGCTCCTCGTGTTGTACAGCAAGGAGTTCAGTGAAGTCGTCCTTTTGCAGATTTAGCTCCAGCTTCTCACTGAGGGTCACTAAATGCTGAAGACCTGTTTGGACTCCTCATCCACTTTCTCAAATCCACGAAAATTGTGAACAAACTGTGGGCAAAGGTTCTTCCAAACACGATTCATGGTGACAGCTGTAACATCATACCAAGCAAAGTCAATGTTTTTTATGGCCTTGTAGATGTTATAGTCCTCCTAAAATTGTCACAAGGTTGTTCCTGATTCATCACTTGCCTTTACTGCCTGGTGAAAGTGTGACATAAATAATATATCTTGAAAGTCGCTATAACTCCCTGGTCCACAGGTTGAATAAGTGACATAGCATTTGGTGGCAGATGCACCACTTTGACATTGGGATGAAAGTCGTCCGTGAATGGGGTGTGGCCTGGAGCATTGTCAAGCAGCAAAAGAATGTTGAATGGGACATCCTTCTCCAAGCTATATTTCTCTACCTTTGGGATAAAGTGGTGGGAAAAACCAGTCCTGGAAAATGGCCTGTGTAACCCAAGCTTTGGGGTTACTCTTCCACATAACAGGAAGAGAGCCCTTGGCTATGTTTTTAGGGCTCTTGGGTTCTCTGAATGATAAACTAAGAGAGGTTTCAGCTTCATATTGCTGGAAGCATTGCCACCAAACAACACAGTTAGCCTATCTTTGCTGCTTTATAGCCTGGCATCAACATTTCCTCCTTACTGATGTAACTTAAGTCTGGCATCCTCCTCGAGTACAGTCCTGTCTCATCCACATTAAAAACCTGCTTGGGTAAATACACGCCTTCATCAAGAATTTCTCAAAGTGTTTCAGGAAATTTCCTGGCAGCTACCGTATCTGCACTTGCTGCCTCGCCACTTACTTTTACGTTATGAATGTTGGTTCTAGCTTTGAACTGATGAAACCAGCCATGGCTGACATTAAAAGATGCACCTTCTGATTCTTCACTGTGTTTCTTCTTCAAGTCTTCATAAAGACTTTTAGTTTTCTCTAGAATCAGCATTAAGCTGAGTGGGACTCGATGCTGATGTTGATCCTACATCCACACACTGAGAAGTTTCTCCATCTCCTTCATCACTTTTCCATGCTTCTTCTGTTTTATTGTTGACATCATCGGCAGAGCAGACTTCACATGTTCCATGATCTTGTCCTTGTTCTTTAGAATCATGCTGATGGTTGAACTATTCATGTTATAAGAATGAGCGACATCTACCATCTTTTCACCTTGCTCCACTCTCTCAGTTATTTTCACTTTTGTTTCCACTGTTATTGCTTGGTGCTTCTTATCAGTACCAGCTACATCACTGCTGCTTTTACTCTTGCTTCCGGACATCCTGTGCTTGAAATAAAGTTACTGTACTATTGTACTCTATACAGTACTGTAAAGTACACAAAAGCACAACCACTTGTAAAGGATGCATACACGTGACAATGTACGCCAGACATGTGAACTAACTTAAGTGATTGGACATGCGAATGCACGTTCGCATCTTTGAAAGTTCACAACTTGAAGGTTTGTATGTAGGGGACTTTTACTGTATAGGGATAAACCCAGGTGTATATCTGATGTCAATTTACATGTCAAATATTAGAAGTAAGAAAGTAAAATAGCACATTCCAACAACCTATACTCAAGGATGATAATCAACTATTCAATAATCCATAGGATAATACTGACCAATCAGAAGAGGCACAGGTGTTAGTCATGAAGACTCAACCCTTTAGTTGCTGGATCGTGGGAAAATCTGGGGTGTTTGGAAGGTCCTAGGGTGGGCCAGGCTGAAAATCTTAGGTAGCATCTTGGAAGCTTGGGAGGCAACTCCATTCTCCACTTTCAAGTCTATGCCTAGATCCTCTTCTTGAAGGTCTATCCTTCAAATACTAGCTCAAAGGTCACCCTCTCTGTGAAGTCTTCATTGGTCCCTCTTCTTCTCTCCCAGGGAGAAGAGAAGTAAACTGTTCCCTCTGGCTGTGAGTTGCTAAAGAGTGCTGTTTATTCCAATGTTGCACCTCTTCTTCCCCACTGCATAGAGCTACAATTTGGCTCCATGAGAACATAGATGTGTCTTATTAATGTTGCATTCTTGGTAACTAACCTAGTGCCAAGGACATGATGAATACATTTATTACACGAATAAATTAATAGTAGTAGAGAGAGGAGACATGGCATTAATCACTACCTTCTTTATGCTAGATTCTAGCACATTACATGCATCAACTTGTTAATCTTCCTAACACACAAATGTGCCACTATTTCACCATTTACCAATGAAAAAACTGAGGTACCAAGAGGGCCAGAGACTTGTCCAAGGTCCACAGTCATAATGGCAGAGGCAAGATTGGATCCAGATAATGTTGCAGACATCATGAATGATGGAGCCTGTACTAAACACAAACCTATCCAGTTACTCAGATAGCTTCATGGGATTTTGACAAGCAAGCCACTCTCAGGTACTAGAAATCTTGTCACATGACAGAAATCTGTGGTCACAAAGTGATGTGTCAGTCCATGACAGGCAATTCAATGCTGGATATTAAATGTGCCCAGTCCTGGACAAGGGCTAGAATACTATTCAATATAACCAGCGGGGCTGCAGAGTGAAAAGCAAGAACATTAGCCTTAGGAATAAATTAACTCAGAAAGGAGATAATGAGTATGCTGGTAGAGGACACAGACCAGGGTGAAGTGAACTTCTAGCTCCCTGCTAAGTTGCTAATAAGAGACTCTCAGAAAATATGTGTGTATGTGTATGTGTGTGTGTATACATGAATATGTATGGACACATGAGTGTGTGTTAAAATAATAATAAATGAAAGTAACCCTATATAGCCTCACTGTATAGCTTTACATATACTAGTGCATTTAGTCAAAGAACAATCTTAGGGAAGCCATTACTGTCTCCCTATTATAGATGAGGAACCCGGAGACGTAAGTAATTTGCCCCAGTTCACAGAGTTAGGGAGAGACACAGCCAAGATCTCAACCTAGCAACCTAATTATCATAGCCTTTCCGCTTAACTGCCACGCTATTCTCTATTTTAAAAATCATAGCCAACCATCACAGAGCCGTTGTTATGTACCTGGCACAGTTCTAATCTGTATTAATAATAAAAATGTATTATGTAGTAACAAGCATAAAGAAAGCTCTCAATAAATGTAAAAACGCTGTGGCACAGGTATTACTTGTATCCACATTTTCAGAGAAAAAAGCTGAAGCCCAGAGAGGTTAATTAATTTAATGCAGTTTCAAATAAATTACGTAGCTAGGAAGTGATGGAGTTACTATTTAAATACACTCCAATGTTTCAGTAGTAGAGGAAAATTTCAGGGTTCATTATGGAAGCCGCATACCTTAAGTCTGAAAAACAGATCAAGAACAAGGCAGGAGGCAGCTGATATCTGGCTGTTTGGCTGGGTGCTAATGGGTGTCCCAGGGTAGCGTTACCATCTTGAACATCCTGAGATGCACAATCATGTCATCAGTCTTTGATTTTTTTTCCTATACATTTATAATGATATATTTTAACTTTCATAAACTTTAAAAAATAAAAATAAAAATATTGATAATCAATGCACTTGCCCTCAGCCATGTTAAATCTTAACAGTTTTACATATGTATATCATTATGATTTAGATCATACAGATGTAGATATTTGTATATGCCTCATCTCAGTGAAGTATCCACCCACATTCCCACTCACCTCAAGATAGTAACCTCCACCTCATTTGTTTGGTGTTTGTAATTCTCAGGAATTTCTTTATATGTTTACTATTCATGGGTGTATTCATAAGCAAAATGTAGTATTGCTTTTCAAATTTTCAAATATCATTCTGCATTGACCTTTTCTCAGCATCTAAATCATGCGATAGAATATGTAAATTTTTTTGATCAAATAATGAATGGATTTTTAAAATTAATCTATGTTGAATACAAAGAATGCTGATATCTTCCTTTTAACTGTAGTATATTGTTCCATTTTTAATGCATCAACATTTATTTATGTAATAAGTATTCATATTAAATGTAAATACTAATAGTTCTGAATTTATTTCTGTTTCTTATAACATGTGTTTCTTTTCCTTGACAATGCATTTATTCACTGTTTGGTAGGAAAAGACAATGGGAATCTTTATCTTGTTTCTTACTTTAGAGGAAACGGCTTCTAATATTTTACATGAAAATTTGTCATTTTCTGTACAATTTTGATCCATATCCTTTATCAGGTTAAAAACTTTCGCATTTATTCCAGTTTGATTATAGCTTTCTTAACAAAGTGATGCTGAATATTATCAAATGCAAATATTTCTATATCCATTGAGATGATTTTGCACATTTTTCCCTTTAATCTACGTGAATTGCTTTAATAAATTTTCTGTTATTGAATTATCCCTCTGTTCTTGAAGCAGACCTCACATAGTTGTTATTAATGAATGGATCAATATTTTTAAAAATATTGCTGGGCTCAGATAGTGTACATTTTATCTCAGACTTCTGAGTCTGTAGTAAGTCAGAAAAGTCTAGAATCTTTCTTTCTTTTATTCTTCTAATCTGATTTTAGAATCAAGGTTATTCTAGCTTCATAAAATAAGTTACTAAGTATACTAATGAGTATGCAGAACAAGATGTTCTAAAAATAAAGTAAAACTCACAGCGGCACAAACAAAAGAGCGGCAGTAAGCAGGCTTCTGGGCTTCACAAGATTACCCAAGGACCAAGGTTCTTTCTTCTATTTTGTGGCTCGCCCATCTCCTAAGCTTTTGCCACCATCTGAAAGATGAAAGCTGATTTATCCACACCAGGGCTGGACATTTCAGCTCATGGGGATGGGGTAAAAGAGGAAATTGATGGCAGATTATATCATCCTGAAAGGATGTGACCTGGAAATCTCACACATCACTTCCATTCAGATCTCATTAGCCATAATTTGGTCATAGAGCCACACAAACTGCAAAGGTCACTGGAAAATGTGATCTCTCATTGGGTGTCCATAGTCAGCTAAAATTTGAGGGGGATGATAGATATTGGGGATAATTAGCAGGCTTTTCCCCAAGGAACAGTCAGCATAAGATTGGAATGATCTGTCCTTCAAATATGTGTGAGAATGCACTTCTAAAACTTGTGCAAATTTCTTTTTGCAGAAATATTTATCTAATTATTTTAAAGAAAAGATGGGTTTACTCAGATAATCATTTCTTTTTGTATTAATTTTAGGGTATATTCTTCAAGAAAATTGTCCCTCATTGAAATGTTCAAATTTATTGGCATAAAATTGTATATGGAATTAATTTAAGATTTTTAAAAATATTGCCATATTTGTAGTTTTCTTATTTTTTTCTAATACTGTTAATTAATGTTATCTCTCTTTTTACTTGATTAGCCTTGTCAGAGGTTTGTGAATTTTATTAATCAATAAAAAATAAACACAGATTATCATTTTGTCTGTCCTATCACCTATTTTTTCCTATTGCATTATCTTTATTTTGTTCCTTTACTTTCTATATATTAATTTTTATGCTTTATTATATCTCTACTTCTATTTTCTTTTGTCATACTTTATTTTTATAATTTCTTGAACTGTTTAATTTGTTAGTTGGTTTTCAAATTTGTCTTAAGTAATTGCAAAAATATGCTCACAATTTCCTTCTAAGAACCAGTTTGATTTCATCTTGCAAATTTTGATATGCAATATTTTCTTTACCATTAATTCTACATATTTTCTAAGTTCCATCATAATTTCTTTTTGACCTATGAGTTATTTAGAAGTTTTAGACTCCCCAAATGTGTGAGTCTTTTAAAATTATCTCTTCATTATTTAAAATTTAATTGTATTGTAAACAGAGAATATGGTATCATCCAAATTTGTTTTCTTCTGTTTGTTGTCTGTTTTAATAATATAGAAGTGCTTAAAATGTTGTTTTTTTTCAATTATGAGAGTCTCAGTTTCTAAGAGATCTTTTTATTGTTTTCCTTTATAGCATACACACTACTCTAATAAAGCTATAAACTTTTTACTACAAAATATATTAACAAAACGCTTTCCAAACAGCCATTCTCAATGGTCTATTCTTTGGCAGAAAAAATGCCTTTCTCTTGCATGGCCAAATGTGGGTGCTGTGACAGGTAAAACTCTTAATTTCAAAAATAAGGCTGAAATCTTAAGACATCTTCTTGTAATTTACAAATAATAGGTTTTATTTATTTATGTGATTTTCTGGTTTTATGGTTTCCATTTCAATTGATGGAAGAACTCCAAGAAGGTTATTTTCTGAGAATTCCCTTGTGGCTAAGGGAAAGGAGAAGAAGCATTGATGATAATGGTAACCATAGAAGGATTTGAAGAGAAATAATGTATCAGGTCTGTGTTTACAAGTGATTATTCTAGCAACACTGAAAGATGGATTGGAAGTGATAAAGATACAAAAACCAGTTAGGGGGCTGATGCAGCTGTCAAGGATATGAACTGGAGGAGTGAGAGGGAAGTGGGGTCCAACAATGCTGATTGCTCAGTAGATAGTGAGACTGCAAAGTAGGGGCACCAAAAATATTTTTGGAATAGTTTGACATCATAGAGTTCAAAAAAGACATGAAGCTTTTCTTTATGGGAAAAATCCAAATTTTGTTGGACTTTCATTTAATCTGATCTTACTAGAAAAAAAGTTCTACCTTATGGCAAATAAAGCATGAAATTGTGTAGTGCATCTTCATGAATTAAAAGCATGGGATTGGGAATCCCATTGGCTGGTTCAAATATCAGCTTCTCCTATGACCTGCTGTATTACATTGGGCATGCTATTTAACTTCTCTGTGCCTTAGTTTTGCATATCAAAATTAAGTCTAATAAAAATACCCACCTCACAGTAAAACTGAGATAGTGTATATAAAGTGCTTATCATAGAAGTTGTCAAAACACGTTACCTTATGTATCATTACTATTATTTGTATAACTCATTAATGTTTCCTATTTTTAAATGCATACATAGAATTTCATTTGGATCAATGGAATTGAACAAATTCAATGATGTTTGCATACATTCTAAAAATCAAATCAAATCAACTGGAGGTGTGTTTGACCATTCTGCTAATGAAGCTCCATATTCTACAAGAAAACTAAAAAATCATAACATGCATATTGCAATACTTGTTGTGGTGGAAAAAAATACACTTGTTTCCCCACTAATTTTCGTAACATCCCAGTGAGAATCTCATTTAGAACGGAGAACTGAAGTTTAGAAGAGAGAAAAACCATGGTTACTTCACAGCTTAAACTCAGTTGAAGACAGTGGTGTGTGAGACAGGCATCATCATCACCTCACAAATTTTGGTTCAACAAATATTTGTGGAATAACTACTACTTGCCTGGTACTGTGTGATTTGAGTCCTTTTTGGGTTAATTGGTCAAGCTTTTTTCTATGTGTTCAAACTGTACAATGAACCATAACCAGAAAATTTACAAACACATGCTTCTCATAACAAAAATGCCTAGGAAACTGAGTGGCACCTTTCTGATTCACAACAGCCTGTAAAATCTTAAATCTTCCCAACCTAAATTATTCCAAAAATATTTTTGTTGCCCCTATTTTGCAGTCTCACTATCTACTGAGTAATCGGCATTATTAGACCCAATATCCCAACCATTTTCCCAGTTTACATCCTCAACAGCTGCATTAGTCTCCTAACTAATTTTTCTACCTTTATTTTCATCACTTCCAATTCATTCTTCACGGTGTTGCCAGAATAATCTCTGGTAAACACAGACCTAATCATATGTCATTTCTTTTCCAAGCTTCCCATCAACATCAAAGGTAAAACTCTTAATTTCTTAGCAGGACACTCAAGGTCCTTCCTAAATTTGGCAACGAAACATTTTCTTGAATCATTTCCAGATATTTCACTCCTGTCCCTCCTAGCCTCCAGATCTCTAGCCAGAGGACTCATCATACGTGCCATGTAGTTTTACATCTCCTTACCTTAACACTTGCTGCATTCTCTGCCTTTTCCCCATTCTCTTTCACTGACATTATGTTTTGTCATTTCACTAACTTGCTACAGTTGCTTTTGTCCTTCAATATCTTACTCAAATGTCTCTGATTTAGCTATTTCCAACTACCCTCACACTCATAGCAGAAACAATGACTCCCTCTTTGGATTTCCTGTGTAAGTTAGTTTAAAAACACATAAATCACTTTCTACACAGTATTATGATTAGAGCTTATTTTCTTGTTAGATCTGAGTCTTTTTGAAAACAAGAACCGTGTCTTCTACCCTTCCCCCTTTCCAATTCTATGGAGTTGAATTAAGCATGTTTTCTATGTGGTGCTGCCAGTCTCTGGACAGGAGAGGAGCTCTAAGCACCACTCCACTTCCATTGGAGCCTCTTTTCCTTCACTCCCTTTCTTGTCTTCCCCAACTCCCAAACTCTGTTCAGAGAGAAGGTGGAGCTAATTTGGTTGGTCAGAGGGAAACACTGATGGAGTCAAAGGTACCACTTCCTTGTTGATAAAGACACTACAAGCTGTGCCCTCCAATCCCTCCTTAACTGTAAGTACCAGGTCTGGTCCTGGTGGGCAGCTGTAGCTAAGATGGAGACAAATGGGTCCAGAGACTCCTCTTGATCCTTGAGACTGAGCCAAGTCCTCAGCCCAGCTGTTCAGAGAGCTTTGTGACAGGACACGGGGGGCCAGCCGACAGGAATTGAGGCATGTTTAAATTTAGCATTTGTCATCACCTCTGGGTACATGGTTTCTTGGGAGTCTCATGTGGAAAAAGAGGTGGGGGCCAGAAATAGAAGTTGGAAATTCTAGGTCATATGATTCTAGTATCTTGTAATGCCATCAAAACTAACCCTGATCGCTAACAGCAGAATAGGGCAACCATATTTTGCATACTGAGATTATCACACTAAAAAATTCCTCTGTTCTCTGACTTACCTTGCGAGGTTCAATTGGTTTAATCCATAAGCTTCCTTACCGCAGAACTTTTCAGTGTGTAGTGATTAGGTGGGATACCAATTGGGATGAGGTTGATAATAATAAAATCATGTTATTTAATAACTTTTTCTTAATCTTCCTGGAATTTTTTGGGTAATTTTAAAGAAATTGCACCCTCATTTTTTTTCTGCTTGTGCCTATAGAGGTTGTTTCTTAGCAATATTTCAAACCTATCGTCTGTTGACCCTTACTTTCTCTACAAGCTCATGAGGGTAGAGCCGGTTCTTACTAAGTCAAGTCTAACATAAGGTGATCATTCTTTCCTAATCTGCATGTTTAAAGGGTGAAGTTATAGTCTCTGTTCAACCTTATATATAATGCTTGACTTGATCTCAAATTTATCACATTTCAAGCAAGATGCCACCTAATTTTAGTGGGTACTCGAAGGGAAAGTGGGTCATTCACTTCAAAGCTGAAGCTATAAGCTATTCATGTACTGCACCAAGTCACAATCTCTTTTCATGTTCCATGTTAAAATTGTAAGCAGCCACATGTACGTCATTGTAATTGATACTACAGCGCTGCTCTGCCTCGGCTCTTTCATCTTCAAATGTATATAAACATTCCCCTGGTCTCACAAGTTTCTATTTCTTTCATTGATAACCGGTGTTTATGAGCTGGGTGTGCTGTCCCTAGTAATGAAAGACTGCAGACTGCAATGAAAAGTACCTGGGCTTCTTTTTTTACAATACAGAACAAGAGCATTTGTTGTTGTTGTATTATTGTATTTCTGAATAAAGTCTCTCTTCGCACTGTAAACAAATCAAATGAGCTTGTGTTGGATTTTATTCATCTGAATTGTGGTTAATGCAGTCCTCAGCTATGGCATTACTTATGGCCTGCCCAGGACTGCTCAAGAGCTGGCTTTGTGATTTACCTGACTCAGTATGTGATCAAGCATCTCCATTATTGTAATAAAACGAGAACTTTCAAGATCATGGTCATGCAATAGAGAAAACAATTTTACCTCAGCACTCAAGCTCAAATGCTACACTAATCTACAGTAATTCTGTTACTGCATTTGGAAGCAATTCCTTCTATTCACTCAGAGATAACGGTTAAGAATACAATAGGCTTCCTCCTGTCTTTTCCCCCAGTGAGCAAAATATGCTGTTCATTGCAAAGAAACCTAGCAGTAGTAGGCTGTAGTGTTTGCTTCTATGTGAATTAGCATGTGCTTGAAGACCATCAGGAGGCTTGGTTTGTATTACAAGGTTACTGTGGAACATGTACTTGGGGTATAGGACACGCAAGCAAAATGTGCACAGGGAGGAGATTATTACCTTCCTCAGATTTTAGAGAGGAATCTTAAAAAAGCTTCTTTGACTCCAGAAGTCCCACCAGTGCAACTCTGGTTCAAGAACTGCGCTGCCTGGTTGGTTTTGGAATCATTATGCAAAGGAAATTATTTGATAAACAAACATTACACATTTGCTCTCTGTGTTCCAGTATGGATTGGACTCATTGATTATTCGTTTTGTGTTTTATGTTTAAACCTTGCTTGCAGATTTAAATAAATCACCTTAGGTAGAAGAACATGAATTTCACTTAAGAAAACATAATTCTTAACTTTCTAAACTCACATTTTTGGTATTAACAGTTTTACATCAGAAATGCTCCCTTCCATGTCTGTCTATAAACTGTCATGTAGTGATTTCACATCCTTCCCATCCACTTAGAGTGAAAGAATAGCAACTTAATAAATAACAACAAATATGAGCTATATAGTAATTTAACAATACTTCTCTTTTCCTACTAAAATCAAATTTTAAAAAATTTTCTGTTTTATCAATCTTCTTTGACAACTACATTATGGGAAAACATCTTTTAAAAAACATAATTTTGGACTTATTGACCTTTACTCTAATAAAACAAAGCAGATCATCTAGAAATGACAGGTTATTTTACAGTTGGTATCATTGGGTCTCTTAGTTAAAATCTCTGTTAAATGTTAAGCATTTAGGCTGGGAATGTGATTCTCATCACCGTATGGTGTCAACTTTCACACAAACAAGCTAAAATAAACATGAACGATGTAAGGCTTATAACTGGAGAAATCAACAATATCTGGGGAATGTAAAAGAGGAGGAGTTGGATATCCATAGCCAAAAGAATTCAAGGAATGAAAATCCCAGGCTAATCACCCCAGACATCTTTGCTTGATTTGGTGAAAACATGTTTTAAATGATGGGATGTGTAGATTAAAAATAGGAGCAAGTCAAAGTACAACTCAATCTTTTCTAAATTGGGGAAATGAGGTCACAGTGATTATTCAAAAGAGAGAGCTAACAAAGGGTATTACAGAACTTACTTTTTCCAACTCTACCTCTGTCTTTCCTAAGATTCTCATGTCATATGATAGCCATTTTTTTCAATTTTACTGATATGATTGACATATAACACTGTATATGTTTAAGGTGTACTGCTTAATATTTGACTTACACATATTGTGAAATGATTACCACAATAAGTTTAGTTAACATCCATCATCTCATATAGATACAAAAAAAGTTTTTTCTTGCAATGAGAACTCTTACAAATTTCTCTTTTAACAGCTTTCAAATACACCATATGGCAGTGTTAACTACAGTCATCATATTGTACGTTATATCCCTAGTACTTATTTATCTCATAACTGGAAGTTTATACATTTTGACCACCTTTGCGTTAGCTGTTTCTGAAGTGAAATGACATCATTGTATTTAATGTAACAAAAAAGGAGGGGACTTTGCATATTTTACAATAGGAAGAGTAGTTTATTTTTCATACAACGTGAAACCAAGAACATTACTGACTTTTAAAGGCTTAGTTTCACAGGATAAAGCCATCAGATTTCTTTCCTGTCTGTGTAAGAATAGCTCAAATCCTTAGATTTTGCTGCAAAGCTTTAGTTTAAGAAGTACTGAGTGACATCCATTTGGCAAAAGCTGTGCTTGTTTTTAATATTCAAAGAAAGTACAAAGGAGTAAGACTTGAAGTATTGAAAGTATTCTCTCCATGTGTCCTTCTCTTGTTAACTGACACACATGCAGATATGTTTCCCCATCCTCTAGGAGTAATAGCTGTTCTTTTGCCTATACCTTTACATGTAATTTCCCCCTTTCTGTTCAATTACAGTTCTGAATATGACACCTAGGAGAGACAGAAGAGGTTCACATTCTAAAGTCACAAGCATGGAAGTAGATACTGGAGGTTTAATGTTGTGCCATAAACCAGCAAATAGTGTAACATGTCACTCAGACATCTATACTTCTAAACTCCTGACATTCTTCCTTTTGAACTTCTCTTGTACAAATTCAAGCAAGCAGGAGAGACAGAATCGCCTCTTTAGGAATATCATTACAACATTTATCTCCATTCCCTGCCTTCTCTACTCCACCCCACCCTAACTTTTTAGTTAGGAAAGTTGAAGCTTTTAAGTAAAGCTTGAATACTCAGGGAAACAAGTTCAGAGGATTCTTTCTTGACTTTGCAGTTTCTCAGCTTGAGCTGATATTAGGTATCCCTGACTACTGTCAGCCTTAGAAGATCTGTCATCCAGTCCTTACTTCCTGGATGAAACACCACCAGCTGTACCTTTGAAAGCCTCAATGCTTTATATTCTCAACATTTGGACTTGCTTCTCACAGACTGTTATCTGCCTTGAGTTCATGCTCTTAGAAGCATATATTCTAAAGGATTTCTCACTAACATGAAGACCCAAAGCACTGAACAATATAAAAATGCTGCTTTTCCTACCTTTACAAATATCATTTAAATAGTTCTTTCATATGTAAATATAACTTCCCTATCCAAACTCTTTTTGGGGAACCATCTGTAATAATATGGAAATGTTAATGTGGGATCATATGTTTATCCCCCTTCCCTTTCTGCTGACAGTTTTGGCATCTATATCCAAGGTAAATCTGGGGGTGCTTCCCTCCTACATTCATCTGTACTTTCTTAATTCAGGTTATTAACTACATGACAACCACAGAGATTTTAACAAGTATAATAAAGACACTGATGTATTGAAAAGGTTATTTTGAATAGTGCTGAAAATATTTGTGATGACAAGATTATTTTATACACCAAATGTATACTTTAGGAGAGAGGTTCTAAATTCAAAATTCTTGATGAAATGTCCAGGATATATGCAAAGTATAAGAATAAGAGTAACCCACGCAGTTTTCTTCCCTCCAGTTTTGGGTGAAGGTGACACAGGAATCTGGTCTTCAACTCTCAGAAAAAAAGGGGATATTCTAGTTTGCTGATGTTTTGGTATTCTTTTCTTAATTAAGTCAGGTTTTGAGAGGTAAACATGCTACATGTATATGTTATCAGTCATTCAGCCCCCATGACCTGACTCATCACATGTGTGCACAGCCTGTGATATTCATTGTCCTGACAGACACTTTTCTCACAGGAAGGGGCAGGGAGAGGAAAAGCTGAAACATCCTTGGTAGTTTCCAGAAGGAGCATGTTTTTCTCTTCTTCTAGTAAAATCCTTAATATTTGCTAAGAGCCAGTAGCAGGAGATGCAGGTTTTGTAGGGTCTAAAGCTACAATATTGGGGGATTATTTCCTTAAAAAGATTACAAAATTAATAAGTAATGTTAATTTTTGTTTTCCATGAGGAAAATAAATCACAACAAATTATAAATTTTAAAGTGCTCCTTCATAGGACAATGTGCAATTATTTTCTGTAGAGAGAGTAGAAAGATAATTCTGTTTTTCTTCCAGCAATGTTGATTGAAATTTCTTTTTATTGTCTTTATATTGCTAATAATTTAGAATATTTTCTTTTAGGGTCAAAATCATTATAATAACATGATGTAAATCCTATGGGAAACCTCTATCAATTTTTTTTTTACATGTGAGCTATAAGATTTGTAAGGATTTTCCACAGATGAGCTTTCTGCTCAGTTGTCTTGTTCCTCCTCCATTACCCTCTTCTTTCTCGGTGCCTGCTACATAGGACTCATCCATTTTGCAATCTGTCTCTGGCTCTGTGCTCTGGGTCATGACACAGAGTAAATTAGGCAATTCACAACAGGAGTATTCCTGGAAGCCATTCATATACCAGGAAAGCAACAAGTACGTTACTTAGAACTTATGTGACATTAATATTCTTCTCTAAAATCTCAGGCCAATTGTAGCCTGTACATAAAGCCGTAATATTTATAAATTAAACTCTCTTTTAGCCTCATCTCCCAAACCTTACATCTATGCCAATGCCACTCAACACAAGGAGAAGGAGTTGAAGAGGGAACTGTAGTAGAAAGGGACTGGTCTTAACCAATTGCAGCTAAATATCTTACTTTTGTAAACTTTACAAAAACTCATGACTCCTTGAATGACATCCCCTTATAAGGCCTGAGATGGGCCCATGCAAGTGAGGTGTCCTGAAGCCTAATTACTTTGATGCAAAATCCAGATCTGGAGGCAAATGGTATTTTAATGTTTTTTTTTTTAATTGAAGTATAATCGACTTACAATATTACTTTAGTTTCAGGTGTACAATGTATTAATTCAATACCTATTTCACTCAGACTTCTAGACTTTTCCCCTCTAGCAACCACCAGTTCGTTCACTGTATCTATGAGTCTGTTTCTGTTTTGTTTGTTTTGCTTTTCAGATTCATTTCAGAAATCAGACTGTATTTGTCTTTCTCTGTCTGATATATTTCACTTAGCATAATACCTTTTAGGTCCATCTATTTTCTTGCAACTCGCAAGATTTCATTCTTTATATGGTTGGGTAATGTTCCATTGTATATATGGAACACAGATTCTTTATCCACTCATGTAGGTTGCTTCCATATCTTGTCTATCATGAATAATGCTGCAATAAACATTGGGGTGCATATATCTTTTCAAATTAGTGTTTTTATTTTCTTAAAATACTCAGAAGTGAAATTACTGGATCGTATGGTAGTTCTATTTTTAATTTTCTAAGGAACTTCCATACCATTTTCCATAGCGGCTGTACCAATTTACATTCCCACCAACAGTGTATGCACATTCCCTGTTCTCCATATCCTCACCAACACTTATTTGTTGTCTTTTTGATAATAGCCATTCTGAGAGGTGTGAGGTAATATCTCATGGTGATTTTGATTTACATTTCCCTGATTGTTAGTGATATTGAGCATCTTTCAATGTGTTTTTTGGTCATCTGTATGTCTCCTTTGGAAAAAATGTCCATTCAGGTCTTCTGCCCACTTTTCATTCAGGTTGTTTGTTTATTGATGTTGAGTTTTATGAGTTCTTTGTATATTTTGGATATTAACCCCTTGTTGCATAGATTATTTGCAAATATTTTCTCCCATTCAATAGGTTGCCTTTTTGTTTTACTGATAGTTTCCTTCAATGTGCAAAAGCTTTTTAGTTTGGTGTAGTCCCATTTGTTTATTTTTGCTTTTGTTTCCCTTGCCTGAAAAGACAATATCCCCCAAAATATTGCTAAGACCCATGTCAAAGGGCATATTGCCTGCTGTCTTCTAGGAGATGTATGGTTTCAGGTCTTATATTTAAGTTTTTACTCCATTTTGAGTTTATTTTTGTATACAGTGTGAGGAAGTAATCCAGTGTGATTCCTTTCCCTGTAACTGTCTAGTTTTCCCAATATCATTTATTGAAAAGACTGTCTTTACCCCATTTTATATTCTTGCCTCCTTTGTTGAAGATTTATTGTTCATATGTGTGTGGTTTATTTCTGGGCTCTTTACCGTGTTCCATTGATTTATGTGTCTGTTTTTGTGCCAGTGCTATACTGTTTTCATTACTGTAGCTTCAGATTATAGTTTGAAATCAGGGAGCATAATACCTCAAGCTTTGTCCTTCTTACTCTAGATTGCTTTGGCTATGGAAGGTCCATACAAATTTTAGGATTATTTGTTCTAGTTCTGTGAAAAGTGCCATTGGTATTTTGATAGGGATTGCATTGAATCTGTAGATTGTCTTGGGGAGTATGGTCCTTTTAACAATATTAATTCTTCTAATCTATGAGCACAGTATATTTTTCCACTAGTGTGTGTCATCTTCAGTTTCTGTCATCAATGTCTTACAGTTTTCTGAGTACAGTTCTTTTACCTTCTTGGTTAGATTTATTCCTAGACATGTTATTCTTTTTGATGTGATTGTAAATGAGATTGTTTTCTTAGTTTCTCTGATAGTTTGTTGTTAATGTATAGAATTGTGGATATTAATTTGTATCCTGCAACCTTTACTTGATGAGTTCTAAGAGGTTCTTGATGGCATCTTTAGGAGTTTCTTTAAATAGTATCAAGTCATCTGCAAACAGTGACAGTTTTACTTCTTTCTTTCCAGTTTGGTTTCCTTTTATTTCTTTTTCTTGTCTGATTGCTATGGCTAAGACTTCAAATACTATGTTTAATAAAAATAGTGAGAGTGGGCATCCTTGTCTTGTTCCTGATCTTAGAGAAAATGTTTTCAGCTTTTCATAGTTAAGTATGATGTTGGCTGTAAGTTTGTCATATATGTCTTTTATTATGTTTTGGTATGTTCCCTCTATACCCACTTTGTTGAGAGTTTTTAATCATAAATGGATATTGATTTTATCAAAAGCTTCTTCTGCATCTATTGAGATCATCATGTGATTTTTATTCTTCAATTTGTTAATATGGTGTTTCACATGGATTGATTTGCAAAAATTGAACCATCCTTGCATCTCTGGGGTAAATCCTACTTGATCATGGTCTATAATCCTTTCAATGTATTGTTAAACTTGATTTGCTAATATTTTGTTAAAAATTTTTGCACTTATATTGACCAGTGAGATTGGCCTGTAATTTTCATTTTCTGTGGTGTCTTTGTCTGGTTTTGGTATCAGGGTGATGCAGGCCTCATAGAATGAGTTTGGAAGAGTTATCTTTTCTTGAAATAGTTTGAGAAGGATAGGTATGAACTCTTCTTTAAATATTTAGTAGAATTCACTTTTGAAGCCATCTGGTCCTGGACTTTTTTAGGGGAAGGATTTTTTTTTTTTATTACTGATCCAATTTTATTACTGGTAATTTGTCTGTTCATAGTTTCTCCTTCTTGCTGATTAAATCTTGGGAGACAGTACATTTCTAGAAATTTATCCATTTCTTTTACTTTGTTCATTTTATTGTTCATAGTAATATCTTATGATTCTTTGTATTTTTGTGGTGTCACCTGTAATTTCTCCTCTTTCATTTCTGATTTTATTTATTTAGTTCTCTCTCTTTTTTTCTTGATGAGTCTGACTAAAGGTTTATCATCTTTTTAACTTTTCAAAAAAACAAGTTTTAGTTTCATTGATTTTTTTTTCCATTTTCTTTTAGTTGCTATTTCATTTATTTTTGCTCTGATCTTATAATTTCTTTTCTTCTACTAAATTTGTGTTTGTTTGTTGTTCTTTTTCTACTTCCTTTAGGTATAAGTTAGGTTGTTCATTTGAGATTTTTCTTCTTTCCTGAGGTGAGTTTTTATTACTATTAACTTCCCTCTTAAAACTGCTTTTTCTTCATCCCATAGATTTTGTATCATTGTGTTTCCATTTTCATTTGTCTGCAAGTATTTTTTTTTAATTTTCTCTGATTTCTTTAGTGAGTAACCCATTAGTTGTTTAGCCTCCACATGTTTGTCTTTTTTGCAGTTTTTCTTGTAGGTGATTTACAGTCTCATAGTGTTGTGGTAAGAAAAGATGCTTTGTACAATTTCAATCTTCTTAAACTTACTGAGACTTGTTTTGTGGCCGAGAATGTGATCTATCCTGAAGAATGTTTCATGTGCACTTGAAAAGCATGTGTATTCTGCTGTTTTTGGATGGAATGTTCTATTAAATTTATATGTTCTAATGTGTCCTTCAAGGCCAGTGTTTCCTTACTGACTTTCTGTCTGAATATTCTCTCCACTGATATAAGTGGGATGTAAAGGTCCGCTACTGTGACTGTTATTTTCAGTTTTTCCCTTTACATTTGTTAAGTTTACTTTATATATTTAGGTGCTCCTATCTTGGATGCATACATATGTAAAACTGTTATATCTTCTTGTTGGATCCATCTCCTATTATTATGTAATATCCTTATTTATGTCTTGTTACAGTCTTTGTTGTAAAGTATATTTTGTCTGATGTAAGTATTGCTACGCCAGTTTTTCTGTTTGTTTCCTTTTGCATAGAATACCTTTTCCATCCCCTTACTTTCAGTCTGTGTGTGTCTCTTGTAGGCATATATATGTCTTATATGTCTTATTTTTGTATCCATTTAGCTACTGTATGTCTTTTGGTTAGAGCATTTAGTCCTTTTACATTTAAAGTAATTATTGATAAGTATGCACTTATTGCCATTTTGTTAATTGTTTTTGGGTTGTCTTTGCACTTCTTTTTTGTTCCTTCTTCTTTTGCTCTCTTTCCTTGTGATTTGTTGACTGTATGTGGTGTTGTGTTTGAATTTCTTTCTCTTTTTGTGTATGTGTATCTATCATAGGTTCTTTGGTTTGTGATTACAATGTGGCTCACATAAATGTATATAAATATAATAAATATGTGATTATTTTAATTGATGACCTCTTAAGTTTGAATGCATTCTAAAGACCCTGCACTTTCACGCCAATGTAACATTTAATGTTTTTGACATCACATTAATATCTTTTTGTTTTGTGTATCCCTTAGCTACTTACTGTGGATATAAATGATTTTACTACTTTTGTCTTTTAACCTTTCTACTGTCATTAAAAGTGGTTGATCTATTACTTTTATTATACGTTTGCCTAAACCAATGAGATTATTTCCTTTTGTAATTTTTGTATTTGATTGTGGTCTTTAATTTTTCACTTAGAGAAGTCCCTTTAACATTTATGGTAAAGCCCATAGTGGTACTGAACTCTTCTACCTTTTTCTTGTCTCTAAAACTATCGATCTTACCTTCAAATCTGAATGATAGCATTGCTTAGTAGGGCATTTTTTGTTTTTGGTTGGAAATAAATGTGTTTATTATATGAAAATGTTCTTACTGTTTTTAAACTCTAAACTGTTTTGAACATTTTTTTTAATTTTTATTTTTATTGGACTATAGTTGATTTACAATATTGTATTAGTTTCAGGTGTACAGCAAAGTGATTGAGTTATACATATACATATATCTATTATTTTTCAAATTCTTTTCCCATTTATGTTATTACAGCATATTGAGCAGAGTTCCCTGTGCTATAGAGTAGGTCCTTGCTGGTTATCTATTTTAAATATAGTAGTGTGTATATGTCAATCCCAAACTCTCAATTTATCCCTCCCTCCTTACCTTTCTCCTTTGGTAACCATAAGTTTGTTTTCTAAGTCTGTGAGTCTGTTTCTGTTTTGTAAATAAGATCATTTGTCCTTTTTTTTTTAAGATTCCTCATATAAGCAGTATCATATGATATTTATCTTTCTCTGACTTACTTCAATTAGTATGATAATCTCCAGTTCCATCTGTGTTGCTGTAAATGGCATTATTTCTTTCTTTTTCATGGCTAAGTAATATTCCATTGTATATGCAACACCTATCCTTCTGAAACTCTTCCAAAAAATTTCAGAGGAAGGAACACTCCCAAACTTATTCTATGAGGCCACCATCACCCTGATACCAAAAGCAGAAAAAGATACAACAAAAAAGAAAATTAAAGGCCATACCACTGATGAACATAGATGCAAAAATCCTCAACAAAATACTGGCAAACCAAATCCAACTATACATTCAAAAGATCATACACCATGATCTATCCTAGGATTTATCCTAGGGATGCAAGGATTTTTCAATATCTGCAAATCATTCAGTGTGATACACCATATTAACAAATTGAAGAATAAAAACCATATGGTCATCTCAATAGATGCAGAAAAATATTTTGACAAAATTCAACACCCATTTATGATAAAAACTCTCCAGAAAGTGGGCATAGAGGGAACATACCTCAATATAATAAAGACCATGTATGACCAACCTATAGCCAACATCATACTCAACAATAAAAGCTGAAAGCATTTCCTCTAAATTAGGAACAAGACAAGGATGTCCACTCTCGCCACTTTTATTCAACATAGTTTTGGCAGTCCTGGCCACAGCAATCAGAGAAGAAGCAGAAATAAGGTTTATAAATTAGAAAAAAAAAGAAGTAATACTGTCACTGTTTGCAGGTGACATGATACTATACATAGAAAATCCTAAAGATGCTACTAGAAAACTACTAGAGCTCATCAATGAATTTGGTCAATTTGCAGGATACAAAATTAATACACAGAAATCTGTTGCATTTCTATACACTAACAGTAAAAGATCAAAAAGAGAGATTAAAGAAACAATCCCATTTACCATCACATCACAAACAGTAAAATACCTAGGAACAAACCTACCTAAGGAGGCAAAAACTTGTACTCTGAAAACTATAAGACACTGATGAAAGAAATCAAAGATGACACAACATATGGAAAGATATACCATGTTCTTGGACTGGAAGAATCAATATTGTCAAAATGACTATACTACCCAAGGCAATCTACACATTCAATGCAATCCCTAACAAATTACCAATAGCACTTTTCACAGAACTAGAACAAAAATTTTAAAATTTGCATGGAGACACAAAAGAACCCAAATAACCAAAGCAATCTTGAGAAAGAAAATCGGAGCTGGAGGAATCAGGCTCCCTGACGTCAGACTATATTACAAAGCTACTGTCTTTAAAACAATATGGCACAGGGCTTCCCTGGTGGGGCAGTGGTTGAGAATCTGCCTGCCAATGCAGGGGACACGGCTTCGAGCCCTGGTCTGGGAAGATCCCACATGCCGCGGAGCAACTAGGCCCGTGAGCCACAATTACTGAGCCTGCGCGTCTGGAGCTTGTGCTCCGCAACAAGGGAGGCCGCGACAGTGAGAGGCCCGCGCACCGCGATGAAGAGTGGCCCCCGCCTGCTGCAACTAGAGAAAGCCCTTGCACAGAAACGAAGACCCAACACAGCCATAAATAAATAAATAAATAAGTGGATACATGTATTAAAAAAAAAAAACAGTATGGCACAAAAAACAGAAATATACATCAATGGAACAGGATAGAAAGCCCAGAAATAAACCCACATACTTATGGTCAATTAGTCTATGACAAAGGAGGCAAGACTATACAATGGAGAAAAGACAGTGTCTTCAATAAATGGTGCCAGGAAAACTGGACAGCTACATGTAAAACAATGAATTAGAACTTTCTCTAACACCATCCACAAAAATAACCTCAAAATGGATTAAAGACCTAAATGTAAGACCGATACTGAGTAGAGTATTTGAGGTTGCAGTTTTTTTTTTTTCTTTCCTTTCATCATTTGGAATATATTGTGTCACTCCCTTCTGGCCTGCAATGTTTCTAATGAAAAGTCAGTTAACGGTCTTACTGGGGTTTCCTTATATATAACTACTTGCTTTTCTCTTGTTTCTTTTAAGTTTCTCTCTTTAATTTTTGTCATTTTAATTTTGATGTGTCTTCTCTTTGGGTTCATCTTGTTTGGGACTCTTTGTATTTCTTTGACCTAGGTTTTCACAGGTTAGGGAAGTTTTCAGGTATTATTTCTTCGAATAAGTTTTCTGCCCCTTTCTCTCTCTCTTCTTCTGGGACCACTATAATGTGAATATTACATCACTTGATGTTGTCCCAGAGGTCTCCTAAACTATCCTCATTTTTTAAAATTCTTTTTCTGTTAAGCTTGGGTGATTATCACTACTCTGTCTTCCAGATCACTGATCCCTTCCTCTGTATCATCTAATCTACTCTTGATTCCTTATAGTGTATTTATTTTTGTTATTTTACTCTTCAGCTGTGTTTAGTTCTTGTTTATTTTTTCTAACTCTTTGTTAAACTTCTCACTGTGTTCATCCATTCTTCTCCCCAATTTGTTGAGCATCTTCATGTTCATTACCTTAAGTTCTTCACCAGGTAGATTGCTTATTTCCACTTCTCTTAGTTCTTTTTCTGGGTTTTGTCTTGTTCTTTTTTTGGAATATGTTCCTCTGTCTTCTCATTTTGCCTAATTATCTGTGTTTATATCTATGCATTAGGTAGGTAGGTTATGTTTCCCAGTCTTGGAGAAATGGCCTCATGTAGGAGACATCTTATGGGTCCCAGAAGCACACTTCTCTCTGGTCATCAGAGCCATATGCTCAAGGGTGCCCCTTGTGTGTGCTGAGTGGGTCCTTCTGTTGTGGTTGGACTGACTACTGTGGGAGTGCTGGTATGCAAGACTGGCCCCTGGACAATTTGGCTGCCAGGTCCTGCTTCCTGTGGTTGCTGCTGGTCTGTTGGTGCTTTGGGTCAGGCCCTGGCATGGCTGGCTGCACAGCCTTGGAGGTCCTGGGGCTGGCGCTAGCCTACTGGTGGGTGGGGCCTGGTTCTAGTGCAGCTGGCTGCTCAGTTCTTGGTGTCCCAGGACTAGTGCTCACTGGCTTGTGAGTGGGAGGACTAGAGGGAAGACTCCAAAATAGTGCTTGCTAACACGATTGTCCTTATGGTAGAAAGAGCTCCCCCAAAATGTTGTCACTAGCATCTATGTCCCCAGGCAGAGATCCAGTTGCCTTCTGCCTCTCTGGAAGACTCTTCAAGATCAGCGAGTGTGTCTGATGCAGACTTTTTTTTCAAATTACTGCCTCTGTGCTGGGTCTCAGAGCTTGTGAGATTTTGCATGTGACATTTAAGAGTGGAGTGTCTGTTTTCTATGGTCCTGTGGCTCTCCTGTATTCAAGCTCTGCTGGTCTTCAAGACCAGATGTTTTGGGGGCTTGTCTCCTTGGTGCAGGACTCCTGGGTTGGAAAGACTGATGTGAGGTTTGGACCCATCACTCCTTGGGAAGAACTCTGCAATTATGATTATCCTCCTGTTTGTGGATCACCTACATGGGGATGCAAGTCCTGACTACACCACATCTCTGCCCTCCTACCCATCACACTGTGGTTCCTTCTTTATATCTTTAATTGTGGAAAATCTTTTCTGTTAGTCTTCAGGTCATTCTCATAAATAGTTGCTCTGTAAATGGTTGTAATTTTGGTGTGCCCATGGAAGGAAGTGAGCCCACGGTCTTTCTACTCCACCATCTTGGCCACACCTCCTACTTTAAGATCTTTACTTAATACACATTTTTCAAAAATTTATTGAGATAAACTTATATACCACAAAATTCTGCATTTTAATATACAATTCAGTGGATTTTACAAGGTTGTGCATCCCCACTATCTAATTCCAGAACATTTTCATCACCCCAAAAAGAAACCTTGTACCTGTTAGCACTCACTTATTTCACCCTCTCACCAATTCCTGTGAACCACAGTATTAGTCATGTGCTCCAGATGAACAGAACCAATAGGATATAGATAGATAGATAGATAGATAGATAGATAGATAGATAGATAGATAGATAGATAGATAGATAGATAGATAGATAGAGATAGAGATAGAGATAGAGATATAGAGAAAGAGATTTATTATTAGAGATTGGCTTAAGTGATAATGGAAACCAAGGAGTCCCACAATATGCCATCTGCAAGGTGGAGGTCTAGGAAAGCCAGTGGTGTTATTCCAGTTCAAATCTGATGGCTGAGGATTGGAGGGCTGATGGTATAAGTCTTACTCTGAATATGAAGACCCAAGAACCAGGAGTACTGATGTCTGAGGGTAGAAGAATATGGATGACTCAGCTCAAGCAGAGAGAAAATTCACCCTTCCTCCAACTTTTTGTTCTATTCAGACCCTCAAGAGATTGGATGATGCCCACTTGCACTGATGAGAGCTATCATTACTCAGTCTAATAATTCAAATGCTAATCTCTTCCAGAAACATGCTCACACACACACTCAGAAATAATGATTACCAGCTATCTGGGCAACCCTTAGCCCAGACAAGTTGACACATACAATTAACCATTACAACTACTAATCTACTTTCTATCTCTATGTATTTGTTGATTCTACACATTTCATATGGATGAAAACATATAATATGTGTCATTCTGTATCTGGTTTCTTTCACTTTGCACAATGTTTTCCAGGTTCATCCATGTTGCTGCATTATCAGTACTTCATTCCTTTATATGGCTGAATAATATTTCACTGTATGAATATGCTACATTTTGTTTATTTGTTTCTCACTTCATGGACATTTCTGTTGTTTTCTACTCTTTGGCTATGATGTATTATGCTGCTATGAGCATTCATATACAAGTTTTTTCATGGACATATATTTTCAATTTACATGAGTATATTCCTAGGAGAAGAATTTCTGGACCATACAATAACTCTATGTTTAACTTTTTAATTAACTGCCAACCTATTTTCTTAAGCAGCTGCATCATTTTACCTTACCCTGAACAGTGCATGAGGATTCCCATTTCTCTACATCCTCACTAACACTTCCTGTTTTTTGTTATTTTCATTACAGCCATTCTATTAACTGTGGAGTGGCATTTCATTGTGGTCTTGAGATGCATTTCCCTAATGACTAATGATATTGAGCATCTTTTAATGTGTTTGTTGGCCATTTGTGTATCTTCTTTGGAAAAACCTCTATTCACGCTTTTGCTTATTTTTTTTTCTCTTTTTAAAAATACTTTATTTTAGCTATTTTAACTGTTGCAGGAAAGATATATTTCCCCAGTGGCGTATGAATTGATTTTTTTTACTTATTGCTTTTTTGGTTTGTTTTGTCTTTCACTTTTTAAAAATATTTTTTAACATCTTTATTAGAGTATAATTGCTTTAAAATGGTGTGTCAGTTTCGGCTTTATAACAAAGTGAATCAGTTATACATACACATATGTCCCCATGTCTCTTCCCTCTTGCATCTCCCTCCCTCTCGCCCTCCCTATCCCACCCCTCTAGGTGGTCACAAAGCACTGAGCTGATCTCCCTGTGCTATGTGGCTGCTTCCTACTAGCTATCTATTTTACATTTGGTAGTGTATCTATGTCCATGCCACTCTCTCACTTTGTACCAGCTTACGCTTCTCCCTCCCCATATCCTCAAGTCCATTCTCTAGTAGGTCTGCATCTTTATTCCCGTCCTGCCCCTAGGTTCTTCTGACCATTTTCTTTCTTTCCTTTTTTTTTTTTAGATTCCATATATATGTGTTAGCATATGGTATTTGTTTTTCTCTTTCTGACTTACTTCACTCTGTATGATAGTCTCTAGGTCCATCCACCTCACTACAAATAACTAAGTTTCGTTCCCTTTTATGGCTGAGTAATATTCCATTGTATATGTGTGCCACATCTTCTTTATCCATTCATCTGTCGATGGACACTTAGATAGCTTCTATGTCCTGGTTATTGTAAATAGAGCTGCAATGAACATTTTGGTAAATGACTCTTTTTGAATTATGGTTTTCTCTGGGTATATGCCCACTAGTGGGATTGCTGGGTCATATGGTAGTTCTATTTTTAGTATTTTAAGGAACCTCCATACTGTTCTCCATAGTGGCAGTATCAATTTACATTCCCACTAACAGTGCAAGAGGGTCCTTTTCTCCACACCCTCTCCAGCATTTATTGTTTGTAAATTTTTTGATGATGGCCATAGTGACTGGTGTGAGATGATATCTCATTGTAGTCTTCTGCCCATTTTTGGATTGGGTTGTTTGTTTTTTTGATATTGAGCTGCATGAGTTGCTTGTATGTTTTGGAGATTAATCCTTTGTCAGTTGATTCATTTGTAAATATTTTCTCCCATTCTGAGGGTTGTCTTTATGCCTCATTTATGGTTTTCTTTGCTGTGCAAAAGCTTTTAACTTTCATTAGGTCCCATTTCTTTATTTTTGTTTTTATTTCCATTTCTCTAGGAGGTGGGTCAAAAAGGATCTTCCTTTGATTTATGTCATAGAGTGTTCTGCCTATGTTTTCCTCTAAGAGTTTTATAGTGTCTAGCCTTATATTTAGGTCTTTAATCCATTTTGAGTTTATTTTTGTGTATGGTTAGGGAGTGTTCTAATTTCATGCTTTTACATGTAGCTGTCCAGTTTTCCCAGCACCACTTATTGAAGAGGCTGTATTTTCTCCACTGTATATTCTTGCCTCCTTTATCAAAGATAAGGTGACCATATGTGTGTGGGTTTATCTCTGGGCTTTCTATACTGTTCCATTAATCTGTATTTCTGTTTTTGTGCCAGTACCATACTGTCTTTATTACTGTAGCTTTGTAGCATAGTCTGAAGTCAGGGAACCTGATTCTTCCAACCTTGTTTTTCTTTCTCAAGATTGCTTTGGCTATTTGTGGTCTTCTGTGTTGCTATACAAATTGTGAAATTTTTTGTTCTAGTTCTGTGAAAAATGCCACTGGTAGTTGGATAGGGATTGCATTGAATCTGTAGATTGCTTTGGGTAGTAGAGTCATTTTCACAATGGTGATTCTTCCAATCCAAGAACATGGTATATATCTCCATCTATTTGTATCATCTTTAATTTCTTTCATCAGTGTCTTATAATTTTCTGCATACAGGTCTTTTGTCTCCTTAGGTAGGTTTATTCCTAGATATTTTATTCTTTTTGTTGCAGTGGTAAATGGGAGTGTTTTCTTAATTTCACTTTTAGATTTTTCATCATTACTGTATAGGAATGCAAGAGATTTCTGTGCATTAATTTTCTATCATCTTGCTACTTTACCAAATTCATTGATTAGCTCTAGTAGTTTTCTGGTAGCATCTTTAGGATTCTCTATGTATAGTATCATGTCATCTGCAAACAGTGACAGCTTTACCTCTTCTTTTCCGATTTGGATTCCTTTTATTTCTTTTTCTTCTCTGATTGCTGTGGCTAAAACTTCCAAAACGATGTTGAATAACAGCAGTGAGAGTGGGCAACCTTGTCTTGTTCCTCATCTTAGAGGAAGTGCTTTCAGTTTTTCACCATTGGGAATGAAGGTAGCTGTGGGTTTGTCATATATGGCCTTTATTATGTTGAGGAAAGTTCCCTCTATGCCTACTTTCTGGAGGGTTTTTATTATAAATGGGTGTTGAATTTTGTCAAAAGCTTTCTATGCATCTATGGAGATGATCATATGGTTTTTCTCCTTCAATTTGTTAATATGGTGTATCACGTTGATTGATTTGCATATATTTGCATATTTTGAAGAAACCTTGCATTCCTGGGATAAACCCCACTTGATCATAGAGTATGATCCTTTTAACGTGCTGTTGGATTCTGTTTGCTAGTATTTTGAGGAGGATTTTTGCATCTATGTTTATCATATGTTTATTTGTTTATTTGTTTATCAGTAATATTGGCCTGTAGTTTTCTTTCTTTGTGACATCTTTGTCTGGTTTTGGTATCAGGGTGATGGTGGCCTCGTAGAATGAGTTTGTGAGTGTTCCTCCCTCTGCTATATTTTGGAAGAGTTTGAGAAGGATAGGTGGTAGCTCTTCTCTAAATGTTTGATAGAATTCACCTGTGAAGCCATCTGGTCCTGTGCTTTTGTTTGTTGGAAGATTTTTAATCACAGTTTCAATTTCAGTGCTTGTGATTGGTCTGTTCATATTTTCTATTTCATCCTGGTACAGTCTCAGAAGGTTGTGCATTTCTAAGACTTTGTCCATTTCTTCCAGGTTGTCCATTTTATTGGCATATATTTGCTTGTAGTAATCTCTCATGATCCTTTGTATTTCTGCAGTGTCAGTTGTTACTTCTCCTTTTTCATTTCTAATCCTATTGATTTGAGTCTTCTCCCTTTTTTTCTTGATAAGTCTGGCTAATGGTTTATCAATTTTATTTATCTTCTCAAAGAACAGGCTTTTAGTTTTATGGATCTTTGCTATCATTTCCTTCATTTCTTTTTCATTTATTTCTGAACTAATCTTTATGATTTTTTTCCTTCTGCTAACTTTGGGGTTTTTTGGTTGTTTTTTCTCTAATTGCTTTAGGTGTAAGGTTAGGTTGTTTATTTGAGATGTTTCTTGTTCCTTAAGGTAGGCTTGTATAGCTATAAACTTCCCTCTTAGAACTGCTTTTGCTGCATCCCATAGGTTTTGGGTTGTTGTGTTTTCATCATCATTTGTTTCTAGGTATTTCTTGATTTCCCCTTTGATTTCTTCAGGGATCTCTTGGTTATTAAATAGTGTGTTGTTTAGCCTCCATGTCTTTGTATTTCTTACAGATTTATTCCTATAATTGATATCTAGTCTCATAGCGTTGTGGTAGGAAAAGACACTTGATATGATTTCAATTTTCTTAAATCTACCAAGGCTTGATTTGTGACCCATGATATGATCTATCCTGGAGAATGTTCCATGAGCACTTGAGAAGAATGTGTATTCTGTTGTTTTTGGATGGAATGTCCTATAAATATCAATTAAGTCCATCTTGTTTAATGTATCATTTAAAGCTTGTGTTTCCTAATTTAATATCATTTTGGATGACCTGTCCATTGGTGAAAGTGGGGTGTTAAAGTCCCCTACTATGATTATGTTACTGTCGATTTCCTCTTTTATGGCTATTAGTATGTGCCTTATATTGAGGTGCTCCTATGTTGGGTGCATAAATATTTACAATTGTTATATCTTCTTCTTGGATCGATCCCTTGATCATTATGTTGTGTCCTTCTTTGTCTCTTGTAATAGTCTTTGTTTTAAAGTCTATTTTGTCTGATATGAGAATTGTTACTCCAGCTTTCTTTTGATTTCCATTTGCATGGAATATCTTTTTCCATCCCCTCACTTTCAGTCTGTATGTGTCCCTAGCTCTGAAGTGGGTCGCTTGTAGACAGCATATATACGGGTCTTGTTTTTGTATCCATTCAGCCAGTCTATGTCTTTTGGTTGGAGCATTTAATCCATTTACGTTTAAGGTAATTATTGATATATATGTTCCTATTCCCATTTTCTTAATTGTTTTGGGTTTATTATTGTAGGTCTTTTCCTTCTCTTGTGTTTCCTGCCTAGAGAAGGTCCTTTAGCATTTGTTGTGAAGCTGGTTTGGCGGTGCTGAATTATCTTAGCTTTTGCTTGTCTGTAAAGCTTTTAATTTCTCCGTCAAATCTGAATGAGATCCTTGCTGGGTAGAGTAATCTTGGTTGTAGGTTTTTCTCTTTCATCACTTTAAATATGTCCTGCTACTCCCTTCTGGCTTGCAGAGTTTCTGCTGAAAGTTCAGGTTTTATCCTTGTGGGGATTCCCTTATGTATTACTTGTTGTTTTTCCCTTGCTGCTTTTAATATTTGTTCTTTGTATTTAATTTTTGATAGTTTGATTAATAAGTGTCTTGGCATGTTTCTCCTTGCATTTATCCTGTATGGGACTCTCTGTGCTTCCTGGACTTGATTAACTATTTCCTTTCCCATGTTAGGGAAGTTTTCAACTATAATCTCTTCAAATATTTTCTCAGTCCATTTCTTTTTCTCGGACCCCTATAATTCGAATGTTAGTGCATTTAATGTTGTCCCAGAGGTCTCTGAGACTGTCCTCAGTTCTTTTCATTCTTTTTTCTTTATTCTGCTCTGCAGTAGTTATTTCCACTATTTTATCTTATAGGTCACTTATCTGTTCTTCTCCCTCAGTTATTCTGCTATTGATCCCTTCTAGAGTATTTTTTATTTCATTTATTGTATTTTTCATCTCTGTTTGTTTGCTCTTTAGTTCTTCTAGGTCCTTGTTAAATGTTTCTTGTATTTTCTCCATTCTACTTCCAAGATTTTGCATAATCGTTACTATCATTATTCTGAATTCTTTTACAGGTAGACTGCCTATTTCCTCTTCATTTGTTAGGTCTGGTGGGTTTTTGCCTTGCTCCTTCATCTGGTGTGTGTTTCTCTGTCTTCTCATTTCACTTAACTTACTGTGTTTGGGGTCTCCTTTCCACAGGCTGCAGGTTCATAGTTCCCGTTGTTTTTGGTGTTTGTCCCCAGTGGCTAAGGTTGGTTCAGTGGGTTGTATAGGCTTCCTGGTGGAGGGGACTAGTGCCTATGTTGTGGTCGATGAGGCTGGATCTTGTCTTTCTGGTGGGCAGGTCTATGTCTGGTGGTGTGTTTTGGGGTGTCTGTGGCCTTATTATGATTTTAGGCAGCCTCTGTGCTAATGGATGGGGTTGTGTTCCCGTCTTGCTAGTTGTTTGGCATAGGGTGTCCTGCACTGTAGCTCGCTGGTCGTTGAGTGGAGCTGGGTCTTGACATTGAGATGGAGATCTCTGGGAGATTTTCACTGTTTGATATTACATTGAGCTGGGAGGTATCTTGTGGACCAGTGTCCTGAATTTGGCTCTCCCACCTCAGTGACACAGCCCTGATGCCTGGCTGGAGCACCAAGAGCCTGTCCTACACATGGTTCAGAATAAAAGGGAGAAAATAAAAGAAAGAAACAAAGAAGAAGATAAAATAAAATAATCTAAAATAAAGTAAAATAAAATAAATTTATTGAAATAAAAAATATTAAGAAAAAAAAATTTTTTTAAGTAATTGAAAAAAAAAAAGGACAGACAGAACCCTAGGACAAATTGTAAAACAAAGCTATACAGAGAAAATCACACACAGAAGCATAAACACACTCATAAAAAGAATAATGGGAAAAAGTATATGTACCTTTGTTCCCAAAGTCCACCTCCTCAGTTTGGGATGATTCATTGTCTATTCAGGTAATCCACAGATGCAGGGTACATCAAGTTGATTGTGGAGATTTAATCTGCTGTTCCTGAGGCTGCTGGGAGGAATTTCCCTTTCTCTTCTTTGTTCGCATAGCTCCCGAGGTTCAGCTTTGGATTGGACCCGCCTCTGCCTTTACATCACCTGAAGGCGTCTGTTCTTCGCTCAGACGGGATGGGGTTAAAGGAGCAGCTGATTCGGGGGCTCTGGCTCACTCAGGCCGGGGGGAGGGAGGGTTACAGATGGGGGGCGAGCCTGTGGAGGCAGAGGTCAGTGTGACGTTGCATCAGCCTGAGGCGCGCCATGTGTTGTCCCGGGGAAGTCCCTGGATCACGGGACCCTGGCAGTGGCGGTCGGCACAGGCTCCCTGGAGGGGCGGTGTGGATAGTGACTTGTGCTTGCACACAGGCTTCTTGGTGGCTGCAGCAGCAGCCTTAGCATCCCATGCCTGTCTCTGTGGTCTGTGCTGATAGCCGCGGCTCACACCCATCTCTGGAGCTCCTTTATGTTGCGCTCTTAATCCCCTCTCCTCATGCACCAGGAAACAAAGAGGGAAGAAAAAGTCTCTTGTCTCTTCGGCAGCTCCAGACTTTTTCCTGGACTCCGCTAGTCGTGGCGCAGTAGCCCCCTTCAGGCTGTGTTCACGCAGCCAACCCCAGTCCTCTCCCTGGGATGCGACCTCTGAAGCCCGAGCCTCAGCTCCCAGCCCCCACCTGTCCCGGCCAGTGAGCGGACAAGCCTCTGGGGCTGGTGAGTGCTGGTCAGCACCGATCCTTTGTGCGGGAATCTCTCTGCTTTGCCTTCTGCATCCCTGTTGCTGCGCTCCCCTCCACGGCTCCGAAGCTCCCCAGCTCCACCACCAGCAGTCTCCGCCCACAAAGGGGCTTCCTAGTGTGTGGAAACCCCCACTCACTCACAGCTCCCTCCCACTGGTGCGGGTCCCGTCCCTATTCTTTGTCTGTTTTTTCTTTTTTCTTTTGCCCTACCCAGGTACGTGGGGAGTTTCTTGCCTTTTGGGAGGTCTGAGGTCTTCTGCCAGTGTTCAGTAGGTGTTCTGTAAGAGTTGTTCCACATGTAGATGTATTTCTGTTGTATTTGTGGGGAGGAAGGTGATCTCAGCATCTTATTCTTCCGCCATCTTGAAGCTCCTCTTGCCTAGTTTTAATTGGGTTATTTGTCTTTTTATTATTGAATTGCAAGAGTTCTTTACATAGTTTGGATACTTGTGTCAGATACATGACTTGCAAATATTATCTCCCACATATGGGTGGTCTTTGCACTTTATTGAGAGTGTACAAGTTTTGTACTTCTTTGTTAAATATATTCTTTTTCATGCAATCATAAATTAATTATTTTTTAAATTTTATTTTGAGATTGTCCAGTGCCAGTATATAGAAATTGAATTAATTTTTATATATTGGTTATGTACCTTTAACCTTGCTGAACTATTTTATTAGCTTTAATAGTTTTGGGTTGTTCATGTGCGGGTGCGCGGGCATGTGTGTGTGAATTCCTCAGGATTTTCTCTCTATAAAATCATGTCTATTCTGAAAATAGAAATAATTTCCTCCTTCTTTTCCAATCTTGGGGTCTTTCATTTCTTTTTCTATGTTAAATAGAAGTGGTAAAACTGGATGATCTTATTCCTTATCTTTGAGAGAAAACATTCAGTCTTTTACAATTAAACATAAAACTAGCTATAGGTTTTGAGTAGATGTCCTTTACTGGATTGAGGAAGCTCATTTTTATTCTTCATTTATTGAAAGTTTTTATTATGAACATTTGTTAGATTTTGTTGAAAATCTGGAGAATTAATATTTTTATTTGACTTTTTTTTTTAAAGGAACTAATTTTTTTTTTAATTTATTTATTTTTGGCTGCATTGGGTCTTCGTTGCTGCCCACAGGCTTTCTCTAGTTGCAGCGAGCTGGGGCTATTCTTGTTTGCAGTGAGCAGGCTTCCCATTGCAGTGACTTCTCTTGTTGCAGGGCACGGGCTCTAGGTGTGCAGGCTTCAGTAGTTGTCACACACAGGCTCAGTAGTTGTGGCTCAAGGGCTCTAGAGTGCAGGCTCAGTAGTTGTGGCACACGGGCTTAGTTGCTCCATGGCATGTGGGATCTTCCCAGACCAGGGCTCGAACATATGTCCCCTGCATTGGCAGGCAGATTCTTAACCACTGTGTCACCAGGAAAGCCCTTTACTTGTATTTTTTAAATTTGTATGATTTATTGAAATACTTCTTTCATTTATTTTTAACTCATATTTTAAATTTTATTTTCTTAGTCTATTAGCTTTAGCATCACAAATTTTCTTAAGCTTACTTATCTTTATTTTCTTATACTTGTTTTCTTTTCTTCTTGAATTTTGTGATGTTTTATTAATGCCAAAACATAATGTTGTGTACTTTTGTATTATTTAAAAATTTACTCATATTTTAGCCATAATTTTTATCTTTGCTTAGAATAGTTACTATGTGCTCAGATAATACACAAACAAAAAGAATAAGTCACAGTTCCTGACTTCAAGATGTTTACTCTCCATTGGCAACCAGATTTCAATTGTTCTTTGCATGTTTCATTTTAACCTTTACTCTTACAGTATTTTTTATTATTTTTACTCTATTAATGAAGTTGTATATTAATGATAGATAACATTTTTGATGCCTAATAATATGTGAGGTATTGTGCTTAGCCTGTTTCATAATTCATCTCTTATACACCATCGTGAGTTAGATACTATTACCACCTTAATTTTGCACATAATGAGATTAAGGTCCAGAAGTGCCAGTAAATTTACAAAAGTTATATGGCAGCTAAGAACGAGATCTGGGATACAAAGTTGCTCTTAATCATCATAATTTCCTGATTAACATTTCATTTTAAAGCCAAGTATGGTTAACTTCTTAAAGCCTAATTCCAGAGAAGTTTTGTAACAGACTGTACCAGGCATAACAATTCTAGAATTCTTGGAATAAATGTGTCTTGGCTTGCGGTAATGTTATGTCAAGTAAGATAAGACACAAATATTTTTGGTTCAAACAACCACATTAGAAGTAATTTCCCTTTAAACTATGTGTTTCTAAGTCTTTCCCATACATAAAGTCACAATGATCAAGAAAAATAACTAATCCAAAGAGAGTCTTCCATGATTTGTCTTCCCATGAACATTCTGTCATAAATATTAAGCTATTTGGCCAGGGATCCAAATATGGCATAATTAATAGCATTGCAGCTTAATTAGAATATTTCTATGCAAAACACAAGAAGACAGGAAAAATAATTTTATATTTTCAACTCCAACTTACAGCCTGAAATCTAGACCAATATTTATAAACCCATGTATCTCTAAAACTCAACAAGTCCTGACCAATCTCATCCCCTTCATCCAAATGTTTTCCTTTTTCTGTAATCATTGTTTTAGTAACTGGTATTGCCACCCAACCAATTCCCAAGCCAGAACCTGGAAACCATGTACTTTTCTTTTTATATTTTAACCCCTATCTCTTCTGCTAAGCACATTCAACCAGTCCATGTCCTTTTAATTCATACTCCTAAACAGTTCTTATTTTATTCTTTCTTTTTATTTCCACAGCTACTGCCCTATTTTGAGGTTTGTCATCTCTCCCACATGCTATTCCTTCCAGTCTTCTCTCTCTTCAGAATTTAACCCTCAAATTTGACTTCTCTTCTCCTCTCCATTCATTCTCTACACTGCTGTCATGATTATCTTTTAAAAATTTAAATTTGTTCAGAAAAAATTATGCAAAATGATAGACAAAATTAAGAATTTTCAGTATGGCACATACAGTCAACTATAATTTTGTCTCTAATTAACTGTCCACCCCCACTACCTCTGGTTCTCACTTTGTGTGTAATTTTTAGATTATGTCTTCCTTCAGGCCATAACGGCTTATAAGTATGAATGAACTCACATTTTCAGTAATCAATGGTTTTAACCATCTTGCTAATTTCTATTCCCTCTAAAACCTCACTATTTTTCATGTATCCTTGGAGCTGTTTCATATGAGTTGATGGACATTCTTCTCAGCTGAGACTACCCTATGGAAAAAGTTCTGTTGTTTTTATCCTTCACAATGGGAAAATTCTCTTGTCCATAACAGGAATTCCATTTCCTAATAATTCCCAATCTGCCACAGAGAGCCACTGTGAAATTTGTTTTCTTAGTGGTCCTCCATAGACCGGTAGTTTGTTATTTAGTCCTGGGGACCTGTTGTAAAGTCTCGTTCTGTTATTCTGGCTTGTAATTTTATCAGATAATTTATCCATGTTCTTTCTTCTTCTTTTTTTAATTTTTTCAATTATTTATCTATTTTGCTTCTATATTTTTTCTTTTTTTTGAATTTTATTTATTTATTTACTTTTTATACAGCAGGTTCGTATTGGTTATCTATTTTATGCATATTAGTGTATATATGTCAATCCCAATCTTCCAATGCATCCCACCACCACCACCACCATCCCCCCCACCCCCGCTTTCCCCACCTGGTGTCCATACGTTTGTTCTCTACACCTATGTCTCTATTTCTGCCTTGCAAACTGGTTCATCTGTACCATTTTTTTAGATCCTACAGTATGCATTAATATATGATATTTGTTTTTCTCTTTCTGACTTAATTCAGAAATTTTATCAGATAATTTATCCAGTGTTCTTTCTCCATTTTTAAAAAGTCTCCTCTAGGAAGCCACCTCTCATGCCTCACCCTTTGTGCACTCTATGAAAACCTGTTCCTTAGTACACTTCTTACTTCATAGTCTTCATTATGTCACTTGTTTTATTTGATTTCACCACAAAGTCTACAGATTGTGTTCTCTATTTGTACTCCAGCATCTATCATAATCCCTGGAACATAGGTTGAACTCAATGTTAGTTCAATGTACAAAGAAAATCCTTTCCAGTGTACACATAGAAAAGCATGATTTTGGAAACAATTTACTAACTTAAAAAATACTGCTTATTTTCCTACCTTTGTTTCTATCAAGAAAATTTTTTATGAATTTTATCAATTCATTATAAAAATTATATGCATTCAAATATCATTTTTAATTTTTAATAATTTAAATTTTCAAATATCATTACTGTGTGTCCAATTACAAACTGCAGAAAAAGTTAATTTAGGTGAGTATGATTATGAAGAAAGAGACTCTTCAGACTCAGTGATGTGAGTCATTAATTAGACATCTCATTTATCACAAGACTTAACTAGAAAAAACAAAGAACAAGAACTAACACAGGATTCTGGTTTTGTTAGAAAAAAGTTCAAGGAATCTGTATTTAATCAAAACATACAAAACAATCTCCAGATACTGTCTGGCAACAAATTTAGAACTTGCAGAGCTGAAATGTTGATTTGCTTAGCTATAAATATTACCTTGATGAAAGACAGTCCTAACTCTGTCTTTTATCACTTTACCTATGATAAGAAAGTTACCATTGCATGTGTTTTCTTAGGAACCCATTAGATCTAACCTTTCTGGAAACATCCAGAGAGACATAATTATTCACCATGAAAAGAGATATCAGATTTTACAAAAAAATGCCTACAAAACAAAGGTGCAAAAAGAATATGAGAAATAGAAAGAACAAGAGTGAAATTTTTATTCAAATCTAAGGACTAATCCAGCAGCTTTATGAAAAAAAAGAAAACTCCTTTTGATGTAATGAAAATTCTGAATTCTCAAGTTTGGGCACAGGGCCTATTCTGTGATATGTTAACTAAAAGAAAAATTTTCTTTTCCAAGCATCTGCTTTCCTTTTTTCCATTTCCATGGCAAGCTGTTTCAAGGTGCTTCATGAAAAGCTTCTCAAAACCAATGTGTTCTAAAAGCCACAAGTTTGATGACTGATAAAAGAGTCATGAGAGAGTTTTTGCATCTCTTCTTTAATAGAGATCTTGAAAAGCCAAATGACTGAGAAAGAGCATGATTCATCCTCTGCAAATGCTGAAGCGTATGTTTAACTGTCACCTACTGCATTTTGCAGCGGTACCTATTCAAAAGCTCCCCAAAAATATACAAGTACCGTTCTGAGAAGGGAGAAAAAAAAACTGAGTCATGATTAATCTCATACCGAACGTTCTTTCATTTATGGAGATTGTGAGTGTTTAAATTGTTACAGATAGTCACAATTCTATTCACATTATGTTAAAACTCATACAGTAAGTCCTCGGCTATACAGAACTCCCTGGAAATGAGTCATTCTGAACACTGAATGTTCCAAATGGCTTGGGGTTAACTCACTAAGTTCCAGCCAGAATGTAGCATTTATCTCCAAAACAGACCAGGTTTTATCCATCTAAAATTTTTCAGAACATAGACCATGCTTAGAGATTCGTTAAAATTTACAAAGTTTATTCTATAAGTGTACACAGGTGCAAAGTATTTGGTAAAGTTCTCTGCACAGAGTAAATAATTCAAGAAGTAATAGTAACTGTTGCTACTGCTTCTTTGACTACAACTACTATTCCAAGATTCTTAATCTTTTTTGGCAAACATTGTGGTAGAGATAGACAATTCTTTGATCATTTGGCTGAAGACTACTTATAACAGAAAAGAATTAGATGGTCTAATTTGGATGGATGGATTATGCCATAGACTTTTATGTTCCCTCAAAATTCATGCGTTGAAACCTAATCCTCAGTGGGATGGTATTTGGAGGGCGGGCTTCTGGGAAATGATTAGGTCATGAGGGCAGAGCCCTTATGAATGGGATTAGTTCCCTTATGAAAAGAGACCCCAGAGAGATTCCTCACCCCTTCTGCCGTGTGAGGACACAGTGAAAAGATGAACCAGGAAGCAGGCTTTCTCCAGACTGAATCTGTGACACCTTAAGCTTGGATTTCACTGCCTCCTGAACTGTGAGAAGTGTTTTTTTAAGCTACCCAGAATATGGTATTTTGTTATAGCAGCTCAAACAGACTAAAACAGACTATATGGTATTACACCATAGCTTTGTATAACTTGGCATCTACCAAAGAATTAGACAACAATACTCAGTGACTCTGGTATTATACAGGGCATATTAGCCATTGTTACATTGATCCATCAACATGTTACAGAAGTCTTCCTGTACGTGAATGCTTGTTTCTTCCTTTAAGGTTATCATAATTTTCAAGGTTTCTTTCCTTTATTATTTGAGAGAATTATGTCTACAGCTTAGTGGAGTGATTGACATATAGTAGGCACACAAATATTTGCTTAATAATGAATTCTGGAATGTCCTCTGATGCGCTGTGTTTGTACTTGACATTGCATAGGTTTCCATACTTTCCTCTCTTCTGTCTTATTTTGTAACTTCACTAGATTGGTAATTTGAATCATCTCTCAAGTTGTTAGACCATAGTGATTTGTATATCTTCAAAAGCTTCATAGTTTTTATAAATTCATTGTGATGTGGGACCATGTTATAGTCAACTTTATACAGCAGAGTCATTGTGGATTTTAATCTAGCCATCCAATGTTCATGAACAAAATAAGCATAATACTGGTGGTATTTTCTAATCATATTCTCCTGCTTCACTCCCCATCATAATGATTTCATTTTTCTATTCTAAGAGACTACAACTGTGTGGTTCAGGCAGATTTCTATTAGCCCATCCAAGTACTTTCTTTTCTATGATATAGGTAATAAACAATTATCATTCCCTCAATAAATTGTTACAACCTAGTGGTTGAGTGCAAGATCTTTGGAGTGAGAGAAACATGGTTTTGAAGCCCAGCTCCACCATTAACTACTTTTGTGATCTTGGAAAATTGACATAACTTTCCTTATTCCCTGTAAACAAAGTTCATAAAAATCTATGGCTGTCAAATGGATCAAGTGAGTTAACTTCCAGACAACCTTAGGACAATGCTTGACACTTAGGTTCTAAGTACCTCAATGGGCCTTCAGATATCTTATGTATTATTCCCTATGTGAGCCATGTGAAAAAAATTGAGGCACTGTTTTAGTCGTTGCTAGACATTGCAGCACTTTCTTTTTACACCACCATTTGAACTGATAAAAGAAGGTTTTGACCCTTTTTGGCTCTTTGTTCATTGATCCTAGTTATTTCTTTATCAGCAAAGAGATTTTTCTGTTTTGTTGTGTTTTATTTTGTTACTTTAGAAAGGGAATTGTTCCTGGAGCCTGAGAATTCTGGAAAGCTAAGCTCTGGATAGTTGTAGCTTTAATTCACTAATATTGTACAAATTTAATGACCTATAGTTTTGAGTAGTGTGATTTTTATGTATTATTTTATCAATCAATGCTTCTGATTTCTTTTTCTTTTTTTTTTTTACAAGTAAGTACAAAAGAAGTTTATTTCATTTTTTAATTTCTTCAAAAGTTAACATATAGTTTCTTTTTTTTGGAATTTTATTTAATTTTTATTTTTTTATACAGCAGGTTCTTATTAGTTATCCATTTTATACATATTAGTGTATATATGTCAATCCCAATCTCCCAATTCATCACACCACCACCACCACCCCCCTGCCACTTTCCCCCCTTGGTGTCCATACGTTTGTTCTCTACATCTGTGTCTCAATTTCTGCCCTGCAAACCGGTTTATCTGTACCATTTTTCTAGGTTCCACATATATACGTTAATATAGGATATTTGTTTTTCTCTTTCTGACTTACTTCACTCTGTATGACAATCTTTAGATTCATCCACATCTGTACAAATGATCCAATTTCGTTCCTTTTTATGGCTGAGTAATATTCCATTGTATATATGTACTACATCTTCTTTATCCATTCGTCTGTTGATGGGCATTTAGGTTGCTTCCATGACCTGGCTATTGTAAATAGTGCTGCAATGAACATTCGGGTGCATGTGTCTTTTTGAATTACAGTTTTCTCTGGGTATATGCCCAGTAGTGGGATTGCTGGGTCATATGGTAATTCCATTTTTAGTTTTTTAAGGAACCTCCATACTGTTCTCCATAGTGGCTGTATCAATTTACATTCCCACCAACAGTGCAAGAGGGTTCCCTTTTCTCCACACCCTCTCCAGCATTTGTTTGTAGATTTTCTGATGATGCCCATTCTAACCATTGTGAGGTGATACCTCATTGTAGTTTTGATTTGTATTTCTCTAATAATTTCTCTAATAATTAGTGATGTTAGCAATCAATACTTCTGATTTCTTAATATTATCAACTTGGGTGAAGGGGAGAAAGAAGGAAAACATTCTTTTCTTTATAGTTATAAATTTTATGTTTGGTTAAACATTTCCCTGGGGTTATACTTGTAGAAATGCATGTATCTTGCTTTCCATATTTAAAAATGGGCTAATATATCTGAGGAGAAGCACAGTTTATTAGGAATGAGGCAAGGCACAACAAGCTAATCATAGAAAGCCATAAATGTTCTACTGAGCATAAATGATCACAGAAAAATACTGCAAGCATCTGAGGTCACTTTTATTAAGGTCACATAGGATTTATGTGAAACAGTAAAAAAATATAATAAAAAAACTTCACAGACTTTTCCAATTATGAAAACATCTTAAATTTCTAAACGAACACATAGATTCACATTTTAGTCTTATGCTGGAGTGTTCCAAGGCTCCATCCTGGGACCTCTTCTTTGTTCTCATTTAATCCATAGATGATTTCATAAAATCTTATGGGTTTTAAAGATCTGAAAAAATACTTCACAAAAGCCAGTAAGCAGAGGAAAAGCTGTTTAATTACATTAGGAAATGCAAATTAAAAACCACAATAAGATACTGCTCCACACCCAATTAGAATGGCTAAAATCAAAAAGACTGGCAACACAAAAAGTGTTGGTAAAAATATGGGCTAACTGTAACTCTCATACATCCCTGGAAAACAGTTTGGCAGTATCTTACAAAGTTAAATATACAGATAATATATCTCAGCAATTCTACTACCAGGGATCTTCCCAAGAGAAATGAAGCTGTATGTGCACAGAAATATTGGTATGTTCATATCAGTTTTATTCACAATAACACAAACTGAAAATAACCCAAACGTCCATCAGCTGATGAACACATAAACAAATTGTCATGTATTTATACAATGGTATACTACCTAGAAATAAAATGCATCAAACTATTGATATTTAAAAACATGAAAGAATCTTACAGATATAATATTAAGTAGAAAATGTCTGAGACAAAAGATATATGATTTCATTTGCATGAATTTCTAAACAGGCAAAATTGAGTGAGAGCAAAACACTTCAGATCACTGGTTGCAGGGTGAGGAGTATTGACTGGAGAGGAGCATGAAGGAACTTACTAGGGTAAAGGGAATATTTTCACCTTGAGTGGGATGATGAGTACATGGGTGTTTACACATTTATCTAAATTCTAACTGGACTGTAATATTAGGACATATTGCATATACATTATTTGCATTAGAATTTGCCCTAAAAAGATCAATTAAATTCATTTTAGTTCATTCATTCATTCAAAATCTGTTTCATATTAGGGATAACAATAACCGAAAGAGAGGTAATACCTTCTTTTTGACTTCAGAAGCTTACAGATTTGTAGGAAAAGCAGATGTTAAAATATTAAAAAATAAGTATATAATTACAAACTGTGATGTGTATACTGTGAAAAAGACATACTGAGTTATATGGTAGCCTATAACAGGGATTCTCAGTCTAGTGCAAGGGTGGGGGTTGGCAGGGTGGGGAGGATGAAGATGTCAGGGGGGAATTTTCCCTAAAGGAGGTATTTGTACTATCTAGTTAAGAATGCAGAACTTGGAGTCAGACTACCTAGGTTGGAGTTCTGGATCTATCATTCACTACGTGTGCAACCTTGGGCAAACTCTCTAAGCCTGTTTCTTTATCTGCAGAACACATATTAACAGTACCTATGTTAGAATTTATTTCAAGTATCTAGCATGACCAAACTGAGTGGAGGTTGTGGTGGACACAAACTGGTGCTTTTTTCAGTGGAAGGAAGGGAATAGAAGATAACTTTGAGTTGGCTGAAGGGAAGATGGAGGTGAGAAAATAGAGACACTTAGCATAAAAACTCTTTCAAGGAGTTTTGATGTGAAGGTGAGCAGAGAGAAGGGACAGTGGTTGGTAGACCTCAAGAGACCAAGGGAGAATTTCACTTATCTCTTTTTAGAATGAGAGACACTCTGTTATGCTTCTAGGAATGACCAATTTCTGAGGGGAAAACTGATGATGCAGAAGCGGGAAGGTATAATTGTGAGAATGAAGTCCTTATGTAGGTGAGCGATGCTACAAAACAGTAACCAACAGGTAAATTGGTGGGTATAAGATGAGCTCCTCACCAGCATTTCCAAATTATGCTGAGTAGGTGGAAGAAGACAACATAAACCATGTTATCACATGGTATTAATTTTCACTCAGAAATATTGGGAGGGGAAGATGAATTATGGCCTAAAAAGATTTATAAAGATTATGTGTGAATATAGTTTACACATACTGACCTTGTTTTGAGTCAGGAGACACTTATCTAAACAATAAGTAGCAAGTCTAGAATTTAAAATAATTTCTCATGAACATTCTAAAAAACAAACTTGCCATTTAAACTACTGCCATACATTATCTTAAATTTGTCAGACATTTTCAGAAATATAAAAAGTAATTTTAAAGATTCTGGTCAGAACCAACAAAAAATAAAATAATTCAGAATATTCCCAAGTTCTACTATCAGAAACTCAAGACTTGTAAATCAAATCAAAAGTACTTTAAAAATGAGAAAAAATAAAGAGGAAAAGTTAACTTAAAAAAAATCTGGTTGGAGAAATGTTTTTCTCATCTTCTTAATATCAAACACATACACACATTCTAAATTTTGTTCAAAGCTCCTCTTGTATCATATTTCCAGTGATGTACATGGAATCAAAGAACTATAGCAACACAATACTTACAGTTTTATGCCAATCTATATATTTTAAAGCTTGAATATATATCTGCTACTTTTACTGGTATTAAAGGATCTACCATTTAGTCATTCAATTCCTTATTAACAATGCTTTCTCTGGGTTTAGTGTAGTGCAATTTACCAAGATTTTTTCACTGAGACTATTGTTATTGTTGATTAGAAGGATTTGGTCCTGAGTTTAAACCACAGCTCTGTTGTATAGAAACTGTGTGGTCCTGAGCAGTTGATTCAGCATCTCCAATTCCACCTGTAAATTGTGGATAGTATTTGAACCTATCTGATAAGATTATTGTGAGTACTAAATGAAGTAAAATATTTAAAGCATGATTCCTGCCACATAGAATAAATAAATAATAGCTGACATATTATTGTATTATTCTGTATAATACACACAAAGAAAGCCCTATTCAGTGATGTTATTACTGACATATTATATATGAGAGGAAAGTGAAGATGAGTTAAGAAGAAATACGCAAGATAACGAGGGGGCAGAGTCAAGATGGTGTACTAAGAGGATGTGGAATTCATGTCTCCTCACAACTAGGGCACCTACCAGGTACTGGTGGGGGACAATGGACACCTAAGAAGACAGGAGGAACCCCCAGCAACCGGGTAGAATGTGGGGCATGGGGGGAGTGAAGGGGCAGGAGAAGTGGAGGTGGGATGGGACTGGTGCCCCTGAGGGGTGGCTGGGGGAGGGGAAGGGATCCCACGCCAGAAAGGGGAAATTGGGGAACCATTGGGAGGGCAGAGGTTAAAAAGGGAGCATGGCCAGTTTTCCCCTGCCCACTTGGGCCACCAGGAACCTACTGAGATCCCGGGCCTGATCCTCTGCCCACCTAGGCCGCCTCTAGCCCTGCAGGTCCTGAGGGAGTGTGAGGGGGGGAAGGGGGAGCAAAAATAAAGGTCAGACCTCTGGGACCAGCACCCCTGAGGGGTGGCTGGGGGAAGGAAGGAGTTCCTACACCCAGTGGGACCCACTCGTGGTTAGGGGTCCAGCAGTGACGGGGGAGACCCTAGGGGAGAGAGTGGGGGAGAGGCAGGAAGGAATGAAAGGGAACAGGGCAAGTCCTCTCCCTGTCTACTTAGGCACCGGGAAGACTGTTGGGCTCCCAGAACTAATCCTCTGCCCTCAGAGCCTAAGCCCCTCCCCTACACCCCACCAGGGCCCCACCTCTACACTCAGAGACCCTCTCCAATGAGCTGGGCCTAAACCCCACCCACACACACTCACTCAGGGCCCTACCTCCTAACTCTGGAACCCCACACTCCACAGCCCTCCTTCCCACATGCTGCCTCTCCCCTTCTGTGCAGGTCCCAAGCAGAGGCCCCGCCCCACGCTTGAACATTGCCCTGCTGAGGCCCCGCCCCATGCTCAAATGTCATACCCCAACCCGCCTAGGTCCTGCCCCCCAAACCCAACCCCTGCCTAAGTTCCATCCCCCACCCCCTACCCTCGCCTAAACTCTGCCTCCATAACCAAGGCTTTATTCTTTCCTTTTCTTTTCTTTTCTTTTTTCCTCTTTTAGATTGGGGTTCTGTTTTACCTTGTTGATTCACTGCTGTTGATTCTTTTAAATTTTTATTTTTCCTAATAAATCTTTTTCCTAATTTTATTTTATTCTTTATACTTTGTTAGTGATAGATCCTTTTGGCTTGTTCCCTCCCCCCCCTTTTTTTTCTGTTGTGGTTTTATTTTACCTTGTTGCAGTTGTTTCAATTATAGCTTTATTTTTCCTAATATATTTTCTGTCTTCCTAATTTTATTTTATTTTTTATTCTGTGATATTGTACTGTTCCTTTTTTTCTTTCAGTCTTCAATTTTTTTTTCCCCACAACATGAAGCTTGTGGGATTTTTGTTCCCAGGCTGGAGTTTGGGCCCAAGCTCCTGTGGTGGTAGCTCTGAGTCCAAACGACTGGACTAACAGAGACCCTCAGATACCAGGGAATATCAATCAGAGTGAGGTCTCCTGGAGGTCCTCATCTCAGCACCAAGACCCAGCTCTATCCAACTGCCTACAAACTCCAGTGCTGGATGCCTCAGGCCAAACAAGAAATAAGACAGGAATACAGCATGACCCATCAAAAAAAAAAAGAAATGACAAAAAAATATGCTACAGATGAAGGAGCAAGGTAAAAAGCTACAAGTCCAAATAAATGAAGATGAAATAAGCAACCTACCTGAAAAAGAATTCAGAGTAATGAAAGCAAAGATGATCCAAAATTTCAGAACCAGAATGGAGAAAATAAAAGAAACATTTAAAAAGGATCTAGAAGAACTAAAGAGCAAACAAACAGTGATGAACAACACAATTACTGAAATTAAAAATACTCTAGAAGGAATCAATAACAGAATAACTGAGGCAGAAGAACAGATAAGTGAGCTGGAAGATAAAATGGTGGAAATACTGCCAGGGAGCAGAAGAAAAAAAAATGAAAAGAATTGAGGACAGTCTCAGAGACCTCTGGGACAACATTAAATACACCATTTGACTTATAGGGGTCCCAGAAGAAGAAGAGAAAAAGAAAGGGTCTGAGAAAATATTTAAAGAGATTATAGTCAAAAACTTCCCTAACATGGGAAAGGAAATAGTCAGTCAAGCCCAGGAAGCACAGAGAGTCTCATACAGGATAAACCCAAAGAGAAACACACCGAGACACATATGAATCAAACTATCAAAAATTAAATACAAAGACAAAATATTAAAAGCAGCAAGGGAAGAGCAACAAATAACATACAAGGGAATCCCCATAAAGTTAACAACTGATCTTTCTGCAGAAACTCTGCAAACCAGAAGGGAGTGGCAGGACATACTGAAAGTGATGAAAGGGAAAAACCTACAACCAAGATTACTCTACCCAGCAAGGATCTCATTCAAATTCGATGGTGAAATTAAAACCTTTACAGATAAGCAAAAGTTAAGAGAAATCAGCACCACAAAGCCAGCTTTACAACAAATGCTAAAGGAACTTCTCTAGGCAGGAAACACAAGAGAAGGAAAAGACCTACAATAACAAAACCAAAACAATTAAGAAAGTGGTAATTGGAACATACATATTGATAATTACCTTTAATGTAAATGGATTAAATGCTCCAACCAAAAGACATAGACTGGCTGAATGTATACAAAAACAAGACCCATACATATGCTGTCTACAAGAGACCCACTTCAGACCTAGGGACACATACAGACTGAAAGTGAGGGGATGGAAAAAGATATTCCATGCAAATGGAAATCAAAAGAAAGCTGGAGTAGCAATTCTCATATCAGACAAAATAGACTTTAAAATAAAGACTATTACAAGAGACACTACATAAGGATCAAGGGATCAATCCAAGAAGAGAATATAACAATTGTCAATATTTATAAACCCAACACAGGAGTACCTCAATACATAAGGCAAGTGCTAACAGCCATAAAGGGGGAAATCGACAGTAACACAATCATAGTAGGGGAGTTTAACACCCCACTTTCACCAATGGACAAATCATCCAAACAGAAAATAAATAAGAAAACACAAGCTTTAAATGACACATTAAACAGGATGGACATCGTTCTCAATGGTGAAAAACTGAAACCATTTCCACTAAGATCAGGAACAAGACAACGTTGCCTACTCTCACCACTATTATTCAACATAGTTTTTGAAGTTTTAGCCACAGCCATCAGAGAAGAAAAAGAAATAAAAGGAATCTGAATCTGAAAAGATGAAGTAAACCTCTCACTGTTTGCAGATGACATGATACTATACACAGAGAATCCTAAAGATGCCACCAGAAAACTACTAGAGCTAATCAATGAATTTGGTAGAGTAGCAGGATACAAAATTAATGCACAGAAATCTCTTGCATTCCTATACAGTAATGATGAAAAATCTGAAAGAGGAATTAAGGAAACACTCCCATTTACCACTGCAAAAAAAGAATAAAATACCTAGGAATAAGCCTACCTAAGGAGACAAAAGACCTGTATGCAGAAAACTATAAGACACTGATGAAAGAAATCAAAGAAGACACAAACAGATGGAGAGATATACCATGTTCTTGGATTGGAGGAATCAACATTGTGAAAATGACTATACTACCCAAAGCAATCTACAGATTCAATGCAATCCCTATCAAACTACCAATGGCATTTTTCACAGAGCTAGAACAAAAAATTGCACTATTTGTATGGAAACACAAAAGACCCCAAATAGCCAAAACAATCTTGAGAAAGAAAAATGGAGCTGGAGGAATCAGGCTCCCGGACTTTAGACTATACTACAAAGCTACAGTAATCAAGACAGTATGGTACTGGCACAAAAACAGAAATATAGATCAATGGTACAGGATAGAAAGCCCAGGGATAAATCCATGCACCTATGGTCACCTTATCTTTGATAAAGGAGGCAAGAATATACAATGGAGAAAAGACAACCTTTTCAGTAAGTGGTACTGGGAAAACTGGACTGCTACATGTAAAAGACTGAAATTAGAACACACCCTAACACCATACACAAAAATAAGCTCAAAATGGATTAAAGACCTAAATGTAAGGCCAGACACTATAAAACTCTTAGAGGAAAACATAGGCAGAACACTCTATGACATAACACTCTATGACACTCTATGACATGTGACAGAACACTCATAAACATAGGCAGAACACTCTATAACACAGCAAGATCCTTTTTGACCCACCGCGTAGAGAAATGGAAATAAAAACAAAAATAAACAAATGGGATCTAATGAAACTTAAAAGCTTTTGCACGGCAAAGGAAACCATAAACAAGATGAAAAGACAGCCCTCAGAATGGGAGAAAATATTTGCAAACAGAGCAACCAATAAAGGAAAAGGATTAATCTCCCAAATATACAAGCAGCTCATGCAACTGAATATCAAAAAAACAAACAACCCAATCCAAAAATGGTCAGAAAACCTAAAGAGACATTTCTCCAAAGAAGATACACAAATTGCCAACAAACACATGAAAAGATGTTCAACATCACTAATCATTAGAGAAAAGCAAATCAAAACTACAATGTGGTATCACCTCACACCAGTCAGAATGGCCATCATCAAAAAATTACAAACAATAAATGCTGGAGAGGGTATAGAGAAAAGAGAACCCTCTTGCACTGTTGGTGGGAATGTAAATTGGTACAGCCACTATGGAGAACAGTATGGAGGTTCCTTAAAAAACTAAAAATAGAACTACCATACGCCCCAGCAACTGCACTACTGGGCATATACCCTGAGAAACCATAATTCAAAAAGAGTCATGTACCACAATGTTCATTGCAGCACTATTTACAATAGCCAGGACATGGAAGCTACCTAAGTGTCCATTGACAGATGAATGGATAAAGAAGATGTGGCATATATATATACAGTGGTATATTACTCCGCCATAAAAAGAAATGAAATTGAGTTATTTGTAGTGAGGTGGATGGACCTAAAGTTGGTCATACAGAGTGAAATAAGTCAGAAAGACAAAAACAAATACCATATGCTAACACAAATATATGGAATCTAAAAGAAATATGGTTCTGATGAACCTAGGGGCAGGACAGGAATAAAGACACAGACATAGAGAATGGACTTGAGGACCCGGGGAGGGGGAAGCGTAAGCTGGGAGAGAGTAGCTTTGACATATATACACTACCAAATGTAAAATAGCTAGGTAGTGGGAAGCAGCTGCATGGCACAGAGAGATCAGCTTGGTGCTCTGCGACCACCTAGAGGGGTGAGAGGGATATGCAAGAGGGAGGGGATATGGGGATATACGTATGCATATAGCTGATTCACTTTGTTACACAGTAGAAACTAAAACAACATTGTAAAGCAATTATATTCCAATAAAGGTGTTTAAAAAAAAGAAGAAGAAGAAGAAGAAATATGCCTCCCAGGCAGTTTTATGGCCATAGACTAGAGCTTGGATATGAGGCCAGTATTAGATGCTTTGATTGAAGATTGTACATGTGGAAGCAATCTATTGACTCTGTAGAATGGTTGTTGTGATTTTTAGCATCAGATCTCCTAGGATAATGTTTTAAAAGAAAATTTATGCTGAAAGAATTAAAACATACTCAAAAATAAAAAGAAAAGTACAATGAACCTCTTTATACTACCATCCAGTTTCAATAATTGTTAAAGATTTGAAAATGGCAAATTTTGAAGTTCCTTCTATGACAATGTTTCTCCAAGGAAAATATACTCACAACTTCTAAAATGATATGTGAGTTAAATGTCACAAATTAAATACTAGTCATGTATTATTCAGCAGATATTTACTGGGTTTCTTAGATGTACCAGGCACCATGCTAAGCGTTGGCATGAAATGGTAAAAAAGACAGACACCTCTCTGTCTAGGGAGAGATCTATTTGCATCATCACAACAAAGTGCATCTCAGAAAGCTGTAATTCTTTCATTTATGCAACTCACCAATTTTTTCATAGTTACTGAGGGGAAACATGGAACACAGTAAGAGCACCTGACATCTAAACCTAAAAATGTATTATGAGAGCTGTTATTGCTAAAGATTAATTCTATCAGTTAGCTAGTGTTAACTTCACTTTTGTGATTGCTTTTTAAAAAATCTACAGCATTCATAGCCTATTCTGCTTATCTATCGATAATAAATCCAATTAGTTAAATTCGGTTAGGGTTAAATGATTCCAAATTTCCAAAAATCTATTCAGATTAACAATCATATTGTTATCTTACTGAAAATACAAAATAAATTTTAAGCTTTATTAGAGCACAGAAAAAGTTGTTGTAGTAACACTAATAAAATTAGAGAAGTATCATTCACTATCTTTCGTTTATTTCTTTAATTATAGTTACTAAAATACCAAAGACCATTTCAAGCTAGAGATCCCTCCTACAGTTCCTCTGTTGTATTTGGAATTGCCACACTGTCTCCAGAGGAAAGTTCTCTGGCTTAATACTGGTGCCATATTGTCTGTTGCAAAGTCAGCGCCATTTCTCTTCATCTTAGCTCTTCCTTGTGTTGCACAGGCTGGAAGCTTGAGAACTAGATTTCTCAGATTTCCTGTCAAAAGAGTTCTAGGTATGATTCTTCTAATGAGAGGTGAGAGGCAGTGATGAAACTTGAAAGGCGGAAAGGAAGCAGAAGCCATGTCATCATTCTGGCTGCAATGGGACTATATGTGGGTTTGGGCAGATGTGACATATTTGCAGCAGCCTCCAGGTATTTTCTTTTGAAGCATTGGCTTCATTGCTGGAGGGAATGGTGATCATTGCCATAAGCGCTTGGCAGTGTCTGTACCTTCCTGCCTCCTTAGAGAGGTACTGAGATCTAGTGGTAGCTGTTCCTTATCTCTGTTCCTTATCTCTTTCAATAGTTTGATAAACATTAATGCTCTGTATCAAATCCTTTTCTACTTACTTCAAGTAGACAAAGAAGTTTCTGTTGGACAGACAAATTATTTCTATCAGAGGAGATGATGTAAATTGAAAAAATAGTAGACCTAAAACTTTTTATAAGTATTTTTATGATCACGTTATGTTCATGTTATGCTGATCTTTCATTTAGGCCAAAAGTAGGTATATAATATGCACTCCTTGAATCAATTTTAACTGACTAAAGAAACAGTATTTGGATAAATTCAATATGTGGGAAAGAAGAGGCTCATAGAGAAATAAACTATTTTTTAGAATATCAAAACAAGGACATATAATGTTTTCATTTTGGTATTGTTCAAATAAAAAAAGTTGATAAAAATAGAAATGTCAACTTCTAAGTAAACTCCTTTTTATGTTTTGTTATTTCATACTAAAAGCGGATTTTCTAATATTGACATGTTTTTGTGGATTTTTAAAAATATTTTTTCCAGATTGTACACCAACTAAATAAATGATAGAATGTCTAACTACCACCCAGAACTGGAATATTATCAACTTAAAATAATTTATTCATCTAGGTATACTATTGTTTTATAAATTTAAAAAATTCTGGTCATAGGTGTGATCAAATCTAGATTATATTTTGTTTGTAGAGAGGTTCTATTAATTGAAATTATTCTTGCTCACCCTCCTGAATTAACAAAATGTTACTGACAGTCATCACAGTCTTACAGGTCACAGTTGTTATGAAAATATGGTTGCTAGGATACCTTCTTTATTTCATTGTCATGTTACACCAGTCTATCAATTAATAAAGAAACACTCAAGTTAATTCTCAGGCATATTTATACACATTCTTAGCATATGATTTCCCTTATCTCCAAGTGGTATTTCTCCCTCTAGCATTCACCTTCCACTCCATAAAATATTAAACACGAGGTTATCACACCAGTTTACAAATTACAGCAATGATGCACGTCTTCTACTTAACCTTTCCATTCATTTTCCAACATTGTGAAGTTCTTACAGCAAATACCCATGCGTAGAGTAAATTATTCTTTTTACTTCTCAGATTTATTTCCAAGAACATTGATGCCTGGGGAAAAAATACACGTATGGAATTGATGTCTTTCGTTCTTTCTAAGGGAAAAAGCAGAACAGGAAATCACTTGAAAGTCACTCCCGCATCTTTAGGTATTCACAACTCTTCCCAGGTTATTGCTTTACATTTTAGGGTTTGATTCACAGAAGGTGTCTGATGTGGGGTCTCATAAATACATTTTTTATGACTATTACATTGCAGTCAGGATCACCACATGCTGCCTTGAGTTGCCACTTGACATGGCATTCATTATACAATTAAGAATAACGAAAATCTTTGATATGATAAATTCATCTCTTTTACACCTGTTCAGTTCAGTGCCTACTGACCCCAGTTTACGCTACCAAAATAGAATAAATTACATTATATTAAAAAAAAAAAAAAAGAATGCGACATGTAATGAAAATTGTCTGGCAAAAGGGAAAATATTGACTCTAATTATAGGCAATATATAAATATAGAAATCTTCTCAAGATTTCACTTAGTTTTTATATCTTCTTTAAAAATTCCAGTAAATAAGAAGTTATTAATCTTACTATACAAGGAAACCGAGTAATATATGGATTAAGTATTTACAAAGTATCATTTAGTAAATTCAACAGTCAAGGATAGAATTAAGATTTCTTAATGTTTACAATAGTTTTATCACTCCTTCAGGTTTAATATTTGCATTTGAACAGTATTATTCAAATTGTGTACCCAGTAGAATGCAAGAAAAGGGAGAAAAAGAGAATACTGAATTCAAGGAGTGGATGTCTCAACTTTTAAAAATGTTTTTAAGCAGTTCAACATATTTTTATATTTATACATAAATCCATTAATGGTGATTTTATCAAAACCCAAACTGACCATACAGATGTAATCTTTCAGAAAATTTGCCTGTGCCAAAGACTGTACACAGCTGTTTTCAATTCACTGAAGTATATGTGTGGTCCTCCTTTCAGGTCAAAGAAAAATATCTTTCTCTGTTTAAATTTCCGTGTGTGGTTTGGCAAATTATATAGTTAATATAAGAATATATTCATGTAAAATAATATTTTTTACCAATTTTGGTGTCCAGTGAAATGGGTTGAAACAGTCTTCTGATGAAATTTACTGATGTATTTGATGCTTTATAAATGTCTCCCAAGTGTTACTTACATGTTTGTTAAGCATAATGCAACCAGATATTTTAAACTGTGAGAATCAGAAATTAAAGCAATATAAGCAATAAACTAAAGTCCAGGATTTTTGATGGAATAATTCAATTCAGAAATTTGTGTGCTTCATGTTGGTGTCAGTTTCCTTTTTAATCATAGATCATTCTGTTTTTTCCTTAGCAAAATATTATCACACTTCATTTCTCAGAAAAAGTTTTCCTCTGATTCATCTTCATCTACACTTTGTCAGGTTCAATACATTTTAAATAGTATCTTAGGGCATTATAAAAACATTTTTCCCTAAAACCCAAAAAAAGGCACTGGGTGGTGACTATGCTTCTCTACAATTTTGGTAGGCTTAAGAAAATCTAAATAGATTTTCATTTTCTTGTAGGTTCCATACCTTGTTTTAAATTCATCATGAAACCTTTGCCTGAAAATGTTATAGTGAGGAAAACTTCAAAATGACAAATTTATGTTTTCATCTATACATTCCTTTCCATTTTTAAATATAAAAATTGGAAATTAGGGTTCAACAAATGATTATTCTACAAGGTCATAACATGAACATAACTTTTCTCAAATTTTCAAATGGCTTCAACTGTCATTCTCTCTAGATGCTGCAAGGATAGATCTTTTTGTTTGTTTGCTTTTTAAATTAAAGTATAGTTGACTTATAATATTATATTAGTTTTAGGCATACAACATAGCAATTCAATATTTTAATAGATTATGCATCAAAGTTATTATATTATTGAGTATATTCCCTGTGTTGTACATTACATCCCTGTGACTTATTTATTTTATAACCAGTAGTTTGTACCTCTTAATCCCCTTCACCTATTTTGTCCATCTCCCCAACATTCTATCCTCTGGCAATCACTAGTTTGTCCTATTCATGACTTTCTTTCTGTTTTGTTGTATTTGTTCATTTGTTTTATTTTTTACATTCCACATATTTTTTAGATTCCACAGTATTCGCCTTTCTCTGTTTGACATATTTCCCTTGGTGTAATACCCTCCAGGTCCATCCATGTTGTTGCAAATGGCAAAAATTTATTCTTTTTTAATGGCTGACTATATATATATATATATATATATATATAGTCAGCCATATATATATATATATATCCCACATTTCTTTAATTATTCATCTGTCCATGGACACTGGGGTTGCTTCTTTATCTTGATTATTGTAAATAATGACCTAAATAGGCATGTTTCCAAAGAAAACATACAGATGGTAACAGGCACATGAAAAGATGCTCAACATCACTAATCATCAGGGAAATGCAAATCAAAACCACAATGAGATTTCACCTCACACCTGTCAGAATGGCTGTTGTCAAAAAGACAAGAAACAACAAGTGTCGGTGAGGATGTGGGGAAAAGAGAACCCTCGTGCACTGTTGGTGGGAGTGTAGACTGGTCCAATCACTATGGAAAACAGTGTAGAGGAGCCTCAAAAAATTAAAAATAGAACTGCCATATGATCCAGCAATTCCACTCCTGGGTATTTATCTGAAGAAAATGAAAACATTAATTTGTAAAGACATACGCTTTGTCCTTTATGTTGAACAGTATATTCTCACTAATTCAAAATATTAGATCCTCCTTTTGCCAATTTATTTTCCTAAATTCTTCTTTTATCAAAATTTCCAGTACTCAGGGCAGAATTGATTCTCTTTTTGCTTATTTCTTCTTACCATAATCATAGTCCAATAATTCCAAGCTGACATTACACATTCCACAAAGACATTTTTCCTGGTCAACTCAATCAAATAATTGTTAATGACCTACTATGTGTCATAGACAATGATGGTAGGCTACTCTGCTGTCTCACTCTAATTTAGGTACCCTTGTTAAATGGCATGTTTGGCACTGAATCATCAGCTCAGATTTAAGTGGATGGGATCAACACTGCTTTCACTTTAGGTAGTTGTGAATCAGAGAACAATCATTTAATCTCACTTACCTTTCAATTACAAGTGTCTCTCAAGTGTTGCCTCTAGCTCATCTCTCTATGTCTCAGAAGGAATAAGGTAAAAGAAAAAAAAAAGGAAAGTCAGTAGACAGTGGAAAGGCATCTTTATAATGTACTGGAAGTGTGTATGGTCTGTGGGAGAAGGGGATTATTGTTACGTGCAAGAATATGAAAAAAAAAATGTAAATGGGAAATAAGAGAAAATGAAGACCAAAAAGAGAGGAGAAAGAAAATGTCAGGAAAATGTTTGATTTATCTGTGTATTTTTATTTGGTTTACAATTTTGACTTTCATAATACTAGTAAAATATTTTACAGCTGTAATTCTAGAAATTATAGAACTTACATAGAGAGTCAGTGTGAGAAGTAATTCTCATAGCGTCAGTGGGCTCAATATGTTCAAGCAAGGATAAGGTACTTCCTTCTGTAGAATCATGACTGAAATATACATAGTACAGTGAGTTTCCACATGGTCTCAGGATTCCCCTCACTATCTTCTCAGTCTGTGTATTCATCAAGAGGCAGTGCTGGAGTTTTAAATCTGTATTTCAGCAGACTATTTCAAAGAGGTGACATTCTTATTCAAAGTCTGGGCTTAAAAGATGCTAGAAATCACCCAGACTTCAAGTAAAAAAGAACCAAGACTATTTCTAATGCTCTCTGGAGAAGCATAATCTTTTACAAGCAATAACTTAGTCAGCAAACAGAAAGGGAACAAACAAACTCCCCAAAATACCTTTATTAGGCAACATAATGTTATAAGCATAGCACAGCACGAGTGGCCTTTCCTTTATGTAAACAATTAAGATACTCTGTTCCAGGTGAAGGTGAACGATACTTGGCTGCAGCAAATAGTACCGTGAGTTTGTTCATCTAAAATTGGACTATGGTCCTGCAGGATACTCTCAATCCCACACTGAAGGATGGTAAATTATTTTAGGAAAGTTAGGGAACAGTTGTAAAAGCCAAGAACTATAGGATGTAAATCTAAATTACAGACTGAAATTGTACAGCTCTCCACATATTAATATAATTTTTGATATTTTAAAATCCCTCTCTGATTCACTTCTAATGTTATGTGAAATCTATGAGAAAGGATATGACTAGACATATTCTGCTCCTTGAAAGTTCATGGTTTGTGGCTAAACAGATGGAAAAGTAAAGAAATTTTAAAAACTGTAAATTTGTAAATACATTATGCTAGAAAAATGCTAATAGTCCCAAATTCCACAATTATTTCCTTGTTTAAAATTTGGACAGCAGAGATGAAAGCCCTTTAGATTATTTCAGGATTTCCACTGATGCCCTTTCATCAAGAAAGAAATCCTCACTAGTAACTCTAAAATTTTCAAAAGTATTTTGGCCTTGGATTGAGTCTTCCATTGTTAAGATAAAGTATAGAAATTTTATTCATCTTTTATGTTCACATACTTATTCAGCAGTAGAGTCACAGCTCAGAAAATACCTTGGTTTACCTGACATTGCACATTTATGAATTCTGTAACCCACACTAGACTCAACAGAATTTTAAAAGTGTAATTATTTTTTCCTTATCCATTCCTGCCAACACTTGAAATGAATTCAACTGCAGTTGCATTAGCAGCATGGACCTGGCGATAGCATACAGAAGTATGAAATTCAGAGAAAAAGAGGAGGAATTGTAAGAGTCTACAACATTTATTCTAGTAAATTCTCTCCTGCTTTGTTAGACAAAAAAAAAAAAAAAAAAAAAGTTATTTGCTGATCTGCAGCATTTGGCCGTGTCAGAAGACTCATACCTATGAGAATGATTTCTGTTGCCTTAAAAAAAGTATTTCTCAAACCATACATAAGCATGGTTTAAAAAAAGTTCTACCTGTCAGTCAACTCTGAAATAAATATGAATATTTACTTTTCACTCTTTTGAAACCCTGAACTTTTGGACTTAGTGTAGCTCAAGGCTTATTGTTTTACAACATATTTGTGAGAACATAATGGAAGGGAAATTATTCATCTAATTTTGGAGACATGGCTGCCACATTTTGCTGTGGCATGTGGCCTTTCTATGTACACAATGGTGCCCTGCCATGTACCAGCTTTTCAGCACTGGCATGTCACCTGGCCTGTGGCATCTCACATTCTCATGTTCTCACACTTGTGTTGTGGCCCAACCAACTTGTTTAAGCCAAAGCCAAAAAGCAGGTGGGGCACAGGCTTGACAGAGACTGGAATGACAGGCCACATGCCTCTCCAAGTGCTGTAAACACCAGGGTTTGTTTGGAAATTTCATCTCCTGGTTACAGTAAACAAGACTTGATGGAGCATCCAGCAGAGAAGTGGCATGCCCTTTTCTACGAAAAGGAATTTTCAGGAAATAATATAAGCTATTAGTGAAGTACAGAACAATTTTTCAGATCACTTATTTACTGTTGAGCTCTATTTAAATATAATGCAATACAAGGCAATTTAATATCTTATGACTTAACATATAAAATGGCATGAATATGACATAATCATTTATATTGTTAAAGTTCAAAGAGCAAAAACCTTGGAGGGTAAATTACTATAAATTGTGTATTGAAAGAACACAGCTCTTGAGTTTTGTGGAATAACTTTTTAAAGGTGGATGTATAATCTTTTGTAGAAAAAGATTAAAGTATAGCATAGCATAATGATTACCTTTTATCCCATCCTTACAACTCTGAAGAAAAAAATTATTATATTCTAAATTTAGAGAAAATAGTTCTTTAATGTAAAAATTAAAATCTAATCAACTGCATAAAAATGAGATAATGTCCAGTACTATCAAAAGTTTCACCATTGTACAAAGACTGTAATAACCACTGATGAACTTATAAATAGTCATGACATAGTAACTTGATTTCCAGCATTAAAAGATTAGCATAAAACTCTGGACTAATTAGCTCATGATTTAAGATTAAAATTCCGTTCCTCTAAATTGGATTATATGTTCTTTAAATATTTTGTTTTTGTTTTTGTTTTTTTGGTCTTCTCACACATGAATATTCCAGCCATACATTTTCAGCTCATTTATATTGGTCCATTGATCCTAATTGATCATGTGATCATTTTTTTTCATGTAGGACACATTAAGAAAACATAGTTATATGGAGGATATGTTCAGATTTATTACACACACACACACACACACACACACACGTAAAGACTTACATATACCAAGAGTTTAATTTTGAAGTGAGTGGTCAGTATCAAGAAACCTAGACTCTACTCCCCAGCTCTGCTTTATAGGTTACTTTTAGCTAAGCTTCAGGTTTATGCAGTGATGAACAGTTAGAAAGATTTTACAAAGATTTGCTCTTCCACAATTATGGTTATAAACAAGTTCTAAATCAACTGCTGATGCAGTTCAGGATTATCAACCTCTAAGCTGTAATATGTAGTGCAATTGTCTTGAGGATACTTTAGGAGTTTTCATCTACAAGGCAGAAGATATTCTCTGATTTTTATTAATGAGGCTTCCATCTTTACTGCTGACAGCTTACGGTTAGATGACAAAGATAAATGAAATTTTCATAGAGGGCAGCAGAAAGAACAGGAATGATGTCATTTCCTTCTGTTTTCTTTGAAATTGAAACACATTTCCAGTGGATTTCAATTATAATGTTAAAAGGAGTCCTGAAGTAGGGGTGAGAAGTGCTTTAAAGCTTTTCTAAGGTGACTAGTTAAGAGTGGAAAGCTTTTTCTTTTCTTTTGATTCTTTTCCCCTTAGATTTGCTGCTAGATCTTTTGTGTATCTATCTCCAAAACTTTTACTGTCTACCTTATATGTGCAAAATATGATATAGATAAGGTTTTGCATATTAGTCTCTGTCCTCAGACAGAAAAAAATTCAAATAGCTATAGTGCCTACCTAATCATAGTAATTCCAATGACAGCTATCAAGTATTAAAAGTGATAAAGAAAGAACATATCTTGCTGAAGAAAGTTTTTCTTCATAAAGCTTCATGGGGCAGGAGACATTTGAATGTCAGTAGAGTTTTGACAGGGAGGGAATATGGAGAATATTTTAGGCAAAGGGAACAATTTGAGGGGAGATGTAAATACCCAATATGTGCTTGGGAGTCAGCAGGGGGACAGTTTGTCACTTGAAAACAGCAGAAGGAGAGTAGGGTGAAATAATACCATGTGGCTTGGTTGGTCCAGATCATGGGTAGTCTAGATGCCAGGCTGAGGAATGTACATACTAGGCAATGGGGAAACACTGAGGGCTGTTTTGGGTTGGAAAGTGAGGTTCTGGGAGTGGTTCTTGAAGATTTAGTGGTCAACTCTGCCCAGTGGAGGATGAATTTGAATGTGGAAAACAGTTAGATAATATTATAACCTCAACAGATCTAATGGGGTAACAATCAGATCTGAGGTCAACTTCAGCTTTGTAACCAAGTAGTTATGTAACTTGGGCCAGAAAATTAACTTTTTTGGCCTTAGTTCCCTAATCTACATGACCTTCAAGTTTCTTCCAGCAGTTAACATTCTACAATTCAAGGTAATACAGAGCCTGGACTAGTACAACAGAAGTAGGAATGGACAGTAGAAAATGGGCATGAGGCATCTGAAGAGGTGGATTCTATTTGCATTTCTCATTGGGACCTCCATTGATATTTTGGGCTCCACAGTTCTTCAATGTGAAGCATTCACAATCTCCCAGCATTGCAGTTATTTCTGCATCTCTGTCCCCCACCCACTAAATTTGAGAACACCTTCCAGTCATTATGACAATCCAAATCTCATCTAGTTTCAAATTTTTCCTAGAGAATTATTTATGACCACTGGGACTCCCCCCATCCACCATTCTATGCTTAATAAACACTGTGAGTCTATTTTAAATAATATTTGAATGTAGTACATAACTGAAAGACTGTTAGTGCCATGAAGAGTCATGGAGAATTTATGAGAAAAAATTCATGTTGGAAAAGATTATGTTTCATTTTGGACATATTGAATTTCAGGTGCCAGTAGGATATCCAGATGCCCACTTGTACATGAGCAGTAGGAGATAGAGAAAAAAAAAAACAGCAATAGCAGTTCAAGAATTTTTCTATTCAACCTTGACAGAGGGAGGACAGACACCTTGTTCAGATATTTCAATATTTCATTAAATAAAAGGCAGCGTTTTTGCCTTTCTGGAATCTGCCTACCTGCTCTACTCGTACTGAAACTTACTTCAAGATTTTCTTTTGAACTTTCAAGGAAACAAAAGAAAATGACCACCTCTTGGGCACCTACATATACCAGATGTTCACCAGCCATTTTACATATGTATTTTACACTGTCTCAGAGACGTTGAGTACCTTGCTCAAAAGGACGCTAGCAGTTAAGTAGCAGAAAAGTAAGTTTCAAACCCAGTTCTGTCCAGCTCCAAAACCTGGGTTCTTTTCACTACAACAATGTGACAACTGACTTGAATTTCAAAAATCCATGCTGATATGAAAATTGGTTATTAAATGTTCATGTATTACTCCTCTAAGGCCTTCTGAGGCACACTGCTTAAGGCAGAGTGACTGGTGGGAATTTCAGGAACCATGTTAGGTGGGTGAGTTGCAAACCATTCTGTATATGAATCCATCAGGGAGTACAAGCTCCAGTTTGAACAAGGATAGGATTATTTAGACCTGATCACTTCATTTGCAATACCTTCCGAATGATGAAACTAGGTCTTTTTTGAATCTTGTAATAAAACCTTACATCAGGGTCCATTCCTCAACATTATAGGGGACTTTTTCCTAAGCTTACTCTTAAGAATGATATCCACTAGTGTGTCCCCTTGTTTCCCCAGGTATGGCTTTATTCTAACCATTTTCTACTTGACTATGCATGTTGTTAATATGATTCCTGCATCCACATGTGATGCTTTGGAGACGACAAGGGCTCCATGACTTTTGCAATTATTGCCTGTGGCCCTAATTTTCCCTAGTAAGTGTTTCGAGATCACCTCCACTCCCCTCTACTTACATTTGTATTGAATTATTTCTTTCTCTCTTTCTCTGTCTCTCTCTCAGCTATTATCATTCTCTTTCTTACTCATGGCATCATGAAGAACACACACAAAGCTAGATTTCAAGACTCTTGGTTTTGATGTTGACTCTCATACCATCCTGTCACCTGGAACAGTGAATTAATTTGTTTTCTTTATCTGTAAAATTGGTAGTCATCCTTTTTTCCTTTTTTCCCTTTCAATTTAATAGGCCATAACCTCTGGATTATAGTTCATTGGTGGACAAGGAGGGATATTTGGTAAAACTAAACAAATGTGAATGACTTAGATTACCCCTATATATGCCCATTGATGGTTAAAATTAAAATTTACTTTCAATGTTAACATAATAATACTTTGGGTGCAATAATATAAAGAAGAAATTATATAATTCAACACATTTACAAACATGCAAGGGTGACAATTTGGCCAGGTTGAGTTCAATTGGTTGTTAATTTCACTTCTGTTGTGTATTATTGTTAACTAAGAAAAATTATATTTAAAATTGCTCCTCCCTTAAGCTCCAAGGAAGAAAAATCTGTCTTGTGGTGGTCTCAGGTGCCTTGCAGTAAATCATTCAATGAATGCTTGTTTCTTGAATGATATGATGTGGACTTGGAAACATTTATGAGGTCCATGTGAAATGATAGAAGAAAAAGCTCTGCTTTTGTCACATCAAGTAGACCAAATGAAGATTTGAAAGTGAGAGAAAGGAAACCAAAATATAAGTTTTCTCACTATAAGAAGTTACAATAAAATATGTGATTATATTATATTTGTTAGTTAGAGTCGGTGCAATAAAGGCCTAGGAAATCCAGTGAGGTTATAACTGATCACTTCCAAACAGGTCCACATTCCTAAAAGCAAGCAGAATTCTAAATGAAAGCCAAAAGAGAGCTAGTCCCATCCTTAGAGAGAAGTAGCCAAAAATGACTTTCAACTGAAAGAAGTTCGACATAGCTCCTCTTGCTAATTCTACCTGATCCTTGCAATGCCTCATCTGGATATATTTGTTAGTTAAATCTGCATATACATGCATATACTTTATATGTATACACTTTTAATCGTTTGGATTTTGACTTATTTCCTGTCAAAGAATGATGCATGTTTATGTCTCATTGCAAGTAACAGTTGTAACCTCTCATTGACTGTTAATGCAAAATTAATCTAGTTGAAATATTTCTCTAATGAATTTAGGAGTATACTTTCAATAAATAATTTCTGACTTTTTATATATGATTATAAGATCCTGGAAAAATCGGTATTTTGTTTCAGATATGCATTTATGTAGGAAAGACACAATCTAACAAATGATTTTCAATGTGTAAGATGAGAAGTTAACTCTAAATGTCAAACTCTTAGGGTTGTAATATAAATACAGCAGTAAATATTCAACACATAGTACATTTCATTATTTTAATTGATAAATTATTTTCTATGTATCCATGCCATATATATATTCTAAATATTAGCTACTGGCTGACGTAAGGCATTCAATATTTTGAGTTGCTTCGCTCTTTGAGACTTGAGTAAAAATTTTTCTCAAAATCCTACTCCCAATATCTGCTGAGATTCATAGTGTGGGGGTTGATCATACTGACATTTTGCCTAGACACCATCGTTCTGCATTTCTCCTAAATCTTTCATTGCTTTCATGTCTCATAGCTTTCAGCTATTCTGGTCTCTCTCCACTGTGTAACCCAGTTATAAAACAAAGCCCCTTTCCTTGGTTAGTTTAACACACCACAGAGAGAGTTGTGAATCCATATGAAAGAAAATGTGAAGCTTTCATCTAAGTGTTGTATGCATTTTGAGCATTTTCCTGGTGAATATTAGATATTCCACCTGCCATTCTCACAATGGGAATATCCCATTAGCCAACTCTTCAGCATCCTCAACAACTCCACCTCATGGGACATCCCTGAGGCCAGCCCTTCTACGTTTCTGGGTCCCTTCTCCTCTTCCTCTTGGCTACCTTTGTAAATGAAAAATTATTGTGCAGAGAGACTTTATCTCTTTTTGTATAACTCTTACTGCATCCTAGCAATGTTCTGAGGGATATCATTGCAGAAATAGTATAGATCCATATGTTATTTTGAGAAACAAAATAAAATGATTTTTTCTAAAATAATTCTGATGCCATCTTTGAACTAACAGGTTTTTCTCCTCAGATTAGATGTGCATTACCCAAGGTTATACATGCATATAAATGAAATATATACACATATATATTTCACTTTCATCCCAATTTTTATTCCACCCTTTAGTATTTTATCCCTCTATACTTAATTCCTGCTAAAAATGTAAAAATGTTCAGATTCCCCTAAGCTTTATTTAAATTACTAACTTGGTGACACTAACAGTCACTACTACAACCAGTCTGTTTTCTCCTTGCATTTAATGATTGAACACTTCACTGCCACTTTTCTTCACCACTCTGTTCTTCCTTAATCCTCTTGATTTGGCTTCTATTGCTGAAGGGATTTATCAATTCTATTCTTCTAGGAAAACTGAGCTTGCTTTTTCATCTCTAGGACAACTCTTTTCTTTTTGAAACTGTAGTTTCTCTAGCATTTGGCACTGGTTGTTGGTCACCCCTTACTTGATTTCAAGTTCTTAATATTTCACCATCCCACGTTTTTTCCTCCCACTTCCTGTGATTTTGTTCATTAACATTCTTCTACTTCTATTCTTACTATAAAGAACTCATCATGTGTTTTGGTCCAACCACCACCTCTAGGCAAGCAATTCCCAAGTTTACAGAGTTTACAGTCCCAGTCATGACTGCTCATCATCATTTCAATCTTGCATCTCAACTCCCTATAGATGCCACTTAATGTATCAAACATTGAACTAATTATTTCCTCACACAAATCTATATTTTGTACTTACTTCTTTATTGTCACTATTCTTGTCTGATAAATTTATTCCCAATGTCCTTATTGTATCTAATTGATCAAGTCTATGGACTGTTCCTTTAACTACCTACCACATTGCTTAAGTTAACTTTTCTTCCTCTCCATTTCAACAAAGCTCATACCTAATCACTGCATACTTTAGTCTTTGTATCTTCTTCATTTGTAGCATCATTTCTCATACTAATCTACATTCAAAAATTGCTACTTAAATTTGATTTTATATACACTTACCTCTGGTATCTTCTCACTCCTCTCTAGCCAGCATACACTTACCTGTATGTTTTTTCTCAAATGCAGTTTTAGTCACATTACTCTCTGTGATCCGGTATTAAATTTCCATTGCCATGTTGCCATATTGGTCTGCTCTAAACACTTTCAGGTCCTTTGTCAACAGTTCTTCTTCCTCAGCAGGAAAACTTGTCTCTGTATTTCTTATACACTTCCACTTCTTACTACCTCTAATCATGCTATTTTCCCTGTGAGTATCCTTCCTTCCATGTCCCTCACTCATGCTGACCACTTCACTAAAGATTTTTTAACATTTATTTATTTCAAACAGCTTATTCTGAAAAATTATACTCCAAGATGACCACCTTCTCTCTTTAACACGGCAAATGATTATAACATATCGGATATGATCTTTATAAAGGGTAATCCTTCTAGATTGCAAGCTTCAGGGGACAAGTAGTGTGTCTTCTCCATACTTTTTAAACCTTATTACATCAAGTACAGTGATGTGTATCCAACAGGTGTTAAATGATAGGTCAGCTATAGAACTAGGCAACAATATATTTCACATGGTGAGTCATTAAGAAAGACACAGCCTATAACTTGCTGCCCTCCCCCCAACATACCCCTGGCTTTTAAAGCTTAATTATTAATGTGAAATAAATGAACAGAGTCAGGGAAGAGGAAATATGAAAAATTTGTATTCATTTTGAAGCCCACCCAAGCTGAGCAACGGAGAGGTGACGCTCTGCACCAGCCAGCATATCTTTAATTTCTCTCTGCTCCAGCTCCTATTATCTCTCTACTGCCACAGCTGCATACTGCTATTGTCAGTGGTAAAGATGAGACATCTCTAATTAGAGGGCAGGGTAAATTGCTTTTATCTACTTTTAACATGCTTTTACATGGCACCTGGTACACAAGCCTTAGCTAGGCAGCCATAATTTGAAAAGAAAATGAATGCTCAGAGAAATACGATATGTTTTTAAAAGAAAATTAAATATATGGAGTAGCAAAATCAACATGCTGGAAACTGCAGAATTTTAGAGCTGTCAGAGTCTTGTACCCTTATGAATTATATTGAACTAAAATGAGCAATCAGGGTCCATGTACCCTGCTGAGTCCAGTGGTCCTGTCTTTCTTGTTCTGTTAGGAACAAATGGAGACATTTAAGGTCTAGAAAAATTATCAGTGCAAGAAGCAGACGGATGTTGTTCCCCTTGACAGTTGAGATAAGGAGATTTTTAGGTGAAAGAAAAAAATTAACAATCTTTCTTGATTTATATACATACAGTCAGCTTTATAATAAATAAATCCATAATGTATGAACCTCCATTTACTATTTTGGATTCAAATTTTATTTCTTTAGCAGTCCAGAACATTCTTAATGACCAAGAAAGTTATCAGCTTTTGAAAAATAAAACAAAGAGAATTCAATCACAATTAGATCTATGGTATGCTGGACTACAATGACATTCAAAAGAAATATCTGACATTTATTTTTGCTCAGAATACAGATCCTATAGTTTGGAGAGCCTGAGTCATATACAAATTCTACAGGTTCCTCTCCCTCTGACAATTATCAGCAAAAATGCATCAAGTGTTACCCTCCAACAGCATCACAGGAGATCACATGCCCACAATGCTGTGCCATCATTATAGCCCTTTCTCATTCATTGCTCTACAAATTTTGGCTACTTGTTTCCTCGGAGATTGTCTGATTACTGACTATAACTTTCAGGCTATAAAAACTGACAGCTCTAAATAATAACTGGGCTCCACTGTTTATTTATTTCTGCTTTGGAACAGAAAACCAACTGGAGTCCTTTAGTGCAGTGGGTAGAAAGGACTTTCAGCTACGAGAAGATGGCATTGCAAACACAGTCGTTCTGGCAGGGAAACTACCTCATTAGGGATCTCTAGTTTCTTCAGTTCCCATATACAGGCATCTATATACACTCAGACCTTGTGAATTTCGTTTATTTTCTATATATCATGGGTGAGAGGGTATAATTTAAGGAACTAAAAGTAAGGAGCATACTTTGGAAGTATATCTAATTTAAATATTTGAGCCATATGCAAGATTAGAACATGTGCTTCACTGCATTAAATGCTACTTAGAATGTACTGATTCCTATTTTAGTCTTTGAAGTAGCCATTAGCATGGTTGGTTAGAGTTCTCTGCCTTCCATGCACAAGATAGGATTGCATTTTCTGGCCCTCTTGTGTTTAGATGTACCCATGTGACTATTTATGACCAAAGATTCATGAGCAGAAATGACATTTATGTCTGATTTGAGAGCTTCCAGAACTCCCTCTCTCTGCCTAGTCAACCAATAATGTTCAAGATGGTGGACGATCTATCAGTTTGGATCCTGGAGTAAAAGCAATGTGAAGAATTCAGAATTTCTGTGTTGAACATGTAGTATGAGCAATAAATAAAATTTACTGTTTTAAAACACTGAGATTTTGGTGCTATTTGTTATTGAGGTATAATCTATCCCACCCTGACTACTACACTTTTGTTATTCATTTCACATTGTTAACATTGTTCCACTTACTGTACTTTTTAACTGAGCTCCCTAAACACACTTTGATCATAGTACTTACTAGCTAAATTACATTTACATTATCTCTGCCCTCTGTTAGTCTATATTTTTCTTGAGGACAGAGACATCTGACTCATCTTTATCTTTTCAGCCCTTAATATATTACCTTTATATAGTAAGCACTGAACACTGTGGAATTGAATGGAATTTATTTTACCCTATGTCAATGTTTCAGCTCTGTGTTCAAATAGTGATGAGCTAGAATGATGATTAATCTTAAGTAAACTTTTTTGGATATGTGCCTCTTAAAGTTAAAAGAGGCAAAAGTGATAAAGTCAGTCTGATTTAGTAGCATATACATTAGATTTACAGGTTTGGGTATAACTTCTGATTCTAGCTGTGTAACATTTGATAATTCATTTTTGAAAATACTTATTAGTTGTCCACTTACTCTATGCCAGACAATGTTCTAGATTCTGAGAATACTGCATAATAAGTGTTCTTGTAGGACTAACAGGTCACATAAGGAATTAGATTTTCATCCTCTGACAAATTAGATAATAATATCTACTTTACTTAATAGATTTGTTGCAAGGAAATCTTTAAAATATTTGAAATCTTTAATAGATTCGTTATAAGGAAATCTTTCAAATATTGGATTGGCCAAAAAGTTTGTTTGGGTTTTCCATAACATCTTACAGAAAAATCTGAACGAACATTTTGGCCAACCCAATATTTGAAAGAAATAATATATGTGTAAGAGTTTTATAAATTTCAAAGCATCTTATAAATAAAAAATAAGACATTTTTGTTTTAGTTTTTGAATAATATACTCATTTCATGTGACTAATAGGGGTACACAAAGAAATAACTTTTAAACTACTTAGTAACTATTATGAAATTTTAGATCAGTGATTTAGTTGGAGGAGGATATGTGTGTTAAAAAAAAACAATAGCAACAAGCACACATTTAGTCTGGCAGAATGCAAGTCCTAATTTCTAATTAAAAAAAAAAAAAAAAAAAAAACTTTTCCCTGAAACATAGCACTTATTTACTTGTAAATCCAGTACAGAATAATAATTAAGTGTAACAGGTAGGAAGGGAGAAGACAATGATTGGGCCTGTCAGGGACACAAATTGTTGTAACCCTTAGTCATAAAATGATTGATCCAAATGTATATGATTCATTCAAAGAAGAAACACTTTATGATTTTTGAATATAGAGAAACAATATATATTCAAAGATAAATTTATGCTGAATGAGCTAATGTATATAACTAATGTACATAAACACCTGCCCAAAAGCTACCTTAAGTTTCCCAGACAGCAGATTTAATGAAGCATTCCCTAAACAGTGGTTTATTTCATAATATCTCAGCAACAGGAATGCGGCCACCTCACACACTCCTAGAATAATTTGCAGAGTCTGTTTGATATAGCAAATATATCAATTTATTTATTATGATTTAAAATATGGCATCAATAATTATCTTTGGCATTCATTCATTTATTCACTCAAGCATTGTGTGATTGATCGTGCATTCCATTCCGGATGTTGCCCTGGGCCCTGGAAATACAAAGGTGAGTTTCACATAGTTTCTAGCCTCAAAGAGCTCATGGTATTTTGCAAATGTTTATTACTTTGTAAATACAAAGAAATATATTAGGTTGAATTTCATGAAACTGCCTGTCATGACCAAACCCAAAAAATCATAAGATGAAGAATTTGTTCTTAAGAAGCCTAAAAATCTAGCTGGATACAAATGAAACAACTAAATATATAGTGTGACTTCTCCATACTTTTAAAACCTTATAATGAGTAATAAATTGACCACCACTCTACAGAAAGGCCAATCTGTCAGAGAGTATAAAGTGTCTTCCAAAAAAAAGCTATCTCCAAAAACACATGTAAATTCACATGAAATTTTGGAAAATTTTACCTTACATTGGGATTTTTAAGAAAATCTTTTCTCTGAGACAGGGAGCCAGCAGTACAGGTTAGCCTAAACTCTGTAAATAAACTTCTTTGGATCCAGTTGTGACAGTGTTAAGTGCCTGTCTTCGGTCATGTGGAGGCTGGCCTGGGGCTGGCAGGGAGACAGGCATGGGCAGAGCCCACTGTAAGACATCAGGATGAGTGTGGGAGTAATTGTGATGGCCTTCCATTTTATTCTCTCTTCCATGTATACCATATAGGAGAACATTACAGATGAAATGAGCTTGATCCTCCCTTAGCTCTCTGCGTGAGTCCTGATTGGCCTAAACTCTTAGGGTGGCCTCCCTTTGTCAAAGTTATTGATTCAGGAATGGGTTTGTAAGCCTGGCTTAAACCAATCAGTCATAATCTCCTGGTTATAGAGTTTGGTTCAGAGAAGAACATATGATCTCAATTGCTCTGATCAGAGAAAAGCAAAGGACTCCTGTTTGATGTTTCGAGAAAAAGAAGGTATCTATTTCTCCTTGGATGTGAACTGGAAAGCACATATCTCTGGAATCTACTAGAAGCCATTCTGTGACATGAGAGAAGCTATTTTGAGACTGTGGGTACCATATGGAGGAAGGTAGAGGGCAGAGAAAGACAAGGAAACAGAGCCAAAGACCAGTGATGCTGTGAACTCTATTTCCTTTCCACCATCCTTAAACAACAGTAAAGTCCTGTTAAGTCAACAGTGATGTGGGTGAATTAGAGATAGGCCTAATTGGATCTGGGATAGTGGAGGATGGCGCCCCCTCCCCCACAGCTGCTGTCACCAGCAAAGAATAATTATGCTCATCAGGAGGGTCATTAGTTGTAGAGAGAGCTACCTGGTGAGGCAGCGGGAGGGAAGAAGCAGAGAGACTTCTCCAAGCATACAAGTAGAAGAACCCTAGGACACACTCAGAAATAGCTGGTGGACACTTGGTGACAAAGTTAGTGGGGACTTGCCATCATAAATTGGGCTATTGAAGATATTATTGCAGAGAGAATGTTGATTGTCAATCTACTGTCTCAGGTGTGTGCAATGATAAGTAATCAGTGTGCTTCCTATAACTCTATCAAGCTTGTGTCTTTTCTTCCTCTTCACAACGATGTAGTCAATTTCATATTTCCTTATTATTTTACGTTACTAATGGATTTTCCCTCTTATGTAAATCCTTCTCCTGTAGATGTTAGAAGTTATTTATGATATTTTTTACTTTATGTTGCTTTACAATACTTAAGATTGCTTTACTTTACAGTATTTAGCAACTTTTTACCCAGCATTGTGGAGTCGAGAGCAGGAAGATCACAGGTTGGGGTCCACTAAGATCCTTGGGTACAGCCAGCCATTCTGCATACCTGGATTCTGGTGACAGGGCTGCGCTCTGCAAGCCTCCACTCATTGGTACCCACACCCTGTCCCCTTGGTCATGGTTCTGAGGTCCCAGAGACTGTCTTTCAGCTTCTGCTTTCTAAGCTTCTCTTCTCTTCCTCTGATTCTCTCTCCTCTCCAAGTCCAGTGAGAATAGCGTTTATTTTTGCTTCTTTTCCCCTCTATGCCATAGGAAAACTAAGTTAGACTTTTTCCCAAATCTATGCTTTATGCAGCAATGTGCGCTTTGTGTCTTACAAAGGTAAAAATTAACTTCATTCATTTTCCTTTACATTTGGCTGTGCCTCACTTCTCTATGGTCCTGGAGTCCAAGGTCTAGTTTGCAAGAGTGTGTGTGTGTGTGCTTGGGGTGGAGACAAACAAAGGTATTAGAGGGATTAATAAACATTTTTGGTAAATATTATACCACTGCAGTTTATATGGTGGTGGTACAATATTTATAAAATGCACATCAGTGCTAAACAGTGTGGCATAGAGATAAATATTCTAGAATGTCACAGAGACGGAGGAATTCAGTGAGAGCCAGGAATCAGGGAAATTTTCAGAGAGGACATGGGAATTCAGTGAGATTAAAATAAGAAAATCAAGTAGGTAAGGGGATTCTAAGTTAGGAGAGCAGCAGAAGCACACACACAGATGAGGGAATAAATACGTGCCCTTGGAAAAGTGAGAAAGTTCACACAAGTCTCTTTGACGATATTTGATGGAGTGTGGAGGGGCATAAGCGTGGCTGAGATGGATTATGAAAGATCCTGAAAATGAGGCATTTTGTTCTGTATTTCATGAGGTAGGAAATAAGGATGCATTTAAAAGAGTTACAATATAATAGTAGCTGTTTTTTTAAAGAATGGGTACATGTTGTTTAGTGACCTGCCTGCCCTTCAGTGAGTACAACATTTTTTTTAAGCAAAAATCTAAAGAAATGGAAGGACTGTGAGAAAGTTACTCAATCTTCTTTAACAGATATAACTCAGTGCAGCTCCTGGTCAAAAAGGACCAAAATGAACTTGATGCCTGTGTGTTTTGTGGCAGTATAACATCATTACAATTAGACTCTGACTCTCCTTTTCATCAGTCATCCAATGGCCAAAAGTTAGAAATGGTCCCTAGCCTTTTTTCAGTGGACCAAGCCAATTCCAATAATACGTGCAGTCTATGCAGCTACACCTGTACAGTCATAAGTAGCTGTCCCCCCAAAAGCATGAGGTGTTTGATATTCTTAATAGGTGACTTTTATACACAAAAACATTATTTACTAATTACTTCAGTTTTTTAAGTTAGCATGGAATTTATGAAAGGTATATGCTCATAAAACTAGTTCTTCCTTAGTCTACTAAGTTCAAGTTCTGTATCATCTTATTACGTCTTAACAATCACTGTTAAGAGGGCTCTCATAACGAATAATTCACCTTACTTAAACATTTCGAGCTGCCTTTATAAATTCAAAATTTTTGTTTCGTTGTTAAGTAGTTCACAGTTTTCTGATTAACAAATAAAATTTACCTGAGTAAATAACATTTGCAGAGCTAATACATTTAATTTATGGATATGGTGAGTCTGAAGTTATATTGTGTTACAGTACTCAATACATCAGATACTCATAACTTTCAAATAAAAACAGCAAGCAAAATCCATCACTCAATCACATGTTTAAATTGAAATATGTTAGATAAGTCACTAGACTAAATTCTCTTAAATATGACAAGTTCTTAAGATCTCAAAAATGCATACATCATTTCTTACATCTCAAAGTATTGAACTTATGAGTTTGATTTGGTTCATTCATCATAGTTCCATTTAAGTTTAAATTTTTCGCAAGGTTAAACAAATCCACTCAAGAAACCATTTATTCCATTCCAAATAACTTCGTGTTTCTTTTCCAGACAAATTCTTAGAATTGCTTTCTCAGATAGTCGGGCCTGTTTCCCAACCAGAGGGTGTGGCCAGTGTAAAAGCGGGAGATGCAGACATCCGGGGACATTACCCTCAAGATCAGAAAAAGCAGAGCTTCGCATGAAGTGGTCCCTGGCTTTGGGTCTACAGTATAGTTACACCTCACTAAATTCTCCTTTTCATTTAAAGAAGTTGGCAGCCCACTCTTAAATTAGCTAACTTTCTTCATACTGCAGTCGGGTTCCCAACCCCCATCCCGGGTTCTTTCAAGATATTAAGTGATATCAGATTTGATTTAGCATTTTTTCTTTTACTTTTCTGGATTCACATCATACTTTTTAAGATCATTTTTAACATTCAAATGACAATACCAAGTGGTAAAATGTTGTCTAAGCAAAGTGTTAGAGAAAAATCTGCCCTCATTTTACTTCCCTTTAATATATACCAATAAACTCGTTATACATTATGCTCTGTTGAAATTCAATGTATCTTGAGAATATTATCATGAACAAAACACAGTTCTTGTCTTCAAAGAATGTAAGTCAAGTTAAGAAAGTAGACAAGCAGAGAAAAATTTGTAAAGCTCTGTGTAAGTGCTGGCTCTGGAACTAATGGGAGAGGAGACTGAATGCTTTCTTGGAATAATCCAGGAATTCTTTCTTGAGGAACACTTGATCATTGCATTAACTCTTCAAATCCTTTTAGTGCTTTCTATTAGGGAAATGCTGAACTTTGGTTCTCAGAGTGCAGTCCTGTATTGGGAACCGCTTTAGCATCACCTGGAAACTTGTTAAAAATACCAACCCATCATCTCAGATCTACTGAAGTAGAAATTCTTGGGTGGGACACTGTAATCTGGATTAGTAAATCCCCTAAGTGATTCTGATGCATGTTGAAGTTTAAGAATCACTGCATTAGAATAAAACTGAACTAGGTAAATTTTATCTCAAATTATGTGCATCTGAAAAATATGGGATGAAAATTTTGAAGAGCTTTATAGACTGCTGATTCCTTGGTGAAGATTACTAATTCTGGTTTTGCATACTGAAATCCATTATAAACTAATGTTTGAAAAAAAAACGGTGCCATATCTCACAAACAACTGATCAAGTATTGCATTTAAACATCTTTAAGTGATTCTGAACCCTGACGCTCTGCATGATTTGTTGCAGGACCATCAGTAAAAAGATGAAAAACTAATGAACAAAGACCTTTGAGTTATGCACATTATAGTGAGTTTAGTTACTAAAAGCACAGAGTGAAAAGTAAAAAAAAAAAAAAACCCTACAGGTTACTGGATGGTTTTCTGTTGGGGAAAATAAATACAGATAGTATGAGTAGGTTTCTGACAGGACAGTACCTCTTTTAGTGCAAAAATCACTCTAGGCTAATCCTACTTTAAATCACTAAAATGTATTACATGAATTTAAAGCACCAAAGGAATTAAAAAGAAAGCAAAACATGCACAAAATTCTGACCCTGAGCACCTTCTAAAATTTTTAACAGTTCCAAGTCCATGAAGATCAAGATATTTGATACAGAGCGCTCTCTCTCCGCTCTTGCATCCTCAGGAACAAGGAAAACAATAGCTCTAAGGTGTAGCATGAGAAACCAGGTTAGATGAAAGAAATAACTTGCCTCCTCCCGCTGAATAGATCCAATACAATATAATACAATACAATACTGTATTATATACTTGGAAGTTTTTGAGAGAATAGATCTTAAATGTTACCAACCCCAAAGAAAATAGAGATAGAGAAGATAGAGATATTAGCTAACTTTATTGTGGTAGTCATTTTGCAATATACAGTATGTGAATCAAATCATCACATTGCATACCTTAAATGTATATATATTATATTTTAATAATATCTAAATAAAGCTGGAGTATGATTAATTATTAATATGATGATGTTTAGATAAATACGTTTTAGTGTATGATAACATTTGAGATGTTCAGTAATATTTACCAAGGTTTAGAACTTGGTATTTGTTTTGTGTTTCATTAGGAAGTGTGGGACCAACTATGGGTTGTCTTTTCATCTAGGGCTATGTCAGGTGGATAAGAAAAGAATAGAGAAAAATTTTGTTTCCATTTTGAAAGCACAATGTTGGGGGCATTATAAACCTTGCTTATGAACCTTGTTTAGGTTTCAGCTGAATAATTGTTTTCCAATCTAGTTGTGGCACATAGGAAAATCACTTCTATATGGTGAACAGGAAATTCTCCACCTTCATGTAATCAATATTCAAAAAAAGTATTAGATAAATGTAACATATTAATATCTAACATAGAATACACAGTAGGTTATTACATGTTCTAATCTACATGCAATAGATTATGACATGAACTATAGGAACCAAAGAAGTTAGTCTATAATAATAAACAGTATCACTATTTAAATTCTAGTGCCTAATATATGGCAATGAGTTAGCTCCCTGATGGACAATAAATAATGAAACTTGCTGTTGCTCCTGTAGTGATACTTTAATAAACACCATAAGGGTAGATGTCCAAACTAAAGCATTTTGTGTGAAAAAGTTATTGAATGACATCTTATTTAAACCTGTTTGGGGCGAGATGGAAAATATGCCAGATTTTTTCACATGCGTCTCTCATATGGGATCATTTCCCATAGAAAACTGCCACTCCCAGAGCAAAACACTCCCTTGCCAGTTGGTCCTCTTTCTGGAATGGGAAGGCTACTTCAAATCTTGCCACACCCTAAATAGTGGATCTTTGTAGCTTGCACAAACTAATTCCCAGTGCAGCCTGAGTTCCCAGCTCTTCACATCCATAAGCTGAAAACTAACAGCAATTTTTCATTATGACACTGGGACTCCAACTGAGCTCATAAGTGTTTCAGAAAAAATACAGCATGATATGATTTTATATATATATATTTATATATATTTGAGGTTTCAAGTACAGTATTTTTCAGACCCACTTGTGTAAATACAATGATACTCTAATAGAGGCAGGAATTATCATTATATTTCATTTTAAATGTTTAAGAAAAGAACCTCATGGAACAAATTTGAACTAGCACATTGTTTTCTTGATTTACAGGGTTTGAAGAGATACTGAATGAAAAGCCCTCCCTAAAGCAATATTTCATGTATTTTCTATAGGTCTGTGAAATTTCTATAATGCAGCAAAATAAGCCTTGCCTCAGGTTTAATGTCTTCTGTTTATTAGCAGAATACTGTGCACCTGCTCAAGACACCTGCACACTTTAACTTAGCATTTTAAACCAAATTCAATCAAGTATGCATTAGCACACTGACTCACCATCTAGTACATTAAGGATTTAGGGTTCAATTCATAAATTGCTTAGCAAGATGGATGTCCCCTCTCCCTTGCCTCCTTGTTGCTCCCCCAGTCCCACCACCCCATGCAGAGGATTATCTATCACAGTAGAACAGTAGCTTTATCCTTACTGTCAAGTGGAATTAGGAGGTTATTTAACTCTTGGAGGCAAATCCATAAGACTCATAGTCTGTTGTTCATTAGACAACAGGAATTTTATTTGTGATTATAAATAGGCATATTTTCAAAAGGAAATGTCCATCAATCATGAGAACATGAACCCTGTGCATGAAAATTTTTCTTTTCATTTGTAACAGCAGCTGCCAAGTCTGTTTCCTATAGGTAGCAGAAAAAACTGGAAGCCCTTTCTATTTCTTCTGTCTAGGTTTAAGTTTATTGTTGTTGTTGTATGCTTTCTCAAAATATATGTATTTATTTTTCAAATAAAGTATGACACATTAATAAAATATTTTATTTTTTATTTGAATATATTCTCTCACTTCCCTTCCTACATCTGTGACCAGTCATTCTTGGTTTTATTAACTAGCTTCTACTTTTCAGCCCACCTTTTGTATTTATTTATTCAGCAATTTTTTTGAGTTTTTACTATCTTCCCAGCACCACTGAAGGTGCTGATAAACAACATCAACAACATAGAAAATGTTCTTTACTCTCATATAACATATCCTAGTGGTACTGGAGGGTGGAAGTGGACAATAAATGAGTGAATAAACAAAAACAGTTTGTAATTTACCATAATGGTAAGTGATATGAAATAAATGAGGCAATACAATAGGAGGACACTAATTTTAGTGGATTTCCCAATTGTTCTTTGTAATTGGATTTAATTAAATTTTATTTTATTTACTAACTTTGAACCAGGTTTTGTATGATAATAACAGAACTTACATTCCAGCAGAAAAAGAGAAGTATAAACAATTATAATAGACTGTGACGTGTTTTAATATAATATGGTCAGTGGAATGGGGAAATTCTCTGATGCTACCCAGGGAGTGAAGGAGACTTTCCAGAGCAAAGGACGACAGAGTGGACCATTGAAAGAGCAATCAGAATTAATTCAAGTGGTTAAGGTGAAGAGCATTGCTGGTAGACGTGCAAAAGCATGAACGTTTAAAAGATCATGTATATTAATTGGGAGATTGGGATTGACTAATAAGAACCTGCTGTATAAAAAATAAATAAATAAAATAAAATTCAAAATGTCAAAAAAAAAAAAAAAAAGATCATGTATATTTGGGAACTTGTGTTCAGTAGAGCATCATGCTCTCAGGTACCAGATCATGAATGTTTGTGTGCTAGGCTTAAATTTTTGGACTTCATCCTGAAGCAGCAGGGGTTTTAAGAAGAGTGGCGGTGAGATCAGATTTGGGTTTCAGGAAGTCATTCGATAACTCGGATGGAGACATGGTCCGAGGACTGGATGAGGGCTGTGTAAAGGCAGAGACATCAGTGAGGAAACGATGCAGGAAGTGCAGGCAAGAACTACAGGGCCCAAACTAAGATGGTGGCACAGGGTAGGCTTTCAATAATTTTTTTTTTAAGTGAAGAATAATGAATGAATGCCTAAATTAAAAAAGGGCAGATAGGCGAGTGATTTGGGAATGAGAATGGCTTATTGATAAGTGAATTCAGTGATGGCTTATTTTTCTAATGAATTCTTAAGCAGAAGAACTGGTGGGTGGAGCCTGCATAAGTCCCACTCCGCGTGTTCCAGAGCAGTGGTTTTCAACTAGGGGTGACTGCGCCCTTCAGGAACATTTGGCAACTTATGGAGACATTTTTGGTTTTCTCAACCTAGAGGCACAGGGAGATGCTACTGGAATCTCATACATAGAGGCCAGGGATGCTGCTGAGTGTGTTACAGTGCAGAGGACAGTCACCTGCAACAAAGAATTCTTCAGACCAAAATGTTAGTAGTGCCAAGGTTGAGAAACCATGGTCCAGGACAATAATCTTGGCAGGTATGGCTAAGCCTACTCAGTACAAAGTCCAAGGAGCAGAACCACTGCACTGAGGTTATTGTCTAGGAGAAGAGGCCGTACTCAAGGTTTAAAAGGGCTTTAGCTCTGGTTCCACAAGCTCTGTTTGGGTCAGTCAAGTAACTAGGCTGTTCCTTTATCTCTTCTTTTCCTCTCTCTGCCTTCAAAAAAGACACAGCTAAAGAAGATGTTTGTAGGACACATTTTGTTGACATTTACTTCTTTGTAAGTATGTAAGTACATTTACTTCTTTGTAATATGCACACATATTGCTGTTGGTCATGATACAATGCAGGAGTTTTCTAATCACTTTAAGGGAGAAAAGCAGCAATGTGTTACATACTTGATATACTAACACATCCAGCTTTCCAAACCTGTGTTTAAGAGTATGATGCAATTACCAGAGAGAAGATCAAGAACAGAATTGGAATATCACAGGTTAGTCTCAATTAATGATGATAATAGCTCATATTCATTGAGTGCTTACTAGCCATGCGTCCTTCGATGAGTTTACATGCTTTGTCTCACGTAATCCTTAAACATCCATCCTTATAGAATAATTATCTGTATTTCACAGACAGGGAAACCAAGACACGGTTTGGGGGGGCAGTCGTTGACTTGGCAAAGTCCCATGACTAGTGAGTGTTGGAACCATTGGAACCAGAACTCACATCTGTGAATCTGACTCTAGAGCCACACTTGGACTCACTGTTATGTTGCCTCTCGGATTACTCACTCTAATTATTATAATGTCACCCTATCTTCCACATGGGCAAAAAAAGTCTGATCTTTCCTAGAAATGAAATGCAGACACGCAATGGCGTCACAATGTTTTCTTAGTAGAATCTGTTGAAAATTCATATTTGGCAAGTAGAATTGAGATCGACGGTTTGTCATTCTCCCTCAGATTGTGGACACTGTTCAGGAGTGGGAGGATGATTCCAGCTGGTCTTAAATTGAGGTGAGAACTACCCCTTATTTCAACTGAATAGGAAAATACTTAGCTGCAGGTAAACTTGAAATAAAAGAAAAATGGGAGCAGTTTCTTTAAAACTGAAAAAATAGTATCGCCTCATGTAAGTATTGTGTAGCTTCTTTGTTTTGTCATCGTAAAGCTTTTGAAAATGAGAACACATTTAGTGATGAAGAAAAATCCATATAGGAACTAAGTCTTGTTGGAACCTTACACAGCTTGCAATAAGTGAATTCTGTATTGATTCTATCTGCATAAGTGAGTAGAGAAACAAAGTAAATAAAGCATTTATAAATTAGGTCCCCGACATATAAAACACTTGGCAGCAGTAATCTTGAAAAACATTTTTTTAAAATTTTTGGTCAAAGTAATAAGATTGTAACAGAATTTTGTCTTCTGGTTTTGTTTTCTAAATTATGCTTCAATGGTTTGTTTCCAAAAAAAAAGAGAAAAAGAAACTTGTAGCAGCCTTTAAATATGTATTGTTTTCTCCCAGAAATACAAAAAACTAAATATTTTGACAGAATATGGACAATTTTAAAATAATTTAAAAAAATTCCCAGCACCTGGCATAGAGTCTTGCACATAGTAGGAGTTTGTTGAATGTTGAAGTTTTTAGTTTTCCCAAAAGTTTAAAGGAATTAACAGGTAACATCAAATTAAACATAAACAAAATACGCCTGAGAAGGATGAAGAAGAACCCAAGGAATTTATAAGTACTTTGACTAATTTCCCTAAACATTAAATGGCAGAACTGAGAGACCAGTGTCTCCAGAAGTAACTCAAACTCATGTGTTCAGACTTGAGGGGTGCACTTTACAATGCATTTCATATAACTCTTCATAAAGCATATTCACTCACATTATTTCTCATAGACCTCTAATGTTGTTATGAAGACAGTGTTACGTGTCCCCATTTTACAGACTCAGAAAGATTCAATCACCATCTTTATGCCAAAACGGGATCTGAACCTCAGTCCTCACACAGTTAAGCCAGAATGTTTTTCTACCTTACAGTTTTTATGTATTACCTCTGTCTTTTCCCACCCTGGGATCTGTTTCACACTCTTATCTTTCAAGTGAGACAGCAGCCATTTCTACCTTCATTTGAGCATGCTCCCTCTCAAGTGTGGGAAGCAGCCCAGAGCTTCATGAAAGCAAAGTGATTCAAATGACTCTCCATAGTCTCCCCCCAACCCCCCTAAACTATTTTATCAACAGTCCTAGTTTTAATGATCTTGGAAGCCAGACTTACAGATTTATTATAGCATCCATGGGTAGCTACCTTTTCTTTTTTTAAAGATTTATTTTATTATTTATTTATTTTATTTATTTTTGGCTGTGTTGGGTCTTAGTTGCGGCATGCGGTGATCTTTGTTTAGGCATCCAGGATCTTTTCGTTGCGGTGCACGGGCTCTTTGTTGTGGTGTGCGGGCTTCTCTCTTCTTGTTGTGGCGTGTGGATTTTGCTTTTCTTTCTCTTCTTTAGTTGTGGTGCACAGGCTCCAGGGCGCATGGGCTCTGTAGTTGTGGCGCACGGGCTTAGCTGCCCTGTGGCATGTGGGATCTTAGTTCCCTGATCAGGGATCAAACCCATATCCCCTGCATTGTAAGGCAGATTCTTTAACCACTAGGCCACCTGGGAAGTCCCGGTAGCTATCTTTTATCAGTTTCAGAGCTTGTGGGTTTTCTCTAAAGCCTTGCACTTGAGTGATATGTTGAGGTGTCATTTGCTCTGACTCTCTCCCTACAGTGGCTTCCATCTTTGGAGCTGAACCTAGAGAAATGGGCCTGTGTGTGTTCTCAGGCACCCATGCCATGTCCAGTTGCTCACTTCTGGTTTGGTTACCCTCCTCAGCATCTTATTCAAGTAGGCTAGGCCAGTCACTCACACAGTTAACTGGAAAAGCACTTGCTGGTTTGGGGCACTCAGTGGGTGGTGGTATAACATTATGGTGAATGCTTTTCTCCCCTTCCTGCCCAGGAACTCATCATGTACTCTCCCCATCCCTTGTACTGAAAGAAAGCGAGTCTCCTCCTCCACTGGAGAGGACATCAATCCTTTAATAACTTTACCAGGACCAGCTAGCAGTGCTTTTGTCTTTTTCTCTGTTTTTTGTTTTTTTCCCCCTTGGTTTATTCTACCTGAGAATAGGAAAAACAGACAAAATTGCCAACAAAATATATGTGCACAGTAAAAATTATGACAAGAATGCTCTCCAAGATAAACAAGCCATGGTTCCATTTCTTCTGAGAATCCAGCTCTTGCTGTCATATGCTGGTAACTTGGGCTTACTTTTTTGAATGATTCATGAACCAATGGCTTAAACTGTAACTGATTTAAGAAACCAAATGGCAAATTTCCACTACAGAAATTTAGCATGTTTGTTTAAAATATAAATTAAATTCTGAACCAAAGTGTCCAGAAACCTGTTCCACCTTTTTTTTTTTTAACCAAATAGATATTTAGATAATTTGTCTATTTTAAAGCCTGTCCTTTTAAGAAAAACAAAACAAAACTGAATTTTCCTAGCTAGGGAATCTGCATTATTAACTGCCAACTAAAAATAACACAGAATAAGAACATCACGGGGAACAAGTCAAGACAAGACAGAAACATAAAAGATTACAATTCTCTTCAATTTCTCTCTTTGAGGGTAATAGAATTTTGAAGTGAATAGTCACTATAGGTGATGGATACAATATTTTTCCCCTCTTAAGTCTGATGATTTTATTTTTAGTAAACAAATATTCTTAAGCTTTTTATAGTGCTCCCTTTAAAGAAATGATTGGAATTACTCTCCTTCATCTAACAATGGGAAATGACTTAAGGAGGACCAAACGCTCATTTTGCTCAACCTGTGCTCAAACTCCTCCATTGTTACATCAAGAGGGTGAGTCGCTAGGACCTTATGCTTAATTCCTGCTTCTGCAGCCCACTTTCTGAAATACGGTAGCTGAAATTCACATGCTGGAATTTGTTCACTGTAAAGTTAATTCATAACTAGCCTTGAAGAGGTAGGCAAGGAGTTAGGAAATCCATGATTTGAAGGAATTTGTGATTTTTTGATTTGTGTATTGTGAGCATAGTAGAATTTATTTTTTCTATCTATAGTATTAGAAGGCTCAAATGAACCTTAAAGGCTAATCATATTATGATAGATTTTCATTATGGAATGGTTAAATTTCAAGGAAACAGATTTTAAAAATTCACATGATCCCAAGGTAAGTCCCAAGTTTTAGCTCTCTTCTCTCTGAGCCTGGGCTCTACTTGTGTCTATCTCTAATTTGGTATTGACAAGACAAATCTACAAATACTCCAGGGTCTTTGATTCATAGAAATTAAATATCCAATCATATTATTTAAAGTCAAATATCAATTCGAACCATAAGAATCAAACGAAGGTTTTTCCAATGGTCTGTCTCTAAATATTTAACACTTTTAAAATATTTAACTTGTGTTAACATTTTGAATTTTCAGAAAAATTTGATTAAAGAGATTCTTAAAGTGATCTATATGTGGGATTAAATAGAGTGTAAACTATTATCTATTTTCTGAAAGTGTTTCAAAGACCTTTAAAGTGTAGTTTAGGAAGACTAAAAAAAATTAGATTTATGCATTCTTTTTTCATCTTTTTTATGTAAAAGGAGTTTCAGAATTTTAAGGGAAAATCCTAGAAAATGGACTGTAAAGGAAAAGTAAGATGTGTTTTCATTAACTTTCGGTAGGTCTATCAGACAACGTGTGGCTTGACGCATTCTTCCCAATTCATTACAAGGACAAGGCAGCCACATACTGAGCCTCATGTGGTTAGCACCTATCTTCAACCATGCTGTGAACTTTTATGACTGCTGAATTTTCCATATATGTTAGTGCCTCTAATGGAATATTGTGCCCACCATACCCAATCCCTCTCTCCAGAATCCATCTGGTTAAATATTAAAACCACAAAGCAATTGTTATTTTCTGTATGAAGGCTACTCCAAACTGCCTTAGGCAGAACTGTTCCCTGGATTCTCGTCTGAGCTACCAAGACACCTTGGTCTTAATAGAATGTACCTTTTTGATCCTACCACTAGACTATGAACTTTTTAATGGCAATGGACCAAGTTGCACCTAAATTTGTATCTCCATAACCTAGTGCAAATGCCTGGCACATAGTTGATTCTCAATAAATGTGTGAATGAATAGGAAAATTTCCAAGGTACTTTGTTTTGATTGAAGGTGTATCCCAAGACCTTTTTTGTCTCTGAAGTATTTGACCTACATGTAGGAAATATGAATCATCTCAAAGGTTTCTAAAGTGAAATCCAAGCTCAAAAAAATAAGATTTAAAGATGATCCAAGGCTAGGCATGACCAAATATGTAGCATACCTGTTCACCACTTAGTGACCTAAAGAATGTTATCTATTGGTGGTGGGAATGAATGGGTAGAACTTTTTGGAAAACAACTTGGTAAAATATATTTTATCTATATGATATTGGTACAAAGTTTTATGAATAAAATTTTCAATGTAGTATTACTCTAATGTGCAAAGTTGCAGGGCCCCACTCCCAATTCACCCAGAATAACTCTACTCTTATCTATTTTATTTATTGTGTTTCTGTAAAATATATTGTTTAAAATAAGATTATTAAAATTAAATTAGCATGAAAACTACAGCTTGGGCACAGCCTTTTTAAGTTACAGACGAAGACATTGAGGCTTTGGAAGGCTAAGTGACCCAGAGTCGAAAACATTAATAGAAGTGGTTTAGGAAGATTTTTAGGCCTCTTAATATTCCCAGCTCAGTATTCTTTCCATTGAATTTAAAGATATGCTTTTCCGTGAACTGCCACACCAGCCTCCTCTGTGAACCATACATTACTTTGTGCTGGGGAAAAAAAAAATCATATCATTTAACCTAGAGTCTTAAGCAGCAAGTCAGGACCTGTTTTCTTGATTAACTCACCTCAACCCATCCCGCATGTGGAAAGTTTCCTTCTGAAAGGCAAATTCACTCTTGAGTAAAAGCCAACAATCTCAACAAATTTGATAACTCCTCTTATACAGGGAAGTGTGAATGTGCAAATATTCAACAAATTAAAAGGAGAGGAGAAAATTGAGGTTGCTTATGTGAAATATCACTTCTGTTTTCAGACTGCAACATACTAAAATGATATTGCTGATACCTAGGCTTTTTTTAAAAATCACCTTTATTGATGTATTATTTACATACCATGAAATACATCCATTTTAATTGCACAATCCAGTGAGCTTTGGTAAATATGTACATGTGTGTAACCACTGTCACAACAAAGATAGAGCCCATTTCCATTACCCCAAAAACTTCCCTCATGCCTCTTTCCAGTCAAATTCATCCTCACTCCAGATTTGAAGCAACCACCGATCTCCTTTTTGTTGCCAAAGATATTTTTTGTTTTTTGTCTTTTTAACACTCGGCTCTTATTGAGGCTGTTTTCATGTTGTTCCAAAGGCATCAGTATAATAGTGTATTATATGGATTGTACCATCATCATGAAAGCCCAATTAGCTGGCATTTGCCATTCAGTTATGAGCCACATAAAATGCCAGAAATGTCTGAATATCAGGCCATCAGCCCAGTTACAGAACCCCGCAGGGAATGTGATCTCTGTCTCTAATATTGGAATGGGTTGGATCCAACCACAGTCTCCTAATATTTTCCCTAACCAGCATTTTACATAAGTCTCATATTAGAGAGGACATCATTTCTTCTTTTAGTACAAAATATATTTTAAAATGTGATCCTACTTTGAAAATAATCATAGATTCTGTCCATATCATATCAGGGTAAGGAAATTTGTAATCAGATATGAAATGATTGTGCTTCCCTCCCCGCTTCTCATATTAAAATATTGCCCATTGGTTTTCAAGATTTTCTCCTACTGCAGCAACTTAAAAATAATTTGGATATCAATTTTTGCTTACTGTTGTGTTGTGATTCTTTCCTCTGTTGTCACAAGTATGAATATCAGGTAATGGGCACCATTCATTTTTGTGCTTAGTAGTTTTCCTGGGGTGCCAGTGACAGGAGAAATGTATGCATTAAAACAAGCGTGATGAAAAGCAGCTCTCTTTATAATTTCAGCCCAGCTGCTGTATTGATGGATACAATCTCTAGCACATGCTCCAGGTGGCTTCTAATGCCTGACTCCCTGCAGAAGGCTCTATTTGCACATCTTAAACCACTTATTGGATTTGAACAGGATTTTTCAGCCTGAGTGCAGTAACAGTGTTCACTTGTGTAATATTTGTAAATCCTGGCTTTACATTTCACTCACCAAACTATCGTCAAAAGACATTCAACAGTGCCTTTGTGCATACCTGATTCTCTTCTTTGGATTAGATGGTGTCCATTTTGTGTGACTAAAAGGTGTATTGATAAATATATTTCCAACATTGCTGGCACACACAATGAAGAGCGGTTCAATTAATCAGCCTTCTCAAATGTTTTTTTCCTTCGCCTCTCAAATTCATATAACATTCATTTAAAGACTTTGTATTCAATGTTCACAAAGTTTAACCTTTTTTTATTTCAAAATATGTATCTCAAAAGGCCCTGCTCAACTCATGAGCTGTTGTTTAAAACTCTACTTACTGCTGTATTGGTTGCTCTGATTTATTGTGCTTAAGATTTTTGTTCAATGCTGACAACACTTGAGTATGACACCCTGTAGCCTATACAGTTCAAGGCTTTTATGGACGGGAGCTAGAGATTACTAAAGCAAATGTCTCCTTTTGGTTTGAAATGTAATACAGCACAGCAACCTCCAGGCAGATTTTTTGCTCTGTCCTTTTTATGCAAATTTCAGGAGTTCCTAATATAACTGATACCTCTGCTCACATATCTAGATCATGTAACATTTAAGAGACCTGGTAATAGGTTAGTTCACCAATTAGAAAGAACAAGAAATGCCTGTGATTTATAGGCAATGCCCCACATGTGATTATGTTGCTGAACCACAAAGAAACTTATTTCCTAACTGTATGCCACCAGAATTAATTGCATATCAACATATTTGTAGTTCTGAGCCTCTGGTTTTATTGTAAGGATTCTTATATGTGAAAAGTTGGGCTTCCATCTGAAGAAGGTCTTTCACTAGCAAACACCATTGGTATTCAGAAGCACTGTATGTCACATGGGCTGAACCTCGGCATCTCTGTATCCTCTGTGCAGAATACTCTCCTGTAGAGTGATGCTTGTGAGTTAGTATTCCAGAGAAGTTTTTGCTTGAATTGTGACCTGAATTCAATTATGTGTATGTGCAATGTGGATTATTACAACAGGATACTCTGAAGGGCGCTGGGGAGATACAGAAACAAGAATAGTGATGTAATGATTACGTTTAGCTTTGGAGTGGGCTTATATCAGTGTTCTGTATTGAACTCTCCAACACACAAAGCCTAAGCATGCCTGTGTGGCAGTGGTCTGGATATAATAAACTAAGGAAACACTATACATCTTGTGGGTTGATAATTCCTGTGCTAAAAGGGATCTGAATTCTGAGAGGATCTATTCCTCTACCAGTAGTACTGTCTTCCAGATTCAAAATCCACTTTCTGAAAGATATGAAAACATAGTCTATTGTGTTAATTTTATATTTTCACAATTATCAAAGTATTCATTAAGTACATAAAACCCAAGATAATTCCAAGTATGTTTTAGGACCTTTGGGGCTTTTCTGGGGGAACCAACAAATAAGGTATAAGGCAAAACTATCAAATAAAATATGAAAAAGTAAGCATGGCCCTTTTTAGTTATACAGAATCCTCACATTTTATATCATGAGCTAAGTGCACATGGATATGCTTACACTATATAACTTACATGATCTTTATAGTAACAGTTTTAATGGATGTGTGGGACTTTAAAAAAATAAAATGAAAAGAAAGCTCAGCCTTCAAAGTTATTTGTGTATGACTATAAAGTATGTTAAACTGCACAGCTAGGCATTTATATCTGGCTCTCCACATTCTGAATTGAGTATTTGTGATGGTTTTACTGCCATATCCTGCTTTCTCCTCAGTCACAATTGGCCTGAATTTATCAATTATATTATAATTCCCCAACCACACAATTTGGCAAAATGAAGTCACACATCAAGAGTAAGAATCCATGATGAATAAATTGAGCTATTAAGGACTTCACATTTGTTTCTTCTGAGTCTCATTTGCATCAAAGATAAATTTCAAATAAGAATTCTATTGTCTCAGGCTGATGGATACGAACACACTGAGAGAGACTGGCTTCAAACTAAGCTAATTTTTCCCATTTTGAAAATTCTAGAATATACTGCTCTTTTTAAACCAGAACCATTAAACAGTGATGTGATGTCCTTACCTATCAGTTGTGACATACCTCGCTTATGATGAGATGGCAGTTCTGTCACATTCCTTCCTCACATGACAGTCACTTAAGAGAACTCTCCAAATTCCGGTGTACATCCTTGGCATTTGTGTATTTTTAGTCACCCCATAGATACTGTCTTGCCCTACTTTCTCCACAGTCTCATGACAGTGACTGTTAAACACATCGAGCTTCCAACATGGACAGGTCAGCACATCTTTCCAAGGGGAACACACTCATTGCCTCATTATCATTCAGCAAGAGAGAGGAGAAGACTTGCTTCTCATTCAGAGTAGCCTAGACAAATGACGGTTAAGTTTTCTCACTAAGAGACCAGTGAACAAAAATGGGAGGGTAGAACCCTGTAATTACTCCACTGTCACAAGCCCAGATAACCACAACATTATAGGCAAAATAACACAACGAGAGTCACCGTATGTTGAGATGCTCTTAGGAGGAGGGATTTAACTGCCACTGTGACCATATTTGTTATCTGTGAGGATTCTTATAAAATGCATTTACCACTGTGTGCCACTGTGTCCTCTGCTTTTCCTTTAAACACCATAACATCTAACAATATTTTCAGAAGAAGAGTTTGAGACCTGATTTCAGTCATGGGTTTTTCATAATCAATTCACCCCCAACACACACACACACACACACACAACCATCAAACAAAAACAGTGCAGAAGAAGAACTACATATTTACCAGAACACCAGATTCTATGCATTGATCATGGGATTTCCATTCTACCTGAGGCAGTAGGTTTCTTTACTTTAGCTTTACCTTTGTAAAACAACTACTCAAGCCACAGAAATCTGTCTCTGCTCATTGTGTACAGACAGACCCGTGCTGATGCAAGGTATATTAGAACGTCAGGATATGGCACCACAAATAGCAATCTGTTAGGAGAATGGCTCCCTAGGTTACCGTCTTAGAAGAAGGCTGTACTTTCCCATGATGTTGCCTGGAATTTCAGTTTTCCTTCATAGTCAGTGTCCATATAATATGAACCCCTCTTAAAAGTATATTCTAGTCTTCCAAAAAATATTTCTCATTATGGCCACTGAGAAGTTATCTTACACTGAGAAATTGCCCTAAAGTGTGCTTCTTTGAAAGAGAAAATAAATTTTGGAAGAACTGGTGGACATTTCTATATTGAAAGCTGTGGAAACATGGTAGAATATAACAATTATAGCAAGCCACCCAGAAAAGGGCGACAGACACAAATGCAAGTCAATTGAAATAGAATTAATAATTATAAAAAGCCATTGGACATAGGTGTATTTAGAACTTACTGGCCTAGAAGAAGTCATAGTACAAGTGTAATGAATACTAAATTTTTAAATGAAAATAAAGCTTGCAGACATTGCATAGGGGTTGGGAAAATAAGTACATCTACAGAATCATCCAATTACAGATTGACCTCTCATAGTTCAGTCTCCCTTGTAGTACTTCTATTTAATTCTCTTTACAACATCCTAGTAAGTGGTTGGGTATAGTGGTCATTAATATTGTTATTTTCTGGGTACAGTTTAGGACTGTATCTCCTGATCTCCTCATGTTTGGGTACAAATGTCTAATTTTGGCCAGTGAGTTGTGAGTGGAAAAGCTCAGAGGCTGCAGCATTTAATTATCCACCCAAAAACCTCTGCAGGACATTCATTTTCCCTCAACTCTGATGACTAGCAACATTCAAGATAATGGTTGTTCCATCAGCCTGGGTGATTCAAATGGTCAAAGTATCCATTCCAACCCATGATGGATATAGAGCATGAATGATATTGTTTGGAGCCCTTGAACTTTGGTATTGTTTGTTATTGCAGCATCACCTCGTTTTTCCTGATGAATACAATAACCTCTGCTAAGAAAATTCAAAGGTAGCAAGATATCCTATTGCATTTTTGGATTTAATTTTTACCTTTCTTATATCTGTCTTCCTATAGCATACCTTCATTAGACTAATTGTACCTCTAGAGATTATAAAATGCAAAATTAACTTGCCTCTCAGATGGTTGCCTACCATATTTGTTTAGCTGTTTATTAAGCAAACATTATTGATCATTTATTAAATGCCTGGTAATGAGCTAGATGAGCAGCACTGAGGATTAGTAAAATATAGTCCCTGCCTTAGACGAGCTGTTATTCTAGCAGGCGTATTCCCAGCCTTATATGTGAAGCCACAGAGACATTGGGCAATGTTGGCTAGAGTAATGCAAAGAACCATGCTTGTGCTGGCTGGTGCTTTAGGACTGATAAATTGCCATGGTAAACAAACTTACTATTATTGTTATTATTTTTATTATTATTATTGATAGCCTTCAAAATCCTGTTGGGAAGTTGGAAAGGTAATTTTATGATTAAAAATGTGAATTACAGATCAAAAACCGTGAATCAGAGTGATTAGTTCATATTCTCACACATAGTAACTTTTGACATCAGGCTTACACCCAAGATTTTTAGCTTCAAAGAATGCACTGTCTCCAGGACCCAATCCTGCTTACTTGTCAAACTCTCAGGGGATCTCACCATGGTGGAATGCCAACCAGCAAAGGTGGGACAGACAACACTTCTGGAATAGCATGACCATGGAAAACTGTTGGAAGGGCCAAGGTGAACAGGTTATTTTGTCTCCCAGAAACTGTAAAGAACCATAAAGGTGCTACAGGGTACTCTCGCAATTTTAATTTTGTCTGTTTTCTTACATATTTGTTGTCTATTTATTATTAAATGCCCCTCTATCCCTATCCTGACAGTGGAACTTTTAAACAAGTAACAAGTAGACTGTAGGTTAGGTGAACATTCTAAATGGCCTAGTGGTGAGAAGAAGCTTTCAAGCCAAGAAAAAGGATTTTCATGAAAATCATTACAACCCTTTGTTCACTGGCATCTTTGATAAAAAGCTTATGTTACTTCATGATTGCCAGAGCATTTTCTTGTGACAGCACAGCTTGGTGCAATATACATGCTCAGTTGTTTTGTTCCACCTGACTCTTTCCTCCTCACCACCCCCTTCCCTCCCGGTGTAGCTGATGTGCTTCCACGCATAAAAATTAATGTTGCCATTTTAACTAACTCACTAGGCAGGCACTAGTTTGTAAGCCAAAGCAAACATGGAAGGAAGGAAAGAAATAAAGAACAAACAAGAGGGATGGAGAGGGCATTTGGAGATTTTACAAAATTAGTACCAGTATTACATACTTTACAACAACAGTTTTTCAAACTGGTATCGAATTGATGCAAAGCAGTTCACAATAACAAAGTAATAAAGCAGGGATAAAAAAAGACCATTAAATCAGAGGCAAGAAATAAAGCCTACATTCAAACTACAAGGACATAAAGGACATATATAATACAATTTTGGGTTTTCTGTTGGATGTATATTTTTTCCATTAGAAATTTTACCTATAAAATAACCAGTCTATTAATAAATTTTTTAACCCTTGTTCATTATGAATTTTACAAAGCATCAATTCTAAAACTGTCTTACGCACAGGCCTCAACTAAAATGCAGTTTAAGTTAAAACTGCTAACTCTCTCTATTGTCATTTCCTTTGCCCTGAAAAAGACTCATATTTGTCGACAGTTATAGTCTCAGGAGTTTGCTCTGGGCCTTCAGCTACACAGAGAAAACTTGGTGGGTGGTTTGCTTGTATAATAACAGGAGACTAGGATACAGCAGCGTGGGTCATTAAATAATAGATATGTAAAGTATACTTTTAACATGTTATGTAGGATGATTTTAAAATACAAGGATAGTAAATAATCTAGAATTAAATGATTATTCACATTTGGACTCTGCATAGCTCCTGCTGCATTTACCATTTAGCTGAATATCTAGTAAAAATAGCTAATTATTAGGACTGCAGCTACAGGAAAATAATATTTAAAATCACCTATGTGTATGTTAAATGGAGAAAAATAGATTAAATAATTAGCTGGCTATAACTATTTTAGTCTCAAAAATTAAAAATGAAGATCTCATGAAGAAATACTTGGCAATGTAGATAGAATGCAAATAAACTATCAGACTCCTCCACCCTGCGTTAAGCCCAAACACTGCACAGAGTTACACCTCCACATTGACACATCACCTTATCCCAGCACAGTGTTCTCCTAGGTCATAGAAATGAGGTGTATTTTTCTCCGAAGAGAAAACAGATTGAAAATGTATATTTCTCCCCTGTCACATCCTATTCTCTTAAGGAGTCAAAGCAAAATATATGGCAGAACTAATGCAAGGCCAGTATTTTTATCCCTACGTATGTCAATCTGTAACTGTAGCAGTAGTAAAACCTTCAAAATCAAATGACCCTTTTTATGTCTACTTTTATTTGTTTTTTATTCCAATTGCAAAGAAAGTCTATAAAATAGTTGCACTCTGTAACTTGTGATATTCAATTCAAGTTGTCAAAATAATGAAGGAAGAGCTGTAGTTTAAAAATAGATTTGTCTGTGACCTTCATTAGAGTAGGTAAAAGAACTTCATATTGAAAGAAACAGTGAAATTTATCTGGACTTAATTTCTAGGCAATGAAAAACAGAATTCAGGACATTCTATTTTGCACAATTTGCCTTTTAATTAAGTGCTTTCTAAGATTTTAATTAACTTATGCAATTAATTTTAAAAATCTTCATTACTCTATGTCTTAGTTTAAAGTTCTCTTTTAATATTTCTATAATGGTTAAGAGATAAATGAATGGAAAATCTTCCATTTAATTTTAATTTCTGAGCCAGTGACCACACTGTATGATCAGTAAATTAGCACAATTAGGAACATGTAATAGAATATAGTGTTGTGAGCAAATAAAGCCCACGCAAATTAGTGTGCAGTGCATTTTATCAAGAAAAAAACCCACAAATATACTGCATGATACTTCATCAAAAAATATGCAATTTATAATGTTTACTCAAATTCAGATTACTTTTACACATCAAAGAACACATTTGCAGTTTTCTTTCTCAGATTCTCCCAGAGAGTTTCGTTTGTGTTTGCTTCATTTGATTATTTATTGGCCTGGGATACAGCAGTTCTGACCACTTGTCTCAGCTCTGCCTCAAATGTTCTTTCTGAGCCTCTCTTTTCTTACCTATGAACTAAATGGTTGAATTAGCTAATCCCTAAAGCTACTTCCAGATCTATGATTTAAGAACACTTGAATTAGACTATAACCTCTTGATCTTTTCCAGCTACAAAATGTTATGTTTTTCAATACCTCATGCTTTCTATTCCTTACAGCAGTTACAGCAACTAAATTAGTGCACAATTTATCTTTCAGGAAAGAGTAGACATTCGGAGAGTAGCCAGTCTCCAAGATGGTACCCAATGATGCACATCTCCAATATCCATAATTTTGTGTAGTCCTGTCTCAAAATGAATCAACACTGGCCCTGAGTGATCAATAGAACAGGGCAGAAGTGACAATGTGTGACTCTGAGGCTAGATCATAAAAGGCACTGCAGCTTCTAATTTAGCTTCTTGGGCCACTTGCTCTGGAGGAAGCCAGATGCCATGTCGTGAGGCTACCCTAGCAACTCCACGCATATGCATTACACATTCAGCCAATAGCCCCAGCGAAGTGGATCCTCATCCCTAGTCAAGCCTTCAGGTGACAACAGCCCTCTGACTTCAACCACATACCCCAGGGAAGACTGCCCCGTCAAGTCCTCCCTGAATACTTATCCTAAGGAATATGCATGCAAAATAAATAATTTTTTATATCACTAACTTTGGAGCAATTTGTTACATAACTATGGTGATTGGAACACACAGAAACAGGAGACTTTTTCTTTAGATGGTGGCAGGAAAAGAGGAAATTGTGACAAAGACAAATTACCCTCCTACATTATTGATTCTAGATTACCCTAAAGCAAACAAATTACATTTCCTTAAGGCAATTCTGATAAGTAGGTAGGTATAATACATACTAAAAACACACTGGTCACCTAATATTATAATGTATTTTGAGATCTGAGTTTGTACAGAGAAATCAAAATCACTAAGACATCATTGTTTTGAAGGAGCTCAAGCTGAAATGGCAGGATTTTGTATGATTGTTCCCAAATCTCCCTTCTCTCTAACCACTAGAAACAAATCTTATACACTAAATACAACTACAGCTGTGGTTCTTTGGCATTTCCAGACTTCTAAGGGAAGTGTTATTTTTCTCTGAAACTTTCAAATTGCAAAATCAGGAGGAAAGAAGATGGATGAGAAGGATAAAAGTCAAGTAAGACTGGGTGTGTGGGAGAATCTCCAGGGAGTTTGGAAGAGAAAGGTACTATGGTAGATGGGTGTGAGAAAACTGGAAAGAGAGAAAAAATTGGGAGGAGGGGCGCTATGTATTGGAACTGTCTTTAATGTTATCCAACAGATATAAATGAAAAATGGATTTTTTTGCATTGATTATTTTTGTCCAGTTGAACTGTGCATTTTTAAATGCCATTGTTCCAGCACTACATGCAATATAAATTCTCGTAATTATAAAAGTAAGGAAGTGTGCAATGTAGTCTAGGCAGAGTGGAAATACTAGAGAAGGAGCTGGAAAATACTAGAGAAGGAGCTACCAACTGTTGCAGAGCAGTCACCAGGGGTCACAAAGGGGAGGTGACTACTGGGCCAAGAGCGAAGCACCTGCAAGGTGTGGAGGTAGGAACTCCAGCTGGAGGGGCTCAGGTGTGCAGGAGTGGAGAGAGACTGGCAAGGACAAATCCTGAGCGGGTTTATGTACCTTGCCTTTTGCTTCTGGCTGGTGGCTCTCAAACATTGGTCATGGAGTGGCTTCATCAAAATCCCTGGGTCTAATCAAAAGCATACTGAATCAACAGCCTCAGAGACAAGGAGCTCAGTCAGATGAGTCTCATGGGCAACCAAGTTTAGAACCTCTGCTGAGGTATGCTATCCTGTTAGAAGATTTTTGAGCCTGAGGGTAGCATGATCAGGGCTGTCATTTGGAAAGCTCATCCTGGCTGTAGTGCAGATAATGGAATATAGGGGAAGAACAAGCAAGCTGGGAAGCAAAGAAAGAGACTTCAGCAGTTCTGGTGGTAAATGATGAAAGCCTGAACTGAGGCAGTGGTGCTGGGGATAGAGAAAGAAACGGTGTGGAATCAATAGATGTTTGAGACTGATAGGGTGTGGAGAACATAGTTTATAGTATATTAATTCTTCTGGGGCCCCTTTGCTCCTCTCTCAAAATTTTCTACTGGTCAAGCCCTAACTAAAAATCTTTTAAAGGGATGAAATGCTTTTATTTTATCATTATGGAAAAAAGCTTAAAATCTTTACATGCATGGTTGAAGAGACACTGGAAATTATTCACAAACATACAAAGTTAATTAGAATATCAACTAAAAAGTGTAGTAAGCTGATATTAGATCATATCTCCTTTAAATGAGAAGAGCCATTACAAAGGAAGAAGATTCTGGGAATGATGAACACATATCTCAATGACTTCATCATTTTGCCTACAGAATAAAGAGAAGGTACGTCTATTTGAAGGGATACTAATCATCACGTGATCTTTTGGTAAATTCCATCTTTCTGAGCCCATAACTTAAACTTTCATTTAAATTAAAAGTTTTTTGTGTGTACATTAGTCATTTCTGAGCTAGAAGAATACCTGAGTATTTTGAGCACCTTGGGAATAGAGATTTTGTTCTGTTCTCTGTGCTGGGAATTTTATCATGTACCTATCTTTATGTATCTATTTATTGATCAAATACTTATATGGCACAACGTACCCAACACTGCTCTAAATTCTTAACAAATATAATACATTCTTCATAAAATTTTATAAGGTAGGTATTATTAGTATTTGTAGTTTCTCTATGTTACAGAGGAGTACACTGAGGCACTGAGATGTTAAGTAACTTGTCCCAAATCACGCAGCTGGCAGGAGGCAGAACCAACTTGAATACAGGCAATCCGTCTCCAGAATGTGAGATCTTAGCCACTTCCATAATACATGTTCCATCAATAATACTGAATGAAAGAAAGCATGAATAAATGATTCACTACCTGGTTCATAAATCCATCAAATCTTTTGAGTTCCTATTTTGTGCCAAGAACTGTATTCTATCTTACTCTGCAATATAATCATATCTTAAGCAAAGCAACAATATACTTTAATGATGATAATAGCTGGAGAGCAGGATTTGGCTGAGCTAAATCCATGTGACCATTATTCTCAGTTTCAGAGTCCGTGTAAATTGAATCTTCAAGAATTTTATCTTGTATTTGATTAACGTGAGGGCAAATTATTGATTTTCTGGATTTATTTTTAAAGCACCCATTTTGAATTTTTGGTCATAAATATTCAAAATTAATACTGAAAAAAGATAAATATAAAATCCACAATCTGTTTTGCTTTAAGAAAAGTTCCTAGGATCTTGCCTTCCAGTTAATCCATAGAGCTCTTCACTTACTTTTCAGAACCATTTTTACCAACCCTGTGTCTGTTAAAAATGAATAGATTTTAAATGTATTGAGAGAGCATACTCAGCAATATATTATAGATAGCCCAGAAGGTAATGTTATCAGATACATTGTAAATAAAATTATGCTTGGATATCATCTCCTTGTGATTACAACTTTACAACTTTCAGTGCCATCTCTCATTGGGGAATTTTTTTTTTAACCATTGCCTCATTAAAACTGCTCAATTGAAGAAGCAGAACATACTTATTTTATTTCCCTTGGAATATATTGGGCTACCTATTTATCTGGAGAAATTTGAAACAGATTATCTTGCTACAATGAATATGAAGTAGCAATTTAGTACCTGGTCTATAACAAGAATTATTTATAACACTAAATAATGTATAAGTTTTGACTCTGACAACAGTAAGATGTCTTTGGATAGCAAAAATGATAGAGCATTATTATAGAAGAACACCTTAGAAGCCTGTGAAAGAAATTCCAGTCTAATAGAGTTTTGAAGAAGTATCAAATGTAAATGAGTTAGGTACATGAACAGGAGGAAGTTCTAAGTGGCTCCAATGTTAGGAAGGCTCTGCTATGTGGGTGGTTTTATTTTTTCCCATCTTTACTCTATTGCTGAAATGCTGATTAATATTTCCTTTAAATTATATCAAATCAACTTGAGATTTTTTTCCATCTGCAAACTTAGATAAACCTAAGGATTTTGATAACAACAAATGGGTCTGTAGAACTCCAACATCATTTCTAGTCTTGTTGCTTAGAAGATTTTCTTGAACTTTATTTTTCCCTTAGTAATTTCTAGACCTTGGGAAGTAGTTGTTTTTTGTTGTTTTTTTTTTTTTGACCTGGATTTACCACTGAAAAAAAAATATAGTTGTGGTTCATGCAATTCAGAATTGGAAATTAATTAATATTTAATCTTAATAATTAATGGCATTTTAATATTTTAAAATAATTTTAATGTGTTTAATATTTTAACATTAATAATTAATAATACTTTTAATATTAAGAAGTCATTACAATATTCAATTAAAGGCTTCAAGACAGACAGTAGATTTCCAGATTTTACCCAGAACTAATGGAATGGATGTAGCCTTCCCAATCAGACACCAAACCTTTCTCATATTCTGAGGACTATATTGGTATTGCTGCCTCTTCACTGTCTCTGCCTGTTGACTGTCTACAGAGTTCAAAACAGGAATAAATTATTGCCTTCCCAGTCTTTTATCTGTTCACGACTAGAGGTATGCTGCTAGTTTTTCTTCTTTCTCCCTCCAAATTCTTTGAGCAGAATTTAGAAGCACTTCCTATTTCTTTTTTTCCTTATCAATGTCTCTTCTCTAGGTATTTTTCTGAAAAGAAAAGACTACACTGCCACAAAACTTCAAAGTTGTTACAAGCTCTGAAAAAGAAAAAAATCAGTCCAATTCCAATGGGAAGAAAAAAAAAAGTCAGTATGACCATGATACAAGTCAGATATGTGGGATGAAAAGTTGATGCAATTTTAGACATTTAATCCATTGGCTTAGCGATAATTTCTTTTACCTCTAGAATGCTGATGCAGGGCTTGATACAGTATCATTAAAAGTCCATTTAAAATCAATAAATCATGGATGCTCTAAGCCAGGCCTTATATACACTTTGAATCAAAAGGCTTAGTTACCAAGCTAATCACCTCGGAGTGCAACTCCATGGCATGCTTTCATTTCACACCCAGGGAGCAGACATGAAAATCCCAAACGGAGGAGACATACAAACTGGTTTCAGTAGGCACACACTGCTACCCTGGGGCTCGGTATGTTGCATATTTGTGTGCACAGTGTATGAATGTGTGCAGAGCAAGTGGGGATTACAGCTGAAATACAGCATAACTAATACGCTGCTATAGAAAAACTGTATGGGAGCAAACCAAAGGTGAAAAACACCTTTTAGAGTGTGCTTCTGTGTGAAATGCCACAATATTTTCTCATTATTACAATGTGAAAATCGTTAGAATAAATAGAAACAAGTTTATTTTCCTCCCTGATTCCTAATTACAATGTACAGGCTACAGATAATAGCCTTTTTCTGCTGTCACTATTTAGCAACTTTGGGCCAGTTTTTAGCAGTCCACCCTCTCTATTATATGATGCTATAAATTACAGCGCAATTCAGCACATCCATGTGTAATTTCCCCAAGGTTTTATAAAAATCATTAATATAAAACATTAATGTAGAGGGCCTGTAGGCCTTTTTTGTTAAGAGTTTAAATCCATTGACTTGTAACTGGCTTTTAAAATGACATTTTTCCTTGCTGCCTTCAATTCAGTCCAAATTATTTTTAAAAAATAAAATAAAAAGATGCCAGATGTCATGAGGCCAATAAGCAGGTGGGCTGAAGCTTCTGTACCAATTCAAACTGGCACCACATCAAACCTGGTGGGTATAACCTTTAATTCACTGCTTCCCTGGCACCAGATCTAGTGCCATCTGCTCAGCCTTGCTAAGCTGTGCTTGTTTCTGTGCAGGGACGATGCCAACAATGCAAACTGTCTCCTACATGTGCAGGGAATCATCAGTGCAACTAGTTTTCCGAGACCCATATGGTGGCATCTGCGAATGCACACTGTCAGCATCGCTGCCTGTACTACCCTTCGAGTTTTAAGAATGGGAGGAGAGAATGCCAGTTTGTAATTCACTATGGAGAGCCAGGAGGAAACTTTTTCTTTCCTTCTGAGTGCTTTCATTAGGGTCTTTTGAAGTAACCACCCAAGGCATTAGAAGAGGCTTGACTTTAACTCAGACGCCAAGAACTCTGGGAAAAAACCTCTATGGATGTCACACCCAGATACGTTCCCCTCGTGTAGCTACTACAGAAGCCTCCATCATTAGAATATAAAGTCCTCCTCCATTCATGCACCAACACTCCGGAAGTCTATCTTTTAAGAATTCTTTCTTGTTTCCATTAAGACTTTGAATACTAAGTGAGGGGGGCAGGCATATCTTGTTTAACCACGGAATAATTGAAGGTGGGAAAACAGATTTACTTTATCACTGTCTGCATTCAGCATGCCTTAGAGTTGCTGAACATCTTGACTGATGGGCCTTTATAAAGAATGGCCCTTAACCTATTTATTCATTTTATATAATTTGCTGAGCACTGATAAGGTGATTTGAAGGAAATGTACACATCCATTCTGCTCTGTGGAATGGCGGGAAATGCAGAAGTCGCATGCGTACAGTGAATTACTTTAGAGCCCAGGGCTCCCAAGTGAAACAGTGAAGTTTCTAGAATCATGCCTACCAATAATTCCTCACTGTGCTCCATATCCCAGGACAATTGCTCTGAGCCTGGTTCTCAGAAGACTTATGCAAGAATCCTTGATCAGTGCGCTGCTGCTAAATAAACAAATAAATGTGGATTTTTTTTAGTTTGCTTGTTAATTATCGATTGCTCATACTGACTAAAATTTCCATGTAAGAAGGGGCTTTGCTTAGCTTACCATTCTAAACCTGGCTTCTAGCAAGTTATCCAGCACATAGTAGTCATTCAATATGTAGTTAATAAATAAATATATTTATAAACACATAATATTCTGCTTTTAGACAGTCTAAGAGAAAAAATACATATATTACAGAATACATAAGATATGGTGAATATTGGCTAATACAACTGAATTAATGACTATTAGTAAGTAACAATATACCAATAGTACTACTTACTGAACACTGACTTTATAATACACACTGTGCTAAGCAATTCACATTCTTTATCTTATTTTATAATTTTAGAATCCCTTTTAGTTACAAATTTGGTCCCCATTGTACAGATGAGAAAACTGGGTCTGGGAAATTTAGCTAGTAAGCATCAGAATCAAAAATCAAATGCAGCTCTACCCGACTTCAGTCTAAGCTTTTAATCACAATATTAAATGGCCACTCCTCTATCAAAATATTTGGTAAATTCAGCCTAAATCAGATGAAAATAAAGTGTCAGACAAATAGGTTTATGTTTATACCATATGTTAGGTATTATTTCAAAAATTTCTTATCTATTAAACTATTATTATTGTTATTATGTTAATAATTTGGAGCAAGTATGTATATGACCTTTTAATTGTTTAAAAGTCATTCATATCCTATAATATATAAACAATATATAAACATATTAATCTCATTAAGAATCGTAAAATTCTCAAGTATAAAAAATATAATTCTCACTCTGTTAACACACGTCTCCGATGGTTACATTTCTGCATGTATGGGAACTCCTGATTGCTGTATTAGTGATCTCAGTACCATCTGGCAAAATAAAGATCTTGAAATACAAGGCGGAATCATTTAGGGAAAGGATCATGATAACCATTAACAAAAGTAGGAAAAGAATACATTTCCTAAACATAAAATTACTGAAAAAAATTATTAGTTATCATTGATTTTAGGTGTCACTCTATACAGTGAAACAGTTTAAGCAGCAAAAGCAGAGCCTAATAGCATTGTTTTACCAAAAGAAATACATTCCACAAAATCAGAGTTACTATAAATTCATATCTCTGTAGATAACTGCCTTTAACCTCTAAAGGACCTCTTTTGAAACTTTATGATTTTCTTCACTTTGATTAATTCAACCCATCATCTTCTTTACCGTTCACCCCTGCCTTTCTTCAGGCCATGCGCACACACACACACACACACACACACACACACACACACACAGTTTTTTCCTAGCAACAACAAAAGGAAGGAAGGAAGGAAGGACAAATGAACTTATTTAACACCTGTTACAGGGAGCACTTCTAGCAGAAATTCAACCAAGAGTTCAGTCTCAAATATGTATTTCTTCTCAATAATTAGTTTTACTAATGTTAGAGAGACATTAGAACAAGATGTAAAGGGTCAAAGGATATGGAGATTTTAAAAAGGCAAATGGATTTTTAAAAAGTAAAAATTTATATACAGTGCAAACAGAAGGGAGGTCATTGTATATACAAGCTTAGAAATACACACTCTAAATGAATGCTAGCAACCATGGATCTTTTAAGAATATACCTAATCTCAGGCTGCAGTAATTTTTCTAGTTCACTGAATTGCTTCAAGGATCAAATACGATAATGGATATGACACCGCATTGTTCAATGTAGCATGCGACACAAATGTAAGGTGACGTTTTATAAGCATTATTATTCTTCCTTATTGCCAACCGTGGCCCAAACACTTTTGTCAACAGAAAAGAGATGAGCAAGACTCTCATCATGAGAAACGTCTGACTCCAAATGGCAGATGCCTGGAAAATGACCACTTTGCACATTTAAGTTCCACCTCATCTCACAGCAGAGCTGCCAGATCAACTAACTTGAGCTTCATAAACCTAAATCAGCACATTTTGGTTCACAGTGACCACTGTCCTCATTTGCATTCAGGTAGTCTTGCAACTTGGAATCTGTTCAGAGTTTAAACCTCAGTGAAAAATCCCCTTGACTGAGAGTCATTGGAGGAGGTTAAACATCACCACAGGGAAGCTTCCTAAAATGGCAGGACTGAAGGCATGGTCAAATCCCTTCTCACTCCAGCCCTGTCTCCCAACTAGAGACCATGCAGGCTTTATACACAAGAGTATGGAAGAAGAAACTAGCAAGATCCTACTCTCCTCTTTCCTCCAGCCTTGGTTGCATTATCTGTGCCTTCCTTGACCTTCCAGTGACTCCTCTTCTCAATTCTTTCATCTTTTCATAAAACTAGGCATGTTATGGTACCAACTCTGCCCAGGAGCAACACAGAATAAAAGCACATGCTTATACATCAAAACACTGTAACACGAACATAGCTGAAAACTTATGTACCAGACCCGTTATCTAAGCACTTCATTGTATTTAATCCTCGCAACAACCCCTTTTGATAGATGAGAAAACTAAGGCTTGGGGAGGTGAAGAGGTTTGCTTAGGATACACAAGTATAAGTGGTAGAGATGGACTCCAAACCTGGGTATATCTGATGTCGATGTCTGAGCTCTTGACCCAGTGCTAGAGCTGGGGAGAGAGGGGCACAGGTGGTGTGCTGGGAGGGCAAGAAGCCCTGGAGTTATCACGGATCCCTTACTTAAAGATTTTGTGTGTGTGTGAAAAGAAAAGTTTCATATTAAAACAAATTGGATCTGTTATGGAGTAGAGCGCTATGAGGACATTAATTTTAAATTTTGAAAATGTAAGAATTCAAGTAATTGCAAGCATGTTGTGGCTTGTCATGGGAGTAGCCCAGTGAGGAAAAGCAAACCGTGAATACCCCAAGAGGCCCTGACACACCTCTAATAACTTCCTCTAGAAACCAGTTGTTCTCAAATCTGTCTACATATTAGCATCGTCAGGAATGTTTTTTTAAAAATACCCATATGTAGGGTCTACCAACAAAGATTTTGATTTAATTGATCTGGAGTGTGCCCAGGCACCAGTATATTTTAAAAGCTCCCAAACTAGGGTTTAGAATGATTCCCAAAACGAAAAGCATGTATGATACTGTCATTTAGATAAACATGATTTAAAATGCTTCTTCTCATTCACTTACTACATACTCATTGTATGCTATCCTGAGCAGGGCACTATGCTAAGCACAATGATACTTGTAACCAATACAGTAATTCAGGCCTGAAATATATTGCCTTCAGGCCTGAAAGCCTATAAATTAATTGGGCTGTTTCCTTACTTTTCATTGCCTCACTTCTGCCCTCAGGTAGATTACTATCAATAGTAGTTTGAATGAACTCTTTCTGTAGCTTTTATCTCTACCTGGTGGTAAATAAAATGATAGAAGAAAGTGATAGTTCCACCATGATGTTACCAAGAGACAAAGCTCTTATAGGACCAGTGCTAGATGAAGGTGAAGTAAAGGCAGGGGAAAGAGAAAAGAATAAAATTATGACAGAAAGGAATATGGGTCACCTGCTGAGAATGTACCTCACTGAATTCTGAATTCCTCCAGGTCAGGTGTTGAAAGATTGCTAAGTCATGTTGAAATGAAAGATGCTGATTTTAAGCATATAAGACATTTGTGCCAAACCAGTTATTGCAACAGTGACACCCAAGATTGAGGGTGACAGGGAGAGGGAGGGAGGGAGGGAGGGGGAGAGAGAGAGAGAGAGAGAGAGAGAGAGTGAGACAGAGAGGGAAAATAGGCTCCAACAAAGGAATTACAGAAGTTGTCATTTTAAGAAGTTGTGCTTTGAGGTAGTGCTCAAAGAAGATAATGAATGACCATAGAGACTGAGCAATTTCTAGTTCCAGTTTCTAGCATTAATAAACAGACACTTTGCAGGATTTTGACTCATGAATTCAGGACCCACTCCACTTTCCAGGTGTCTGTTTGCAAATGGGGATTTGAGGCTGCCCAATTAAGTTGAATAACATGTGTAACCCAGATGTTTAAATTCATCCTTGCGCTTCCTTATAGGTGATTGTAACTGTTGTACTCTTTTGAACACCTTTATGTGTGGAACATTGTTCTAAATGCATTCCATGGATTAAACCATTTCAACATTGCAATAGCCCTGCTACATAGTAACTTTGTATAACAGCATAGCCTCTTCAGATCTCCCTTCAAGAGCGAATGGGCTGTGAGGAGCCGTGGTTATTGGAGACTATCCAGCTGCCATATATTTGGAAATCTATCACAGCTTTCACTCCAAGACCACCCTGTCTCTGGGCTGCTCCCAGCCAATGACTGAGGACCGTGGTGGTACTAAAGCCAAGATATCTGTGCTCAACTTGGGATTCCTTTAATGGGCAATATTTGCTTGGGGACTCCCCATCAGACTGGCCAAGACTCTCAGAACTGCACTGCAGTGTGAGGCTCTTCCAACATGATTCTTTCTCCCACTCTCTTTTCATGGGTGTTAGATCTGCACTGTGGTCAGAAGTTTCTCTATGCCTGTTCTTGCTCTCTCTCTCTCCTTTTTATGCTTTGTAGATGCTTCTCCCCAGTACTTGCACATCTAAATCTGTCTTGCATCTGCTTTTCAGAGTCCTGGAACTGACACATTTTGATTAACCATACTCAACGGGGAGCTTCATTAAACACATCCAAGATCACATGACCAGAAAGTAATGAGGATGACATTTCAATCCAGGCAGAGTGACTTCAGAGTGTCTCTCTTAATGATTATCTTGTTCCCACGTTCCAAATTGAAAACTCCTTGGGACGAAGGGAACTGGGATGCAGGCCACGTGCCTTCTCTAGAGACATGGAATTATGATGGATTTGGGAGGTACAGTAACAAAAAGACAGTGGAGTCGCTGGCAAGATACTCATTCCAGCCACTGTGAGGTTAGGGGAATGCTGTTCTCTCCACTGAGCTGCACTTAGCTTTCAGGCCCAGGGAGTCTGAAAGGCAAGATTTGTCATTGAGATTTAAGGTGCAGAAATAAATGTGTCCTGTCTGTGGACTAGAGAAAACTGTTACTTAACAATCACACATTATTCAATGTAATGAATGGCAGAGCTAGAAGAATCTCTCTTGGTTCTTTGCTAAGTTAATTTCAGGCCCTGAGGCATATTACAGAGAACAATAAAGTGAAGGACACCCAGACTCTGGTAGGAGGCAAACCTGAGTTCAAGCATCTGCTCCTTATTATCTGGGTGACACCACAATATTTATTCTGATGGAGTTTCAATTTTTTCACCTGAACTCTAGAAATAATATAGTTATATTTTTAAAATGTTAAAGCACTGCATGTGATAAGGTAAATTTCTGTGATGCATGGTAGTAAGCTCTCCAAATATTGATGTTTTTCCCCAAACATACTTTTAATTTATCTGTGTGGTTCAGTTTCCCCATGAACTGAGACGTTTTTCAAGAACTGGGAAAGCCATGGCCACCAAAGACCAAAGTTTACACCTAATTCTCACTATCCAAACTGTGGTGTAGTGGTCTGAATTTGTTAGCTTTTCATATCAGTATTTCTGTCAGATTAATGACTCTGTATGTTATTCAAGGAGGAAAATCAATTGCTTTTCTACCTGCTGAATGAACACACAGTTGAGCACACATTTTCCCTACACCTGCTTCTTCTCTCTTTGGGGCTTGTTTATGGACGGTTGGAGATTCAAGATTCTCCCTTGCTTGTCTTCAAAAACATCATTTTGACTACAGAGTACTCTACATAGTCTTCATGGTCCATTGAAATGCCTTGGGTGCAATAGAGGGGAGAAGAAGATGGTCCTGAGACCACCATCTTATTTAAATTAGAGCTTCTCCCCTTTTGAAGATGCTCTTTGAAGAAAGGACTGACAGACAGAGGGACCTTCAACATGGCGGAGGAGTAAGACATGGAGATCACCTTCCTCCCCACAAATACATCAAAAATGCATCTATATGTGGAACACGTCCTACAGAACACCTACTGAATGCTGACAGAAGACCTCAGACTTCCCAAAATGCAAGAAACTCCCTACGTACCGGGGTAGGGCAAAAGCAAAAGAAAAAACAGAGACAAAAGAATAGGAACAGGACCTGCACCTCTGGGAGGGAGCTGTGAAGGAAGAAAAGTTTCCAGACACTAGGAAGTCCCTTCACTGGAAAAGACAGGGGGTGGGTGGGTGGGAAGCTTCAGAGCCATGGGGGAGAGCGCAGCAACAGGGGTGCAGAGGGCAAAGCAGAGAGATTCCCGCACAGAGGATTGGTGCCAACCAGCCCTCACCAGCCCAAGAGGCTTGTCTGCTCACCCATCAGGGTGGGTGGGGGCTGGGAGCTGAGGCTTGGGCTTCAGAAGTCAACCCCAGGGCACAAGTCAGCTCAGATCCCGGAGATGGGCATGAAACGCTAAGGCTGCTGCCACTGCCAAAAAGAGTCCTGTGTGCAAGCACAGGTCACTACACACACGTCCCCCAGGAGCCTGTGCAGTACACCACTGCCAGGGTCCCAAGATTCAGGGACAACTTTCCCAGGAAAACAAATGGCACTCCCCAGGCTGTTGCAATGTCATGCCAGCCTCTGCCACTGCAGGCTTGTCCTGCATTCCAATTATGACCACCATACCCCTCTCTCTCCCCAGCCTGAGAGAGCAAGAGAGCCCTAATCAGCCGCTGCTTTAACCCACTCCTGTCTGGGCTGGGAACAGAAGCCTGAGGGCGACCTACATGCAGAGGTGGGGCCAAAACCAAAGATGAACTCCAGGAGCTGTGCGAACAAAGAAGAGAAAGGGAAATTTCTCTGTGTAGCCTCAGGAGCAGTGGATTAAATCCCCACAATCAACTTGATGAACACCGCATCTGTGGAATACCTGAATAGACAACGAATGTTCCCAAAATTGAGGTTGTGGACTTTGGGAGCAATTGTAGACTTGGGGTTTACTGTCTGCAACTAACTTGTTTCTGACTTTTATGTTTATCTTAGTTTAGTTTTTAATGCTTGTTATCATTGGTGGATTTGTTTAATGATTTGGTTGCTCTCTTCATTTTTTTTTTAATTTTTAAAGTTGTTTTAGTTTTTATTTTATTTACTTAAAAAAATTTTTTTTTAATTTTTATTTTATTACTTTTTATTCTTCCTTTTTTTTCTTCCTTTTCTTCTGAGCCATGTGGCTGACAGGGTCTTGGTGCTCCAGCTGGGTGTCAGGCCTGAGCCTCTGAGATGGGAGAGCTGAGTCCAGGACATTGGACTCCAGGGACTTCCCGGTCCCATGTAATATCAATCAGTGAGAGCTATCCTGGAGATCTCCATCTCAGCACTAAGACCAAGCTCCATCCAATGGCCAAAAGCTCCAGTGCTGGATGCCCATGCCCAGCAGCTAACAAGACAGGAAGAAAACCCCACCAATTACAAGAGAGGCTGCCTAAAATCATACCAAGCTCACAAACACACCAATACACACCATTGGATGAGGTCTTGCCTACCAGAAAGACAAGATCCAGTCCCAGCCACAAGAACACAGGCACCAGTCCCTTCCAAGAGGAAGCCTACACGAGCCACTGAACCAACCTCACCCACTGGGGCAGACACCAAAAACAACGGGAACTACAAACATGCAGCCTCTGAAAAGGAGGCCCAAACAGAGTAAATTAAACAAAATGAGAAGATAGAGAAATACGCAGCAGATGAAGGAGCAAGGTAAAAACCCAACAGACCAAACAAATGAACAGCAAATAAGTCATCTACCTGAAAAAGAATTCACAATAATGATAGTAAAGATGACCCAAAATCTTGGAAATAGAATGGAGAAAATAATAGAAAAGTTTAACGAGGACCTAGAAGAACTAAAGAGCAAACAAACAAGGATGAACAACACAATAAATGAAATTAAAAATTCTCTAGAAGAAATCAATAGCAGAATAACTGAGGCAGAAGAATGGATAAGTGACCTGGAAGACAAAATAGTGGAAATAACTGCCACAGAGCAGAATAAAGAAAAAAGAGTGAAAAGAACTGAGGACAGTCTCGGAGACCTCTGGGACAACATTAAATGCAGCAACGTTCAAATTTTAGGGGTCCCAGAAGAAGAAAAGGAAAAGAAATGGACTGAGAAAATATTTGAAAAGATTATAGTTGAAAAATTCCCTGACATGGGAAAGGAAAAAGTCAATCAAGTCCAGGAAGCCCAGAGAATCCCACACAGGATAAAACCAAGGAGAAACCGAACAGGACATATAGATCAAACTATCAAAAATTAAATAAAAAGAAAAAATATTTAAAACAGCAAGGGAAAACCAACAAATAACATACAAGGGAATCTCCATAAGATTAACAGCTGATTTTTCAGCAGAAACACTGCAAGCCAGAAGGGAATGGCAGGACATAATTAAAGAGATGAAAGGGAAAAATCTACAACCAAGGTTACTCTACCCAGCAAAGATCTCATTCAGATTCGACGGAGAAATTAAAACCTTTACAGAAAAGCAAAAGGTAAGAGAAATCAGCACCACCAAACCAGCTTTATAACAAATGCTAAAGGAACTTCTCTAGGCGGGAAAAACAAGAGAAGGAAAAGACCTACAATAATAAACCCAAAACAATTAAGAAAATAGTAATAGGAACATACATATTGATAATTACCTTAAATGTAAATGGATTAAATGCTCCCACCAAAAGACATAGACTGGCTGAATGGATATAAAAACAAGATCCATATATATGTGGTCTACAAGAGACCCACTTCAGACCTAGGGACACATACAGACTGAAAGTGAGGGGATGGAAAAAGATATTCCATGCAAATGGAGATCAAAAGAAAGCTGGAGTAGCAATTCTCATATCAGACAAAATAGACTTTAAAATAAAGACTATTACAAGAGACAAAGAAGGACACTACATAATGATCAAGGGATCAATCCAAGAAGAGGATATAACAATTGTAAATATTTATAAACCCAACACAGGATCACCTCAATAAATAAGGCAAATGCTAACAGCCATAAAAGGGGAAATCGACAGTAACACAATCATAGTAGGGGACTTTAACACCCCACTTTCACGAGTGGACAGATCATCCAAAATGAAAATAAATAAGGAAACACAAGCTTTAAATGACACATTAGACAAGATGGACTTAATTGATATTTATAGCACATTCCATCCAAAAACAACAGAAAACCCTTTTTCTCAAATGCTCATGGAACATTCTCCAGGATAGATCATATCTTGGGTCACAAACCAAGCCTTAGTAAATTTAAGAAAATTGAAATCGTATCAAGTATCTTTTCTGAACACAATGCTATGAGACTAGATATCAATTACAGGAAAAAAACTATAAAAAATACAAACAGATGGAGACTAAACAGTACGCTACTAAATAACCAAGAGATTACTGAGGAAATGAAAGAGGAAATCAAAAATTACCTATAAACAAATAACAATGAAAACACGATGACCCAAAAACTATGGGATGCAACAAAAGCAGTTCTAAGAAGGAAGTTTATAGCAATACAACCCTACCTCAAGAAACAAGAAAAATCTCAAATAAACAGCTTAAACTTACACCTAAAGCAATTAGAGAAAGAAGAACAACAACAACAAAAAAAACCAAAGGTTAGCAGAAGGAAAGAAATCATAAAGATCAGATCAGAAATAAATGAAAAAGAAATGAAGGAAACAATAGCAAAGATCAATAAAAGATGGTCCTTTGAGAAGATAAACAAAATTGATAAATCATTAGCCAGACTCATCAAGAAAAAAAGGCAGAAGTCTCAAATCAACAGAATTAGAAATGAAAAAGAAGTAACAACTGACACTGCAGAAATACAAAGGCTCATGAGAGATTACTATAAGCAACTATATGCCAATAAAATGGACAACATGAAAGAAACGGACAAATTCTTAGAAAAGCACAACCTTCCAAGACTGAAGCAGGAAGAAATAGAAAATATAAACAGACCAATCACAAGCACTGAAATTGAGACTGTGATTAAAAATCTTCCAAGAAACAAAGGCCCAGGACCAGATGGCTTCGCAGGTGAATTCTATCAAACATTTAGAGAAGAGCTAACACCTATCCTTCTCAAACTCTTCCAAAATATAGCAGAGGGAGGAACACTCACAAACTCATTCTATGAGGCAACCATCACCTTGATACCAAATCCAGACAAAGATGTCACAAAGAAAGAAAACTACAGGCTAATATCACTGATGAACATAGATGCAAAAAAGTCAATAAAATACTAGCAAACAGAATCCAACAGCACATTAAAAGGACCATATACCATGATCAAATGGGGTTTATCCCAGGAATGCAAGGATTCTTCAATATATGCAAATCAAACAATGTGATACACCATATTAACAAATTGAAGGATAAAACCTATATGATCATCTCAATAGATGCAGAAAAAGCTTTTGACAAAATTCAACACCCATTTATGATAAAAACTCTCCAGGAAGTAGGCATAGAAGGAACTTACCTCAACACAATAAAGGTCATATATGACAAACCCACAGCCAACATTGTTCTCAATGGTGAAACACTGAAAGCATTTCCTCTAAGGTCAGGAACAAGAAAAGGATGTCCACTCTCACCACTATTATTCAACATAGTTTTGTAAGTTTTAGCCATGGTAATCACAGAAGAAAAGGAAATAAAAGGAATCCAAATTGGAAAGGAAGAAGTAAAATTGTAACTGTCAGCAGATGTCATGATACTATACATAGAAGATACTAAAGATGCTACCAGAAAACTTCTAGAGCTAACCAATGAATTTGTTAAAGTAGCAGGATACAAAATTAATGCACAGAAATCTCTTGCATTCCTATACACTAATGAGGAAAAATTTAAAAGAGAAATTAATGAAACACTCTCATTTACCACTGCAACAAAAAGGATAAAATACCTAGGAATAAACCTACATATGGAGACAAAAGACCTATATGCAAAAAACTATAAGACACTGACAAAAGAAATTAAAGATGACACAGACTAATGGAGAGATATACCATGTTCTTGGATTGGAAGAATCAACATCGTGAAAAAGCAATCTACAGATTTAATGCAACCTGTATCAAACTACCAATGACATTTTTCACAGAACTAGAACAAAAATTTTCACAATTTGTATGGAAACACTAAAGTCACTGAATAGCCAAAACAACCTTGAGAAACAAAAACGGAGCTGGAGGAATCAGGCTCCTTAACCTCCAAGTATATTACAAAGCTACAGTAATCAAGACAGTAATGCACTGGCACAAAAACAGAAATAGAGACCAGTGGAACAGGATAGAAAGCCCAGAGATAAACCTATGCACATATGGTCACCTTATCTTTGATAAAGGAGGCAAGAATATACAATGGATAAAAGACAGCCTCTTCAATAAGTGGTGCTGGGAAAACTGGACAGCTACATGTAAAAGAATGAAATTAGAACACTCCTTAACACCATACACAAAAATAAACTCAAAATGAATTAAAGACCTAAATGTAAGGCCAGACACTATAAAACTCTTAGAGGAAAACATAGGCAGAACACTCTTTGACATAAATCACAGCAAGATCCTTTTTGACCCACCTTCTAGAGAAATGGAAATAAAAACAAAAGTAAACAAATGGGACCTAATGAAACTTAAAAGCTTTTGCACAGCAAAGGAAACCATACACAAGATGAAAAGACAGCCCTTAAAATGGGAGAAAATATTTGCAAATGAAGAAACTGAAAAAGGATTAATCTCCAAAATATACAAGCAGCTCATGCAGTTCTATATCTAAAAAACAAACAACCCAATCCAAAAATGGTCAGAAGACCTAAATAGACATTTCTCCCAGAAGATATACAGGTGGCCAACAAACACAAAAATATGCTGAACATCACTAATCATTAGAGAAATGCAAATCAAAACCACAATGAGGTATCACCTTACACCAGTCAGAATGGCCATCATCAAAAAATCTAGAAACAATAAATACTGGAGAGGGTGTGAAGAAAAGGGAACCCTCTTGCACTGTTGGTGGGATTGTAAATTGATATAGCCACTGTGGAGAACAGTATGGAGATTCCTTAAAAAACTAAAAATAGAACTACCATATGATCCAGCAATCCCACTGCTGGGCATATACCCTGAGAAAACCATAATTCAAAAAGAATCATGTACCCCAATGTTCATTGTGGCACTATTTACAATAGCCAGGACATGGAAGCAACGTAAGTGTCCATTGACAGATGAATGGGTAAAGAAGATGTGGCACATATATACAATGGAATATTACTCAGCCATAAACAGAAACGAAATTGAGTTATTTGTAGTGAGGTGGATGGACTTACAGTTTGTCATACAGAGTGAAGTAAGTCAGAAAGAGAAAAACAAATACCATATACTAACACATATATATGGAATAAAAAAAAAAAATGGTTCTGATGAACCTAGGGGCAGGATAAGAATAAAGACACAGATGTAGAATGGACTTGAACACCCGGGGAAGGGGAAGCATAAGCTGGGACGAAGTGAGAGAGTAGCATTGACATATATACACTACCAAATGTAAAATAGATAGCTGGTGGGAAGCAGCTGCATAGCACAGGGAGATCAGCTTGGTGCTTTGTGACCAGCTAGATGGGTAGGATAGGGAGGGTGGGAGGGAAGGAGGTGCAAGAGGGAGGGGATATGGGGATATATGTATACATATAGCTGATTCCCTTTGTTATACAGCAGAAACTAATACAGCATTGTAAAGCAATTATACTCCAGGAAAGATGTTAAAAAAAAAAAGACTGACAGACAGAGGGATTTCTGCTATATCATTGGATAAGAAATCACTCCACAACGAAGCAGCTTACAGAAACAACAAGAATTTTATCTTTTCTCAGTTTCTCTAGGTCAGAAATTTGGGAAGGACTTGTTTGGCTGTTCTTCCTAAATGAGGGACTCATGCAGATGTGGTCAGAAGGTAGCTGGAGTTGGAGCAGCTGGGGGCTGGCAAAGCTTCTCTCTCTTCATTCAGCCACAGAGATTCTTCACCTGGTCTTTCCACACGAATCCATTTGGACTTTCACAGCACGACAGCCTCAGGGCAGTGGCACTGCTTACCTGGAGCTGTGCACCAGCACTGGGGTTTGGGCTCCCAAGGCCAAAGCCCTATTACCTTTTATTACCAAGCATCAGAATTCATACAGTCACTTCCACCACATTCTATTGGTTATGAGCAAGTCACAATCCCACTCGGAATCAACGAGAGGGGAATTAGGCTCTACATTTTTCTAAGAAAATGACAAGGTTCTAGAACAGCATGTGGTGTTATTATGGCTTCTTTGGAAAATACAATCAGTCATAGGTAGATATATACAGAGATGAATATGTAGATAGAGATGTTTGAATCCACTGAATGTCAGTCTATCATTCATATATATATATATATATATATATATATATATATCACACATACACACACACGTACACACACACACATACACTAAGGTTTCTCAAAGTATGGACTATGGACCTCTTCCAGTGACAGAATCATCTGAGTTGGCTAAAATTGCTTGACAGACATAGTATCCACCCTCAATGATAGTTTGCCTTTCATTTTCCTCAAGTTGTAATAGATTCTAGTCCCACTGCATCTGCCAAAAGGTGTATGACTGTGATGCAATGAGAATTGTTCCCTAGTGACCCTGGAAACTCTGGTTGAGCTGCTTGAAGATTGAAATCAAGCCCCGTCTTCTAGAGGAATCTAAATGAGATTGGTCCCCAACCCTACCATCTCTAATGTAGAGGTAGCACCCAAACTCAGCTTTCCTCAGATTCAGTGGGTTTTTCTCTCCCTACAAGAGGAGCTGTAATTTCCCAAAAGCTTCAAATTTCCAAGGTATTGGTCATCTTCCACTATTAGACAACTTCTGTAAATAACCAATATTTCTGCTGTCCAAATAGAAGTTACGAGGGACAAATATCCCTGTTTTGGAACACAGATTCACATTACACATAGCCTCACACCTAGTAATCTTAAATCAGGCTATCCTTTGCTCTGATTTCTGTGATGTTTCCTTTCACAGAGTCCTTTAGAATGCCCATGTATTTTGTAAGTAAAAAATTATAGATATTGAAGTTTGTAAATTTTGACATTGCTCTTATACAAACTAAAATGATACACTTAAAGATCCTGGGTATAAAAGTGAAAAATACTGGCTTACTTGTTTGTCAATTATTCACCTTCACAACTTGCAGTCATTATGACTAGATGCCTACTTAATAAGTGATTTGATTACCCATGGCAAAATTATTGGTCTTTATATTAGAATTTTTTACTTGTAGGTGCCTCAAATTTGACATGTTGACATATCTGAAATCACAAACTGGCTGTTCACAGGACAAAAGCAACTTGCAGTCATAGTTCTGCAACCAGTAAACTTTTAAAATGTTTGAATTAATAGCCAGGATATAAAAATAGAGAGATAGCTTTAAAAATTGGGCATCTAGTTTTCTTGAAAAATCATCAGAGTTGGCACCGCAAGGCCCACATTGCTGTTTGGCAATAATCAGTTGATGGTTAGTAGCTGTTCCTTTTGCATATGGCCGTTGGCTAATCTGCTTTATTTATTTTGCATAACCTCCCTGGCCCCTGAGGACATTAAGTTTGAGACACTTAATAAATTTCATATCTCAAATACTCAGCTTATCAAATGATGAATAGTAATGAAGCTCGTCTTTTAACTGGAACATCTATTGAAATACAGAGGAGCAATGGAAAACATCAAAAGAGCTACTCAATGTACAATCACCCAAGAGTAATAGTAGAGCTTATTTGATGGTAATTTATCTGTCAACCTCAATATATACCTAAATATATGGCATAAAATCCATGCAATAGAATTCGTACACTTTATTCTTAGGTGACTACCCTAAACCTTCATTCAATACCCATTTACTCTTATTTTAAATCATGCAAGTAGAAAGCTTTGAAAGGGCAATAAAGATTTTACAAATAACCATAATCCTGTCATACAGAATACTGTTTATAGTATACTATAGAGTCTCCTGGTCTTTTTAGGCAACTGAATGCAAATTTAGAAAAATAATATTGGTATCATGTTGTATATGTAATGTATATATATACTACATATCATCTTTTAACACATTTTTTTCAATTAATGCAGCCCTAATTTTCCCCTTGTTATTTTTTCTTCTGTATGTTTTTTAATAACTGTGGTATGCCACTATAAAGATTCACCATGATTTATTTGGCCTAGCTTTTTTCTAATTATTATTATTATTAGCATTATTTAATAAACATCCTTGAAAACAAATCTTTCCCTCTATATTCATGATTATTTTCTTAGTATAACGCATGAATATAAACACTTGGTATAAAGCACTGGAAGAGGGGATTGCTGGCTCAAATGACAAGCACATTTTTAAGATTTTGCATACTTATTTTGGAAAGACCTCTGTCTTAGTCTGGGCTGCTTTAACAAACTATCATAAACTGGGTGGCTTATAAACAACAAGTTACAGTTCTGGAGCCTGGTAAGGCCAAGATATTGGTACCAGTAGGTTTGGTGTCTGCTGAGACCCTGCTTCTTGGTTCATAGATGGCCATCTTTGCACTGTATCTTCACATAACGGAAGGGGCAAGGGGCTCTCTGTAGTGTCTTTTATAGGGGTACTAATCCCATTCATGAGGGCTCACCCTCATGACCTAATCACCTCTCAATGGTCCCACCTCAAAATACCATTACATTGGGATTAGGTTTCACCATATGAATTTTGGATCCCAGCTATTACATACAAGGTTTGTTAGTAAATAGTTAAGCTAATAAATATGTTTTTCTTTTTTAGGTAAGCTTCAATTAGACTAGAAGATATTCTGGTGATAGTATTATTAATTAATAAGTATGACTGATCATTTTTTGAGAATCCATTTATGTATCAATTGTCCATTGCCACAAAAATGCTACATTACAAGTGACCACAACAACTAAATATCAAATGACAATAAATGTTTATGAAGCCTATGGCCCTGTGGGTCAGAAATTTAGGCTGAGCTTGTCTGCGAACTTCTGATATTGAATAAGTTTGCTCATACCTAGTAATGAACAATCACGTGCAGTCTTAGCTGGGTGGATTGTATAGCTACTCGGCTTTCCCCACATGTCTCTCACTGCCAGCAAACTGCCTGGTCATGTAGTTATTTCTCATGGTGATGGCACAAGGAAGACTGAGAAGAAGTCCTTAAGTGCTTTTTCTAGAGTCTTCTTGCATCACATCCCATTGGCCAAACCAAGTCACATGGCCAAGCCCAAAGCCAGAATGAGAAGACACAACAGTTACACAGCAAAGGGTGTGGATCCAGAAAGGTGTGATAGATTTGGTCATTAATGCAGTCAGTCTTCTGCTCTATAGAAAACATTTATACATTTTTTCTATTCTTAGTGTGGTAGTCCAGGTTTCAGAGCAGGTGTTGCTGTTAACACACTGATTATCAAGTACACTTGAGAACCCATTAAACCTGGGAAAGATAGCAAGTCTGATACGTCTTTACAATTCCACATTGTAGAGAAAAACCAGAAAACTGTTATATACACATGGAAAAACATTATGGAAGAAGCATCTATTGGGATGCAGCTGGACAAATCTGATATAGCTGGAGAAAATTTCTCTTGGCCTTGACTGACATGTATTCATTTCAGAACCAAAATTGAAAAGAGCATCTGGTATTTTATAACAAGTCTTTGTTACAGTTTATTTTTAAGCTTGCATTTTATCATCCAACACAAAGTTAATTTCATACAAAACTAATTCCATGAGAACATCAGAATGGATAAATGCTCATTGAGTAACTGAATGCTGGATTTAATCAATTGATATTTGAATTATGTGCTACAACAAATTAATAGCAGAAATCTCTCTGCCTTCTAATTCATCCCGACAGAAATAGATTATGTACGCTTTTCTATTTCTCCCCACCAACAGACTAATTTTTGCTATGGACAGAAACAGTGGGAAAAAAGTATATCATCTATTCTGTTCATAAAAAATATATCTTATCTGGGAAGTCTTACTAATAAGACAAGTTTGAGGAGACTATTAGTTAAGGAAACTTGGCAGATGAAAAGCAGAAAGCTGTTAGTTGGTGGAAGGGAACACTATTCTCTTTCTACAATTGCCCACTGAGATAGTAAGATAATAATATTTAGAATTAGGAAACACATGTTAATATACTTTGCTTCATTATTAAACGTGAAGATATTATTTAAATCATGTTGAACTTTATTATGTGACTGAGACAGAATTGATGTAGAACAGCACTGTAAAAAAAGAAAATACTTATACATTTTTAAAATGTAAAATTATTATTAACAAAATTACTATTATTGTTATAAAAGATATGAAGTATTGATACATTTCATAACATGAATGAAAATTGAAAATATTATGCTAAGTGAAAGAAGCCAGTCATAAAATACCACATGTTGCATGATTCCATTCATAAAACATGTCCAAAATAGGGAAATCTATGGAGACAGAAAGATAAGGAGTTGCCTAGTGCTGAGCTGGGATCGGGCAGGGAGCAGGAATGAGGAATGATGGCTAATGGATATTGTATTTCTTTTAGGGGTTTGAACTACTCTAAAATTAGACTGTGGAGATATTTGTACAAGTATGAATATAATAAAAAGGCTTTGAACTGTATACTCTAAATTGGTGAATTTTATGAAATGTGTCTTGATAAAGTTGTAAAAAAAATGGAAGTTGAAAATCTGGCTTAGGAAAGTGATGCTTAGGGAAAGAGACAAACATTATGAAGGGTATTGGATGCAAAGATAATATCTATTCATTATTAAACAGTGTTAATCAATTGGAATTTTTTACTAAAATTATATGAATAATTTTAAATGAATTATAATATCATTTATATTTAAGTAAACTGAACTAAGAATCATTTTTATTATTAGTGCAATAATAATAAGATACATGGAAAGATATGAGAGTTCCCTATTGAGTTTAAAGAAGGCAATGAGAAAAGGAGAAAATTGAAGATCATAGAAATATAATGAAGAGACAGAGGTAAAGTTCAGGGAAGGAAATGAAGGGATTTGAAAAGAAGAAAACGATGAACTAAAATTAGAGAAAGGTCTAAGAGGAAAATAATGAATTCCATCTTAGGACTCAAACTCTGTGCCTGTTATCATTTGATGAGGGCCAGAGTAAGACAATGCTCCCTTCCAAGTTGAATTATTGTGGCATAATTTCTCATTTTCTTTTATATCTTTTTTTTCTGAAAGAACCATTCATGCTCATATTCACAAAATATTTGTGAAACAAATCTAAATAACATACCCAATCTCCAAATCATATTATGTATGTATAGATTCACAGAACCCACCTAACCCAGGAATACTTGAGAAAGGGTAGCTAATTTATATGTATTCTCAAAGTTTAGATTTATTTATCCATATTTTATTGTTTAACTTTTATTCAAGATTCTCTTGTTTGTCTGTGATTCTCTAAAACAAATAATGTGCTTTAAGAGTCAATGCCAATACACACCTGATTACAGCAAGCCATACCACAAGCATACACACTGATCTCTAAAACCAAAAAAGCAGAGTTACAGACAGTCCACTCTCATGATCAGCTTCAGGTAGCCTTAGAATGCCCAAAGATTCTGGAATAAGAATCGATCTGTATCACATATCCCCAGTCACTTTTGTCAAAATCACATGCCCATGTCACACACAACATTCATATAGCATTACTTATTTCTTCTCTGTCAAGCAACAGCTTAACCTTGGATTGACTTCTTAGCTTATAAGCTACACAAAGTTATTATGTGACTGAAAAAAGCTGAAGTGCATTCGGGGGAAAGCAGACAAGGAAGGCCACTCAATTCAATCAGAGTCAACGAAACCAAATGACAGCTCAGAGTTTCTGTTGTCCAAGGCAAAACCTCACAACTGTAGTCACTCTTCAGTATTTGGAGCCTCAGAATGCATTTTAGGCAAGGAAATAAAATAAATTAAGATTAAATATTTAAAGTAAAATTAAACAAGCATTTGATAACAGCAACAAATCAATCCAGTAATGGTCTGTCCTAGTTTGAAGCATTTTGAGTGCTCCACACTGTGAAGAACTGTTGATGTTGATGTGAGTAGTGGTTACATGACCCAAGAGCTTCATTTTGGGAAGTTTTCAGATGTAGAGTGAATCCAGTCCTTTGGTATCTGCATTGTTATTCCTGTTAGTGCTTCTTCCTGTTTCTTCTACTCTTGGGATCCACTGTTCCCAGATGTGGCTTGATCAGTTTTGGGAATATTCATATCTTGCTTCTTTTATTGCCAGAGGAAAGGTTTTTTGTTGTTGTTGTTAACCACCTTATCTCCTATGTCAAATAATAATAAATATGTGATTATGTTTAATGATAAGAATAAGTGGCAAACATTTAGATAACAAATAAACAACAGGAAGAGGCAAACTCACTGGTGAAGTTATATAAACATACGAATTAATTCTTTCTTACTTTATAGATTGTAAGATTCCAGTTTGTTGTGATTAGTCGGCTTATCTTTATTGCATCTAACCAAATATGTTTATGTTATTGAGGCCCTATTGAATTGCACTCTCTGAAATACAAAACTACAGAAATATGTTAGGAATACACCATTTAGGCTCTAACAAGCATACAGCAATTTTCATTTGCATGGCTTTATTAATATAAAGCATAGACCTAAACACTCATTAGACGATTAAGCATGGTTTTAGAGCATAGTATTACTGAACTCAGATGAGAACCAAGAAATACAAAAATATAGTTTATATGAAATGACAAAGGAAAATATAAAATCAAAATTTAGACATAGATGAGATATAAAGGAAACATTGTCAGAGTTATTATAAAAAGAGTGACTAAAAATGTCAAGATATTTTAGAAGTAAATGGAATTATTAATAAAAAGCTTTCCAAATAGCTTTGGTACAGAATTTTAGAAATGAGTAGGGACTTTAGAAATCATAGAAAAGATAAATAAAAATTGTTCTCACATTGAGAGATAGATATCCACACAAAAGAAATTTGTAAATTGTATCTTATCTAGAATCATTTATAGACAAGGTAGTATATAAGAAAGAGCTAATTAAGATATATTTTGAAATATGTGGTCTCCTATTATGAGGCTTTATCGATTAGGTCAGTTTTTTAGAAGCAAAGGGAAACTGTTAGATAAGGGTACATATATTAGGAGGAAAAAGATTTACTGGAAATATAATCATGGAATTATGCTTTTATCATTATGATACAAGTTACCTACAGAATAAAATTATATTAAAATCCAATAGCACATTATTTATATTATGCATTATAATTTATATTATATATTATAAAATAACAAACATATACTTTTATATATAATGTATAACTTTTACTTGGATAAAGTTTTACTATAATTTCAATATTTTAAGATGACAATATGACAAGAAGTTAGGTTGTTTAAATTTAGAAGTAAATCTTGGATCTAAAACCAACTTTGAAAAATTCAGATGGAAAAGCAGCTACCAGCCCAGCCACCTGAGGTATGTGCCAAGAAACCAGGTGCTTTGTGGGAACCTCTTCCATAGCTTAGCATCTGGGTTTTCTAAACTGTTACCAAGGGAGGGAAAGAGAAAAAAATCTACCAGCGTGCAGTGCTGAGGTTACTGGTCTCTTCAGAACAATAATATGAACATGTTTTCTTTTCAACAATGAGACTTACAAAAGGCGAATAGAAATCCAAAGGTACCAAAATATTATATGCTCTAAAATGTCTTTTCTGCATTATTTTTAATTTATGTTAAGACTGTATTAGCTTCAGAGTGTTTATCTATGTCCCCAAGAGAGGATTAGCTGGGAACATTCTTTGAGATAAACTAAAAGAACTATTTGGTGCTGGCACTGTTACATTTTTCCAATGTGCAGGTGTTTGTAGTATTTGTACAGTTGCCTGATTGGTTTTCATCCAGGTAAATCCACAGAGAATAAGGTTTATAGTTTCAGGATAGAGAGGTGCAGAGGCTATTACAGGGTATAGTGAAAACCTGCCGCTAGCCACTTTCATGTTGTTTTCTAAAGAGTCTCTTATTCTGACTCTGAAAATATAAGCAAACCTTCACTTCCTCATTAAACTTTCTTACTAATCTTTGCTGAATCCCATTTCATTTTACTTTTTTACAACATCTTTCATGATCAACTCTGCATTCATATCTCTTCATCAGTATTACAAAGGAAGAATATATATTGTTACTGACAAATAATAAAATATGTCAAGAAGTTTATTTTTACATATGGTTTAGAACAGCATTGAAAAAAGAATTCATTCATTATATTATATCAACAAAATTTTATGGAGCATTTGAAATTTCCCAGGCACTGTGCTGGAGGCAGAGGATATAAGAGTGATCAAAATAGAAATGATTCCTGCCTTCATGAAGTTTATGGTTCACAGGGGAGACAGAGAATAACTGGTCAGCTGACTGGGAGTTTCAACAATAATACCCATGTATTAGACAACAGGCTGAATTAATACAAGATTTAGCTAAATCTCTCTCACCCTTGAAACCCTTCATCCACAGTGGAAACCATGGAGTCCAAGACTGGGGAAAGATTTGTTGGAAAGGTTTCTTTAAAATAGATTGTGCTATGAGTCCCCCAGACACAAAGGGAGGGGGGCATGTCGAGTGTCCCTTACCTCACCCCTTCAAGCACAATAGACTGATGTCTAACTGCAACCTAGAAAACCAAATTGCAGAAACAGGCTGGCCAGCTGATTCTGTAACAAAACAAAGAAGAATTGATGGTCTATAAGGATTGGCTTCCTTGCCCAGAATTTGTCCTGTAAAGGAAACATAAGACTGTTCTCCTCATCAGATGTGGGCCAGAGAAGAAAAAGCTGGCCTGGAATTGTACTAAATTCTACCTTGGAGGGAAATATAGGAGGGTGACAGGACCCCAAAGATAAATTTTATGTGGAATAACCTAAAAAAGAAAGAAAGAAAGGTGCTAAGAGGTATGTGACCAGAAAGAGAAAAACGCATTTCCTATATCACAGGAAGTAGAGAATCTGGGTTAGGACAAGGTGATGTGAGTAAAGTAGTCAAGTCAGGCACTTCACTTAAGGGAGTGCCAAAAAACAAAAACTCAGTAATCTAAATAAATAATATTTAATGCAATATTTTAAAAATATCAGAATTAATGCAAAAGAATCCATGATGAACAAAAAGTCAAACATTTTTTTAAAGTGGACAAGATCCAACCCTGTACTTATATATCCCTGACTCATTTGCCTCAATCTAATCCTGACCTTGCAAGAATGTTCTCAGGGAGGGCTTCTGAAGACCCAAAAAGGTACTCATGAAACTGTCAGCTTTAAACATCAGCCAGGACCAGGAAGAATGATGCTCTCTTATCCTAGTACCAGAAGGTAAGAGTGGGATGCTCCCTTGTTTCATCCTTCCTCCTTTCCGAATACATCCATCTCCCATTCCTGTTAGGATCAAAAACTGCAGCTAGTAAGTGAAGGAGATGAGTGACTGCCGTGTTTAAGAAGTGCTAACAATGAAAAGTTGAGTCCGTTGTTTTATGTCTTAGCATGATCATAGGTCCTTTTGATTTTTGAGTTATAGTTGTCCTCAAATTTTTCATCCAGTGGCAAGGAAATAACTAACAAAATGAACAACCCAAAGAGACAGCATGATACAAAGATGCTTTCTGTCTGTTTAGTGTATCAATTACATAAGAAAGTAAATATATTTATAATTACAGATTGAGACACATGTTCTGTAGAAAGTAAGCATGGTGCTAGGCTAAGTAAATAACAATGGGTACTACTTGAGACAGGCTGACCAGGGGAAGCATATCTGAGCATCTCTGAGGAGCTGAGAGAGTACCAGGCACCCCAAGAGTTGGAGGCAGAGAAAAAGCCTCAGTAAATGCCCTGCAGAAGTGGAAGGCATGGCTCCTTCCAGATCCCAAAGGCCAAACTGACTGTAACATACCTTCTGTTGGCATCAGATATGTTAGAAAGGGTAGCAAGAGCCAACTCATATGGGCTAAGGCAATGACTTTGGATTTTTTTCTAAGTTGTGTGAAGGTCCATTTAAGGGCTTTGAGAAGAGACACGATAGTGGAGGAGTAGGAGGATGTGGAGTTCATCTCTCCCCTCAAATGCGTCAAGAATACATCTACAAATGGAACAATTCGCACAGAGCACCTGCTGAACACTAGTAGAGGACCTCGGACACCTAAAAGGACAAGAAAGATCCCCACATAACCAGGTAGGACGAAAGAAAGAAGAAGGGAAAAGGAAGAGGAGAGGAAGTGGGATGGGACCTGCGCCCCTGTGGGGAGCTGAAGATGAGGAGAGGTTCCCACACCCGGGGAAGCCCCCTTAAAAGGGGTGAAGTCAGCTGGGACAGAAGGGGAGCTTCAAGGGCTTGGAGGAGAGAGTAGCAAACTTCTGTGGCAGGTAGGACAGAGTGAGACCTACACAGATGGTTCATGCCACAGCCCTGCACCCCCCAGCCTGAGACGTGTCTGCTGGTCCACACAGAGGCTGGGTGCTGGAACATGGGGTTTGGAGAACAGACTTAGTGGAGGGACTGCTGTTGGCTGTGAAGAGACAGCCTGAGGGGACAGGAGTGAGGAAATCCACAACCGGAAATGCTGTGGAGGAAACGCAGACTGCCACAAAAAGCGAAGAGCCATTGTTGAGTGATACACAAAGGGCGGGGCCTCTCTCCTCGTGCAGCAGCCCGTGCCTCCCTGAGCACTAGGAGGGCTCGCACAGGAGCAGCCTCGTGCCTCCTGGCCACTACCTCCTTCACCAACTCCACACCTGGGCACGGCTCACTCACTCCGATCGCCGCCTCAGCCCCCTCCCACCTGACGGGCTCGCACATCCCGATTGCCACCCCAGCACCATTACCCCTGGGGGGCCTGCTCTCCCTGATCGCTATCTCCTACCTGCACAGGCACTCGTGCCTTGATCACGCTTCAGGTCCCTCCCGCCTGGGTGGACTTCTGTGCTCTTGCAGCCTCGGGAGCAGATGCCAGTGGGTAGCCCACATACAGAGGTGGGGCTGAAACCACAGCTGTGCCCCAGAGGTCGTGTGACTAAGGAAGAAGAGCTGAAATGTCTCCTCACAGCTGTATGGACCATGGATTTACACCTCCGCTGACGGCTTCGTAAATTTAGCACCTGTGGAACATCCAAATAGACAACAAGAGTGACGGGTCTGGCTTTAGCAGCTATGGGCTTTGTGGGCACGTACACGTGGGGGTTGGGCCAGACCAGAATCTGAGCTGCCTCCATAGCTCCTACAGCAGGTCCAGGTGCACGACGACTGCAGTCCTGGGATGTGACCTCAGTGGATCTGCACTAGTACCCAAGAGAAAACAATGCCTGGGAGTCACCAGGGCCAATTGGCGGCATACTCATGGTTAGAGTGGAACTGAGAGCAGTGCCAACGTCAGTGTACTTTGTGAGCCTGCACAATGGGGAAAGGTGACACAACAGAGCATGGTCACAGGTGAACAGCTCCAGAGGAGGAATACTCAGGGGCTTCTCTCCCAGTGGGAGTGCACCAATCCTACCTACCTCACTCCACAGATCAGAAACACAGCTGAGGAACAAATCTGGGGGACTTTACTCCAAAATCTAGGGAGCAGACCCCACCTCTGACAGGGCAGTGACAACCATAGAGCAAAGGGGAGGCCCCACTCAATATCCAGGGCAGGCTCTGGGCACCACAACATCAGTTAAGCCCCCTGTCAAGGGGATAATGGCCAGCATACACTGAGGAAACAGGTGGCAGTCATCCATACTAAAAACAATCCTTGCACCAAAAAAAAAAATATATATATATATATATACATATATATATGTGTGTGTGTATATATATATATATATATGGAACCCACACAGGCTACACAGGTGTGTTCCCACATAAAAATAGCCCTGCAAGATAGTCTGAGGGTTTGACATTGGGAGGAAGAAGCCCCAGATCATTTAGCCTTGAAGGCCAGCGGGACTTGAGTGCAGGAGCTCCACAGGGCTGGAGGAAACAGAAACCCCACTCTTGGTGGGAATTTAAAATAAAGACTGTTACAAGAGACAAAGAAGGACACTACATAATAATCAAAGGATCAATCTAAAAAGAAGATGTAACAATTACAAATATATATGCACCCACCATAGGAGCACCTCAATATATAAGGCAAATGCTAACAGCCATAAAAGGGGAGATCAACAGTAACATAATAATACTGGGGGACTTTAAGACTTCCACTTACACCAATGGACAAATCATCCAGACAGAAAATCAATAAGGAAACACAAGCTTTAAATGACACATTAGACTGGATAGAATTAACTGATATTTATAGGCCATTCCATCCGAAAGCAGCAGAATACACTTTCTTCTCAAGTGCACATGGGACATTCTCCAGGATAGATCACATCTTGGGCCACAAATCAAGCCTTAATAAATCTAAGAAAATTGAAATCAGATCAAGCATCTTTTCCGACCACAACACTATGAGATTAGAAATAAATTACATGAGAAAACTGTAAAAAACACAAACACATGGAGGCTAAACAATATGTTACTAAACAACCAATGGATCACTGAAGAAATCAAAGAGGAAATCAGAAAATACCTAGAGGCAAATGACAATGAAAACACAATTGTCCAAAAGCTATGAGACACAGCAGAAGAGGGAAGTTTATAGCAATGAAATCTTACCTCAAGAAACCAGAAAAGTCTCAAATAAGCAACCTAACCTTACACCAAAAGCAACTACAGAAAGAAGAACAAACAAAACCCAAAGTTGATAGAAGGAAAATATCATAAAAATCACAGCAGAAATAAATGAAATAAATAGAGATGAAGGAAACAATAGCAAAGATCAATGAAACTAAAAGCTGGTTCTTGGAGAAGATAAAAAAATTTGATAAACCTTAAACAGACTCATCAAGAAATAAAAGGGAGAGGACTCAAATCAATGAAATTAGAAATGAAAAATAAGTTACAAAAGACTCCACAGAAATACAAAGGATCCTAAGAGACTACTACAAGCAACTATATGCCAATAAAATGGACAACCTAGAAGAAATGGACAAATTCTTAGAAAGATACAGCCTTCCAAGACTGAACCAAGAATAAATAGAAAATATGAATAAACCAATCACAAGTATTGAAATTGAAACTGTGATTAAAAAACTTCCAACAAACAAAATCCAGGACCAGATGGCTTCACAGGCAAATTCTATCAAACAATTAGAGAAGAGTTAACACCTATGCATCTGAAACTCTTCCAAAAACTTTCAGAGGAAGGAAAAATCCCAAGCTCATTCTACAAGATCACAATCCCCATAATACCAGAACAAGAAAAGATATCACACAAAAAGAAAATTACAGGTCAGTATCACTGATGAACATAGATGAAAAAATCCTCAATGAAATACTAGCAAACGGAATCCAACAACACATTAAAAGGATCATACACCATGATTAAGTGGGGTTTATCCCAGGAATGCAAGGATTCTTCAACATACACAAATCAATCAATGTAATATACCACATTAACAAACTGAAGAATAAAAACCATATTATAGTCTCAATAGATGCAGAAAAATATTTTGACAAAGTTCAACACCCATTTATTATAAAAACTCTCCAAAAAGTGGGCATAGAGGGAGCCTACCTCAACATAATAAAAACCGTATATGACAAATCCATAGCAAACATCATTCTCAACTGTGAAAAACTGAAATCATTTCCTCTAAGGTCAGGAACAAGACAAGAATGTCCACTCTCACCACTTTTATCCAACATAGTTTTGGAAGTCCTAGCCACAGCAATCAGAGATGAAAAAGAAATAAAAGGAATCTGAATTGGAAAAGAAGAAGTAAGACTGTCACTGTTGGCAGATGACATGATACTATACATAGAAAATCCTAAAGATGCTATCAGAAAACTACTAGAGTTCATCAGTGAATTTGGTAAAGTTGCAGGATACAAAATTAATGCACAGAAATCTCTTGCATTCCTATACACTAACAACAAAAGATCAGAAAGAGAAATTAAGAAAACATTCCAATTTACCATCATATCAAAAACAATAAAATACTTAGGAATAAACCTATATAAGGAGGCAAAAGATCTGTACTGAGAAAACTATAATATACTGATGAAAGAAGTAAAAAATGGCACAGATACCATGTTCTTGGATTGGAAGAAACAATATTGTGAAAATGACTGTAGTACTCAAAGCAATCTACAGATTCAGTGCAACACTTATCAAATTACTAATTGCATTTTTCACAGAAATAGAACAGAAGATTTTATGGTTTGTATGGAAACACAAAAGACCACAAATAGCCAAAACAATCTTGAGAAAGAAAAATGGAGCTGGAGGAATCAGGCTCCCTGACTTCAGACTATAATACAAAGCTACAATCATCAAAACAGTATCGTACTGGCACAAAAACAGAAATATAGATTAATGGAACAGAATAAAAAGTCCAGAAATAAACCATGCACCTATGGTCACCTAATCTATGACAAAGGAGGCAGCAATATGCAATGGAGAAAAGACAGTCTCTTCAATAAGTGCTGCTGGGAAAACTGGAGAGCTACATGTAAAAGAAGGAAATTAGAACACTCCCTAACACCATACCCAAAAATAAACTCTAAATGGATTAAAGACCTAAATGTAAGGCCGGATACTATACAATTCTTAGAGGAGAACATAGGCAGAACCCTCTCTGACATAAGTCACAGCAATAACTTTTTCTTCTGTCTCCCAGAGTAATGAAAATAAAAACAAAAATAAACAAATGGGACCTAATTAAACTTAAAAGCTTTTGCACAGCAAAGGAATCCATAAACAAAACAAAAAGGCAACTCTCAGAATGGGAGAAAATATTTGCAAATGAAGCAACCAAGAAAGGATTAATCTCCAAAATATACAAACAGCTCATGCAGCTTAATATCAAAAAAAAAAACAAACAAACAACCCAATCAGAAAATGGGCAGAATATCTAAATAGACATTTCTCCAAAAAAGAAATACAGATGGCCAAAAAACACATGAGAAGTTGCTCAACATCACTAATTATTAGAGAAATGCAAATTAAAACTACAATGAAGTATCAGTTCACACTGGTCAGAATGGCCATCATCAAAAAATCTGCAAACAAATGATGAAGAGGGTGTGGAGAAAAGGGAGCCCTCCTACACTGTTGGTGGGAATGTAAATTGGTGCAACCACAATGGAGAACAGTATGGAGCTTCCTTAAAAAATTGAAAATAGAGTTACCATATGATCCAGCAATCCCACTCCTGGGTATAACCAGAGAAAACCATAATTCGAACAGATACATGCACCCCGATATTCATTGCAGTACTATTTACAGTAGCTAGGATGTGGATGTAACCTAAATGTCCATCCACAGAGGAATGGATAGAGAAGATGTGGTACATATACACAATGGAATATTACTCAGCAATAAAAAAGAACAAAATAATGCCATTTGCAGCAACATGGATGGACCTAGAGATTGTCATACTGAGTGAAGTCAGACAGAAAAAGACAAATATCATATGATATCACTTATATGTGGTATCTAAAAAAAAAACATACAAATGAACATATTTACAAAACAGAAATAAAATTATAGATATAGAAAACAAACGATTACTGGGGGAAAGTGTGGGTGGGAGGGAGGGATAAATTGGGAAGTAGGGATTGACATATACAGACTACTGTATATAAAATAGATAACTAATAAGGACCTACTGTATAGCACAGGTAGCTCTCTACTCAATACTCTATAATGACCTATATGGGAAAAAAATCTAAAAAAGAATGGACAAATGTATATGTTTAACTTATTCACTTTGCTGTACACCTGAAACTAACACTACATTGTAAATTAACTAGACTCCAATAAAAATTTTTAAAAAATAAATAAATCTGGGTGCAGACATTGAGCTTTTCCAAGTGCTTTCCATGCCTGACTGTGGCTCAAATTCACCCAAGCACCTTAAAAAAAAATCTACGTATGCCTGGATTCCTCCCAGAAAGGATTCTGCTACAGAGAAATGTGTTAAACTACATTAAAAGGATGCCATATCAGCATGTCAGCAAAATCCAGACTGGAAAAAAAGATAAAGGGAGAACTTACAGATTCAAAGAAAGTGAGAGACACTACCACCAATGTGATGCTTGAATTTAGTTGATTCCCATTTCAAACAAACACAAGGTGAAAACAACAAACAAAAACAAAAGAACATTTGGACATTTGGAAGACAATTGAAATTTTGAACATTGATTGGATATATGACTTATTGCTATTTTTTTTTGAGATGTAATAATAATATTGTAGTTGTTTTTAAAAAAAACAGTTTACATCTTACAGAGAAATGAACTGAAATGTTTTTGGATAAACTTATATGATATCTAGAATTTGCTTCAAATAAGGGAGGAGTGAATAGAGACACAGATGAAGCAAGATTAGTCATTAGTTCATAATTAGTTGATCTTCATGAGGAGAAGTGGGGTTCACTTTGCTTTTTGGTCTACTTCAGTATATTTTTGATATTTTCCATAATAAAATTTTAATCTCCTAAAAAAAAAAAAAAACACATAAGTGCTTTGAGCATGGAAATGATATGGTTTGCTCTTGCCTGACGTCCTAGACAGTGCAATAAGGCAAGAAAAAGAAAAATAAGGTGTAAAGAATGACAAGAAAGAAGTAAACTGCCTCTATTCACAGACAATCCTAAGGAATTCTCAACACAACTACTAAGGAGAGCTAATAAATAAATTTAGTAATATCACAAAATAAAAAAAAATGTTTTAAAAACATAATGTTTATTTTACACATTAGCAGAAAAGACAATTGCAAAACAAAATTTATAAAAAAAATTTTACTTACAATAGCATCAAAACCCATAAAATACTGAGAAAGATGTGGAAGACCTCTACAATAAAAAACATGAATCCTTGCTGAGAGAAATTAAAGGAGACCTAAATAATAGAGTTAGGCCATGTTCAAGGATTGGAAGACTCAATGGTGTTAACACATCAATTCTCCCTAAATTGTTCCATAGATTCAATGCAATCACAATCCAAATCTCAATGGAAAATTATTTTGCTAGAAATTGACCAAATAATTATAAAATTTCTATTATAAATCAAGGGCTTCCCTGGTAGCGTAGTGGTTAAGAATACACCCGCCAATGCAGGGTACACGGGTTTGAGCCCTGGTCCGGGAAGATCTCACATGCTGCGGAGCAACTAAGCCCATGTGCCACAGCTTCTGATCCTGTGCTCTAGAGCCCATGAGCCACAACTACTGAGCCTGTGTGCCACAACTACTGAAGCCTACACGCCTAGAGCCTGTGTTCTGCAACAAGAGAAGCCACCGCAGTGAGAAGCCCATGCACCACAGTGAAGAGTAACCCCCACTTGCCGCAACTAGAGAAAGCCTGCATGCAGTAACGAAGACCCAATGCAGCCAAAAATAAATAAATAAAATAAATTAATTAAAAAGTAATTTCTATTATAAATCAAAAGACCTAGAATAATCATAACAATCTTGAAAATGAACAAACTTGGAAGACTCAAAATTCCTGATTTTTCCAGTTACTTTTATAGCTATAGTAATTCAAGATAATATGGTATTCACATAAGTATAGACAAATCAATGGAATAGGCCCAAATATATATGGTCAATTAAGTTTTGACAAAGGTTTAAGTTAAATTCAATGGGGAAAGGGGAACTGTTTTAATAAACTTTATTGGAATAACTGGATAGTCATTTCATGCACACAAAAATGAACCTCAGCCCTTATATGACATCATAAACAAATACTACCTTGAAATGGATCATAGATCTAAATATAAGAGCTAAAATTATAAAACTTCCAGAAGAAAACATGAGAACAATTTAATAATCTTGAATTTGCCAAAGGTTTCTTAAAGAAGGCACACAAAGTATTAATATAAAAGAAAAATGGATAAATTGAACCTCATCAAAATAAAAAAGTCAGCTAAAAATCACGTCATGAGGAAAAAAACAGCAAACCATACATACACTGGGATAAAATATTTTCAAATCATATATATATTTTATATATATTTATTTTATTTTTATATTTTATATTTATATATTTACTTATATTTTACATATAAGTAAAGAATTCTTAAATCAATAACAAAAATACTAATGACCAATAAAAAATGGACAGAAGAATTGTTATAAAAAAAAGATGGGGACTTCCCCCGTGGAGCAGTGGTTAAGAATCCACCTGCCAATGCAGGGGACACGGGTTTGATCCCTGGTCTGGGAAGATCCCACATCCTGCAGAACAACTAAGCCCATGTACCACAACTACTGAGCCTGTGTTCTAGAGCCCATGAGCCACAACTACTGAGCCCACATGCCACAACTACTGAAACCTGCGTGCCTACAGCCTGTGCTTCACAACGAGAGAAGCCACCACAATGAGAAGCCCACGCACTGCAACGAAGAGGAGCCCCGCTTGCGGCAACTAGAGAAAGCCCGAGCACAGCCAAAAATAAGTAAGTAAGTAAGTAAATAAATAAATAAATAAATAAATAAATATATATATATATATATATATATATATATATAAAAGATGTATCAATGGATAATAAACACATGAAAAGACACTCAGCATAATTAGTAATGATGGAAATCCAAACAAAATCAAAATGAGATTCCACTTCTCATCCATTAGAATGGCTGAAAAAAAAATCTTGACAATACCAAATGCTAAGGAGGATGTGGTAGACCTCCAATTCTCATACATTCCTGTAAGGGTGCAAATAGAACAGTAACATTAGAAAACAGTTTGGTGGTTTCTTATCAAGTTAAATATACACCAACTGCATGATCTAACATTTACACTTCTACGTATTTACCCAAGGGAAATGAAAAACATACTTCTACACAAGGAATTGCACATGAATGTTCATAGTCAACATTCATAATATGCAAAGAGTGAAAACAATACAAATATTTATCAATTGGTGAAAGAATAAGCAATATGTGTTATAGTCAGACAATGAAATATTACTCAGGAATTACAAGAATAAACATTATATGTATACATATACGCTCTCACACATTTATAATAACGGCTTAACCTGTTGTAGTATTTTTTTGTATTGTCTGGATATCTACACAGCTCTCAAAGTTCCAAAATAGCTTACTTCTTCACGTTCTAGAAAAATGTTTAAAAATATTCACCCCTGTGGTGGTCTCAACAGGGAGAACATAAACTCTGTAATAAACCAAATTCTACATTTTCTTTTCTTTTTTTTTTTTTTTTTGATGTCTGAAACATTTATATTAACATATTTCCATCCAAATACAAATATAAGATTTTTAGAAATTTCATGTAATGTCTGAAACATTTATATTAACATATTTCCATCCAAATACAAATATAAGATTTTTAGAAATTTCATGTAATGTCTGACACATTTATATTAACATATTTCCATACAAATAACCCAATGAAAGTTTAGTATTAGTTGTTTTGTTTGTTTGTTTTTTTATACTGCAGGTTCTTATTAGGCATCAATTTTATACACATCAGTATATACATGTCAATCCCAATCGCCCAATTCAGCACACCACCATCCCCACCCCACCACAGTTTTCCCCCCTTGGTGTCCATATGTTCATTCTCTACATCTATGTCTCAACTTCTGCCCTGCAAACTGGCTCATCTGTACCATTTTTCTAGGTTCCACATACATGCATTAATATACGATATTTGTTTTTCTCTTTCTGACTTACTTCACTCTGTATGACAGTCTCTAGATCCATCCACTTCTCAACAAATGACTCAATTCCGTTCCCTTTTATGGCTGAGTAATATTCCATTGTATATATGTACCACCACTTCTTTATCCATTCGTCTGTTGATGGGCATTTAGGTTGCTTCCATGACCTGGCTATTGTAAATAGTGCTGCAATGAACATTCAGGTGCATGTGTCTTTTTGAATTACGGTTTTCTCTGGGTATATGCCCAGTAGTGGGATTGCTGGGTCATATGGTAATTCTATTTTTAGTTTTTTAAGGAACCTCCATATTGTTCTCCATAGTGGCTGTATCAATCTAAATTCCCACCAACAGTGCAAGAGGGTTCCGTTTTCTCCACACCCTCTCCAGCATTTGTTGTTTGTAGATTTTCTGATGATGCCCATTCTAACAGGAGTGAGGTGATACCTCATTGTAGTTTTGATTTGCATTTCTCTAATAATTAGTGATGTTGAGCATCTTTTCATGTGCTTCGTGGCCGTCTGTATGTCTTCTTTGGAGAAATGTCTATTTAGGTCTTCTGCCCATTTTTGGATTGGGGTGTTTGTTTCTTTAATATTGAGCTGAATGAGCTATTTATATATTTTGGAGATTAATCCTTTGTCTGTTGATTTGTTTGCAAATATTTTCTCCCATTCTGAGGGTTGTCTTTCCGTCTTGTTTATGGTTTCCTTTGCTGTGCAAAAGCTTTGAAGTTTCATTAGGTCCCATTTGTTTATTTTTGTTTTTATTTCCATTACTCTAGGAGGTGGATCAAAAAAGATCTTGCTGTGATTTATGTCAAAGAGTGTTCTTCCTATGTTTTCCTCTAAGAGTTTTATAGTGTCCAGTCTTATATTTAGGTCTCTAATCCATTTTGAGTTTATTTTTGTGTATGGTGTTAGGGAGTATTCTAATTTCATTCTTTTACATGTAGCTGTCCAGTTTTCCCAGCACCACTTATTGAAGAGACTGTCTTTTCTCCATTGTATATCTTTGCCTCCTTTGTCATAGATTAGTTGACCATAGGTGCGTGGGTTAATCTCTGGGCTTTCTATCTTGTTCCATTGATCTATGTTTCTGTTTTTGTGCCAGTACCATATTGTCTTGATGACTGTAGCTTTGTAGTATAGTCTGAAGTCAGGGAGTCTGATTCCTCCAGCTCCATTTTTTCCCCTCAAGACTGCTTTGGCTATTCGGGGTCTTTTGTGTCTCCATACAAATTTTAAGATGATTTGTTCTAGCTCCGTAAAAAATGCCATTGGTAATTTGATAGGGATTGCATTGAATCTGTAGATTGCTTTGGGTAGTATACTCATTTTCACAATGTTGATTCTTCCAATCCAAGAACATGGTATATCTCTCCATCTATTTGTATCATCTTTAATTTCTTTCATCAGTGTCCTATAATTTTCTGCATACAGGTCTTTTGTCTCCTTAGGTAGGTTTATTCCTAGATATTTTATTCTTTTTGTTGCAATGGTAAATGGGAGTGTTTTCTTAATTTCACTTTCAGATTTTTCATCATTAGTATATAGGAATGCAAGAGATTTCTGTGAATTAATTTTGTATCCTGCTACTTTACCATATTCATTAATCAGCTCTAGCAGTTTTCTGGTGGCAGTTTTAGGATTCTCTATGTATAGTATCATGTCATCCGCAAACAGTGACAGTTTTACTTCTTCTTTTCCAATTTGTATTCCTTTTATTTCTTTTTCTTCTCTGATTGCTGTGGCTAGGACTTCCAGAACTATGTTGAATAATAGTGGTGAGAGTGGACATCCTTGTCTCGTTCCTGATCTTAGTGGAAATGCTTTCAGTTTTTCACCATTGAGAATGATGTTTGCTGTGGGTTTGTCATATATGGCCTTTATTATGTTGAGGTAGGTTCCCTCTACGCCGACTTTCTGGAGAGTTTTTATCATAAATGGGTGTTGTATTTTGTCAAAAGCTTTTTCTGCATCTATTGAGATGATCATATGGTTTTTATTCTTCAATTTGTTAATATGGTGTATCACATTGATTGATTTGCGTATATTGAAGAATCCTTGCATCCCTGGGATAAATCCCACTTGATCGTGGTGTATGATCCTTTTAATGTGTTGTTGGATTCTGTTTGCTAGTATTTTGTTGAGGATTTTTGCATCTATATTCATCAGTGATATTGGTCTGTAATTTTCTTTTTTTGTCGTGTCTTTGTCTGGTTTTGGTATCAGGGTGATGGTGGCCTCATAGAATGAGTTTGGGAGTGTTCCTTCCTCTGCAATTTTTTGGAAGAGTTTGAGATGGATAGGTGTTAGCTCTTCTCTAAATGTTTGATAGAATTCACCTGTGAAGCCATCTGGTCCTGGACTTTTGTTTGTTGGAAGATTTTTAATCACAGTTTCAATTTCATTACTTGTGATTGGTCTGTTCATATTTTCTGTTTCTTCCTGGTTCAGTCTTGGAAGGTTATACCTTTCTAAAAATTTGTCCATTTCTTCCAGGTTGTCCATTTTATTGGCATAAAGTTGCTTGTAGTAGTCTCTTAGGATGCTTTGTATTTCTGCGGTGTCTGTTGTAACTTCTCCTTTTTCATTTTTGATTTTATTGATTTGAGTCCTCTCCCTCTTTTTCTTGATGAGTCTGGCTAATGGCTTATCAATTTTGTTTGTCTTCTCAAAGAACCAACTTTTAGTTTTATTGATCTTTGCTATTGTTTTCTTTGTTTCTATTTCATTTATTTCTGCTCTGATCTTTATGATTTCTTTCCTTTCTGCTAACTTTGGGTTTTGTTTGTTCTTCTTTCTCTAGTTTCTTTAGGTGTAAGGTTAGATTGTTTACTTGAGATTTTTCTTGTTTCTTTAGGTAGGCTTGTATAGCTATAAACTTCCCTTTTAGAACTGCTTTCGCTGCATCCCATAGGTTTTGGGTCGTCGTGTTTTCATTGTCATTTGTCTCTAGGTATTTTTTTATTTTCTCTTTGATTTCTTCAGTGATCTCTTGGTTATTTAGTAACGTATTGTTTAGCCTCCATGTGTTTGTCTGTTTTACGTTTTTTTCCCTGTAATTCATTTCTAACCTCATAGCGTTGTGGTCAGAAAAGATGCTTGATATGATTTCAATTTTCTTAAATTTACTGAGGCTTGATTTGTGACCCAAGATGTGATCTATCCTGGAGAATGTTCCGTGTGCACTTGAGAAGAACGTGTAATCTGCTGTTTTTGGATGGAATGTCCTATAAATATCAATTAAATCTATCTGGTCTATTGTGTCATTTAAAGCTTCTGTTTCCTTATTTATTTTCATTTTGGATGATCTGTCCATTGGTGTAAGTGAGGTGTTAAAGTCCCCCACTATGATTGTGTTACTGTCAATTTCCTCTTTTATAGCTGTTAGCAGTTGCCTTATGTATTGAGGTGCTCCTATGTTGGGTGCATATATATTTATAATTGTTATATCTTCTTCTTGGATTGATCCCTTGATCATTATGTACTGTCCTTCCTTGTCTCTTGTAACATTCTTTATTTTAAAGTCTATTTTATCTGATATGAGTATAGCTACTCCAGCTTTCTTTTGATTTCCATTTGCATGGAATATCTTTTTCCATCCCCTCACTTTCAGTCTGTATGTGTCCCTAGGTCTAAAGTGGGTCTCTTGTAGACAGCATATATATGGGTCTTGTTTTTGTATCCATTCAGCCAGTCTATGTCTTTTGGTTGGGGCATTTAATCCATTCACGTTTAAGGTAATTATCGATATGTATGTTCCTATGACCATTTTCTTAATTGTTTTGGGTTTGTTTTTGTAGGTCCTTTTCTTCTCTTGTGTTTCCCACTTAGAGAAGTTCCTTTAGCATTTGTTGTAGAGCTGGTTTGGTGGTGCTGAATTCTCTTAGCTTTTGCTTGTCTGCAAAGCTTTTGATTTCTCCATCAAATCTAAATGAGATCCTTGCCGGGTAGAGTAATCTTGGTTGTAGGTTCTTCCCTTTCATCACTTTAAGTATATCATGCCACTCCCTTCTGGCTTGCAGAGTTTCTGCTGAGAAATCAGCTGTTAACCTTATGGGAGTTCCCTTGTATGTTATCTGTCGTTTTTCCCTTGCTGCTTTCAATAATTTTTCTTTGTCTTTAATTTTTGCCACTTTGATTACTATGTGTCTCGGCGTGTTTCTCCTTGGGTTTATCCTGTATGGGACTCTCTACGTTTCCTGGACTTGGGTGACTATTTCCTTTCCCATGTTAGGGAAGTTTTCGACTATAATCTCTTCAAATATTTTCTCTGGTCCTTTCTCTCTCTCTTCTCCTTCTGGGACCCCTATAATGCGAATGTTGTTGCGTTTAATGTTGTCCCAGAGGTCTCTTAGGCTGTCTTCATTTCTTTTCATTCTTTTTTCTTTAGTCTGTTCCGCAGCAGTGAATTCCACCATTCTGTCTTCCAGGTCACTTATCCGTTCTTCTGCCTCAGTTATTCTGCTATTGATTCCTTCTAGTGTAGTTTTCATTTCAGTTATTGTATAGGTCATCTCTGTTTGTTTGTTCTTTAATTCTTCTAGGTCTTTGTTAATCATTTCTTGCATCTTCTCAATCTTTGCCTCCATTCTTATTCCAAGGTCCTGGATCATCTTCACTATCATTATTCTGAATTCTTTTTCTGGAAGGTTGCCTATCTCCACTTCATTTAGTTGTTTTTCTGGGGTTTTTTCTTGTTCCTTCATCTGGTACATAGCCCTCTGCCTTTTCATCTTGTCTATCTTTCTGTAACTGTGGTTTTTGGTCCACAGGCTGCAGGTTTGTAGTTTTTCTTGCTTCTGCTGTCTGCCTTCTGGTGGTTGAGGCTATCTAAGAGGCTTGATGGGAGGCTCTAGTGGTGGGTAAAGCTGACTGTTGCTGTGGCGGTCAGAGCTCCGTAAAACTTTAATCCACTTGACTGTTGACGGGTGGGGCTGGGTTCCCTCCCTGTTGGTTGTTTTGCCTGAGGCAACCCAACACTGGAGCCTACCTGGGCTCTTTGGTGGGGTTAATGGCAGACTCTGGGAGGGCTCACACCAAGGAGCACTTCCCAGAACCTCTGCTGCCAGTGTCCTTGTCCCCACGGTGAAACAGAGCCAACCTCCGCCTCTGTAGGAGACCCCCCAACACCAGCAGGTAGGTCTGGTTCAGTCTCCCCCAGGGTCACTGCTCCTTCCCCTGGGTCCCGATGTGCACACTACTTTGTGTGTGCCCTCCAAGAGCAGGGTCTCTGTTTCCCCCAGTCCTGTCAAAGTCCTGCAATCAATTCCCACTAGGCTTCAAATTCTGATTCTCTAGGAATTCCTCCTCCCATTGCCAGACCCCCAGGTTGGGAAGCCTGACGTGGGGCTCAGAACCTTCACTCCAGTGGGTGGACTTCTGTGGTATAAGTGTTCGCCAGTCTGTGAGTCACCCACCCAGCAGTATGGGATTTGATTTTACTCTGATTGCGCCCCTCCTACCGTCTCACTGTGGCTTCTCCTCTGTCCTTGGACGTGGGGTATCCTCCTTGGTGAAGTACAGGGTCTTCCTGTCAATGATTTTCCAGCAGCCAGTTGTGATTCTGGTGCTCTCGCAAGAGGGAGTGAGAGCACGTCCTTCTACTCCGCCATCTTGGTTAATCCTCCATTTTCTCTTCTTAATGCTTAAAACAATGGTTTGAACATGTTTCATTTATCTTAATGTAAGATTAAAGTGAGGAAGAAAGTTATTAAAGCACAATTATAATTTATTAAATCTTTCTATTTTTGTATACTGAGAATCTTAAGATAACAAATTACCATTTGTTTTATAATAGATGAAAGCTACATTCACTTGCAACTTTTGTTTTTATATAATCTAAATTAGAGGGAAACATTGCTTACTTTTGTGAATGACAAAAAAAATAGAAATTAAAATAAGAGGAAATCAAAGAAAAATTATTTACCAAAACTTATTATTTATTTACAATAGGTTTAAGCCTTTATATGATATAAATATATCAGTAAAGGACCTTTCGGCTTCTCTCCAGGAGCCTTGGCACAACTATAAATTTGAACAAATCTTTCAGTGCTCTTTTTTTCTGATGAATTCTTTCACTACAAATTAAGTACTCATTGTAAGCTAGTAATATTTCATATACTTATTATATTTATTCATTTCAGGAGTGTGTGTTTGCCTTGATTCATTCTAGACAATCCCCATAAGTGGAGTGTTACAGTTTTTGTTAACATGTAATTATGTGCCATTAAAATAATAACAGCTGTCCCTCATTCAGTACCTCCTATACCTGATGCTGTGCTAAACATATTGCCTACATTATCTCAGTTAATCCTCACAACAGGCCTATGAAGGAGGGATAATAATTAGTCCCCATTTTACAGATGAGAATTGAGTAACTTAGAGAAATTGAGAAATATAACCAAAGTCTCACTGTTAGTAAATACTGGAGCAGGGTTTGAACTAAGTTCTTCACAACTTTAAAGCCTGTATTTTTTTTTTTTAAACATCCTTATTGGAGTATAATTGCTTTACAGTGGTGTGTTAGTTTCTGCTTTATAACAAAGTGAATCAGCTATACATATACATATATCCCCATATCTCCTCCCTCTTGCATCTCCCTCCCACCCTCCTTATCCCACCCCTCCAGGTGATCACAAAGCACTGAGCTGGTCTCCCTGTGCTATGCGACTGCTTCCCACTAGCTATTTTATATTTGGTAGTACATATTAGTCCATGCCACTCTCTCACTTCATCCCAGCTTACCCTTCCCCCTCCCCATGTCCTCAAGTCCATTCTCTACATCTGCGTCTTTATTCCTGTCCTGCCCCTAGGTTCTTCATAATTTTTTCTTTTTTTTTAGATTCCATATATATGTGTTAGCATACGGTATTTGTTTTTCTCTTTCTGACTTACTTCACTCTGTATGACAGACTCTAGGTCCATCCACCTCACTAAAAATAACTCAACTTCCTTTCTTTTTATGGCTGAGTAATATTCTATTGTATATATGTGCTATATCTTCTTTATCCATTCATCTGTGGATGGACACTTACCTTGCATCCATGTCCTGGCTATTGTAAATAGAGCTGCAATGAACATTGTGGTACATGACTCTTTTTGAACGATGGTTTTCTCAGGGTATATGCCCACTAGTGGGATTGCTGGTTCATGTGGTAGTTCTATTTTTAGTTTTTTAAGGAGCCTCCATACTGTTCTCCATAGTGGGTGTATCAATTTACATTCCCACAAACAGTGCAAGAGGGTTCCCTTTTCTCCACACCCTCTCCAGCATTTACTGTTGGTAGATTTTTGGATGATGGCCATTCTCAATGGTGTGAGGTGAAACCTCATTGTAGTTTTGATTTGCATTTATCTAGTGATTAGTGATGTTGAGCATTCTTTCATGTGTTTGTTGGCTATCTGTATATCTTCTTTGGAGAAATGTCTATTTAGGTCTTTTGGCCATTTTTGGATTGGGTTGTTTGTTTATTTGATATTGAGCTGCATGAGCTGCTTGTAAATTTTGGAGATTAATCCTTTGTCAGTTGTTTCATTTGTAAAGCCTGTATTTTTAAATGTCACAGTATACTGACTCTTGCTTCCCTTAACTTGATATATGTTATTTGTATATACTTAATGTTGTCCAAGAGGGTGTGAGACCAGATGTCCTAGCTCACACAAAGAGAAATTATCTAAGCTTTCCTGCAGCTCTTCTATAGCCCTGGAGCTGTCTAGCTGAATGGCACTAAGCAATATAAAAACTGAAATTACCTAGATGTAAACATAACCTGTCACTAGGTTTCAGCTATGAATCATTTCTAGTTGTATTTTACCTTAAACTTTGCTCATAAAGACCCCATTATGCAAAATGTCAGATTGATTATGCATTTATTTCTTCTCTCTATAAAAATTCAGGTGAAAGAACAGTAAATGTGTTTAAAATGGAATTAAACTACAAGGACAATAAGAGGAGACACAACAGAAAAGGATGCTTCAAAATAGGAATAGGGAAAACTAATGACTTTTAAAAAATTAGAAAATATGGAAATGGATATATAAAATTATATTTGAATAAAAATCAAAGAAATCTCTAGAACATAGATCAAAAAAGACAAAATATGAAAAAATATAAAATAAAAGGTAATAATTTTCCAACATCTTTCTAATAATACATCTAGAAGGAGATCAGAGAAAATAAAGGGTAGAGAATTATCATATATAAAATAGAAGAAATAATTTTAAAATTGAAAGACACCAATACCCAGATTGAAAGTGTTCACTAAGTGCCAAAAAAAGTGAGCAGATGGAACCCAAAGCACACTACCTTGAAATTTCAGAATGCAAGGACTAAAAAGAAAAACTCCTAGAGAAAAGACAGAACCCTCCTAAAAGGAACATCAGATCCTCAACAGCAACATGGATCCTAAAATACAATGCAGCCATATCTTCATTCTATAGGAAAAAATAATTTTTAACCTAAAATTCTATATACAGTATTACACATGTGAAGGCAAAATAAAGATAATTGCAAACACACAGAATGTACTCCATTAGGCAATCTGTTAGAATAATAGAACTTGCTCAAATAAGACAGAATACTAATATATATACATATAAAATATATAGCATATGTATACCCAAATATAATTAAATATTATTTTTTGTTCTTTCAAGGAATGATAGTAGGTATCAGTGCTACTAAGCACACCTCTCCTCCATGTGATCATTCAGGGAACTCAGGATAAGGAGGACCTGCTACCTTCAATGAGTAGCTTCTTAGGTCACCATGGTTGTCTCCTTCCCAGTTACACAGAATGGGGAAGAACTTGGAGGGCCACACATGGGAGATTTTTACAAGCAAGGCCTGGAAGTGACAAATAGCATTCTCATATTCCAATGGTTATAATGTAGTTTCATGGGAGATAGACTGTAGTCTAATCATAGGCTAAGAAAGAAGAAGAAATGGACTTTAGTGAACAGCTAACAGTTTTTGCCATACACTCTCCAAAATATACTTAAAATGCTCATTCTTTTAGAAAACTACTAGAAGACATGCAAAATAAGTAAACCAAGAAAGATGAAGTCATGAGATCTAAGACCCAGGAGCTGTAGGGTAGAGTACTGAAGACAAGTCCCAGAACTAGAGAGCAAAAGAGCAGATTGGAGCATGAGAAGTAAGAGGTCTTCAGTCAACCCAGTCACTGCAAATTCTATCCGCAAACTTGATGAAAGTTGGTTTGTACTACCAGTTCTCAGGGAATATTTGTTCTCCATTTAGAGAAATTTCAAAACAATCACCTCTCCTTCTTCACTCTTCAGGTGCAGAGAGAAGGGCAGTTTTAATCTAGTTCCTCCCAGCTTTGAAAGTATAATTCCCTGTGCTGATCTCTCCTATGACATCCCATACTCTAGATGAGGCTTGGCTCTTTCTTCTGCCACTCCCCCAGTACAGCTTCTAAGAAGCTGTGAAAATTGGATTTGGTTTGGCAGCACCTTCAGGATATGGGCTTACTTACCAGGTCAGGTTGCCACTTTAATTTACCTTTTGGTTTGGCCTCTGAAAGTTCTTTACCTTCTAACAGGATCGTTGATTCACTTTCAGAAGTAGAATAGTCATTTTCAGTAGAAGAGTCATCCAGGGTCTCCAATCTGCCATTCTTGTGAATGTAATGGGTACTGCTCTTTTTTGTTTCATCCTTTCACCATTATTTGTTTATTTAACTGTGTGTACATGTATTAATAATTGAAGACTTCATTACTGATTATTTATTACTTCCAGTTTCATAAACCTAACTAGAAACTGAGTTTCCCATTCTTGGCAAAAGTCATTGCCAAAAGAGAAAATATGAACATGACTAGATCAGTCCACAATTTATATTTCCAAGTAAAGCAGGTGAGACTCTTTTAAAACATAATCCATTATAAAGCAAAGAGTTGTCTCATCTACAAGGAGACCCACAGGGTGCTGAAGCTGTTCCTGGAGAATGTGATCTGGAAGGGACGCCATCACCTACACTGAGACGCCAAGCATAAAATGGTCACGGCCATGAACGTGGTCTCCGCACTCAAATGCCAAGGGCCCACCCTCTCTGGCTTCAACATCTAAGTTTGAGCTCTGCAAGCTATATTCTGTAGCAAAGTTAAAGGCCCTTTTCAAGGCCAGGCAAAAAGCAAACAAACAAAAACAAGCAAAAAAAAAAAAAAAAAAAAACTGGGTCTCTGGCCGAAACTCATTAGACCTATTCCTATAACTAAGGTACTTACATCATTTTTTTCCTGGAAATTTGAAACTGGGAAAGAAGAACCCTGAACAGGTTAAAGTTGAGTGCTGAGGTCACGAGTTTATGAAGGGCAAGGACAGATATTTATGAATTCATTCTCCTTTATGTTCTCAAAAGATGCAAGTATGCTTTAGTGATAGGAGACCGTTTGGTCACAGAAAGAAGTAGTGCCTGATGACTTGTAAAGTCCCTTCTGAGGCTCAGCTGTATTTACTTCACTTTCATGGTGAAAACAGTTAGTCCTCAAACCAGACTTAAAATCCTGGCCCCACCAGCAATGTGATATTGCCAAGCTATTTAAGCTAACTTGCTCCAGTTTTCTCATGTGTAAAATGAGGTTATTGTGAGTGTGGTAGATTGTTTCCAGTTATTTGTTGCCTTCCCAGTAAGAGGATTATACGTTTCTGCCCGCTGATGTGTGACCAGTAGTGTGCCACTGTACTGTCAGACTTAGTCCTGTGACTTGTTCTGACCAGTGGAATATGAGCAAGAGTGACAAATTGTACAGCTGAGCAGAAGCTCTAAGAAATATTGTTTAGTTATTGCTTCTAATCTCCCTGCCCCTGAAACCTGGATCCTCAAATAAAGAAGACATTTTGGACAATGGCACAGAGTGGAGACAATGCTGACCTCAGTTGACATGTAAAATAAGCAAGAAAAAAATCATTGATGTGGTAAATCACTAGAAATTAGGAATTGTTTGATACCACAGAAAAATCTAGCAAAGGTGAACCATACAGAAATTGGTACCTAGTGGTAGGAATGTGCTATAAACAAACCCTAAACAATGTGGCGTTACCTTCAGGGCTAGCTAGTGAGGGGCAAGGAAATGGTTATTGGCTGGAAATAGTAATAGCTGGAAGAATGGTGACATGTATGCAGTGCAAACATTTAACATTTGGCAATGTATTGTTTGAAAGACAGATAAAATAACAAGAACTTTAAATTTAGATAAAAATGTGGGGACTTCCCTGGTGGTGCAGTGGTTAAGAATCTGCCTGCCAATGCAGGGGACACGGGTTTGAGCCCTGCTCTGGGAAGATCCCACATGCTGCAGAGCAACTAAGCTCATGCACCACAACTACTGAGCCTGCACTCTAGAGCCCAAGAGCCACAAGTACTGAGCCCGCGTACCACAACTACTGAAGCCCACGCACCTAGAGCCCATGTTCCACAACAAAAGAAGCCACTGCAATGAGAAGCTCGCGCACTGCAACAAAGAGTAACCCCCACTCACCACAACTTGAAAAAGCCCGCGCACAGCAACAAAGACCCAACGCAGCCAAATAAATAAATAAATAAAATAAATTTTTTAAAAATATGGAATGTTAGGATGTTGATAGTGTCAGAGCTTTTGGGGTGTTTTGGACAAAATAAGAATAGAAATATGTAAGCTCAAAAAACATTGCAAATACAAAGGCTCTAAAATATAATACCAGTTTGCAAGTAGAGTTTGAAGGAGGATGTAGAAAGCTCAAAAATTCCAGAATTTGTGGGGTTACAAAATGGAAATATACCTCATCAAAATAGATAAAAGATAACACTGAAAAATATTCTCAATGACAGAATTTAAGACAACCCATGGCAAGAAGTAAAATAGTGGTCTAGTTAACAAACCTTTTGTTAGAGCTTCTGAATCAATCAAGATGACACCCAGTAAATTCTTTTAAATAAAATAGCTCAGGATAAAGAGTCTAACTAAGGTTGTGGCTTACTACAGAAGCTTGATAAACTCAGATTGTGTGTGATTAAGAGAAGAGACATTTCTGAATCAAGAGGTGCAACACTGGATGCCAAGATGGGAGAAAAATATCAAAAAGCAGAGAAGCGAATATTATGATGAGGAGGAATGTTGACATCTGATTATAGTGCCCCCATGGGAAGAGCTTGTTTCCCCACTCCATTGACTGTTAAGCTTGGCCATGGCACTTACTTTGTTTACTGTAATGTGACCTAGTGGAAGCTGTAGGGGCCATTGCATGGCTTGGCTATTTCTCTTTTTTCCTCTGCCTTGAACCTAAAACAGAGTTGGGTCCCTAAATAAAAAGACATATATCCAACATGTAGCAGGAGCAAGAAGTAAATCTTTGATGTCGTAAACTACTGAGATTTGGAGGTATTTGTTAACACAGCAGAACCTAGCAAAAACTGGCTATTATAGAGATACTTTAATTAGGGGAGTGCACATAGAAGGCACACAGTGAATATTTGCTATAATATTTCCTTAGAACCTCTGTAATGTTCAAATAAATTTCTCATTTTGCTTTAACTACTTTTGTTCTCTGAAAATCAACACCCCCTATATATGATCAAAATATTCTATTAAAAGATATAACTAATTAGCTGGTAACATTTTACAAGTTACTCTGTGATCCAGAAAATCATATACAACTGACTCAATGTAATTACAAGCATATCATCATACTAGACAACACAATGTGTGGCCTTTCAAGTCAGAGCTATTGTTTCTATTGGATAATTTTCAATAAGCAGATAGTTGACTGAAATGCAATTCCCTAATTTAGTAAGTGATAACATAATATCCTCAAAAATTGTAGAGCCATATCTTTGCTTTTTAGTTCTTTTTAATTTTAAAAGGAATGGAGTAAAATATAAATGCATAAAATAGTAATATGTGGAAAAACTGACAAAAAAGCTCAGTTTGAAGTCATAGAACCTCTATTAAAACTACCTATTTGACCATCATTATAGATAAAGGTGATTCCATTATATCTATAAAGATATGTCAAATGTTTCCAACAAAAACAATATTGTGTAAATAAAATGTTCAAAGCTCTGAATTTCAAGATTAAGTTTAGATGTATATATTATGAGTTGGATTCTTCTTACACATTGTAATTTCTAAAGTCACACATATACTATGTTATATTGACTAAAATTTACCAATGCTGATTCCTCAAAATATAAAATCTTACATATGAGTTAAATTCTCCTTCCTTAAGAAAGAATAGGAAATTAAATATTCTGTTTTATTGGATATGCCAATTACTTGGATTACATGTTATGTACAAATTATCATTTGAAATAAAAGAATGCAGTATAATTCTTAACCCCAATACAGCTTATATCTTATTCTTCATGAAGTCTCTGTTTCTTTTCTTGACACAGGAATGTCATCAATATTAACTACTATAATTATATAGTACTGTGTACTAGGAACTATGGTTATGTACACACACAATGTATAGAAAATTGGTTTGAATCTGTAGTACAAAAGCTCTGTCATATGCGAGAGATATTGCTTTTAAGTAAAACAAACTTCTTCCATCACCAATCCATCTTCAAGTTTGAAGTTACTATCTGAGTGCTATGGGTGAAAGAAATAGAAGATATAATATTTGTGTTTAATAAGCTTATAATCTAGTTCAGGGGATAGACCACTGAAGCATGAGAACCTCACAGGACCACACAAGTCTATGCTCATCTACTCAGTCCACATGTGTAGCCAAACCTCTTGAAGGAGTCGTCTCTACTCACAGTCTCTACTCCGCATTCCCCATTCACTTCCAACCCATGGTACAGTGTCTTCCACTTCCATTACTTCTTTGAAGCTGTTCACACCTAGTTAGACCACCTCGTTGCTAAATCCTTATCCCTGCAGTTTTGGCTATTATTGACAATTTGCTTTTCCTTGGAATGCTCCAGAACCCTAGACCCCAATGATACCATGTTTTTCATCCTCTCTTCCTTTCTTTCAATGGTTCCCTTGTGTCCTCATCCTCTGAGCTTCTCATCTCCTGATATCCCCTAATTTTTAGTGCTATTTAGACTGATTTATGTCTTCTTATCTTCTCATACATTCTTATCCACCCTACGGTTTCCATTTCCACTTCTATTCTAATGACTCCCAAATAACCATTTCCAGCCCAAATCTCTTTCTGAAGCTACAGACACAGATCTCTACTTGGAGGTCTCATGGATACCTCAAACTAAGCATGTCAGTATAAAGTCCAAATGCTTAAAAAGTCTTATGAAACTAGTATTCTTGCTTCCAACCTTAAATTCCTGAATATGCCATGATTTCTGTCATCCCAGGGCTTTTGCTAATGCCAGTACCCCAACCCCTTCCTGACCCATTCTGCCTGACTTAATCTGCCTATCAATCTTTAATTATTTCACAAACTTAACTTGTTCTCCAAAGTATGGTTTGGGGATCCTCATAGGTACTCCCATCACACTGTATAGTAATGCCTTGTCCCTCATTAGACTATGGGCTTTGTGAGAGTAAGTGTTATGTCTATGTTGTTTTCCATTGTATCTCCACAACCTGGCACAGTAGCTGGTACATAGGAGCTGTTCTAATAGGTGCAAGGTAGTATAGTGGTTAAAGGCTAAGGTGCCAAAGCAAGTTGCATGGGTTAAAGTCCTGGTTCTATGTAACTTTAGACAAGTTACTGAACATCTTGATATCCAGACTGTGGGTATAACTGTTCCTGTTTTATGGAATTATTGAGAGAATTAAATGAGTTAATCTTTACAAAGTGTGCAAAATTAGTGCCTGGTACATACGAAGTCCTAAACAAACATTAGCTATTATTTACAGCTGAAAATTATTTTTATTGTGTTTTTGCTGTCCCTATCGATCAACAGATTCACCACAAACAACTTTAATGTAATGCAGAGCATTAGAGTAGTATGGCCTGGGAAGACAGTACCATCTAGCTGGAAGGTATTGTTAACTACAGCAGCCACCTTATAAGGCACGCAGAGTAGGGGGAGTCAGTTTTACAGCCTCTCTCTCTCTGTCTTTTCTGCCTAGACCCTTCTATTTTTTGCAAGGAAAGACCTGATTGGTCAGAGTCCACACATGACTAAACCACATTTACTCTATAGGGCTCTCAACCATTCCATAAAACTAGATGGGGAGACATGCTCTGAATTTTCAGGATCCACTCTCTTAAACTGCCTTCCTCCAATTGAACAGTCAGAGCAGAAGAAGGAGATCTCATTTATACTTTGAATCTAAGACACGCATTCCAATGTAGCTGAGGACCAGAATTCTTCTTTTGAGAATCAGGTGCTTGCATAGCAATTAAAGTTCTCTGATTCACATTCCACACCTATTTCTGCGTTACACAGAATGACTTGGGAAATAGATATGACAAGATTCTAGCATTTCCATGGCTTTGATCGAAACACCATCATAAAGTAGAAAAATGACAATTATATTCCTAATACACACCAGTGTCCACCAGGGGCACCAGACTCGGAATGGCAGATGACCTGGGGCTGGGTGCTATTCTAGATGTAGAGAATACTAAACTGAGTAGGACAGCCCTGCTCTCAGATGGTGAGCAGTCTCATAAAGGGAATGGTTATATGTAATACACTATATAGTAAGTGTTTTGATAGAGATACGTGCCTAGATAGAGAGGTAAGAGGGTGTGGTAAGCTCTCCTTGATGAAGTCAGAAAAAGCTTTAGAGGAAGAAACATTCAGCAGTTCTCTAGATTTAGAAAAGGGGGCAAATGTTCTCAAAGAAATCATGGGCAAAATCACAGAAAGGTTAAACAGCAAGATGAATTTTGGGAAATAGAAGTAATTCTGTTTGTCTTTAGGGTAGAGGGCCGTGAGGCGACTGGCTATTGGTGACACTAGAAAAGTAGACAAGGTTCACAGGGCCATAGAAGGCTGCATCTGGTTGGACTTTATCCTATAAGGAATGAGGAAGCCAACAGGGAGTTTGAAGCAGCTCTGTTAAATTACAATCTTTTAGAGGGAATGGGGTCTGAGAAAGGAGGTACACTCTTCCCAGCATGAAATTTTTTTCCAGAGGATGAATTGAACACTGAAAGTATAAGGCTGAAATTTCCTTAGAGGAAAGATAAAGATATTAATTCATGTTGCCTCAACCACAAGAAATAAAAAGTACTCTAAACACAATTCTAATTTGATTGCCCCCTAAAAATGAAACAAACCTAACTAGAAAAAGAGACAATTTCAAACTATTAAAGTTAGAAATGAGCTCATGTTTAAGCTCAGTTTTATAGTCTCTTTGTGTTGGTTTCAGAAAATCTAGTTGATTCAATAAAATGAAATATCCCAGACACCTGGTATAATTAAAGCAAGTGAACCCAGTGGTAAAAAATATCTCTGATGGAGGCTACGTTTGATGTTCAGCCAAAGAGACTGTGACTCTAGAGTCTGAAAGAAATATATCAGCTGAAATGTGGATAGAGCAGAAATATAACGATTACTTCTTGTGGGTCAGAAAGTTACCACCTGTTTTACAAGGGCTAAGAATGCAGGCAGGTTTTTCACTGGCTCCTTAAGTTGTTCAATCCTATGTACCCTCCTACATTTATCCTGTGAAATATCCAGAGGAAAACTAGTTCTTAAACATGTGCTGAATATAATCAAGTCCAGTATTAAATATAACAGGAAAACTTACGGAAGCCCTCAAATGACTTCCCATTTTCTTTCCATTCACTAGGATAAATTGACCTACCATATAAATCATCTTTTACTTGTTGCCTGCAGTTTTCCACATTAGTTCCTTGTAAATGATTCTTGATTGCAAAATCTTCATTCCCCGCCACTTAAAATGTCACCTTTTACTTATGTACCACAGGGGTGTTAAATTCTAGTAATGGATACAGTTAGCAGATAAGAATGTTTTGGAAAAATATATTTTAAAGATTCTTAAGTTCATTAAGAAATGATTTTTCCCTCCCAAAGCAGGCGGGTGGGTGACAGGAACTACAGGCCAGCAGCTACTGTAAGGTGTTTATAGCTTACAACTTTTACACACTGTGATTATACCTCAGATGTGCAGTTTCCATAGCAACTACCATATCATCTGATCCTACAGCTATTTTTACGTTACAGATAAATTTTTTAAGGAAATGTATCAGATTGCAAGACAGATTTATTCCCTAAATCTACTCTGTTCCCAGTTACACCAGCAAGAGTCCATTTTTGACAGAAAATGTGCTAAAGAAAGTATATATGTATGTACTCTATTTATTGATTTTACAGGTTATTAAAATTAAAGTTCAAACCCATTTCAAGTAAGCATTTTTATTTTTTCAAATTTATATAGTAGCTTACTTGAGACATAATTAACATATAATAAACTGCGTATTTTTAAAGTGTAAAATTTGGTAAATTTGACACATGGATACACTGTGAAACCATCACATCAAGGTAGGGAACATATCCATCACCCCAAATGTTTTCTCATATCCTTTGTGATTTCTCACTCTCTCCCCTCCCCAATCATCCCCCCACCATCCCCAGGTAACCACTGGTCTGCTTTCTGTTATCAAATTAGTTTACATTTTCTAGAAACTTCAGTAAATGAAATCATGCAATATGTACTATTTGTTGTCCAGATTCTGTTGCTCAGTATGGTTATTTTGAGATTTATCCATGTTTTAGTTTGTATCAACTTTTCATTCTCTTTTATTTCTGAGCAGTGTTCCATTGTACATAAAAACCACAGTTTCTTTATCCATTCACTTGTTGATGGACATTTGTACTGTATCCAGTTTGGAGCTGTTACAGACAACAAAGTGATTGTGAACATTCATGTACAGCCTTTATATGAACATATGTTTTCATTTGACTTGGGTAATTACATAGGAATGAATGACCGGATAATATGGTAGGCATATGTTAATTTTTAAGAAACTATTTTTCTTCTAAAGAATTTGTTCTATTTTATATCCCCACTAGTAGTGTATAAGAATTCCAGTTCCCATCCTTGTCAGCATTTAGTATGATCAGTCTTCTTCATTTTAGCTATTCTAATAGGTAATGTACTGGTATATCATTTTTGTCATAGTTTGCATTTCCCTAGTGAATAATGATGTTAAACACATTTTTATGTGTTTATTTGCCATAAATATATCTTCTTTGATAAATTATCTGTTCAAATATTTTGCCTATTTTTTAAAAACTGGGTTATTTTCTTATTATTGAATTTTGAGAACTCTTTATATATTTTAGATACAAGTCCTTTGTCTGTTATGTGGTTTGTAAATATTTTGTACCAATCTGTTGCTTGTCCTTTCATTGTTTTAATAGTTTCAAAGAGCAGAAACTTTTAATTCTGATAAAATTCAAATTATCACTTTTTCCTTTATGGATTATGCTTTTGGTGTTGTCTAAGGAATCTTTACCAAACTCAAGGTGAAAAATTGTTCTTCTGTTTCTTCCAGCGGTTTTATAGTGTTAGGTCTTACATTTAGATCTGTGATAGATTTTGAGTTAATTTTTGTGTTTAGTGCTATAAATTTTTCTCCAAATCCCGCTTTAGTGGAATTTCACAAATTTTATATACTGTATTTTCATTCAGTTCAAAACCCCTTCAAATTTCCCTTTCAATTTCTTCTTATTATTTTGAAGCTCTGATATTAGCTATATAAATATTTAGAATTATTATGTTTTCTGGATTAGTTGACCTCTTTTTCCTTTTGAAATGAACTTCTTTATCCCTAATAATATTCTTTACTCTGAAATCTACTTTGTTATTAATACAGGAACTACAGATTTCTTTTTTTTTAAAGATTTATTTGTTATTTATTTATTTATTTCATTTATTTTTGCATCAGGTCTTAGCTGTGGCACGCAGGATCTTCGTTGAGACATGTGGGATCTTTCCTTGAAGCATGAGTGTTCTTCGTTGTGGTGAGCGGGCTTCTCTCTAGGTGTGGTATGCGGGTTTTCTCTTCTCTAATTGTGGCACACGGGCTCCAGGGTATATGGGCTCTATAGTTGTGGTGCGCAGATTCTAGAGCACGTGGGCTCTATAGTTTGCAGTACACGGGCTCTAGTTGAGGCTCACAAGCTCAGTAGTTGTGGCATATGGGCTTAGTTGCTCCATGGCATGTGGGATCTTAGTTCCCTGACCAGGGATCAAACCCACATCCCCTGAATTGTAAGGCAGATTCTTTACCACTGGACCACCAGGGAAGTCCCCGGATTTCCTTTGATTAGTGTTAGTATAGTATATCTTTTTCAACCATTACTTTTAATATGTTTTTGCCTTTACATGTAACGTGAGCTTCTTGTAGGAATCATATAGTAGGTCTTGTTTTTGCATCCAATCTAAAAATCTCTATCTTTTAATTGGGGTGTTTATACCACTACATTTGTCTTAGTTTTCTATCACTGCATAATAAATTACCAGAAATTTAGCAGATTAAAACAACACCCATTCATTATCTCACAGATCTGAAGGTCAGAAGTACAGGTGGACTCAGATAGGTTCTCTGGTTAGTCTCATAAGACCAAAATCAAAGTGCTTGCCATGGTGGGCTCTTATCTGGAGATTCTATGAAACAATTTGTTTCCAACTCATTCAAATTGTTGGCAGAATTCAGTTGCCTGTGATTGTAAGACTGAGGTCCCATTTTCTTGCTGGCTGTCAGCCAAGGACTCCTTTCAAATTCTAGAGTCTGTCCAGGATCCTCATCATATAGCCTCCACAGTTGTCAAGCCACCAATGGCATGCTGAATTTTTTTATGCTTGGAATATCTCTGACTTCTCCTTCTGCTCCCAGCATAGGAATCCCTTTGCTTTTAAAGGGTTCAGTGATTAGATTAGACCCAACTAGATAATCCCCCTTTGCTCTATAATTTAACATAGCCATTGACTTGATATCTCATCATATTCACAGTCCTGGGGATTAGGGAGAACAATCTTGTGGGGCCATTTTAGGATTTTGCTTACCACACCATTAATTTTGATTATTGATACAGTCAGCCTTAACTCTATGATTTTTAAATTTGTTTACTGCTTGTTCCACTTGTTCTTTGTTTCTCTCTCTCTTTTTTTTTTTTTGCCTTCTTCTGGATTGAGTATATTTTATTATTCTATTTTATCTAATAGAATTTTTAGTTATAATTCTGTTTTATTATTTTAATGTTTCTTTAGGGTTTATAATATCTTTTTAATTTATTACAGTCTGCCTTTGAGTGATATTTACAATAGTACACTTTCATTTCTTCTCCTCTGGCCATGTTGCCGTACATTTTATTTCTACATAGGATATAAACTTGCACTATATGATTACTATTTTTACTTAGTCAATTATCTTTTAATAGATTTTAAATAATCATAAAATAATTTACATATTTACTCACATAGTTAACGTTTCCAGGACTTTTCATTCATTTGGTTGTATAGAACCACATTTTCATCTGGTATCATTTTCCTTCTGGTTGAGAGATTACCTTTAACATTTCTTAGAGTGTGGATCTGTTGGTAATGAATTCTTTCAGATTTTATAGGTCTGAAAAAAGTCTTCCTATCACTTTCATTTTTGAAATATATTTTCAGAGGGCATAGAATTCTAGCTTTGTTTTTCTCCTCTCAGTAATTTAAAGATGTTGATCCACTGTCTTTTGTCTGATTGCTTTCAATAAAAAAATCTGTTGTTATGTTTATCTCTTTCCATCTGTACATAATGTGTCTTTTTCTCTAGCTGCTTAAGATTTTCTCTTTGTTGCTGGTTTCAAGCAACTTGATTATGATGTGCTTTTCTGTAGTTTTCTTCATACTTCTGATGCTTGGATATCATTGAAATTCTTAAAACTGTATGTTTATAGTTTTCATCAAATTTGGAAATTTTTTGGCCATTATTTCTTTGAATGTATTTCCCCCTTACACACTCTTTCAGGGACTCAAATCATGTGTGTTTTAGACTGTGTGAATTTGTGCCAGAGCTCTCTCTCCCTCTATTTTTCTCTCTATGTGTTTAATTTGGATACTTTCAATTGCTATGTCTTCAGGTTTACTAATCGTTTCTTCTACAATGTCTAATTTGTCATTAATCTCATCCAGTTAATTTTTTTATCTCAAACATTGTAGTTTGATCTGGTGAATATATATATATATACCATGTCTTTACTTAATCTGCAAAATTTTTCTTAGAGCTTCCTGAATATTTGGAAAACAGTTACAATAATTATTTCAATGTCTTTATTTGCCAATTCTAACATCTGTGTTAGTTTGGGGTTGGTTTCAATTGATTGCTTTTTCTCCTCATTATGGGCTGCATTTTCCTGCTCCTTTGCATACCTGTAATTTTTGACTGAAGGTCAGACATTGTGAATTTTGCATTGTTGAGAACACAGTATTTTTGTATTTCTATAAATATCTTGAGTTTTGCTTCTATTATGCAGTTAAATTACTTGGAAACATTTTCATCCTTGCTTTTAATATTCATTAAGTGGGATCAAAGCAGTGTTTAGTCTATGGCTAATTATTTCCTATTGCTGAGGTATGACCCTTCTAAATACTCTTCACAGTGTCCAGTAAATTATTAGTTTTTCCATTTTGGCTAGTGGAAACTTGCATTGTTTCTTGCCTTGTTTGAGCTTCCTGTACTTTTCCTTCTAACCATTTCATTTGGTTCTTCTCCTAGTCTTTGTTAGTTTCTTCATGGACATGATGCTGATCAGTACTCTGCTGAATACTGAAGGCAAACCCTATGTAAATTTCAGGTTTTCTCTCTATGTAGCTCTCTCTTTATCCTGTTCTAAGTACTAAACATGCTCTGGTCACACTAAAGTCTCAGTTTCCTCTCTTCAACTAAGGGAGTCTATCAGGTTCAGTCTGGGCTCCCTCTCTCATGCCACAGCTAGGAAATTCTCTAAAGACTATAAGCTGGATGATCATAGGGTCACCTTGTTTGTTTCCTATCTCTCAAGGTTCACTATTCTTAGAAGCTTGATACCCAATATCTTGTAAAACATTTCTTTATATAATTTTTTTGTTTTCTTTTAATTGTTTCAGTCAGGAGAGTAATCTCAGTCCCTTACTCCATCTTGTTTCAAGGTGGTCATCCAAATATACAGTTTAAAAGTCTAACAAGATTAAGTCTTCAAAATATGAAAAGCATACGTGATCCTAGAGAGAAGATTCAACTGAAACAATTAAAGAATATTGATGTCATTGAAACTGCCTATCTATGATGATTAGAATTTGAGCTTGTTCAACTCAAGTGTAACAACATATATATATGTTGTCTTCTCTAGAGAGGTGAATATTACCCAGAGCTGAGATTGTACTGAATTTTCAGTTGTAAAGATAGTGAATTATAAAATTCTACTTTTCAAATTTTCAAGGGAAGCCAGATCTTTCCAGATTATCTGCAAGCTGAATCTATTCATATAGAAGAGGATTTCTGCCACTGATGTTCATCATAATAGTGATAAAATTCTATAGATTTATCCAGTATATAAGTGAAGAAATTGTAAAAACAAAACCTGTCATTTTGCAAATACTTGGGGATATAACAAAAGTTGTACACCTTTTCTATTGTTTATGGGCATTTTGATTTTTTTCTAGGTTTTGGCTATTATAAAAAAATGGTGCAATGAATATTTTTGTTTATGTTTCCCGTTGCACGTGGACACGTATCCTCTTATGGTACATATTTAGGAGTAGAATTACTTTGTCATGCAGTATGAGTATCTTAGATTTACTAGATTATGCCTAAAGTGCTCATAACAATTTACACTCCATCAATAGTGAATGAGGATCACTTTTGGTTCACAGCTATACCTATGCTTAGTGTTTTCCCATTTTCAGATTTTTTAAAGAAGCCAGAGAAAATTATAAACCTTATATTCATTTTTTCTCTCATGTATTTTCTCAGTACATCTATTCTATTCCTGCCTTTTGGGTGCTCTGGATTCAAAATGAAGACAAAATGGCACCTACTCAGCCTAGAGGAATCATACTAAAGGATACGGAGTTAGTGTAAAATATAAAAGATAAGATTTAATTTTGTGCTAAAATAAAAAGTCAAAATGGGATCAACCTATTTGTAGTCATTCTTTATAACAATAAATAAGATGATTATCAAGGACATTCAGTTGGCTAGTTGGCTGATGACAACTCTTTAGTCAGCCCCAAGGTTTACAGTTTATGATTAGGTAAAATAAATGTATCTGGAGTGTGTGTATGTGTGTGTGTGTGTGCATAAGGAAAGAGAGGGAGAAAGAGAAATCTTTTAAGGACAGATAGGAAAGGCAATGTCCAATTTGCTGATTGTTTCCTTCAGAAGAGCAACTCTAGAACTTATGATGGGGATCGGAAAACTTTTTTAGTAAAAAGCCAGTTAGTAAATAGTCTAAGCTTTGTGGGCCATAAGGTTTCTGTCTCAACTACTTGACTCTGCCTTTGTAGTATAAAAGCAGCCACAGGCAATATGTAAACAAATGAGTGTGACTGTGCTACAATCAAACTTTATTTACAAGAACAGGCTGTAGACCTGATTTTGTCCAAGGGCTATTGTTTGTGGACCACCGATCTAAGGCATGAAACTTTATCAGAGAGTCAAATAATCCATGGAGAATCTATTAGTGTAAAAGTTAGTATCAGTTATTTTATACTTTAGTGTAAATGAAGCCTTCAAAAGTAGGTTATGATAGGGAGAGTAGAGAGGAATGAGAAAACACAATGAAGATGCCTGAAGGCAGAGGAAAATATCACCTCCATCAGGATTTTACTTAAGGTCAGTACTAATATGTATGACCCAGTAGAATTTTGCATTTCCAAAGGCAACAATAAACTACATGTGGCAGCAATATACATTTTGGTGAATGAAAGGACTTTCTGGAAACAAGAACAGTATGCTTTTAATTTACTAGTGAAAGAAGATGGTGATAAGTTTAATGTGCCCATGGGTCAGAAGTGTTCACTAAAATTTTATCCCTAAAGAAATAAGCATGTAGGGTTCTTTTCACGTTTACCAGCTGAGAATTTCTTAGCCCTTTCATGTTAGAAATATAAAATACTATACCAGATGATTAAATGTGTATGCTACTTAAAGTTAGTACTTCAGAAAAGAAAATCTCTCTTTTAATTTACTCAAATCTACTAGATCTAATAACCATTAATATCCCAGTGAAAAAGACTAAAATTTTCTCTCAGCTATAATAGTCCCAGTGAATAATTAGCAAAATAGAAAATTTTTCATAATATTTACAATAATAAGAACTAAAGCTTATTAAAAGCCTATTATGTGTCTGCCAAGCATTAGTCATAACATCTCTATCACAGAAAAATATAATTACCACCTTATTTTATAGATTAAAGAAAACAGAGACACAGAGATGTTAAGTAACTTCCCCAAGGGCACACAGCTAGTAAGTATTCAAACCAAGGCAGTCTTCTTTCAGAGTCTCTCTCTTTAAACAGCATGCTTATCCTAAGGAGACTACCACTTATACCTTTTTTTCTCAAACAGTATATATTCAGTACCAGACTGTATGTGGTATCTAAAATTAGTCATTGAGTAATTTATTTTTTCAAAGACCAGACATAATATAGCTTTGATGCTTTAGAGGAATACAAAAGATAACTTCCTGCTATGTTTGTCTAGTTGTTACTAAGCACAATATGTTACCAAAGAAAAGACATTTTCTTTTTGTCTAGAACAACTTTGTTATGGACTGAATATTTGTGTGCTCCCAAAAATCACATGTTGAAATCCTAGCCCCCAGTGCGTTGGTATTATGAGGTGGGGCTTTGAGAGGTGATTAGGTGATAAGGATGGAGCCCTCATGAATAGGATTAGTTCCCTTATAAAGGAGAACTTTCTTTCCCCTTCTGCCATGTGAGGGCACAGGAGAAGGTGGCCATCGATGAACAGGAAGTGAGTTCTTATCAGACACTGAATCTGTTGGCATTATGATGTTGAACTTCTAGCCTCCAGAACTGTGAGGAATAAATTTTTGTTGTTTAAGCCACCCAGTCTATGGTACTTTTGTTATAGCCGCCTGACCAGACTAAGACAAACTTACTTGTAGATTTTCCCAAACTCTTTCAAACTTTCTCCTTACCCTCCTGGTAAATTGATTAATCCTTCTTCAGTGCTTCCTGAGCACCTTTTTCCCTACTACTATTAGAACACTGATCACATTGGGTGGCAATAACTTGCTTTTATATTTTTTTCCTCTGGGCTGTGGGCTCCTCAGAGACAGGAAGCATAAGGAGATTTACCTTTATATCTCCAGGATCTTCACAGGGTCCACTATGGAAGGAACTCAAACATTTGATGAATGCTTAAATGAACGCATGAATCAATGTTTCCTCCAATCAACAGTTCAAGGATTGTCAGCCCCCAGAGAAGAGATAAGACAATGTCCAGCAATTCTAAAAAGAAAACATTTTTTAAAGATGCTTTCTTAATGGAATACATCTGTTTCACTTGTTGCAGAAATGTGTAAGTCCTATTGAAGAGCGTTGCTGTCCAATAAACAGCAGGCTCTGCAACTTGGAGGAAGCCAGCCTAATACATCCTATCTGTCCCTGAGCTACATATACTGTTGCTTTGTCTTTTCAGAGACGCTTCCTCAGGGACACAGCTATAGCCCGTTTACCTCCTCTCAAGGTTCAATAATATTTTTAAAGAATCCGTTATAAGAAATTACTGAGAACGCTTAAGGGAATTGACAAATAATTCCATAGTAGTTTTGCTTAAATATCTTCAGTGCTAGCCTATGTAAGACCACTGCTTTTTCATTGTGTTTTGTTTTTTTGTTTTGCATGAAACAATGTGAATATCACCACTGTTGTCCTTCCAAATAAAATGTCGAAAGAAATTGGATGTTCAAAGCTTTAATCTTGCTGGGTTAAATTGTAATAAGTTTAAAATTTAAAAAGTGGTGTTTCAACTTAACACAAGGGATAGGCTTTTCAAAACACTACAGTAGAGGGGGAAATTGCAAAGTAATTATTTATTCTTTTGCCTTGTCTTTCATGACATGAAATCCTTTGCTGAATTATTCTATTTAGAAGGTTTAGGGCTGCTTTTTTGTGATGGAGTATGTATTTTTTTGTTTGTTTTTGTTACAATGCCGGATTATTGCTTTTCAAAGGGTGGTGTCACAGAGGCATGCTGTAAAATCCGGAGATGCTGCCAGTAATTAGGCAGCTGGGTGGCCTAGAAATCGTCTCCATTACACTGTTGTTTCTTTGCCAGTTCTCTGTGTTCTCTCATTTGCGGGGGTCGGGGTGGGGGGGGGGGAAGCTTTGTTTTTCTTTACATAGTTCTTATAGGCAGAACGAATAAAACTTTTTTCACTTGCCAGAGTCTTCTGATACAGCATCAACTTCCACATTTACAATTCATTGTCCTTGCTTTGATTTACAATCAGTTGTCAAAAACGTATTTAATGAATGATCAGGGCTACAGTATTTAATGTGTTAAGGGGGTTCTACTCCCAAATCCACAGGCTTACCACATGTACATATGCTATCCGCATGGATTAATAGTGTGTCCATTTTTTAAACCAAAACAGTTTTCAAGTATGCATCACTCCAATAACTGAGATAATACACGTCCAGTGCTTGTAATAAATAAGTGTCAGACTAAGGGACACAGAACAGGTTTTGCTTCTCTCCCTCTGTCTCTCCCTCTCTCTCTGTCTCTCTGCTATGCTCTCTCTCTCTCTCAATCTCTGACATACTCTCCTTTTATTCTACTACATTCTCCCATGTGGTTGTGAGAGATGAGTACAAATGTGTATGTATGTGCTTTGAATTTTCTTATTTGGGTATGTGAGGGAATTTATGTGCTATGTGTGATTAGTATGCGCTTAGTAGGTGTTCCGTAACTATTTATTGAACTGAATTGTGGGTATTTGCATTTTTTTTTCAAAACTTTTTGAGCCTGGCTGTAGTGGGTTGAACAATGGCTTCCCCAAAAGATATATCAGTGTCCTAATCACTAGAACCTATGAATATTACCCTATATGGCAAGAGTGAATATTACCTTATATGGTAAAATATGTGATTAAGTTAAGATCAGAAGGAGTTTACCCTGGATTATCCCATATGCTCTAAATGCAATCACCTGTGTCCTTATAGTGAGGCAGAGGGGGTTTTGAGACAAATACACAAAGGAGAAGGAGGCAATATGACCGCAGAGGCAGTCTAGAGTGATGTAGCCACAAACCAAGGAATGCCAAGGTACGTCAGAAACAAGAAAAGACAAGGAACCAATTCTCCTCCAGAGTCTCTGGGGTGATTGCAGCCCTGCTGATACCTTGATTTCAGACTTCTGGCCTCCGGGACTGTGAGAGAGTACATTTCTGTTTTGTTAAACCATCCAGATTGTGGTAATTTGTTACAACAGCTACAGAAAACCATCTTGACCCCAGAGGTTGTTTCATACATAGAAGAACAGCAAACCAGGTGAGATCCAAGCAAGCACTGATATTTGAGGTAGCTGAAAATAGTGAGGAGGGAACAGTAATAGTAATTCAGATGGCAGGAAAAAAACTGACATCAGGTAGCCATCAGTATTAATTGTGATTATTTAATTACAAATATTAATAGGAGAAAATATTAATTGGGAACTCAAAGTTCAAGAGGTTTTGAACTAACACCAACCTATCAGGTATGTTTCATTTTTCCCATTTTACACGTGAGAAATCTGAAATATTGGAGATTATGTAAATCATCTAAGATCAAACAGATAAGTGGAAAACACAGTATTCAAACTCACATGTGTCCGACTCCTAGTCTAGGTTTTTCACATCTTTGCCATGAGTTCTCACTCTGCTTTATCACCCCTAGTCCAGGACTGCTGAAATGGGCAGCAGGATCCAGGCCCAGTGGGCAGCATGTTGATAGGAACTGGACAGGGCCAAGGCTTTGCCTAGTTCTGGACAAACTTCCAGACCAATCAAGGAGGAAGGGCAATGCAGTGAAAGAGAAATGGGTGTGGGGCTGGGGAAGCTACATTCAGATCCAAGCTTGACCAGTGTTTGCCTGTCTGATCTCTGCTCATCTTTATAATGTGAGTAATGATACCTCTCCAACAGAATCAAATCGCGAGAGGACATATGTAAGTAAAATGCCTGCTTCAATATCTAGCAAGAAAAATGCTTCCCATTACATGGTAGGGTTTGAAGAAAATTGGACAGGACAAAACAATAACGAGCATTGCTATTGGCTAGTATAAATTACACACTACATTTTTGAAGTAAATATTGAGTTAAATTTAAACTATAGAAAATGAGAAGTGGTTTGTGCCTTAGTTCTTTTGGGCTGCAATAGCAAAACTACCACAGAAAAGGAACCTTAAAAACAACAAAAACATTTCTCACTATTTTGAAGGCTTGGAAGTCCAACATCTGACAGTGGCAGGTTCAGTTTCTAATGAGATCTTCTTGGTTCATGGCTGTCTTTTTTGCTGTGTCCTCACCTGGCAGAAGGGGGAAGGCAGCTTTCTTGGGCCTCTTTTATAAGAGCACTAATCCCCTTTATGAGGGCTCTCTCCTCATGACATAATCACCTCTCAAATATCCCACTTCCTAATACCATCACCTTGGGGGTTAGGTTTCAACATATGGATTTTGTGGGGATGCAAACATTCAGACCACAGCAGTTTAGTTTGATAAAGCAGTCACTTGATTAGAAATCCAATTCTCTAGAATCCTTAGATTTCTTGGCTACACAATTAACTACAATAGATTTCAGAAACACTTGGGTTTCATCCAAAGAAAGGCATGTTATTTATTACAAATACAAATAGCTATCTTAAAGTGTTGGCCTGTACTCTGACATTTAACATATATTAGGCTACATTTGATATCATTCTGACTGGCTTTCTTTGTCAAACTTTTGGGATGCAAATTTGGAATCGACCTCTTGAGACATATCAGTCTTTCAGGAAGAGCTTCTCACTCACAAGCACACCGTATTCACATTTCAAAGCAATTATTTGATAATTTTTTAAAAACATGAAATGTAAAGCATTTTTCTTGAATTTATTTCAATTGAAAATCTAAAACACAGTTGATTTGAAATATAGGTTGTTTGAGATTGAAGAAGGAAAGTTTTGCTTTTGTTTTTGTTTCCAAAATACAGAGTAAAGGGGAGCAATGATGGAATATGTGTGTATGTGTGTTTGTGTGTGTGTGTGTGTGTGTGTGTGTATACACACTGGGGTAAAAATAAATGAATGGATCCTTCAAATATAATTATTTAACAGATTACTCAAAAAAATTTTTTAAAGTTTATAAAATTTTAATTTGGCTTAACTGCACTGCATTCCCATAAGTTTTAAAAGATCTTAATTCTTTTTTAATAAAGGGCAATTTTTGGACGTTTATGAGCTGTGCATGCTTCAGAAGTAAAGATGATATCATTGACCCACCACCAGTAAGACTTGTTCTTTGAATGATTTTTATTTTAGTATTGACAGTGTTTTCTGATAAATGTGAATTCTCTCCACATTTCCTTTACAACCAGCTGCACACGTTTACAAATGGTGGACTTTGGTTACCAAGGCTGTCAGAAGCCTAGAGCTAGAGCAAAGCATACTTGCACTCACTTATGTGAGATCCAATCAATGACTCTAATCTCATTAGCACATTTTCCAACCAATGGTTAAAACTACAGTGTATTCCTTTCTCTAGGAGGGGAGGTCAGAGCCTGACTCTTATATGAAGAACTCAAAATCCTTTCTGAAGAACAAAATGAGAACAAAAGATGATCCAGTACACATAATCTGACTTTTAGATCTGTACTTCAGTCACTGATTGATCCAGGTTAGTGAAGGATGATGATAGCTTCATTTTTATATTTGGATTTATCATGGATATCAGATTTTTAGGAGTAAGAATGGCTTACTGTGTAGTGCTTTCTTGGAAAGAGGTAAAGTATTATGTAGCCAAAAAGTAAAGTGTAATAAAAGGGAACAGAATTGTTTATTTTTACGTCAGAAGAGATATCTGTGACTTTTTTAAGTGGTCACAGTCTCTATCTCATCGTGTATAAAGGGTGAAAATGATAGCTCAGGTAAAGAGTTTTTAAAATAATCTATAAACAAAAACACACCTTGTATCAAATGAGTTCCATCCAAAGGTATGTCATGGACTTGACTAAATTAATGACTTAGTAGGACCAGCACTGAGAGCCTGAAAATATCCCCATTTGTTCTAAAAATATGAAGTTCTCAAATGTAACAACAACTTTTCCAAATTTATTGTCTATCCTTTTGTCTTTTTACCAAAGCAAATAATTTTTTTAAAGTGCTAATTGGCGGTTCTGCAAAGATCCCACAGTGCCCCCAGGCTAATTGCATCACCTGCAGAATTCTCAGTCGGGCTCCACTTCTAACCTGTACAGTCAGGAAGTCTGACAGGAAAATGTGTGCTCAAAGTTCTCAACAAGGAGGAAATTACTTTACAGTCTGCTATAAACATGTGCAGAAAGCTGAGAGTTGTTTCATTTCATTCATTAGGGATGGTCTAACTTAGCTAATCTATACTGTGTTTAAATTATATAGATGCTTTTCCTAATTTTTGAATAAGTGTTATATTTATGGCCCATGTGTTGAATAGCTGAAATAGTCTGAACTAATATATGTGACACTATGGCTTGTTTATACTTGAGTTGCTTAAACTGCCCCACTCGACATTTTACATGGTTCTTTCTCACATAAGTTATTCCAATCAATGTAAAAGTTTCTTAGGTTAAAGGAATTATGTGTTTGACAGCTGGTTGTTGGCGCCAAGCAGTTGATCAAAAAAGTAATTTCAAATTGGGGGGGGGGGGGGGGAATCCATCACAAGATTGAGAAGCTGATGTGCTACAAAACCATGGAGTAGACAGGAATGAAAGGGCTATAATCGTTGTACACTTCATTTTGTGGTTCTGACAGTTACAACTGTGACCTACAGAAAGTTAATTTCTTCATGCCTCAGATTTCTCATCTGTAAAACGGGGCTCACATCATTTGCATCAGCCATATGAAAACTGGCAATTTTTAAAATCAAAAATGTTCAAATATCAGCAATTTAATATTTTTTCTAATAATAACACCCATATCATAGGACTATAGAAGGATTAAATAAATTGATGTAGATAAAGCACTCAACATAATGTCTGAAACATATTAATTACATGCACAATAAATGTTAATAATATAAAAATATAATTATTACTATTTTTAAGACTGGGTTCATGTGAAGAGAGATGTATAGTATATACTGGTAATTTCCATTCAAATGCTGCTTCTATATTACCTCATTTTTTACCTGATGGGACCAGGTGAGAAATTACTAAGCAGTAACCCTAGCTGAGGCAGAGACACTTGTTCTATAAGGCTGCAGTGGGTGCCTGATTCAAGAGAAGACAGTTCAGAAACAAAGCCAAGTGTAAGCAGGCAATGAGTATGGGTACCAAGGGTTGAAGCCAGGAGCTATTATTTCATTCCAGAATCTGGTCACTGAAGCCAAGGTTGGAAAGTTCAAATAATACAGCCAGTTGTGGCTAAAAAGCCAAGTTGTAGTCATGGGTCATAGAGGAGAGTGAGTCAGGAAAGGCTGCAAAGCCTCAGGTATAGGATGGGATGGACAGCTTCCAAATGGCAATGTCACTGATAAAGCTCCAGCCCTAGGACTAGAGGGTTTTGAGTCACCACACAGCACCCCAAGTCATAAAGGTTGGCCATTGGAGGAAGCTCTTTTGCCTTTTGATTCCCCACCTCCTGGGACCTGCCTGGATAATTGTTAGCCCTAATGCTGTGATTTGTTTACTCTGTGGAGATAAGAGTGCTCTCGCTGCTACAGTTCCTATGAGATGTCATCTGCCTAGAGAAAGACTGATGCGGTCAGGATAGGAACTTGATCAATTTCCTTGCTGTTCAATTGAAAGACCACAGCACCTTCTAAGAAAATTGCCATGAACCTCGCAATATCCTCAAAGCTCCAGTTCCTCCACAAATCATCCCCCCAGTATGTTTCAAATCAAATAAGATTATTTGCTCCCCATATATATTATCCAGCTTCATCATGAGGTCGTTTCAGGTCTTGAGAAATAACTGAAAGAAATGTTAAGTATCTCTTGTCTTAATTTTAATATAACTTAACTATAATAAACTGTTAACACCTATCAGTAGCATGTATAAATAATAAACTACATTAGATGCATTGAATATTTTAGTTTTATAAATATATGTTAATATAATTGAGGCAAGATGTTCTATTTCATGCTATAAAATAGCTCACATATAAGCTAGCCAATCATTTATAATATTATATTTTAGAACAGCATTTTGTAATGTAAGGCTATCAATTCTCCACTACATATTTGATTTGTCAAGGATCTGGTATATCTTTTGGTGGGTTTGTTGCTATCACAATAAAGACTATCCATGTACCTGTTCTCCTTAAGCCCACGTTAGTTCATTTTACGTTATACCAACTATTTGAATGGCTATTATCTAGAATAGCACAATAAAGATAGCTTGAAAGAGGCCCAAATCTAACTCTGCCAATTACTTATCAATGACTGGAAAGCAACTGAATACTCCAGGTCTTGGTTTGTTCTCCTATAAATAAAGGAGAAAAAAATCTACCTCAGGGAGGTGTTGTGAGAAATACATGGGAACTAAAGCAACTACCACAGTTCTGTGTAACAGGGAGATACTCAGTAAATTTTAATCTCTTCTTCTTGTTCCTGGAATCACAAGTACCACTGAGGGAGACTGGTTGCCAGTAAGCCTTATCAATGTAATTAGTATTAAAATTCCCACAGTAACTTGGTGAGAATAATAATAAAAAACACCTTCTGCATAACCCTATATAACTGACTTAATAATAGCATTTAATTCTTATTAAAAAACTGTTGTCTTCCTCTTACCATTGAAAATGTATTGAGACTCAGAGAGCGTGAGGGACCTGCCTCAGGTCACATAGTCAGTTAACAGAACACTTTGGAATTGAACCCAAGTCTTCTGACTTAAAGTAGGGTGATCCTGTTATCTAGTTTCTTAAGGCCTGATAACATGACTCAAAATCTCATATCTGGAGAGATGGATTGTCTTAGGAATCATTGCTCTACTAGGTAGAATTAAATTATATTAATTACAAAATATTAATGCATTATAATAATATAGAAAGTGAGAAATCACTAAGAGATGGTAGGAGCTCTCGGGATGACCCTTGACTTTTTTGTTGGACTGATTCTGCTTCCCAATACCTATGTTGCCAGGTGCCTCTCCTTTATGGACAAGCCTTTTCCATAAACTTAGCCTTAAAAAAGGATATTTTCATTCAGCTAATTGATCTTTTAGCCAGACCTACATTCAGTGAAGAAGGGTCTTGGGAGATTCCAGTTACTTTGCCAACTATTAACGTTTTCTTCTTGTGTACTAAAAGGAGAATAGAGTGTATTATGTAGCATATATACTGAAAGGGCCAATTCAACTGGAAATTTTAGATTCAAGATGTTGGTGTTGAGTTGGCAACCATTATGTTCTAAAGATAAAGAAATAAACCATATTTTTATGCAACCTTAAAATCACTGATTCCTTTTTTCCCCCTGATATACTGGTTTTATCTTTGCTGGTCCTTGACTCCAGATTTTTCAGTGTGATAATAATATTTCATGTGTCAGATAGAACACTGTGATATTACTGGAAAAGGTGAGACAAAATGGGAATGAAATGCTTCTCTCCTTTTTATAATATCAAGATTACCTGATAAGGTATAGATCCAATGGAGAGGAGGGGAATATGGTAAACTTTGTAAATGTTAAAATTTGCTAATTTTCTTAAAACTTCCTAGTTGTGTATGAATCAATATTAATTTCAAAGAAATATCTGTGTTCTAGCTATTACCACAGGACACAATACTTATATATTACCTACATTTTGGTCTTTGAAAGGCAAAGCATACATGTAAATTGTGAGATACCTGCCCCTGCTTAATTTAATAAGGTCAAAATTATTTTATGTTTCCAAGCATCATTATTCATCAGTGCTTGCTTATGTGTAGAAGTTAGTTTTTGCAGAAGTCATTACATCTTTTGGTAACTATAACGCTTTTTCCAAGGATGCCTCCATCTTCTACTTCACTTGTCAAACTACACCAACTGCTACACCTACTGGCAGTGGTGAAATTGCAAGGGTCGCCTCCTATCTTTCCTGTCAAGCCAACATCAGTGCTTTGGGGAAATAAACTAGGCTTAAAAAGGTCTGGCAATGCTCTTGTTTGTTTGAACAGAAAAGTAATCTACATATCATTGTCAACCGGTACCTCTGAAGATGTCAGGAGGCAGGTCATTTCTCTGCTGAAGTGCTTTTTCTTTTATTACCAGCCCTATAACAAGATTATTGGAATGATTCAACAATAGTCATGCCACAGCTATAGATACTTGTTGAAAGTAAATAATAAAAGCATTTTATCTGAATGGCTGTCATTTTCCTGTTGAGGGGTACATCTGGTACATAAGTACATTTGTATGCGTGTCTGCCTTATGTGAACTGCTCTAATTTGGTTATCCTGATAGGTGCCATTGTAGCTTCATTCTAACAATATTAGCAGAGAGGAAGAGGTCAGTCATTTTCAAACTGTAATTTGCAGTCACTCCAGTCAAAGCGATTGCAACAAAATTGAAAACAAGTAAGAAGGGATTTTAAGGAGACTAGTGGAAAGTATTCAAGCGTTGTACCATAATTTGACATTTCAGTTCACCTTAAGCAGCACTAAGTTAGAGAAAGGAAACAAGTTCACTGCACTGAGATTAAAAAGTCAGTAAGAAAAAAAAAAAAAAAAATCAGTAAGAAAGTATAAGCTACTTTTAAGGTTAGAGAGTTAAATGCTTTTATATATTACATACTGATCTTCTAAATTTTATGAGGGCTGGGTTACTTTCAAAGAAAGTAACATTTGTAGATTTATTTTTAGTTTTCTTAAATACCATTTTTCTTTATTTAAAATCCTAAGCAACAATGACTTTTTCAGAGATTTAATTAATAAAAGTTTCATTTTCCTTACACTTCAAGTAAATAATATTATGGGAAAAAATTGCTTAGAGTGACTTATTAAATGCAGAGAAAGAATGTCATGTATATATGGAGTTAATTTACTATAGTCTACAAATGTTTACTGGGCACATCCTGTGTGTCAGGAATTTTGCCAGGCACAAGGCAAAGAGCATTGCTCTTATGGACATTTTTGTCTATCTGGAAAGAGAGACATCAAACAAGAAATTACAATGAACTGTGCTACAATGTTAAAAATGAGAGTATGATGTTTCCTGTGATTGGGTGGCTAAAGATCCAGGAACCAGGAAAACCTCATGGAAGAATTTAGCCTAATGAAGAGACAGGGGAAGACAGCATCAGGATAAAGAAGCAAAAACTTCCCATATCCACTCTCCAGAGAGAGTGGAAAGTTGAAGGAACAAAAAGAAGTTTTGTATAGTAACAGTGTAGAGCACAAGGTAAGGAGATGTCAAAGGTAAGGCTTAGACCTGGAAAGTTAGAGATTTATCTACTTAGAAATCAGAAGCCACTGGTCCCGTTGAATGTTTGTAGAAGAGCAACGTAAGATGTGAGCATTGGAAAATCATCATGACTACAGTTTCAAGAATATTTTAGAAAAGAGCATGGCTGGGGACATGGGAATCACTTAGAAGCCTATCACAACAGTCTGGCTGAGAAGCAATGGTGGCCTGGGGTAAGAGTTGGTAATGGGCATGATTTAGGATATGGGAGGGATAAGACTTGGCAACTAAATATACCAAATGATGAAGAAAAAGGAATAAAATCCTGTTTTTGTTGGGGTTTTTTTTCAACTTGGTGTATGGCATTGCTTTCTATTGGGCTAGGGGGACTTCCCTGGTGGTCCAGTAGTTAAGACTCTATGCTTCCAATGCAGGGGGCGTGGGTTCTATCCCTGGTTGGCCACATGCTGCCATGCTGCGTGGCCAAAAAAAAAACAAAAAACAAAAAACAAAACCTTGGAAGGCAATCAATGTTGACTGAAATTCTGAAATATTAGGTGCATGACAGGAAAAAAAAACTATTTCTTAGCTGTTTAATTCTATGTAAATATGTAGTATATCTATATATCTGTATACATAGATCCATACATATATACATACATAATGATTTTTTTCTTTTTCTTTTTTTCAGAAAATCAGAGTGCATAATTTGTTAATCACTCTTTTAAGGAAATAGAGATCTGGAATTATTAACACACTTTCTTAAGAAAGAAAATATAAAGTACAATTAAGTAGCCTTATCAGAACAACATAATGAATGAAAGGGCTAGTCACAGCACTAATGGGCAACATCTTTTTTCTTAGATGGAATTCAAACTTTCAAAATGAAAATGCCACATAGATAGACCTAACTCGTGTCTCCAAAATACACCTCCTATCCATGGCACTGAATACTGGACACTGTTTTCAGCACTGCCTAAAGGCCCTGTGAAGAAAATCAAAAGTATTAAACACATCACTTCTTATAATTTATTATGAATTCACTCATTCATTAATTAGTGCATTAAATAAATATTTTGAACACTCACTATTGGCCAAATCTTGGGATTGATGCTGCATGGGTTTACAAAATGCAAAAAGATAGTCCTCCCTTTCAAAAAGCTCATTGTCTTGAAAATCCTTAGAGTCCTTACCTGTATTTAGTACAGTGTCAGTGGTAATAGAGAAGCACAGAGGAAGGTCTCTAAACCAGTCCAAGGAAGGACTCCCAGAAAAGGTGAGGCTTGAATGTGGGAAGCAAACTCAAAAGATATGTAGGAATTGACTAGGAGAAGACTAGGGAGGGAGTGTTAAGAGGTAGCAGCATATGGAAAGAGACAGAGAAGTGAAATCACCTTAGACATTTGGAGAAGGGCAAGCAGTTAGAGAAGCAAGAAGCAGAGACCCTGAAGGATATATATATATATATTTTTTTTTGGGGGGGGTCTGGGAAAAGAAATTGACTTTGTCCTGACAGTCATGCGAAGCTACTGAAGTTACATGACACGTCTATAGTTTCTAAATTGGAATATCTCCAACAATAGGGTGATACTTAGCCTTGAGCCAGTGTAGAAGTGGGAAGACTAGTTCAAAGGCCATTTCAGGTGGTGCTTGTAAGGGTGGAAAGTTAGGGCATGATTTGAGAAATATGTTGGTGTTTAAAACAGCCTGGCTTGGTGACTGAGTAAACATGGAGAAATTGAATAATTGGCGCCTAATACACATGCAATGAATATGCTCTCTATAACCATCAGTGTTTCCCAAGTTCCCAGTGCTACAAGTATTGCTGTTATACTGACTCTTTAGGTCCTCAAATCTAATACATCACAAAGTTTATTGATTTCTTTACTTCAAGATATTTCTTACATAGGACCCTCTGTTTTTCCAAATGCCACCTTGTCATGGCAAGTTTACTACAATCTTCCTGACCTCCCATCGTATTCCTTAATTTGATGTGCTAATTTCTTTAATCGTCTTCCTTTTAGGGTTAAAGATAGTTTATTCTAAGTATGTAACTTATCCTGGAGATTTGAAGAAGAAGGAAAGGAATGAAGGAAGGAAGGAAGAAAGGGAAGGAGGGGTGGAGGGAGGAAGAAAGAAAGGAGAAAATAATATTTTCTTGGTAACTGTTTTTCTAAAATCTTGAAGGTAGGAAATATATTCCCCCTTAACTTTGTTATTTAAGTGCATTGAGATTATTTCACAGGTGTATTTAATACTTGTGGATCTACCATAGGATTATACATATTGTAAAAAATAATATGTGACTATGATATTTCTTAATTTTCAAATGTGTAGCTCCTGATAATATCTCCAACCTGTCCACGGAAAACCATTTTAAACACCATTTGACAAGTTTTTGAGGCCAAAAACCTATCAAGCACAATCAGAGAGAGTATTTAAGATTTTCCTTGTTAAAAGGAAAAATCTAATGCTTGACTAAGAAATGAAATTAAAATTTTCTTATAATTTCAATTATAGTAAAATTTTATCCCTAGAAGCCATGTTCTAAACTTGATTATTAGTACTGAAGATGATAGGAACTGCAGGACCATTGTCCTCATGCCAAAGGTAAATTAATTTTCAAGAATGTGACTTTTAATCATTTTTAATAGTTCATTTTAAGTAACAATCACAGGCTGAAAAATTTTTTGAAGTATACATGTGAATGAATAGTGCTAAATTTTGGACTTATAGCTTTAGCTTCCAGATCCCACCTTAAAAGTGTACTCTCTAAACCTGGGTTTATGAGTTGATGAAATATGTCCAGTCTAATACACCAAACAATTCACACAAGGTAAACTTGAATAAAGTATAAAACTTAAAAAAACAAGTTGAAAGATTAGAAAGATTAAAATATTCTTGTGTGTGTACACACACATACACATATAGCATCAAAAATTATGATTAATATATGAAATATTTCACAATTCACATGTAAACCAATGTCACTTAGAAACAGTCAAATTTTGTTTTCCATACAAAGATTTTTTTTTTTTTAATACAAAGATTTTTAAAGCACATAGAAGTAGAAGTATTTTTTTCTGTCTTGTGCTACACAAGCATCCATCAACTGGCCACTCTCAATGAAGAAAAAAGCTGAGCTGACAATGTGGCTTAATGGAGAAATGTGAAGGTCAAATCTTAATGGAAAGAGAACTTCATCTGACCATGAGTCTTTTATCCATTTCATCCCAGTGGTACTGTTGTTACTTTGACATTGACATTCACATGAGTTATAAACTGAAAAAGAATTTCCATAAAAAGAGCTAGCCAGCTTTGTTAAGTAAAACAGGTCCATTTACCTTCACAGTCTGATAAAAAAGTAGAAGTAAAGAACAGTGAATGAGAAAGAAGGAACCTGTTTTCCAACCTACATCCTCTTAAATATTTATATTTCATGTAGCTAGGAGGCCAATCTTATCATTTCATAGATACACTCAGTGGTACTATAGCATTTAATTTTCTTTACATTTGAAAAATTTTGTTTGTTGGTTTAACACTTTATAAACCATAACATTTTCACATATAGACACAGGTGACTTGACCTGACTTAGAAGTTCTGGTCTTGTCTTTCATACTGGAGAAAACTGTGCTAATGCTCTCTGGGAAATCCTAAGTCTGAGTTTTAAGAACAAGAGGCAGTAAAGCAACATAAACCTATTGAAATCCAAGGCTTGGATGAAATATTTTACTAGGTACTAAGAGGGCGTCTGTGAAAACAATGGAAGAGGTAATCCTTGTTCTTGTTCTTGGGAAAATTTACAAGATTTTTCACTGAAAGGACTATACCATGAGAATGCACAAATCATTTTGTCCAGCAAGAAATCAGCTCTAAATACATAGGTAGTGAAATTAGAGGAGTCTTTATTTTTTGTGTTCTTCCCTTAACCTACTTTATACCAAGCTAACTGTCAAACAATTTTCATTCATTTGTTCAAGAATGTGAATATTAATGTTCATTATATAGTATTAGCAAACTAGAAAAGAGAATAAATTTGAGTCAAGCCTTGTCTATCTTATTTGGAGATAAAAGTTACGGAAGAGAATTACCATTTACTGAATGTTAGTTTATATGAACTAGCTGTTGTCCTAGTTCACAAAATCCATCATCTCACTATATCCTCATCATTCTGTAAGATAGGTATTATTCCCATCTTTTTTAATGAGAAAGGTAAGGTTCAGAGAAATTAAATTTTCATTTTCACATATCATCTGGGTCAACTTCACTCTTATAGATTTTCTCCTGTTATACGTGCTGAAAGTAAGCTCTACTTTCACAGGGGGAGAAAAAGCACATTTATAACTTATAGTACTATTAAGGCACTTAGAAAAAAAGATCTGTCAGAATAATGTTAGTTTTGGAACTAATAATAAAAGTAGAAAATAAATTAATGCAATAGTGAGGTGCATTCTTTATCCCAAAAGGATATCAATTGGCAATTTCAGGTAAAGAGTTAATGTTAAAAATTTGCTAAAATCTATGAATATTCTAAGGTCTGGTGAACTTCTATTCATCCTTCAAAGACCAGCTCAAAGGTGACTTCTCAGACACAGTTAATCACTTCCACTGCTATGCATTTACCTGTATTCTAGTATATATCATATTTTATTACAATTATTTCTTCACCTGTTTCCATTTTGATATTAAACTTCCCAGAGCTTGTGTTTCCTTTTGACCCAAGATTTGGGATTTTAGCAAGGATGTGTGTGCTGTACAGTTGATAAGTTACCATATACTAATATTCTGGAATATTAACATATTCCAGTCATCAGAAAAACATTTCCAATAATTTTTTAAAGCTCCCTTCCTCTTTGGTTGGTGGTTTATCTCATCCTAATATGCCTTAGGATTTTTGAAAGTTTTGAAAATATCTCTATTCTTTATTCAATGTCATGACATCTCAACATTTAGCTGATATTCTATTCAACTTTACAATATATTGTTGAAATAATTTCTCCAAAATTTAGATAAATTTACTTTCATATCATTATGTCTTGGATAACACAGATAGAATTTTTTTCCTTGTAGTTTTAAGGTAATATTGTTGGTCAACATGAAAAAATGTAATGTATTTAAATCTGTGTGGTATTTTCCCCTTCCCTTTTCATAAAATGGAGGGGAAAACAAGGTCTATTATGAGTTCCCTATATTATCTACCTTTTTTATTATGCAAGTATATTTAAACATATGGGGAAATTGCCTTAAAGAGTAAACATATAGAAAAAAAGCCAATGTGTGGAAAAATAAAAGTCTCAGTCTACAGCACTATTCTTCAACAAACCCTGTTTTCTTTATTTCCATATAAAACAAAAGAGCTAGTCATATGTAAGTTAATAAAGTGAACACAAGGGAGATGTACCTCCAAATTAGAGCCAGACGGTGAATAACAGAGCAGGAATGTACTTAAAGCCTGGTACCAGCTCGTGACAAGGTCTGTTCTCTGTCTTAGCCCTCGACTTTTGGAAAAGCTTCAGGAGCTATGAGAAAAACTTTCAACCTGACAAGCACTCCAGGGCTGGGAAAGGCTCCTGTTTTAATTCAGCCCAGATGTGATCCTTAATGAAAGCATTATGGTTCTGCAGCTGCAGTGGATAGTACAAGCATTTTTAAAAGAATAAATTATTTAAAGACATTTTCTTTTTCCCTCTTACAATTATGCTTGACCTGTGTTGGGGTAAAATCTTAAGATATGCTATAAAATAACTTACAGTTCCATGCCCTTCACAATCTGAATGTTGTCCTAAATTTCATGAAAAGGAGAGAAATGTGAAACTTCAGGATGCATGGACTATATAAATATGTTTACCATCCTGTCTAATCCAATAATTCTCCAAAAGCTAAGTTTTAAGCGTAGGTAGTATGAAAATAGTAAGTATAGAATATTAAGTATGAAAATACTAAGGCAACCAAAATACTGATTCTCAAGATATAAGCTAAATTATTTACATAGATATTGTTTATTCATATTTGCATTTGATTAAAATCACTGGCAGGTATACATACATATAACAATACATAAATAGTATGTTTTTTAATTTAAAAATTTCAAAGTTGTAAATGTAAAATGAATGTAATTTTTTAAAGGCAACACTATTTTTTAAAGACCTAGATGGAGAGAATCCACTTGAATAATCTGACCTGCCCCTTCAATATTCCAGAAACATAAAATGCTGTAGCTTCTAATTGTCAACCTGACTTCATCTCAACATGAGAGGGAATTCTCCACTTAATATTATTTCTATTTTTATTAATAAAATAAGAAAATAGGTGGACAATGTTTGGGAAGAAATGAGAAGTTATGATTATTTTGAAGCATTCTTTGTTTGCCTTGTTTATTGTTTTGGAAATGCTCTAGTTGGGTGGCATCCAGTGGGAACTCAGGGAAAAGCATTTAACATATTTATGGAAACATTTGCTAACCATATAACATTCCTGCTAAAGAAAAACCTCCATTAAGCCCATAAAATAGTTTCTAAGCTGTTATAGGAAGTTATTTTCTAAGAGTAACAAGAAAAAAGAAAAAACAGGGAAGAACCAAATGATTGAAAGGTATTAAATGATTCTGTTTGAGAGCAAAAAATGCAGGTTATTATTTGCTGATGGATTATTCAGAATGAATTTCATCATTCTTGTTACAAATGTGTTTTTTGACACTTTAATTATGAAGGAACTATTCTGAAACACAATATGAGTAGAAGATGCTATAAGTTTAAGTAAAATGCTATTACATCCTCATTTTACAAAATTCACAATCACATTGAAATTAAACAGCATTCCTCTTTTGTAGAAAGAAATGCTTATTGCAAAAATGGAATGTATGTGGATCCAGTGACATTTTAATCATTTTATTTTATACAGTATTCAGAAATAGTGGAAATGGAATGGGGAAAGCTTTGCAATTTAATGCATATATATAGCACTATGTACATAACATACTCTTACATGCCATAAAAATGGAACTTTTTCTACTGTGATTTAGTGAAAAAAGATACTCATTAAACACTGGCGAGTAGGTAACAGATGTTGGTACCTGAGTACACTCATACTGCTAAACTCTTTGCACCCAGATGGTTTTACTTCTTCTACCCTCATGCCCCCAATTTACTAATGAACATCTCAGTTTGTAATTTATTTGGGCACATTTACTCTAGAACAGTCAGCCAATCAGCTCAATGACCATAATTTAAACAATAATCTACAAATCATTTTTACAAGCTACGCCTATTAAGTTGTGATGTGTTGATAAATTTAACAGAATATATAATGGCACGTGGGGGCCCTAATAAACATGCATTCTGAATAATACAAAATCAACTGATTAAATAATTATCAGAGAATTCTCAGCCTGAGCTAAAGTGGAAAATAGAACCTCTAGAGTTGAAAATCCCATTCTTCTTTTCAGCAGATGGAGGTAGACTATAATAAAAATTTGACGCTTAAAGAATGATTCCCTTACGTTTAGAAATTTCCACCTAAATTAGAAGATGATCATTTCAAATTTTCACTTCTATATGGTTAGGGTAGGCATATATTCAACACCTGGGAAGATTTCTGAAGCTATTATTTTAAACTGAGTTAAAAGGTTACATGTATGACTTTAAGGTAAATTCACTTGTAGTGTTTGTCTCCAATACATCTCTAGACAGCTTAGAAAACAGGCAAGTTACAAGAGTACTCCCTCTACTATCACAGGTTGTGCTTATTTCACATGTAAACATGTCTGCCCCAGTGTACAGTCATTCTCAAGACCAGAACGAAACACTACACAGGTCTGCAAGTCAAAAGAAATGCTAACTGAGTGGGTTAATTTTATTTCTAGACAAGTTAGGAAAATGTTTGGCCAGGATTTTACTTTGCTCAAGAATAAAAGTCTATTTTTGCTTCTATTCTAGGAAAGGACCCCAGCTTATAGAAGAAGGAAAAGCAAAAAATGAAAAGACCATTATACTGAGTTTGGGAACATGACCTACTGAAATGTTTAGTTTAATTAGGCCTCTTTCTCTAAGTATTACGCCCCCTAAAGGGTAACCTGTTTTAAAATTCTATGTCCTTGAGGGAGAAGAATATTGAGATCATCAACTTCCTGCCACCCTCCCAGAAGCAATTTTACAACAGTAATAGTAGCATAATAAATTGTATAAAAGTATATCATTGGATGTTGTGAAACGTGTATAGAGTTAATTACCGCTTTTACTTAGCCTGCACCTGTAGAGACTATATGTTTGCAATGTATATAACCATGGTTTATAATATCAGTCAAAAAGTACTTAGTAAAGCAGGTATTCTGAGTCAATATCATTTTACAGGTGAACCATTCATGAGTTCTGTGTTTTTACCAGTCTTTTAATATTTAACATATATATGATCAAATATCAACCCTCATAAAAATTAGTCATATACTTGAGCAATTATTAAGAGATATCTAATCACGATTTTTTAAAATTTTAAATAGAAAAATCTTTTCATCTTTGGAGATAACAGACAAGCATCCCAAGTATTCTTTTTTGTTTGTTTTTTAACAAAAGAAAGTATAATTTCTTTGCCTTCAAAGCTGCTTTGCCTCTTTCATCCCTTTTGTATGGGAAATTAGTGACGCATATGGTTCTGAAATTCAAATATAATGCAAAAGACTTTCTACATTTCAATCATCTGAATTCATATTTAACGTATTGAAAAATTAACATACATGGAACATTTCCAAAAATGTACATATCACACGTGAAAATAGCATAAAAAATTCAATCTTCTTGGCTTTGTTTTATATTAGCAAAGCTGGTCCCAGAGAGTTTTGACTATGGCAAGACAGCAGCATTTGCATCCATTTCAAAGAGGCATGAGGGCCATCCCACTTGCTCCTACATCTTCCCTGTGCCATTTTAATAGAAGATGCCCTCATTTAGCAGCAACACCTCAACTGTACAATATGCAGGGAAACATAATTAAATTTAATAGGGGCTACCCCTGGTTTGAAGACACACTTGATTTAAAGCCACTCACAATTTAAAGCTGCAGGGAGATGTAATTAAATTTTATAGAAGCCACGGCTTTTAAATGAAGACACATGATCTATGTGCATGTGTGAACATACACACACATGCAGTAAAAATAGGACATTTAAAAAGGTATTCTTCTGTAATGATTTATATTATGAGTCAAAAATGCAAGACTTAATAGTGCTCAAATGGTATAAAGGCTGTTTTTATTCATGTGATAGGTGTGACTATAAGAACATACCATGATAATTATCATTGTACTATTACAATAGTAGCTTATTGACTAAATTGATAGATATTTGTCAATATACATTTACTGTTAATGTTACTTATTCTTTATCTGGCTTTATATATTTATGGCAATAACATCAATAAAAAAGCTTTGATAAATCATGTGTCTTTTGTTTTTTGCTGCCTGTACACCAAAAGACTTACTAAAATGATGTGATGTTATTTTAAATAATCTAAGAATAAAATTTACATGTTTGCATATGTATGTAATATACAAGTCATTCAAATTTGGAAAACATTGTACATACTCTTACTCTTATTATATATGTTTATACAGTGTTTTTAATACATCTAAAAAATTCCCATATGTGGGAGGAATCAAGACACAAATCTATCACAGTCTCCTACCCTCAAACTTTTGATTTAGTCTTTAAGGTTATCTACACTGTTAATATTAATTTATGTGCTCAAATTTGATCAGTTTTAATCTTTTACTAAAAGAGAACAAGATATAAACTAAGACTCAAAGTCATTAAGTAAATGTCTTATGTGGGGGAAAAAAAAGCTCCTTTGTAGATTAAATCTTTGAAGAAGGTCCTGTGAAAACTCTTCAGACTTTGTTCCTTTAATGTCTATTTAATGCCTTGGAGAAGATATCTTCTGTTTTGACCCTCCTTGAACCCTAGACAGTAGCTCAATAAACCTCAGAAAGACCAAAAGTCTCAGAAAGAATGGTCTTTAAAGCCAAAAACCTTGCTCAGGGCTATAACCTCAGTGTGAGACTGAGCTCACGGAGGAAGGGAAGATCTCCTATCTTTGCCACCATTAATTATCCACTCAGTAATCTACTCCTGCCATAAATGCAATACTTTCCTAACTGGACTCTTCTTTCCCATGCCTCAAGCCATGGATCATCAACCAACTCCCAACCCCCACTCACCCTGAAAAATCCTTCCTTTGTTGTTCAAGATTATTAAGCTAGGTAAACTGTGTAACCAGTTTTTAAAGCAAACAATTAGATCTTTGTTTTTACACTAAAGCTCCTTAGAGGCCCATATAATGAATTGTCTGAAGTAAGAAGTGTGGGAATTTCTGTATTGGTCTAAATGTGTAGCATATTCTATTTTACCTACTGTTATTCAGTAGCTTAAAAAATAATACTGATTCTTTATATTACAATGGTTGTATTGGCTTCTTATTTTCCTTCTAACTTAATTTTTTCTTTACTTACTATACTTTGTAGAATCTTTGTAAATTATATTCCATAATACTATTTATTATATTTCAAGTACAGAGAACACTAAGAAAAAAGCTGATTGAAAACAAATTGTGTAAATTAAACTACAATTTTTTTTTCTTCATGGAAAGTAGTCAGTGTAGCAATCAAATTGCCCAGATACATTACTAATGACCTTGTGCCAGCATCCACCACTGAGTGCTAGGTGTTTAACAAATGAAGATATCATAAAAATGTCAACAGTTGTTATCTAAGGTGAAATGGGATAATGAGTAACATTGATGTTCTTCTTGTATTTTTTATTTTGAAACTTTACACAAGTATTTATTATATTATTAGCAAAGAAAAAATTATTTATATTATACATTTATAATATAAATCTATGATATAAAGTATATTTATATTATTTAAATACATTTAAAGGTAAATACATTTGATTAACATTTCAAAACTGAAAAATAATTACTTTATATAATCTAGTTTCATAAGAAACCTCTTTTTGTACTGAAAGCTGTCACCCATCACTGTGCCTGGCTCATTATGTATAGAGGCTACTTAGATGGTTATTTTTTTCCTGCTGTCATGTTTTGTTTTTCCATGTATAAATTAAGAGAAATTGCATCAATCCAAATATTGGATAATCTTCCACAATACATTTTAAAAGCCCATAAATTTCTTTTATATTTAAATATAAATTTACAGACCTAATTGTGATTTAAAACTCTCAACTAGCCTTTATTAATTCTATTATTGTTATTGGGTATCGAAATCTTAGAAGAGTTCAAATTTGGACTTTCACACCTAAGTCAAGTTTTATCGACATTTCATGTTCATTTTATGTCTAATTAAGGTTAAGGTTTTACTTAAAAATGAAAAGTGCAAGAAAATGATCTCTATTACAGAATCATAATTCATGATTAGTTTAAGTTGTCTTCTTACACCTAAACATTAGCCAGAATTGTTTTGTTTTTATTTGTGTTGTTATTTTTGTTTTTTTCCCCTTGATGAGTTGTTTAGTATAGTGGTTAAGACAAGGGTATTGTATTCACACTGTCTTGGCCTTAAGCCTCATTTCATTCTCTCATTCAGTAAATTTTGATTGAGTGTCAAATTTTTTCTAAGGATTGTCTGATCTTGGAACTCAACTCGGTTTCATTTCCTCATCTCTAAAAGAGAGATAAAAATATAACTCATGGGGTTATTGTGAAGATTAGGTCAGATGATCTAAAAAAGGGTTTAGTACAACATGTGCCACATAATAAACATAGAAGCTATTACTGTAAAACATCTGTTTATATGAATATACTTATAAACTACTACAAATAGATTTATGTGTAGCATACAACAGGACTTGATGGGATTTTTACTCAAGGAGCAGAACAAGATTTCTCTTCTTAAAGGACAAATTCGAATCCTTTTTCTACATTCATGGACTAGCTGCTTGATTATCAAGATTCACAACTTAAAAATATATATAAATTTACTGAGGACAGGGAACATGCTTTATTCTTCCTCTCTTTCCTTCACCTAGCACAGTACCTGACACCAAATTTGTGCTAAGTAAACTTTTATTGAATTAAAAGCTTAAGTAGCAGAAAACATGGGCCTTAGTTTGAATCTCTCTTGTTCTTATGACAGGTAAAATGATATATATAATATGTCAAATATACTAATTTTCCTGAGAAAGAAATATTCCATAGAGTTACACATATGGTAACTGAGTCTTATAAGCAAAAGATTTAAAATAAGGCTTTAAATAACTAGGTTAACATGTATAAAGGTAGATTAATGTGACCAGATCAAGATATAGCCTGATGAAAAATAAATTTTAAGAATAAAGACTCCAGCAAGCATCCAGGAAGAAAAAATAGGTCGCATGTAAGAAAAGAAAAATCATACAGAGTTCCAACTTCTCCATGATGTTTAAAGTCAGGAGATAATGAAACAACTTTTTTAGAGTGTTTAAGGGCAAAAGATGTAACTGAAGGATTTTATATCCAGCCAAGTTGTCATGAGAGATAATTTCAAATAATTAATGGTTCATAAAGTTTACTACTAAAAATATTTTCCTGAAAAAAATTACTCAAATATGTCATTTACCTAACCAAGAGATGCACTAAAATATAGAATTCAAAAATAAGGATGAGTTAGCTTTAAAAGAAAAATTAAAAGCTTTATATGTAAAAAATTTATGATAAATGTGGTTAGAAAACATAAAGCAAAGTCATTAACCAAAAATTTTGCTAGAGAAGATATAATTTATAGTAAAATTCGCCAGTGATAGAATCAAAATTCCAGATTACACAAAGAAGAGTTATACATGAGAACTCAGTTTGGGGGAATCACATGTCATCTTTTTTCTCTTCTTTCCTTTCCTTTTATTTCCCAAATTTTCTATAAATGAAATATTTTGCCTATTTAAAAAAAAATACACATGATGTAATAATAAATGGATACATTTATTATCAGCTTATACTATATGTTTTTGTATTAAATGTTAATATCTTTCATTAGGAGGGTTAATACAATGTACTTTTTAGATGAATATAAACCACAGCAAAGAATGCATTCCAGATTTATCCTTGAAAGTAGCATTGCTCCCCAGCTATATCCCAGCCTCCTCTGAGCAACAAGATACTTTCAAGTTACAATGTTCTTTTCCTCCCCTGTGTTTTCTGGCTTGTTCTCTGTTTTTTATTGGGAATATTTCCAGTGCTCTAATCCTATTGAGACACATGTTGGACTAGCTTCTGCCATGCTTCTACCTCCCACCTATTGGAGGACATCATTTTTGCCTCAAATATCATATGATGAATGGACGGCTCAGTTCTGCCCAACTGCTTATAATTGCACATGGAATCTTTCAGTCTCATCCCTGTCCATCAATGGATGGGACCCATTTCTGCTTCACTCTGTCCATCTTCTCTATCTATTATGCCCCTTCCCTGAGCTTGACAAAGCTTTAATGCGTTTCACATGGCAGTCCCTTGCTTTGGTAAATTCACAGCCCTAATCATTATTCCTGTTGATTTTAGTTGTGGCTCTTATGCTTTGTATATAAGTCCCTTATGATAATTGTTTAGCATAACATTTCTTTATCCTTTACAAATTCCTACAATTTTCATAATCACAGTAAGCAATAATATTATTGGCTGTTCTTTTTAAAACAACAATTAAAGTTTATCATTATTGTTCCTTGGTGAAGAATAAAAAAAAAAATTTAACAGAAATTTTTATAAGAATTTGTTTTCACATAGGTTGATTTGTGAAAGAAAAACGGGGACATGAGGTCAATTATGGAAAGATAAAGTCAATGAAGTGACAAAAAATGTGGTCAAATTCCAGTTTAAAAGTGTCTGCTTGATAGCTTCTGATAAAGTCTCCCTAAAATCGCCTTTAAAATACTATGAAGATACAATTTTTTTTTTTTATAATTAGCACTATTACCCCAAATTGATATATGGATAGCCCTTGGCCAGAATCAAAAAATATTTCATCACATATAAATATGAGGCAGCAAGAATACAAAAAACTTCTTAATAGACATCTTATGTTTGATCTCATTAAAAAAGGTGGAAAACAATGGAAGTACCTCTTAGGATCCTTCTATTTGAGAGAGTGTAGGAAGGAACTGTCACACTTTCTGTTTCCTTGGTTCAAAGCTCAGAGCATGTAATGGACCCAAATCTGGTCACTGATCTCTTTTCTCCACTATTGTTAATTTTTGTAAGTTGTACGTCATGCTATTCCCTTTTCAGTTGATTTTCAGTATCCCTCCAGACATGACATCTTCCAGAATATAATAGGACAGTAATGAGAATAGACTCATAGGAGCACTTTGCATTTAGGGAAGACTTGAAGATGAGGTAGGGAGGGCATTTTTATCAGAATGATCAAAGGCTCTGTGATGGAAATACACATGGCATTTTTCAGGAAGGCCATTGTGGTTGGACGATACCATACAACAGAGGAATGGAGGGAAGTGAGGTCAAAGATGTAGGCAGTGTAAGAAGTTTAGATTTTACTTCAGTAGCAAATGTTGCCAAAGAGGGTGTAAGCATGGGATGATGTGAGCTGATTGTTGCTTTTCAAAGGTCACTGTGACTGCAGGATGGAAGATAGTCCAAAAATCGCCAAAAGTGAAGATAGGGAAACCAGATAACATGCACAATTACAACAAATACCTTGAGTTAATGGTGCTTTCTGTGTGTGTGATATGGCATCCCTAGCAGGAGGGGGCGCTAAGCTCTGTTAGAACCAAGAGTGGAACTGGAGAGGCAGTTTGTGTAGAGTTTAGAATGTGGTTAAAGGGGTTGGTTTGGAGCAAAAACCACAGTCAGGGTCTTGATATAGCAACTAACTGGGCCACAATCTGAACTGGGTCAGTGAGGTATTAGAGAGAAGGAGATGAGGATCAACAGCTAAAAACAATTTTGCTTGTTAGGGCCTCTTAGATGAACTGTTTTCATTTAGTGTATTAGTTGGCTTTTGCTGTGTAACAAATTACTCCAAGATTCAGGAGATCAAAACACCGATCATTTATTCTCATTGATAGTCTGAAGGTTGGCTGAGGCTGACTGATGTAGATTGGACTCAGGTGGGCTTAACTTTATGCTACAGGTGAGTCTCCCATATCCCAATGGGTTAGTTGAGACATATCCTTCATGCGTCTATCACCAAAAAACAGAGAGACAAGCAGAGACACCTGATGACTTTTAGGGCCAAGGCAGACCTGGCACATGTCATTCCTGCCCACATTCCATTGGCCAAAGCAAATCTCCTGGTCAAGCCCAGTGTCAGTCCATTTGAGCTGCTATGACAAAAATACAATAAATCAGGTGGCTTATAAACAACAAAAATGTATTTCTCATAGTTCTAGAGGTTAAGAAGTGCAAGATTATGGCACCACCAGATTTGATATATGATGAGAGCCTGTTTCCTCACTGAAGACAATCTTCTCACTGTGACCTCACATGGCAGAAGGAGCAAAGGAGCTTTTGGGAGCCTGTTTTATAAGAGTACTAATCCCATTCATGAGGGATCCACTCTTGTGACTTAACCATCTCCCAAAGGCTCCAACTCCTAATACCATCATCTTGGGGGTTAAGATGTCAACACACAAACTTCATGGGGGGACACAAATATTCAGACCATTGCACCCAATATCAACAGGATGGGGATATAGTTACTCTAGAGGAAGGAACTGCAAAGGTCACATGGCAAAGGTTGGGGACAGAGCTGCCTTCATGGGGTGTTATTTTTTCCAGACACAGAGTCCCATGCTTAGAAGGATCCATGGTTGATTTAATGCTCTGTTGTTGCTATCTTGAAATTCTTAATCATTTTTTAACAAGAAGCTGTACATTTTCAATTTGCCCAAGGTCCTGAAAATGATGTAGCTGGTCCTAGAGGTGGATACAGGGAAGAGTGAAGCTTCTGGGCCAATAACAAAATCAGCCACAGGGAGATACACACATTTATATCATGCCTTTAAGTCACCATATGGCTCATGGTTGTTGCTAAAAAGAAGCAAAAATAGAATAATAACAGGAGTGTTATACTGACTAATGGAAGAAACAACAGACTATATTAGAGGAAATGAAAGACACATGAAATAAAGTAAAAGGTGAGGAAACAAAAGTGGAAGTCTTTTGGAAAGAAGTTTTAAAAGCCAGAGGTGAGGTCTGACAGAGGAGAAAGAGAAAACAAATAAATTCTTGGCAAACTAATTTGAGCATAAGTTAACCATGACATTCAGCTATTCAGTTAACTGAGGAAAATATACTATTTTTTTTTTTGCAAATTTAAAATATTACTCTCCTGAATTTTATTCCTTTCAGAGATGTAGAATAATATTTTTAGATAAATGATTAAATCTGTTAACATCTCTTTAAAGCCAATCATGACACAATGGTTATGAAACAAAGTTAGCTTTTAACTAGGATAAAAATTACTTCTTATTGATAATTTTAGCTGGCAAGATTTCAAACACTACATTAGGTGATGGTCATATGTTTTGTGACAGGATTATGGCCTGCATCATAAACCATTCTGAAATGTATTATAATATTAAAATTATTGGCTACTTAAAACATCGTATTCAAATTGCATTCAAATTTCACATCTGCCCACCAACTAATATGTCAAGTCTAAATGCTACTAAATCACATAATCACTCATTTATTTTCACAGTCATTTTGTTCATTCTAAAGAAATTTGTTATGTGCCTACTATGTGTCAGACACTTTGTTTCACTCTTTTCCCAAGGGCTGTTATCATATCTTTAAAAACCTTTCAACAAATAGCTAATAGATAGAAATAGTAACTTTGACTTTTAGTATAGCAAATAAATTCCACTAGATTAAGGATATCAAGAAAAGTCCCTCAAGTTTTAATTCAGAAGGAAGTGTAAGAAGGTCAGGAGAATACTGCTCAGAAATATGTACAGTAATAAAGAGATTGAGACCTTTCCCACAATATTCTGAAATAACTGGGACTATCAGTGCAAATCTTCCCAGGAAAAAATAGTTGAAAACTTAATGTTGAAGAGGGAAATGCAGTTATTAGAAGATATCAGGGGACCTATGAAAAGAAAGAGATTGAGGACATATATAAAGGAACAAAACTTTATAAAAATGATGCTGATAGCCATTGAGGAGTACAAAATAAGAGGATTTAGCAAATAGAGGAGGCTGAAGTGATAGGAGCAATGAAATAAATTTACTTTTCAATCACCTTTGACTGGTATATGCTGAAGATCCACTTTGGGCCCATTGTGTGGGGCTTTCTTGGTAGCAAAATGTAAGCCATTCAGCAATTTATCCCTTTGCCAAGCTCATAAAATATTGTTCACTGTTCTAACATACCCCAATGAATATTCAATAAACACAAGATTGGGCTAAGAGGAAGCTATATATATACAGAAAACCCCTATTTATGCTATCACAATTTTGCATTTTCTCATTTCCTGAGCCATGAAGTTGTCTATGTTGCTAATGTACAGATTTCCTGCCATTTGCTATCATTTCTCAGAAACTGTTAAAACATAATCCCATGTTTGCTGTGAAATTAGCCTTGAAAAGAAAGCTGCTGAAGAGTACATAGCACCTTCTTCAGTAGTACACACCTCACCAATTCCCACTGCCTTCCTATTTGGGTAGAAGAATATTATATTTCTCTAGTCAGTGAACAAACAGGCATTCTTAAACACTTACTCTGTGCTAGGCACTGGGCTAGCCACTGAGATAAAAGACAAGAGCCGACCATACCTCTTCAAGAAGGTTATCGAAGGGCAATGAGTACAGGAAGACTGCTCTGAGTTAGGCTGTAAAAGGATCATTCTCACTGCTCTGTGGAGAATAGACTGGGAAGCACAAGGAATGTGGCCAGGACAGGGGGCAAGCGTGAGGTCAGAGAATCCTATCAGTGGTCACTGTGTTAGGAGTTAGGTCAGTGGCTCAGCTAGAGCATTTTACATGAAGATTATGAGAAGTAGTCACATTTGAGATATATCTTAGAAGTGGGATCCATATTCTAATAAGGAGTCAAGGATGGTAATAGGGTGTTTTGGCTGGTCTGAGGATGAATGGTAATGTCATTTACTGAGATGAGGAACATGAAAAGAGGGATAGGTTAGGTCAGAATTAGTAAATCAAAGGTTAGTATTGGACTCGTCAAGTTTGAGATGTCTATTAGATGCCCAAGTGGAAAGGCCTGGTGGGTGGGGGAGAGGTTGGAGGTAAACATTAGCTTTAAATATCATCAGCACAAGGGTGATGTTTAAAGTCACGAGATAGGATGAGATCAGCAAGGGAGTAAATTTACATAGAGAAGAGAAGATGCAGCAGCAAGATATCTTGCTTCCCCACAATAACTTAGATCTCAGCTCCACCCTGGAGGTTGGTGATCTTGTAGCTGGTCACTTCCTGGGACTCACAAAGGTTTCCAGTCCTTTCTTGCACAGATGCTACTGACATCATGCTAGTCTCAGAGTGTGAGTTGGGTTGCCCCTCCCTTTACTGGCTTTTTCTGAACATGTATACAACCTCCTTTCTTCATTCTTTGAGCCAGAGGCATTGGTAACACACAGTGGTTGTGTGTTAGGACGATTGACAAACACCAGCACCCATGGCAAGGAAATTATGTTACAGAGAAAGTAAATGAAAATCAGTATCCACTCTCATCACTTCCAAAGTATATGAACTCAACTGAGTCATCTGGACCCTCTTGCCTCCTGAGCTAGAGTAACAGACATTGTTCTCTGCTGGCTGCTCCCAAACCCCATTCCTTAGTCCTCTCTGCTCCTATCCCCAAGCCCCACACCTTGTGCCTTCCCCACCCTCAAGGAGCCTATCTTTTTTTTTAATCATACAATTTAAGTATTTTTTCTTAACTTCCCCATTCCTTACAGACTCTTGACCCTATCTTGGTATATTCAAAAGTTCTAGTAAGATGTTTTACCAAACAAAAGAGCAGTTTTTCTTCCTATAATATATTCTGCTAGCCCCTAGAATGTAAAAAATGCTGCAGTTTTAAAAAAAAGTGGTATCTTCCACTTTCTTTTTTGTCTAACTCTATTCATATTACATATGAATTATATATCACACTTCTAAGGGGATTCCTAAACTTATTCCTGTACATGTTTAGGTCTGGTACTTGAAAATGCTGTGCCAGTTTCCTGGGATAAGTTAAGTTTAGAAAAAAAATATTTAACTTTGTAATAAGCCAATTATTGTCCATAGCAAAAATGAACATATCATATTCTTTCTAATTTATTTTTTCACTTATACTTTCTTCCTATTATTATTCATTCCTCCCTTTCACTACAAAAGTAAAATAGAGATGGTTGACTGAGCTGTAGAAACAGGAACTTGCTGGGAAGCCAGCAACAGAATTTTGGAAACAGCCCAGCTTGGGAGCTTGGGCACATCTATGGCTGATCCCAGCTCTTCTCATGCTTATCTGTGTGGCCCTGAGATGCTCATCCAACTGACCCTCAGTTTCTCATCTGCAAAACAGTGACCATTCCCTTGGAGGGTTGTTCTGAAGACAGAGAAAATATTTGTAAATATCTGCTACATAATTGGCAGTAACTTCTGATTATTTACTTGAGATATTCAGTCTCCACCTTTTCGTCTGGACCACAGGAGATGGTCTAGCCCCTGGGCAAGTTGGGCAGTGCCACAGATCTTCTGTGTAGACTCTGACCCTGGAAAATGCAGGAGTGTGTTCCCTGGGTTGCCCATCTCACTTGTCAGCTATTGTATTTGACTCCCATCTGCCATGTCAAAGTCACAGGGCTCCTGCTCTTGGCAGTGAGCCCTGTGCTGTCAGCAGTTGCTGACAGGTGAGACCCACTGGCCGAAGATCAGAAAGCTTGCTTGCACTGCAAAAGGACCTACCTCACCTGTCAGCTGTCACAGTCGATCTTTTTACACTGCTCCACTCCAGGAAATGTGATATCTCGTTCAGGAGAATGTCTGGAATTATGAAATACAAAATGAAGTTATGGCTGTTTGTTTATTAGCTTGCATGTGGTGTTTCTGAGAACTGCTTTGCTTTCAGTGGGGACCTTTAGAAATGGCTTATTCCATGGCACTTTAGAGTCACACCTGAAGGTTGTGAGGCTGACTGCTTGGCTGAAAAAGTGGGGTATGCTGCTAAAAAGATCCCAAATTCATCAACAGATTCCACCTATCAGGTGACAGGCCGGGCTCAGGGTACGACTGCCGTGGTAACATGGTAGGATCTGCCTGTCAGCTGGCTCCCAGCCAGTCTTTCTGAGTTTAGAGATCTGGTTCTAAATATGAAACACTGAGCTTCATAAAATCAGTGGTTTGCCCTGAGCATCTAATTGAAAGACATCATCTTTGAAAAAAACAGAAAATGATGTTAAAGAACCACAACCAATCCTATCACTGCCCCATAAATATAAGCACCATTTTAATTCTACTGAGGCTGTTGACTATAAGAAGTATGACAATTTCATCTCTTCTGCTACCAACACACACACAGGCATGCCCACACACCATGGATGCACACACACACGCAGTATTTTTTTCTTCCAGTTTTATTGAGATATAATTGACATACTGCACTGTATAAGCGTAAGGTGTACAGTATAATGGTTTGAGTTCCATACAGCATTAAATGATTATCAAAATAGGTTTTGTGAACATCTATTATCTCATATAGATACAAAATTAAAGAAATTGAAATTTTTTTTCTTTTTATGGGAACTCAGAATTTACTAACAACTTTCATATATAACATGCAGCAGTATTAACTATATTTATCATGTTGTACTTTACATCCCTAGTACTTATTTATCTTTTATATCTGGTAGTTTATACTTTTTGACATCCTTCATCCAATTTTTCCTCCCCTCACCTCCCACTCCAGGTAAACACGAATCTAATCTCTTTTTCTATGAGTTTGTCTGTTTGCTTTTTTCTGAAGTATAATTGACCTACAACACTATGTTCGTTCCTGCTGCAAAACATAATGATTCGATATTTCTAGACATTTTTAAATGATCATGATAAGCTTAGTTACAATATGTCACCATACAAAGATATGACATAGTTATTGAGTATATTCCCAAAGTCTTTCTTATTTTGGGTCAAAAAAAATCTACCCTTTTGGAAAAGATCTTTCAAATACCAACTGCCTAAAATTAGAACTAAAGTTATAATCACAAAATATCAGAGTAACACAGTCAGAAAAACAAAAAAAGAAAAAGAGAAACAAAAATAGCAATTTCAGAATACACAATTTTGTTACAACAGTAATTCATGGTCTGAAAATTCAAAAATTAGAGTAGTATAAAAGGGAACATTTGTGTATCCTCTTCCCCAAACTACTTCCAGAGAGTCCCATGACATGGCTTTTTATCACTCACACATTTGCTCACTGCTGTCTTCCCCCACTGGGATTTCAGCTCGACCAGAGTTTGTTGTTTATCTAGCTCACCATAATATCACCAGTGTTGAGCTCAGAGCATGCTATGAGCAATCATTCAATGCCTTTGTGGAATGACTGAATATTTACACCCCTTCATAGAAAGTTGGATCTCCATTGGTACTGAACTAACAAGAACCTGAAATGTAGATCTCTTTTCAATCAAGAACACTAAGTACCTGTACTTTAGTCCCTTTAGTTCATTTTATCTTGTTTTGGCTGCCATCCAGTTCCCATCAAAAAGACAGCTAAAAAATTGTATTTGAAAAACTCTGTCTAAGGCAATGTTTTCTAACTTGAATTATTCCATAGCTTTACAAACTTTCAAAATTTTTACAATGGACACAACGATTTAAGGAAAAAGGGGAATAAGGAGAGAAGCAACCAAGTTACTGAGGAAGGGACTGAAGAGAAACAACCATTATGCAGCAAGAGTGTTCTTGCTAGAGTTAGGTTTGAGTTTGGGAAATAGGTTCAAGCCATCTGTTCTTAACTAGACAGCCAGGCTGGGTTCTATGTAGGCTGTGAGATGTATCATTGGTAATTTACTACTAGTAAGAAATAACTGGAGTATATGAATATAATTTTAATATAAATTAAAGAAGACTGGAGGTCAATATTGTCACTTTCACTCACACATGTTTTTAAACTCTTTCTTATATGGCACAGAAAGGCAAGGTGTTTTAGCAATGCACCTACATAGTCATTTCTCCAGCAATGCAAGTGCATCACACTTGTTAAAAGCACCCTTTCTGTGCATTGTGGCAAAAAGTGGGAAAGGATTTCTGGCCTACAAAATATATTTACTGTGTTATTCTCTGAGTCTGTATCTACACCTTTATCAGGTTAAGACATCAGAGGAAAACAATTTAAATGACATTAATTTCCCTTGGTGAAAATATTTCTATAATGCATATAAAGTCTTTTGCTTTCATATAGGGTAATAAAAATGCTGTTGCCTTTTAAAATACATTAATTTTAGATTGAGTATTTTTATGATTCCATTTTAGCTCCTTTGTTGGTTTAATAGCTGTAACTCTGCTTTGCTATTTTAGTGGTTGCTCTAGGGTTTATAGTATACATCTTTACCTTATCACTCCATCTTCCGGTGATACTAACGCTTCATCTATAGTATAAGAACCTTACAACAATGTGCTTCTATTTCTTCCTTCCTTGTCTTTGTGCTATTGTTGCCATACATTTTAGTTCTCATGTGTTATAAGCCTCATCCTACACTGTTTTTATTTTTACTTAGTCAACTTCTTAAAAAGAGGTTTAAAGAATAAGGAAATAATCTTGTGCATTAACCCAATGTAGCCACCATTTCCCACACTTTCCATTCCCTTGTGTGCATCCACATTTACTTTTGGTACCATTTCCCTCTGCCTAAATGGCTTCCTTTAACACTTCTCACAGTCTGGGTTTGCTGGTGATGAATTCTAGGTCTGAAAATCTTTATTTTGCCTTCATTTAAAAAGGTATTTTCACTGGCTAGAAAATTTAATTTGACAGGTTATTTTTTTTCCTTTTTGTTTATTAAGGATGGTGACCCATTGTCTTCTCACCTGCCTACTTTCCAATGAGAGCACTGTTACTCTCCTTATTTTTACCTCTGACTCCTTTTAAGACTTTTCTCTTCATTAGTGGTTTTAAGCAATTTGATTATGATGGGCGGTGGTATAGCTTTCTTCATTATTTGTGCTCAGAGTTTGTTGAGCTTCTTAGATCTGTGGGTTTACAGTTGTCACAAAATTTGAAGATTTTTGACCCTTATTTCTTGAACTCATTCTTCTGTCCCTCCCTTAGACATTCCTTAATAAACAACATGTTTATTGTTAGGCTATTTGAAATTTTCCCAAACTTCCTGATACCATATTCATTTATTTTAGTTTCTTTTTCTATGTTTTATTTTGAGTAGTTTCTATTGTTGTCTTCAAGTTCACTAATATTTTCCTCATCAATTATCTAATCTAGTCCTTTATTTTTATTTTTAAATTTATTTTATCATCTCACAGATTATAATTTTAACCTGTAGAAAAAGGATTTGTGTCCTTTTTATATCTTCCATGTCTCAGCTTAACATGTTCAATCTTACCTCTAACTTTTTGAAAATATGGAATACTGTTATAATTTGTCTGCCAATTCTAACATCTGTTTCAGTCAATTTTGACTGATTTTCTTCCTCATTATGGGTTGTATTTTCCTGCTTCTTTGCATGTCTGGTAATTTTTTATTGGCTGTCTTGTTGGATAATTATATATTGCTACAAATATACTTGAGCTGTTCTGGAACAGGTGGAGTTACTTGGAAACAGTATGATTATGCTGGGTCTTGCTTTTAAGATTTGTTAGATTGGAACCAAAGCAGTTTTTAATCTAGGCCTGTTGGAACTCTAGTCACTGACCTGTGATTAGGAGTTTTTCTGCTCCGACTACTGGGAATAAGCACTGTTCCCTGGCTTGTGTGATCTCCTTGCACTGTTCCCTCTAATACTTTCAAGTGTCTTTCCCCAGCTGTGAGTACTTCTCTCACATGGATGCACTATCAGTACTCAGCTGAATACCTGAGGGGGAGTCTCTGAAATTCCCTGGAGTTCTCTCTGTGTGCGGTTCTTTCCTCTCTGGTACTCTGTCCTGAAAATTCTGGATGCTTTGGTCTCTTTGGAATCTCAGTTCTTTCTCCTCAACTCAAGGAGTCTGTAAAGTTTTGCTTGGATTTCCTTTCCCTGTACTGTGGCCTGGAAGCTCTCTCAAGGCAACGAGCTGGGACAGTTATAGAGCTTATTTCACCTGTTTCTCATCAGGAATACTGCCTTTGTTGCATGATATCCAATATCTTAAAACCACTGTTTCCTATATTTTGAGTGTTTTTTTGGTTGTATGAGTCAGTATGGTAAATCTGATCTTTGTTACCCCAGTCATAATCTACATAATAATAATATTTAAATTAAATTTTGCTCTTCCCCAGTGAAGAAATTAAATTATCTAAATACTAACATTTTAAAATACATTAGTTTTAAATGTCTATTGTTTGATTTTTGCCTGAACATATCTATTTTTTCCTTCTTGGGAAGAAAATGCACTTTTCTAGCTTTCTGAAAAATTGAATCAATGGCTATATCTACATGAAATGATATTAATTTCCTTTAGAAAGTAACTGATTACTTGGGGAGAAGTTTATGAAATATTTTTATAAGTTTTTATAGCTAGTATATGGAGATTTTAGAAGGTGCCTAAGTCACCAGGTGTCTGGTATTGGGAATAACTGGTTTCTCCCTACAATGCTTTTATGTCTTAGGAAGTTCCCCTGAGAAATAAATGTAGAGTGGGCCTCAATATATGTGACAACTTGGACTTCATAAAACATTCTGGAAAACTCTTTTCAGGATTATTAATTGTACCAATGACTCTTACGTTTTTGTTCCCACTTCCTGGTAGTACTTTTGGCAATGATTTATTTAATCCTTCAAGACTCAGATGAAATGGGTTTTTTTTTCTTACAACTCTTCCAAACAGATGTCAATCCTACCTTCTGCTGCTCCCCTAGCATTTTGTAAATAGCTCCACTTTAGCGCTCACAGGGCTGTATAGTAACTATTTATTGTCATGTCCTTTCCACCAATAAGAAAAATTATGTACTCTTACATGACAGGGCCCTATTATTCATATTTATATTGGTATTTCCCACCCACTACATAAGGTGATAAATATTTATGAGACTAAATAACATATGTAAGACATTGAGATGTGCTGATAAGAAAATATTAGTGATAGAAGCCAAGAATAACTAATAGGGAGTAGTGGGAAGTAAAGTTGGGTTAATAGGGAAAGGGTCAGATTAGAAATGGAGAGTTACCAAGAGCATTTACACTTAAATCAGAACAAATACCTAGTAATTGAACATCACTGAGTAAAGAAGATCAAATTTCATAAAACAATTTTGCACATTTTTCCTTTCAAAAAAGTATAAATTTGGTTATCGTGAAAATTTCTCATAATTTCAATATTTCAAAAATACTTGAGGCAAAGTACAAAATAAAAAATATCTTAGAATATATGCCTCTCCCATCTACTCTCCCCTTCCTCTACATCCTCTTTTCCCTCCTTATAGCTTAAGGGTATTTTCTAAGCACTGTAAAGCTATTTTTTAAACCACTTACATAAATTTTCAGTATTTGCACTGAATACTGCAACCCTTTCAGGAACACTTAATATTTAAACATCATCATATAGCTATTTCCAGAAGCCTTATCTCCATCTTTATGTCTCCAGGAAAAAAATTATAAAATCTTTTTAAGTAGTAGCTGGTCACCAGGGAGTAGGAGAATTTGATAATGAACAGAAAAGTGAATGCTTTAAAATGCTTAAAATGTCCAAATTAGGATATTGAGATAATAAGATCAGTACATAAAGTATCAAGTAACCTCAGTTCAAAGAAATTTATTTCAAAAATACCTCTAATTTATTGTAATATGGTGATGAGGTTGCGGCACTTCCAAAATAATGACCTTGTATGAAGGACAGTTATGACATAAAGTTTAAAGCTAACACACAAAGATAAAAGCCAGGGCAGTGCAAAGCCAAAAGGCAGTTGCTTATTTGGGAGTGCATGGTACAAATGCTGTTCTGTTTGGTTCCTGAGTCACTACTTGGAGCCTCTTGCTTCTAGACTTTAAATTCCTGCTGCCTCTTAGAATGTCTCACTGGGATCACACTGCTACTTTATATTAAACATGCTTAACATATAACACAAATCACTTCTCCCTCCCTTTCTTCTTCCTTCCAACTTATACTTATCTCTGTATTACTACATACTAAGGATATAGGCACAACACAACACAGCAAAACAAAACACACTTATCTCTTTGTCCAAAGAGAGGGAAGATAGACACATAAAGTAAACCTAGTGTGATAAGTTGGATAGAATGTCAATAAGAAGGTTATTTTTCATTTATCTTCCCTTCCTCTTACATTCATTCTTCTCCCTGTGCCACAGAAGGTGGGCATACCTCTGAGAATACATCCCTCAGACTCCCTTGTCACCTGACTTGCAGTTAGTTTCGGCCAGTGAGAGGCTGCTTAGGTGCACATCTCTGGCAGTAGCAGAGCTCCACCAGAATGCAAGCTCTCCTCCTCCATAGCTCCACCCTCACTGGCCCTAGGAATCCTCGTTTCTCCTCTTGCCCCTTCATCCCTAGAGTTTGTAATGGCTTTTCATCATTTCTAGTCTCTGAATGCATTTGCTTGTTCCTCTGTAGTTTCTTTATGTGAACCAGCTGGAGCGCTTTCTGCCAAGACCCTGCCTTGTTGTAGAAGCATAAGAGAAGGTTGTTAGCTCTGTCTGGGTAAGTTAGAGGAGAAGTATATTTTTACATTGACACCTAAAAGATAAGTAGTTATTTTCTAGACATTATGGCAGGAAGGGAGTATTACAGAGAGGGGAGACTGGACCTACAAAGGAACAGAGTATGCAAGAACCTGGCATGAATTACAAACAACTCAATATTTCTGGTTGTGAAGTGCAAGGCACTGGTCACCTAAAATTAAATCCTTGAAGTTTATTTAGCTGATCCTCTCTAAATCCACTGTTTTGAATTATTTACCAAATATGGTCAAATTTTCTTCTCTTGAAAAATAATGACAATGAAAACTATCATTTATTTGACACCAATTATGTATCATAAATTGTGCTAGCTCTTTTTGGTGTGCAACTGTTATGTAGTATACTCAAGTGGGCAAGCTCAAGGTAAAGGAGGTGAACAACTCTTTCAAAGAAATACCTAAACATATTATTGTAAATGGAGTGTCCATATGATCTGCTATATATAATGGCAAAGACAGCCCAGGCTTTAAAGTAAAAATGTTAGATAATAAAGTGAAACAGTAGACTCCAAATACTAGAATGGGCCTTAGAGATCATCTGATGAGTTGACGCCTCTTCATCTCTTTACCATCTGGATATTCCCAGTGCATACTCAAACTCAGTAATGATCAAACAGTCTCCTGGGGCTCCTTTATTCTACCTTTGAATAGTTCTGATGATAAAACAATTGTGCTTCAAGTTGAGCTGAAGAGTAGCTCCTCATTTTGCCAATTAAAACAGCATCCTTCAAATTCATTCTATATTATCCTGATATTACACCTGCTCCCTGGAAAGAGGTTTCTAAGAAATATGAAAAACACTGCATAGGATCTACCTCATTCAAGAAGTTCGGCAGTAAGTGAATCTATTTTTATTTAATACAAAGTTCTCCAAATATACTTGACCACAAAATATTTCTCTATTTTTATTATCATCACATCATGTGTTAACATTCTGGGAACTAGCTGTCTTTGCCTAGGTCCTCTAAAAAGCAAAGCCTGAGGCAAGGATAAAGTGGAGTGGAGGTAATGTATTTAGCTGGTACAAGCCCAGAGGACATGAAGCAGGCACAGGTAAGATGTGTTGGCTGCCACTTCACAATGAGCCAGAAGGAGACACAGCAGAATAGCGCCTTCACTCAAAATGGGTAGTTCACACAAGGGATAAAGGAAGGGGAATTATCTGCCAAGCTTCCTCACACCACTTTTGTATAGGACAAGAATGACCTATACTAACTCTCCTCTGTCTTCAGGTTGCAGTAGTTGGCCCTCAATTGGTGACTTGGGGAGCCAGATTCCAAGCCCTACTTTTGAATCCGAAAGTAGAGGGGTGAGTCCTCAAGGGCAGGCCCCACCTGTGGGGTGTAAGGGCCATCAGACCCCAGGCTTCAATCCAGACTCCAGCCAGCTCACAGAGCTTGGCATGGTGGTAGCAGCTGCTGTGCTATGGAGTTGAATGGCACAGGGCTGCCTTAGGATCATGCAAAATTGTTATTCTCCTTTCACATAGTCATCCTTTAAATATTAGTAGGCTCATGACATTTTTGAAGATTTTTAAAGTTAATATCCTCAATTCCTAAGACTGAATCCTTTTGTCTGCCTCTCCTTTGGCTGCTCTTCTATTTATTGATACTTCTAGTCTATTTAAAAAGGATATATGTATATGTGTAACTGATTCACTTTGCTGTACCCCTGAAACACAACTAACACAACATTGTTAATCAATTGCTACTATACCCCAATAAAAATTTTAAACAAAGAAGTTACTTTAAAAAAATAGGATACTCTGACCACAAACCATGTCCCAGGTGTCTGACTGGACTGTTCTACATTTTAGATAAAGAAGTACTTCTGTCTATGCTGCCACAGACTGAATTGTCTTTTATGGCATGTGCACCACATTCTGTCTTGACAAACTTCTAAGTTGTTTCTTTTCTTACACTGCTGTTTACTCATCCTGCATTTGAAGAGTGGAAATTTTCACTGTCAAATATACATTAAAAAAAATAAAGTTCAAAGGGTAGCACTTGAACTTTATATTTTTAAATGTATTCTAGTTGTACTGAATCCATTGCTTCAGTCACCTGTTTTAGCCCAGTATCTTAATTAGATACCTTTCAGATTCATGTTGCTTATACATTTGCAGAATATGCTATCCAACTCATTTTCTAGTATGCCACCTAAAATCTCCCTTTAGGCTTGCACTAATCCTCTGGTCCAGGAGTCTCCAAATATTTTTGAATTCTGACCACCATATAAAAAAACAATTGAAGAACTGAAAGTATTATATGTGTGTATATGTGTGTATATATATATTACATGCATTTCTATAGTATTATTACATTAAGAAACCCCAAAATGCTTTTAAATATTTATCATCAACTTTAATGAAATTTTGTGTAATACTTTGTATAATATTGTATAAAATTTTGTATAATATTTTGTATAATGTTTCAAATAACTTTAAATGTTAAGAAAAAAAAAAGAGGCTTGCTTCATGGTTTAGATGCCTGGATTTTAAATGCCTTGCTAATTATTACTTTATATTATCATTAATATCTCAAGGCAAGATGAGGTTTATTAGTTAAATATGGTGGATGAAATCTATATATTAAATACTGTCCATAATATTTTCTAAATGTTTTTCAACTTCTTTGGGGATCTGATTAGAGTATCATTATTATCCTCTTGACTATGATCAACAAAAGCCTGTCCTAGCATGTAAGTAATCTCAGCTTTGCCACTTTCTTGTTGTTCACTTGTATTTGTTACTAGTATTATCTTCAAATTTTATTTCTTTATAGGAATCTTTATAAGCCACTTATCTATTTTGTGGCCATGTTCATTTACTTAGAACAAGACAGTATAATCTTTAAATCCATTTAGTGGCACACAGCAGCTCAATACATTGCAATACCCTGAATGCAAACGAGAAAGTGAGGGCGAGGCTGCAAGCCTCTCAGCGTTGTAGATGAGCCCTGTATATTTATGGATAAATGAATGCCTGATATACAGTACACCCAACACAGGTGTCATTTTGAGCCCCATGTTAAATATTAGTAAAGTTTAATATCTTGATCATTTTAATATAAAAATAATATAAATATAACTTATATATATATTTTTGCAAACCCAATGAATCATCTTGCACACCCCACTTTGATGAGCACTACTCTAAATCATACCTATTTATACGGTCAATTAGGGCAACTTATTCACCTCCCTGCATCTCAGTCATCTCCCAGTTAAAATAGTCACTTATTGTAGTTTGGGGTCCAAACTACATAGTCTTCATCTCCTTCAAGGCCTAAGGGTAAGGAGTAGAACAAGGAGATGATTGAAAATCAAAGCCCGAGCCTATTTAGGGATGTCGGTTACTCCAAAAGTATAATGATTCATAACAAAGATATATGGAGGACATGACTGATAACTGAGGTCAACTTGGCCATCTCTTACCCTCTCCTCACCCCCACCCTCACTCCCACCCCTGAGCCCCACGCCCAAATCTAGACCTCACCAGCCAGCTGTGGGAAATAGTAGGGTCCGCTAACAGCCTCAGAACACCTGTTCATGTCTGCTGCTTGGAGAATCTGCCTCCCAGGGACGGGCAGTGACGCTCACTAACTGCTGCCTAAGGGGGAGCCCCAGAGGACTCAGAAGAGCGCGGTGAGTTCTGGAACATGCCCTGAGTCATGAGTTCAAGGGCAGAGGGAGTTGAGGGAAAGCCCCATCTTTCTCATTTAAACGAACAGCTCACGAGAACCGAGAAGGAGTCTCTCTCCACTACTGAGGGGCAACAGTGTGTGAGATACGTGGGATGCGATGCACTGGCTGTTAGGCTCTCCACAGTCCTGGGAGGAGCAGGTATAGAGGAGAGAGAATAAAGCCAGAAATGCTCCCTTTAAAATTCCCCCCAAAGGCCCCTTCTATGGAAATATAAAGATGGAGGAGAAAGATTCCTCTCTGAAAAACCTACCTGGCAGGACTGGTAAAATGATTAAAGGAAGCATAAATGAAAAGCTCCTTAACATGATTATATATATAGTAGATATTCCATAAAATTAATTTAAAAAGAACAGTCCTTGAACTATATGTCTGAACTCCAGTGGGAAGAAGTTGCCAGTAATTACTAACGACTAATTTTTCCACAAGCATTTTAGTCACTCCTTGTAGATTATTGCTATTATTAAGTACCTAACAAGCTTTGTTGGCATAGAACAATGCATTGCCTTGAATTGAAAATACGCAGTAATTTGATAGAAAAATTTATAGGCAGTGTGGAACCCCTTAAATTGAATTAGATTCTTAAATATAGTACTTATAGTACCCTTGATGTAAGCTTTTTTAAAGCATTAGGGGAAGCAAACAAACAAGGTCTATATTAGGGGAAGCAAACAAACAAGGTCTATAGGGTGTTTTATGTTAAATACTGCAATATTTATGTTTGGCACTATTCACTCCATGGGAAAATATAGGCTGTGTGTCTTTTATTCTCTTGATAGTTCAGACTCACTGATACCCAAGGGTTTACTACACCCACAGATTTTGTCACAATACTTATATTTTGAAAGGCATTTTTACCATTCAAAAGCAATCCAAGTCTAATTCTGTAATTGTTATATACTGTAAGATGTTATTTAGTATGTGTGAAGTACCTAGAATATCTATCGGCAGTGAATATGACATAACATAATCTATTTTACACAGTAAAATGGCTTGCCAGGATCTGTTTTATTTCCAACTGATGACCAGTTTAAAGACTCTTGTTTCTTTCTTTCTTCTTTCTTTGCCTGTTATTAAATTTACAGTCAAAACAATCAAGTGCAAATAATCCAGTTCTCCTACACCTACTTAGAACAAACGGATTCTGACTTCCTCATTCGTTTCAAAAGTTAATGTTTTGCCTATGGACTATTTAAATATTCCTTCCTTTGAGGAATTCTGATAGTTCAGGTCTTGAAATAACAATAGTAAAGGTCAATTTAGCAATATTCTTATTTCCTAGGGCTATGTAACATACCAATTTTTCTCTCAGAAACAGCCAAAGACAAGCACTTTTTTTTCGCTTTTAGTTGGAAGAATGCAATGATGTTTAGTAGTTGGGAACTTGGAGATGGCAAAAAGAGACTATTTTCTGGAGGAGACTGCAGCAGTCAAGGATCTATTGACCAAAGGTCAGATTCTGAGCAAAGAAACAAGATGGTGACTATATAAGGTTCAAGGCTTTCTGAAAGGAAGAACATACATTTCAGAGTTGTACTCTCTCCATCAAACTGTGCTAACATTTGCTTACCTAGGTACTATGCCAGTTAAAAATAGTAGAAAGTAAATTAAGATAAAAACACAATCAAGAACAGTAATAACACCCATTATTTACTGAGTACCTTTTATGTGTCAGGTGCTTTACAGATTCACCCAAATGCTTTTGCAAATGAAGAAACCAAAGGTCTGAGAGGTTAAGGACGTTAGCAAGATCATGTAGCTCATAGATCATGCAGCAGAGACTCAAGCCAGCTCAAAGTCTGTGCTCCTTCCACTAAACTGTTATCATGTAAGAAAAAAGCTACACTCATCAAACTCATCATTTGTGTTTCATTTGTACAGAAAATCTAAGCTATTTAGATTCTAGTCCACTGCCACCTATGAGCACTATTTCTGTAGGAAGGGACCACACTAATTTCAGTTCAATCACACTGACTCAAAGGCATGCGTGTGTTTATGATTATAAATACCTCTGTGATTCAAAAAGGCAACAGTTCTTCCATTTTTCCAATCCATCAAGTCGACTGCTTCAGAATAAAACACTCCTACATAAGGTGTTGCATGCTGATATAAGCTTTTTAATGAAGAAAGGGAATTAACATTCATTGTGCCAGGTCTTTTGCAGGAATTTGCTTTCGTGATCCTAAAAGAATTTTATGGGAGGGTATATTAGGTCCATTTTATGGATGAGATATTAAAATCTCACAGAGGACGTGTCAGTTGCCAGAGAACATAGAGAAAGACAGTAGTCCAGCTCTCTTGAACACAGAATGGTGATAACACAGACACAGAAGGAATGAGACAGACCTAGGGTCCAGTCCTGGCAGTGTTCCTAACCATAACCTTGCCAGCCTCTGGACTAGGCATAGGGATATCAAGAAAGACTAAATTTCTCTCATTTATTTTGCTTATGGGTAGCAGTTTCTTCAATGACCTAGTTCTGTGGCGTGGCTTTTCAGAGTCATTCTTGAGAGCTCTACCGAGAGTCTGTTTCCTAAACTCTCAGGATGACTTTTTAACCCATCTAATTTCCTGTAGAAAGTCCCTCCCTGCTTAAAGAAAGTGTAGTGGATTGGTGCTCTGTAAAATAATTCTTATTGATACCCATGTGAATACAATGGGTTAGTGGAATTTGTGAATCAGTTCGCATCATTTACACTTTAGTATTCATTAATATTTTAGACTTTAGGGATTACAATTCAGGAAAATGTGTACCCTTATTGTTTGTTTACTGGAGTGCCTCATCTCTTTGCCCTGTGTGTGAAAGAGAAAGACTAAGGAAGAAAGTGGGGAAGTCTTTATTTAAACAGAATAAAAATAAAGAATAACCACCAAGAAGTATTAGAGAGCAGATCACACAGAAAGATTAAATATTGTTTAAAAGTTATCTCTTGATATTAGTTCAAGACTTACAAATGGATTATGAAGTTTGGAACACACTGGTCTAAAGAGATTGTGTCCTAAGGGGTTCTAGTACCTCCACCATCTTTGAGAGACGTTTCTCTTCCCCACGCCCACCTTTCTAGTCTTCCACATTTTTTCCAGAGGAAGTTTTAAATGTGTCCTAGTAGTTGGAGTTTTGCCACTAAAATCAACCCTTATTTCCAGCCCTATCCCCAGCTACCCAACCATTTAAACTCGTTGACTTTGACTTACCCCCAAGATGTCAAGAAACCAAATTATTATTAAACTAAATCGAGTCGAAACTCAACAAAGCAGCAATTCTTTTTACAATATCCCTGAAGAATAGCCATTAAACCTCTGCCTGAATAGTTATGTTAATACTTTTGTTGCCTAATTAATTAAGAGAAGGAATTCAGGTCAGATGTGAAGAAAAGTCAGGTATTCTTCCCTAAAAGCAATAAGCCACTTGGTTTTAACATTAATGTTCCTTGAAAACATTACGTTTATTTATATTGTGTTTCCTGCTCTACCGCCCCAATTCAGGTGTAAACAAAGTGATAAAGTGCTAGCCTTTTCTGGTGCATCTGTTAGCACAATATTAGCTTCTAACAGCTGAGGATGGCTGGACCTTCACCTCTACTTTATTTCCTCAATTGTCAGATGCATACATACAGGCATGACTATGTAAATAAAACCTCAGAAATAAACATATGCAGATAATCATATGCTCAAACTAAAATATCTTAACACCACTCAATCAACTGATGTTTTAGTCTTTTCAAGTTCAAGTGATGATCAAAGATTTATTCTGATGCAGGTTGGTGTGGTCATCCACATGCAACTACAACGTTGCTGGGAGCCCTTGAGTGTTAGGGCATGCTAGAAAGACGTAAAATCGTTTGTCTAGATTTGGAACAGGAGTCACAAACTCAAAAGCCTACAGCAACCTAAATGTCCATCGACAGACGAATGGATAAAGAAGATGTGGTACATATATACAATGGAATATTACTCAGCCATAAAAAAGGAATGAAATTGGGTCATTTGTTGAGACGTGGATGGATCTAGAGACTGTCATACAGAGTGAAGTAAGTTAGAAAGAGAAAAACAAATATCGTATATTAACGCATATACGTGGAACCTAGAAAAATGGTATAGATGAACTGGTTTGCAGGGCAGAAATTGAGACACAGATGTAGAGAACAAATGTATGGACACCAAGGGGGGAAAGCCATGGGGAGGTGGGGGTGGTGCTATGATGAATTGGGCAATTGGGATTGACATGTATACACTGATGTGTATAAAATTGATGACTAATAAGAACCTGCTGTATAAAAAAATAAATTAAATTAAATTAAAAAATTAAAAAAAAAAAAAGCCTACAGAGACCAGGCAGATGACAGAAATGCCTGAAGTTGTGAAGAAACTGAATCTCCTGGGGAACCTGTGCCCACCTTAAGGAAGTCCCCACTACTCAGCACTAGCAAAGGTTTTCTGCCAAAAGTGTTGGCTCAGTGTTCTAGATTTTTCTATTTTTTTTTTAATTATTAGCACCTTTAATTATTATTTATTTATTTATTTATTTTTTGGCTGTGTTGGGTCTTCGTTTCTGCACGAGGGCTTCCTCTAGTTGCGGCAAGCGGGGGCCACTCTTCATCGTGGTGTGTGGGTCTCTCACTATCGTGGCCTCTCTTGTTGCGGAGCACAGGCTCCAGACACGCAGGCTCAGTAGTTGTGGCTCACAGGCCTAGTTGCTCCGTGGCATGTGGGATCTTCCCAGACCAGGGCTCGAACCCATGTCCCCTGCATTGGCAGGCAGATTCTCAACCACTGCGCCACCAGGGAAGCCCAATTTTTCTATTTTTTAAGAGAATCCAGACAATTTTTTTAAAAAGATAATCTCTTTATTTTTAAATGTTGGACTCTAGTACAATTAAAAACACAAAAACAAAAGCAAACTACAGGCCAAACAAAATATATCTGTAGGCTCACATGTCTCCAGTTTGGTAAATTTGTTTTAGGCAGATGGGCTATTTTCAGCTCCTTTCCTATAATTCAATATTTATATTCATTTATTTATATACTCAGACATGACTAAGTTATTTCTCTAATGTTTTTAAAGTGCTTAAGCTAAACCAGATAGAAAATATCTTTGAGACAAATCATCTTAGATCAATGGCTGTTAGTAAGGTATAGGCAGTTCTGCAAGACTAGGGTGTAAGGGGGGAGCCAGAAAGAAAAGAAATATTTCCTGTAGAAATTATTGTTAAAGATAGTCTTAGGGTCACTGTCCCATAGAAGTTTCTGCAATGATGGAAATGTTCTATATCTGCTCTGTCCAATATGTTAGCTACTTGCTGCCATGATATGATAGACACTTGCCACTAGCACTTGAAATGTGGCTAGTACAAGAAGAGAATTTTAAATTTTATTTAACTTAATTTAAATTTAAACTTAAATAGCTGCATGTGGTTAGCGGCTACTGTATTGCACAGCACAGGTCTAGATGTACATGTCAGAATAGAACATCTGGTTCAAAAGCTACCAATCCTATGTACATCCTTATTAGATATTCAACAGTTAAATTGTCAAAATTTTAAATTGGAGTAGTCAGATAAATAATAATGGTAGCTCTTGATTAGTTTACTATTAATTTTCCTGCTTATTAGTGACATTTATCATCTTATAATATTAAACATTTGAATTTCCATTTTGAAGTGTCCTGTTCATGTACTTTGATCATTTTTCTATTGAGTTGCTTTTCTTTCTCCTTCTCTCTTTCTGTCTCTATGTCTTCTTCCCTTCTTTCCTTCCTTCTTTCCTTCCTTCCTCCCTTCTTTTTTCCCTCCCTCCCTCCCTGGCTTCCTTCCTTCCTTCATAATTTATAGAAGTAATTTACAAGTTCTCAGTTTTAATCTTTTGCATATTATATGAATCACGAATATCTTCTCCCAATCTATGCGTTGTGTCTTCACTTCGTTTGTAGTGTCTTATTTGACCTGAAGTTTAAAAATTTTAATGTAGTTGATGTATCTAGCACTTTATTGTTTATGCAGTTTGTGCTTTATTGAAGAAATTCTTTTGGAACTAAAGTCTATTTTATCTGATATTAATATGGCTAGATTAACATTCTTTTCATTTAGGTTTGCCAGATTTAGTAAATTAAATTATAGGACACGCCGTTAAATTTGACGTCCAGGTAAACAATGAACTTTTTCTCACCTTGGTGTAAGTTTGCCCATGCGATATTGGGACATACTTGTCATAATAAGAAATATTCATTGTTTATCTGAAATCAAAATTTAACTGGTCATCTTGTACTTATTTCATCAGGCAACTCTATTTTGTTTAGAAAATACCTAGTATATACTTTTCTCCCATTTTTCTTCCAAACTTTCAAGATCCTTGTGCATTAGGTGTGTTTTTCATAAATAGCATTTAAATGAGATTTAGTTCCTTACCCAACATAAGGATCTGCCTTTCAAAAGGCAACTTAAATCCATTTACATTTATCATAATTATTTTCTTTTAATATTTACCATGGTTTTACTATGCTTATTTTTTTCTCTTTCTCTGCTTTTTCCTATATTGATTGGGTTTTCTTTATTCCTGGTTTTACACTCTACTAACTTGAATGATATGACTCTGTTATTTTAATTGTTGACTTTAATATTTATTTATTTATTTATTTATTTATTTATTTATTGGCTGTGTCGGTTCTTAGTTGCAGCATGCAGGCTCTTCTTTGTGGTGCGCAGGCTTCTCTCTAGTTGTGACATTTGGGCTTCTCTCTAGTTGTGGCGCGCAGGCTCCAGAGTGTGTGGGCTCTGTAGATGCAGCATGTGGGCTCTCTAGTTGCGGCACATGGGCTCTCTACTTGTGGCACGCGGGCTTAGTTGCCCCGCAGCATGTGGGATCTTAGTTCCCCTACCAGGGATCAAACTGACATCCCCTGAAATGCAAGACGGATTCTTAACCACTGGACCACCAGGGAAGTTTTGACTGAAGCTATATTTGATTATTTTAGAGCTATGCATACTCTTTTGTCATATTTGAATGAAATTTTTCTCATTACTTAAATCGCCTCTTTTATGTGTACTTAAAGTTTTAAAAATCATCTATTTTTTATGGTCTCTGTTAGTTTGCCCTCTGAAAATATTTCAAATTTGGAGGAAATATAATACATATTTTATCTTTTGTGCATTTTGATTCCATCCTTCCATTTATACTGTGTTTCAGAAGCATTTAGTTATCTCTGACTTTTGGGGGCTAATATCTTTTAATATCCCTTAGCATTTCTATTTACAGTGATATGTCTATTGATGTTACAAATGTGTGTTAAAGTCTACTCTGTTTAAGTTAGAGTTGCAGTTGTTACAAGATAAGAACCTCTGTGCTTGAGATATTTATAGATGTTTATGCCTCATAAAATAATACACATAAAATGCATCTTTTTATGTGTGTGCATATATGTGTGAATGTAGCTTGCTACCTAACATCTATATATATATCTTGTGCATATAAAAATGCACACACACACACACAAAGTTCTAATTCTACTGACCATTACTCTGATGGTGCATTGGTGTGAAAACTGACCATATGTCACAATAGGGGGACACATGGAGCCACTGACCCATAGTCTTTATAATGTAAAGTTTGCAGTGCTTATAAGTACAGAACAGTCTCACCTATTATGATAGCAGTGTTTGCAGAGTACTTTCATGTACATTCTCTTAATTTTTTCCAAAATTCTTTTGGGAGGAGGAAAGATATTATAAACCTCTATTTGTAAATTAGTAATTGAGACCCTAAAGAGTTTTTAAAAGATTGGTTCAGAAAGTGTTTTCTTTACTTAAAATGAATTTCTAGGCTTCTGTAAAACTCAATTCCAATGTCAGGCAGTATTTGATTTGTTACTACAGAGTATGAACCTTAATGAAATAAACATATTTTAACTAGAGTTTTGTGGGGATTTTTTCTTCACAAAACCTTACCTGAAAGATTAGAATCATGAAGAAAGCCTATCAAAAACTGGCTAATTTCAGAACACAAACTCAACATGACCACATATACCAGTTAAATTAAACACGATAGCAGATGTTTATGTCTTTAAAATTATAGTAAAATAGGTATCATTTTCTCAGATACATCTTATAGTAAATTGTTCAATGATTTATGTTGTTATTTTAATTGAAATGAATTTTATAGGGAAAATGACTTAATCATGTGTTATGTACAATGTTTTTCCTGGTTAATTTCGTAGCAGAATCCCCACCTCATGGGCTATGCAACCAGAGCCTTAAAAAGCCAGCTGAATTTCAGAGATGGTATAGAAAGAAAGAGAAAACTTCTGGGATTCTTCTTATATATCAAGACCAATGAAGAGAGATTTTCTTTTCTTAATAAAGAAAATGATGCAGATGCCTTTAAAAGAATACAAATAAGAAGAAGGATACCTGTTGACAACAGGTATACTCAAAGAAGTTACTGTGACTAATCAATATAATTTATAAGCAAACAAAAGTCATTCTCATTTATCTAATTAAAGGAATGACTTGTCAAGGAGTAGTTTTAAACTTATCCCTCATCCATATACTACAGACTGAAATTCCAGTTGTTGGAGATGTATCTATAAAGATTCAACACATGTGACACTATGTTAGGAGTCAGGCTACTGCTGAAATGAGCATCTGTGTAGGAAAGGAGGGTTTCTACAGCAGTGTCCTACTAACTTCACATTGCATTGCAAGAGCGGAGGTTGGGGAAATAAAACATGGTAGGAACTCTCTTCTAAGCATCTGTTGGCACTAGAAACATCTGTCTTATTCACTGTGGTGTACTCACTGCCCTAAACCCAGCTTAGCCTATATAAACCACTTAATAGATATTTACTGAAGAAATGAATGAATGAAGGTTGAGCATCAAAAATTACATATTACCACTTCCTTCACTCTTTCTTCCAAGGTCAGACCAAATCCAAGTTGGATATAAAATAGGCTTTATAAGACCATACCAATTGATGTTAAGTTTACCTCCTAGATCTGTGTATGCATGCCAGAATATAGACATCACACTGCTGTTTTATCAACTAAGTTTTCTTCATGGCCATCCATAGAGGTCTCAGTGTCCTGGTGATCACACACATGCCTTGGGAACCACAGCTATTTCATCTGCCCAGTTAAATAAATTTAGCATCAGATGTTTGCTTCTGCCTTATCTTTATTTTAATAGAACAACATCCCTGTAGTTTGGATATCTGGCTCTCCTTCTTACAGAATCAGTACTCCCTTCCTTTGGGGAGCTGCTCCCCCATCAGCTGTAACCACATGCCTTAGTGCAAGTTGCCAATCATATTATTCTTCCATCTCCTCCCCCAGGCAATTTAAGTTCCAATTGGATTGTGAGGTTAGACCAATCAGAATTTATGTTGGACGTTTTGAAATGAAATGTAGAAAGGCATGTAAGCACTTTCTGTGTAAATCCGTGAAATATGGAGAATGGATTTGTTGATGATCAAATTATTTTATATGTGAATGGAAGCAGTCTGAGAAAACTAAGACAGATGATGAGAAAAGCAGATGAGAGAAAGAGAGAGAAGGAAGGAAGAGGAGGAGAAGGTGAAGGAGAAGGAGAAGAGAGAAAAGAGAAGAGAAAAATGGTGAGATTGGAGCTCAAGGATCCAATTTTTCCCTGGAGATTTAACTATATCCCTAATCGTCCCTCAATTTTGTGAGGAAATAAATTGTTCTTGTTGCCCAAGTTAATATGAATGTTTATTACTTTCAGTCCAGATCCCTAACTGATACTAATAGTAAACTGGTAGCTGGACAGAGCTGCTAGATAATTATTATCTACCTACCTCTATCCAGTTGAATGGGCTCCACAACCTTCTCTGAGAATCCCATAGCTGACTGGTGTCTGCATCGTACTCCTTACATGCCTTTGGACATCAAGTCTTGACTTCAGCTGTGAGCTTCTGTTGTTCTATCTGTCCCAATCCAGCACCTTTACTTGGTGTTATCACACCCCAGGCTCCAATGACCCCTCAGCTATGTTCACAGAAGTTGTACAAGGTCTTTTTTGCTTTTCACTAATATGCTCCTATCCTTTTATTTTTAGCAAAGTTTTTGAAACAAGGCAATATAATGGTTACTTCTGTGCTTTAAAAATATAACATCACAACTATGTGAAGAATAAGTGATGGACCAGGGCTGCACTTGAGGGCAAGGAGACAAGAAACTGATGAGAGTGGAGGAAGGTCTGATGAGAGGAAGAAGCAATAAGGATGAGAGGTTGTGAAATGCACAGTAGAGGAACTGAAGAGATTGTATCACCCAATTTACTGAGTTATTAGATGTGAAATTCTAGATTTCTTCACTTGTATAATTATTCAAAAGAAAGTTTTAAGGAAATAGCACCTTACATATTTTTTTAAATAAACAAAAGAAAATTCAAGATTTAACAATACAAAAATATTGCTTGGAGAAAATGAAAATGGTAAGGGGTGGATTGCAAAGTAAACAGTTTTGGCTGTAGCTGATGTCATGAGGAAAACGTTATCATTGGCTGGGTTTGGGGGGGGTGGTGGTCATGTAGAGAGTGGTGGTAGGTCCAGTGCAGAGTGAGAAGGCTTCCAGGGTGCAATGTTGGAAGTAACTTTTCTTACACTGAAAACAAACAAAACAACAATGATAAATATTTTTTCCCATTCTGAGGGTTGTCTTTTTGTTTTGTTTATGGTTTCCTTTGCAATGTAAAAGCTTTCAAGTTTCATTAGGTCCCATTTGTTTATTTTTGTTTTTATTTTCATTACTCTTGAAGGTGGATCAAAAAAGATCTTGCTGTGATTTATGTCAAAGAGTGTCCTGCCTATGTTTTCCTCTAAGAGTTTTATAGTATCCGGCCTTACATTTAGGTCTTTAATCCATTTTGAGTTTATTTTTGTGTATGGTGTTAGGGAGTGTTCTAATTTCATTCTTTTACATGTAGCTGTCCAGTTTTCCCAGCACCACTTATTGAAGAGACTGCCTTTTCTCCGTTGTATATTCTTGCCTCCTATTTCATAGATTAGGTGACCATAGGTGTGTGGGTTTATCTCTGGACTTTCTATCCTGTTCCATTGAGCTAGATTTCCGTTTTTGTGCCAGTGCCATAATGTTTTGATTACTGTAGCTTTGTAGTATAGTCTGAAGTCAGAGAGCCTGATTCCTCCAGCTCTGTTTTTCTTTCCCAAGATTGCGTTGGCTATTCATGGCCTTTTATGTCTCCATACAAAATGTAAAAATTTTTATTCTAATTCTGTGAAAAATGTCATTGGTATTTGATAGGGATTGCATTGAATCTGTAGCTTGCTTTGGGTAGTATAGTCATTTTGACAATATTCCAACCAAGAACATGGTATATCTCTCCATCTGTTTGTGTCATCTTTGATTTTTTTCATCAGTATCTTATAGTTTTCTGAGTACCAGTCTTTAAGCAACCAACAAGGGATTAATCTCCAAAATATACAAACAGCTCAATATCAAAAAAAACAAAAAACCCAATCAAAAAATGGGCAGAAGATCTAAATGGACATTTCTCCAAAGAATACATACAGATGGCTAAAAAGCACATGGAATGATGCCCAACATCACTAATTATTAGAGAAATGTAAATCAAAACTACAATGAGGTATAACCTCACACTGGTCAGAATGGCCATCATCAAAAAGTCTACAAACAACAAATGCTGGAGAGGGTGTGGAGAAAAAGGAACCCTCCTACAGTGTTGGTGGTACAGCACCAACTGTACCAGCACCAACTGGTACAGCCACTATGGAGAACAGTATGGAGGTTCCTTGAAAAGCTAAAAATAGAGCTACAATATGATCCAGCAATCCCACTCCTGGGCATATATCTGGAGAAAACCATAATTTGAATGTATACATGCACCCCAATGTTCATTGCAGCACTATTTACAATAGCCAGGACATGGAAGCAACCTAAATGTCCATCAACAGAGGAATGGATAAAGAAGATATGGCACATATATACAATGGAATATTACTCAGCCATAAAAAAGAGTGAAAAAATGCTGTTTGCAGCAACACGTATGTGCCTAGCAATTGTCATACTGAGTGAAGTAAGTCAGATAGAGAAAGACAAATATCATATGATATCATTTATATGTGGAATCTGAAAAAAAAAGGGTACAAATGAACTTATCTACAAAACAGAAATAGAGTTACAGATGTAGGAAACAAACTTATGGTTACTAGGAGGTAAGGGGGCGGGAAGGGATAAATTGGAAGATTGGGATTGACATATACACACTACTATGTATAAAATAGATAATTAATAAGGACCTACTGTATAGCACAGGGAACTCTACTCAATACTCTGTAATGGCCTATAAGGAAAAAGAATCTAAAAAAAAGTGGACATATGTATATGTATAACTGATTCACTTTGCTGTACACCTGAAAGTAACACAACATTGTAAATCAACTATACTCCAGTAAAAATTAAAAAACAACAAAAAACAACGACAAAAATCCTCATGGGGAGAGTTAAATATATGGCCAACAGAAGAGGCTTCTCTCTGAAAAATCACTTGGTCCTCTACCAAGAGCAGTAGTGATACTGCTGGGGAGCCCAGCCCAGAAAAGAGAACTGAGAAGCTTGGACTTCAAGGCCAAATGTGAAGTCCTGATCTCCATCTCTATCTTCCTCTCCCTTTGGACTTTCCCTTCACACCTATTTATTATTTGTTAAGTATTTATATGTAATCTTTGTATCTAGAACCAGTTGTATCTATATTGTCTTGAGGATCTAGTGTTTAGAACCCATGCCTCTTCTTTATAGCAGATCAACTGAGAGATTTAGAAAACGAGAATGAATTGCAAGAAGAAAATGTTTTAGTTAACAGTCTCAGGAATCTCAAGCAAAGGATGTGGCTGACATGAACAAAGAGGGATAGTCTTTTACAGTAATGCCTTTGACCAAAATACAGAATGAAGGAAGAGAAGTAGACACTTCCTGTTGCACAGCTCAAGATAATATAAGCTTTTTGAGGAGACCTACATCACATTCTTTTGGTACTATCTTCACTGCTTCATATCAAACAAGTTTTTAATAAAAGGTGTTAGTTTTCAATATTGGCTTATCTTTGAATTTCTATTGCTAGAAATAGAAGAATGAAGAGAGTTGTCTCTCTTTCTCATTATACAGCCCAGAGTTTACTTTGATATGAATTTGTGCAGGCAGTAAATTCATCTAGGGAAATGATGGTAACCCAGTATCTATTGGTCCTCTGATCCATCCCTCTTGTCCTTTTCTGGAGTGAAGAACAGGGACAGCTGCTTTTAGCACAAACTTGGCAATTCCCCCAGAAGAGTTTCAATTAGCAAAGGTGATTTTCTCTGCTGGGCTGCTGCTCCCCAAAGAGCAATGGCAGCATTTCAGCTGATTTGGGTTATGATTGATGGGGACCATCAGGTTCTAACTGTCAGTTCATTGTATCAATAAGACTGAGCTCTCCTTTGGAGTATCAAAGACAGTGGGTGTAGCATGGATCTTCCATCCTTTTCTATGAAGAAGAAACATCACATCCAAATTCCAGATTTCCTTGTTTCATTTTTTCATGGTCCTCAGAGACCTGGGAATCCAAATGTAAGTTTATTCTGCACACTGAAAGTAGAAAGCCAACACAATGAATATAAGCTGATTCCTTCCTTAAAAATTGGCATATCTTTTTAACTAGACAGTGAAAATAAAAATCTTACTAACAGAAAAATAAACCTATGTGTAGGCTATAATCTAGATAGAAATCAAAGTTTAAGTTTATATCATCTACATATTTTTAAATAGGAAAAGTGACTGATCAGGAGGCTGTAAACTTCTGAAACATCCTGAAGAAGCCAAACGATAACTCTTGCCAAAGACACACTAGTTAGTTTTGCTACTGGAGCTTCACCTGCTTTGCTTCTGTAATGTAGCCAACTCTGTCAGCTTCCCTGCAGCCTGATGTCCTTTTACTGCAAACACCTGCCTCTCCTTGCCCTAGGGCTTTCTTTGACCACAGGAGAATTCTCATATCATGGGCAGGGCAGGTTGGATGTGCTGGGTAATGATGATGGACAGCAGTTGGAGGATGAATAACCCCACTTTCTCAGCCCTTGGGTGGGATAGCCCTGAGGAGTGCTCTGTGTAGTTTTCTAACTGTCCCCAGGAGGACTGAGTCCCACTTGCCCACAATGGTAATCTGTTCATGAACACCCTGTGTGGGCATCAGTCTCTTTCCTGTCTCCTTTCTGCCTTCCCTACTAGTGCTTCCAGTGGCTACCTCCCAAATAAACTACTTGTGCTCAAATCCTTATTTAAAGTTTACTGCTGGGAGAGCCAACCAGTGAAAAATAAGAATATTTTTATGTTGTTACTGTTTACTGATTGTAAAAATAACACCCACTGAAGGTAATTTGGAAAATAGGAGGTACAAAGAAAAAGACAAAAACTGTCAGAACATAACTATAGAAGATATTATTAAAATTATTAAAATTTTGATGTATTTCGGTCCATATAAATAAAGTATTTGTATTGTGTTAAACATCTAAGTTTGTATCCTGACACCACCACCAAGATGCATAACTTAGTAATAGACATTTCACTTTTAGTAGTCTCAATTTTCTTATTGGTAAAATGTGTACACACACACCAGGATTGTTAGTAAGATTATATGCAGTAAAACATGTCAAAGTGTCTGGTGCTAGGCCAGTGCCCAATATCGCCATTATTGTTGTTCTCCATTTCAGGGATTTTCAGTGAAATAGATGGTCTACCTCTGCTTCTCCCAGCCTACTTGGTAATCTCTCCTCAGATCCAAACTTTCTAATAGTTAGAAATATCTAAATCAATGTTTCCCAAAGTGTGGTTGAAAAAAATCCCTGAGCACCAGAATTACTTAGGGAGCTTGTTGGAAAGGGAAATTCCTAGAGTCTACCAAGTCAATCTTTGAAAAAAGGTCCAGGAATATGCATTTCAATAAAGCACCTCATGTGATTCTTGTTCCTGTTAAAGAACAAGAAGCAATTATTTAGGTGAAGCTAGTGAAAATGACCTGGGAGGCCTGAGACAGTGCTATGGGTTTTCCACTTTGTAGGAGTCAAACACACTGGTGAACAGACCTGGATTGAGACTTTGCCTACTCTGAAAGATCATAGCTGTTAAGAGTCTGGGCTTTGAAGCCAGAAAGACTTGAACTCAAATCCTGGCTTTGCCCCTTACTTACTGTTGCATCTTGAGCTGGTGACTTGGTCGCTGTGAACCTCCGTTTCTTCCTATGTAAAATATGGGTAATGATGGTAACCACCTCAGAGGGCTTGGGGATGATTAAAGGAAATAATAATGCAAGTAAAGTACAAAACATAGCACCTGGCACAGAGCAAGTGCTCAGTGAATGGTTGCCTTCTTGACAACTCTTATCCGCTCCTGGGAAAGCATGGGAAGTATACGATTAATAAAACGTTTCCTGTAAACTTCCAACAGCTAAGCTGTGGAAGTATTGGTTCCTCAATGGGACAATATAACTAGAAGATAAATCTTTGACTTAAAATTGGGGTGCCATAAAATTTACTATCAAGCTGGGCCATTTTTTTCCAGGACAAATGCTAAAACTAATCAAATGCCTAGACAGCAGCTGAAAACTGGGATCTGCTCAGGTAAATCAGGAAACTACATTGTCACCCTGCTTATAATCCAATATTCATACTACAAAGAGCCTGTCTTTGGTATGGAAAATCCCAATACTGCACAGGGTCTGTCATTTTCTGCTGGTATCTAAAAAAATTATGATCCCTGTATCTCCCCAATTGTAGAATAAATCAGGGCTAACACTATGCTTTCCAATTTTGGATTAAATAAATTATTTCATTGTTTGGCAGACTGTATTTGCCAGGAGGAGTTACCTTTTAGGTTTGACTCCTATGCATATGTAACAAATAAAATTACAAAAATAATTTGTCAGCAGTTCATAAGTTAATTTCTGTGACTGTAGAGTGAAGTATGATGCAATGGAGAACCATTATAAAAATTTAGGATAGCTAGATTATTTGGGTTGTCATCGTGGTGCCATCACAGCTGGCTGTGTGGTCACAGGGAAGTTGCTAAACTCTGCTATGTCACACAATTCCATCTGCTGCAAAATGAGAAAAATGCCACCTGCCCTAAGTCCATCAGAGATTAGTAATAAGATCAAATGAGATGTCAGAATAAGTGCTTTGAAAACGTATGACAAAAGAACACTTATTTTTAGTAAAAGATGGAGCCTCACTTCTTCAGCAGAAAACACCCATATCTCCTTTTAAGCCACCAAATTGAATCGAAAAAAGCAATGTATAATTATAATAGAGCTCAAAAGATCTGGTCTCATGGGCCTCATCTTCTTTTCCCTCCCATTGTTGTGGCAGATGATTAATCATCAGGTTCTTGACTTCCCTCTTTGCTGACTGGCCACCCTAGGGTCATAGCTACTTTTCAAATCCATCTTTGGGCTTTACAGCTATGCAGGGCAAAAAGCCTTCCCTAATGTTAGGGCATGCCAAAGCTGAACCCAGAACCCCCATTAGCCTAATTGACAGCATGACTTTCCCCTGGGGAGAAGAGTGATAATCTAGCTATTTATCTTGTCTGTAGGTTTATCACCACTATGCTCAGGCAGAGATGTTTAAATATAAAAATGAGGTAAGGCACATTCTTGCCAGACTATGTGCCATTAAAGCCAGGTTGGGGGGTCAGAAGCATGAAAGGGGAGCATCTGGGATTTTGGTCCTCTCTGTTGCTGCTTAATGTCTCAAGTGGCCTTGGAGTAAGGGACTGCACACGAGGGCACTAAAGGACATCTCTTTGTAATTGGGAGCAGGCTGGAGCTGTGTGGCCACTGCTACCCATGGAGCTGCTGCCTGCAAGCGGCTGGACTGCTGCTTTTCTGCGAGGCAGGCGAGGCCCATTAGAAACATGGAGGGGTGGTTTAATTCTGCCACGAGATGTGTACAAATGTATGTCTCCTATTGAAACCCATGCAACAGCTTCCAAAATTAATTAAAAGCTAATTTTCTAATGAGGTGGCAACACTGGCAACAACATGCTATCAGTATGAGAGCTGCAGCCAGCAGCCAGTGAGGGAACAGGCAACCTCCCTCTTACAGGATGGAACATCCTACCTGTACCCATTAATTAGCCTCCAGCAATATTGCTTTAATACTAGACACCAGTATAAACTGTCATAAAATCATAAATTGCTTTGGCATTGCCAAGATATTGTTGATATTTATTTTATAGTAGGACTCTTTCCAGCAGTAAGGTCACAAGCAATGAAATCCATTCCTGGAAATATTAAATCCAGGGGTCAGTGCCACAGGCACTCTATTATGTCACATGACATGGGCATTTTAATCCTTTGGGCAATTGTTAATTGTAAACCAGACTTGAAATTAGCTTTAATAAATAGAAAGTGTCTTAAATTAACTGCACTTATGTTGGTTTTGCCTCACATTTTGATTTCAGACACATAGCCAAGCAGGATGACTTGTGGTCATTATCCTAATGATATGGGTCTCTTGGCCATAGTCAGAATGTGCCAGACACCTGTGGCCATTCCTTGGCATTCTTCACAAGGAGTGTATAATGATGTCATGCAAATAGATGCTGAGAACACCCAAAGAAAATTCTATAGAAACTCCAGGATACTAGATATTTAAGATGTAGCTGTTGGTTAAATTCTATCAATAAATAATTTGAAGACATACTTAGGGTCTCTAAGATAATCTAAGAAATTGAATAAAATATATTATATATTCGTTCAATGCTAAGCAGCAGGTACAAAAATCTACTTCAGATATATTGCTTCTGCAGGAAGCTTCTTGCTGCCAACTCAATAGGAGAGTAATTTTTTTATTATTTGTTCATCCTCTTGGAAAATAGTATAGAGACAAGTCTTTTCAGTTAACTAGTCTTTATGTGCACACTTCTTTTCCTTATTCCTGGACTCATTTTTTCTCCTCATAGTCTCTCTTTTAGCTTCAGTCTCTCTCATTCTCTCATTAATTTCTTATTTTCCTTGTCTCTTGTATTTTCATTGTTTCTCTTTCTCTTACATTCTTAGCAGATGGTATGTTCTTAGTAATGATTTTTTAATTTCAGAATGAAATCATCATCAGGCAAGTCAAATATTATATACTTTATTGATTCTTTCAATAAATATTCATTAAGCAACAACTATGTGCCAGGTGCTGTTCTGGACCAGTGCTGAGGAACCACAATTAACAAAACCAATGACATTTCTTCTGTTGGGGAGCTGACATCCCCATCTAATTCTCACCCATTAAAAAGCAAACAAACAATGAAATAAATCATAATCATATTTAGCACAGGGAAATACTGTAGCTTAGAGATATTAAATACCTTGATTAATGTTATATATCAAAGCCTTGTATTTTTCTATTATACACACTGCCTTAGTTGAATCAATAATACAAAATAGCTGTGGTAGAAAATGAAGGTGGTAAGCAAATCTTATGAAGACAGTCTTCAAAATATTCAGAGTAAAGACATGTATAAACCTGTGGTGGGAGACCCTAAAATAAATATTGTTATAATTAAATTATCTAAAAAGGACAAGTTACAACTGACACCACAGAAATAGAGGACCATACGAGACTAATATGAACAGTTACATACCAATAAAACAGACAACCTAGGAAAAAATGACTGATTCCTAGATATGTACAATCTCCTAATACTGAATCAGGAAGAAATAGAAAATATGAACAGACCGATTACCAGTAATGAAATTGAATAAATAATTTAAAAAACTCCCAAAAAACAAAAGTCTAGGACCAGACAGTTTCACAGGTGAATTCTACCAAATATTTAGAGAAGAGTTAAAATCTATCCTTCTCAAACTGTACCAAAAAATTGCAGAGGAAGAAACACTTCCTAATTCATTCTACAAGACCAGCATCACCCTGATACCCAAACCAGACAAAGATATTACAAAAAAAGAAAATTATAGGCCAACATCACTGATGAACATAGATGCAAAAATCCTCAAGAAAACATTAGCAGACCGAATTCAACAATACATTAAAAGGATAATACACCATAAACAAGTGGTATTTATCCCAGGGATGCAAGGATAGTTCAGTATCTGCAAATCAATCAATGTGATACACCACATTAAAAAAGTGAAGAATAAAAATTATATGAGTATCTCAATAGATTTGGAAAAAGCTTTTGACAAAATTCAACATCTATTTGTGATTAAAAACTCTCAACTAAATGGGTATAGAGGGAACATACCTCAACATAATAAAGCCCATATATGACAGACCCACAGCTAACATCATACTCAATGGCAAAAAGCTGAGAGAATTTCCTCTAAGATCAGGAACAAGACAGGGATGCCTACTCTTGTCACTTTTATTTAATATAGTATTGGAAGTCCTAGTGACAACAATCAGACAAAGAAAAGAAATAAAAGTGTCAACTACAAATTGGCACTTGCCATCTACCATCTAAGGATCAAATCACAAGCTGCTGTGACTGCTGGCCTTCAATACACTCTGAAAGTAGTCCAGGGTGGAGATCAGGAATGAGGTACTCTGTGCTCTGAAAAAAACTAGCAGAACAGGCCTTCAGATGGTTAGATATTTTTAGGAGAAGATTTTATGAGCCCAATTCTTGCATATTCTCATATCTAGAAAAGAACTAAAAACTTTCATGGTGACATCTGCTCCTTGTGACTAGCAGTAACCTTCACAAGACTAGCAGAAACCTTCTGCAAAAAATATGTGTCTGATTGCATGTACTCCCCCTTCACCAAAATCACATATATACTGACCTTCCCACCTCCCTCTTTGGAGCAGTTTCTCAGAGCTATCTTGAATGCTGTCTCCTGGGCTATAGTCCTCATTTTGCCCCAAATAAATTTAACTCACAACTATTACCTTGTGCATTTTTTTCAGTCAACAAAAGAAATCCAAATTGGAAAGGAAGAAGTAAAACTGTCATTGTTTGCAGGTGACATGATACTTTATATAGAAAATCCTAATGAAGCTGTCAAAAAACTGTTAGAACTCATCAATGAATTCAGAAAAAGTTGCAGGATACAAAATTTATATACATAAATCTGTTGCATTTCTATACACTGGCAACAAAAAGAAAGAGAAATTAAGAAAATAATTCTATTTACAACTGCATCAAAAAGAATAAAATACACAGGAATAAATCTAACTGAGGAGAAAGAGACCTGTATTTGGAAAACTATAAGACACTGATGAAAGATGTTGAAGATGACACAAACAAATAGAACAATATACGCTGCTCATGAATTGGAAGAATTAATATTGTTTAAATGACCATACTCCCAAAGGCAATCTACAGATTCAATGTAATCTCTATCAAAATACCAAGGGCATTTCCCACAGAACTTGAACAAATAATTCTAAAATTTGTATGGAAACACAAAAGACCCTCAACAGCCAAAACAATCTTGAGTAAGAAGGATAAAGCTGGATGTACCATGCTCCCTGATTTCAAACATACTACAAAGCTACAGTAATCAAAACATTATGGCACTAGCACAAAAATAGACACATAGATTGATGGAACAGAATAGAGAGCCCAGAAGAAAATCTAAAATTTTATGGTCAATTAACCTACAACAAAGGAGGCAAAAATATACAGTGGGGAGAAGACAGTCCCTTCAATAAATGGTGTTGGGAAAACTGGACAGCTACATGCAAAAGAATCAAACTGGATTACTTTTTCACACCATACACAAAAATAAAATCAAATTGGATGAAAAACTCAAATGTAAGTCCTGAAACCTTAAAACTCCTAGAAGAAAACACAGGCAGTATGCTCTTTGACATTTCTTCAGCAATATTATTTTTGTATCTGTCTCCTCAGGCAAGAGAAATAAAAGCAAAAATAAACAAATGAGACTACATCAAACTAAAAATATTCTGAAGAGCAAAGGAAACTACTGACAAAACCAAAAGGCCATCTACTGAATGGGGAAAGATATACGTAAATGATTTATCTGATAAAGGGTTAATATCCAGTTATACAAAGAATGTGTACAATTCAATGTCAAACAAACAACCTGATTAAAAAATGGGCAGAGGGCCTGAATAGACATTTTCCCTGAAGACATACAGATGGCCAACAGGCACAGGAAAAGATGCTCAACATCGCAAATCAAAACCACCATAAGATATCACCTCACACCTATCAGAAGGGCTAATAGCAAGTGTTGGTGAGGACGTGAAGAGAAGGGGACATTGGTGCACTCTTGGTGGGTATTAAAAACTGGTGCAGCCACTATGGAAAACAGTATGGATGTTCCTCAGAAAATTAAAAATAGAACTACCATATGATTCAGCAATTCTACTCCTGGGCATTTATCTGAAGAAAACAAAAACACTAATTTGAAAAGATACATGCACCCCTATGTTTATAGCAGCACTATTTACAATAGCCAAGATATAGAAGCACCCAAAGTGCCAATCGATAGATAAATGGATAAAGAAGATGTGGCATATGGATAAAGAAGATGTGGCATATATATATATAGAAATATATATATATATTATGCACACACACATACACATACACAGATATACAGACAGACACAATGGAATATTGCTCAGGCATAAAAAAATAATGAAATCTTGCTATTTGTGACAACATGCATGGACCTAGTGGATGTTATGCTAAGTAAAGTAAGTCAGACAGAGAAAGACAAATACTGAATAATTTCACTTATATGTGGGATCTAAAAAATAAAACAAATGAACAAACCCCTGGATACAGAGAACAGGTGGTTGCCGGGTGGGGAGGGGCTGAAGGAGATGAGAGAAATAGGTGAGGGAGATTAAGAGGTACAAACTTCCAGTTACAGAATAAGTCAGGGGTAGGAAATATACAGTGTGGGAAATATAGCCAATAATAAAGTAATATCTTTGTATGGTAACAGATGGTAACTAGACTTAACATGGTTATCATTTGTAATGTATAGAAATATTGAATCACTATGTTATGTACCAGGAACTAACATAGTGTTGTAGGCCAATTATATTTCAAAATCAAACAAACTCTTATAAAAAAAGATCAGATTTGGGGTAACTGGAGGTGGGGTGGGGGAAGGGGAAATTGGCATAAGATGGTCAAAAGGTACAAACTTCTAGTTATAAGATAAATAAGTACTAGAGGTGTAATGTACAACATGATTAATATAATTAACACTGCTGTATGTTATATGTGAAAGTTGTTAAGAGAGAAAACCCTGGGTTCTCATCACTAGAAAAAATTTTTTTCTTTTTCTTTAATTTTGTATCTATCTGGGATGATAGGTGTTCACTAAACTTATTGTGATAATTATTTCATGATGTATGTAAGTTAAATCATTATGCTGTACATCTTAAACTTATACAGTGCTGTATGTCAATTAGAAGGAAAAAAGTGAAAAAAGAAAAAAATTAAATTATTTATATTAAAATTTTAATTGCCTCAATACAACTGTGATAATACTAATGAAGGTAAGAATGAGAAAGTCTTTAACAATGGTGGCTCTAATCAGAATTTTTTCTATAAGGGTCCATGGATGAAAGCCATTGGTTTATAAATTCCCTGAACTTATAAGAAATTTGAATCTGTAGGTGCATTATTCAGGGGAGGGGTGCCCCGAGCTTTCATCAGATTCCCAAAGCTTGTTCAGTTAAATGGTCTAGGACCATCAACTTTAGAAGTTACATATACCCCTAAAGGGAGCTTTCTAATGGATTTCAATGTAAAAAATGTGTATTAAAGAAGAACAAATACCAAAAATGTAGCAGAGATTTTAAAGAATTCCATCAGGAAGTCTTAGCCCCTAAATGAATTGAAGTGAGAGAAAACTGATAAGGACAAATACAAAAAAAGTTTCACTTACTTATATTCCAAATAAGAGCAGGGAAGGTCCAGGTTGCCTATTGCTCAGGTCTAATTGTACAGTACTGACAGATGACAAGTAGAGAACAGATCTGGTAAGGGCTGATGATTTTTCTGCCTTGGGTGTCAAAGGAGAGTGATCCTCAGATAGGAAAGCTAGGACAAATGCTGGTAAGAGGAAATCGAAGCCTGAAATCCGTAAGAAGACTGGAAGAATTTCTGTCTCAACTACATTTGTCTCTTAGCTTTCAAACATCACTTATTTAGAACATTAAGGAAACAGTATTATTTCATCAATCTAATTGGATGTCCTAGGGAATCATGAAGATTTGAAATTTTGGGAGGCTGGAGTAGGCAAACTTAGCTCTGCTCTTCCAAAGCAGGTCAGAGAACTTGATTCTAGTCAAGAGTCTAGAATGGGTTGTTTAAAAATGCATTTTGTGAGCACTTAAAATGAAGCCAACATTGTACAATAAGAACCTATTTCAGGTTCATTTTCTTTTAAGTTAATGTTTCTCAAAAAATTATGGAAATGCAGTAGCCATACGTCATACCATAATGTGTTTAATAAGTTCCCTATCTGGGGACATTTGGTTTTTCCTAGAGCAAAGTACAGCATGACCTTACAGATGTTGAATACGAAAACTGGCAAACTCAGTAGAAGTGGTATTGTTTATACAAATATATGTCTTACTGAGAGCAAAGAGATTTAGAAGCTAAATAAGCTTGGGTTAAAGACTGGCTCTTAAATCAGACATTTTTATTATGAAAACTTAGATCCATTACTTCCAGATTATGACCTCGAAAATGTCACTTCACTTTCCTAAGCTTCAGTTTCAATGTAAAATGGGGATAACAATACGGTTTACCTCCTGAGGTTCCGTAAGGATCAAAGAAAATGATGCACATAAAGTGCTTACCAGTAGGCCTACACTGGCACAGTGCTCAGTAAATGGTAGCTTTTGTTGCTATTATTATTACTGGCTAATAAAATGTCATAGTTTTGGTAGTTGTAAGTCCAAGCAATGCTTAAGGAAAAGGGGCCAATATAATGACATGACAAATTTTAAAACTGTTAAAGAAATTAACATATGAGGAATATTAATAGTAAGTGTAATAAGCCCTAATCTTCATACATGTTAATATAATGCACCATTAAATTGTTATTAATAATCATTAATGTTAATTTTATTTCATAGTGAGCTCTGCCAAGGTACTCAGAGAACTGTGAAGTCATACATAATAAATGTCTAAAACATTATAAAAACGTGAAATAACAGTATTGATGTACATATAAATGATTCACTGAAAGTAACTGAAGAAAAGATAACCACTGTAATTTGCGTATTTGTAAATGTGTTTCTATATTTTAATGTCCAGTTATTCAGAACTATGAAAAAGTTATCTACTTCTCAGTGAATCTGTGCCAAACCCACCGCTCATTGAGATGCTTTGTCAAGCACAGTATTTTCAACAGGACGGGAATTAGTTTGCTCACTTCTTAATTCAGAGTGTGCTAGGTAATTCAGGAAGTTGCTAACTAAATGGCCTTTTCCTAGATACCATTATCATGTCATTGTAATATCAGCCCATTTATTGAGTTTCAGCTGTCTAAGGCCAATGTAGGAAAGGATGAATTAGACATGTGGCCAGCCTGCAGGGGGATGATAGGATACATGAATAATGCTAATGCTTGATGGGCTGTGGAAAGCGCCTTATTAAAGGTACAGCTGAGGTGCTCTGGGGAGGAAAGGACAAGGCTATTTCAGTTGAGTCGTGAAGGACCAGTACTACAGATCTGATAGTGGGTTGATGGTGCAAGTAGGAAGAAGAATCTAGAAAGTAGGGACAGTGTGACCAAAGAGCAGAGAAGAAAAACATAGGTGAGCATTGGGGAATGAATTAATTTAGTTCAATTTAATTAGATTGGAACAAGGGACTCATGTAGATTAAAGACAGAGGTGTGCTGAGAGGACCACAGATTGACCTCTGAGGAACACTGACATTTTAAGGCTAGAGAGAGAAAAGGGAGGCTGCAGAGGAGGCTGCAAAGAATCAGGAGAAGTGAAAAAGTAGGATATAATGTGGTATGACAGAAGCCACGAGAAGAAAAGGAGTCAAGTGGAAGAAAGCTTCCAACAATGTCCAGTGCCACAAATAGGCAAAGTAAGAACTGAAAGTGTCCACTTAAGTGGATAGTTAGGCGGTTATTAGTAACCCCAGCTGAAGCAGATGTGACAGAGATGTGAGAACAGTACAGTTAAAGTACAGTAGGTGAGGAATGAAAGAGGGTGACAAGGGGAGTTAGTGAATGCAGATGAACCTTAAGAGAGACAGCTTTGATGACACTTGGTTATGAAGAGAAGACAGAAACTGTAGTATTAAGGGCCTGAAAGAAGATGCCCTTAGTAAGGAAGGAGCAAACAGGATGCAGTGAGAGCAACAGAGGCAACATAGGCAGGATACAAAACCAACACAGCTGGTCCCTTGGCTGGAAGGGAGCGAAGAGGAATCATGTAGAACGGTGAAGTTTTACAGAAAGATGTGCCACATATGGGAGAAGAAATCATTAGAGGAGGAAGGGAATTGAGAAAGCAGGTGATGAGTCTTATTTGAATAAGCTCAACCTTAGGTCCCTTGGAGTCTTATTTTGCAGATGAATGGATTTCTAAAGGGAAGTCTGTGCATCTTAAGAGATTCAGAATGCTTGCTGTTCATTTACTGGGCCACCCTGCAGTTTATGCGCACATATTGCCAGCAGCTAATTTTATAAAAACTAGAATATTTTTAATACTTTGTAATGAAATTGGAGTGACAAAAAATTGTTTATACTACTCAGAAATGCAGAGCTTATCTTGCAGTGTAGTAGTTAAAAGAGTGGTAAAAATTAAGATACGTTGCATATTTATCTTTTACAAAAAGACAAATATTCTAAATTTGTTGACCTTTTCTTTATTGAAGCATTTTCTTCCCTCACATGACAGGAGGCCAAGCACAATTGGTTTTCCCCCTGCCTTACTACCCTCTTTTCTCAGCCTTCCTCCCTGGAGTGCCCCCACCTTGTTGATTCCTTAACATTTCTAAGGGCCTCTTCTCTATTGTTACTTATTCCCTAGGAGGTCTCATACAATTTTATGACTTAAAATGTCACCCTATATGACTCCCAAATTTGTATTTCTAGCCTGGATTTCTCTCCCCAGACTTGAGTCTTAGATATTCAACTGCTTATTCAACATCTCCACTTTAATCATCCAACAAATATTTTTTGAACATTTATTTTGTACCGGATGCTAGTTTCAGTACTTGGAATACATTAGTGATCAGGCAAAAATCTCTGCCCCTATGGACCTTCCATTTCAGTGGAGAGAGACTGAAAATAGACAATATGCATAATAACTAAGTAAACTATGCAGAATGTTCAAAGTGATAAGCCTTAGGTAATGACAAAATACGAAGATGGCTTAGGAGTGCTGGTGAGGGCAGATGGCATCAGGTTGCAATTTTAAGTAGACTAGTTAGGGTTGGCCTCATTGAGAAGGTGTCATTTGAGCAAAGATTAGAAAGAGATGAAAGAGTGAGTCCAATAGAAGAAACAGCCAGTGCAAAGGCCCTCAGGTCAAAGCATGTCTTGTCAAATCAAGAACAGTCTGGGACTTCCCTGGTGATACAGTGGTTAAGAATCCGCCTGCCAATGCAAGGGACACAGGTTCAAGCCCTGGTCCATGAAGATCCCACATGCCATGGAGCAACTAAGCCTGAGTGCCACAACTACTGAGCCCGTGTGCCACAATTACTGAAGCCCAGGCACCTAGAGCCCGTGCTCTGTAACAAGAGACCCACACACCGCAATGAAGAGTAGCCCCCACTCACCACAATTAGAGAAAGTCCGCGCGCAGCAACGGAGACCCAACACAGCCATAAATTAATTAATTAATTAATTTTAAAAAATAGTCTGAATTGTCTGGTAGAGCAAGTGGAGTGAAGAGACATTCATTTTCCACCTCCCTTACCTTCTTTTTCTCCATAGCACTTCTCATCACCTGGCATATTATGTTTATATATTTGTATGTATTTTTTCATTTGTTTATTTTATATCTCTGCTCACCTATTCTTCCAGAATACGAGCTCTGTGTGGACAGATTTCATTATTTTTGGTTCACTGCTATATTTCTAGTTGCTAAAAAGTGTCTTGCTTCTAGCGGAAATGCAGTAAATATTTGTTGAGTGAATAAATAAACAAGAATATGACAAGATGGTAGGCCTATATATGTCTACATTTGTGCATTTTTTGATTAAAGACAGCAAAAATTTGGGTATTACTGTAGTCACAGGCTATTGAGGCCTGGGAACAAATAAATTGCATGTTTTTATAATAACATGAAAGTATAAAGTCTAGAAGACTAAAAGCAAAATAATTAATGTATAAATATTATTAGGGGATATTTCTGGATAATGATTTTGGTTATTTTTAATTCATTTTTGTATTTTTCTCTATATATATTTTTTTCTCTATATATATATATCCTAAAGCTGTGGTATTTGCTGAATTAACTTGAACTTTTGAAATAGAGAGAGGAGGTCTGTGTATATTAAAACTTCGCTTTGGGATCTTATTATAATTTTTGGTTCAATGGACTATAATTGTAGTATACCTCCAAAAGCCACAATTTAATGAACCTGGAGCTTCATTTCTAGGACCAAAGAGAATTGGGAAACCTGGAGCTCGATAATGCTGTTTTGTTTCATTAAATGTTCTCACTGTCTGTGTGAAAATAAATGTGACTCGTCCCTGACAGATGATAAAAGGCAGCAGACATCATTAGTGTCCATCATATGACTCCTGACACCTTCTGGAGAGAGGGCTTCTGTTTGTTCATGATCAGAGGTAAAATCTTTCTACAGATTGATTTGAAATTACTTCTTAACTTTGGTGTTCAGATCTAGCCACGAAGCCAAGAGTAGCTTCCTATTCCAACCTTAGAAACCTTCTTCTGAGGTTTTAAATCATTTTAGCTCTGTATTTCAGGATGTTTCAAGGGGCAACCATGCTCACAAAGGATAAGGGCTCTGTGGAATGCTTTATTAGAATTTCAAAAAAGTGCCATCTCTTGAACTGCTCATTACTAGGAACAACCTGGTACCAAGCAATTTATGATTAAAACATACAATTTGCATTTAAATTAAATGAATTAATAAATAGCAGAGATTATAATAATGTGTTATATTTTCTTATTGTTTGCTGATTTAATTTTTACACATGTTAAAATGAACAAAGTTTATGGGTTTCCTTTTTTTTTTGCAGAGAAATTATTGAGAAAAATTTGAATTGGAGAAACTACTTAGTCTATTATTTCCAGTTTTATCATGAGAACATGTTCTCATATTGGTGCTTCTCTTAAAACATGGATTCTTTTTAAGAAACTGGAGTACATTTTAATGGTTTTAGGAGATATTTCTCAATATTTATCTATGTATGAAATCTTTTTAAAAAGATATATAAAGAACCCAAATATTTTGCTTACAATTTCTTATATAAAAAGTTTTAATAACTAAATAATTAATATGTATTGAGAAACTATTCTGTGTATGTTAGTATATCAGGTACTATGGTGAATATCAAAATTACAAGATCTCTCCCCTCAAAGTGTGGAGTCCATTTAGGGATATACAAGTTAAAGACACAAAAACATTTTAAAATTCAAAATATAATAAGGTCTATAGAAGACAAATCCAAAGCAGCTTTATACATTTAACCTAGAAAATAAGCAATTTCAAAATCTATTTAAAAATTGTGGGACTGGAGATAACGATATCCTCCTGAACTTGAATCTCTCAAGTCCTCCACCCAATGATAATATCAAAATAAGAATGCAAATATAATCACAAATGGCTCAAGTGTTTAGCCTTATTAGGAAGTAGAAAAAACCAAAATCAAGTTACCTGTAAATAGAGATATAAACACCACATTCCAACAAACATCTTAAGCCTGTAGGGGCCAAAATTAGGAAAGGGGAAACTTAAGACACACCATTGAAAAGTAGAACACATCAACAAGTCAAAGACCCCAGAAAAAGGAAGTACAATACTAAGTGGCAAAATTTGAGGTCTGGTATTTGGCCCTTCACAGTACCAGCTATAGGAAAAATGTTCAAAAATGATTAATACTGAGGAAGTCAGCAGCCTCAAAGAGCATTGCTTATTAGCGAGAATCATAAAAGTAGAAAAGATTATGCTCTTGAGAATGTAGCAGAAATGAGAAAGAAGGTAAGGGAAAATCTGAGGATCTTTCAGAAATGAAAGAGACAAGGCATGCAATCCTTTGTGTCTCCCCTACCACTGAAAGCATTCATTAAAGAAACTGGCTTCACTAGGCTGTTATAAGGAAGTAATCCTGAACTAGAGACTCAACCCCCAAAATGACTAGGAATAGAAAAAAAAATCAAACCAACTACATACAAAGTTAATGGAAGAAGAAAACAGAAAATTCAAATCAAAATACTTCAGCCGATGAAATGGTCTGTACCAAAAAGCAACAACAAAAACAAACAAACAAAAAAAAAAAACAAAAACCACAAACCAGAAGAATATGCTTACACAATTTTTAACTGAATTAAAAATCCTCAAATGAGCATTTGAAAATTAGATATAGATATGTAGAGACACAGATATAGATACAGATATAAACTAGAAACAGAAAATTTAAAACTAAGACCACAATGGGAAAAAAAAAGGGGAGTGATGGAGTAAGAGTTGATTGATCTCAGCAAAGAAACTGTAGAAAAAAACTAGCCTGTCTCAGAAATAAAGAATAAATTGAGAGGTACCCAAGGTATAATAGATTCTAGTGAAATTTACTAAGGAACTTTGAAGAAAAGCAGGATAAAAGGATAAAATGAGATAAAGTAGTAAGTAAAAGGGTCAAAGAGAAAATGGTTGAAATTGAAGAGATGAAAAGAAAATTCAAAACACATATAATTGAAGTCTCTGAAGAAGGAAAACAAAACGTGCTATAACTGATATGTAAAAGTATAATCAAAGAAAACTTTTCAGAAGTAAGAAAAACCTTTTTTTACATATTCAAAGGGCCCACTGTGTGCCTAGAAACTCAAAAATAATCAACTTAGAGACATGTTCTAGAAAAACAATTAGAATTCAGGGTATACCGGCAATAACATCAAGTTGCTTATGCATAGAGGGGGTCTAGGAAAGACTGGCATCAACTTTTCAAAGGTAACACACAAACAAAAAAAGCAATGGTGGAGCAACATTTTGAAGAAATTTGAGGAAAAAAAATTGCAAGCCAAGTATTCTGTAATCACCCAACTGTCCCTCAAGTGTCAAGGCAATAGAAAAACTATTTTAAAGGTTCATGAATCAAGGGAATAGTTTACACATGAGCCCTTCCTTGGTTGCGTGACCTTCATTCAACTAAGAGATAACCTGGAAAATTTTGGCAAACTAAATGATGATAAGCATTTTATATATTTTTAATTTTTGAGTTCAATTTAAGTTTAATTTTTGAGTATTTTAAGAGTTAAATACCTAAAAGAAGGGTAGTGGCATGAGTAGAAGAATATACTCTAGAAAAGTAGAAAGAAAACAGCTAGAAATGGAAGAAGGGAAAGACAAAGGAGAAAGCAGACTAAGATTATTGACTGTTTTATAGGTAATAGATGAAAGTCAAGGATATCATGTAAGACTGACAGCCTACTGAATAAAAGGTTATTTAAGAAAAGGTATATTAAGTGCACAAAAAAGGTATAAATATAAGTGAAATATCTAAATAAAAATACCAATGTTCAAAAATACCAAAATAATTTAGAAGCAAAGCAACATCAAATACAGAAACATAGTATATATAACTAAATATATTTGGTGACTGTAAAATAAAATTATAAAATTATATGCAGAGTTGATACCAATATATCAGCCACATTGGAAAATGTGAACGAGCTTAACTCATCTATTACAAAAAAAATCCAAATTGGCTCATAAAGCAAATCTGAACTCTGTGATTCTATGTAAGGGACACACCTAACATACAGTGTTCCAAAATGTTGAAATCATAGGTATGGGAAAGGACATATCAAAAAAGTGAAACTATAAGACTGCAGGAATTGTGATATTGATATAAAAAAGGTAGAATTCAGGCCTAAAAGCATCAAGGACACTCTATAATGCTAAAATCCAAAACTTATAATCAAGATATAATAACTATGAATATCAATACACCAAATAACAAGATACCAGATAACAAAGCAGCCATGTTCAAAATGCAAAAACCACAGAAGATATGAGAAAAAAAAATACTAATAAAAGACTTTAACACACCAATCTCAGTAAAAGGCAAGTCAAATGAATGAAAAATTAGAAAGTAAGAGATGAGTAGATCTCTGCACCTGCTGTCAGAATCATAACATTTATATAGAGGCCTTAACAGTCACATACACAGTCCAAATGATTTCCACAACACATTGCCCTCCAAAGGCTGTGTCCTTGAAAATGGTTCCCACTGTGGAAACAGTGGGCAGAATATACATCCCAGGGAAGGGGCAAGGAACCTCCCATTGCCCTGGTCCAACTCGTGGGTCAACCAGTTGTCACATCCTCTTGATGACCTCCTCCAACAATAACTGGGGCAGGAGGAGGTTCTACAGGCATCTAGTTGCATACTAGCATCTAAGTATGCTGCTAAGCGTCCTCCAATGCACAGGACAGGGCCCCACAACAGAATTATCTGGCCCAAGATGTCAATAGTGCCAATGTTGAGAAACCCTGTTCTAGGGAATGAGGTGTAGTATTTATTCACTCAAAAATATTTACTGTGGCAAATGCCATAGGTCTAGAGGAGTGCTTGGCATTTGAGATACAACAATGAAACCCAGAGTTCCTGAAGGACCTCAGAGTCCAGTTGAAGAATTATATAAATGAATAATTGTCATGGAATAAAATTCTAGCCTTGGGTTGGAGGTGTTGGTGGCTGGAGCGGGGGAAGTCCAGGAAAATCTGGGAACAGATGGGTCTTAAAGAATAGATATGTAGGCATTTTCCAGATTAAATATAAGGAAATGGTTTTAGGCAAAGGAAAGAAACGTGACAATAGTACAAAGGGACATTAACAAACAACCTTCTCACTCCACTCTACCACATACACTCTGTGTTCCAGCCACTCTTGGCTGCAACAGGTCAAGCACTCAAGCACTAATATGTATTTGTACTCTTTTATTGGTTTTCTCTCACTTCAGAATACCCTTTTCACGCTTTTTTTCTGTTTGATGAAACCACCACCATCTCCATCTCTCAAGATCATATGTCATGAGAGCAAGAGTATTGTTTTTGTTTTTTTGTTTTTTAATGTTTATGGATATGTTACAAGCACAAAAACAGTTCTGGCATGTAGCAAATGTTCAATTAAGTTATTTTTGAATGAACAAATGAATAAACCCAAATACTGTTACTGAGTCCAAGCTCGTACCACTCGCCACATGACTGGCCAATAATCGAGAGACGAGTTGTTGGGACAAGGAATAATGACTTTATTTGGAAAGCCGGCAAACCAAGAAGATGGTGGGCATGCCCCAAAGAACCATATTGCCTGAGTTAGAATTCAGGCTTCTTTTATACTAAAAGGGGAGGGAGTAAAGTCAAGCATTTTCTTATTCCCATCAGCCTCCAAAAGGGATGTGTTAATTTCTTCCTCCCTGAAGTCATTCACAGGTGGGCTTGGTCAGGATGTTTCCTGTGAGCTAAACAAAGGTATTTTAGCTTAATGCTCATTACCTGGGAGGCAGGGTTCCCAGAGATGAGCCATTATGTATAATTTAATCTCATAGGCAACATGCCTTGAGTTATTAGCTTGTAATAGGATACAAAAGTTCTTCCCTATTACAATATCAGTTCTTTTCTGAAGCATTCTTCAATTTCTCACTGTAAAACAAACAAAAAACCCAGAACTGCCTTTTCCCATACTTCTTACATTGCATATAGATGGGTAAATGTAAAAGATGACTTACTATAATACCTAATAAGTGCTTAATGTCTATTAAATGAATGAAAAATAGAAGAACATAATGGGGAAAAAAAAAAACAAACCCAAAACAGGTAGATCTGCCAGGTGTCTGGACCCATGATGTAGCTCAGTAAAACATTTCCCTTCTAGTCTTTCCTGAAGAGCAGAGACTGAAGAATTCTATCAATATAGAGAAGTAAAAATCACTTATAACTTAATATCCAAAGATAAATACTCTTTAATTCTTGCTAAATATTCTTCCAAAAGACTCATATAAACACACACACACACACATATACAACACACAGACATGTATATACATTCGAACAAAAGAGAACTGTATTACATGTAATCCTTTATGACTGCTTTTTCACCTCTCTCCATGTCAGTTAAGTATAAATGTTATTTTTATAAATACATCACATTTTATTTTATAGATGTAACATGACTCATTTAAAAAGACTCCTACACTGGGCATTTACATTGCTTTCATTTTGTTTGCTTGCTTGTTTGTTTGTGTTGATGTTACAAAGAATGCTGTGGTTAACTTTGTGTATTTACACACTATAGGCATTATTATCTTGAGATAAATTTCTAAAGTATATATGAAATTTAAGATTTTTAAAGTACACTGCAAAAGTCCCTTCCACAAAGTGTGTAAGATTACCATTCCCCCAAGCAGTATATGAAAGAGACTGTTTTCTCACATCTTTAATTAACACTGGGTACCGGGTTATGTGTTAGATTTTAATTTAATGTGTTATAAACCAACAGTATTTCCTTTATGGTTTCTGACTCATGAATCAATGTCTAGAAATAATTTCCCTACTACAATTTTCTTAAAATGTCTACAATTTCTTCTAATACTTTTTATGGTTTCATTTATTTTCATACAGAAATAAAATTCCATCAGAAATTAATCTTGTTTTACATCATGGTAGGCATCTTTTAATTTCAAAATGGACACTCAGTTGTTTCAATACATTTAATAAATAACCTATCTTTCCATCTTCATGACTTACAGGATACATTAAATGAATATCTACATTTGAATATATTTCTGGACATTGCACTTTTTCTATTTGTTTGTCTACTTTTCCTTGACAATGATATTATTTTATGTATTATAACTTTATAATACACTTTAATATCTGATAAAGGTTATCTTTTCTATTTCCAGAATAGAAGAAAATTTATATTTGTACAATACTGAATGATCTCATTCAGGGAAATAGATGGTTCCTTTTTATTAAAGTTTTATTATGTTCCCCTGTAAAGTTCTTTTTGCAATGAAGACTCTTCATATTTCTTGCTGATTTTTTTCTAGATAATTCTATAGTTTTGATTGCAATTGTAAAAATATTTTTATGTTATGATATTTAGCTAATTATTGTATAGGTAGATAGATATTGATTTTCACAGATATTTTTCTAAAAGAGCATGTTATATAAAACTTACTCAGTATCCTCTTAGTTTTCTAGTCGATCATATAATATGAAAATACTATACTTTTCCCCATATTTACTACTTATTCCTGTTGTTTTTAAAATCTGATTGGACTGGCTGTCACTTTCAGAATAACTTAAAATAGTGTAAAAGCATAAAACTTTCATGATTTTAATAATGTAAAGCATGATAATGGAATTCTCCTTTCAGTACTGAAAAGAACAAATATTACAAAGGATTGAGCCACACTACATAGGTAATATCTATGCCTTTATAATGATAATAAAAGAAACAACAGGAACAACAATGACACATCTTCATTGGCCACAGTTAGAGAGCGCTAAGCCATTACTCTGAAATTTGGATTTCAAGTATTTATGCTTCCTTCTTGTTATGAGCTGTGTAAGCTAACCAAATAGTTGATAAAATTGTTTTTAATAATTTCACTTAATATATGGTAAAGGAATGATGGAAAATCACCAATTTGAAATGCCTAATGAGATAATGAACCGAGGAAACAATTATGAATGGATGCTAAAAGCTTTAGGTAAAATGTTGATGTAAAACCTTATTTTGGAGGGAATCAGGTTACTAGCACATGAATCCACTGTTAAATTTCAGCATCACCATAAGTGAGACAACCAGATATCATGTGTCTCATGTGTCTCACTATGAAATACTCTTGCCTTAAAAACAAACAAATGACAACAACAAAACTGTCTGGATCTAATCTAACTTAAAAGTTAACTCCTAGTTTACAGAAAATAGGAAAAATAGAGGAATAAACTGAATAACAAAATGAAAAAGCCAAATCTAGAATGTTGAACATCCAAAAGGACAAATAACTTGGTTTCTTCAACAATCAATGTCATGAAAGAAAAAGGTTTGTAGCAGAATATAGTTGACTCCTGAACAACATGAGTTTGAACTGCATGGATCCACTTATACACGGATATTTTTCGATAGTAAATACTACAGTACTACTACATGATCGTGGTTGGTTGCATCTACAGATGTGGAGCAACCAGGGATATGGAGGGCTGACTGAGTTATAAGGAGATTAATTCCCACATTGTTCAAGGGTCAACTTTAAAAGAAATTTAAGAGACATACAACCAAATGCAGTACAGATCTTGATTCAAAACCTATCTTAAATAGGTATCTTGGAGGCAATTAAGGACATCTGAATATTGACTTGGTATTAAGTGATAACAGGAAATAAGTAATTTTATTAGCTGTAATAGTAGCTTCTTAGTAACTCAAAAAATAATACCTAACAAATAACAAACAAATATGAAAGTTCCTTCAGGGATGCATACTGAGATATTTACAGGTAAAATGTCAGCATATTTGAGTTTTGCTTTAAAATACTTCAGGTTACAGAAGATGCATGGAGTATATAAAGCTGTGGCAAAATATTGGTAATTGTTGAAACTAGGTGATGGGTAGATTGAGGTTCACTGTACTATTCTCTCTAGTTTTGCGTCATACCTGTGGTTAGTGACAGATGAAAAAGAAAGCAGGTAAGAAGTAAGAGACAGTAGAATAAATAGGTGAGGATCAATGATGATTCTAAGTAAAACAGTAGATAGAGGCAGTTAATATAGTAAGCACATAGTTAAGTATTACAAAGTACAAGTGAGGTTCACACAAACAGAGAAGGAATGTTCGAGATTGCTGAGAATTTAGAATTGAGGCACATATGTGAAGAGTAGGAGAAATGAGCAAGAGAACTCAAATAAGACGCCTAGAAGGGCACTCACTATCTGAATCACAGATGTTTAGGAACTAGTGTAATAAATGAGTTTTTAATGTCTGGATTATTTCTCTTTGGTCCACCAAATTCTCCCACACTCTTGTTTTATGTAAAGCATACTAATAAGGGCTAAGACTATGACCTCCATCTCATGGTTATTATAACAAGAGTTATCTTTGGCCATGTTTATTTATAAAATCTTTTAAAAAAACTGCAATTTAAGAGACTTTTAGAAATTTTTTTAACCTCACTTTATAAATATGAGAACAACAACAATAAAAAACCTCTGAATTTTGTATTATCCTAGGATGTACAGAGAAGGCAATCCAATAAGACCTGCCTTGTCACATTCAACAGAGCAACTGCAGAAGCAATTTGTTACAAGCAGATGGATAGTTGAACACTGAAAAGGATGTTAAACTAGAACAAAATTAGATATTGAAATCAATTTCTTTTAGGCTCACCATGAAACTTCAGATTTACACAAACAATTGTATTTGAAGAAATCAGAAAAAAATGCCATACTAAGATGGGTGCCCGTGAAAACAGAACTTTACACATGCTATAGCCTTTATAGCCATCATTTACTTGGTTGGTCCAAATATTTATAGTTCATTGTTATGACTGCCAAAACTGGCAACCACAAGGATTGTTGTCTCAATTAGGACAGTAAACAGATTGTCTCTTTTTTTAATGAAAAAATCTAAAATGTAATACTTCACAGTTTAACATGTTTATTCATCTAAACGAGCTAAAAAATAATGGTGCGACATCTGTTCGAGAGGCATTGGTACCTCAAATTTTGGCTGCCGCCCCACCATTTTGGTTGTTGTTTTAAAAAATGAAGAATAGGAGGGGGTACTGTCATCAAAAAATCTTCTGGCATGTAAAGTATCTTATTTTTCTTGAAATAAGGATCTCATGTCTGTTGCTAGGGATAAAAAAAAAAAAAATTGTTTAACAAAGAGGCACAATGCTGAATACGACAGCAGTTCAATTGTTTTAAATACATTTACTGACCCACTATAGATATTTCCACACTGGTATAGTTCTTGAAGTGACTCTCCCAGTTCCCTCTATACTTACCTGTATAGCTAAAACCTATACAAAATAGTAAAGTGTTTCTGTAGGCACTGAATTCATCTGCTACAATTTTTACTGTAGGTTGCACTGATTTTAGATATGGTGTCAGTGGAACAAAATCTAGCAAACATTCTATCCAGGCTGCATTGGAGCAATTCTAATAAAAGAAGGCAGTGCTGCTAAGGGAAAAGTGGTGAGAATCTCCCCAGAGAAGCTTCAGGTAAGTGTAAAGAAACCTAATTGTTGGTAAGAAAAAAATAAAAGTTTATCTTAGTCTCTGGCTCAATAACCTTATGTTATGGATGAAATACATTAAAATTTAAGTTTAATTTCTAGAAGTTTATTTCTGAAGCTTATCTAAAGCATAACTTGATCTACTGAATTATCAATGACTATATAATTTTAGAATCTGGAAAATATAACACTTTAGTTTTCACATAAATATAAGCATTATAATGAAAATTTAGTTTTATTTTCAATGGGAGTGAAGATTTAGACTAAGTTAAATTTAAAACAATGAGTATGATTTTTAACAATACTAAGGTGAAAATAGCATATTTGATTTCCTAGAAAAGAGCAACGTTTCTGTTCTGTAGCAAATTTAATGCTAGTTGTCTTGATCTTAAAGAGAACCAGGATTAAATGTGTATGTGTCCCAATACAACCAACGACCATAAATGCTAAATGCTGAGTTGATCAATATTGTGATTTTTAAGTTTTATTTATTAAATGCAAATAATTTTTGATCATCTGTTACATGCAAGAACTGTGCCAGGCTCTGAGAGGACTGAAAGAGATTAACTTAAATTCTAACATGCATTTATTAAAAATGTGCAGACCACTACACTACTGGAATTACAGAAATGAATAAGAACATATTCTCAGGATTTTGTAATACTTGGTTGGAGTGGGAGTATTTCACCTACATTTACAAAAAATTGGAAAAGATTGGAAAATCTTCAAGTATTTTGTCACCTTAAAACAACAGCAAACCTCATTCTGGTACTAAAATAGGCTTTTAGCACATTTGTTTTAAAAGAAATTCTAGATGAGGTTATATTTTTACAACATCGCCTCTCAAATGAATTTACATATTCTGTATTTTTCATGCAATATAAGAACCAGCAACCACTCAAGCTTCATTCACAGTATTCTATAGGCTGTACGTTAAGTCCAGCTGCATTAGTTGAAATTTCTTCTGCAGAAAGAGTATGTTAACAGATAGATTCTAACATTCTGAAAAGTCATTAAATTTTTTTTGTTTTTGTCTTCTGAATTACTCTGAGCAGTGAATTATTGGAGGGGAAAAACCCATGCCTAAAATTTGTATGGTGCCAGTCTCAGATTTATGCCAAATACCACTCACTATTTAAAAGTGTAGTCCCCTGAAACTGCAGGCCGGATATCACCTCTCTGTCTTCAAAGATTCAAACCAGACTTCAACTTGGGATTTCTCTACAGAGGATTGGCTGCTTCCCAGTTAATGTGAGCTTGAAAAATGTGCATTTCACGAAAACATTATTTTGTAAGCATACATTGTCTCACTTTACCTGCTATTTATTAAAATCAGAGTTTAGCCTTTGGGACTTGCCATAAGTTAATCAGTTAAGTTAGTTATGCTGTGTTTAGGCTAATATTAATTACTATCAGAAACAACATTTTTCCTCCAAAGAATACCTCAAGAGTAGAACAGGATAGTAAAGTTGTTTTTTTCTTTTTTTTCAGGGTAATGAATTTTCAAACATTTCCAAGAGTATAATCATCTATTTTAAATACTGTAAATTCTGTTATATCTCACTTGGATAGGTATCTAATAGACAATTATTACTTATCCTTGCATTTAAATTACCACTGAAATTAGAAATAATCTTTATTTTATATGACTGTATTTAACACCAGATGGGAGGGGAAATAACTAAATGAAGATTGTTCACATAAATGTGATAGGAGTGGGGGAAAGCAGTATTTCTTGACATGTGGCATGTCACTCAGGAAAGTAAAAGACCCATCATATCCAAAATGCCAGCTTGGATATTCTCTTGCCACCCACTTCACAAACAGACATACCACATGGCATTAAATGCTGCAACCTTTCCTAAAAATGCCACTTGGATTTGTCCACTGTAGTGAGTGTATAGGAACTCTTGGTCTGTCTCTTAAGTTTGTGATTTCAAGGGGAAGAATCCAGGAAATAACACTGGTTAAATTTTGCCCTCAGATGTTTGGCATAAATGATCTGTGAGGATACTGGAACTTTTGGCTGTTTTCACACTGATGAAATAAGTTATGCTACTTGAAAAAATTCTACAGAACATAATGCTACACAACCACATTCAACTATCTGCAAAAGTCTCAAAGACTATCTAGGATATTTATCAATACTTTCTTCTCTTGGAGAGTATGGAAACAATCTTAACATTTTATTTACTCTTTATAAATACAATGTATTTACTATGAAACACCTTATACACTTGTTGCAAGCTATTCATTTTCTATACATATTTATGTAAGGTAGTAACTAACAACTCTGCTGTGGACACATATTTTTCCATTTTCTAATCTTTATGTATTCATGTGTTATAAAATTATTTAAAAATTCCATTACCAGTAAAAAATACTGAATACATTAGTCGTTATACTCCAACAAATGTAAAATACCTTGAAAAATCATATAAACAAAAAACTCCATATGTGAGTAATATAAGACATATATTTTCTTCTATTACTTTTCATGAAAGGGTTCTAATTGATTTAATTCCCAAGAGACAAAATACAATTTTGTAAAACAAGTTTGTATTGTTCAGATATAAGAGACAACCCAAGAAAATGACTTAATTGATTTAATTCCCAAGAGACAAAATACAATTTTGTAAAACAAGTTTGTATTGTTCAGATATAAGAGACAACCCAAGAAAATGACTCTGAGTAGGTAGGACTTCTGCTATTACCCTTGTGTGAAAAAGACTGCACAATTAGACAACAGATTGCTACATATCTCCTTAACAAGAAGGGCAAACTGATACTGCAAGCAGCCAGGACAACATAATTAAAATAGAATTCCAAGTTTATATTAATAGAGTAATAAGTTAATTAAAATCAAGATCAACTGAACTTTCTATTTACACCAGTTCAGACAGCCCAAGAGGAAAGCAACTCTATTTTAGAGACATATGTGACTCTTTGAGCTTCTGTCATCCAGGTGCCATTTCTGATGGAGCACATGTGCACTGAACAGTTGGCAAAGAAGGAAAAAGATTACTGTAGATGTATGTGCAGATTGTCTCTCTAATGATATAAACTACGTCTGGAAAGAAAGCAGGGCTTCTCTGTAAAATGAAAAATTTCCCATGACTTTTCATTCCTTCTTAGGCTCTGAATGTGACTAGAGAATGTTTCTGTAAATGAGGATATATACTTTTACTTAGAATGTATATGGAACAAAAATAGATTTAGTAATCTGTAAGTGATGGAGTTATACACATAAATTGCCTAAGACATCTGAAGAATTTAGGATCTGTTTTTCACTTTATCTAAATGCACCATGAATAGGTTGCCTGTCAAAGTAGAAAGATTTATAAAAGTATCTGGTAGCACACATACTACATTACTAGGTAAGGTTCTTTTCTTGATATCCTATGCAACATTTTAAAAGATATTTCTGCAAACTGAAAATACCAGCAGAAAAAAATCAAGATCTTGCTGTCTCAGTACTTCAGAAAGTATTGGTCCCTAGAGGTGCTTTTATAAAATTATATCCTTTTCATGCATTGATTGCTGCTCAACTAATCTTCATCTGGTTCCAAATCAGGGTCAACATCTGTGGACAGTCTGAGATAAAAGAAAGCATAGAAAGCCAGTAGGAGGGCCAATATAGCTGCAAGTAGAAGGCCAACTTCCTGAGGAAGGAAAAAAAAGTAGATTTGAAATTCATGAAATGAGGTTGGTTAACGTTATCAGCTTAACGAGATAAAAAACCACAGTCTAGAATTAATAATCACATTCTTTTTGTTTAACACTTCCTGTCATTAAGCAAAGAAACATTTGTGCTTGACAATACCTAATATAATGGCAGGTACATCAGTGGGTATAATAATAGATGTATATTATTATTTTTATTTAAATTTGTGTTTTTCTAATAGTAAAATTAACATTTATAATTTTAATATATTTTCATAGTTTGGGTATCAAACTGTTGGATGTAAGCAATGTAGTTTGTGCCTACACAGTTTATCTTTCTCTATTTGAGAAAGAAATAACATTTGAGAAAGAAATAACATTATTTCTTGCTTCAATACATTTATTATTAGCTATAGCATTTGGACACAGATTCCTTTTTAAATTATCATTCCTTTTCTAATAGGAAGAAACTATTATAACCAGTTTCTAGATTATGTCTCTGTAAACATCCTTATTAAATATTATTTTTTTAAACTCATTTTTAAATTCTAAATTCTATAGTTTACAATGTGGCAGAACAAAACTAAGTACTCTTGGCTCATGAAGCATGGTATGATATAATTCACACAACTATGAAGGATGGTCCTGGATACTTCATTTGGTGATTTGATATGGATTATATTAATCAATTATGTTGATATAATAGCCAAAAAATTACCACATATACAATGGCAAAAATCATATTATTTTTCAAAGTCTATAAACATATACATATATATACACACACACACACACACACACACACACACCATGAAGGAATTTTCTCAATATTAACATACCATTTGGCTAAACAGAAAGAAGAATAAATAGTGCCAGTACAGTATCCTAAAGGGCTTAAATATTCCCTTGTAATTCCCACTTGCATATCACACCCCTTCCTGACATTATTTTATGGAGAAGCAATTTATTTGCACTTACACAAATGTAGTTTACATTTCAAAAGAATGCAAAATTAATAATTCAACATATGCTACCTAATAAACTTTAAAAACATTAGAATAAATTTGGTTTATAATCAACATGTAATTTTTACCTGGGTGTTGAAATTACAAATGGACATTTTACACAGATTTTTAGCTTTATAATTATATTTTTTTAGATTTGCAAACTATAAAAATAAATATTAATAAAAAACATGGGGTTGAAAGATTTAGTGTCAACTATTTTTGTAAGATTTGATTTCTCAATCTACTCTATCAATATAATGTCAAATTAAAGTGAATTTTTCTCTGTTGCAGTTGGAATACTTTGGCATCTCAAAAGGGCATGGCAGCATCAGACAGGTTTCATTTATTTTCTTGTATCCACAGCTGTGCTCCCAGACCCATCTGGTTACACAGCTACTAATTTTAAGAGGATGTAATAAACAAGTGACACACAACTGCAAACTCCATCTGTTCTGTACAGTGGACAAAAAACTGTTCAACAGCAGTCACCATTCCCATAAGCTTAACACAAAACTAAAGTTTTTACTCTTGATTAGAGTCTGTGATTCTCATCTCATTGATAATCACCTCTAATTGCTATTTTTCAACTCCTTCTTATCCTTTCAAACAGCTCTGTATCATCTTCATTGTACATTTTCAGAATATTCAGAGGCATGAAAAAGGGGTTTAAGGGTAGGAAGAAGAGAACATTCATAGAATACAACTTCAGAAGATCCGTTAATTCAATTAAGTCTATTCAACATACTTTGGTGTGGGGAGTGAGGCTTCCGAAGTATTGGACGAGGAGGTACAGCAAATCATTTGTTTCAGAATGTCCCTATTCTGTTAAGGAGATAAGTATTGTGGGGACTGCATGCTTGGAGGGTTAAAACTATGGTAAAATTTGAAAATACTGCTTTCAGAATTCTGGTCACACTAACCATAACTTAGAGACCTACAGGCATTTATGACTCTCCCCACCCTTGGCCATTTTTAGTTTTAGATCAGGAATAACAAAGAGAACAAAAATAATGCTTCCAGCTGGCTCATCCCAAGGGGTTGTTAGCAGGATCTGGTTGCCATTTGAATATTTTATTTATGTAACAGATAAATCAAATTTCTGATCCTTATTTTTTTATTATAATCACTTGTTTCAAATAAACTACTTAATAAACAAATATCGATTATCTTTTTCCTTCTAAATACTAGGAAACACAGGTATTTGCATTCTAAAAAATTTTTCCCTGATGTTGCAACTCTTGAAAAATAATCTTCAAATTGAACAGCAACCAAATAGTAAATATTAGTTGTGCAAATATTTTTTTTAGGTGGTACTCATTACTGGGTCATAAATTATGACATTTTGTTTATATTGGTAAAAGACACGAACTAAAAATAGCACCTCAATAGAAATAATTCCACATTCTGAAGAAGTGATATTCATATCTTATTCTTTTTTTTTTTTTTTTTTTTAAATTTATTTATTTATGGCTGTGTTGGGTCTTCATTTCTGTGCGAGGGCTCTCTCTAGTTGTGGCAAGCGGGGGCCACTCTTCATCGCGGTGCGCTGGCCTCTCACTGTCGCGGCCTCTCTTGTTGCGGAGCACAGGCTCCAGACGCGCAGGCTCAGTAATTGTGGCTCACGGGCCCAGTTGCTCTGTGGCATGTGGGATCCTCCCAGACCAGGGCCCGAACCCGTGTCCCCTGCATTGGCAGGCAGATTCTCAACCACTGCGCCACCAGGGAAGCCCCATATCTTATTCTGAATCATTACTGTTCCCTGAAATTTTCTATCACTAAACATACATTTATAAAAAAAAGCACTAGAAGCCCCTGAGGGTAAGTACCCTACTGTGTAATTTTTATATCTCTAATCCATGATTTCTCAATCATGCGATTTCTTGTAGAAATTCCTCCAAGACAATTGTGTCTTATTCATCATTTTTTCCACAGGTTCTACAACATTGTAATGCTCATAGCAATTTCTAAATAAATGAAGGATTGAGTCAGATTTATATAATTTATGTACAAGGTATATTAAAATTATGTAATGTTTTGAAAACTTTACAGCAATAATATCCATAATACTATCTTCACAGCAAAACTAAAAACATTTTGTAATATGTAGTATAGTCACACAAAGCAGACTTAGTTGAACTAGGGGATCTTTAGGCCAATGACAAACATCCAAGGACAGTCTTATTTATGCAAACCAGTAATAGCTAATTCAAAGAAATATTTATGTTAAGTGTATTATTTAAATCTTCTGACTATACTGTGAGGTAAATGGCATAAAATCCATTTTACAAATGTGCCAGTTTAGACTCAGCTAGATCATTGTAACAGTAAGAGGAGTCATGTGATTCTAGGCCTCTTTCGTGCTCAGTTTTATCATTGCTGTTATTTTTCTATTCCTTGCAGCTGTTCATATTTTCTGTAGATTTAAATTATTTTAAGAGCATAGCAATGATTCATTCTGAAAAATAAGTAGTAAAGTGATAAAATATTATAACATTATGGTCATCCTGTATTAACTAGATAAGAGTCAAACATGTTTGATGTTCATTAATCCTTAGTTGCTTCTCTGACATTATCAACATGGATAAAATCACTCACTGGGGAAATTAAATAGCATTAAATGGCAATTGCTGAAAGAAACTTCGTTATTTAAAATACTATGCTAAAATGACAAGGCAATCAAAGTTTGACAGGGCAAACTAATTAGTATGCCAGATTTGAAATGTAAAGCACCTCCATGGTTCTGATTCTAAAAAGTTTCCTATTATTTTAATGGACTCTTTACATAAATTTTCAAGCAAAGTAAACAGTGTTTAAAGATAAGGTTTTTGTTTTTCACAGGTTTGCAAATCAAAATGGTATGCTAGTTTATTAAAAAGGAGCTGTTTTTGATGTCAGAAACTTTTCTGTACATACTTTAAATCATAAATGAAATCTAAGAACAAATTTTTTCTCATAAAAGATAAACAAATTCTATATTGTTTTTAAAAAGACATTAGATTGCACTATAAGGTAGACTTATACTAGGAATATGGTTATTTCCTCAAGCTAAAACCATAGCAAAAATGATAAGAGCAAATGAAATAGAGGATATATACAGGAAAGTGGTATATATCAATAAATGCATGGCTGCAATATTTTTCAAATTCTAATTTGCAGCTGCTCTTTATACTGTGCCACAAGTGGAGTGTGCTACCCCAATATTCTTCTAACAAGACAAAAACAAAGCCCTGTATTGTGAAAGATAAAAATAAGTGACATATTGCTTTCCTGGAAAATGACAGACAGTGCTCTCATTACAAGAGACAATCATCAGGTAACTAACTGCAAAATAAGAAACTAACCACTGGTTTTAGAAAGTTTGTGTCATGGAAATAATTTTAAAGATGAATGAAATTTCACATGAAATTAGAAGAAACTTCAAAAGATTAATCATCTCTCTTTCAAACAAAAAGGCAATTCACTTTTTTTTTTTTTTTTTCCGTTAAAAACTGACACACAGCACTAACTGAGATTGTGCTGTGAAAACATACTGCAGCACACAGCAATGCTTGATCAAAATCAGTAAGCAGGAGTAAAAAGAAGGCAGTGTTTCGTGATCATAATAGCAAATTCTGGAAGACAACCAAATATATCATCTGGCAGTTCAACAGCTGTTACAGCTTGGTAGTAATACCTTGGCATTTGCTACAAGCTATAACTTAGAAAAATTGATTTTTCATCTGCCAGATAAAACCCAAAATCTCCTTTTAACATTTTAATATTTAAATAAAATATATGTACTAGTCACTTTACTTTTGCACATTTGACAGTAGAGCCGTCAAATTAATTTTTCTATTTATAGTTTATTTTTACTCTAAACACTTGGCAGAGTTGACATGGGTAATAATGTAAATGTAATTTTGTTGAACTTCATTGTGCTAGCACATTGGATTAACATCTGCTAACATCATTCTCAGTTGCTTTTATCCCTCTTAAGCAGTTAAAACACTGGTTTTCTAAAAGAACAAGTTTGGGAACATCATTAGAATTTCATCATAGAGAGTACTGACAACAAAAATAATACATGTGTAAAATTACATATATTAACGATCTAAGTATATACAATTATAATTAAAAGTTAAACAACCATAACATGAAACTTATTGCAAGTGAGAAAAGTTTTTGATCCAGGCCACATATATCGCTGAAGTGTTTGAACAATAAATACAGTAGCTAGAGAAAAAGTAAGTTGCAACTTTAAGTGTAACTGTTCCTCTTAAGTGACATTAGGTCTTATTCTAAGACCTAATAAAATCTTAGAATGGGAAGGATGTTTCTCATTAAGTAAATTCTCTTTAAAAGCCTTTAATCCTGGCATTTGACTTAGATTTTGAAATGTCATAAAACATTTAGAATTCAACAGTTATGCAATCCAGTTTTAGAAAATGAGATGGCATGCAATATAACAAATTTTAAAGTTATCAAATACAGGTACCTTTATGCCTATTGCTGTTTTCTTTGCTTCTGCTTTTAATTTGGTTGCTCGTAAAATAGGTTTGGTTTTTTTATAATCCTGTTTACCTAGAAAGAATAATTTCAGACAATGAGCTATAATTTAAGTTTAACAGCCATCTGAAATGTCAAAGAACCTTTAAATAGAGTAAAACTGGGAGACAAAGTTGCAAAGTAATTCCCAGTTATGGAAACCATAAACTGGTCACCCTAAGGTCAATTTTTCCTTCTCTCTTACTTTTTCAGGAAGAAGATTTGACAGACATCTTTGATTTGCTGTGCAGTGAATATCAGCAAAGATAAAAAATTCTTCTAGAGCATAAGATGTTTAAAGCAAAGAGAGTAAACCTTTAGAAGCATTTGGAGACAAATGCGGAAATAAATGAAATTACATAAGATCCCATTAAATAGGTAAGGTTAACTCTGTCTTCATAATTGAAGAATAACAGTTCATTAGAAATTTATTTTATTATGGATATATTAAGTATTCAATAATCAATCTGAGAAGTATCCTCAAAGTTTCTCTAAGTAAGAAACTAAAGACTGATCTGTAAATAATTAACTTTCAGTTGCTGAATTCTTTAGAAAAAAGTATTTAACTTTTGTTTGCTCTCTGTGGAGGAGAGAATAAATATGGCTAGATAAATGATGTAAGATAGCTATATTTAGACATTAGTTTCAATGTTCTTTACCACATTTAACAACCAAAAATGAACAAAACTGAGTTAGTGTCACCAAATGTGCTTTTTTTGTGTATACCACCTGGTGACCCCACTAATGAGTAACAAAAGACCTATTACACACCCTGTGAGGAAAACAGATTTAATAATAACAACAACAAAAGCATTGACTAGAATAATATACTTTTTTTGTTAACCAAACTGTTAGCTAAGAATTGGGTCAAATGAGTCTCAAATATAATCATATGTCATTCTGAGTAGGAGTTAACATTTGACCATATAATCTCTTCAACGATTTCATATTCTCCTATTTGGCCTTGTTGTTTCCATTTTATTCCCTTTCCTTTCAACGATCAATTACTTTCCAAAAACTTACCCCTGTAGTCTATCAAAATAATACAACTGCTAACTTTAATTTCCACATCTTCCTCACACTGAAGTAAATCTGAAAGCAGTTTATCTAAAGTATACCATCAAAATTTAATGTGCAATATATTTTTTAATGTGTTTGCTAATGATTCAAAAGTACCTTTAAAATTCTATGTAGATTTTTGGAATTAGAAGTGCCAGGGAGAAGTGAGACAAATGGATGGGAGGATGAAGAAATGCTATATCTGTGTTCATTAGACACATAAAAGTATTTATTTGGCTGAAGAGCTATTTTTTGTTTTTAAGAAGTGTGTATGCTATTTCCTTAACTGCAATGGTATAGCAGTCATTCTGGATCTATGAGCATGCAGCAGCTTAATAAATATTATTTGATGATGGGGTTTAATGATCCAGAAATGAGCCAATTGTAAAAATGTATACCAAATGATCTAAATTTAAATTATGGAATGAACAAATACAGAAAAATATTACTCTGACCCATTTTAAATTAGCAACATTTAATTTTGCTGAAAAAATCTTGACAAGTGTTCACTCTGATTTCACATCTCAACAGTCAAACTATTCATGTCATTATTCCTGCTGAGATATAAACAGTTCAGAGCAATGAAACTGGTGACACATCAAATGTCTCCACTCAGGGTTACAAAGGAAATTTCTAATGAGAATCTAAAAAGAAATTTCAGTATTATAGATTTGAAGCCAAGAAGTCATTTCTTATGTTATATATGCCCTATAATAAACTCTGGGTGCAACGGGGACAAAATAAACAACAAAAAAAGATTATCTTAACCAATCTGCTTTTTGTAGACATATGCAATATTCTGGATGATGTGTCTGTCATAAAGCAGATTCAAATATGCTTAAAAGAGTCAATGTTAAAGTGAGATTTTATCATTCTACTTCACTTGCCATTGGTTAAGTAATGTGCTCTATTTCAATTCAAGTCCTATAATCTCTTAAAGAATAATACTTCTAAATTTATATTAAAGTTGATATGAACATTTGAAGCAGTATTTATAATAAATAGACAGTTTTAAAAATTATTACACACCTCATACTTCTCCAAAAAGTGCATCTGTCATTAATATAGCATTCTCCTTGCTGACTATGATATCCAAAAGTATATATTGCAAAATGTGGTTTCAGTCTACTAAGTGAAAATGTTTACAGGGGCATTTGTTAAGTTCTTTATAACTAAAACCAGATCTCTCCATTATACCCAAAAAGATATTTAACATTTTAATTTTTTATGGCTTCAAGAAAAATACCTTTACCCACATGATTGTAAAACAAATATAAAATAAGAAGCTCCTGCCTTCTGAGTACTTACACCCAGGAAAAAACACATTTATGTAATCTAGATTTTATATGTAGACAGCTTTTTAAATACAATTGGATCTGATTTTGGTTATATCAATAATACAACAACAAAAGTAGCAATTTAGCAATTGCTCATGACATTTTATATGAGAGAAATTCAAGCCTACGAAGCCAATATGGGGCCTCAATCATCTCGTTTCTCTCTTCTCAATTACACCATTCATCACAGTTCTGTATTTTAATTTCCTATGACATAGTTTAAGTAACAAAAGCTTTCTCCCCAATCTCCACACTTTCTGATGGACTGATTTATGCTTCCTCCCTCCAATATGATCCTATTATATTATTTCATTATATTTTATTTTTTACTTATCATACAGTGAATATAATATATTTTTTTCCTTTTGGTATACAGTTCTATGAATTTTAATGCTTATGTATAGATCAGGTAATTACTACTATAATCAGGATATAGAAAAGTTATATCATTTCAAAAAACTCCCTGGCACTAATTTTCTAAACTCACCCTCCTTCCTACCACAATTCCTGGCAACCACTGATATATTGTCCATTTCTATAGCTTTGTCTTTTCAATAATGCAGCAACAATGTGACAAGGACTTCTTTTATTCAGCATAAGGCCTTTAAATTTCACCCAAGTTGTATGTACCAGCATTTTATTCTTCTCTATTGCTGGTTAGTATTCCATTATAGGAAGGTACCAGAACTTGTTTATCCATTCACTCATTGAAGTACATTTGGGTTATGTCCAGTGTTTGGCAAGTATGACAAGAGCTACTATAAACACAGGTATGCAGGTTTTTATGTGAACATAAGTTTTCATTTATCTAGGGTAAGATTGCTGAGTCATATGGTAAGTATATATTTAACTTTGTAAGAAATTGCCAAACCATTTTTCAGAGTGTTTGCATTCCCACCAGCAACGAATAAGAGTTCTGATAGCTTTGCATCATCACTAGCACTTGGTATTATTGTATCTAGGTTATCTAATTTTTTAGTGTACAATTGTTCATAGTATTCTCTTATAATCCATGTTATATGTGTAAGGTTGATAGTAGTGTACACTGTTTTATTACCGGTATTAGTAATTTGTTCTTTTTTTTTTTTCCATAGTCTTAACTACAGGTTTTCAATTTCGTCGATCTTTCTAAATAACAAATTTGGGGTTTTGTCGATTTTTTTCTACCATTTTTCTGTTTTGTATTTTGTTTATTTCCACTCTAATCTTTCTTATTTCCTTCCCTCAGATAGCTTTGAGTTTAGTTTGCTCTTTTTTTTCTAATTTTTTTAGATAGAAATTTAGATTATTGATTTGAAACCTTTCTTCTTTATTAATATAGTCATTAACAGGTATAAATCTCCATCTAAGTACTGCTTTATCATCATTTCATAAGTCAGCAAGGAGAAGAAGAAAGTTATACAAAAAAACACTTGTAGATATATTTACCTATGCAGTTACTTTTACTGGTGTTAACTTATTTTTTCTGTTTGTGGATTCTAGTAACTGCCTTATGTACTTTCATTTTAGCCTGGAGGACTTCTTTTAGTGTTTCTTATAGGGAAGGTGTACTATTGACAAATTTTCTGGTTTTGTTTATCCAAGAACATCTTGATTTCTCGCTTTTTTGAAGGACAGTTGTGCTAGATGTAGAATTTTTGCTTGATGCTCTTTTGCTTTCATCACATCATATATAATGAATTACTTTTTACTTTCTACTTTCAAGATTTACTCTTTATGTTTGACTTTAAGCAGTTTGACTATGATGTGGCCAGGTGTGGATCTCTGAGTTTATCCTTCTCAAAATTTTGTGAGGTTCTTGGATATACAAATTATAGTTTTTCATCATATTTCAAGAAGGTTTTTATCTTTTAAATATTCTTTTGACACTCTCTCTTCCTTTTCTCATTCTGGAACTATTATTATGCATAGACTGGTATGCTAGATAGAGTCCTATAGGCATCTATGGTTCTGTTCATTTTTTGTCATATCTCATTCATTATTTTTTATTCATGTTCCTCAGACTGGATAATCTCAGTTAACCTCTCTTCATGTTCCCTGTTTCTCCTATAAGTTCAAATCTACTGTGAAGCCCCTCTAGTGAAATTTTTATCTTGGTTATTATATTTTTTGAAGCCCAGAATTTCTATTTTTTATATACATAATTTACATTTATATAATAATATTTTCAATTTGTTGATACATCATTCTCATACTTTAATTCTTTAGACATGGTTTTATTTTTTGAACATATTTTAAATGGCTGATTTAAAGTCTTTGTCTAGTAAGTCCAAGGTCTGAAGTTGCTTAGAGATGCTTTCTATTCTTTTTCTGTGTATGGACCGTAATTTGCTGATTTTTTGGTGTGTTTCATAATTTTTGTAGAAAACAGTTTTCTACAAAATAATGTTATTTAGCAACAGTTAAATAACATAATGTGGCAACTCTGCCAAACAGATCTTCCCTAGGATTTGTTGTTGCTGCTCTTTGTTCTTCTTTTGTTGGTGTTACTGTTTGTTTGTTTAGTGACTTTTATGGTCTAATTCTGTAGAGTCTGTATTCTTTGTTATATGGAGTCACTTAGCTTAATGTTCATCTAATAACTGGACAGGTATTTTCTTAAATGTCTTTAACCAGTAAATCTTCCAGGTTTGTTGAACAGGTGTTCCATACTTTGACAGGACTTCATAGTTCTGCGTTAGCCTTCACTTCCTGCTAGCTTCCTCAAGGTCAGCAAAAAGTGAGAGCTTATGGCCTTTCCAGGTCTTTACTGGACATGGTATAGTCCTGCACAGGTTCATGACTTTCTAGATTCCCAAGAATCTATGTCAGGGATTTAAAAAGGCACTATGAACATCTCATTGCCCAGTTTTAAAAACAATTTTAGGTCAGCCTTATGCTAGCCCCAACTAGTAATGCTGCCTCAGGTAGTCGTGATGTTAAATGCTTGCCACTGATTGTTTTTGCCAAATGCCATCAGGAAAGGACTCTTCACACAGAATGAGCTCTAAGTCAGGTCAAATCAAGACAACTTCTGCGAATGGGGATTTTCAGTGAGCTCCCAGATACGTCAAATAGTGACAGTTCTCAGAGGATGGGATTTGGGGTAGCTCCAAACCCATTCTGCCTCTCCAGTGACTGTAGGCTGCTGTTTTTCATGACTACTATTGTTGCAAAGCTGAGGAGAGGAAGATAGGATTAAGGCAAGTTGAACAAAACAAAGGTTGATGTTCTTACTCAGAGTTAGCTGTTTTTCTCAAATAAACACTCTTTGCACTGTTTTAATTTTTTCGAAAATTTGTAGATTTCTGAAAAAGTTGATTTTGACAATTTTTGTCATTCTTCTTGCTTTTATAGAAGAGCAGACTTTTGAGGTCCTTACTTTCCATTTCCTTTTACCTTTAATCTCATTATATTTGAAGTGAATTTCTTATCTACAGCCTATATTTATGTCAGTTTATAAAATTTCAACCTGAAAATCCTGTCCTTTCATTGGTATGTTTAAACATATACATTTAATGAAACTATTAATGTATTTTTATTTAGGTCTACCATTTTATCTTTGTTTTCTTTTTGTTTGCTTTGATTTGTTTCTGTTTCACTTTTCATGCCTTTTTAAGTTATATGAACATTTTTTAATATTTTGTTTAAATCATATATTGTATTTTGATATATCTCTTAGAATAATGTTTCAATAGTTTCCCAAGAGATTATAAAATATACATTTAACTTTTAAGAGTCTAATTCAAATCAATATTTTATTGAATTTCCTATTTTTAAAGATATTCTACATTTAAAAAAAATTTAACATGCACAATCCAATACATTTCACATTCTAATATAATGGAAACAAGCAGTACATTGCTTTGCAGTGCTAGTTTTACTAGTTGTTGTTTATCTCTTCTGACCTTGCTGTACTTATATTTGATCTTCTTGGACATGTGTCATAGGTTAGGAAAGTTGTTTCTATACAGTTGACTTTTAATAGTTCAGGACTTTAAATGTCCACAGACAAAGAATTATACAAGTGAATATACTATTGTAGCACAGATGCATTTTCCTTAAAAATGCTAGACAAGATACTGGTGTTCCTATTTGATGCATGTTCTTATTATAGCTTAACTGTTTTGCAATAAAAAGTGAAAGGCACATACATAGTTAGAAGGACTATTATACTTTGGTTACTGAAACTTTATATTCATGATAAAAACTGCAGGTTATCCTTAGATAATACCTGTGTTTTAGTTCTGGAATAACATTTCTAACTACTCTTCTCTAGAGTTTTGTGTTCAGTTTAGTTGAAGAGTATCCTTAAATTGCTAGATCTGTACTATTAAAAAGTTACATTAATATTTTAACTATTTATTTGTATTAATAGAATTTTCTTGATACTGTAAAACCAAAACAAAGTACAGGAATAAAACAAAGTTCAGGTTGATAAATGATGACAAATGTCACTCTTAATCCTCAATCTCAATTACCTTCATCAAAACAGCCATAACATTCTGTTTGATTTTCTCTAAAATAACTACATATTATATCTTAAACTTATGAGACATATTTATAATAACGAAATGCCACCTTTTGTATGTTTAAAATAAAGTTGCAAAATTAATATTCTAGTAAAAATTCCATGATATGGAAAACTGTTTTTATGGCTTAGTAAGAATATAAATTCTATTATCCATTATGTATAGGTCTTAATAATAAATATATATTTAGATGACTGCACTATTAATATTGCCAATACAAATAGAAAATTTCTCTGAAATCATGACATCGAAAGTTAAAATTCCTTCAATACAATCTGAGATTCTTAATAGAGAGTGTGTGTTTCTGTCAATATCTCATTATAAAGCTTCTCCCTTTGCATGTAAAATCCAAGATCATTTTGGGGAAGAAATATAAAAGGCCTTCCCCAAATATGCTAATGATACAGCTAAGTAATGCACTTGGAACAATAAAACATATTAACTTTCATGTTAATGCCTGGACTTACTATAACTTATATAAGGGAAAAATACACTTAGAATGTGTGAACTTTGCTATTTATTCTATAATAGAATTTAGTAATTTTTTTTTCAAAATTAATCTGGACTTAATGCTGAAAACTGGGCATTTCAAAATAAGAAACATTAAAACTTGCATTTTCACACAGGAAATCTGTACTATAAAATTGCTCTTTGAACAAATATTAGCAACTGATTATCAAACCTCTATGAGTATATACACATAGTTATTGAGTACATTGTGAAATCTCTGACATAAGGTTACTTTGGCTAGCAAGTAACAAAATATTGTTATCCATAAGGAAACAAAAAAGTTATACCTATGTGTTTATATATCTATATATAGATATATTATTACTACTATTATTATTATTAGTTTCACCTGTATGCAAGCTCTTAATTGCATGAGACATTATTTTTTATGGTTAGCAGATAAAGTTGCTAGAATCTCTGAGAATAGTATTGTAAGTAGTATAACATCAGGACATATAACCAATTACAATTTTTCTTAGTTAACCTTGTGCCTAAGCATAATTGAAAATGTTCACTTATGGTCATAAGAATTCTTATATCTTATTTTCTTAAACAGTGCTTTCATTCATTCATTAAAAATTATTGAGCACTTACACTATATAGAAACAGTGTTCAAGGTACTGAAAATAAAATAGTTTGGCAAAACAGACCAAATGCCTATTATCTTCAACCTTGTAAAAAGATGGATAATAAGCAAACAAAAATAATGGTTCAATTTGCCAGGTAATGAAAAGCACTAAAAAGAAGTATACATTTGGCAAGTGGCAGAATACAAAGGAGAGAGATGTATTGTTTCAGATAGAGCGGTTAGGGAAGGCCTTGTTGGTAATATCACTTGACATTATCATTTGATGTCACTTAACCAGATACTTGAATGACGTCAAGGAGGAAGTCATGTGGATAACTGGTGGAAGCAATTCCAAATATTGGGAACATATTGAGTATAAAGAGTCAGAAAACACTAACTTCTGTAGGAGGCCAAAATGTCACTGAAGTCTCCCAAGTCAGAAAGAGCTTAATAGGTAATAAAAGTAAAAAGTTCAATTTCTGATGTCAGGCTCAGTGGTCCAGAACCAACTGTCAATATCTGAATATATAGGCTCAAATGATAACCTTTGAAATAGGCAGGATCTTCAGCTTGGTTCCCTGATATGTGATGTGAGAGCTTTTGAAAGTAAGAATGAAGTAGAAATATTAATCTCCTTGCTTACTAAAATGGTAAATCAAAGGGGATGCATACTCCTGGAGAAGTTTCAGAAACTGAGTATATCATCAAAAACGAAATATGCAGTTACACTGATTATTTTCGCAGATCTATTTATTTCCTCACTGTGGCTAGTTGGTCTTGGAGACTGAGTACAATTAAACATAAACTTATGGTAGAATTTTTTTACTGTACTTACTGTAGCAGAATATAAATGTCCTTTGCACATGGTCACAACTAGGTAATTAATCTAGCCAATGCATCTTTCTAAATTCTGATCACAGATACCACAAGAGACTATCTGCCTTTACTGGAAGGGACAGCAGTATACTTACAAACCTGCTTTTAAACTATATCAACTCTCCATCTAATGCTATAATCTGATTCCAATAGACTAACTGCCTCACCAACCTGCAATATATCACAATGACAATAAGACATAAGCCCTGAAGAAGATATGAAAACTGCCTGAGATGCCTCATTCATATCTGTATCTATATCTATACCTATCTATATCTATATCTGGGAGAAGAAAGAACATTCTGTCAAAAATACAGAGACTTATCAACTAAATCTGACTCATGGAAGTCCACTGATTTAGAGCATGTCAAGATTATCTCCAAGAAGAAAAGGTCAACTCGCTGAGCTTTGTGCTCTATCTACCATTAAGAAGGGAACATAGGTACAACTTCTTAAGAAATTGGCATTACTTGATAATGTCACATATCCATACCTATAATCCAACATTTTTCTACTGGGTATATATTGTAGAGAAAAACTCTTGCACATGTGAACCAAAGAACAGACATGTCTGAAAATATTTATAGAATCCTCATAATAGCATTCATAGGAAAAAAAACTGAGAATCATGCAATTGTCAAAATGAGTAGAATAGATAGAAAAATATTGGTATAGTCATATAATGGAATGCTATAATGCATAGAAAATGAATGAACTATATTAACATTCATCAATAAGAATAAAACTCAAAAATATGTTCAATAAGAGCAAGTTACATAACAATATATACAGCATGATTTCATTTATATAAAATTCATAAACTAAAAAAATATATTGTTTAACACATATCTAGGTAGAAAATTCATAAAGGGAATGAATACAAAATCAAGATAGTGGTTATCTCTCACAGGTATAGAGGCATAGAGGGTGTAGCAATTGGGAAGGTGCATAAAGAGGCATCTAAGCTACTGGTATATGTCTAATATTTAACCTAGGTGATGGATACATGGTTGCTCATGTTGTTAATTTTTTTTTTTTTAAAGATTTATTTTATTGATTGATTGATTGCTATGTTGGGTCTTCGTTTCTGTGCTAGGGCTCTCTCCAGTTGCGGCAAGCGGGGGCCACTCCTCATCGCGGTGCGCGGGCCTCTCACCATCGCGGCCTCTCCTGTTGCGGAGCACAGGCTCCAGATGCGCAGGCTCAGTACTTGTGGCTCACGGGCCCAGTTGCTCCGTGGCATGTGGGATCTTCCCAGACCAGGGCTCGAACCCGTGTCCCCTGCATTGGCAGGCAGATTCTCAACCACTGCACCACCAGGGAAGCCCCCTATTTTTTTAATCTACATGCATATTTTATATATGTAAAGAACCTGAAAAGCTGCTAAGACATGGTACAATAAAAGGTTCTCCAGTAGATTGCTGTACAAGCTCCTCTACTTCTTAGAACTCATGACATGGCATAGTCAAAGGAGCCTGAAGTGCTTTAAACTAACTGAGACATAGAAACAAGCCTTTAGCAAGTCCCAATTAAAAAGAAGTGGCAGTCTCTAGGGTTTTGGAACAACGCCATACATCCTTCAACAGGTAACAGCTGCTAAGAAACAACTCCTGGATTGCTACCAAGCTCTGATGAAGACTGACTACCTGGTCACGAGACTCAGGGACCATCTGGCCTGAGCTACCAGTCATGAATTGGGGGTTATCTAATTCAACAAATCATAAAATTGTGTGTACTGTTTTAGTAGTTAAAAAATAATGTATGTGGATGGTTCATTATAATATGCTGCACCAACTGGAAGTATACTGCTATCTTTGGAGGTGGTCCTAAAACACAATTTATAAGGGAAATCCTCCCAGTGCCCAAAGTTTAAGTAGTACATTTTGTTGTGTACTTTACCTAGAAAGAGAGGTAACCTAAAAAAATACACAATATTAGTTTTCCTGAATTGGAAGCTGAGTCTGCTACCCAGTCAGTTTGGATTATTCATGCCTACGAGTAAACAGTAAAATGGGGACTCACAGTTTTGGCTGGGATAATTGATGCTGGTTATCAAGGAGAAAATGGTTTGTTAATACGTAGTGAGGGCCAAAATGAATATGGAAAGACGTGAAGGAACTCCTTGGTTAATCCCATGTACTACCATGACCAATGGTAGAATTTAATGAAATTTATATACAGTCAACTGTAATCTAGAAATGATTTAAAGTATACAGGAAGATGTGCGTAGGTTATACACAAATAGAGTTGACCCTTGAAAAATGCAGGGGTGGGGCACTGACCCTCTACACAGTCAAAAATCTAGTACAAATTTATAGTCAGCCTGCTGTATCTCCAGTTCCACATCCATGGATTCAGCTAACCCAGGATCTTGTAGTACTCTAGTATATATTTATTGGGAAAAAAAAGTGTGTGTATAAGTGGGCCTGAGCAGTTCAAACTCATGTTGTTAAAGTGTCAACTGTATTTCACCATTTTACTTATATAAGGGACTTGAGTATCAGGATTTTGGTATCCATGGGGGTCCTGGAACCAATCTCCCATGGATACCAAGGGTCAACTGTGTGGTATATAAATATACATCTAGAAGAAGCCCCATTTGGAAGATGGCAGAAGAATAAGATGTGGAGATCACCTTCCTCCCCACAAATACATCAGAAATACATCTACGTGTGGAACAACTCCTACAGAACACCTACTGAAGGCCGGCAGAAGACCTCAGATGTCCCAAAAGGCAAGAAACTCCCCACATACCCGAGTAGGGCAAAAGAAAAAAGAAAAAACAGAGACAAAAGAATAGGGATGGGACCTGCACCAGTGGGAGGGAGCTGTGAAGGAGGAAAGGTTTCCACACACTAGGAAGGCCCTTCACGGGCGGAGACTGTGGGTGGAGGAGTGGGGAAGATTTGGAGCCATGGAGGAGAGCGCAGCAACAGGGGTGCAGAGGGCAAAGTGGAGAGATTCCCGCACAGAGGATCGCTGCCAACAAGCACTCACCAGCCCAAGAGGCATGTCTCCACACCCACTGGGGCGGGCGGGGGCTGGGAGCTGAGGCTCCGGCTTTGATCAGATCGCAGGGAAAGGACTGGGGTTGGCTGCGTGAACACAGACTGAAGGGGTTAGTGCACCACGGCTAGCCGGGAGGGAGGCCGGGAAAAGGTCTGGAATTGCTGAAGAGGCAAGAGACTTTTTCTTGCCTCTTTGTTTCCTGGTGCGCAAGGAGAGGGGATTAAGAGTACTGCTTAAAAGAGTTCCAGAGACGGGTGTGAGCTGCGGCTATCAATGTGGACCCCAGAGACGGGCATGAGATGCTAAAGCTGCTGCTGCAGCCACCAAGAAGCCTGTGTGCAAGCACAGGTCACTATCCACACCTCTCCTCCTGGGAGACTGTGCAGCCCACCACTGCCAGGGTCCTGTGATCCAGGGTCAACTTCCCCAGGAGAACACATGGTGCGCATCAGGCTGGTGCAACGTCATGCTGGCCTCTGCCACCGCAGGCTCGCCCTGCACTCCGTACCCCTCCCTCCCCCACCGGCCTCAGTGAGCGTGAGCCCCCGAAGCAGCTGTTACTTTAACCCCATCCTATCTGAGTGAAGAACAGATGCCCTCAGGCGACCTACACGCAGAGGAGGGGCCAAATCCAAATCTGAACACCAGGAGCTGTGCGAACAAAGAAGAGAAAGGGAAATCTCTCCCAGCAGCCTCATTAAATCCCAGCAACGGATTAAATCACCACAGTCAACTTGATGTACCCTGCATCTGAGGAATACCTGAATAGACAACGAATCATCCCAAACTGAGAAGATGGATTTTGGGAGCAACGAGATATATATATATATAATTTTTTTTCCCATTTTCTCTTTTTGTGAGTGTGTAGGCGTATGCTTCTGTGTGTGATTTTCTCTGTATAGCTTTGCTTTTACCATTTGTCCTGGGTTCTGTCTGTCCGTTTGTTTTAGTTTGTTTGTTTGTGTTTTTGGTATAGTTTTCAGTGCTTGTTATCATTGGTGGATGTGTTTTTTGGTTTGGTTGTTCTCTTCTCTCTTTCTTTTTTCTTAATTACTTAAAAATTTTTAATAATTAATTTTTGTTTTTATTTTAATAACATTTTAAATTATTTATTTTATACTATTTTATATTATTTTATTTTATCTTATTTTATTTTATCTTTTTCTTTCTTTCTTTCTTTTTTTCTCCCTTTTATCCTGAGCCGTGTGGAGGACAGGCTCTTGGTACTCCAGCCAGGTGTCAGGGCTGTGCCTCTGAGGTAGGAGAGCCAAGTTCAGGACATTGGTCTTCAAGAAACCTCACAGCTCCACGTAATATCAAACAGCAAAAATCTCCCAGAGATCTCCATCACAACACCAAGACCCAGCTCCACTCTATGAACAGCAACCTACAGTGCTGGACACCCTATGCCAAACAACTAATAAGAGAGGAACACAACCTCACCCACTAGCAGAAAGGCTGCCTGAAATCATAATAAGGTCACAGACAGCCTAAAACACACCACCAGATGTGGACCTGCCCACCAGAAAGACAAGATCCAGCCTCATCCACCAGAACACAGGCACTAGTTCCCTCCACCAGGAAGCCTACACAACCCACTGAACCAACCTTAGCCAATGGGGGCAGACACCAAAAACAAAGGTAACTACGAACATGCAGCCTGTGAAAAGGAGACCCCAAACACAGTAAGTTAAGCAAAATGAGAAGACAAACAAACACACAGCAGATGAAGGAGCAAGGTAAAAACCCATCAGGCCTAACAAATTAAGAGGAAATAGGCAGTCTACCTGTAAAAGAATTCAGAATAATGATAGTAAAGATGATCCAAAATCTTGGAAGTAGAATGGAGAAAATATACGAAACGTTTAACAAGGACTTAGAAGAACTAAACAGCAAACAAACAATCATGAACAACACAATAAATGAAATTAAAAATTCTCTAGAAGGGAAAAGTAGTGGAATAACTTAGGCAGAAGAACGGATAAGTGACCTGGAAGAGAAAATAGTGGAAATAACTACTGCAGAGCAGAATAAAGAAAAAAGAATGAAAAGAATTGAGGATAGTCTCAGAGACTTCTGGGACAATACTAAACGCATCAACATTCGAATAATAGGGGTCACAGAAGAAGAAGAGAAAAACAAAGGGACTGAGAAATATTTGAAGAGATTATAGTTGAAAACTTTCCTAATATGGGTAAGGAAATAATTAATCAAGTCCAGGAAGCACAGAGAGTCCCATACAGGATAAATCCAAAGAAAAACATGACAAGACACATATTAATCAAACTATCAAAAATTAAATACAAAGAACAAATATTAAAAGCAGCAAGAGAAAAACAACAAATAACATACAAGGGAATCCCCATAAGTTTAACAGCTGATCTTTCAGCTGAAACTCTGCAAGCCAGAAGGGAGTGGTAGGACATATTTAAAGTGATGAAAGGGAAAAACCTACAACCAATATTACTCTATCCAGCAAGGATCTCATTCAGATTTGATGGAGAAATTAAAAACTTTACAAACAAGCAAAAGCTAAGAGAATTCAGCACAAACAAACCAGCTTTACAACAAATGCTAAAGGAACTTCAATAGGCATGAAACACAAGAGAAGGAAAAGACCTACAATAACAAACCCAAAACAACATACATATCGATAATTACCTTAAATGTAAATGGATTAAATGCTCCAACCAAAAGACATAGACTGACTGAATGGATACAAAAACAAGACCCATATGTATGCTGTCTATAAGAGACCCACTTCAGAACTAGGGACTCATACAGACTGAAAATGAGGGGATGGAAAAAGATACTCAATGCAAATGGAAATCAAAAGAAAGCTGGAGTAGCAATTCCCATATTAGACAAAATAGACTTTAAAATAAAAACTATTACAAGAGACAAAGAAGGATATTACAAAATGATCAAGGGATCAATCCAAGCAGAAGATATAACAATTGTAAATATTTATGCACCCAACATAGGAGCACCTCAACACATAAGGAAAATACTAACAGCCATGAAAGGGGAAATGGACAGTAACACAATCATAGTAGGGGAATTTAACACCTCAGTTTCACCAATGGACAGATCATCCAAAATGAAAATGAATAAGGAAACACAAGCTTTAAGTGATACATTAAACAAGATGGACTTAATTGATATTTATAGGACATTCGATCCAAAAAAAACAGAATACACTTTCTTCTCAAGTGCCCATGGAACATTCTCTAGGATAGATCACATCTTGGGTCACAAGTCAAGCCTTGGTAAATTTAAGAAAATTGAAATCATATCAAGTATCTTTTCTGACCAAAACGCTATAAGACTAGATATCAATTACAGGAAAAAATCTGTAAAAAATACAAACACATGGAGGCTAAACAATACACTAGTTAATAACCAAGAGATCACTGAAGAAATCAAAGAGGAAATGAAAAAATACTTAGAAACAAATGACAATGAAAACACAACGACCCAAAACCTATGGGATGCAGCAAAAGCAGTTCTACGAGGGAAGTTTATAGCAATACAATCCTACCTTAAGAAACAAGAAACATCTCAAATGAACAACCTAACCTTACATCTAAAACAATTAGAAAAAAGGAACAAAAAAATCCCAAAGTTAGTAGAAGGAAAGAAATCATAAAGATCAGATCAGAAATTAATGAAAAATAAATGAAGGAAACAATAACAAAGATCAATAAAGATAAAAGCTGGTTCTTTGAGAAGATAAACAAAATTGATAAACCAGTAGCCAGACTCATCAAGAAAAAAAGCGAGAAGACTCAAATCAATATTATTAGAAATGAAAAAGGGGAAGTAACAACTGACACTGCAGAAATACAAAGGATCATGAGAGATTACTACAAGCAACTATAGGTCAATAAAATGGACAACCTGGAAGAAATGGACAAATTCTTAGAAAAGCACAACCTTCCGAAACTGAACCAGTAAGAAACAGAAAATATCAACAGACCAATCACAAGCACTGAAATTGAAAATGTGATTAAAAACCTTCCAACAAACAGAAGCCCAGGACCAGATGGCTTCACAGGCAAGCTCTATCAAACAATTAGAGAAGAGCTAACACCTATCCTTCTCAAACTCTGCCAAAATATAGCAGAGGGAGAAACACTTCCAAACTCATTCTATGAGGCCACCATCACCCTGATACCAAAACCAGACAAAGATGTCACAAAGAAAGAAAACTACAGGCCAATATCACTGATGAACATAGATGCAAAAATCCTCAAAAAAATACTAGCAAACAGAATCCAACAGCACATTAAAAGGATCATACACCATGATCAAGTGGGGTTTATCCCAGGAATGCAAGGATTCTTCAATATACACAAATCAATCAATGTGATACGCCATACTAACAAATTGAAGGAGAAAAACCATATGATCTTCTCAATAGATGCAGAGTAAGCTTTCGACAAAATTCAACACCCATTTATGATAAAAATCCACTAGAAAGTAGGCATTGAGGGAACTTACCTCAACATAATAAAGGTCATATATGACAAACCCACAGCCAACATTGTCCTCAATGGTGAAAAACTGAAACCATTTCCACTAAGATCAGCAACAAGACAAGGTTGCCCACTCTCACCACTATTATTCAACATAGTTTTGGAAGTCTTAGCCACAGCAATCAGAGAAGAAAAATGAATAAAAGGAATCAAAATCGGAAAAGAAGTAAAGCTGTCACTGTTTGCAGATGACATGATAGTATACATAGAGGATCCTAAAGATGCTACCAGAAAAGTACTATAGCTCATCAGTGAATTTGGTAAAGTAGCAGGATACAAAATTAATGCAGAGAAATCTCTTGCATTCCTATACACTGATGATGAAAAATCTGAAAGTGAAATCAAGAAAACAATCCCATTTACCACTGCAACAAAAAGAATAAAATACCTAGGAATTAACCTACCTAAGGAGACAAAATACCTGTATGCAGAAAACTATAAGACACTGATGAAAGAAATTAAAGATGATACATATAGATGGAGAGATATACCATGTCCTTGGATTGGAAGAATCAACATTGTGAAAATGAGTATACTACCCAAAGCAGTCTACAGATTCAAAGCAATCCCTATCAAACTACCACTGTCATTTTTCACAGAAGTAAAACAAAACATTTCACAATCTGTATGGAAACACAAAAGACCCCGAATAGCCAAAGCAATCTTGAGAAAGAAAAACGGGGCTGGAGGAATCAGGCTCCCAGTCTTCAGACTATACTACAAAGCTACAGTAACCAAGACAGTGTTGTACTGGCACAATAACAGAAATATAGATCAATGGAACAGGATAGAAAGCCCAGTGATAAATGCATGTGCATATGTTCACCGTATCTTTGATAAAGGAGGCAAGAATATACAATGGAGAAAAGCAGCCTCTTCAATAAGTGGTGCTGGGAAAACCGGACAGCTACATGTAAAAGAATGAAATTAGAACATTCCCTAACACCATACACAAAAATAAACTCAAAATGGATTAAAGACCTAAATGTAAGGCCAGACACTATCAAACTGTTAGAGGAAAACCTAGGCAGAACACTCTATGAAATAAATCACAGCAAGAGCCTTTTTGACCCACCTCCTAGAGAAATGGAAATAAAAACAAAAATAAACAAATGGGACCTAATGAAACTTAAAAGCTTTTGCACAGCAATGGAAACCATAAACAAGACGAAAAGACAACCCTCAGAATGCGAGAAAATATTTGCAAATGAAGCAACTGACAAAGGATTTATCTCCAAAGTATACAAGCAACTCATGCAGCTCAATATCAAAAAAAAAAACAAACAACCCAATCCATAAATGGGCAGAAGACCTAAACAGACATTTCTCCAAAGAAGATATACAGATTGCCAACAAACACATGAAAGAATGTTCAACATCATTAATCATTAGAGAAATGCAAATCAAAACTACAATGTGATATCATCTCACACCAGTCAGAACGGCCATCATCAAAAAATCTACAAACAATAAATGTTGGAGAGGGTGTGGAGAAAAGGGAACCCTCTTGCACTGTTGGTGGGAAAGTAAATTGATACAACCACTATGGAGAACAGTATAGAGGTTCCTTAAAAAACTAAAAATAGAACTACCATACGACCCAGCAATCCCACTACTAGGTATATATCCTGAGAAAACCATAATTCAAAAAGAGTCATGTACCACAATGTTCATTGCAGCTCTATTTACAATAGCCAGGACAGGGAAGCAACCTAAGTGGCCATCAACAGATGAATGGATAAAGAAGATGTGGCACATATATACAATGGAATATTGCTCAGCCATAAAAAGAAATGAAATTGAGTTATTTGTAGTGAGGTGGATGGACCTAGAGCCCGTCATACAGAGTGAAGTAAGTCAGAAAGAGAAAAACAAACACTGTATGCTAACACATATATATGGAATCTAAGAAAAAAAAAAAAAAAAGATCATGAAGAACCTAGGGGCAAGATGGGAATATAGACGCAGACCTACTAGACTTGAGGACACTGGGAGGGGGAAGGGTAAGCTGTGACAAAGTGAGAGAGTGGTAGTGTATATATGGACATATATACACTACCAAATGTAAAATAGATAGCTAGTGGGAAGCAGTCACATAGCACAGGGAGATCAGCTCGTTGCTTTGTGACCAGCTAGAAGGGTGGGATAGGGAGTTTGGGAGGGAGGGAGATGCAAGAGGGAATAGATATGGGGATATATGTATATGTATAACTGATTCATTTTGTTATAAAGCAGAAACTAACACACCATTGTAAAGTAATTAGACTCCAATAAAAATGTTAAAAATAAATAAATAAATAAATATACATCTATATCTATATTAAAAAAAAAGGTCAACTGTGTGACTTTATAACAAGAAGAATCACTTAGAACCTTCAGGAACGAAGATTTGTGTTACCCACTAATGGCAAAGGGCTCATCAAACTCAGATTCTTGCTAGAGATAAGAAGATCTGGAATGAATATTGGAGAAGGAAAGTCATAAACTATAACTACTATGACCAGCTAGAATACTGACAATGATAACCTGAACCAATGATAACCTGAGCAACCTTCGCTTGCTCCTAGAGTGACCTGCCCATCCTCTCTACACAACCAATTTCTCCTTAAAACAGCATTATAAAAATTTAAATATTTCTTTCTCATCTTTTAGGCTGGATCATAATAGAAAAAAGAAGAAAGAATAAAAAGACTAAATATCACTTAAGATCCTAGACTTGGAGAGTAATAGTCTCTGGCTTGGTTGGAAAATATCTGGGTAGTTTTTGAGGATCTTCTTAGATACTCTTCAGGATTATTTTCATGATAAAGGACAGAAAGCCAACTTGAAATAACATGAAAATGAGAGAGAGAGGTTAATTGATTACTTCTTGATTCCAGGAGATAAGAGAACAATAAGTTTATTTCTTTTTTCACTCTGGATTCACGGCTATTTCTAGCCCTGGCTCACACTTTATAAAACTAAGAGCAAAGTGGAATGGATACTTTTCTTTGGGATCATTTTAATCATCCTTATGCCCCAAAAGATTATATCTCAGGTTACTTCTAATGACAGAAAACTAAGATTTACCTAATAATATGTGTGTAGTTCCCAATTCAAGCAACTTTAACAAAACAAACTAGTCTGTCTCTGATTTCTCCTCTTAAATACAAATTGAAAACATATACTTGACAACTCATTGTACATAATCACCAGAATTTCCTGTTTCAAGTCTTAAACAGGGATTATAAATATAAACTAAGAGCAAAATAATAACTAAAAAGAAAACATTGATGCAAAAGAATTTTTGAATTATGCCTGAATTTTTTGATAGCAAGGATAATACCTACATTCTCATAATTTTTATTTATATACACTTTGCAAACAATCTGTGTAGTATCTGCTTTTTTAAACAGAATACTTTAAAAAGCCATTTTCATTTACAATTTCTAATCAGTAGATATTATATATGTTAAAAATTCCTTTCTTATTCAGTATAATTAAAATATATCTAACTTTAGCATGGGCACTGTTTCTATAAAGAATCACGGGTAGATATAATAAGAATATATGTTTAATAAAGATCATATTTTGATATCTCAATATTATCATTTTCCATTCCTCATATTAAATTAATTTAGGAAAGAATAGAGTAATTTATATGCTCTATTTAATTCGACATAAAAACCTACATTTATGCCATGAATTATTTTATATTTAAAGTAATAGTCTGGGTTTACTGTGCCACAGGTTTACTGACAGTTTCCTTAGTTTAATAAAAGAATAGATTACTTAACTGTTTTTGGCTTTTTGCTTTTTAATTCCTTAGCTTTGCCCAGAAACAAGACTGCATCTTTGCCCTTTGTTGATATTGTGGCCTAAGCTCATTATCATGTGAATATCTGGTTATTGTTTTATAAATGTTCATTTTTCAGAAGCTCACTTTTTTTTTTCTTTCTTAGAACAGTAGACTTTACACTAGCCACACTCATTATCATCATGTGGCAGTACTGCTCTTCCTCTGCCTTTGCTGCTTTAAAAATTAATGCACTGTTATTTTCTGAATACTGCATAAGCTGCTTATGAGTACATTATGCTATCAAGCAAGCACATGCAGAAAAGCTTCCTCAACTGTTATTCTTTCAATGAAAATACAGCTGGTTCTGCTTCAAAGGCACATCTTTTCACCTGCAAATGGACTTGCTCCTACACTTATTCCTCAATTCATTGTCTTTTATTTGTGTCTGGAAATCTTTAATTGCCTTTAATTAGAAAAAAGTAAATTCAGTGCTTTAATCTTGCAAACACATTCAATCATAATTCTGTCTGGGATGAATACCAAGTTCTATTCACTGTCTGATCTCTATAACAAAGATATATAATTTATTGTCCATTTATATAGACCACACCAATTAAGATACAATAGAAAAGCGAAGAGATAAGAGTCAAAATATTTGAAAAGAAAAATTTGCAATCTAAATTTAATTACTCAAATGAATTATTGGAAGATGAGTTATTTACAGCATGCCCAAAATACTGACAAATAATAAAATTTGCTAATCAACAATAAAGACTTTTATATTTCCTATAACATCTTTAGAATAATTTCTCAACTGCTTCAAATCCATCCTCCCTTCCTAAGCAAAATGCTATTTGAAATCTTACTTTTCTCATATTACCATAATTACACATAAAAGAACAATACTATTTGGCATATAAAGTAATTTTCCAACTACTATATGAACACAATTTTTAGCTACTATATTACAAACTACAAATAACTATAGAAAACTCTTTGCAAAAGCAAGGGTCAATAGTCTTTCTTATGGAACTCTATAGCAAGTTCCAGTAGCTATGCCAGTAAACAAAAAGTCGGCATTTTGATAGCTGCAAAATGAATAAAATCACAAATTGCATGGTCACAGGCAAAATATAATTAAAATTTTAATCAAGTTGATAAAAAGAAAATTATTACAAAACCAGAAACACAATAAAAAATACAGATCTAATGGATTCTCATCAGCATTGTACACTTTTATACTTAGCTAGTCATACAAAATGATGCCACATATTTACTTAGAAAAAGGAGGTATCTATAAAAGTAAATTTGAAAAAAGTATTTTTCTTAAAATAATTGAGGGGTATCTAGGCTATAGAGAGGAAGCTGGTAAATTAATCCTCAGAAACAAAAATCTCACACAAACTTTTAAAATTACGTTATAGAGGCAACTCAAACAATGAAAATTTTTCAATGCTTGCACAGAACAACTTAACATTAATCATACATTAATCAACTTAACATTAATCATCACCATTTAACAGCACATTAAGTCATTAAGTACTAAGAAACAAGTACTTTACTTTGGGTTGCTACAAAGATAATGCAACAAGTTGCTTATGAGATATAAATTAACTTCCCAGAAAAATACATTAAAAATGCTAACCAAGCAACAATTTAATATATGGAGAGCAACTTATACATGTAGGGGAGCAAAATTTGCCACCCCAAAATGTCTCTTTGGCATGCAGATTATTTTGAGCTTAAAACAATCAAGGCCCAAAAAGACTCAGGAAGAAACTTTGGCCTTCTCCTGTTTAAAAAATTTAGGTAGAGAGCTTGTTCTAAGAATAGAGCTATCACCAGAGATATCTGCAAGAATAGGGGCTGGGTGTGGTGGGTGAAACTCTGCAGTGCCTACAGATCAGAGTGAACTCTGTGTTTCATTATCTCTGCAGGGCCCAGCAAACATTTGTTTACCAAAAGTTTGCTTTCCATCTGCATGAGAATTACCTTCCTTTCTTTTAAAATTCCAAACTACTACCCCCAAGTCCTCCTTTATTTTTAGCTGAAGATGGTATTTAAGGTGAGGGTTTCAGCCATTTTGGTGAGTTAATCAGTTTTTGCTAGGTCTTTCCTATGTATACATGTTATTTAAACTTTTGTTTGATTTTTCTCCTATTAATCTGTCTAATATCAATTTAATTCTTAGACCAGCCAGAAGAACCTAGATGGATAGAGGAAAGTTTCTTCCTCCCCAACAGAGGGAAATGTAGTTAAGTAAGAGGTATTATAAAGTATCTCAATCTTTAGTTTGTATTTAACCACCACTCCCCCCCTCAAAAAAAAATCAACAAACATTTTTTTTAAGTAGCTGCTATGTGTAAAGTGCCCTTGGGGATACAGAGATAAAATTAAAGGAAAACAATAAAAAAGTATCACACAGAAGAAAAAAAACAAATTCCAGAAAAATTAAATATCAGCATATATCAAGGAGTTTTCAAGTTAGTTAAAGATACTGCTTATTATTTCAAGAGGAATTACAAAACAATAAATAATATAAACAGAGTAGGTTAAACAAAGGGCATATAGAATTTTAATTACCTAAGAATTAGGGACTTTTGTATTGTATTAAGTACCTTCTATCATTAGGGATGATCATTAAGGATGCAAAAATTAGATAGAGCTTCTGCCTGCAAAAATGTTTAAATCCAAGTAGATACAAATAAAAATATAAATACTTAAACAAGGTAGAAAGGAAGCAGTGTGGGCAATCAGCAAAGTTAAATGTTAAAAGGATTTCCAGTTCTGAAAACATGGTAGAGTGGGCTGAGATGGACCCTTCTCTGATATAAGTACATAGAAACAGTAGGAAAAAACCAAACAAACATTCTATAAAGCTCTTAATATTAGATGTACACATATTTACATACACACATACATACATATATTTATAATAAAATAAAGGAAATAGAGAAAATGTTCAAATGCCAGAAACAAGGAAAAAACTCAAAGCAAGACAGCTAGTTCCAGCTGATGTCCTGGTGGTCCTGGGTGCAGAAGTTGGGGTGGTCATATTAGTGCCTGTATTAGACGTCAAGAGGCTTGCACATTAGATTTTAAAGGCCCAGGCCTGTATAGTGCCACTGTGAGATATATGGATAAAGTTGAGGTTCTCAAAGGACTGACCAAAACATACAAAAAATAATTCTGTGCTTGTTTGGAGAAATAGCAAGGAATCTTTCTGCTTCCTCTAAGTTCTGGGTGTGGAAGACAGATGTGTCTCCTGTGAGAAATACAAATCTTAATACTGTTAGACCCAAAACAAGGTATGAAGTCCAAATTGTGGGAATCCTAGGCCAAGAAATAAGTCCAAAATAATAGTCCAAAGTCTATAAAATCCCCATTGTCAATAAATAAATAGAACACTGTTCCATAAGAATATTTCATAATTCAGACTGCTGGGACTCTCACAGAGGGAGAAAACAGAAAAAAAACAAACCTCTGTTGAAGCTGAATACATACACACAAACTCAGAACCATAAAGCACAAAAAGATCAAAAAAAAAAGAAAGAAAAATAAGAAAATAGCATGACATAGAATAAATAAGCCAATACAACAAATGGGAAAGTTGGTACCATAAGAAGAAGAAATAATTTTTAAAAACCTGAAAGAATATATAAAATTAGTATTTAAAATAATTAAAGAGGAAAAAATTAAGGAACAGAATAAAAACAGAATGATTTTTTAAAATGATTAAATAGACCTTTTACCCAGGACAAAAAAGGTCACTGAAATGATACATCTATGGGTGTAAGTTAGACATAGTAATAAATAAATGAGAGAGAGAAAAAGAAAGAATTTGTGAATGCTAGTCAAAGGGAAGGTAGATCTTAGAAGTAACCCAGAGTAGGACAGTGATATAAAATATAAAAATGATTTTAAGAGATATGGATGCTATAATGTGAAGACTGAACTTATACATAATAGGAATTCCAGAAGGAGAGATTAGAGAGGAGGAAAGTCATTATTAAAAAAAAAAAAAAAAAAAAAAATCAGAGATTGAAGTCCTTCTGAAACTTAAGAAAGACGAGAATCCCCAGGGTAAAGAATCACACCAATTCTGAAGCCCACCCCATTTCTTTCTTTTTACCAATAAAAATAAACATTTGCATTAAATTAAAGTTGAAAAATATGTTAAAAAATTCTTAATGACAGGAAAAAAAATACACCAAAAAAGAAATGACAATTAGACTAATGGATGAGTTCTCATCAGAAACACCTGAAACAATAATTCAAGTGTGAGTACAATGTAACAATATTGTCTTTTAAGCAGAGACAGAGGAATTTTTCCCTAATAGATATTTGCATTCAGGCAAAAGGAGCAAGGAAACTTCACCAGGAGGAAGATGTAAAATATAAGAGGTAGTGGTTAGTAAAGAGAGCAAACATAAAGTTAGATCTAAGTAATTATTGGTGATTAAAAAGTTAAAAATAATAACTATTATCCCGTTAAAAACAAGAGAGAAAGTAATATATACAACAACATGAACAACAGGAAAAAGTAATCAGATACAAAGAGTTAAAAATCTTTATATTGTTTAGGATAAATAAACATATTGATACACTTTAGCTTTCACTAAGTCAAATATACCGGATAACATTTGAAGGATGAAAAAATTAAACAAACAAACAAACAAAAAAGAAAATAGAGAAAGAAATGGAAAGTAAAACTTTAAAATTTGAAAGAAAAAAAAAAAAGACAATCCAATTTTTTTTGGAAAGGTTAGGGTAGAGATTAGCAAGGAAAAACCACCACAGATAAAAAATACAAAATAAAATTGTGGAAATATATTTAGATTTTTTATTCACAGTAAATAATATAAGATTAAATTTGCTTGCCCCAAAACAAAGATTCTTAGGCTGTATCAAAATCATAAAATATAACATTAAAGTCTAGATGAAAGTAAAAGGGTAGGAACAAAAATGTCAATCAGAATACTAAACAAAAGAAAGGTCTTTACCAACATTAATTTAAGACAAAAAAAGATTCTCTGAAAAAAAATTAATAGCACTTTATAAAGACCAGCATTTAATAGAAAAGGGGGAATAATTATCAGAAATATATACCAATTTAGAAATGCTATGCAACATAAACATAACCTCAAAATATACAAAGTAAAAAATGACAGAATTACAAGAATTGACAGCTTCATGGAATTAGTGAGAATATTTTAATTATTCTTTCTCACAGAATGACAGCTCATACATTCATATCAAGTACAAAATAGATTTGAACACCACAATTAATATAAGCAGTACTGCATCCCAATATTAGAGGATACCTATCCTTTGCAAGCACAGAGAGAATGTTAACAAAATTGACCATATCTATAGTAAGCAATAGAGAAGAGCTTAATATCAAAAACTAACATTATTCTAAAAACATTTTCTGAACAGAAAACAATAAGGTTAAAAATCAATTTGAAATACATATATATATACACAGTTGACCCTTGAACAACATGGGTTTAAACCATGCAGGTCCACTTTTAGAAAGATTTTTTTCCAGTAAATACAGACAGTACCACACAATTCAAGGTTGGTTGAATCCATAGATGCAGAGCCATTAACACAAAGGTCAACTATGGGACTTGAGCATCCATGGATTTTGGTACCTGCAGAGGGTCCTGGAACCAATCCCTGGCAGATACTGAGGGATAACTGTATATAACTCAAGAAAGCTCTAAAATAATATAATAGAGCCAATAATGTAGTGAAGAAAACTGATCCATTAAATGAATACATTACTAAAAAATGTTTGAAAAGCAAATAGTGAAGAATTCAACTCAAATAATTATAAAAGAAAGAGATAAGTTAAAGAATTACAATGAAGGAAATCAGAGACAACAGTAGAATTATGGAAAAGGAAATAATAAAATCTAGTAACAAAAGCTAATTCTTTAAAGTGTCTAAAAATTTAAACAAATCTCAAGTGATGATGAAAAAAGAGATAGAGTAAAATTAAATAACATCAATTAAAAATAGAAATTACCGTTATAATTTTAAAATATTAAGAAAATTTTATGCATAACTGTTTATGAATATATTTGATATTTTCCATTCAACTTTATCACTGAATATGTTACCCAAATTGGCTGAAGAAAATATAGATCTATTAACTGATGGAAAAAAAAGGGAGTTAAAAGTCTACTCACCTAAAAAACTTCAGACAGGGGTTTTGCTAGGGAGTTTTATAAACATTCCAGAAAGTCATATTTCCAAATTTATATAACCTATCCTGGTGCATATAAAAAAGATATTTCTCCAATTCATTATAGAAATCTTATATGACTCTGAAACTAAAACTGAACAGAGATGGCAAGAGAATGGAAAGTTATGTGCCAATTTCATGCATGAAGAAGGATGTTAAAAAAATCTTAAATTATTAGTAAATTAAATTCAGCTGTGTATTAAAAAATATCAAGACAAAGTAGGATATATATCAGTAATGCAAGGATAGTTTAACATTTGAAAATCTATAAATACAATTTGCCAAAATAACAAAAATATCCTTCCAACAGATACAGAAAAAAATTCAATAAAATTCAACATACTTTATTATTTTAAAAAAGAAAAACAAACTCTTAGCAAACTAAGAACAAAGGGGAATTTCCTTAGTCCAACAAAAAGTATGTACCAAAACCCTAGAGCTGTATTATACATAATGGCAAAACGACTGAAGTGTTTTCTTAAAAGTCAGTAATTTATATCCACTACTTGAAAAGCACAACATAACAAGATATGAAAGATAAAATACAAAGGTTAAAAAAAATTTAATTATGCCTATTAGAAAATCATCTATATAGAAAATCAAAAGAAATTACAAATTATTATTACTACTAATAAAATGCAGTCAGGTTGCTTAGTACAAGATTAATAATTAAAACTCATTACCATGTTTATATAGCAGCAAGAGCCAATTACAAAATATAATTTTATATTAGCAAAAAAATTACACAATAATAGCAAATAAATTATGTATCACTTCTGTTTAGCTCAAAAATACTCAATAACTTTATGAAGAAAATAATAAAAAATTATTGAATTTATCAGCCATAGGATCATTTCAAATGATAAAATTGATATGAATTTTCACATATAAAGACATAAATTCTCCGCAAAGTAATCTACAAATCCCATGGAATTCAAATTTGACTACCAGTGGCCTCTTTCATGACTATTTAAAGTTAATTTTAAAATTCACATGAGTGGATAGAGGACCAAGAGTAGTTGAGACAAGTTTTAAAAACAACACATAAGGGTGAGGATTTGTCCTACCACTTTAAAGACTATAAGAAAAACGTATAAAAGTATAAAAGCTATAGTAACTAAACAAGTAAGGTATTTCCAAAGCAAGAAGCAAATTGGATAATGGAATAAAGTAACAGAGAATTATTATCAGTATAAATAAAGACATGAAACAATGCAATGAGAGAAAAACAACTCAGTAGATTTCATTCAGCTTCATCCCAGGATGTCACACAAATTGGTTCAAGAAAATATAGATCTATCAACAGATGAAAAAAAAGAATGAAAGAAAAGTAGTTAAAAGTCTACTCACACAAAAAAAAGAAAAAGAAAAATGGCAGCAATAGATTTGCCAAAGAGAGAAATCAAAAGATCAATAAATATATTAGATGATTAATCTTAGTAAGTAATAAAATGAAAACTAAAATAAGAATGAATACAGTTTCATGTGTATGAGATTGGCAAAAATTTTAAGTCTAAAAAGTAACAAAGAGATATGGAGAAATAGACAACATTTTACATCATTTCTGTGACTGTAAAATAGTGAGTGCATCCACTTTAGAGAGTAATTTACCAGCATTTAGTAAAGCTGAAAATGCACCTTTCTATTGTACAGCAATAGAATATCTGGTATTTGCCAAAAATGAGAGAAAAAGAATGAAACTGGGGTAATATTTTCAGGAAAAAATGGATAAGAATTTTCAAGAACATATTTAAAAAAATGAATCTACAACAACAGGAAGCCCAGTAAACCCCAAATAGAATAAATGAAATCAAACCTATACTTAGACTCATCTTAGTGAAACTGCAGAAATCCAAAGACACAGAAAATCTTAAAAGAAAAAAAAGATTATTTTTAAAGAAGTAACATTTCGATTGAGTTCCTAGGAGTAAAAATAATAGACAAAATGCAAAGGAGTGATATTTTCATATATTGAAAGAACACACAACAAAATAAAAACAAAACCTTCCAAATGCAAATTCTATGGCCAGAGATAACATATTTCAGAAATAATGGTATATCAATATCATTTTTAAAAAAAAGAAACTGAGAATTTGCCACAAGCAGGCATATATTCTAGGAAATTCTAAAAAATGATGTCTACCAGGCACAAAAGAAAATGATTTTAGATAAAAAGTTTGGGACATAAAACAGAATTAGGAATAGAGGAAATAGTAAATACGTATACCATTATATATGAATTTCTACTGAATAAACTACAGTAATAACATTAGGAGTTTTAAAAATATAGAGAGAATTAAGAAATACCAGAATTTATTTTGGACTTTGTATTTCTAAATTATGACCAGAGTTTCCTCAGACAGTCATAACAGCCATAGTGCTATTATACCGCCAATTCCATGAACTCAGATCTTATGACTTAATTATTTTTGCATCTGCTAGTACCTAATATAGTCTTTGGCCTCAGGGAAGCAGTATAGTGAAGGGATTCTGTGGTCAGTTTCTTGGAACGGAGTCCTGGCTCTACCTCTTACCAAATGTAGCACCTTGAGAAAGTTCTTTAACCCATCTGTGCTGTATTTTCCTGATCTGTAAAAAATGAAGCTAACAATAGCTCCTATAGGACTACTATGAGGATGAAATAAGATATGTGTGGCACAAGATGCCTATAATACTTCTGTTATATAAGAAAATAGGAATTTATAAGTAAATTAGTTATAATTTTTATATGATTTACCTAGCACATGTATTATTTGGCCTCATATATTTAATAATATCTATTTATAAAATATCTTAATTATGTTAGAAGTTTTAAAAATTCTATTATTTTCCAATTTTGAAATAATTTATCTCTAGAATAATACATGTAATATTAGCCAGTCTCACACTATATATTTTTAAAACATTATTTATGAAGAAATGTAAGGCCCAAACCAATTTATTTCCCCTTGCAGTCAGCAATATTTCAGAATATTCAGTTTTTCTTAGTTTATTGCCTTGAAAGTGAGAAGGGTATTCCATCTCAGTTCACTACACATTTCAAGATCACGATACAGTAATTAATATAGTGTCCATTTAATGTGAAAATTCTCTATCTAAGAGGTGTTTCCAGTCACAGTGTCAGCTCATTTGATTCTTACCTGAGCAAAGACTATTGTAAGAAAGGCTTTTTGTGAAAGCCATTAATCACTGTCATTTATTACATAACTAAAAAGGCAAAACTTTTAGTGGAAGACAAATATTAAACAGTGATATTGAAATCATCATTCAAAAATGGCACTGGTTTTGCCAAGTACAGTTACTGACTGACCATACAAAAATTACATAAATAAATGAGATTTAGTAACAAGTGAGCACTGCACACATACAATGCCTCTATTCATTGTGAAACTTTATTAGCAATCTAAATTAGCTTACTAACAGCTTGAATACTAAAAAAAACACTGTGATACTCAGTTTATTTGCTATTTGTACTTCGTTTTTTACCACCAATACTGAAATATCTTCTTAAAATAATTCTAGGCGCTTTATTCCCTCCTCACATTTTGGATCGTATCTGGGAAAACGTCTACATAGAACTCCATGTAAGGAAGACAGTGTCGGTGATAGACCATCTATCATCATTAGTATGAGTTGAGGCTTCTGGTACTTTCTAAATCTGACACATTAAGTGAGAAAAAAAAAAATCTTTCCTTGAGAAAATTCTCGAAAAAAAATTAATATCCTAATTAATTAACTAATTAATATCTTTTCTATTTCATTTTTTCTCTCTTTATAAGATCTTACATATTATTATTATTACTTACATAATATTACTATAATATTCTATAGTATATACATGAAAATCTAAACACTGCAGTGCATTATCCTTAAAAAGAGTAAACAAAAGTATACCCTCACTATTTTAATTTTAGTATATTTTGTTTGATCATGATTACTGTATTTGCAAAGTATACCCAGGATAACTCATGTCCATGCAACACTCTAGTTTATAAACTGCTCTAACACTTTTTATGGATCTCACAAGCATCCTGTGAGAAGGGTAGGTCTTGTGCCTGCTTATATTTTCAAGAGGAAGTGAAACAGGAAAGAGAACTCTATAAGGGAACATAATGCATAACACAGAATCCTCAGAACAATTTAGTATAAGAAGAGGGCTGAGACTTTACAATTATATTACTTTCTCTGTCTTATTCTTTCTTGGCTCTTATATGTATGAATAGAACTAAATCAAAGGAAAGATATGCAATGTTTATAGAACAGAATACTTTAGATTTTTAGGATGTCTATTCTCAAAAATTGATCATTAGATACAATTCAATTTCAATAAAAATCTTAGCTGATGCTTTATTTAATTTTTCTGTCATCAGTGATGATAGAAATCAGAACACTGGTTGCATATGGGGGGTGTGGGTAAGGACTGACTAGAACTATCTGAGAAGATGGAAATGTTCTATATTTTGATTGGCATATGTGGTTACATGGATATATACACTCGTCAAAATTCTAAGAATTGTTTATTTAAGAGTTGGATGTGGATTGATCCCCAATATGGTTATTCTTTATTTATGTGGTTTAGCACATCCCATTTGATCACACTTCAATCTGGTAAGTAAGTCCTTCTGTTTAAACACATAAATAATATAACAACCCACACTATTTACTCATGCTGCATCCTATAAGTGAAGGAAGATATATACAAAAGAAATCAAATATCATAAACCTTCTCCTAAGAAATAATATAGTCAGAAATACTGTATTTTAATTTGCATTATCCATCAGTTAGGTGAGTTAAATCTTTCATAAGATTTTTTTGATTGCATTTTTTATTGTAATAGTTGTTTGGTTTTGTGTATTTTGATTTCCTCTTTTATGAATTGCCTGCTCATATTTTTTGCCCATTTTACTATTGGATTTCCAGATTATTTTCTTTACAGTAGGGCTTTATTTTTCTACATGTAAATTTTTAATTGGTTACATATTTTAAATATTTTTCACTTTGTTTTCATCTCCTTTGTTTTGCAGAAACATCTTTTCCCTTCTGGAGTGTACCTTATGCATCATATTTATAAAACAGGTATATACTCTATTGTTATCAATTACTTCTACTTATTTTCTGACTTGTAACTTCTTTGTTTATCTGTCAGTTATTTAGAAGAGGTTTTATTATTATTATTATTATTATTTTAATTTCCAAAAGAATGGGAACAGGTGGCAACAGGAAGGAACATGTAAGAAGAGAGGGTAGCGGGTGGGGAAGGGGAGGTTAACTTTTTGGCTTCCAACTGATTTCTAATTTACTACACTTTGTTCAAAGTTGTGGTTGCAGGATATTGATTCTTTAAAATTGAGGGGACTTGGTTTGTGACGTAGTATGGAGGTAATTTTTTGTAAATACTCCATGCATCCTTGAAAAGATTGAGTAGGAAATCCTGCACATACAGCATAGTCTAAAACAGAGAAGCTTCCTGTTATCTTCCTTTGCTGTTGACTGGACTTCTCTCTAGTCCACCATTTTACAAAGTTAAAATTTTAATGGAGAATTTTGAGGTTATCACATTATTTTCACTAAGAGTCAAAAGAATTGAAAGATTTTATCAGGATAAAAATAAATAATTAAACAGATGTTAACATTAAAAATACTGATTATACACAAGCACCTTGCCTTAAGAATAACAATAAAAGTATTTTTGCTTTACCAAATTAATTAAATCTATAAGAGCTTTGAAAAATCATAAGTACAAAAAAGGTATTTCTTCATAGGTAAACAGGGCTGCACTGATTTTTGTTCCTTAAAAATTCTGTGCAGTCCTTTGTTATTCATATTCTGTGCATCATATGTATTAGGGAAAAGTTATTTTCTTAATATCACACATAATTGCTTTTTTTCTTCATCTTAAGTCACAAGAATGTATCAAAGGGAATTCATTGCTTACCAATTTGCTTTCTGTACTGATCAACAGGAAGTTTTATAGTGGAGGCATCTTTTCTCCCCATCTTTGATCTCCAAAATGCCTGCTGCAAAGAAAGAAAATAATTATGATGAAGTCCTAAAAACTCAAAAGAACTATCTACAAACTTCAGGAATAATTTATTTCACAAAATCCATTTTTAAAGCAACAGGTAAAAATGCATTTGACTTATTCCCATTAGATATTGGTAAAGAATATAAAATTCGAGAGACCTTCAAGATGGCAGAGGAGTAAGACGTGGAGATCACCTTCCTCCCCACAAATACATCAGAAATACATCTACATGTGGAACAACTCTTACAGAACACCTACTGAATACTGGCAGAAGACCTCAGACTTCCCAAAAGGCAAGAAACTCCCCATGTACCTGAGTAGGGCAAAAGAAAAAAGAAAAAACAGAGACAAAAGAATAGGGACAGGACCTGCACCAGTGGGAGGGAGCTGTGAAGGAGAAAAGGTTTCCACACACTAGGAAGGCCCTTCACAGGGGGAGACTGCGGGTGGTGGAGGGGGGAATCTTCGGAGCCATGGAGGAGAGCACAGCAACACGGGTGCAGAGGACAAAGCAGAGAGATTCCCGCACAGAGGATCGGTGCCAACCAGCACTCACCAGCCCAAGAGGCTTGTCTGCTCACCTGCCAGGGCGGGCGGGGGCTGGGAGCTGAGGCTCGGGCTTCGGAGGTCAGATCTCAGGGAGAGGACTGGGGTTGGTTGCGTGAACACAGCCTGAAGGGGGCTAATGCACCACAGCTATCCAGGAGGGAGTCCAGGAAAAAGTCTGGAACTGCCTAAGAGGCAAGAGACCAATGTTTTGGAGTGAGCAAGGAGAAGGGAATCAGAGCACAGCCTAAATGAGATCCAGGGATGGGCACAAGCCGTGGCCAGCACAGACACCAGAGATGGGCATGAGATGCTAAGGCTGCTGCTACAGCCACCAAGAAGTCTGTGTGCAAGCAGAGGTCACTATCCACCCCTCCACCCCTGGGAGCATGTGCAGCCCGCCACTGCCAGGGTCCCATGATCCAGGGACAACTTCCCCGGGAGAACACACAGTGTGCCTCAGGCTGTTGCAGTGTCACACTGGCCTCTGCCCCGCATTACATACCCCTCCCTCCCCCTGGCCTGAATGAGCCAGAGCCCCTGAATAAGGTGCTACTTTAACCCAGTCCTGTCTAAGGGAAGAACAGACGCCCTCAGGCAACCTACACACAGAGGCGGGCCAAATCCAAAGCTGAATGCCAGGAGCTGTGCAAACAAAGAAGAGAAAGGGAAATTTCTCCCAGCAGCCTCAGGAGCAGCTGATTAAAACTCCACAATCAACTTGATGTACCCTGCATCTCTGGAATACCTGAATAGAGAATGAATCATCCCAAAATTGAGGCGGTAAATTTTGGGAGCAACTGTAGACTTGGGGTTTGATTTCTGCATCTAATTTGTTTCTAGTTTTATGTTTATCTTAGTTTAGTATTTTATGTTTATCTTAGTTTAGTATTTAGAGTTTATTATCATTGGTAGATTTATTTATTGATTTGGTTGCTCGTTTCCTATTTTTTTTTATATAGATATATATATATATATTTTCCTTTTTCTCTTTTTTTCAGTGTGTATGTGTATGCTTCTTTGTGTGATTTTATCTGTATAGCTTTGCTTTTACCATTGTCCTAGGGTTCTGCCTGTCTGGATTTTTTTGATTGTTTTGTTTGGTTTTTGTATAATGTTTAGTGCTTGTTATCATTGGTGGATTTGTTTTTTGGTTTGGTTGTTCTCTTCTTTCTTTCTTTCTTTTTATTACGTTTTATTTTTATTTTTAATAATTTTTAAAATCTATTTTATTTTATTCAGCTTTCTTTCTTTTTTTCTCCCTTTTCTTCTGAGCTGTGTGGCTGACAAGGTCTTGGTGCTCTGTCTGTGTGTCAGGCCTGTGTCTCTGAGGTGGGAGTGCTGAGTTCAGGACATTGGTCCACTGGAGGCCTCCCAGCTCCACATAAAATCAAATGGCAAAAGCTCTTCCCGAGATCTCCATCTCAATGCTAAGACCCAGCTCCACTCAACGAACAGCAAGCTGGACACACTATGCCAAACAATTAGCAAGACAGGAACAAAATCACACCCATTAGCAGAGAGGTTGAGTAAAATCATAATAAGGTCACAGACACCTCTTAACACACCACTGGACGTGGTCCTGCCCACCAGAAAGACAAGATCCAGCCTCATCCACCAAACACAGGCACCAGTTCCCTCCACCAGGAAGCTTACACAACCCACTGAACCAACCTTAGCCACTGTGGGCAGACACCAAAAACATTGGAAACTACGAACATGCACCTCAGAAAAGGAGACCCAAACACAGTAAGTGAAGCAAAATGAGAAGAGAGAGAAACACACAGCAGATGAAGGAGCAAGGTAAAAACCCACCAGACCAAACAAAAGAAGAGGAAACAGGCAGTCTACATGAAAAAGAATTCAGATTAATGATAGTAAAGATGATCCAAAATTTTGGAAATAGAATGGAGAAAATACAAAAAACGTTTAACAAGGACCTAGAGGAACTAAAGAGCAAACAAACAATGATGGACCACACAATAAATGAAATTAAAAATTCTCTAGAAGGAATCAATAGCTGAATAACTGAGGCAGAAGAACGGATAAGTGACCTGAAAGATAAAATAGTGGAAATAACTACCGCAGAGCAGAATAAAGAAAAAAGAATGAAAAGAACTGAGGACAATCTCAGAGAACGCTGGGACAACATTAAACGCACCAACATTCGATATATACGGGTCCCAGAAGAAGAAGAGAAAAAGAAAGGGACTGAGAAAATATTTGAAAAGATTATAGTTGAAAACTTTCCTAATATGGGAAAGGAAATAGTCAATCAGGTCCACTTCGCACAGAGAGTCCCATACAGGATAAATCAAAGGAGAAACAGGCCAAGACACATATTAATCAAACTATCAAAAATTAAATACAAAGAAAACATATTAAAACCAGCAAGGAAAAACAACAAATAACATACAAGGGAGTCCCCAAAAGGTTAACAGCTGATCTTTCAGCAGAAACACTGTTAAAATATTTACAGGAGAGTAAAAACTAAGAGAATTCAGCATCACCAAACCAGGTTTACAACAAATGCTAAAGGAGCTTCTCTAGGCAGGAAATATAAGAGAAGGAAAAGACCTACAATAACAAACCCAAAACAATTAAGAAAATGGTAATGTGAACATACATATCGATAATTACCTTAAAAGTAAATGGATTAAATGCTCCAATCAAAAGACATAGACTGGCTGAAAGGATACAAAAAAAATACCCATATATATGCTGTCTACAAGCGACCCACTTCAGAGCTAGGGACACATACAGACTGAAAGTGAGGGGATGGAAAAAGATATTCCATGCAAATGGAAATCAAAAGAAAGCTGGAGTAGCAATTCTCATATCAGACAAAATAGACTTTAAAACAAACACTATTACAAGATACAAAGAAGGACACTATATAATGATCAAGGGATCAATCCAAGAAGAAGACATAACAATTGTAAATATTTATGCACCCAATATAGGAGCACCTCAATACATAAGGCAAATGCTAACAGCCATAAAAGGGGAAATCGACAGTAACACAATCATAGAGGGGACTTTAACACCCTACATTCACCAATGGATAGATCATCCAAAATGAAAATAAATAAGGAAACACAAGCTTTAAATGATACATTAAACAAGATGGACTTAATTGATATTTATAGGACATTCCAACCAAAAACAACAGAATACAATTTCTTCTCAAGTGCTCATGGAACATTCTCCAGGATAGATCATATCTTCGGTCACAAATCAAGCCTTGGTAAATTTAACAAAATTGAAATCGTATTAAGTATCTTTTCCGACCACAACACTGTGAGACTAGATAGCAATTACAAGAAAAAATCTGTAAAAAAAAAAACACATCGAGGCTAAACAATACACCACTCAATAACCAAGAGATCACTGAAGAAATCAAAGAGGAAATCAAAAAATACCTAGAAACAAATGACAATGAAAACATGACGACCCAAAACCTATGGGATGCAGCAAAAGCAATTTTAACAGGGAAGTTTATAGCAATACAATCTTACCTCAAGAAACAAGAAACATCTCAAATAAACAACCTAACCTTACACCTAAAGCAATTAGAGAAAGAAGAATAAAATAACTCCAAAGTTAGCAGAAAGGAAGAAATAATAAAGATCATACCAGAAATAAAAGAAAAAGAAATAAAGGAAACCATAGCAAAGCTCAGTAAAACTAAGAGCTGCTTTTTTGGGAAGATAAACAAAATTGATAAACCATTAGCCAGACTCATCAAGAAAAAAAAGGGAGAAGACTCAAATCAATAGAATTAGAAATGAAAAAGGAGAAGTAACAACTGACACTGCAGAAATAAAAAGGATCATGAGAGATTACTACAAGCAACTATATACCAATAAAATGGACAACCTGGAAGAAATGGACAAATTCTCAGAAAAGTGCAAAGTTCTGAGACTGTACCAGGAAGAAATAGAAAATATAGACAGACCAATCACAAGCAATGAAATTGAGACTGTGATTAAAAATCTTTCAACAAACAAAAGCCCAGGACCAGATAGCTTCACAGGCGAATTCTATCAAACATTTAGAGAAGAGCTAACACCTATCCTTCTCAAAATCTTCCAAAATATAGCAGAGGGAGGAACACTCCCAAACTCATTCTATGAGGGCACCATCACCCTGATACCAAAGCCAGACAAAGATGTCACAAAGAAAGAAAACTACAGGCCAATATCACTGATGAACATAGATGCAAGGATCCTCAACAAAATACTAGCAAACAGAATCCAACAGCACATTAAAAGGCTCATACACCATGATCAAGTGGGGTTTATCCCAGGAATGCAAGGATTCTTCAATACACACAAATCAATCAATGTGATAAACCATATTAACAAACTGAAGGAGAAAAACCATATGATCATCTCAATAGATGCAGAAAAAACTTTTGACAAAATTCAACACCCATTTATGATAAAAACCCTCCAGAAAGTAGGCATAGAGGGAACCTACCGCAACATAATAAAGCCCATATATGACAAACCAACAGCCAACATCATTCTCAATGGTGAAAAACTGAAACCATTTCCTCTAAGAGCCGGAACAAGACAAGGTTGTCCACTCTCACCACCATTATTCAACATAGTTTTGGAAGTTTTAGCCCCAGCAATCAGACAAGAAAAAGAAATAAAAGGAATCCAAATCAGAAAAGAAGAAGTAAAGCTGTCACTGTTTGCAGATGACATGATACTATACATAGAGAATCCTAAAACTGCCACCAGAAAACTACTAGAGCTAATCAATGAATTTGGTAAAGTAGCAGGATACAAAATTAATTCACAGAAATCTCTTGCGTTCCTATATACTAATGATGAAAAATCTGAAAGTGAAATTAAGAAAACACTCCCATTTACCATTGCAACAAAAAGAATAAAATATCTAGGAATAAACCTACCTAAGGAGACAAAAGACCTGTATGCAGAAAATTATAGGACACTGATAAAAGAAATTAAAGATGATACAAATAGATGGAGAGATATACCATGTTCTTGGATTGGAAGAATCAACATTGTGAAAATGACTCTACTACCCAAAGCAATCTACAGATTCAAAGCAATCCCTATCAAACTACCACAGGCATTTTTCACAGAACTAGAAGAAAAAATTTCACAATTTGTATGGAGACACAAAAGACCCCGAATAGCCAAAGCAATCTTGAGAACGAAAAATGGAGCTGGAGGAATCAGGCTCCCTGACTTCAGACTACATTACAAAGCTACAGTAATCAAGACAGTTTGGTACTGGCACAAAAACAGAAATATAGATCAATGGAACAGGATAGAAAGCCCAGAGATAAACCCATGCACAAATGGTCACCTTATCTTTGATAAAGGAGGCAAGCATATACAGTGGAGAAAAGACAGCCTCTTCAATAAGTGGTGCTGGGAAAATTGGACAGGTACATGTAAAAGTATGAAATTAGAACACTCCCTGACACCATACACAAAAATAAACTCAAAATGGATTAAAGACCTAAGTGTAAAGCCAGACACTATCAAACTCTTAGAGGAAAACATAGGCAGAACACTCTATGACATACATCACAGCAAGATCCTTTTTGACCCAGCTCCTACAGAAATGGAAATAAAAACACAAATAAACAAATGGGACCTAATGAAACTTAAAAGCTTTTGCACAGCAAAGGAAACCATAAACAAGACCAAAAGACAACCCTCAGAATGGGAGAAAATATTTGCAAATGAAGCAACTGACAAAGGATTAATCTCCAAGATTTACAAGCAGCTCATGCAGCTCAATATCAAAAAAACAAACAACCCAATCCAAAAGTGGGCAGAAGACCTAAATAGACATTTCTCCAAAGAAGATATACAGATGGCCAACAGACACATGAAAGAATGCTCAACATCATTAATCATTAGAGAAATGCAAATCAAAACTACAATGAGGTATCCTCTCACACTTGTCAGAATGGCCATCATCAAAAAAATCTACAAACAATAAATGCTGGAGAGGGTGTGGAGAAAAGGGAACCCTCTTGCACTGTTGGTGGGAATGTAAATTGATACAGTCACTATGGAGAACAGTATGGAGGTTCCTTAAAAAACTAAAAATAGAACTACCATACGACCCAGCAATCCCACTCCTGGGCATATACCCTGAGAAAACCATAATTCAAAAAGAGTCATGTACCAAAATGTTCATTGCTGCTCTATTTACAATAGCCAGGATATGGAAGCAACCTAAGTGTCCATCATCGGATGAATGGATAAAGAAGATGTGGCACATATATACAATGGAATATTACTCAGCCATAAAAAGAAATGAAATGGAGGTATTTGTAATGAGGTGGATGGAGTTAGAGTCTGTCATACAGAGTGAAGTAAGTCAGAAAGAGAAAATCAAATACAGTATGCTAACACATATATATGGAATCTAAGGAAAAAAAAAATGTCATGAAGAACCTAGTGGCAAGATGGGAATAAAGACACAGACATACTAAAGAATGGACTTGAGGATATGGGGAGGGGGAAGGGTGAGATGTGACAGGGTGAGAGAGTGTCATGGACATATATACACTACCAAATGTAAAATAGATAGCTAGTGGGAAGCAGCCGCATAGCACAGGGAGATCAGCTTGGTGCTTTGTGACCACCTGGTGGGGTGGGATGGGGAGGGTGGGAGGGAGGGAGATGAGGGAGGGAGGAGATATGGGAACGTGTGTATATGTGTAGCTGATTCACTTTGTTATAAAGCAGAAACTAACACACCACTGTGAAGCAATTATACTTCAATAAAGATGTATAAAAAAAAAAAAAAAGAATTAAAGCTGTCACTGTTTGCAGATAATATGATACTATGCATAGAGATCCTAAAGATGCTCCCAGAAAACTACTAGAGCTAATCAATGAATTTGGTAAAGTAGCAGGATACAAAATTAATGAACAGAAATCTCTTGCTTTCCTATACACTAATGATGAAAAATCTGAAAGAGAAATTAAGGAAACACTCCCATCTACCATTGCAACAAAAAGAATAAATTACCTAGGAATTAAACCCATCTAAGGAGACAAAAGACCTGTATGCAGAAATTATAAGACACTGATGAAAGAAATTAAAGATGATACAAACAGATGGAGAGACATACCATGTTTTTTGATTGGAGGAATCAACATTGTGAAAATGACTATACTACCCAAAGCAAACTACAGATTCAATGCAATCCTTATCAAACTACCAATGGCATTTTTCACAGAACTAGAAGAAAAAATTTCACAATTTGTATGGAAACACTGAAGACCCTGAAGAGCCAAAGCAATCTTGAGAAAGAAAAACAGAGCTGGAGGAATCAGGCTCCCTGACTTCAGACTATACTACAAAGCTACAGTAATCAAGACAGTATGGTACTGGCACAAAAACAGAAATATAAATCAATGGAACAGGATAGAAAGCCCAGAGATTAACCCACGCACCTATGGTCAACTAATCTATGACAAAGGAGGCAAGGATATACGATGGAGAAAAGACAGCCTCTTCAATAAGTGGTGCTGGGAAAACCGGACAGCTACATGTAAAAGAATGAAATTAGAACATTCCCTAACACCATACACAAAAATAAACTCAAAATGGATTAAAGACCTAAATGTAAGGTCAGACACTATAAAACCGTTAGAGGAAAACACAGGCAGAACACTCTATGACATAAATCACGGCAAGATCCTTTTTGACCCTCCTCCTAGAGAAATGGACATAAAAACAAAAATAAACAAATGGGACCTATTGAAACTTAAAACCTTTTGCATAGCAAAGAAAACCATAAACAAGATGAAAAGACAACCCTCAGAATGGGAGAATTTTTTTTCAAATGAAGCAACTGACAAAGGATTAATCTCTAAAATTTACAAGCAGCTCATGCAGCTCAATATCAAATAAACAAACAACCCAATTCAAAAATGGGTGGAAGACCTAAACAGACATTTCTCCAAAGAAGATATACAGATTGCCAAGAAACACATGAAAGGATGCTCAACATCACTAATCATTAGAGAAATGCAAATCAAAACTACAATGAGGTATCACCTCACACCAGTCAGAATGGCCATCATCCAAAAATCAACCAACAATAAATGCTGGAGAGGGTGTGGAGAAAAGGGAACCCTCTTGCACTGTTGGTGGGAATGTAAATTGATACAGCCACTATGGAGAACAGTATGGAGGCTCCTTAAAAAACTAAAGATAGAGCTACCATATGACCCAGCAATCCCACTACTGGGTATATACCCTGAGAAAACCATAATTCAAAAAGAGTTATGTATCACAATGTTCATTGCAGCTCTATTTACAATAGCCAGGATATGGAAGCAACCTAAGTGTCCATCAACGGATGAATATATAAAGAAGATATGGCATATATATATATATATATATATATATATATATATATATATATATATATATATACACATATACACATATATATACACAATGTAATAGTACTCAGCCATAAAAAGAAATGAAATTGAGTTATTTGTAGTGAGGTGGATGGACCTAGAGTCTGTCATACAGAGTGAAGTAAGTCAGAAAGAGAAAAACAAATACCATATGCCAGCACATATATATGGAATCTAAAAAAAAATAAAATAAAATAGTTCTGAAGAACCTAAGCGTATGACAGGAATAAAGATGCAGACATAGAGAATGGACTTGAGGACAAGGAGAGGAGGTAGGGTAAGCTGGGACGAAGTGAGAGAGTGGCATGGACATATATACACCACCAAATGTAAAATAGATAGCTAGTGGGAAGCCGCCACATAGCACAGGGAGATCAGCTCGGTGCTTTGTGACCACCTAGAGGGGTGGGATAGGGAGGGTGGGAGGGAGATGCAAGAGGGAGGAGATATGGGGATATATGTATATGTATAGCTGATTCACTTTTTTAGAAAGCAGAAACTAACACATCATTGTAAAACAATTATACTTCAATAAAGATGTAAAAAAATAAAAAAGAATATAAAATTCTTTCAAATAAATTATCAAGGATACAATTGTTGGTACCAATAAATACAATTAAATACTATTAAATTTCCCAATTATTCATTCTTGGTAACATTCATTTTATCAAGTACTATTAATGCTCAATGAAAGCACACTGTTACAGAGCTGGAGATCAGGGTATTTAAGGTGAGGGTTTCATCCATTTTGATGAGTCACTCTGTTTTCCTGGGTCTCTCCCATGTATACATGTTATTAAAGTTCTGTTTGATTTTCTCCTGTTAATCTGTCTCATGTCAACTTAATTCTTAGACCAGCCAGAAGAACCTAGAAGGGTAGAAGAAAATTTCTTCCCCCCCGGACACTACATTATATGCACTGTTTGTTTTAATCCACAAAATATCTTTTAAATCCTATTTTTTTTTTACTGAATTTAGGTATTGTAGCTGAGACTGCAACCTACTAACCAAAATCCATATTGTCCTTTTCTTCCTGGCACTATTTTTCCTAGCCTGAAATCAAACATTTAATTGAATTCTTGTCAACAGAATATGAATGGAAGTGATGTGTGCCACTTCCAGACCTGAACACTAAAAATCTCCCTTGTTGAATCCTGTGTTCTTTTTCCCCTTCCAATTGTCTAGAATGGGAATAATCCCCAGAGAAACCATAAGGGTATCTTTGTAAGAACACAGAATCTTGATCTGCCTGGGATGGAGGAGGGTATTCTGTAACTTATTTACTATTGTCGACTGAAAAAACTGCACAACCTAAAAGTTGAGAGTTATGTTTTATTCAGCAAACATTCTTAGGACTTCAAGCCTGGGAGGAAGCATCTCAAATAACTCTGAGAGACTGCTCAAAGAGGGAAGGGGGGAAGCCAGGATATACAGGAGCTTCTGCAATGAAGACCAGGTAGTTGGAACATCAAAAGATTACTATTAATTAAAGAAAACCAGATAGCTCAGTTTAAGGAATTTAGCTCTTTTCTAAAGATGCAAGAGTCTGGGCTCACTGAAATCATTCCTTTGATATGCACTTCAGCTATCTGGGGCCAGTATCGTGTGTTTTCTCATCCTGAGTTTCCTCTGTTGCACTATCACAGGTGGCTACAGTGGCTGACTGCTAGATGGGCTTGGCAGTGGGCAGCCTGTTTGTCTCCATCCTGAGTTTCCTCAGGGCTCACCATCCAGTGGCTGTAATGTGATGGCTTGATGGCTGCAACATCCTTTGTTTACTGACATGGCAGGCAATATTTTAGTTCAAACTATCATTGTACTCTACTGAAAAAGAAATGAAATTCTACTGTGATTGAATCATGTATGTTGGTGGGGTCTATTACAGACCTAAGTGTTCCCCAGAGGGTGCCTGGAAGTGTTCCTCAATGCTTCAAGGAAGGAGCTACAAGATAAAGATGAAGTCAGGCAAGAACTGGCCAGTTCACAAGCAAAACGATGTGGGAATAGAGAGCCCAGTAATTTGGGAACAAGATTGGAAAAGCCAACATCTAAATGCCAAATAGCAGTAAATAAAAGTTAAAGAGAAGCATTCAATCTATAGATTGCTTTGGGTAGTATAGTCATTTTCACAATATTGATTTTTTCCAGTCCAAGAACATGGTATATCTCTCCATCTGTTTGTGTCGTCTTTGATTTCTTTCATCAGTATCTTATAGTTTTCTGCGTACAGGTCTTTTGCCTCCTTAGGTAGGTTTATTCCTAGATATTTTATTATTTTTGTTGCAGTAGAGAATGGGATTGTTTCCTTAATTTCTCTTTCTGATCTTTCATTGTTAGTGTATGGGAATGCAAGAGATTTCTGTGTATTAATTTTGTATCCTGCAACTTTACTAAATTCATTGATTAGCTCTTGTAGTTTTCTGGTAGCATCTTTAGGATTTTCTACATATAGTATCATGTCATCTGCAAACAGTGACAATTTTACTTCTTCTTTGCCAATTTGGATTCTTTTTATTTCTTTTTCTTTTCTGATCACCATGGCTAGGACTTCCAAATCTTTGTTGAATAATAGTAGTGAGAGTGGGCACCCTTGCCTTGTTCCTGATTTTAGAGGAAATGCCTTCAGTTTTCCACCACTGAGAATAATGTTTGCTGTGGGTTTGTCATATATGGCCTTTTTTATGTTGAGGTAGGCTCCCTCTATGCCCACTTTCAATAAAAAATAAAATTAAAAAAAAATGCAGTGAGGTACCACCTCACACCAGTCAGAATGGCCATCATTAAAAAGTCTACAAATAACAGATGTTGGAGAGGATGTGGAGAAAAAGGAAACCTCCTATATATTGGTGGGAGTGTAAGCTGGTACAGCCACTTTGCAAAACAGTATGGAGCTTCCTCAGAAAACTAAAAATAGAATTACCATATGATCCAGCAATCCCACTACCTGGCATATACCCAGACGAAACTATAATTCAAAAAGATACATGCACCCCTATGTTCATAGCAACACTATTCACAACAGTCAAGACATGTTAACAACCTAAATGTCCATCGATAGATGAATGGATAAAGAAGATGATGAGATATCTATTTATCTATCTATCTATCTATACACACACACAAAGTGGAACATTACCCACCCATATAAAAAGAATGAAATAATACCATTTGCAGCAACATGGATGCAACTAGAGATAATCGCACTAAGGGAAGTCAGAAAGAGAAAGACAAATACCATATGATATCACTTACATGTTGAATCTAGAATATGACACAAATGAACCTATCTATGAAACAGAAACAGACTCAGAGGGGGTTGGGGAGGAATGGAGTGGGAGGTTGGGGTTAGCAGATGTAAACTATTATATATAGAATGGCTAAAACAACAAGGTCCTACTGTAGAGCACAATATTCAATATCCTATGATAAACCATAATGGAAAAAATATTTTAAGAAAAGAATGTATATATATGTATAACAGAATCACTTTGCTGTACAGCAGAAATTAACGCAGCATTGTAAATCAACTATACTTCAATAAAACTTTTTAAAAATTTTTGAAAAAAGTTAAACAGGTTTTGAAGAACAAATGCTCATTAAGAATCTCAGTTAAAAAAGAGAGAGAGAGAGGGGCAAAGAGCAGATCAAGGATGTTCCTTTCTCACCTGACCATAATGTTCCAGATCACCTAGAGGCAGCCACTATAGAAAGAGAGGCATAGGAGATTTGATGTTTATAAAGAAAGCAGACTTGAGAACCATGTCTAGGAAAGAAATTGCAGTATGATTACTGGCACATGGAACTAACTAGAAATAATAAGAAGCTTACTAAAATATGAGGGAATTATATTTACAGGGAAACCAGAAATTTTGTTTAAAAAATTCTGTGAATGAAAACCAATCCTTGGGCCTCTAAACTTAAACCAGCAGAGTGCTGTCCCCAAAGAAGGCAAACTTTGTGGATTTGTAACACTCACTTCATATGTGACCAGGAAGGAGAACCATCCAGAAGGCAGAGCCATGACAAGGGAATTTCTCTAAAAAAGACCATAACTAGGGTCTAAGCAAGAAACTTCTACTGTCAGTATAATGGGCCTTCTCAGTAGTATCCTGCACAGCATGGATCAATGACCCCTGTGTGTTTCCCATTCTTCCCTTTCTAAATGGGAGTGATTATTGGAGCTATGAAGCAGTTATCCTTTGCTTTGCTGTTGTTTATTAGAGGCCTGGTGAGGCTGGGAAACAGTAGGTAAATTTCACAGTCTGTAAACCTCAAGGAACCACAGACTGTGCATTGGCTTGAGATCCTTGACTTTGTGCGGGATTCAGTAAGTGGGGAACTTTAGGATCTCCCTACTGGGGAGGCAGGAAAAAGGATGTGCATGGCTATATCATGACCAGAAAGGTGGAATGTAGGAAAAGCTGTTTCCTAAATTACATGCTCTCCTTTTTTTTTTCCTGGTCACACTCAATTACATTTTCCAGCCTCCTTTGCTGTTAGTTGCGGGCATGTGACTGAGTTTCAATTAATGGAATATGAATAAATTAATGTTTGCTACTTCTATAACTAACCTATAAAAACTTTTCATATGTACTCATTCATCTGGCTGAAATGGAGATGACCTCCAGAATGACCCTGTTAATAATGTGATGAAGATGGCAGAGCCCATGACATCCTGGATCCTGAATGACTGCATGGAGGACAGCTATTCAACCAACTTGTTTTCCCTTTCATACTGCTATGAGCACAAGAAATAAACTTGTAGCATTTGAGCCTCTATACATTTTGCATCTATTTGTCACAGTAGGTAGTATCACCCTAACTAAAACAAACAGATGTATAGATTTCTCCATATAAACTGATGCAATTATCAAACTGTAAATGAGCATTATTAACAATGCCAAACACATCTGAAACCTGTTCAGACCAAACTGTATTGTTTATTTATGTTTATGGTCACACAGATAGAGCAATGATAACAATGATCCCACTTTATACAGTAAAAGGCATTTCCAAAGTAATAATTTCTACTTATATATAAGAAAATTATAAATTCAGCTAAAAATTTATTTTTATATTCATAATAATCTTCAGATTTAATATTATGGTAATATCTAGGAATGTACAAAGCAAGACAAAAAGTCAAATAAATTGTCTTCATCTCTCATAAACCATGTAGTTATTACATCTAAGATAACACACCCTTAAAATTACAGAACTGAAACCAAGACATCACCTAATCCTATATTCTCACTTGTTGTAATTCAGAATATCAAAAATAATTCTGATAATACAAGTACCATAAATAATATCAACAGATATATTATAATTTATTCATATAGCAATTCCATTTGCTTACTGTTTTGCATTTGTTAATTGTAGAGAGGAGTCAAGTTATTTTAATCTTGATTGTGTGGGACTAGACAAGATATCACTACATTTTAGGAGAGAAGTTAGTTTAAATGAATAAATACACAAGATATTATTCTCTCTTCAATTTGGTTTTGTTTTTTTGTCTTTATGGAATAGCTTAAATGTTTAAAAAGCAAGTTACTAAGGTGACCTACCAAAACAGTCACTAACTATGTTTCCCCCAATTCCTTCCTGGTCATTTAAACAAATATCCAAACAGAGATAACACCTTAGAGGCCAGTATTTTATTCATTCATTATCTGTAGTAAATAAAAAAGTCAGGAACTCATAGATAATCTTTTCACCAAAGTAAACTGGACTTTATTTACTTTAAAATGTACTTTAAATACACAAAATTATATCAAAAAAAAAAAAAAAAGCTAAAGAACCTAAAGGTTTATAAGGGCCTACACTTTATAAATGACACATTTTATGTGTATAATAACCTGTGAATATAAAAACTTTAAGAGAATTTCAACCTAGGAGATACATTAAAGAGGAACTAGTTTTAAATGTTTGTTCCTAATTATTTTGGTGATTGATAACCCTTATGCAAAATTTCAAAAATTTAAACTTTATTCTTATCTTTGAAATTATTATATTCTATTTTTTAAGCAAGGTTACATTTTAACAAATGTTGAAAGAAACAAAAAAATGCCTAGAGAACACACACGTGCACAAATGACTCACATTTTATTAGTTGCAACAAACACAAGAAGGTGGAAAATATTTTTCTTTCCTAATAAACACATTGGGGCTATTTTAAATGATCTAAAGAGAAACCCATTCATGTGTATGGTGCAAACTGTCAATGCCTCAGACATCTAGAACCTCTAAAATGCTCTGACTTTTCTTTGTTCTTCAAAGCCTTGCAGTAATCATCATTCATTTCTATTGCTTTGATGGTTAGATAGCAAACCCCCAAGAAATCCAGGGAGACATTAGCACATACAGCCACGATTTCTAATAAGACAGCTATTTGCATACAAGATCAGCCACAATTTAAAATGTGTTGTGATAGATGCAGAAAGGGAATAACAGATTTATATTAGCATGTACAATACCAAGACTGTTTTCACAATTTAATTCCTTGGAGATTATATCTCATCACCTTCTTTTATAAAGAAGACTACATTCCCTGAGGAACTAACTTGCTCTGAGACCCAGCTAAACTAAAATATGGATTAATAAGATAATATTTATTATTTATGAATTTTGCTGTAAGAATTATTTCGGATTAAATCATCAGAGAAGTTTTTAACATTCTTGAAACTTTATAACACATTTTTAAGGAAGAAAAAAAAGTTAATTTTATTTAATACATAAATTGCATATTAAAATAATTCATAATTAATTTTTACTCCATTAAAACTGTACACTCTTTAGGACTTTTAAAATTAAAGAGAATACTTTTGTTTTTAATATCCTTTCTTAACCTGAATTTTGTACAGCAATTTGCCACACATATTTTTTAGCATAATATGTGACCTTTAAAAAAGAAAACAAAGGTAGTATTATATTTAATCACATTCCAACCAAATTATTTTATTGCTCATTTATACCTTTTTTATGAAATCCAGAAAGAACATGTAAAGAAATAAGAAACCTGAAGACTTCACATATGTCTCTGCTTCCAGAAAAAGCATTCAATCCAGACTGTGACATTTAAATACAGATCGAAACACAGGTTATTAAAAAAAAATCAACCCATAACCACAAAAAATTAACCATCTCAGTTTTTAAGGCTATAAGATAGACCCTCACTTAAAAAAAACAAAAAAATAAAAAAAAAAAAAACCTCTTACCTAAGTATTAAGTTATAAACAGGCAAAAAATATGTTTGGCTATGGCTTGATCAGAATTGAGAACCAATCATGAAAATACAATCTTATGCTAGAAGCTGAATTGAAGAAAGTAGTAAACGAAGAAGATAAGGGTCCCTGATCTAACATTCCAGAGTAATGTTTTAAAAATTCAAAGCTGATCATGTAACTAACATACTTAAGTCATCCAAATGATGGCCTTTTTCCTATATAAAGCAAAAATCCTTGGTATAAAGAAGCAATAATGATCCAAGTTTGTCATTTGTTCCCTACTCATGTTCCAGTGCACTATCAAATTCAGCTTTTAGGTCCATGATTTTGAAACTCTGCAATTTACTTTAAATGTCACTTCCATAGCCCGCCCCCCCCACTCATGGAATCTATATTTTAATATTTCAAGCAAAGGTACATGATTCAGATCTCCAGAGATAATTCTCCACAATTGAGGAAATGAAAAATAGGTAATTAAAAGACTATCAAAATGTGACAGAGCATCCAAGTAGACAATGTATACCTTGACATAAGTGTAAGAGTGAGATAAGTCTGTAATAAGAACAAATTCCTATTGTATAAAACTGGAGAGCTAAACAGTGGTCTTCCTTATATTTTCAAGGATCAAAGTGACCATTTTGTCTTTACTTTGACGAATTAATTTCCTTTGTAGCTGCAGAAAGAGTATGTAAAAACTCGAATGTGTGAAAATGTGATTTCCAAAATCCTGATCACTTGCCAACATTGATATAAAAATTCATTAGAAAAGTAACTACAAGACAGTAATCTGTATGACTCCAAAAAGTCATGTTCCAAAAGAGGAATCTTAGTGATTGGGACTACCCTTCATCTATACTTAGAACTAAAGTAATTACAGTATCAACAAATAGTGCTGGAACAACTGTATATCCTTATGGGAAAAAAAAAAAAAAAGACCCCTATCTCATACCACACACAAAACTCAATTGAGGATAGACCATAGACCTAAACAAAAGAGAAAAACAGTAAAACAATGAAGCTGCTAGGAAAAAAGAAGATTATTTTCAAATAACACTTAGAGAGAACACAGATGGTATGCACCATAAAAGCAAAAAGAAAAGGATGTACTGAACTTCATCAAGTAAGAAAATAAGTAGATGAGTTACCTATAGGAAGTAAATATTCATAATACCTATATCTGACAAAAAGAACTTGCATCCAGAATGTATAAAGAACTACTCAATAATATAAGACATACAACTCAACAAAAAATGGGTAAAAGACTTGAACAGAAACTTCACCAAAGAAGATATGTAAATAACAAACAAGCACACGAAAAAGTTCTCAACACCATTAGTAATCAGCAAAATGCAAATTAAAATTAGAATTGAAATATCACTATACACCCACTAGAATGATTCAAATAAAGATTTACCCTACAAAATATTGGGAGGATGTGGAGCAACTGAAACTCTCATGTATGTAAGTTGTAAAATCATACAACCACTTTGGAAAATTGTTTAGCAATTTCTTACAAAATTAACTACCAACAATTCTACTCCTATGTATTTATCTAAGAGAGATAAATACATATGCCTACAAAAAAAGCTTTGTACAAGGATGTTCATAGCATTGTTATTCATAGTAGCCAAAAAGTGGAAACAGCTCCAATGCTGATCAATAGAAAAACTGATAAACTGCGGTTTATTCATATAATGAGATACTACCCAGCAAAAAACTACTGGTAGTATGCAACAATGGAAATAAATCTCAAAAATAGTATGCTGAGCAAAAAAAGCAATGTCTCCTTTGGACCTAAATTGAATGGGCATTCATCAGTTTCATTATAAGTGGCCTTATAATATGATTTAACAATGGTCATCCCTGCTTCTTCCCTGACACATACACTGAAACACTTAATTCCTATGGTCTAAGGAATATGTACAAAGTGAGAAAGCAGAGATGGAAAGCCTAGACAAATCTATTACAAAATAAGTAAAAGGAAGGAGAGATATAGGATAGTAAGTAGAGAGGAACTGAGGTTGAGGGAGATTTTTCGGTTATGCTTTGCTTTGTTTTACTCTTGAGGGCATGTTTGTTTTTGAATACAGATGGAAATTTGAGTTGGTCTAAATAGTAAGTAGAAGGAACAAGCACAAAGTGAGGAGGTGAAGACACAGGAAAAAAAACAGAAAATGATTGAGGTTTCCAAGTAGATAGGAAGGGACAATTCAGTGTACACTTGAAGGAATAATCATAGCAGACTACCTATTTCACTTCAGCAGGAAAGAGGAAAAAACGATGAGTAAAAATCTATGTAAGTTTTGAGGTTTGGCTGCCAAAAGCAGAGGGAGCTCTAAGTGGTAGCTCTCCTTTCGCTAAGAATTAGGAAGCAAGGTTATCTCCTAAGAGTGAAACAGAAGGTGGGAAGTTTAGAGATTTGAGAGTGCAGAGGCTGGAATTTCTGCTGTGGAGAAATGGAAAGAGGTGTCTAGGGAAAATCGGATTAATGAGAAACACTAAGAGACCACATTAATTTGGTAACCATGAATCCACGGTAGCAGCAAGCTACATGATTGCAAATAATATATTTCTGAGTGTTCAGCTGTGCATTGCTGGTCTAGGGAAGGGGTAGAGAGCTGGATTAAGCAAAGTTTCGTTTTTCCCGGACAGGCATAACAGAAGGGCAGTAGGGCAAAAAGATTAGGGTACTATAAAAAGTGGGTGAAATGATGTACCATGGAGTTTAAAGATAGAGAAAGAAGTGGAGACAGTGGGGATTTAAGAGTTAAGCAGAAAATAGATCAATTTTTGGACTTAAAGATTTGTATGAGGTCCAATAACCAAAGTCTTCTTTTACTCTAGAAGAACTAAAGGTTATTAATAGAAAGTGTGAGGTGATTGATGTTATTATCGGGATGAAGCACGTTAGTCACTCATCATGGAGGGTGACTAAAATGATAGAAAAACAATATGGCAGAGAAGGAAACGAGAGACCAGAATAATATATACTTCATACATATGAATAGTGAAGGCACTCAGGAGGGTGGAAAGATTTGGGGTAGGATGGAAAGAAAACTCTAAGTTAGGGAGACTCTGTGACCTGAATGTCCACAGATAACAGCAAAGAAGAGAGGTAAAGGGCACTACAGTCTAATGGAATGAACCACAAAGGAGCTGTTTTTTTTTTTTGTTTCATTTGTCATTCTATATGCATGGAAAAAGAAATGATCTGGAAGTGGTAATAAGGAAATGAAAAGACAACCACCAAAATCTTGATCCATGGGTATGTGCAGGGTTAAAGGAAGAACAGTCTCCACTGAAGAAAGCTTCAGGGAAATGGTGTCTCTGAGAAGAATAAGGTTTCAATTAATGCCAAGAGGTAAAAGTAATAATCAATTGCTTGAGAATGGATGGGGTTCAAGAGGGACATAAAGAAAAATATAGGAACATAAGGGAACAGCAAAAGAGTGGTCCATGAAAAACAAAAACAAAACCAAAAAAACCCACAAAATAATGGGGGACATAAGTGTTAAGGGGAGGAAAAATGGCCAAATAGGTCATCTTAAAAAGTGAATGAATATAACAGGAATGTGTAATATCTCGAACCAGCTTAACTCATAACTGCATGGAGTACTCAGGCATCCCTCTCAGGAGGCAGCTGTGGCCTGGGTAAAATGGGGAGATCTCAGTCCCTGGGGAAAGGGTCAGCTGCCCAGAACTGAGCATCTCAGTTCCAGAGGAAAAGGCTCGGGTTTCCTGTTTTCAACAGGAAACCATAAAAGGGTATTGAGGTAACCAAATCAGACACTTTCTAATGATATTAGAAAGACTGGAAGGTTTGAACATAATTAATAAGTTTTAAAAAAAATTTAGTTATGTTCAAAGGCAATACACTAAGGGAGGAATGCAGCAAGTAGAAAGGAAGTGACGTTTTGGTGTTTGACTTTTAGAATTTGGGAACATCCTGGATGGGGGTATGAGGCAAAGGAAGAGTTGAAGATGACTATGCTTTTAAACTGAGTCATAATTAAAATACAAAGTCCCAGGTCTTACTCTTCAGATACAGTCGGTCAGCAATGTCGGGGTGGGTCCAAGGAAGCTGCATTTTAAACAAGCACCAGCTCCCTGCCGCAGTTTTCAAACTCAGGTGGTTCATGGCCCATACTTGCAAAATACTGGGTTAGCGAGATGGTAATGTCATTAACAGAAATAGGTAATATAGCGGGAGAAGAAGGTATGGGCTAGGCGATGAGGATAGAGTAGTAGTATAAATCCACACCATAAAATGTTTAAAATTGCTGTAAGAAAACAATGCACTTGTTTTTCCTGAAACCTAATAGAATTAGTTAATCCAAACATAATTGTATCACAAATTCCCAGGTCTTCATAAAAAAAATACCTACAAATATTTTACTTACTTTTATTTTAATGCCTTTTTAATTCACAGATTGTTGTGGCATCTGGACACATGGCGTACTTGAAAACAACACATTAAATTTATACTGCCCAGAATAGACAAAAAGCTGCCTGCATGTACCATCAACAACACTCATCATTTGGGGGTGGGGGAGTTACATTAGCTGGGTCCCATGGAATTATTTTTTAAAATTCTGAACTTCGCATAAATATCAAAGGAATAGGCACTTCAAATCTGACAGGGAGAGAATTTCTCTCTGGACCATGTACCTAAGCAGAAAAATGATCATTATGATTTGCAGGGTTTAAATTCAGCAAAACGGGAAATGCACTTCAGTTAATTTCTCGTATTACATTTGCAAAAGAAGATAGGTTAATTAAGCTAGGATTGGCCTATGATATAACTTTTAATAGTTAATTAAAAAGTCATAAACTACACTCTTTCAAATAAGAGTTTTTTTTATTGTAAACTGTACTTTCAAAAAGATTTTATAGGTTACAATAATATGGTACCAAATAAGTAAAACTCCAGACCCTGTTTTTACTATTACAAAGTGCTGATAAAAGAAGAGACACATATCCAACCATGTAAAAAGAGCAAAGACACCTACAGTTCTAGTATAAAATCAGTAAGTCAGGCAACGTGTACAATGCATGCTAAGAGCTACTAACAGTCAAGAGGAATAAGAGGAAGCAAGGCTATGGTTGGCTTCAGGGACTCAAGCAGAGAAAAGGCAGTTTCGCATCCTTGACCTTTGACCAACACACCTACAGACTGTTTTTCCTGAAGAGACAAAGAGTAATTAAAAATAGGGTTCTAGCTCTAAAGGTCACAAACTTTGATTTTTCAATACCTACAATCCCTTTACACGAGGGATTATTTTAAGGGAATTTTATGAAACCCAAGATTGTTTCAATTATCATATCAATAACAAAAAACTTTATTCCATCCAGATGCTACCAAAAACTGGTAGCTAAAAGATGAGGGAAAACAATAAGCTCTAAAGGCAAACATCTCAGATGGCATCTATTCTTATCTCTGAAATTCCTAAGTAAACAGATGTCTATCTATTTTATCATAATTCCTCAATATGAACTCCCTTTCCTTGGTTCTGAAGTAATATTAGCAAATTCTTATTCAGAGTTTTCAATAAGTTACCTGAGACAAAGGTTTACCAGCAAAAAGTACGTTTTTTATGTTTAGCCCAAAATAATATATATCTGTGTAGATGAAGTGTTCTGATTCACCCTTAATCTATCAAAATCACTATTTATAACCAAGTTTGGCTTATTTCAAACAAAGTTAAAATTTTTATTTTTCTTAATTTACATGTATTTTACATTGAAGTAAACGTGAACCAAGTTCCCAAAATGTGGTAGTTTTAGGACAAGTTTACTGCAAAGCTTTACTGAATCGCCACATGTGTCTTGTTAATCTCTGAGAGGACTTGAAACTATGTTTCCAATGTTACTTGTCCAACTTTTCAAATTTTGCACATTATCATCCCATAAAACCTCTGTTTCACGTAAAGTTTGTTGAATTAAAGGGATTATTGGAAAGTTGATTTAGAAGGATTATAAGGGAAGGGAATAAGCATCTCGTTAATGAATAAAAGATATCAAGAACTGGTTAAGAGACATGCTTATCAATCAGCTCCCCAGCTTCAGATGTGAAAGGAATATTCGAGGAAAAGAAAATCCTTAACAAGCTAGATCAGATATATAATAAGCTATTTTGAAAAATACAAATAGGCACTATAAGGATATTATGAGAGTGAAAAGTCACAAGCCAATCTCAATTATGAAGAGAGATATAAAAATCCTAAATATAATATTATAAACTAAATCCAGTATGTATAATCATAATAACAAAATTCACCATGAAGAAGCTGGGCCAATAACAAAAATGGAAGGATAGTTTAATATTAGATAACACAATAATATTCTGCATGTAACTTTAAAGAAGAGAAAAAAAATGAAAGTCCTCAATCAATAGATGCAAAAATAAAAGTTACATCTACTACCCATTGATTCTTAAAGACAGAGAGAAAGAAAATAAAGAAGAGTTGGGTGGGAGCAGGGGAGAAAGGGAGGGAGGAAACAGGAATAGAAAAGAACTTTCTCACTCTGATTATAAATAGGCAAACAGATAAACATTATCCTTAATAGTGAAAATCATAAACAAGACAAATATAGTCTTTTACTGAGAAATCCAGGTAATATAGTGAGACAAGGGGAGAAAGGATACAGGGATTGGAAAGAAAAAAAAAAAAAACTTATTATTCACAAATAATATGACTGGGGAGAGAGAAAGGAAACTACAGGCAAATTATTAGAATGTGTACAACATTCTTTACAAGGGCTCAGCAAGACTAATGTATATTAAATCTAGGTACAAAGATCATAATTACTATAACAGTAAAATCTATAAAATACCTATAAATACTATGAATACCTCTAAAATGCATGCAAGATCACTTACAGAACTTTTTAAAGAGAATAGATTACTGTAATAAAATAAGAGCAGTAACTAATGAGTATTTTGGGGAGTGATGCAGCAATATCTACTAAAATTTAAGATATGCATTCACCAGAATCATCAATTCCTCTGCTAGTTATATGAATTAGAAAAACAATTCTATATTTAAATGCACAAAAACACTAGAAAGAATGTTCAGGGCAACATTTTTAATAACAGCAAAAAAAGAAAAAAGCCCTGCATGTACATCACAATTTATTCATCAATGAAATATAAGGCAGTTAAAACATATGGACAAAATACATGTGTTAATACATTTATATAACATTTTAAAACATTCAAATCAATAGCTAATATTATTTAGGTAAAATATATACAATATTATATATATGTATATTCATGCTTCCTAATAATAAATACCAAAACACCAAATTCTTTAGTTATTTGGTGGGAACGAGGAAGGAAGATAACAATTGAGATAGCTTGCACAGAGGTATTTAAATTATATCTGTTGATAGCATATAGTTGCGGCTTGTCTTTTTACCCAGGCTGAAAATACCTGTTTCAAATGGAGTTTTAAGATAATTTTGTTTATTGGACTTCATATATTTCTGTTTATACCTACTATCATGCAATTTGTTCTTTATTTGTTCCATCTGTTCTTTTCCTTGTTCTTTACCTGCCTCTTTGGGATTAACTGAACATTTTTTAATATTCTATTTTCACTTTTAATTTATTAGTTATTCCTCTTTGTTTTACATTTTCAGTGGTTACTCCAGAATTTATAACCCACATATATAACTAATCACAGTCTTTCTTCAAATAACATTCTACTACTTAACGTAGTATAAGGCCTTGCAACAGTACACTCCAAGTCATAGTTAATATGTTTTCTTTAAACAAGCATCTTTTTAAAAATTTATGGGGCTTCCCTGGTGGGGCAGTGGTTGAGAGTCTGCCTGCCAATGCAGGGGACACGGGTTCAAGCCCTGGTCTGGGAAGATCCCACATGCCGCAGAGCAACTAGGCCCTTGAGCCACAATTACTGAGCCTGCGCGTCTGGAGCCTGTGCTCCGCAACAAGAGAGGCCGCGATAGTGAGAGGCCCGCGCACCGCGATGAAGAGTGGCCCCCGCTTGCCGCAACTAGAGAAAGCCCTCGCACAGAAACGAAGACCCAACACAGCCAAAAGTAAATAAATAAATAAAAATTAAAAAAAAAATTTATGAAATGAGAAAAATACATTTTATATTTACCAACATATTTACTATTTCCAGTTCTCTTTATTCCTTGTATAGATTGAGGTTTCATTTTCATTTTTCCTAAAGAACTATCTTTAATATTCCTTGTAATGCAAGTGTTTGGGCAACAAATTCTCTAAGATTTTTTTCACATACAGAAGTATTGTTTTGTGTTTGACTTTTGAAGAATATTTTTGTTCGGTATAGAATTCTAGGGTCACAATATTTTTTCAGTCTTCTGGCTGGCATAGTTTTGATGAACACTCTTCAAATTCACCATTTTTTCTTCGCTTCATATTCCTCCCCTGATCTAGCTAATTTAGAAGATTTCTTAAATCCTTGTTTTCAGCAATTTGATGTGTTTTGCTGTCTGTCTAATTTTTTTTTTTTTCAGTCCTGGTTAGGATTCCTTGAGTTATTAGATCTGTGCGTTTAAAGTTTTCATCAAATTTTAAAATTTTTCTGGGGGGTCTGGGCAAGATGGCAGAAGAGTAAGATGCGGAGATCACCTTCCTTCCCACAGATACATTAGAAATACATCTACACGTGGAACTGCTCCTACAGAACACCCACTGAACGCTGGCAGAAGACGTCAGACCTCCCAAAAGGCAAGAAACTCCACACGTACTTGGGTAGGGCAAAAGAAAAAAGAAAAAACAGAGACAAAAGAATAGGGACGGGACCTGCACCAGTGAGAGGGAGCTGTGGAGGAAAGGTTTCCACACACTAGGAAGCCCCTTCACGGGCGGAGACTGCGGGTGGCAGAGGGGGGAAGCTTCGGAGCCACGGAGGAGAGCGCAGCCACAGGGGTGCGGAGGGCAAAGCAGAGAGATTCCCGCACAGAGGATCGGTGCCGACCAGCACTCACCAGCCTGAGAGGCTTGTCTGCTAGCCCTCTGGGGCGGGCGGGGGCTGGGAGCCCAGGATCGGGCTGCGGTCGGATCGCAGGGAGAGGACTGGGGTTGGCGGCATGAACACAGCCTGAAGGGGTTAGCACACCACAGCTAGCCAGGAGGGAGTCTGGGAAAAAGTCTGCAGCTGCCGAAGAGGCAAGAGACTTTTTCTTGCCTCTTTGTTTCACGGTGCGAAAGGAGAGGGGATTCAGAGTGCTGCCTAAACGAGCTCCAGAGACGGGCACGAGCTGCGGCTATCAGCGGGGACCCAAGAGGCGGGCACGAGCTGCGGGTAACAGCGCGGACCCCAGAGATGGGCATGAGACGCTAACGCTGCTGCTGCCGCCACCAAGAAGCCTGTGTGTGAGCACAGGTCACTATCCACACTGCCCCTCCCGGGAGCCTGTGCAGCCCTCCATGGCCAGGCTCCCGAGATCCAGTGACAACTTCCCCGGGAGAACGCGCGGCGTGTCTCAGGCTGCTGCAACGTGATGCTGGCCTCTGCTGCCGCAGGCTCGCCCCGCATCCGTACCCTTCCCTCCCCCCACTGCCTGAGTGAGCCAGAGCCCCCAAAGCAGCTGCTCCTTTAACCCCATTCTGTGTGAGCGAAGAACAGACGCCCTCAGGCGACCTACACGCAGAGGCCAGTCCAAATCCAAAGCTGAACCCCGGGAGCTGTATGAACAAAGAAGAGAAAGGGAAATCTCTCCCAGCAGCCTCAGAAGCAGCGGATTAAAGCTCCACAAACAACTTGATGTACCTGCATCTGTGGAATACCTGAGTAGACAACGAATCATCCCACATTCAGGAGGTGGACTTTGGGAGCAGAATATATTAATTTTTCCCCTTTTCCTTTTTTTGTGAGTGTATATGTGTATGCTTCTGGGTGAGATTTTGTCTGTAGAGCTTTGCTTTCACCATTTGTCCTAGGGTTCGGTATGTCCGTTTTTTTGTTTGTTTTTTTTTTGTACTTAAAAATTTTTTTTTCTTAATAAATGTTTTCTGAATAATTTTTTCCTTATTTCCTATTTTTAAAATTAAAAATATTTTTTTCGTAATAAATTTTTTCATATTTTTTATTTTAAAAAATTAAAAATTTTTTCTTAATATATTTGTTACTTAATTTTTTTCTTATTTTTATTATAAAAAAATAATAAATTTATTTTTAAAAATTAAAAAAAAACTTTTTTTCTTAATAAATTTTTTCTTAATAATTTTTTTCTTATTTTTTATTATAATAGCTTTATTTTATTTTATCCTCTTTCTTTCTTTCTTTCTATTTTTTCTCCCTTTTATTCTGAGCAGTGTGGATGAAAGGCTCTTGCTGCTCCAGCCAGGCATCAGGGCTGTGCCTCTGAGGTGGGAGAGCCAACTTCAGGACACTGGTCCACAAGAGACCTCCCAGCTCCACATAATACCAAATGGCAAAAATCTCTCAGAGATCTCCATCTCAACATCAAGACCCAGCTTCATTCAACGACCAGCAAGCTACAGTGCTGGACACCCTATGCCAAACAACTAGCAAGACAGGAACACAGCCCCATCCATTAGCAGAGAGGCTGCCTAAAATCATAATAAGGCCACAGACACCCCAAAACACACCACCAGGCGTGGACATGCCCACCAGAAAGACAAGATCCAGCCTCATCCACCAGAACACAGGCACTAGTTCCCTCCACCAGGAAGCCTACACAACCCACTGAACCAACCTTAGCCACTGGGGACAGATGCCAAAAACAATGGAAACTACGAACCTGCAGCTGGTGAAAAGGAGACCTCAAACACAGTAAGATAAGCAAAATGAGAAGACAGAAAAACACACAGCAGATGAAGGAGCAGGCTCAAAACACACTAGACCTAACAAATGAAGAGGAAATAGGCGGTCTACCTGAAAAAGAATTCAGAATAATGATAGTAAAGATGATCCAAACTCTTGGAAATAGAATAGACAAAATGCAAGAAACATTTACCAAGGACATAGAAGAACTAAAGAGGAACCAAGCAACGAAGAAAAACACAATAAATGAAATTAAAAATACTCTAGACGGGATCAATAGCAGAATAACTGAGGCAGAAGAACGGATAAGTGACCTGGAAGATAAAATAGTGGAAATAACTACTGCAGAGCAGAATAAAGAAAAAAGAATGAAAAGAACTGAGGACAGTCTCAGAGACCTCTGGGACAACATTAAATGCACCAACATTCGAATTATAGGGGTCCCAGAAGAAGAAGAGAAAAAGAAAGGGACTGAGAAAATATTTGAAGAGATTATAGTTGAAAACTTCCCTAATACGGGAAAGGAAATAGTTAATCAAGTCCTGGAAGCACAGAGAGTCCCATACAGGATATATCCAAGGAGAATCATGCCAAGACACATATAAATCAAACTATCAAAAATTAAATATAAAGAAAACATATTAAAAGCAGCAAGGGAAAAACAACAAATAACACACAAGGGAATCCCCATAAGGTTAACAGCTGATCTTTCAGCAGAAACTCTGCAAGCCAGAAGGGAGTGGCAGGATATACTTAACGTGATGAAGGAGAAAAACCTACAACCAAGATTACTCTACCCAGCAAGGATCTCATTCACATTTGATGGAGAAATTAAAACCCTTACAGACAAGCAAAAGCTGAGAGAGTTCAGCACCATCAAACCAGCTTTACAACAAATGTAAAGGAACTTCTCTAGGCAAGAAACACAAGAGAAGGAAAACGCCTACAATAACAAACCCAAAACATTTAAGAAAATGGGAATAGGAACATACATATCGATAATTACCTTAAATGTAAATGGATTAAATGCTCCCACCAAAAGACACAGACTGGCTGAATGGATACAAAAACAAGACCCATATATATGCTGTATACAAGAGACCCACTTCAGACCTAGAGACACATACAGACTGAAAGTGAGGGGATGGAAAAAGATATTCCATGCAAATGGAAATCAAAAAAAACTGGAGTAGCAATTCTCATATCAGACAAAATAGACTATAAAATAAAGACTATTCCAAGAGACAAAGAAGGACACTACATAATGATCAAGGGATCGATCCAAGAAGAAGGTATAACAATTGTAAATATTTATGCAACACAGGAAAACCTCAATACATAAGGCAAATACTAACAGCCATAAAAGGGGAAATCGACAGTAACAGAATCATAGTAGGGGACTTTCACACCCCACTTTCACCAATGGACAGATCATCCAAAATGAAAATAAATAAGAAAACACAAGCTTTAAATGATACATTAAACAAGATAGACTTAATTGATATTTATAGGACATTCCACCCAAAAACAACAGAATACACATTTATCTCAAGTGCTCGTGGAACATTCTCCAAGATAGATCATATCTTGGCTCACAAATCAAGCCTTGGTAAATTTAAGAAAATTGAAATCGTATCTAGTATCTTTTCTGACCACAATGCTATGAGACTAGATATCAATTACAGGAAAAGATCTGTAAAAAATACAAACACATGGAGGCTACACAATACACTACTTAATAACTAAGTGATCACTGAAGAAATCAAAGGGGAAATCAAAAAATACCTAGAAACAAATGACAATGGAGACACGACGACACAAAACCTATGGGATGCAGCAAAAGCAGTTCTAAGAGGGAAGTTTATAGCAATAGAAGCCTACATCAAGAAACAGGAAACATCTCGAATAAACAACCTAACCTTGCACCTAAAGCAATTAGAGAAAGAAGAACAGAAAAATCCCAAAGCTAGCAGAAGGAAAGAAATCATAAAGATCAGGTCAGAAATAAATGAAAAAGAAATGAAGGAAACAATAGCAAAGCTCAACAGAACTAAAAGCTGGTTCTTTGAGAAGATAAACAAAATTGATAAACCATTAGCCAGACTCATCAAGAGAAAAAGGGAGAAGACTCAAATCAATAGAATTAGAAATGAAAAAGGAGAAGTAACCACTGACACTGCAGAAATACAAAGGATCATGAGAGATTACTACAAGCAACTCTATGCCAATAAAACGGACAACATGGAAGAAATGGACAGATTCTTAGAAATACACAATCTGCCGAGACTGAACCAGGAAGAAATAGAAAATATGAACAGACCAATCACAAGCACTGAAATTGAAACTGTGATTAAAAATCTTCCAACAAACAAAAGCCCAGGACCAGATGGCTTCACAGGCGAATTCTATCAAACATTTAGAGAAGAGCTAACACCTATCCTTCTCAAACTCTTCCAAAATATTGCAGAGGGAGGAACACTCCCCAACTCATTCTACGAAGCCACCATCACCCTGATACCAAAACCAGACAAAGATGTCACAAAGAAAGAAAACTACAGGCCAATATCACTGATGAACATAGATGCAAAAATCCTCAACAAAATACTAGCAAACAGGATGCAACAGCACGTTAAAAGGATCATACACCATGATCAAGTGGGGTTTATTCCAGGAATGCAAGGATTCTTCAATATACGCAAATCAATCAACGTGATACATCATATTAACAAATTGAAGATGAAAAACCATAAGAAAATCTCAATAGATGCAGAGAAAGCTTTCAACAAAATTCAACACCCATTTATGATAAAAGCCCTGCAGAAAGTAGGCGTAGAGGGAACTTTCCTCAACATAATAAAGGACATATATGACAAACCCACAGCCAACATTGTCCTCAATGGTGAAGAACTGAAACCATTTCCACTAAGATCAGGAACAAGACAAGGTTGCCCACTCTCACCACTATTATTCAACATAGTTTTGGAAGTGTTAGCCACAGCAATCACAGAAGAAAAAGAAATAAAAGGAATCCAAATCGGAAAAGAAGAAGTAAAGCTGTCACTGTTTGCAGATGATATGATAGTATATATAGAGAATCCTAAAGATGCTACCAGAAAACTACTAGAGCTATTCAATGAATTTGGTAAAGTAGCAGGATACAAAATTAATGCACAGAAATCTCTTGCATTCCTATACACTAATGATGAAAAATCTGAAAGTGAAATTAAGAAAACACTCCCATTTACCATGGCAACAAAAAGAATAAAATATCTAGGAATAAACCTACCTAAGGAGACAAAAGACTTGTATGCAGAAAATTATAAGACACTGATGAAAGAAATCAAAGATGATACATATAGATGGAGAGATATACCATGTTCTTGGATTGGAAGAATCAACATTGTGAAAATGACTCTACTTCCCAAAGCAATCTACAGATTCAATGCAATCCCTGTCAAACTACCACTGGCATTTTTCACAGAACTGGAACAAAAAATTTCACAATTTGTATGGAGACACAAAAGACCCCGAATAGCCAAAGCAATCTTGAGAACGAAAAATGGAGCTGGAGGAATCAGGCTCCCTGACTTCAGACTATATTACAAAGCTACAGTAATCAAAACAGTTTTGTATTGGCACAAAAACAGAAACATAGATCAATGGAACAGGATAGAAAGCCCAGAGATAAACCCACACACATATGGTCACCTTATCTTTGATAAAGGAAGCAAGCACATAAAGTGGAGAAAAGACAGCCTCTTCAATAAGTGGTGCTGGGAAAATTGGACAGGTACATGTAAAAGTATGAAATTAGAACACTCCCTGACACCATACACAAAAATAAACTCAAAACGGATTAAAGACCTAAGTGTAAGGCCAGACACTATCAAATTCTTAGAGGAAAACATAGGCAGAGCACTCTATGACATAAATCACAGCAAGATCCTTTTTGACCCAGCTCCTACAGAAATGGAAATAAAAACACAAATAAACAAATGGGACCTAATGAAACTTAAAAGCTTTTGCACAGCAAAGGAAACCATAAACAAGACCAAAAGACAACCCTCAGAATGGGAGAAAATATTTGCAAATGAAGCAACTGACAAAGGATTAATCTCCAAGATTTACAAGCAGCTCATGCAGCTCAATAACAAAAAAACAAACAATGCAATCCAAAAATGGGCAGAAGACCTAAATAGACATTTCTCCAAAGAAGATATACAGATTGCCAACAGACACATGAAAGAATGCACAACATCATTAATCATTAGAGAAATGCAAATCAAAACTACATGAGATATCATCTCACACCGGTCAGAATGGCCATCATCAAAAGAATCTAGAAACAATAAATGCTGGAGAGGGTGTGGAGAAAAGGGAACACTCTTGCATTGTTGGTGGGAATGTAAATTGACACAGCCACTATGGAGAACAGTATGGAGGTTCCTTAAAAAACTACAAATAGAACTACCATACGACCCAGCAATCCCACTACTGGGCACATACTCTGAGAAAGCCATAATTCAAAAAGAGTGCATTGCAGCTTTATTTACAATAGCCAGGACATGGAAGCAACCTAAGTGTCCATCATCAGATGAATGGATAAAGAAGATGTGGCACATATATACAATGGAATATTACTCAGCCATAAAAAGAAATGAAATGGAGGTATTTGTAGTGAGGTGGATGGAGTTAGAGTCTGTCATACAGAGTGAATTAAGTCAGAAAGAGAAAAACAAATACAGTATGCTAACACATATGTATGGAATCTAAGGGGGAAAAAAAAAGGTCATGAAGAACCTAGTGGCAAGATGGGAATAAACAAGAAGAACCTAGTGGCAAGACAGGAATAAAGACACAGACCTACTAGAGAATGGACTTGAGGATATGGGGAGGGGGAGGGGTAAGATGTGACAGGGTGAGAGAGTGGCATGGACATATATACACTATCAAATGTAAAATAGATAGCTAGTGGGAAGCAGCCGCATAGCACAGGGAGATCAGCTCGGTGCTTTGTGACCACCTAGAGGGGTGGGATCGGGAGGGTGGGAGGGAGGGAGATGCAAGAGGGAAGAGATATGGGAACTTATGTATATGTATAACTGATTCACTTTGTTATAAAGCAGAAACTAACACACCATTGTAAAGCAATTATACTCCAATAAAGATGTTTTAAAAAAATTTTTTTTTAAATTTTTCTGCCATGATTTCTACAAATATTTTTCTGCCCCCCCACTTTCTAGGACTTCAGCTACATATATATTTGACTACTTCATATTGTCTCATAAGTCACTGAGGCTCTGTGGGTTTTTTTGTTTGTTTTTTTTGTTTTTAAGCAATCATTTTCTCTCTATTTTCCATTTGGGGCTTATTTTATTACAATATGTTCAAACTGATCTTGTCTTCTACAGTGTCTAATCTATTAATATCATACAGTAAAATTTTTAATTCATAAACTGTATTTTCTATCAATAGAACTTCCTTTGATTCTTTCTAATACCTTCCATTTTTCTATGTTCATGTTTTCCTCCAAAAATTTAAAAATATTCATAATAACTAATTAAATTCCTTTCTGGTAGGTCCACCAAATCTGTCATTTATGAGTCTGTTTCTATTGACTGTTTTTTATCCTGGTTGTGGATCACATTTTCCTGCACCTTGACATGTCTAGTAATTTTTATTGGATGATGAACATTATAAATGTTACATTGTTAAGTGTCTGGATATCATTTTCTTCCTTTGAAACATTTTGGGTTTTTTTTTAGGGGGAGGATGGGAAAGCACTTAAGTTACAAATCAGTTTGATCAGGTTTTATTTAAGTTTTTCTAGGCTGGGTCTGGCACAGCCTTCACTCAGATCAGTCCTACTTTTAAGGCATTATAATCTCTAGGGTCCCACTAAATGCCCTACTTGACAATGAGGTCCCCCCATTCTGACTGGCCAAAGCTCTAATCTTCCCACTCTGTGTAAGCTCTCATAATTGTTCAATTTAACACACCCTTCCCATGCTATGCCCAGCCAAACAGAGTTGCATACTACACATGTATGGCATAGCACACAATAAAGATGCAAGGGAACCCCTATGTAGATTTCTGAAATGCTCTGACTGCATAGCTCCATCCAGAACTCTGCCCCACAATATATAGCCCATTCAGCTTCTCCAAACTCCAATTCGTATCAGCTAAATTCAGTGAGGTGGCTGGGTTCTGTTTGGGTTCCTCCTCTCTATACCCACAAGCAGGAAATTAATTCCAGGAAGAAATCCAGTGCTCACCTTGTTTGTTTTCCTTCTCTTAGGAATCACAATTCTACTGTCTGTTGTCCAATGTTTAAAATTGTTGAAATATACCAGTTTGTTATTGATAGTTGTTTAAAGCAGGCAAAGTGTGGCCCATATTCCTCCACCATGGCCATAAGAGGAAGCTTTCAATTTGTAATTTTATTTCTTAGTCTTGTGTGTGAGACATAGATATTTATAACATTGCTTTATAACATTTCATTTGATAACGAAATATTTCATTATAAAACAGATAATATGCTTTACATGTACAATTGACAATGAAAATGTACTTGAATTATACAAACTTAGTTTGGTTTGTTTGTTCACTCAATCAACCACAAAATTTAGAGAGCTATTATTTTCTTCATAGTTAGAATTTTCCAAAAGTCAATCAAAATATAGTCCCAGAGATTAATATTTGAGGTTAGTTTGAAAGAAAAAAAAATCTGGGACGAACATGGTAGTTAAAACCACAGAACTTAACTAAAAGATATATGAATATACCTCAATTTTTGAATGAGAATGGTAGTATTAAAGCCATGGAACTTACCTTAAATATATAAAAGGAAGGATCTGAGTATAACTAGCCAGCACAACAGTTTATTTAGTACAACAGAATCACAGAATCAGAAGAAACCTCAGAGATTAAATACATGTATTTGTTCTTAACCTTTATACCTTGGACAGTCCAACAAGCCTTATCAGAGAACCTGGGTTCAATCCTACCCTGATCCTAATAATAATAACAGAAAATAAATAATAACAAAATCTTTGTCTAAGAAGACCACGCAAATGTTAATCTGAATTCTGCTGTTACAGTAATGGTGTGAAAATTAGACAATTGGCTTTTGTAAAGTATATTGACCTGGTTGAATACTCATATTTGAAAGGCAACACATCCACAAGATCAATGCCTTTCGGTATAACTCTAGGACGCAATTAGCAATGGATATCCAAAGGAATGATATCTATTGCTTCTCACATTAATTATGCTTGATTATTTCCCCAACTATTAAAAACTAAACTATCTAAATTTTGAAAAGACTATCTGATGACCAAGGAGATGATGTTATCTAAAAATTAACCTTCATAAACATTTAATGAGTTTTAGCTGTGACATAGGTACTATCAAAGGCACATTTACATATTATAAGGAATCTTTAAAGAAATTGACCAGATGCAATCACTACATGTCATTCTATGTTAGACCCAATTTATGTACTTCCGCAGGTTCACTGCCTCCTGGATCTTCAGTCACTTGCCCAATAGCACCAGCCATTAACCTCAACTAATCTTCTAATACCACTGGCTGACTTGGCTTCCTCTGGGGGTGAAGGTGAAGGTACAGCTTCCAACACTACCTTCACAGCTACAGCAGTACCTACACCTAGACCCATAGGAAGATTGGCTCCTCCTGCCACTTCCAAATCCCAAGCCCCATAGCACAACAACAATCTGAAAAGTACAGGGATAGTAACAAACCATGAGGTGAATTTTGATCAATGAAAAATAAGAGAGATGCTCGCAGATAAATTACTTTCTTCTCCTCAACCCAACTAATTGATTCTATGCAGCCGGCCTGGAGAAGTCCCACACGACTACACAAAAGTCTACATTTTCTCTTGCACCTATGGCCAGCTTAGTAACCACCTTGTATTTTTTTTTCCTCCTTATCTAAAGTTTTTCTTTCTTCCATTTTTCACTCACTCTTATCCCCCTAGTATTGCATTTAAGGTTAAGCTGTGCCTCAGAATCTGTTGTCTGGGGAACCTGTGATAATATGTATAATTCATTACTCTATTTCTGCCCCATCAATTCCTAAATACATTACAGCTTTTTGCAATTAACTATGTTTTCTCAAAACAGTTTTGAATGTCCAAAAGAGACCCAGAATAACTCTCCCTAGGAATTCATTTGCTGCTTTTTAAAAGTAGAAATCTCAATGTGTGGGTTCCTATGTCTCACCTGTTCTAAACACAGATAAGAGGAAAACTATGACAAAGCAGCAGAGATGTAGGAAGTAAAATGTTAGATGTAAATACAAAAATTTTAAGTGAGCAGAGCAAGAAAGACCTGGTATTAGCTACAACAATAATGAGGTAATCCTGGAGCACACCGTCAATTAAAAGTTATCCATACACTCATATTGATAAGTAATGACTACATCAAATGTGATTGGTAGAATTCTAAGATGACCTCCAATATGGTCTTCTTTGCAAATCTCTTCCCCTCCTTAAGGTGGGTGGAATCTGTGAATATGATAAAATATAACTCCTGTGATTATGTTACATTAACAGCAAAGGCGTTTCACATATGAGCATTTTAAATCTTGGTCTAGAGGTCAAAGCCAGAGAAGTCAGAGAAATTCAAAGTCAAAGGAATTCTGTGTATAAGAAATTCTCCATTGATGGAGGGGGCTATGTGGCAAAAAATAAGGCTGACCTGAAATAGAGCAGTTAGCCAAGAAGAAGGAAATGAGGACTTCAGTCCTACAACCAGAAGAATCTAAATCCTGCCAAGAACATATAAGAGGTTAGAAGTGGATTCTTTCACAGAGCCTTGAACAGCCTGGTTGGCATTTGATTTCAGGTTTGTAAGACCCTGAGCAGAAAATCCATTCAGGCCATGTTGGACTTCTGACCCACAAAATTGTGAGCTAATAAATGGTTGTTGTTTCAAGCCACTAAGTATATGGTAATTTGTTATGCATCAATAGAAAACTAATACATACCTGGAAATCAATTATCTAATATGTAGTTTATTGAATCAGTTAAACATAGCCATGTTGGTTATTATTAGTAATTATTATTTTATTTATTGTTTGTTTGTTTGTTTTTTGTTTTTATGGCTGTGCCACACAGCTTACAGGATCTTAGTTCCCCAACCAGTGATCGAACCTGGTCCCCACAGTGAAAACGCCAAGTCCTAACCATTGGACCACCAGGAAATTCCCAGTAATTATTTTTAAAGACAAAAGAATGTGTAACCTTTGTCAGACCCTTCCTAAACTACATTCTTATTAAGAAATTAAAGTGTCATTATATTTAGAATCAATTTTTATTCACTACAAAATGGCATTACTACTCTACAAGTTTTCTCTCTCTCCCACTGGTCAATTTTCAACTGTTAATTAAATCCTCCTTCACATAAGCTAACATTTTACCTTGGAATCAGGTCCTCTAGAAGGATATTTCAAAAAAAGAGGGTGATTATTGTGAGCAGTTTGCTATTTTCCCCATGAACTAATAGAATAATGATCACTAATGTTCAAAATGAAAGGCTGAAAGCCTGGGAAACACATAAATGCTTTCTGAATTAAAATTTCAATATTTTAATATAGTTTATAAATATATTTTATTTCGCTTTCTTTTATACACTACTACTTCTCTATGACTAAACACAACATCTCCTTCAGCCATATCATATAATAAAAGAATGTATTTTATTTCTGCCCTATCTCTTTGTATTTGAACTTATGTGAGATTTAGATGTATAAGTACTGATTGAAAGAACACCCTTTTATCTTTATTATTTTTATTATTTTCAAAGAATTTGAGAAATATATACTTTGGATCTCCTGGCTAAAGAAGTAGAAAATGAATACAGACAACCCCAGGTCACAGGATCCTTAAATGCTCACTCATACGGTATCCATTGGGAACATGCAGCAATAATAATAAAACCAGGAATAGTAAGGTGAAAGACTTTTGTTTTCAGTTTCATACGTTTTGTAGAATCACTTGCTTTGTTACATGGTGAGAGTACAGAATAATAGAATGCTAGCAGCTTTCACTAAGTGTTTCAAGACAATTTGTTTATTTTGAGAATTCCATTTAAATTTTTACTAAACCCACATTAGGCAAACACTCATGCAAGGAAAATATGGCATTTGTACAATGAACTAACATACTAGAGTGAAAAGCATTCCTTACAAAAAGATAGGGAGAGAGGTGACACACCAACAAAGAGTTCACATATTCTTCACAACACTTTTAACCGTGATTATCATTATAAAGAATAAAGGAAGAATAAAGGGAGGTGTGGAATAAATTGAACTGATAAAATCTACTAAAGTTACTCATGTTCTATGTGATTAAAGAGAGAGACTGATTATTTTATGGATCAAAGATTGAAGTTTAAAGGGTTTATTCAGAAAACAGCCAGAAACTCTCTGGAAATAAACTGTTTACTACTAATAATGGTTGGGGTTTTGTAAATTTAAGCAATATGCTGGTTTTCATGATATTAAATTAAATAGTTTAATTGTGAGTGCTGATAAACACTAACAACTTTTAAATAATAGTTTCAGCTTTAATTATTAAAAAGGAAAAATATATGCCTGACATAATCATAATTTGCATAATATTTCATATTCAAGAAGGTAATCTTTATGAAAATAGTGGGGCTTGCTTTAACTTGACAAGCCAGCTATGTAAGTTATGTCCACTTAAATCAAAAATCACATTTATTCACAATAAATCAACATATATATTGATAAAATATCCTTCTTTATGGAAAATTTTGTACATGTGGGTACATAATAAGAACACATATGAACAAAGATTATGTGTGTGTATAAGCTTAGATATTCATTCTAGTGTCATCACATGCTCAAAAAGATAGCTCCATATATTAAGTTTAGAGTTTAAAATATAATTAATTTTCTATTAAATTATAAAAGAAAGCTTCTAAAATATGTTCAAAGAAAAATAGCAGCATTTATAATTGAAAATAGAAACAAAGAATAGAAAGTAAGAAAGAAAAACATATCTTACAGAAAATAATATAACTATTAAAAAAGAACAGAAAAAGTTGATTTCCCAGTGAAAAATATACTCACTCTGGGCAGAAAGAAAATGACTAACATATCAAAATGGACAGTTAGAAAATAGTTTGTTTAATAATAAAGGCTAATTCAGCGAAAATCTACTACACTTCCTAGAATACTTTGATGATAGGAAAAAGATGAGTAAATTATTTCTCAAGTGTGATGTATCTAGGAAATAGATCAGTGAAACAAAAAGAGTAATATCATCACAGCATACAAACAGAAAATTCACATATAGAAGCAAAAAATCACAGTTTACATTGCATTCATGTTTAAAATCAAACATCACTTTTTCACATTCTGAAGATTTCCCCCCCCCCCCAAATATGGAAAGAAAAACAAGCCAGGGCTTTAATATAATATTTTTTTCAACCTGGAACAGCTGCAAAAAACAAATCTTGCTGGAGATAAGCTTGGTTATAAATATCAACATTCCCTTTAAATAAGGGAGTCCAGTTTTCATACCATCTGCCTCTTTCTAAAAGGGAAAAAGATATGAAAATCATAAACCAGGGCATTCTCTTTCAAATAAGGCATTTAGAAATGAATGTAGCGAAAGGGCTGTGAACTGTTCTGAGTCCCTGCCTTTAAACTTGCCTTGTTTAGTTCAGATTGGAAAATGGGATTTTATGAAAGTAAACAACTCTTAGTGCATGAATAAACTGATGAAGCAATTAATAAAGAAAAAAATATTGTTTTCCAAATTTTTCACATTATTGGCCATAATCACAATCTCTGGTTGGTCCAAAATTCTCCCTAATGAATCATATTCCTTACTGCTTATTTTTTAACTACACTTTTCACTTTTGTTACCTTTACTTTTTCCAAAACTTTTTTACAGCCTGTTCCAAAGACTTTCATGTTATCTCATTCAGTACAAAAGTCTAGTTCCTAACAGAACTGGGCTTTTAATACAGATTATATCCTCTGCAAAAATCTTTCCTATGCCTCTCTCAACACAGTGGTCTTTTCATACTTCAGTTTCGATTTTATCTTAAAACCTTTTTTCATCTTTTGCCCTTAATTATTTTTCATTCTTTGTTAATGACCTTGTGGTTGAACATTTTAATTTTTCACTGTACCACATCATTACTACTTCAATAATGAAGTTCATAAACTATAACCATTTTTTAACTCCTTAAAGCATACACAAGAAAGAATAGATGTAAGATGGTCTACCAAGTAGATACAGAGCGGTATACTAGAGACAGCTACATAAAAGAATATCCAATATAGTAATACTAAGACCACTTGAGAGAAAATAGAAGAAACATAGAACAGAGAAATGGCATCCTTTACTTTAACAATATATGTAAATGTTTAGTCAATTCCCTGAATTATAGAGGTAGAATTCTGAGAAGCTACTAAAACAAAAGCACCTAGGGAGCTTTGGCATTATTCATTCTCATTCTCATGTTTATTCTTTCCCTTCCTCTTTTTCTCATACACACATAAACATATCCCTATATATTGCAAACAAAAAGACGATGACTGAACCTTTAATCATGAGCATCTGCAGTTATTTTGGTGCTAAAATGCACTTAAATGTGTCCTTCATAGGAAAAATATGTCCTAAGATTTTCACTTTCATTCTGTTTAAGCCCTGGAGCACTTAGTTCTGTAATTATATAAAATAAAGTTCTTTTACAAATGACATTTAATTGTTTTCTTGGAATGCTGCATCTTCAGTGTGTAAGGAGGGAGGAAAGGGAGAGATTTCTTCAAAGTAATGGTCAATAATATTTAAAATAAATAACCATATTATAGCAATCAATATTTCACCTTTTTCATGATTTGATGTAGGCATATAAAATATGAACAATTAGATGATCAGTGTTGAAACAGAAAAGTTATTTTTACCTTAGACCTATCAACTATTACTTTTAAAATGTTAAAAAGCTCTTTTCATATTAAATTTAGTCTATTGCTTATTTTCTGACTTCCCTCCACTAGAAGGTAGTACCACAATTGTTTGTACACTAAATAATCTCAAACAATTAGAACACTGTGGACATAGTAGACAGTATATTTTTGAGTAGATATTTTTCAGAAGACTGTTACATTAAGTTAAAACATCTACATTTTATGCTTAATTATTATAAACTTAATTTTAAAATGCTTTGAGTTTTAAAATATTACTATAAGTTCTCTATCTTTTATAAGAATATGAGCCTGATAAAGTGTGGGTTAACTCTTCCCTGCTTTAACTCGTTTCCTTTCTGGTTCTGTTACTTTTTAGTTGTTTACGAAGCTAAGCTCATTTACCATTTTTTTAAATCAGTACAGTAAGAATTCCTATCCCATGTGGCTGCTGTTAAGCATAAAATTAAATAGCTAGTTCATTTAAAGTACTTAACATGGTGCTTCTCACATAGTAAGTGCTCAATAATTGTTGTTAGTATCATTACAACATTCTGGCTTAATCAGTTACTCACTGTTGAGGCACCATACAGTCCAAATAAGTTTTTTTAGACAAAAAAAAAAAAAACCTGAACTTGAAGACCTCACATTCATTTAAAAGGTCAATGAGATACAAAAAGAAAAGAATGGTCTCATAATATGTATCTTATGTGTAACTTAATTACATATAAATTGTACCCTTTCTGCTATTATTTGGTCTCCTAACCATCTTCTATCACCAGCTAAGTGGTTTCAGCAAAAGTATCTTTGGATAACTTTTAAAATGCCAAATTACATATGCTGTCTTCTTGTTAGGGTGTTGAAAACTTTGAATAAATAGATTATCACTTATATGTTTACAGTACATGTACATAATCAGTATGCAAAAATACTTTCTAAAATGGAAGGCATTCCATTTATGGAACAACAACAAAAATCTTTAACACTAGTCCCCATCTTTTAAACTAACAACTGAATCTCTTATCTTTGTCAGAAATCTCCAATTATTCTCCAGTCTAAGAAAAGAATCTTCTCAGTTCAACACTTCCACGACTTCTTTGATATTCTCTTATCAGGAGTTCAGGAGTTGTAAACTCTTGATGTTATTTCTAAGTCTATATGTCACAATTTCTCTCATATATCCACCACGTGCATTGGGCAGGTCAGTACGGTTCTTTCTACTAGAGCAGTAATCTGACATTAGATAAAACAGGTTCTGTCGATGACCAAAACTTGAATTTGCAGTAATAAATTTATCATCCCAAATATTTAAAATGACCATGGGTCTAACATACAATGGAAAACAAGAAATACAATTTCAGAATATCTTTAATTTATAGTACATTCCAATGTCTTCCAAAAAACTTTAAGAAAAATATAAGTATTCCAATCACTTCTCTATTTTCTTTTTGAAAATTAAACTTCACTATAACATTATAGTATTTTATTTCAGTCTATCATAAAAAATGATTTTATAAAAGCACTGGATAACTACCTCACTAATTTTAGAAAATTTTCCTCTATTATAAAATGATTGGGTCTTCATTATCACATTAACCAAAATTTGGGAGCAGGGGATAGGTTATATATCATGGGCCCCTCTAATGGAAATAGCATACACAAACTCATTTAAAATGTTTATTTTCAAATTATTGCTGAACTCTAAACAATTTAAAGAAAAAAGCAACTGAACTTCCCAAAGCAATTTTTGCTGTAAAATGTGTAATCTGATATTTTACAAGTACAGAACACTACCCAGCAACTTCTCAGCCACAAGGTGATCCCATCTCCCATTTGACTCAGTAGCCATTCCAGCTTGCAGGGCTCTCCTGAAACCCATCTTCGTTTCAGTCTGGGCACATGAGTTTGTTTACCAAATCACAAAGAAAACATATACCTTTAGGTAACGTCAACTGACTTTGCAAGCTCACTCTCACTCTCTCACACACACCAACATACACATTTACACACACACTAAACAAAAATCCACATACACATGCTCAGGCACAAACACTGCCAGTGTAAGAAGTATCCTACTTCCTCTGTGCCCTGGAGTCCACCCCATAAACACTTTCCTGCCTTTTTACCATTTGTTCCCCTCCTTTTCATCTCCTCTGTCACTGTCTTTATCCAGGGTCTCACCAGCATTACTGCATTAGTATCATAATTGGTCTTACTGTCTCCAGTTTTTCCTCCCCTCAAAGCCATCCCCCACACTGATTCCAGAATAATATCTCACATGAAAACTCTAATTCAAAAAGATACCTGCACCCCAATGTTCACAGCAGCATTATTTACAATAGCCAAGACATGGAAGCAACCTAAATGTCCATCGACACATGAATAGATAAAGAAGATGTAGTATACATATACAATGGAATAATACTTAGCCATAAAAAGAATGAAATAATGTCATTTGTAGCAACATGGATGGGCCTAGAGATTACCATACTAAGTGAAGCAAGTCAGACAGAGAAAGACAAATATCATATGATATCACTTACATGTGGAATCTAATAAAAATGATACAAATATGGGATTAACATATACTATACTACTACGTATATATGCTACTATATATAAAATAAACAACAAGGACCTACTGTATAGCACAGGGAACTATATTAATATCTTGTTATAATCCTTAATGGGAAAAAATCTGAAAAAGTTATATATATATATATATATATATATATATATATATATACACACACACATATGTCTATGTAAATATACACATATATATAAAATCACTTTGCTGTACACCTGAAACTAACACAACATTGTAAATTAACTATACTTCAATAAAAACAAAAAAAACAAACAAAAAACAGGAATAATCTCTCACAAATTAAATTTAATCAGGAAATTCCTCTGAGGTATATCATTCAATGCTCCCTAAGTCCTTTAGGATAGAGTTCTAATTCCACAGTGTGTTATAATCTAACCCCTGTTTTCCCACTAATCTCTTTATCTGTCTTTCCCCACGCATGCACTATGCCCCAACTAGTTTTAACTACATGTAGTTTTCTGAAATGATCATAATATGTAACAGCTTACTGGCTTTGCCCATGTCCTTCCTTTCTCTGAAAATGCTTTCAAATACTTCTTTACTTGGGTATCTTATACTCCTTTAAAACAGTAGAAAGGCATGGTAGTCATTAATTCTGTTCACATATCTTCCAATTTTCCTTTCCCTTTGCGTAGAGGCCAGTATTGTACTTCACAGTCCCCCATTTGAAATAAAGCAATTTGCTTTGACCAGTGAAACTCTACATGCCAGTGCATAACTAGCCACTCTTTCTTCTCACTTCTGCAGTGATCATGGAAGTACATTCAGATGAAGGCTTCAGTGTCTTTGGTCACTGTGAATCCCTACCAGTCCAATTTGGACATGTAGTCTGTGTGAGAAATAAATATTTGTTGTGCTAAGATTGGGAGAATGGGATTGACACGTACACTGCTATAATAAAAACAGATAACCAGCAAGGACCTACTGTATAGTGGAAGGGAACTCTGCTCAGTATTCTGTAATAACCTAAATGGGAAAATAATTTGAAAAAGAATAGATACATGTACATGTATAACTGAAGCACTTTGCTGTACACCTGAAACTAACACAACATTATTAATCAACTATGCTCCAATATAAAATAAAAATTAAAAAAAGAAAGATACTGAGCTTTGGGCTTCTTTGTTCCTACAGCAAAACCTAGGCTATCTGAGTGATTCAAAGGGTTACATTTTTCAGGAAGACGTTCATGAGCCCAACACAGTCTGATTAAATGTTGCTTCCTCAAGTAATGATAAAGTTCTGTTCATACTGCTGCAATTTCTACCTCCCTTCAAAGTGTACTTCTGAGGGCAGGAACTGTGTATTTCATTTCTGTATCCTCACCAACTAGTACTGCTCATGGTAAGTCCTTAAAAAATATTTGCTAAATTAAGCATTCATTCATTCACTCATCAAAGGCCAGGGACTACTCTGGTTGCTAGAATAAAACCAGAGCAAACAAAAACCCTTACCCTCATAGGAATAACTAATATTCTTGCAAATGATAATGACAGTAAACAAGACAAATAAGTATAAAATACATAGTTTATTAGATAAGATAAATGCTAAGTAGAAAACACAGAGCAGGGATATTTTGGATGGTGACCACGTAAGACCTCATTTAGAAAGTGACCTTTTAATAACAACCCAAAAGAAAGTAAATAAATTGGTCATGCAGATATCAGGGAGAAAGCAATTCAGTAGAGAAAATAATGGAAAAACCCTGAGATAGGAACACTCCTGGCATGTTCAAATAACAACAAGGGAGATAGTATGGCTGAGCAAGTGAGTAGTTAGGGATGAGATTAGAGAGGTAACAAGGAGCCAGGTCTTTCAGAGACATACAGGCCAGTTTCAAAGCTTTAGCTTTTATTTTGAGTGAAATGGGGAGCTATTGAAGAGTTCTAATTAGCATGAGGGGTGGAAGAAGAGAGTAGAAGATAGGGTCACAGATATAATGGGGGCCCATTTTCTTCCATTTTATAACATATTTCCTCTCTCCACAAAGCATGTGAGACATAGATGTACCAATTAATCAAGAAAGATTTAAAATAATGTTGAATAATAGATATTTTATGATGATCTTAATTTGTTCACTACTTATTATGCAGGGACATTGATTTTAACCAATATATAATTATCAACATATAGTTATATATCAAAGTATCATAGTGTATCAAACATCAAGAGAGACCAAATATTTAATGTGGCAACAAATTCTCATAGACAATTAATAATACTAAATGATTTAACAAATTAATCAGATAAAAATTTATAGTTTTATGGATCTTGCTTCATTTTCTTGGATTTACCCAAAATCATAAAGTAAATCCAAGTAAAAACATTTCCCCATGGTAATCCTGCCTCCCATAAAAAAGAACTAATTCCAAACTCAAGTTCATTGCCAAAAACAAACAAACCAATACACGAGAAACAAAGTGAAAGAAAACAAACCACAAGTCAAAACACCTTTTGCCAAATGTTAAATCAAATAAATACACCTTGTGCTGTGTCCTTGAGGCTGCCAAGTCTTAACTCTGGAGAGATGTCAAGGGGTAAGATGTTTCTAAAGGCAAGATCTTTACTGAGAAAGCTGTGCTCGCATTCCTGGCAAATTCAACTCCAGATACCAATAATAATACTCTTGGTTGCTTTTTCTTACTGGAATTCAAAATAGAGTATATGGAAATATTAAATGGATGATCTCCAGTTCCTTAATGTCCACAAAATAAAATCACTGTGGTAGCATTTTCCAAGTTGTGGTTTGTGGTTTGCCAGCTCTGTTATATGTTCATTCAAATTAAGTTTCTATGGCCATGTATACTTGAAAAACATTGCATACTACTCCCCCTTTACACAAGGTACACTTTCATAAAAAAGCTCTGAGAAGTCCTGTAATAGAAAAGCCTATTTAAATTTACTTGACCCAATGTGTCCCAAATTTATTTAAGTAAAGACCCCCTTCCACTGTAATAAACAGTAACATTATTTCTGCAGATCACACTTGAAGAATGGTTCATTGTATAGTGATTATCTGAAAAGTATTAAGAGATGTTTCCAGTATATTTTAGACCTAAATATGAATGTAGAGACTAATTTGAATTTATTTTCTGTTATTGCAATTTGTAGAGTTGACCTATAAATATATTTATTCAGCCATAATTGTTAAGTACATGTTACTTTCTAAACCAAATGCCAATTAAAAAGCAACAAGGAAAACATTCAAATAATGTATGGTTTATTCATTTTTGTTCAATGAATATTTATTAAATACTTATTATGTGCCAGGCACTGAACTTATCTCTAGCTTTATGCCACAATTGCTGTCACATAGATAAGAGTATCAAATTTAAGTGGTTCCAAACTGCTGTCTAACAATAATAATCAACACAAAATTTAACTCAAAGTATTTGAGAATACAAGTTTTACTAATTGTAATTATATCGTTAAAAATAGCTTGCAGAGGTGGCCAAGCTGGTGGAGTAGGAAGACCATGAACTCACCTGGAGTTCAACGGACACACCAAAATTACAACTACTTACAGAGCAATTCTCCATGAGAACAACATGAAGACTAGCATATAGGATTTTTCACAACTAAACATATAAAGAAGGGACCACGAGAAGATGAATAGGAGAGGCAGAGATGTGGTATAGTCAGAGCCCACTTCCTCAGGTTGTCAAACCACAAATGAAAAGAATATCAAAATCTTAGAGTTCCTCACCAAGGAATAAGAGGCCTGAGCCCCACACTAAGCTCCCTAGCCTAGGGGTCCTGCACCAGGAAGACAAATCCTCAGGATGTCTGGCTTTGAAAACCAGCAAGTCTTATGTTTGGGAGAGCCAGACAGCTATAGGAAACAAACTCTCTGCTCTCAAAGGGCATGTACAAAACTTCACATGTTCTGAATCCCAGCACAGAAGCAGTATTCTGAGAGGAACCTGGGTCAGACCCACTTGCTGATCTTGGAGAGCCTCCCAGAGAGGCAGGAGGTAACTGGGACTCTCCATGGGGATAGAGAAGCTGGCAACAACCATTTCTGGGAGCTCATTCTACAGCAATACCACCAGCATTGTCAATCCCCATTTTGGAATCCTCCCTCAAGCCATCAGTGGGATAGCAACAGACTCATGCCTCCCTGGACTGTGTGGACAGCCGCCCGGAGACTTGGCCATGCTCACTAGCAGGCCAGTGCCAGCTCAGTGCCCACCTGGACCATGCAAACAGCCATGCTAGGACTCAGCCCCACACACCAGCAGGCGAGCGGCAGTCCTATTTCCCCCAGGCTGTACAACCAACTGCATGGGGAGTTCATGCCATCCCCTAGCAGGCCTGCAGCTACCACACAACATGTGGCTTCGCAGCCAACCGGGTTGGGGCCAGCCTCACCTACCAGCACGACCATGGTAGTCAGCCCTGCCACAACAGAGGGCACATGCAGCCCATGTATGGGACACCCCTAGGACATATAGTTCTGGTGACCAGAGGGGAACATGCTGCTGGGCTACATAGGATATCTCTTACATAAGGCCACTTCTCCAAGAAGAAGAAACATAACTGACTGATCTAACATGTAGAAATAAACACAGAGAACTGGGAAAAATGAGGCAACAGAGAAATATGTCCCAAATGAAGGAACAAGTCGAATCTCAGAAAAAGACCTAAACAAAGGGGAGATAAGTAATCTACCCAATAAAGAGTTCAAGGTAATGATTATAAAGATGCTCACCAAATGCAGGAGGAGAATGGATGAACAAAGTGAGAAGTTCAACAAAGAGCTAGAAAATATAAAGAAGAAACAAAGAGAGCAAAGATTACAATAACTGCAATAAAAAAAATTTACTAGAAGATATCAGTAGTAGATTAGATACAGAGGAACAGATCAGCAATCTGGAAGATAGACTACTGGAAATTACCCAAGCTGAACAGAAAAAAAAAAAAAAAAAAAAAAAAGAATTTTTAAAAATTAGGATAGTCTAACAGATCTCTTGGACAACATCAAGCAAACTGACATTCACATTATAGGAGTCACAGAATAAAGAGAAGAAAGAGCAGATAACTTATTTAAAGAAATAATAGTTGAAAAGTCCCTAACTTGGGGAAGGAAGCAGACGTCCAAGTCCAGGAAGCACAGAGATTCCAAAACAAGATGAACACAAGAAGGTTCATGCCAAGACACTTTATAAATAAAATAGCAAAAATTAATGATAACAGAGGATATTAAAAGCAGCAAGTTAAAAGCAACAAGTTATGTATAAGGGAACTCCCATAAGGCTATTAAAAGCAGCAAGTTATGTATAAGGGAACTCCCATAAGGCTATCAGCTGACTTTTAGCAGAAACTCTGAAGGTGAGAAGGTAGTGGCACAATATATTTAAATGATGAAAGGGAAAAACCTACAACCAAAAATACTCTACTTGGCATGGCTTTCATTCGGATTTCATAGAGAGATCAAAAGTTTTACAGACAAGCAAAAGCTAAAAGACTTCAGCACCACCAAACCAGGTCTAAAAGATATATTAAAATGACTCCTTTAATAAGAAAAGAAAAGGCCACAACTATAAATATGAAACTTACGAAAGGAAAAAAAATCTCACTGATAAAGGCAAACATACAATAAATCAACCACTTATAAAGTAGGAAGATTAAGAGACAAAAGTAGTAAAATCATCTATATCCACAATAAATAGTTAAGGGACACAAAAACAAAAATATAATATCAAAAACATTAAACGTGGTGGTGGGGGAGTAAAAATATAAGGCGGTTAGAATGCCTCCAAACTTAAGAGATCATCAACTTAAAATAATCACACACATACACACACATACACAATACATATCTGTATATATATGTATATAGGTTGTTATATATGAACCACAGAGTAACCACAAATCAAAAACCTAAAATAGATATAGACACAAAAAAAGAGAAAGGAATCTAAACATAACACTAAGATAGCCATCAAATCAAAAGGGAAGCAAAAGAAGAAAGGAGAAAAAAAAAAAAACTACAGAAACAACCCAAAAACAATTAACAAAATGACAATAAGTACATGCATATCAAGAATTACTTTAAATTTAAATGGACTTAATGCTCCAGTCAAAAGACATAGAGTGGCTGAATGGATTAAAAAATTAAGATTCATACATATGCTTTCTACAAGAGTCATTACAGTTCTAAAGACACACACAGACTGAAAGTAAGGAAATGAAAAAAAAGTACTCTATGAAAATTGAAACAAAAAAGACTGGGTTAGCACTGACAGACAAAATAGATTTTAAAACAAAAACTGTAATAAGAAACAAAGTATGACATGACATAATGATAATGGGATCAACCCAACAAGAAGATATAACAATTGTAAATATAAATGCACCCAATATGGGAGCACCTAAATAAATAAAGCAAATATTAACCACTATGAAGGGTGAAACTGACAGTAACACAGTAGTAGAAAACTTTAACACCCCACTTATATCAAAGGACAGATCATTCAGACAGAAAATTAGTAAAAAAAAACACTGGCCTTAAATGACACATTGGAGCAGATGAAATTAATACATACATATAAAATATTCCATCCCTAAACATCAGAATACAAATACACATTTTTTTTCAAGTGCACATGGGTCATTCTCCATAATAAATCACATGCTAGGCCACAAAATAAGTCTTCATAAATTTAAGAAGATTAAAATCATATCAAGCATCTTTTTCCATCAAAACGCTATGAGACTAGAAATCAATTACAAGAAAAAAAAACACTACAGAAAACACAAACATGGTGGAAGCTAAACAATATGCTACTTAAACAACCAATGAGTAATAGAGGAAATCAAATGAAGTAAAAAAATACTTGAAGACAAACGAAAATGGAAACACAGCAATCCAAACTCTGTGGGATGCAGAAAAAGTAGTTCTAAGATGGAAGTTGACAGTGATACAAGCCTACCTCAGGAAACAAAAAAATCTGAAAGAAACAATCTGGTCTTGCACCTAAAGTGATAGAAAATAAAGAACTAACAAAATCCAAAGTTAGTAGAAGGAAAGAAATAACAAAGATCAGAGCAGACATAAATAAAACAGAGACTTAAAAAAAACAAAACAAAACAAAGAGGGAGAGAGAGAAAAGCTCAATGAAACTAAGAGTTGGTTTTTTGAAAAGATAAACAAATGGATGAACCATTAGACAGACTCATCAAGGAAAACAGAGAGGGCCCAAATAAATAAAATGAAAAATGAAGAAGGAGATGTTACAACTGACACCACAGAAATACAAAGGCTCATAAGAGATTACTACAACCAATTATGTGCCAACCTAGAAGAAATGAATAAATTTCTAGAAAAGTACAATCTCCCAAGACTTGATCAGGAAGAATTTAGAAAATATTGGATTGGCCAAAAAGTTTGTTTGGGTTTTTCTGTAAGACGTATGGGAAAACATACATCTTTTTCTGTAAGATGTAATGGAAAAACCCGAATGAACTTTTTGGCCAACCGAATATGACGTGCCCAATTACAAGTAATGAAATTCAGTCATTAATAAATAAATTAATATTAATTTACTCAATCATTAATTAACAAATTCAATCAGTAATAAAAAAAAAAATACTCTTAACAAAGTTCAGGCCCAGATGGCTTCATAGATGAATTCTACCAAATATTTAAAGAGTTAACATCGATCCTTCTCAAACTATTTGGAAAATTGAAGAGGAAGGAACACTTCCAAACTCATCTTACATGGCTAACATCACCCTGAATACCAAAACCAGAAAAAGAGACCACAAAAAAAGAAAATTACAGGCCAACACCAGTGATAAACATATATGCAAAAATCCTCAACAAAATATTAACAAATCAAACAATACATTAAAAGAATCATACACCATGATCAAGTGGGATTTATCACAGTGACAAAAGATGATTCAATACTCACAAATCAATCAATGTGATACATTACATTGTCAAATTGAAAAAAAAATGATCATCTCAATAGATGTAGAAAAAGCTTTTGACAAAATTCAACATCTGTTTGTGATTAAAAACTCTCAACAAAATGGGTATAGAGGGAATGTACCTCAACATAATAAAGGCCATGTATAACAAACCTATAGCCAACATTATACTCAATGGTGAAAAGCTGAAAGCATTTACTCTGAGATCAGGAACAAGATAAAGATGCCCACTCTTGCCACTTTTATTCAACCTAGTATCAGAAGTCATAGCCACAGCAATGAGACAAGAAAAAGAAATAAAAGAAATCCAAATTGGAAAGGAGGAAGTAAAACTGTCCCTGTTTACAGATGACATGAATATATATATAAAAATATATATATACATATATATAAAATATGTATATACTATATAATTTATATACATATATAAATACATAGAAAATCCTAAAGACACCACCACAAAACTATTAGAACTCACCAATGAATTCAATAAAGTTAATATACAGAAACTGTTGCATAGCTATACACTAACAATGAACTATCAAAAAGAGAAATTAAGAAAACAATCCCATTTATAATTCCATTTAAAAGAATAAAATACCTAGAAATAAATCTAACCAAGGTGGTAAAAGTCCTGTACTCAGAAAACTCTAAGACATTGATGAAAGAAATTGAAGCCACACAAACAATTGAAAAATATACTGTGCTCATGGATTGAAATAATTAATATTGTTGAAATGACCATACTACTCAAGGCAATCAACAGAGTCAATGCAGTTCCTATCAAATCCCAAAGGATTCTTTATCAAACTAGAACAAACAATTCTAAAATTTGTATGGAAACACAAAAAGACACAGAATAGTCAAAGCAATCTTGAGAAAGAAGAACAAACCTGGAGATATCACCCTCCCTGATTTCAAACTACACTACAAAGCTACAAAAGTATCAAAACAGTATGATACTGGCACAAAAAAAAGACACACAGATCAATGGAACAGAACAGAGTCCAGAAAGAAATGCACACTTATATGATCAATAAATCTATGACAAAGGAGGTAAGAATATGTAGTGGGGAAAAGAGAGCCTCTTCAATAAATGGTGTTGGGGAAACTGGATAGCTACATGCAAAAGAATCAATAGGGTATTATGCTAAGTTGAATAAATCAAGTGAAGAAAAAGACCAATACTGCATGATCTCACTTACATGTAGAATCTAAGAAAACAAACAAACAAACAAAACAAAATGAAAAGAGACTCATAGATGCAAAGAACAAATGGGTGGCTACTAGAAGAGAGAGAGGTGGGGAGGTGGGTGAAATAGGTGAAGGGTATTAAGAGATACAAACTCCAGTTTTACAATAAATAAGTTACAGCATAAGGAATATAGTCAATAATATATTTGTATGGGGACAGATGGTTACTAGACTTATTGTGGTGATCATTTCATAATGTATGCAAATGTCAAATCACTATACAGTACACCTGAATCTAATATAATATTGTAGGACAACTGTATTTCAATAAAAAGTAGCTTGCAATTTTTAGACTATTTGAAAATAATGATGATAATTCAGGTCAAGAGTCACAATATGAAAGTGTAGTCTTTTTAAAAAAATGATGCTGCAAAAGAATAAAGTTGAACTCCTACTTCATACCATACACAAAAATTAACTCAAACCAAGTCATAGACCTAAATGCAAAGGCTGAAATTATAAAATGCTTGGAAGAAAACACAGAGGTAAAACTTCATGACCTTGTGCTAGGCAATAGTTTCTTAGAAACAACATGAAAAGCACAAGTAACAAAATAATAATAAACAATATAACAATATATATATAAACAAATAAAACAACTTTTGTATTCCAAAAAGATATGATCAAGAAAATGAAAAGACAACCCACAGAATGGGAGAAAATATTTGCAAATTTTATAACTGATAAGGGTCATATACAGAGAATATATGAAGAACGCTTACAACAGTAAAAATACAAATAACAATTTTAAAATGTGCAAGGGATTTGAATAGATATTTCCTCAAAGAATAAATACAAATTGCCAATAAGCACATGAAAAGATACCCAGTATCATCAGTTATTAGGGAAATTCAAATCAAAATCACAATTCAAATCATACACACTAGGATGGCTATACCAAAAGACAGATAATAAGAAGTGTTGCTGTGGATGTGGAGAAACTAGAACCTTCATACACTGTTTGTGGGAAAGCAAAATGGTGCAGCCATTTTGGAAAACAGTTTGGTTGTTCCTCAAAAAACTAAACAGAATGGCCATGTGACCCAGTAATTCCACTACCAGGTATATACGTGAGAGAAATGAAAATGTATGTTCACATTAAAATGTGTATACAAATGTAAATAGCAGCATTATCCTTATAGCCAGGAAGTGAAAACAATCCATGATAAATAGATAAACAAAATGTGGTATAACCATAAGATTGAATATTATTTCAACTTAAAAAGTAATGAAATATTGATACATGGTACAACATGGATGAACTTTGAAAACATTATGCTAAGTGAAAGAAGCCATTCACAAAAGTCCAATTAATGCATCATTCCTATTGCTCTCTTTATATTAAATGTTCAGAATGAGAAAATCTATAGGGACAGAAATAGTTTGATTAATGGTGAGGGTGAGAGCAGAACAGATGGGGAGTGACTGATAGTGGGTACTTTCTGAGGTGATGAAAATATTCTAAAATTAGATAGTAGTGATTGCACAACTCTGTGAATATGCTAAAACCCACTGAATTGTACACTTTAAAATGATAAATTTTATGATTGTGAATCATATCTCAATGAAGCTGTTATTAAAATAAAAGAATCATAATAATATAGATCTGTAGTCCTTATCTAAAATGTTTGAGGGACTTCTCTGGTGATCCAGTGGTTACGACTTCGCCTTCCAATGCAGGGGGTGCAGGTTCGATCCCTGGTCAGGGAGCTAAGATCCCACATGCCTCGCAGCCAAAAAACCAAAATGTAAAACAGAAGCAATATTGTAACAAATTCAATAAAGACTTTAAGAATGGTCCAGATTTTTAAAAGAATTTTAAAGTCTTTTTAAAACACTTCAAAAATTCTTTTAAATTTGTAAAAAAAATTTTTTTTAAATTCTAAAAAATAAATAAATAATAAAATAAAAATTAAATAAAATAAACTGGGCGAGATGTGTTTTGGAGACTATAGAAAGGTAATATGTCCCATATCTACCATAATTACATGACACTCTTAGAGGAGTATGGGGGCAGCACATCAATACTTCATAGCAAAATCTTATCAATATTTACACTGACTAGAAAAATAAATACTATATAAGTAGTACCTTGTCATTTCAAAGCTGGTTTGTCTCAAATGAGTTTGTGAAAACTTGGAAAAAAAATAATTTTTCAAAACTTTTGTGTTTTGAAAATGTGAATAATGGGTGTTGAAGCCTTATAATGATGATGATTAATATTAGTAATAATAATAATATCAGCAGTTTCCATTTACTGTGTTAAGCATGTTGCATGCATTTTCAGAAATTCTCATAATATTCCTGTGGGATAAGTACAATTAACCCCAACTGGGAAAACTAGGTTTTCTAATGATTAGGTGACTTTTCCAGGCATGCAGTTAACAAGGTAAGGGTAGAGATTTGAAATCAAATCTGTCTAATCACAGAACACACTCACCTTCCTCTACAAGGAAGACAGTGTTCAGATCATTTATCTGAGATATAGACTTTACATCTGTAAAATGGAGAAAAGAAATTGGGGGATTGTTTATATATCCCCGTCAAAGGAAAAACTGTTATAAATATAACATAAATGGGTATAACCCAAGGCAACTTTTGCTTCATGAAGGTATAAGTCATAGAATTAAAGAATTTTAGGGAGTGCTGTACTTGAAAAATTTAAGAACCATTATTCTAAATACTAATCTGATCATGTTGCTCTACAGTTCAAAAATCTGAAATGGATCCTCATTGCCCACAAGATGAGACTGGCTTTGCATGACATATAACAGCCTTCTTGGCCTGGGCTAGCAGGTCTTATTGCCTCAACTCCAGCCACTTTTTTTTTCCAAATTCTGTTCCAGCTACTGAATTTCTTACATCTCCCAATCACATGACCCCACTGACAGCTTAGTGGCTTTACAAATCTTGCTCTCCATGTTACCTTAGCCCCAGCCTTAACCACCTTGAATTTACAAATATCCTTCAAAACCTTGTTTCAATGTCACTTCTTCTGAAATAATTCACCTATACTTGCCAAACAAATATTTGATTATTAAATGATTGACATACAACGTACTTATTTCTTCTTACAGTATTGCAGTATTAACTGATTTTTGTCTTCGGAAGTGATATTCTAAAATCTTTACATGAATTTTTTTCTAAAGCACAGAGACGAAAAAGAGAAAATTTGGATTATTAAATAAAAAGAATAATAGATTCTTGGTTTTAACCCAAGTCCATATAAGACCAAAGAGTTGCTAGGGTAAGTAGAACATTGAAGGGCAATAACTGAGTAAATCTGGGTACCGTGAATTGAAAAGAAAGTTTCAGTCTTATACACTAAAGTCCATATATATAGTTCAGGTTAGGAGTTGCAAAGTTTTTCTGTAAAGGGCCAGATCATAAATATTTTAGGCTCTGCAGGTCAAGAGACAAAATCAAGTTATAACTCAAGTTTGTCACTGTGATTTGTAGTGCTCTGAGAAGCAATGCAAAGCTAAGAGAGCACCACATTTATATCTCTGTTGCAATTACTCAACACTGCTGTTTTAACACAAAAGCAGCTATAGACAATATGTAAACAAATGAGTGTAGCTGTGTTCCAATAAAACGTTATTTATAAACAATAAAGTTGGAATTTCATATAATTTTCACATTGCAAAATATCATTGTTTTGATTTTTTTCAACCATTTAAAAACATAAAAACTATTCTTGGTTCATGGGTCCTACAAAAACAAGCCAGATGTGGGTGGGCTCCGGGTCATAGTTTGCTGAGCTATGGTTTATTTTTTAATCTATTCATACTCTTGAATTACCAGGTTTCATCTCTGGCATAAATAAATCAGAAAATCACAATGTTTTATTTAAATTTAGATTGCTGTTGCTGAATTAATTTTTATATTATATATCTTCTCATGCAGTTTTTTTGTTACATTTGAATTTTAACTAGACTTAATGTAATTATTAAAGCCACCTCTATATTCTAGGGCTCTGAGATATATCATCTTTTTTGTTCATTTTTTAATATACCATCGCTTTCATATTTATATTGTATCAGCTTCTTATAAATTATTGTCCTTTTTCCCCCCAAGCAAAAAGTGTGTACTTTAGAGTTCTTTATATACTTAAGAGTGGTTTTCTGTTGCTGTGTGTGAACAAGACAGATTGCATGGAATTTTGTTTTAAACTTTAAAAATGTTGCTCTGTTGTCATTTGGTATTTAATACTACAGAAAAGAAGTCTGAGACCAGCTTAATTTTTGTTTCCTGATAATAATATGCTATTTTTTCTCTCTCTTTCTATACATATGAAAATTTTTTTTCCTTTATCATTATAATTTGAAAAAAATCTTGATATTGTGTCTCTGAGTTGTCACATCTTATATAAGAAATATCCTTTCTGCATACATTGGTCACTTTTTAGTTCATAAAACTTTTATTTCCTGTTATCCCTTTGTTTATTACTTTTTTTCAAATGTTCTGTTCTCTTGTTTAGGAACAATTATCTATTTTCTAGTCTCTCCTTCAGAAATTCCAAATGTTCATATAATGGACTTCATTCATCTTTCTCTCTTTTCTTGCATTCAGTATTTCAGCTAGGACATTTTTTCAAGTCTATTCTCCACACATTAGATTTTCTACCATAACATCAGTTCTGCTCTTTACTGCCTCAAATATGAACTTTTAATATGTTATTGTGATAGGCAGAAATGTCCCTCCTCAAAGATGTCCAAGTCCTAATTCTTAGAACTTGTGAATATGTTACCTTACAGTGCAAAAGGAACTTTGCAGATGTGATTAAATGAAGAACCTCCTGGATTATCCAGATGAGTCTTTAAATGTTGTTAAGTTTTCCTAGTTGTGGTCATAATGTATTTGACTACAGAAGAATAGTCAGAGAGATGCAATGTTGCTGGCTTTGAAGATGGAGGAAGGGAGCCATAAACCAAAGAATGTGGGCAGCCTCCAGAAGCTGGAAAAGGCAAGGAAACAGTCTCTCCCAGAGCCCCCAGAAAGGAATGCATCCCTGCCAATACCTTGATTTCAGCCCAGTAAAACCTGTATCAGACTTTGAAATACAGAAATTATACAGCATGAATATAAAACTAATACAGTTCTCACATTTTTCAGTTTCTTTGTCCTCTTTTTATCTTATTCTCTTCCTAGTGTCACTTAATCATTGCTCTTTTTATATGAAGTTCTCCTATCCATAGAGGCTATGCATTCTTGCATGTGTTAGATATCAAAAAATTCCCTCAAATATTTTTCCTTAGCTTAAAATTCTTCTCAGATTTTCACAGGTATGCTTATGAGTATTCTGCCAATTTCCTTTTCCTTGGTTTTGTGGGATTTTTTTGTTCCACTTTATTCATTTCAAATGCTAAATTTATCCAGAAAGTTCTGGCATTGAAAGAGCCTGTATAGATCATTTCTACATAGCCCAGTGTTTTCCAAATGTGTGCATGTGTGGAGGGTGAGGGGAATGTTGAGGAAAGGAGAAGAGACAGAGAATAGACCTCTATGAACAGACAAAATGATATCAGGAACTGGGATATTCTTTTTAAAATTATACCTAAAAAATATCTAATACACTCCTGCCCAGAAAGATTCAGTGCTATAAACTGCTATAAGTGAATCACTGTGAATAATGAGAATTTTCATAATACTCAAGCATATTCTTCAGAAAAAAACTAGTAGAAAACCATAAATCTTCAACTCTTTCTATTCACAAATAAGGAACTTGATGCCTGGAGACATTATAAAACCCAACAAATGATGTATCTACTGCTGGAGCCAAGTCTAAAACTTTCAGTCCAGTGCACCTTCTAGCTGGTGTAGGTTATAAACTGTAATCTACAATTAGGATTTTGTCACAGGTATCCATATAATTTCTTATTCTATATCTTGCAATATTTGAATATTTTAAAATTCAAAGTATGTAAAAAATGCTTTTTGCATTAAACTATCTTCCCTTCGTCTTCCTCAAAAATTTAAGTTGTTCAATCTAATTGGTCTGCTGTTTTTGCAACTTTGTCCTACATAATACTACTATAGAAGAACTAAGCTACTTTATTCCTGCTTCATTCTCCATGTTCAATGGCTTGAAAACCATGAAATTGAAAAGATCCTCTCATTTACAGAACTGTCTCCACCTTCTGATTCAACACAACAGAGTTTGTTAAACCACTGAGTACAGAGTATTTATCTTTCTATCGTTGTTAACATTTCAAAACTAAAAAGTAAGCTAAGAAGTCATCTTTTCTTTTTGATGAAAATATGTACCTACTCACTCTATTGTTGTAAAGATACTTAATACTTGTACCATATAAGAAAGAATTAAGTGTACATAATAGGGGTGAAAAAAATTTAGCTCTAGGAGTCTATGATTCTTATATGTTCAGTAAGGACATATTCAGTCTTAAGGATATTAAATATGATGAACTATGTATCGCTATTTTCCATTAATGTAATTTTAGTCATTCTGAGAGAATACCAAAAAATAACTACATTCTAAGCAGTGTTTTTATTAAGACCTTCAAATTTAGAGTCAAATCTATTGATATCAAAAACACGGTAGATACTCAATAGATGAATGGATAAAGAAGATGTGGTGTGTATATATACAATGGAATATTACTCAGCCATAAAAAGAATGAGATCTTTCCATTTGTGACAACATGAATGGGCCTAGAGGGTATTATGCTTAGTGAAATAAGTCAGACAGAGAAAGACAAATACTGTATATTACCACTTACATGTGGAGTCTAAAAAATAAAACAAACAAATGAATATAATGAAACAGAAACAGATTCACAGAGAACAAACTAGTGGTTACCAGTGGGGAGATTGGAAGAGGTAGGGGCATGATAGGGATAGAGGATTAAGTGGTATAAACTACTATGTATAAAATAAATATGCCACAAGAATATATTGTACAGCACAGGAAATATAGCTAATATTTTATAATAACATTAAATGGAGTATAATCTATAAAAATTTTGAATCACTCTGTTGTAAACCTAAGACTAATACAATATTGTAAGTCAACTACACTGCAATTAAAAAAAATGAAAGAAAGAAAGAAAAAACATGGTACATATGAACAAAGACTAGGGGGAAATTTGGCCTAGTTTCATGTTTCTATATGGAGGAACTTCCACTCTAGTCTAGAGATGATTTTGGCATTGGAGTAGGGGAAGGAAAGCTTTCATTGAGCTGGAGGACCTCTACATTATACAATATTCAGCATCCTTAAATCTCAGGGTCCTAAAAGCCAGTAGCTTTTAAAGATATTGTAATAATTTAATAACACCTCCACATATTTCAAATGGCCCAGAGGTACCATCCAGGATGAAAAACCAGAGCACTAGATTAACAGTCCTGGCCTCAGATCCCACTCTGTATTCACAGCTTCCCAACAGGGGAGTTACATGATCTGTAGCTGAAATCCTTCAGTCCATATTATTCCAATGGGTAGAGATAACCTGTTATAAACCTGTAAACACTAGGGGTTTACCTTCTTTTTCTTCCCTCTCTGCCCTGGATCATACAGACCAGCAATTCTGAGTAAGTGCATCTGTTCTTTAAACTGAAATTTTCTCTCACTGGACTAAAGTCTAGGTTCCGAGAAACGGAGTGGAGCTAAAAAGGGGAAGGAAGTTCTAGTACTCATTTTTGGTCTCCCACTGAAAGCACTATGTCCAATCAGCTCTGTAGTAATGAAGCAGATCTTGCCAACTCCACCTGTTTACAAATTCAAAAGAGCTATTATTTATTGAGGCCCTAAAACTTTAATTCCATTAGAATTCTCGCTGCAATCAGTTTGTCTTTATTCTAGTTTCTCCACTAGAAATGAAGTGAGTTGAGTAAACAAAGGAATAAATACTAAACAGTTCGAATAAAATTATAAGTGCTAAAGAAACAATCAGTGCTCCTAAATACTCTTATGTTTATTACAAAAGCTATATATTTTTCCTTTTCATTGTTTTCTCTATCTAACGATAGTATCTACTACTAATGCCCACTTTTACTGATAAAGCTAGATAAAGGTACGTTAGCAAACAAAATATCTCTATTTCTAGCCTTCCATTTTAATACAGAAATCGGGAAAAGAGCCAAAGTGGAGTCAAACACAATATTTTTTAGACACGGGAAATTATAATGTTATAAAAGATCATTCATTTAAATTAAATAATTCTAGTAGCATACACTAAAAGTAATCAGCGTTTCTTTGTCCAAAATGGACTTTGATAGAAGAGAGAATTACAAAAATACAATTTAACATTTTCCCAAAATATTTGACAATAATTTCTCTTTTACTTGCTTAAATATAAGAATATTCTTTAAGAGGATGATCAAAGGGCATTTGGAAAAAAATACAATTTACATGTTTTTGAAAGACAGCAACAGTTTATTGATCATTGGTAGCTCATGTTTGTTAAACACTAAAAAAAGAAAAGAAAAGAAAAGAAAAAGGATTCATTGAAGACCATGAACTAAGGTAAGCTACAGTGAGATGCACTGCGGAAGAAAGGAAAGAGACCCAATTCTGCTCCCAGTCAAGTAGTTTTGGATATAAATTACTCACTCTTTGGAGTGAGGTAAGGTGGGAGAGTAATTTCCTTAACCCTCAAGAAGTTGATCAAAAACAGATGTTCTTTATCCAAGGTCCACTTATGCTTGTAATTGTGTCTTTTTCTAAGGGGAGAGTCAATAGCTTCCCTTGGCTTCTTACAATGGTATATGCCACCAAAAAGGTCACTCATCGTTGAATTAGAAAGTACTCTTTACCAATTCTTTCAGGCTATGAATATACTTGAAAAAAATCTAGTGATGTCAATGGAAAAAAAAAAAATCTCATGCAAGACATTTCAGGTACTATCTAACAAGACCTAATACAGAATCGACAACAGAGATCATAGAGACAAAAAGATAGATTAAAAGTGTAATCAATAACAGTTTACATCCTTGTAGATCATTACTTTAATAACACTTTCACAACCAATTATTCCTCCTTACTTTTTAGAAATAAAGGGCACATAAGTATCTCCACTTTCCAGATGAGAAAACAGTTATGAGGGTTACTACCTAAGGGCAAATATTTCCAAACTGTTAGATTCCTGACTTTTAGGCCAGTCTTCTTCCCAGTGGTAACAAGTAATACAAGCTTCCTTCTTGGGGATTTATACAGTAAACCTAGCAGAAGGAAGTAAAAGCAGACTTTTAGCTCCTTTGTGTTTTCTGTCTGGAATGTTTGTTTTGCTGAATCATCTGGGGCCAGCTGATTGGGGCAAAGAAGAGATTTGAAATGGTTATCTATCGTTACCATCTCATAGTTAATCATTAAACATGGGACAGTGAAGCAAAAGAGGGCTTTATAGGCTTAGTACCACCCTTCTCCATAATAGGGTCCGAAAGGGAGATCATATATTAGGGCATGTCCAATAATGAATTGCCTCAACTTCCTGAGAAGCTCATTGAGCTCAAACAGCAGCACCCATTAAAAAGAATTCCAGGCGGAAGAAATCAGATCTTCTATCTCCCTTTTCCTAGTCATCCACATGGACACCATGTGGGTTCAGGGATTCACGAAATACCAGGAAAAGGCCCAATCCCGCCCCACCATCCTGGCAATAAAGCCACCTCAGGCTGCCTGAAGCCCTTCTCTGCACATGTTTTGGTCTGCAGATACTTGTTCATTTTATAAGGGGAGGCGAGGAAAAATGTTGAGAGGAGTAACATGAGAGAGGGAGGCCTGAGCGGGAACTACAGACGCAGAGATCAGGACAGTGAAACGGACGCGAATTAACTGACAGCACACGGGAGCCAACCCCTACCCTAGCGGAAGGCCTTGGGAGGTGGGTGGGGCTACGGTTTCTAGGGCCCAGCAGCCAGCGCCAGACACGCTGGCAGGGCGGGAACCGCGCGTTCCTTAGCAACCACGGCGGCCACGCCCACCCACCGCCCGAATCCCGCGCCGCCATCCCCACCCCCACCGCGATCTCCCTGCTCGCTGGGAAGGGTCTTTAAGTCATTACCGTACATACTGGGTTTCCCGGGCTCTGGGTTCCTCTTCCAGAGCTCCCCTCCGCCCAGCCCGCCCAAGTGCCGCTACCAGGGGCGGATCGAACGTCTCCTAAACGCACTGGGGGTCCACTAAGGAGGTGCGCCTGCTTTCAGTCCCGGACCCCGAGCTTCCCGGGCAGGGCCTCCCCAATCCCCTCGCCCTCGCTGGACACACACACCTCAGCTCAGCCAACGCAAGGGCCAACAAACTATGTGTCCGGCTGGAAATGTTGCTGTCCACGCTCCTGTCACTCAGAGGAGGGGGCGGGACGAGCCTGCTGCACACCCCTACTCCCAGAGGGCGGTACGGAAAAGAGGCGGGGCTCGACGGAAAGGGGCGGGAGCAGCCTTAACTTGCGCTCCGATTGGTCATTCTCTCTCCCGCCTCTGCGCGGGTCCTGGAAGGAAATGCGCGGAACCTGTGGCATTTCCTTTTGACGCAATTCCCAAGCTCTGATACCTGTCTCACGAAGTGACCGTGGAAACTGAAAATAAGGACTGCGACTTGTTTTTCAATATAAAGCACAGAAATACGTTCTTTTGATTATTGAACTTTTCTCATGTAACACACATACACACACACATATCCCCATCCACACTCTCTGGGGGGGCATCCCTGGAAAGAAGAATGAACTGTCTGAAAACAATGTTGTTTGCAGATTCAAGCTTTTAACAGATTAATCAGTTTAGGAAAGGTGATTCCTGAAACCTGACCAACAACTAAGATTTGGAGATATGTCCAGGTACCCAGTCTTCACACCTACAAAATTGGAATGAAATATTGTTATTAGTTATTATTTGCAAAGCATCTGACAATTGAATGATTTATACCTTATATAATCCTCACAACACCCATTGAAAGATGTTATTATCCACAGCTTAAGAACGAAGAAACTGAGGCTGTGAGTGACGTTTATTCAGTCGTTCAACACATGAAAAAGTGCCTGCAGTCATTATTTTTATACTGTAGTAAATTGAACTCAAACTTCTTTTAAAAAAATTATGTGACTTCCAATTTAATTTTTCTCTTGCTGAAACATGAGTCACTTTTCTCTAGGACAGCCCGTCAAATCTTTAAAAACAAACGAACAAACAAAAGAAAACCTTGAGAAAGGAAATAGCATACAAAAGAACTGGACAAGTATAAACAGACTAACTAGAAGATTCTCTGAAATCTCCCAAGATATCAGGGCCAGGAATTGAGTCTAAAAATGTAATTTTATTTTTTGTCCTTCTAAATCCTTTGTTGGTCCAGTTCCTCTTCCAGAAATAAAGGTAGAGTTAAATGAGATTATCTTAATACTCTTGACCAGGTTTGCATGTGTGCAGCTTTAAAATAATAACATCCTTTTTCGTTCTATATTATACCAATACCCAGAAGTGTTTGTCTTGTCAGATAAGGTAGTAAGAAAGAAAATAAAAACAAACAAACAAAAACAATGCCTCTGGATAAGTGCTTTGAGATTCAATTAAAATGGCCACTATACTATGATAAAATTGTTAGAATAAAAGAAACACATTCCAATTGCAAATGCTTTTATTCTCTTGTCCTGCTGAATTTCCAAATTCTTCTGAAAGTTTGCTAGCTATGAATACCTCTGTACAAAAAATTTCTTCATTTGTATGACTCATGATCCCGATTGTTACTTTAATCTTTTAAAAATATTTGGTTTTACACTAAAAAGTGCTCTGATTGTATATTAATAAGTACATTATACAAATAAATACTGTAAGATTTAAATAAAAAAGGTGAATTATTTATTTGAATCCTTTTTCAATTGCATATTCGAATAAGTACAGCAAATGTGTTTGAATATTCTCACATATATAAGAAATTATACATTTAAATAAATGTATTATATGCATGTAAATGTGTAATCATTGAAATAAACACAGCTGTATATTCCCCATATGTATAACTCCAGATGTTTGAAGCATATATTCAAATTTCTGGAACTCTACACCTTGGTATCTATTTAAACATCTCGTAGAAAATAGTGTGTTACACATACACAGGAATAAATTTTCAAACTGTATCCACAGTGAGGAAATAAGGTTAAAACTGTGAGTAATGAGTCTCTGCCAATGAATTTCTTATCTTGAACATACCCTTATGAGATAGCTTTTCCTTACAAATTGTCTGCAAGTAGTTTACTGATCTATAAGGTCGGCACTAGCCAACTTACCTTCCATGAATATGGCTATTCCAAAGTAGTCTTGCAAGCATCTTTTAAAATAATTAAACTCCAAAAAATAATGTTTCAAATTAACTTTTAATACTTTAAACTTTTGGTGTAAGAGAGTCTCATGTTATCCAGACCTCAATTATTTATTTTTCAACTCATGCTTGTTCTCCAATACTTGGAACGTGTATAATTTAAAATTCCCTCCTAGGCACAAATATGTATTAGAAGAAATTATGAGGAATATACTAACCAAATACCAAATAAAGTATATCTAGGGACATTGAACAAGAAATAAATGGCTTTACATAAAATTAAACATCCAGATATATGTTATGAATATACCTATTTCTTTATTATATAATGGCAGATATGTCATTTAGTTAAATTTGTGGTAAGTTGAATTGTCAACTAGAATCTAATAATTATATGTGCCATCATCTTTCGTCTAGATAAATGTGCATATAGATTGAAATTTGGGAGAATCATTTTGGATCAATTTGCAGAAATTATAATCCTGTCAAGATGTATGAAATTCATTGAATATATTAAAATAAGAAATATCATATCAAATTACTTAATCTTGTTAAGCAGTCTTTTGCCTTAGATTTTAAAAGTTGAATTATCCAAATTTGCTTTCTCAGTAGCTGGAATCGGCTACTTACTAGGTCAAACACACATGTTATTATTTCTGTGGGATTGTCCTAGAACAACATCAGGGAGGTGTTTAGGGTGAATTTTGTTTAAAAATTTAAACGAATGATTTTTCATGTAAGTTCATTTAAAAACTCTGTGATCCTCTAAGTCTGTACTTGAAAGTCTTGGTTTTAATCTATTGTACTATATTTAAATCACTTAACAAAACCTGGAAAATGGGTATGTTTTCTTAAAGAAAGCCTTCCTTTTCAAAACTCAGAAAATTAATAAACTTTAAAAAACATTTTTATTGATTTCTATATTTGAAATTACAGTTATATAGCACATATATAGAATGAACTCCATGAAGAGAACTGACATGTTATTAAACACATATTTCAGTGTTTGTTTGCTTTTTGAATAATTGAATGCAATATTGTCTCTGAAATCTAGAAGAAAATTATGTCAAAAAATTCTTCAGATGATTAATAGTGAGAACATATATAGAGAATTATTTTATGTACACAGAAGAAATATGGACCATATATTACAAATATTTTGAGTATATAATTTCAAATGTAGAGTTGCCAGCTATTTCTTTAATCATCAAATGACATACATAAAAAGCATACCTTGTAGTGAGCTGAAAATGTTCACATTTACTTCTTTTTTTCTGCTTATTGAGCATTTAACCCAAAATGTCAATGACATATTTCACAAACATTTCTCAAATCAGGATGCAGCTCATAAATAATTCCCTGATAGCATTTTCTCCTTCTTAGTGGTACACATAATATTGATAATATGCTCCCCTTGTGTATTGCCTCCTCAGTTTCTCCAACTCAAATTCAAGTGTCCCCTTACCATGCTTCATTGGTTCCTTTGTTAATAGTCATTCATCAGTTTTTAGTATAATTTACTTATATATTATGTAAATTGTTTATTATCTTTCTTCACCTCAGAATGTAAGTTGCTTGAGGGTAGAGGTCTATTCTGTCAGTTTTATTAATTGACGTATCCCAGGTGCCTAACACCTAATAGGTACACAGGAAAAGTTTTAATTAAATTAATTGCTGTAATCGATCTGTTTTAATTCCTTATACTATTCTAACTCATGAATATGCCACAATTCCTATATCTATTGTCCTGTGATAGTGCTTTAGGGCTGTTTCTAGGTTTGTTCTATAACAAAAAGGGTGCTTATAAATACTTTTATATGATTTTCCTGGTGTAGATTCGCAAGAGGTTCTCTTTGGTTTATAACCTGGAGTAAAATCACAGATTTGTAGAGCACGTGCACATTCTAAATGAAAATATAATATCAAAGTGCTTTTTCAAGGTGTTGTATTTTGCCCTCCTAACAGAAGTATTTCTGAGATTCAAATGTATTTCTTTTCAGAAAACCAAATTTTGTCCTTGTTAATTTTCTCTAATGTCTGTTTAATATTTCATTGATTTCTGCTCTTTGTTATTTCTTTTTTTCTATTTAATTTTCTTATTTTTCTATGTCTTTAAGGTGGAAACTAAAAAGAATTGATTTAAACTTTTATTCTTTAATAATATAAGCATTTAAAACTAGAAAATTACCTCTAAGAACTGCTTTAGTAATATCCCATAAATTTTGATATGTTGTGTTTTAACTAGAAGTCATTTGGAATTATTTTTAAATTTCCCTTTCTGTGAGTTTTTCTTTTATCACTGTTATTTGTTTAGAATTCTGTTGTTTAGTTTTCAAGTATTTGGGTGTCTTATAAATATCTTACTGTTACTGACTTTTAATTTCATTACAATTTGTTAGACAACATACTCTATAAGATTTCAAACTTTTGAAAATTATTGAGACTCATTTTATAGCCCAGCATATGGTTTATCTCAATGATTGCTCTCAAGAGAATGTGAGAATACACTAGAATACACACAGAATACACTAGAAAAGAATGTGCATTCTGCAACTGTTAGATGTAGTGTTCTACAATTCTAGGATTAATAGTATGCATACTTAAATAATTGCTTAGACTAATCAATATTATATCCATTAATATTACATATTTAGGAGGGATGCCCCTATGCTCTTCTTTCATACTACCCTCAGTTTTCTCCCCAACTCCAGCATTCCAGAGCTGGAGTTCACAGTTTCACATTTCACACACAATACTTCACACCTCCTGTTCATAAATGATACTTCACAAATGTAAAAACCTTGTAAGAGTGTAATTCTATTTTCACACTCCCACCCTATCTTTTGTATTATTTTTGTCATGTATGTTTCTTTTAAATGCATTGTAAAACCTCAACTTAAAATTTTTACTCTAATATTTACCATTTCTGGTGTTTTGTTCTTTCCTACATCTCCAATGGAACCAATTCCCTTCATATTGCAGAATTAGCAACACCAAGTGTGTTGGTGATACTTTCTCTCAGTTTTATTTATCTGAAAAGGTCTTTCTTCCCTCTCTTTTTTGACAGTTATTTAGAATTCTGGATCTTCTTGCCTCCATGTTTCTGATGTGAGGTTTGCCATTATTTACCTAACTAGTCCTCTGTTGCAATCTATCTTTTTTTTTTTCCACCTCACACTGCTTTCCACATGTTACCTTTGGTTTTCAGCAGTGTGACTATCACGTATCTAGGTGTGTAGGTGTGCTTCTCTTTGTACTTACCCTACTTTGATTTTGTTGAACTTCTTGGATTTATAAGCCAATACTTTATATCACTTGGAAAGCTTTGGATATATTTTTTTTAAATAATTTTTCTGGCCCATCATAAGTGTTCTTTCATGCTGGGATTCCAGTTATATGGTGATAATTGTGTCACCCTAAATCCCTGAGGCTCTGTTAGTTTCCAAGCTTTTATCCTCTGTTCTTCAGATGGATTCCCACTTCAGCTGTCTTTATTCTGCCCTGAAGCTTATTCAGTAATTTTTAAAAGTCATTTACTGTAGAATCACTAAATTTCAATTTAAGTGTTATATTTCTATTTCACTACTGAGATTCCTTAACTCTTCACTCATTATGGCCATATTTCCCATTAAGTCCTTGAACATATTTATAATAGCTATTTTAAACACTTCACCTTGAAATTAAACATTTCCACCTTCTCAACAACTATTTCTATTGACTACTTTTTTTCTTTGTTGTTGGTTGTCTTTTCCTGTTTCTTTGCGTATATGGTAACCTTTCATTGTGTACTGGATGCTGTGGGTGATATGCTGTAAGGACACTGACTTCTGTTATATTCCTCTGAAAAGTGTTGCTGTTTTTTTTTCTTGCAGTCAGTTCAATATATCCAATCAACTTGCATTTATGTAGGCTTGGCTCTATACTCTGTTACGGTGGATCAGTGAAAATTCCAAAATGTTTTCCAAGACCCTCTACATTGGCTATCTTCAAATTCCCTCCTGTTCTTGTCCAGGCTTGATTTTGAGCTTTGTTAGTATAGGTCTCCAGTAAGCCTTAGTGGTCATTGCACCTAAGCTATGGCCTTTCTGGTGTCTCAGTTTTATCCCTGAGTGTTTCTGAGGTTTCCTCACTCTACTTGGATGGGAATTTCATTTCCCATTTCTGGCCAACCTCTAATATCTTTATTACTCTCTCAACCTCATAACAACTAGTCTTCAGTAAGCCTTGTAAAGTTTTTCATTGTATATGCAAAGCCTAATCCTTGAGTAAGGACTTATAGGGAGCCCCCAAAGAGACTTTTGATTCCTGCCTTATGTGCATCTTTCTTCTTTCCTGCCTGCCTTGCAGATTGCAGCTAATTTGACAGCCCCAAATTCTGAAATCTGTCTCCACAGGCAAGTGGAACTGATGTGCTTTGCTTGTTTTCCAGCTTCGTAAGCTGTGATCAGGAAATTGACCTCAGACAGAGAGCTGCAGTGAACATGGCACTTTATATCATGTTTTATCCTTCTCTCAGGGATGAGAGCTATATGCCGACTCATGCCCAAGACCTGAAATGTTGCCTCACATATCTTGTCCAGTTATTTAAGTAGAAGGGCTAGTCTGGTACTAACTACTCTGCCATGGTTTAAAGCAGAAGTCTACATTGACGTTTGTATTTTAATTCTGTATCTTGAAATTCTGCTAAACTTCTCTTTAAATTATCTGCATTATTTTTTTCTACATAATTATGTCACCAGTAAATAATGACTATTTTATTTTTCTTTTTTAAATATTTTTTATGTCTTTTTCATGCTAAAATGTTGAGTAGAAGTGATGATGGCAGGCATTCTTACATGTTCTGTATTCTCAAAGGGAAAGCTTTAAATATTTTATCACTGAATGTTTGTTGGCTGTAAATTTTTTTAAATTCTTTATTAGGTTAAGGAAGTTCCCTTTTATATCTAGATTTCAAAGACTTTTTTTAAAAAAATCACAAGTGGATGTTAGTTTTATCAAATCTTTTTCTGCACATTTTGAACTGATCATAAAGTTTTTCTAATTTTCCTATTGGTGTTATGAACTAAATTAATACTTTTCAAAGTTGAATTTAACCCCAGTGGTTCCCCCACCATCCTATCAGGTACAGCTGAAGCCCTGACTGGTGGCCCAGGTGAACAGCTGCCAGTACACAGGGCTTCAGTGGGTCATTGGAAACCAGAAACTTTCTACGTCTTTTGGCATCATGTTACATGGGATAACAAAACCAGGAGGGTGAAAACACTACCTCTGTACCTGGGCAAGGTATCAGGGAAGTGAACAGAAAAAGAGGTAATAAGGCCAATCCCACCAAGTGGAAGGCCAACCAGTGCTCAGCCCTTAACATAAACCAAGACTTTCACTCGATCTTTACTGAGTTCCAGGATGTACCGCTCAGGGCCAGATTTAATTTTTTAAAATTTCCCTTTAAAATTTCCCTTTGGCTGTTTTTTTAAAATTTCCCTTTACGTCTATGTCTATGTCTATGTCATGATATAGACTTCTTCATGTTTCTTCTGTTTGAAGTGTGTTGAGCTTCTTGGATTCTTGGTTTTATAATTTTCATCAGATTTGTAAAATTGTCAGTCACTATTGCTCCAAATATTTTTTCTATTTCCAACTCTTCTGTCTCCTTCAAGTACTCCAGACACATACATTGGACTACTTGATCTGTTAGTATGTTTTAATAATTTTTTCTCTCTATATATAATTTTGGATAGTTTTTATTGTTTTAGTATAGTTTTATTGTTTATTGCTTTATATTTCAAGTTCATTTATATCTTCTGCTGTTAATCCCACCCAGTGTATATTTTTAACATCAGACTTTTTATGTAACTAGAAATTCAATTTGATACTTTTTTGATATCATTCATCACTTTTCTTAATATATTCATCCTTTCCTCTACCTTATTGCACAATTGGAAGATAATTATATTAACTGTTTTATTATCATTGTCTACTAATTCTATCATCTGTTACTTCTGAGTCTGTTACTGTTGATTGAATATTTTTTTCATTATATGGGTGATTTCTTTGCATGTCTGGCAATTTTTTTATTGAATGCCAGATATTTTGAACTATACCTTGTTGGATGCTAGATATTTTTATGTTCCTAAAATATACCTGAGGGTTTTTTTTGTGGAATGCAGGTGTTACTAAAAACAATTTAATCCTTTTCAGGGTTGTTTTAAGTTTTGTAGGCAGAAGCAGAGGAGAATTTGGTCTATTAATCTTTCTCCACCATTGACCTAATACACTTGTGTTTATTCTAACCCTTTGAATTATGATGTTACTACTATTGAATTACTACTTTGGCTTGTAAGGACACAAACTTTTCCTGACCCTGTGTTAACCCTGCAGATTTTTCTCTCTGTTTCTTCCAAATAGTACTTTTTAAAAATTCAGGGTGTTTCCTGACACTGATTCACTGATCAGTAGTCAGTTGAAATTCAAGAAGTAGGGATTCCCTGGTGGCGCAGTGGTTGAGAATCTGCCTGCCAATGCAGGGGACACGGGTTTGAGCCCTGGTCCGGGAAGGTCCCATGTGCCGCGGAGCAACTAGTCCTGTGAGCCACAACTACTGAGCCTGTGCGTCTGGAGCCTGTGCTCCGCAACAAGAGAGGCTGCGATAGTGAGAGGCCCGCGCACTGCGATGAAGAGTGGCCCCCGCTTGCCACAGCTAGAGAAAGCCCTCGCACAGAAACGAAGACCCAACACAGCCAAAAATAAATAAATAAATTAATTAAAAAAAAAAAAAAAGAAGTAATCGCTGTATCTATGCAGAGCTCTCACTCTATAAGACTCTCCTGTCTGGTATTCGACCCTGTGAACTGCAGCCGCCTTGGTCTCACCAGTTCTCAGCTTCATTATCTCCACTGAGCAACACCACCAGGCTCCACCTAGGTGTCTTCTCCCTAAACTATGGGCTGGAAACTCTATCCAGGGTGTAAGTAGGGCAGTCATAGCCCTCAGTTAATATTTTTTTTCTCCCTCAGAGATTACTGTCCTGCTGCCTAATGCCCAGTGTTTAAAACCATTATTTGAGATGTCCAATATTTGGTGAGAAAATGGCGGCCCCCAGGAGGGCTCACACCAATGAGTACTCCCCAAAACTACCGCCACCAGTGTCTTTGTCCTCACAGTGAGACACAGCTGACCCCCGCCTCCACTGAAGACCCTCCAATACTAGCAGGTAGGTCTGACCCAGGATATTATGAGGTCACCGCTTTTTCCTCTAGGTCCTGGTGTGCCTGAGACTTTGTATGCGCCCTCCAAGACTCGAGTCTCTGTTTCCCCCAGTCCTGTGGAATTCCTGCTATCAAACCCCACTGGCCTTCAAAGCCAGATGGTCTGGGGACTCCTTCTCCCAATGCCAGACCCCCAGGCTGGGGAGTCTGACGTGGGGCTCAGAACTTTCACTCCTGTAGGAGAACCTCTGTGATATAGTTATTTTCCAGTTTGTTGGTCACCCAACTGGCAGGTATAGGATTTGATTTTATCATGACTGCACCCCTCCTACCATCTCGTTGTGGCTTCTTCTTTGTCTTTGGATGTAGGATATCTTTTCTGGTAGGTTCCAGCATTTTTTTATTGATGGTTGTTCAGCAGTTTGCTGTGATTTTGGTGCTTTTGTGAGGGGGGTAAGCTCAAGAGTTTCTACTCCACCAAGTTTGTAGTTGTTTTAGGTGAAGGTTAGATCTGATCTTTATTACTTACTCATAGCTGGGAACAGAAGTTTTGTGCTACTCCATTTTATTTGAAAATTAATTATCAGAATTTTTGGATGTAGGAGGAAGGAGTAATATTCAAGAGAGGATTTGTATTACCACTGTAAGCACTTTAGGGCAGTAAGGATGTAGAATCATTTAAAACTTAATTGAAGCATAAGAGTCTCAATTTTTGACTGCAAATATATTCAAAGTCCACCTTGTGGGTACAACTTCCCAGGGATTTTTTTTTTTTTTTTCCTTTCTCTGCTCAGAGTCAGGACAACCATAGTCCTTTGAGGACAGAGGCATGCGTGTATTTACTTTTGCTTCTTCCTTGCATCGAGGTTCCCAACTCAGGGTTTGAGAGTTTCTTATTAGATTTCCTACCTTGGGTGCTCCCTGACTCATGAAGGCTGTGAAACCCACTGAAGTTTTCAGCTTCTGCATACACATCAGGGCAAAAGCAGTTTCTGTATTCCTGCTACTTGCTGAAATACAGCTGTTTCAATTAACTGTTATTATAAAACACACCACCAAAAATCTAGTGATATAAAACAATACTAATTTTATTATGATCAAAAAGCCTATGGGTCAGGAATTTGGACAGGACTCAACAGGAAGTGCTTGTCTGTTCCACAATGTCTGGGGTCTCAGCAGGGAAACCTAAACTCCTGGGGAATGACTCAAATGGCTGGCTATTGGAATCAATCATCTTTAAGCTCCTCTACACAAATGTCTGCTACCTGAGTTAGGATGTCTTGAAACCTGGATTGCACTTAGCTGGGACTATTGACAAGAGGACCTGTACATAGCATTTCAGTGGCTTGGAATTCTCACAGCAGGTTAAGGTCACCTTGCAGATCTGTGAGATGGAAAAAATTATTGTGTCCATCTTTGGAAAATACAACTTGCCATACACTCTATTATATTTGTGATTGAAAAATGCTTTCATTTCATTAGGTCTTTGGAGATATGTCTATATCTATATCTGTATCTATATCTATATCTATATCTAGTCTTCAGCATTTTTATTTGTTTTCAGCATGAAGAGTTCCAGAGGTCAATCTGGATATTTAAGTTCAATAAAATATCACTAAATATGGAACTCTCAACTTTCATATATATTTGAGAATCATTTTTTCAAGTTCCACAAAATTATTATTGGTGTTTTGGTGGGTGTTTCACTGATATTCATTACAGGCATATTTTGGATATACTGTGGGTTTGGTTCCAGAATGCCACAATATAGTGAGTATCACAGTAAAGTGAGTCACACAAATTTTTGGCTTCTCAGTGGATAAAAAAGTTACATTTACACTACAGTTTCTTAAGTGTGCGATAGCGTTATGTCTAATAAAACAATGTGCATAGCTTAATTTAAAAATACTTTATTGTTAAAAAATGCTAACCATCATGTGAGCCTTCAGTGAGTCATACTGCTTTTGTTGATGGAGGGTCAGCCTGATGTTGATGGCTGCTGACTGATCAGGATGGTGGTTGGTGAAGGCTGGTGTGGCTCTAGCAATTTTTTAAAACAAGACAATAATAAAGTTTGCTGCACTGATTGACTCTTCCTTTCATGGATGATTTCCCTGTAATACGCAATGCTGTTTGATAGCATTTTACCCACAGAAGAACCTCTTTCAAAACTAGAGTCTTAACCTCTTGAATCCTGCCCCTGCTTATCAATTAAGTTTATGTAATGTTCTAAATCCTTTGTTGTCATTTCACAGTGTTCACATCTTCACCAAGAGTAGATTTCATCCTAAGAAACCACTTTCTTTGCTCATCCATAAGAAGCAACTCCTTGTTCATTAAAGTTTTATCATGAGATTGCAGAAATTCAGTCACATCTTCAGGCTCCACTTCTAATTCTACTTCTCTTGCTATTTCCACCACATCTGCAGTTACATTAGTAACATCAAAGATCACTGATCACAGATCATTGTGACAAATATAATAATAATAATAAAGTTTGAAATATTGCAAGAATTACCAATGTGACTCAGGGACATTAGATGAGCAAGTGCTGTTGGAAAAATGGTGCCAGTAGACTTGCTCAATGCAGGGTTGCCACAAACCTTAAATTTGTAAAAATAAACCACAGTATCTGCAAAGTGCAATAAAGTGAAGTGCAATAAAATAAGGTTTGCCTGTATTGATTTTTAGTTGCCTTTATAATATTGAGTGTTCTTGAACACACATAGTATGTCTTTTTTTAGATCTCATTAACTGAAGTTGCATAATTTTTTCCATTCAGGTCATGCATATTTATTTTTAGACTTTTTTTGAAATATTGTATTTTTTGTGGTTTTATGAATTGCATTTACTACATGCATTATATTTTCTAATTGCTTACTACTGGTTTGTGGGAAAGCTATTGATTTTTGCCAACTGATCATGTATACAGCCATTCAACTTGGTTTAATTTCTTAGCTGTTACAAAAGTTTGTCTGTTGATTCTCTTGAAATTTAGAATCATGTACAAATAATGATAAACTGTCTTGGAATTTTGAATCATGTATGACTGATAAGAGTTTTTTCTCCTTTACAATGTATATACCACTTTATTTTTATTATTCCCTTAGCTAGGACTTCCAATATGATGTTGAAGAATAGCAACAATAAAGAGAATCTTCATCTTGGGTATCAACTTTAATTTGAAATATTTCTAATGTTTCAGCATTGTGATATGACGTTCACTTAAATCTCTGGTACTTTATTAAGTATGTTCTAGTCTAGATTTGTTTTGTTAAATATTTTTATTAGGAATGTATATTTGCTTCTATTTAATGTTTATCATTACCCATTGAAATAAACAACAGCATTTAACAGTTATTACATCAATAGATATTCTAATGTGAGAATATATTTTATCATGGAGAAACACTACTGAGCCGTGCCTTTTTTTCTTTTTCTCATGCTGCCTAATTTGGCTGGTTAATACTTTATATATTTTTTGTACCTATTTAGGAAGTGTAATTGGCATATTGTGGGGCATGTATGTGTGTGTGGGTGTGTTTGCTATCATTTCCCAGTTTTGGTAACTGTTGAGTATATTAGGTTAATAAAATGAGGTAGGTAGCTTCACCTTATTTTCTTTGCTCTGGGAATCTTTTGCAGAAGTTGGAAAATTGTTTATTTTGTAAAGTCTTATCAGAGCTCACTATCTAGGGAAAAATCTTCTGGTCATGATACTCTGGGGTTAAAGGTTTAATTCAATTGTTCTACTTTCTCTTGAACACACTTAAAAATTCATTTTCCCAAAAGCATATACACGTTACATAGGCTTAAAAATTTATGGCCTAGAATTCTACATTCTCTTGCAATATCTTAAATAACTTGTAAAGTTATTTTAATAACTTTGTCAATTTGAGTTTCTAATGTGTTCTCCCCTTTTTCATGACCATACTTCCCAGTTGTTTTTTTTTTAATTGGAGTATAATTGTTTTACAATGTTGTGTTAGTTTCTGCTGTACAGAAGCTAACAGAAAGTGAATCACCTATATGTATACATATATCCCCATATCCCCTCCCTCTTGAGCCTCCCTCCCACCTCCCTATCCCACCCCTCTAGGTGGTCACAAAGCATCAAGCTATCTCCCTGTGCTATGCAGCAGCTTCCCACTAGCCATCCATTTTACATTTCGCAGTGTATATATGTCCATGCTACTCTCTCACTTCGTCCCAGCTTCCCCTTCCCACACTGTGTCTTCAAGTCCTTTCTCTACATCTGCATCTTTAATCCTGCCCTGTCACTAGGTTCATCAGAACCGTTTTTCTAGATTCCATACATGTGCGTTAGCATATGGTATTTGTTTTTCTCTTTCTGACTTACTTCACTCTGTATGACAGACTCTAGGTCCGTCCAACTCATTACAAATAACTCAATTCTGTTCCTTTTTATGGCTGAGTAATATTACATTGTATATATGTGCCATATCTTCTTTATCCATTTGTCTGTCGATGGACATTTAGGTTGCTTCCATGGCCTGGTTATTGTAAATAGTGCTGCAATGAACATTGTGCTACACGTATCTTTTTGAATTATGATTTTCTCAGGGTATATGCCAAGTAGTGGGACAGCTGGATCATATGGTAGTTCTATTTTTAGTTTTTTGTTGTTGCTGTTTTTGCAATATCTTCTCTTTTTTATTTTATTTATTTATTTTTAAACACTTTTATTGGAGTATAATTACTTTACAATGTTGTGTTAGTTTCTGCTGTATAACAAGTGAATCAGTTATATGTATACATATATCCCCATGTGCGCTCCCTCTTGCATCTCCCTCCCACCCTCCCTATCCCACCCCTCTAGGTGGTCACAAAACATGGAGCTGATCTTCCTGTGCTATGGAGCTCCTTCCCACTAGTTGTCTACTTTACATTTGGTAGTGTATATATGTCAGTGCTACTCTTTCACTTCATCCCAGCTTACCCTTCTCCCTCCCCATGTTCTCAAGTCCATTTTCTACCTCTGCATCTTTATTCCTGTCCTGCCTCTAGATTCATCAGAACCTTTTTTTTTTTTTAATTCCATATATATGTATTAGCATATGGTATTTGTTTTTCTCTTTGTGACACACTTCATTCTGTATGACAGACTCTAGGTCCATCCACCTTACTACAAATAACTCAATTTTGTTTCTTTTTATGGTCGAGCAATATTCCATTGTATATATGTACCACATCCTCTTTACCCATTCATCTATCGATGGATACTTAGGTTGCAAGAATGTTCTGGCTATTGTAAATAGTGCTGCAATGAACATGGTAGTACCTGTCTCTATTGAATTATGGTTTTCTCAAGGTATATGCCCAGTAGTGGGATTGCTGGCTCATATGGTAGTTCTATTTTTAGTTTTTGAAGGAACCTCCATACTGTTCTCCATAGTGGCTGTATCAATATACATTACCACCAACAGTGCAGGGGGGTTCCCTTTTCTCCACACCTTCTCCAGCATTTATTGTTTGTAGATTTTTTGATGATGGCCATTCTGACCAGTGTGAGGTGTTACCTCATTGTGGTTTTGATTTGCATTTCTCTAATGATTGGTGATGTTCAGCATATTTTCATGTGTATAATGGCAATCTGTATGTCTACTTGGAGAAATGTGTACTTAGGTCTTCCACCCATTTTTGGATTCGGTTGTTTTTTTGATATTGAGCTGCATAGGCTACTTGTTTATTTTGGAGATTAATCCTTTTCCCGTTGCTTCGTTTGCAAATATTTCCCTCATTCTGGGGGTTGTCTTTTCATCTTGTTTATGGTTTCCTTTGCTATGCAAAAACTTTAACTTTCATTAGGTCACATTTGTTTTTATCTTTCATTTCCACTACTCTACGAGGTGGGTCAAAAAGGATCTTGCTGTGATTTTTTAATTTATTTATTTAATTTATTTATTTTATTTATTTTTATTTTTGGCATGTTGGGTCTTTGTTGCTTCATGCGGGCTTTTCTCTAGTTGTGGCGAGCAGAAGCTACTCTTCATTGCAGTGCGCAGGCTTCCCATTGGATGGCTTCTCTTGTTGCAGAGCACGGGCTCTAGGCGCATGGGCTTCAGTAGTTGTGGCACTCGGGCTCAGTAGTTGTGGCTCACGGGCTGTAGAGTGCAGGCTCAGTAGTTGTGACACATGGGCTTAGTTGCTCTGCAGCATGTGGGATCTTCCCAGACCAGGGCTCGAACCCGCGTCCCCTGCATTGCCAGGCAGATTCTTAACCACTGTGCCACCAGGGAAACCCATTGCTGTGATTTTCATCATAGAGTGTTCTGTCTATGTTTTCCTCTAAGAGTTTTATAATGTCTCACCTTACATTTAGGTTTCTAATCCATTTTGAGTTTATTTTTGTGCATGGTGTTAGGAAGTGTTCTAATTTCATTCTTTTACATGTAGCTGTCCAGTTTTCCCAGCACCACTTATTGAAGAGGTTGTCTTTTCTCCATTGTATATTCTTGCCTCCTTTGTCAAAGATAAGGTGACCATATGTGCATGGCTTTATCTCTGGGCTTTGTATCCTGTTCCATTGATCTATATTTCTGTTTTTGTGCCAATACCATACTATCTTGATTACTGTACCTTTGTAGTTTAGTCTGAAGCTGGGGAGCCTGATTCCTCCAGCTCTGTTTTTCTTTCTCAAGATTGCTTTGGCTATTCATTGTCTTTTGTGTTTCCATACAAATTGTAAAATTTTTTGTTCTAGGTCTGTGAAAAATGCCATTGGTAATTTGATATGGATTGCATTGAATATGTAGATTACTTTAGGTAATGTAGTCATTTTCACAATGTTGATTCTTCCAATCCAAGAACAAGGTATATCTTTCCATCTGTTTGTATCATCATTTATTTTTTTCATCAGTGTCTTATAGTTCTCTGCATACAGGTCTTTTGCCTCCTTAGGTAGGTTTATTCTTAGGTATTTTATTCTTTTTGTGGCAATGGTAAATGGGAGTGTTTCCTTAATTTCTCTTTCTGATTTTTCACATTAGTGTATAGGAATGCAACAGATTTCTGTGCATTAATTTTGTATCCTGCTACTTTACCAAATTCATTGATTAGCTCTAGTAGTTTTCTACTGGCATCTTTAGGATTTTCTATGTATAGTATCATGTCATCTTCAAACAGTGACAGTTTTAGTTCTTCTTTTCCAATTTGGATTCCTTTTATTTCTTTTTCTTTGATTGCCATGGCTAAAACTTCCACAACTATATTGAATAATAGTAGTGAGAGTGGGCACCCTTGTCTGGTTCCTGATCTTAAAGGAAATACTTGCAGTGTTCTACCATTGAGAATGATGTTGGCTGTGCGTTTGCCATATACAGCTTTTATTATGTTGAGGTAGGTTCCCTCTATGCCTACTTTCTGGAGAGTTTTAATCATAAATGGATGTTGAATTTTGTTGAAAGCTTTTTCTGCATCTATTGAGATGATCATATGGTTTTTTCCCTTCAGTTTGTTGATATGGTGTATCACGTTGATTGATTTGCAGATATTGTAGAATCTTTGCATTCCTGGGATAAACCACACTTGATCATGGTGTATGATCCTTTTAATGTGCTGTTGGATTCTGTTTACTAGTATTTTGTTGAGGATTTTCACATCTATATTCATCAGTGATATTGATCTGTAATTTTCTTTTTTTGGACATCTTTGTCTGGATTTGGCATCGGTGTGATGGTGGACTCACAGAATGCGTTTGGGAGTGTTCCTCCCTCTGCTATATTTTGGAAGAGTTTGAGGAAGATAGGTGTTAGCTCTTCTCTAAATCTTTGATATAATTCGTCTGCGAAGCCATCTGGCCCTGGGCTTTTGTTTGTTGGAAGAATTTTAATCACAGTTTCAATTTCAGTGTTTGTGATTTGTTTGTTCATGTTTTCTATTTCTTCCTGGTTCAATCTTGGAAGGTTGCACTTTTCTAATAATTTGTCCATTTCTTCCAGGTTGTCCATTTTATTGGCATATAGTTGATTGTAGTAGTCTCTCATGATCCTTTGTATTTCTGTGGTGTCAGTTGTTACTTCTCCTTTTTCATTTCTAATTCTGTTGATTTGAGTCTTCCCTTCTTTTCCTGATGAGTCTGTCTAATGGTTTATCTTTTTTTTTTATCTGCTCAAAGAACCACCTTTTAGTTTTATTGATCTTTGCTATTGTTTCCTTAATTGATATTTATAAGACATTCCATCCAAAAACAACAGGGTCCACTTTCTCCTCAAGTGCACATGGAACATTCTCCAGGATAGATCACATCTTGGATCACAAGTCAAGACTCAATAGATTTAAGAAAATTGAAATCATACCAAGTATCTGTTTTGACCACAACGCTATGAGACTAGATATCAACTACAGGAAAAAAACTGTAAAAAATACAAACATATGGAGGCTAAACAATATACTAGTAAACAACCAAGAGATCACTGAGAAATCAAAGAGTAAATCTAAAAATACCTAGAAACAAAAGACAATGAAAATACGATCACCCAAAACCATGGAATTCAGTAAAAGCAGTTCTAACAAGGAAGTTTATAGCAATACCATCCTTCCTCAAGAAACAAGAAAAATCGCAAATAAACAACCTAACCTTACACCTAAAGCAATTACAGGTAGAAGAACAAAAAGAAACAACAACAACAACAGCAAAAAAAAAAAAAACACAAAAAAAAATTAGCAGAAGGAAAGAAATCATAAAGATCAGATCAGAAATAAATTTTTTTAAATGCAGTTTTTTAATATTAATGTCTCCAAAAATCTTGCTTTTAATTTCTGTTGATCAACTTTAGAAATTATTTTTTAATTTTATTAATATATATTTAATTTTATTGACTTCTTTATTTTTTTTTCTGTTTGCTGTTTTTATTTATTTTAGTCTATTGTTTTCTAATAGTGCATTTGGGTCTATAAATTTTTCTCTGAGTTCTATCATGGACATAGATTATACACTTTCATAAATAGTGCTTTTTATCCTTTAAAAGTTTATCATTAATATTTCTTTTCCTCTTAGAGTTATTTAGAAGCATCTTCTTTAATAGGTTTGTATATTTGGAGGGAGCCTGAAGAAGTGTTATGATTTTGTGATCAATTTCTTATTTTCTTGCAACATTCTCAGTAAATATGGCCTCTATGATAACATTTTTTGGTAGCTTTTTTAGATCCCTTTTGTGATTAGTACATAGTCACTTGATTTCTGTTTTCTTTTGGTGTTCCATTTGTGTTTATGTCTTTTGCTGAGTAAAATCTTATATAAAATTCTACATATATCTACTACATCATTAGTTAATTGTGTTATACAAATATTTTATATCCTAACTTATTTTCACATTGCCAGTTCAACAAATCAAAAATTTCTAAAGTTTGTCACTATGATTATGGATTTATTACTTTTTTGTGTGTATTTATCAGTTTCATTGTATATATTTTGTAGCTATGTTCATTGGTACATAAAGAACCATTACTACTATATACTGCTAAAGTTTCTACATTATATTTAATCAGTATGAACTATCCCTTTCACCTCCTTTAATGCTGCTTACCTTAAATTCTGTTTTGTCTAATATCAATGTTGCTATTCATTTTTTTCTTAACAAGTTTCTGGCTTATCTGTTTTTCTTTATTTTTTTATTCCAATATTTCTGTGTCATTTTGTTCCAGGTGAGGTTTCCTACTCCATTGAATTCAATCTTCTTTGAATATTTTAAATTTCTAATAGTTTCTAGACCAAAATGGGATATCTTTTTTGTTTTCCAGTGCAATAATGAATATTTTAAATCTATTTTTAATACCAAATCCAATAAATTGAAACAGAGGGAGCAGATGTAGCATTTACCTAGTGTGCTATTTTGATCTTAGTGCATTATAGTATTTTTAAGTTCTGCAGCAGTTCATGACATCTTAAGAGCATTATTTTTCCTTATGAAAATATAACTTTCATTGTACATTTCAGAACATACAATAAAGCTTCATTTTTATGCTATACAGAAAAAAGTAAATAAGGTTTTCTATTTTTGTAAGAATCTTAGAAAAAAAAATTAATAGAGACAAAACAGAAATACTTAAATTAGCAATCACTAGTAAAAGACATTATGTTTTGGAAATTTGGTGACTCTTTGGTCACCTTTTATTTGAAATCTGCCAAATCAGCAATTTCATAATTTGCAATGCTACCTTACTTTAATTTTTTTATAGAAAACATAATTTTGAGTTTCAATTAGACTTAAAGAAAGAAAACATAGTTGGCCCCCTGTTAATTTCAGTCATGTACATTCCCTGTATGTTAATGGAAATAAAGATTTTATGTATGATATATGTGTTATGGAAAATTAAAACCTAGCATAGATTTAGCATTGTTCCACACAAAACATTGAAAGACCCAAATATGTAGCAAATTCCATGGCAGTTTTAAAGTTGAGCTGCTATAGTAAATAACTGGACATTCTTGATACTTTAACATGGAATATGTGCACAAGGAAAGGAAATAACTTTACACTTTATAAGCAGTGTATTGTAAGTGGAAAATGCAATGTCTTAAATAAAACTGTATTTAAAATAAATAAATAAATAAATAATGTTTTTTTGTCAGTCAACCAAATGCATGGATACTGGACAAAAAAAAAAAAAAAGAATCCTGTAGCAACCTGCCATTCACTGAATTAACCATATATTCTTTACTGGTGGGGAATATCCAGGATGAGGGATAGATCATGACTGACTGCTTTCTAGGCAATTTTCTCATGCTGTAATGTCTACCAGAACTGAGCCAAAATCAGAGATAAATAATTGTTTTTATTTTTCAAATAGTTGAGTAGACTAAAGATATGTTGGTCTTTTAAGTGTTCCTGTAGAATCAGATGGCCCAATATCAATGGGAACTATTATATTCTCTTTTTCATGTAGCCAGCTGTCTTCTGTTATGCTTCCTGAAGAGGGTCACATTATAAGCCCAGAAGTAGGATGAAGTTGTGATGTGATATTGAGGTTCTTCTTCTTCCTCCTAGGTAGGGGTTGTGGTGCCTTAATACTAAAAGACATTTTAAGAGAAAATTGGACCCTGCTGCAATCCATTTTGAAGAGCTTTGGGACCTTTCAGAATTGAATTTAAATGCTAGGTCTATCTAATCTATATGTGACAGATTGCAAAAGTTATTTAATGTCTCTGTGCCTTAGAGTTCTCATCCATAAAATTAATCTAATAATATCCAGTTCACAGTGCTGCTGTAAAAATTATTATAAAATAGTGTTTGAAAGGTTATAAATACAATAAGGCCCAAGGTATGAATGATATGATTTCCTAAATTTAAATTTACAATAAATTACTTTTATTTACCCTAGAAATGCTGGACAAAGGAGAGGAACAGGGTTGCTATCTATCCCATCATATAGATACTAGTCCTATCAGACAGTTCTCTTGGAAGTACTGCCACAGGAGACACAAAGTAGAAGAAGACAGGAGATGAAAGATCTTAACTTCAGGTCAAATCAAGACAAAATATTTTGTGATTGTTTATAAGCACAGAGTAGATTAACTGATAAAAGAAACAAGTGCCAAATTCCAGTGGTTTAACATAGTAAATTTTATTTCTTGCTGACTTTGCAATTTCTTTGACTCCACTATAGGAATACAGTGAGACCTCTGCTCCATGAAGTCATCCAGGGAATGAATCTTCTTTCATCTAGAGGTTCCACTATTCCTAGAGTCTTGAAGATCACATGTGAATCTATCGCATCTAGCAAGCAAGAGAAGTAAAAAAGAGTAAGAATAGAGAATAACACGGGTGTATCTTTAGGGAACATGAATAAAAGTAGTACGTGTTATTTCCAAGTTTTTCATGTTGCATTGGCTAGAACTTAAGTCATATGGTCCCATCAACTAGGTGAGGGGAGGTTTAGAGGTATAATCTGTGTGTCCAAAGGCAGAAAGAAAATAGAGTTTGGTAAATATGTAGCATTGTTTCTGCCTGCCAGAGATGTCATTTTGTCAGATGTCAGAAAAAGTGCAGGGAGCCAACTGAATTTTTCTTTTGAATTTCCTCACCTAAGTTTTTTTCACACTCCTTTCTTACAGTCTTAAAAGTAAACATCCAATTTTTGCTTAAACTTAAGAATAAATGCTGGAATAGTTTATGATTTGCTAATCAGTTTAGCTCAGCAGATCTTGATTCAATGCTGGATTCTCATACCTAGCTCTTTGTAAAGTTCAAGTCATTCAACCTCTTCCAGTTTTGATTATCTGGAAAATGTCTATCTAAATTACAGAAGTGGAAAGTTAAATTGAGATATACATAAAAATGTGTTTATAAATTAGGAAGCACGAGGCATTATTTTTACTAATGAAAAGATGGCTGAAAAATTACTATAATAATGACTTGGCATTCCATTCCTCTCTGCCCTGTCTTCATCAAGGCCATTAGCAAATCTGTGCAAATCATGCTGTTTAAATGTCAGCAGTATATTTGAATTTCACCTGTATTATACAGCTGGAGTCTATGTTTAGTTAACACTTTCTTGTACTGACATGATTCGAATAAACTATGATATATAAAAAAAAAAGTCATCACAGAGAACATCATACCATTACATATGAGCCAAGGATGTGAAAGACAAAGATTCAGAAGGAGATAAGAAAGGAGTTTTTCAAAAAAAAAAAAAAAAAAAGAAAGGAGTTTTTTTTGTTTGTTTTTTTTTTTATTTTTACAAGAGATAAATAGACTGACACCAAGCATTGTACATGGATGACCACAACAAAAGCAACAATGATTGCAATTACCAAACATGAAACACACTCATACTATGTCATAATATTGACATTCAGTCCAGTAATCCTCCACTGTAACAGCTCCTTTACTTTGCAGTGAAAATTGATTTGTATATTCTTTGCCTCTGAGTCCTTGTGGGATTTTTTTTTTTTTTTAATTCAGACAGAAAGTCACAAAAATTATTCTCATCCTCATCAGTTCACTCAGTCCCATGTAATTCATTTTTTTATTCATCTTGATCTTTTGTTAGCACTTTTATGAGTTCATCAGTTTTTCATTAGAGTTCTGAAAATGCTTATTCATTCAGTTCAGCAGTACAGTCAGTTACCAGAAACCTGTACTTGTCAGAGTCTTTTCCATGAATTTCTTGAAGATGAAACCCTTTTATAGGAACATATTTGCAAAATCATCAGAGTACACCCAGAACTGTCTGTAAATGAGAAAAGACTTAAAAATGACCATGGTTAAAGATTTGATGAAAGTTCATAATAATGCAGTTGACAAGAAAATTAGTTATTTCTGAGATATACATTTTAAAGTAATAACTAGGATTATTACTTATAACATTATACCAGAACATATAAGATTTTTAGAAATTTCATGTAATGTCTGAAACATTTATATTAACATATTTCCATACATATTTCCATACAAATACAAATATAAGATTTTTAGAAATTTCATGTAATGTCTGAAACATTTATATTAACATATTTCCATACAAATAACCCAATGAAAGTTTAGTATTAGTTGTTTTGTTTGTTTTTTTATACTGCAGGTTCTTATTAGGCATCAATTTTATACACATCAGTGTATACATGTCAATCCTAATCGCCCAATTCAGCACACCACCATCCCCACCTCACTGCAGTTTTCCCCCCTTGGTGTCCATATGTCCATTCTCTACATCTGTGTCTCAACTTCTGCCCTGCAAACTGGCTCATCTGTACCATTTTTTTAGGTTCCACATACATGCATTAATATACGATATTTGTTTCTCTCTTTCTGACTTACCTCACTGTGTATGACAGTCTCTAGATCCATCCACGTCTCAACAAATGACTCAATTTCGTTCCTTTTTATGGCTGAGTAATATTCCATTGTATATATGTACCACACCTTCTTTATCCCTTCGTCTGTTGATGGGCATTTAGGTTGCTTCCATGACCTGGCTATTGTAAATAGTGCTGCAATGAACATTCGGGTGCATGTGTCTTTTTGAATTACGGTTTTCTCTGGGTATATGCCCAGTAGTGGGATTGCTGGGTCATATGGTAATTCTATTTTTAGTTTTTTAAGGAACCTCCATATTGTCCTCCATAGTGGCTGTATCAATTTACATTCCCACCAACAGTGCAAGAGGGTTCCCTTTTCTCCACACCCTCTCCAGCATTTGTTGTTTGTAGATTTTCTGATGATGCCCATTCTAACAGGAGTGAGGTGATACCTCATTGTAGTTTTGATTTGCATTTCTCTAATAATTAGTGATGTTGAGCATCTTTTCATGTGCTTCGTGGCCGTCTGTATGTCTTCTTTGGAGAAATGTCTATTTAGGTCTTCTGCCCATTTTTGGATTGGGGTGTTTGTTTCTTTGATATTGAGCTGAATGAGCTGTTTATATATTTTGGAGGTTAATCCTTTGTCCATTGATTCATTTGCAAATATTTTCTCCCATTCTGAGGGTTGTCTTTTCGTCTTGTTTATGGTTTCCTTTGCTGTGCAAAAGCTTTGAAGTTTCATTAGGTCCCACTTGTTTATTTTTGTTTTTATTTCCATTACTCTAGGAGGTGGATCAAAAAAGATCTTGCTGTGATTTATGTCAAAGAGTGTTCTTCCTATGTTTTCCTCTAAGAGTTTTATAGTGTCCAGTCTTATATTTAGGTCTCTAATCCATTTAGAGTTTATTTTTGTGTATGGTGTTAGGGAGCATTCTAATTTCATTCTTTTACATGTAGCTGTCCAGTTTTCCCAGCACCACTTATTGAAGAGACTGTCTTTTCTCCATTGTATATCTTTGCCTCCTTTGTCATAGATTAGTTGACCATAGGTGCGTGGGTTAATCTCTGGGCTTTCTATCTTGTTCCATTGATCTATGTTTCTGTTTTTGTGCCAGTACCATATTGTCTTGATGACTGTAGCTTTGTAGTATAGTCTGAAGTCAGGGAGTCTGATTCCTCCAGCTCCATTTTTTTGCCTCAAGACTGCTTTGGCTATTCGGGGTCTTTTGTGTCTCCATACAAATTTTAAGATGATTTGTTCTAGCTCCGTAAAAAATGCCATTGGTAATTTGATAGGGATTGCATTGAATCTGTAGATTGCTTTGGGTAGTATACTCATTTTCACAATGTTGATTCTTCCAATCCAAGAACATGGTATATCTCTCCATCTGTTGGTATCATCTTTAATTTCTTTCATCAGTGTCTTATAGTTTTCTGCATACAGGTCTTTCGTCTCCCTAGGTAGGTTTATTCCTAGGTATTTTATTCTTTTTGTTGCAATGGTAAATGGGAGTGTTTCCATAATTTCTCTTTCAGATTTTTCATCATTAGTGTATAGGAATGCAAGAGATTTCTGTGCATTAATTTTGTATCCTGCAACTTTACCATATTCATTAATTAGCTCTAGCAGTTTTCTGGTGGCAGTTTTAGGATTCTCTATGTATAGTATCATGTCATCCGCAAACAGTGACAGTTTTACTTCTTCTTTTCCAATTTGTATTCCTTTTATTTCTTTTTCTTCTCTGATTGCCGTGGCTAGGACTTCCAGAACTATGTTGAATAATAGTGGTGAGAGTGGACATCCTTGTCTCATTCCTGATCTTAGAGGAAATGCTTTCAGTTTTTCACCATTGAGAATGATGTTTGCTGTGGGTTTGTCATATATGGCCTTTATTATGTTGAGGTAGGTTCCCTCTATGCCCACTTTCTGGAGAGTTTTTATCAGAAATGGGTGTTGAATTTTGTCAAAAGCTTTTTCTGCATCTATTGAGATGATCATATGGTTTTTATTCTTCAATTGGTTAATATGGTGTATCACATTGATTGATTTGCGTATATTGAAGAATCCTTGCATCCCTGGGATAAATCCCACTTGATCGTGGTGTATGATCCTTTTAATGTGTTGTTGGATTCTGTTTGCTAGTATTTTGTTGAGGATTTTTGCATCTATATTCATCAGTGATATTGGTCTGTAATTTTCTTTTTTTGTAGTGTCTTTGTCTGGTTTTGGTATCAGGGTGATGGTGGCCTCATAGAATGAGTTTGGGAGTGTTCCTTCCTCTGCAATTTTTTGGAAGAGTTTGAGAAGGATGGGTGTTAGCTCTTCTCTAAATGTTTGATAGAATTCACCTGTGAAGCCATCTGGTCCTGGACTTTTGTTTGTTGGAAGATTTTTAATCACAGTTTCAATTTCATTACTTGTGATTGGTCTGTTCATATTTTCTGTTTCTTCCTGATTCAGTCTTGGAAGGTTATACCTTTCTAAGAATTTGTCCATTTCTTCCAGGTTGTCCATTTTATTGGCATAAAGTTGCTTGTAGTAGTCTCTTAGGATGCTTTGTATTTCTGTGGTGTCTGTTGTAACTTCTCCAAGAAAGGAGTTTTTAAAGGTCAGGTTGGGCTGGGGTCTGAAAAGTGGAGAATTCAGTTGGTCATCAACATTATATTAGATATTGGAATAATAGAGAAACCTAAGTAGGGTTGGTTTTGTTTGTTGTTATTTTTTTAACCTCTTGAATTTATCCTCTAATTTTGTTTTATTTTTTTATTGAGGTAACATTGGTTTATAACATTATGTAAGTTCAATGCATACATTATATTTCTACTTCCATATACACTACAGCATGCTCACCACCAAAAATTTAGTTTCCACCTTAAGCTAATTCTTAGTCAAAGAATTGAAAAGAGGAACTTAATTCTTTAGTTCCCCTTTTATTCTATTATAGACATTAGTCTAACTTTCAAAACATATTTCCTTTCCAATAAATTTTTGCTTATTTAACATTCACAACCCTGTCCTTAATCATCTAAATTGCAACTTAAGATCAAATTGTTTTTCATTCAAATTAGAAGATATGCCAGTTCTATGAAGGGCAACATTATAATTTTTAGGTAGACTGAAAAATGATTCTTTCTTTTCTCTTTCCTCTTTTACTTCCCATTTTGCCTTTCCCTCTCTTTTTCCTACATTTTGCTCATGACTTTTCCACAAATTTTCTTGATTTTGTATATTATGTCTTTATAAAATCTGGAAATCATGAAAAGGATATTCAACTATTATGTATAATGCAGGGCTTGTTACCTCTAACTGAACTAACTTCCATGTAAGAATAAAATAGTCCTTCTGTCAGTTATCATGAAAAAGTTCTCTCAACCTATCATGTGTCAAAAGGTTAATAAACACATTATCTTAATTTCTTTCCTAGACTCAAGTCAGATACTACTAATATATTTGTTTCATTTAGTTTTCTTTTTCAAATTTGACTGACACTGTGATTGACTTTGAATGACCATTATTGACCTCCAAAATTGTATGAGATCATTTCTTAAACACATAGCTTTTTCCGCTAAAACGTGAATTGAAATGTGTATGTGTATTTGTGTATGCAAAAGAGAGAGGGAATGTCTGTAGGGTAAATGCTCATTGAAAATTTTGCTAAGGACCATGAAATTTTCATTCCTTGTGACCACGTCATAGCTTCTAGACTCCATCCCCTATTTCTTCTTCCACTTACTTTTTGATTTCCTAACAATTCCCATTGTATAATAAGTGGTAGGTGAAATCAATGGACCAATCTTTTCCTACAAGAAATGGGGGGATAGCTTAATTTAGAGACATTAGAGGAGATTTGGCTTCACCCTACTTTCAGTTTCCATTTGCTGTGGGAAGCCAAAGGCTAACATTTAATTTTATATATTTATTTTTTTGTCCATGTCTGACATGTCTTAAAGCCTCCAAGTTTTCTTTTCATTCTTTATTCTCTTTATTGTCACAAAAGGAAGGAGAGAGGAAGAAATGTGTGTTTGTATAAGTATGTGAGTTTTTAAATTCCATGCCACATATTCTGGCATTTAAATCAAGAAGGGCACTAGATTGATGGGGTATACTTATTTTTTACTTTCATATCAGAAAACATAAAGTCAATTTTATTTTCAAACATTATAATTTTTCTAGTAATTTAACTCTTCTAAAATTATTCTATTTCAGATTGTCTCTGTTCTACCTAATCTCCAACATTTACTTGAGTAAAATTTACCCTTAACAGATTGGTCATCTCAAACACCATCTGTCCCCAAAAGCTTTCCAAGATTCCCAGTTTGGCCCATATATCAGTTCTCTGTGTTCTCATTACACCAGAAGACTCTTGTCCAAACACTTAGCTAATTTTATTGACCATAAATTTCTGAAAATAGGGGATTATATCTCATTCAACTTCTTATACCTTTGGATGTTATATGATGAATACAAGTTGAAGTGAATATTATAAAAATTTCTACCCCTTTCCCCCAATTTGTAATTTTAGTTCTACTCCAACAGCAGTGATTTATTCACTTTTGACAGTGGACATGCAAAAACTATTTTAAATATTATCTGGAAAAGTAATGAATAAGAAGAACTAAGAAAATTAGTGCATTACAGATGCAAAAATATGTGGACAAATCAGTAAAAAAGAACAGACAATCCATAAACAAAATTTTTAACCATGAAGATTTAATTTAACATGTCATGAATGTAATATTACATGTCAGGAATGAAAAGATTAGTAAGCAAAATATGTTTCTATTTTAAAATAATAAACTTAGAGCTACAATTCAAACAAAAAAAAAATAAATTCCAGGTATATCAAAAGTTAAAACTAAAACATAGAAGAAATTATGACTAGAATAAAATATGGCATAATATCTGGATAATCAGAGCCATTTAAGTATAAAAGTAAGTGAACAAATGATCAAGGAATTTACAGAAACATTTGACTACGTAAGAGTATTTTTTTTAAAAACTTGTTTGTCAAAAAAAATCAGGGAAACAAATAATGGGAAGATTGCCCCAAGTTTAATGATTTTAATATTTTAAAAAATACTAATACCTCAATAACTAAGGTCATTAAAAACATTAAAAATATAGTATTGGTATAACAATATTCAATATTGGTCAGAATGTGGTAAGATTGAAACATAACACTGGAATCACCAAAGAAATTTTATATTATGCTCTTTATATTGCTTATTAAAACAATAAAATGAAGAAATATATTTCATAAAGATTTTCTCAAGTGTTGAGAACTTCTTTTTTATTTGTCAATTAATAAGAAAATTAAACTAACCAGAACACCTGCTTCTCTAAGAATTTTAGTCAATTTGGCACTAATATTGAGGCTATTTTTGCTGTGATGACCCTTCTGTTTTATTTTCTGTGATTTCTCTTTGTGCTTTCTTTGTATTTTTTTTTTTTATTAGACTTGCCAAAGATCTGTTTATACTTTTGATCTTTAAATTAAAGAAAAACATAAAAATCAAGTTTTACCTATTGTACCAGGTAGTGCAACCAGGTAGGATTATTGATATCAAATGACAAAAACTGACTGATTAACTTGAGCCAGAAAAAATTAAATTTACTGCTGGGTCATAGCATTGAGAACCACGAGTTAGAGGAGCTTCAGAGATGTCAGGAGCAAGGGCCCAGGAACTGTGTATTAGGATACAGTTAACAGAATGATGCAATTCCAGTTGTAGCTACAATGGTGAAGATTTACGTACCAGTCCAGATTTAAATTACTGGAAGAAAGATTCCACATCTTACCAAACAGTTCATTAGTTTTAGTAGCTGCAAAAATTTTAATTTGTGTCCTTAGGTTTTCTTTATGTACACAATTGTCAAAACAAAGAAGTAATTTTGTCTTTTTTAACACAATTTTCTTATCTTTTTGCATTAGTTATTACCTCAAAAGTAAAATAGAAAAAATTACTTATTTCTTATTTTATTTAATTATTCTTTTAACTTCTTATGCCAGGCACTGTTCAAGGATCAGAGGATATAGCAGAGAAAAAAGCAGACCAAAACTCTGTCCTCATGGACTTTATCAAGGTCAATATGACACAGACAATAAACCAGAAAAATAAGCCAAATATACAGTATGTTATACAGTTTATTTTTTTAAATTTTTATTGGAGTATAGTTGATTTACAATGTTGTGTTAGTTTCAGGTGTACAGTAAAGTGAAACAGTTATACATATACATATATCCACAATATTTTTTTAGATTCTTTTCCCATATAGGCCATTACAGAGTATAAAGTTCCCTGTGCTATACAGTAGGTCCTTATTAGTTATCTATTTTATCAATCCCAATCTCCCAATTTATGCTCCCACCCTTCTTCCCTGGTAAACATAGGTTTGTTTTCTTTTTTTTTAACATCTTTATTGGAGTATAATTGCTTTACAATGGTGTGTTAATTTCTGCTGTATAACAAAGTGAATCAGCGATACATATACATATATCACCATATCTCCTCCCTCTTGCATCTCCCTCCCACCCTCCCTATCCCACCCCTCTAGATGGTCAAAAAGCACAGAGCTGATCTCCCTGTGCTATACAGCTGCTTCCCACTAGCTACCTACTTTACATTTGGTAGTATATATAAGTCCATGCCACTCTCTCTCTTTGTCCCAGCTTAAACTTCCCCCTCCCCTTGTCCTCAAGCCCATTCTCTACATCTGCATCTTTATTCCTGTCCTGCCCCTAGGTTCTTCAGAATCTTTTTTTTTTTTTAGATTCCATATATACGTGTTAGCATACAGTATTTGTTTTTCTCTTTCTGACTTACTTCACTCTGTATGACAGACCCTAGGTCCATCCACCTCACTACAAATAACTCAATTTCATTTCTTTTTATGGCTGAGTAATATTCCATTGTATATATGTGCCACATCTTCTTTATCCATTTGTCTGTTGATGGACAATTAGGTTGCTTCCATGTCCTGGCTATTGTAAACAGAGCTGCAACGAACATTGTGGTACATGTTTGAATTATGGTTTTCTCAGGGTATATGCCCAGTAGTGGGATTGCTGGGTCATATGGTAGCTCTATTTTTAGATTTTTAAGAAGCCTCCATACTGTTCTCCATAGTGGCTGTATCAATTTACATTCCCACCAATAGTGCAAGAGGGTTCCCTTTTCTCCACACCCTCTCCAGCATTTATTGTTTGTAGATCTTTTGATGATAGACATTCTGAACAGTGTGAGGTGATACCTAATTGTAGTTTTGATTTACATTTCTGTAATGATTAGTGATGTTGAGCATCCTTTCATGTATTTGTTGGCAATCTGTACATCTTTGGAGAAACGTCTATTTAGGTCTTCTGCCCATTTTTCGATTGGGTTGTTTGCTTTTTTGATATTGAGCTGCTTGAGCTGCTTGTAAATTTTGGAGATTAATCCTTTGTCAGTTTCTTCATTTGCAAATATTTTCTCCCATTCTGAGGGTTGTCTTTTGGTCTTGTTTATGGTTTCCTTTGCTGTGCAGAAGCTTTTAAGTTTCATTACGTCTCATTTGTTTATTTTTGTTTTTATTTCCATTTCTCTAGGAGTTGGGTCAAAAAAAATCTTGCTGTGATTTATGTCATAGAGTGTTCTGCCTATGTTTTCCTCTAAGAGTTTTACACTATCTGGCCTTACATTTAGGTCTTTAATCCATTTTGAGTTTATTTTTGTGTATGGTGTTAAGGAGTGTTTTAATTTCATTCTTTTAGATGTAGCTGTCCAGTTTTCCCAGCACCACTTATTGAAGGGGCTATCTTTTCTCCATTTTCTCCATTGTATATTCTTGCCTCCTTTATCAAAGATAAGGTGAACATATGCACGTGCATTTATCTCTGGACTTTCTATCCTGTTCCATTGATCTATATTTTTGTTTTTGTGCCAGTACCATATTGTCTTGATTACTGTAGCTTTGTAGTATAGTCTGAAGTCCAGGGGCCTGATTCCTCCAGCTCTGTTGTTCTCTCTCAAGATTGCTTTGGCTATTCGGGGTCTTTTGTGTTTTTATACAAATTTTGAAATTTTTTGTTCTAGTTCTGTGAAAAATGCCATTGGTAGTTTGATAGGGATTGCATTGAATCTGTAGATTGCTTTGGATAGTATAGTCATTTTCACAATGTTCATTCTTCCAATCCAAGAACATGGTATATCTCTCCATCTGTTTGTATTCTCTTTGATTTCTTACAACAATGTCTTTTAGTTTTCTGCATACAGGTCTTCTGTCTCCTTAGGTAGGTTTATTCCTATCTATTTTATTCTTTTTGTTGCAATGGTAAATGGGAGTGTTTCCTTAATTTCTCTTTCAGATTTTTCATCATTAGTGTATAGGAATGCAAGAGATTTCTGTGCATTAATTTTGTATCCTGCTACTTTACCAAATTCATTGTTTAGCTCCAGTAGTTTTCTGGTAGCATCTTTAGGAGTCTATATATATAGTATCATGTCATCTGCAAACAGTGACAGTTTTACTTCTTATTTTCTGATTTGAATTCCTTTTATTTCTTTTTCTTCTCTGATTGCTGTGGCTAAAACTCCCAAAAATAGGTTGAACTATGTTAAGTGGACAACCTTGTCTTGTTCCTGATCTAAGTGGAAATGGTTTCAGTTTTTCACCATTGAGGACAATGTTGGCTGTGGGTTTGTCATATATGGCCTTTATTATGTTCAGGTAAGTTCCCTCTATGCCTACTTTCTGGACTTTTTTTTCATAAATGGGTGTTGAATTTTGTTGAAAGCTTTTTCTGCATCTATTGAGATGGTCATATGGTTTTTCTCCTTCAGTTTATTAATATGGTTTATCACATTGATTGATTTGCGTAAACTGAAGAATCCTTGCATTCCCAGGATAAACTCCACTTGATCATGGTGTATGATCCTTTTAATGTACTGTTGAATTCTGTTCGCTAGTATTTTGTTGAGGATTTTTGCATCTATGTTCATCAGTGATATTGGCCTGTAGTTTTCTTTCTTTGTGACATCTTTGTTTGGTTTTTGGTATCAGGGTGATGGTGGCCTCGTAGAATGAGTTTGGGAGTGTTCTCCCCTCTGCTATACTTTGGAAGAGTTTGAGAAGGATAGGTGTTAGCTCTTCTCTAAATGTTTGATAGAATTTGCCTGTGAAGCTATCTGGTCCTGGGCTTTTGTTTATTGGAAGATTTTTAATCACAGTCTCAATTTCATTTCTTGTGATTTGTCTGTTTATATTTTCTCTTTCTTCCTGGTTCAGTCTTGGAAGTCTGTGCTTTGCTAAGAATTTGTCCATGTCTTCCAGGTTGTCCATTTTATTGGTGTATAGTTGCTTGTCGTAATCTCTCATGATCCTTTGTATTTCTGCAGCGTCAGTTGTTACTTCTCCTTTTTCATTTCTAATTCTATTGATGTGAGTCTTCTCCCTTTTTTTTCTTGATGAGTCTGGCTACTGGGGTATCAATTTTGTTTATCTTCTCAAAGAACAAGCTTTTATTTTTATTGATCTTTGCTATTTCTCCTTCAAATCTTTTTCAGTTATTTCTGATCTGAACTTTATGATTTCTTTTCTTCTGCTAACTTTGGGTTTTTTTTTTTTTTTTTTTTTTTTTCTAATTGCTTTAGGTGTAAGGTTACGTTGTTTATTTGAGCTGTTTCTTGTTTCTTGAGGTAGGATTGTATTGCTATAAATTTCTCTCTTAGAACTGCCTCTGCTGCATCCCAGAGGTTTTGGGCCATCGTGTTTTCATTGTCAGTTGTTTCTAGGTATTTTTTTGTTTACCTCTTTCAGGGGTCTCTTGGTTATTTAGTAGTGTATTGTTTAGCCTCCATGTTTTTATATTTTTTACAGACTTTTTTCTGTAATTGATATCTAGTCTCAAAGTGCTGTGGTCAGAAAAGATACTTGATATGATTTCAATTTTCTTAAATTTACCAAAGCTTGATTTTCGACCCAAGCTATGATCTATCCTGGAGAATGTTCCATGAGCATTTGAGAAGAAAGTGTGTTCTGTTGTTTTTGGATGGAATGTCCTATAAATATCAATTAAGTCCATCTTGATTAATGTGTCATTTAAAGCTTGTGTTTCCTTATTTATTTTCATTTTGGATGATTTGTCCATTGGTGAAAGTAGGGTGTTAAATCCCCTACTATGATTGTGTTATTGTCAATTTCCCCTTTAACGGCTGTTAGCATTTGCCTTATGTATTGAGGTGCTCCTGTGTTGGGTGCATAAATATTTGCAATTGTTATCTCTTCTTCTTGGATTGATCCCTTGATCATTATGTAGTGTCCTTCTTTGTCTTTTGTAATAGTCTTTATTTTAAAGTCTATTTTGCCTTATATGAGAATTGCTACTCCAGGTTTCTTTTGATTTCCATTTGCATGGAATATCTTTTTCCATCCCCCCCTCGCTCTCAGTCCGTATGTGTCCCTAGGTCTGACGTGGATGTCTTGTAGACAACATATATATGGGTCTTGTTTTTGTGTCCATTCAGCCAATCTATATCTTTTGGTTGGAGCATTTAATTCATTTACATTTAAGGTAATTATCAATATGTATGTTCCTATTACCATGTTCTTAATTGTTTTGGGTTTATTGTTGTAGGTCTTTTCCTCCTCTTGTGTTTCCTGCCTAGAGAAGTTCCTTTAGCATTTGTTGTAAATCTGGTTTGGTGGTGCTAAATTCTCTTAACTTTGCTTTTCTGTAAAGGTTTTAATTTCTCCATCGAATCTGAATGAGATCCTTGTTGGGTTTATATTTGTTGTAGGTTTTCCCCTTTCATCACTTTAAATATGTCCTGCCACTCCCTTCTGGCTTGCAGAATTTCTGCTGAAAGATCAGCTGTTAACCTTATGGGGATTCCCTTTTATGTTGATTGCTGTTTTTCTCTTTCTGATTTTAATATTTTGTCTTTTATTTAATTTTTGATAGTTTTATTAATATATGCCTTGGTGTGTTTCTCCTTGGATTTATCCTGTATGGGACTCTCTGTGCTTCCTGCATTTGACTGACTATTTCCTTCCCATATTAGGGAAGTTTTCAAGTATAATCACTTGAAATATTTTCTCAGTCCCCCTTTTTTTTTTCTCTTCTTCTTCTGGGAATCCTATCTTTAGAATGTTGGTGTGTTTAATGTTGTCCCAGAAGTCTCTAAGACTGTCCTCAATTCTTTTCATTCTTTTTTCTTTATTCTGCTCCTCAGTAGTTATTTCCACTATTTAATTTCCACATCACTTATCCATTCTTCTGCCTCAGTTATTCTGCTATTGATTCCTTCTAGAGAATTTTTGTTTGTTTGTTTATTGTGTTGTTCATCGTTGTTTATTTGCTCTTAGTTCTTTAGGTCCTTGTTAAACGTTTCTTGTATTTTCTCCATTCAAGATTTTGGATCATCTTTACTATCATTACTCTGAATTCTTTTTTGGGTAGACTGCCTATTTCTTCTTCATTTGTTTGATGTGGTGGGGTTTTACCTTGCTCCTTCATCTGCTGTGTGTTTCTCTGTCTTCTCATCTTACTTAACTTACTGTGTTTGGGGTCTCCTTTTCACAGGCTGCAGGTTCGTAGTTCCCATTGTTTTTGGTGTCTGCCCCCAGTGGCTAAGCTGTTTCAGTGGGTTGTGTAGGCTTCCTGGTGGAGGGGACTGATGCCTGTGTTTTGTGGCTGAGGCTGGGTCTTGTCTTTCTGGTGGATAGAACCATGTCTGGTCGTCTGTTTTGTGGTATCTGTGACCTTATTATGTTTTAAGGCAGCCTGTCTGCTAATGGGTGGGGTTGTGTTCCTGTCTTGCTGATTGTTTGGCATAGGGTGTCCAGCACTGTAGCTTGCTGGTAGTTGAGTGGAGGTAGGTCTTAGCGTTGAGATGGAGATCTCTGGGAGAGCTTTCACCTTATATATTACATGGAGCTGGGAGGTCTCTGGTGGGCCAACGTCCTGAACTCGGCTCTCCCACCTCAGAGGTACAGGGCTGACACCCAACAGGAGCACCAAGACCCTGTCAGCCCCACAGCCATGTACATGGGGAGTTTCTTGCCTTTTGGGAAGTCTGTGGTCTTCTGACAGTGTTCAGTAGGTGTTCTGTAGGAGTTGTTCCACATGTAGATGTATTTCTGATGTATTTTTGTGGAGGAAGGTGATCTCCACGTCTTGCTCCTCCACCATCTTGAAGGTCTCTAGAGGTATTCTTAAGAGATCTACCATCATCCAGTTGTGCAAGCCTGTATAATCCTGTCTCTCTCTTTTCTTTCAGAGCACACCCATGGTGCCACCAGCAAAGCCCACTGGGGTCCCCGGGAAAAGTACGATGGAATCCAGGTGATAAGGTCTGCCTTCATTTGTGCTTAGTCTATTTTCACTTGTCTTTAGAAGCCATGTGCAGAAGTCTTGCACCTAACACGTTGGATTAGTGTTCCCAACATAGAAACACTGTGCTGGACACTTTGACAGCTGTGTGCAGAAGCCCATAAGTTTGTTTTCTACATCCTTGACTCTACTTCTGTTTTGTAAATAATCTCATTTATATCCTTTTTTTAGTTTCCACATATAAGTGATATCATATGATATTTGTCTTTCTGTGCCTGACTTACTTTACTTAGTATGACAGTCCATCCATGTTGTTGCAAATAGCATTTTTTGGTTCTTTTATATGGCTGTGTAATATTCCATTGTGTATATGTACCACATCTTTATCCATTCCTCTGTTGATGGACATTTAGTTTACTTCCATGTCCTAGCTATTGTAAATAGTGCTGCAATGTACATGATGGTACCTGTCTCTATCGAATTATGGTTTTATCAGGGTATATGCTCAGGAGTGGGATTGCTGGGTCATATGGTAGCTCCATTTTTAGTTTTTTAAGGAACCCCCATACTGTTCTCCTTAGTAGCTGTACCAATTTACATTCCCACCAACAGTGTAGAAGGGTTCCCTTTGCTCCACATGCTCTCTAGCATTTACTGTTTGTAGATATTTTATGATGGCCATTCTGACTTGTGTGAGGTGATACCTCATTGTAGTTTTGATTTGCATTTCTCTAATAATTAGTGATGTTATATGATTTTAAGTGTTGATGATTAAAATGAAACATGGAAGATCATGAACAATGTTGCAGGTGGTTGAAAATAATGGCAACAGGAAGAATCACTATCTTTTATAATATAGAGTCTCATGGTTTAGAATAAATGTTATTTGTTGCTGTGAACTCATCCTTTTTTATATTTAATTAGTTTCTTTCAAATTCAGTTTTTAAAAATTAAGAATGACAACTAAATTCGGTCACATTCTCTTAAACATTACTGATATATTCATAAGGATGTCCTCCTTTAATTCATTGGTGCTATTAATTATATTTATGGATTTAAGTTCTTCCTGGTTTCCTAAAATAAATCACATTTTGTAATAATGTACAACTATTTTTAATATACTAGATTAAATTTTATAATATTATACTTAGAGTTTTGCAGCTCTATTTATAAGTAAAATCTGTCTACAATTTTCTATTCTGTCTTATCATAATCAAATTTATGAATTATTTCCATGAAGATTGTTTCATCTTTTTTCTACAGGCTGAATCATTTAAATAGCAATACAAAAGCTAACATTTTTATGGAACAACATAATACAGGCAATTTTAAGCACTTTATGTAGATAAACGTAGTTAATCATCACAGCAACTCTATAATGTAGGCATTATTATCCATATCTTACAGATGGGAAAACCTAAGCACAGAGAGATTACACAGCATATCTAAGTTCATTTGATTGTGATGCATTTTTTAATGGTTGATATTCAATATACTTTCCAGTTTATTTTGTGATCATTTGATCTATTCATGCTTTCTACTTCTTGACTTGATTTTACTAACTTAAATTTTGCTAGAAAAACATCCATTTCCTCTAATTTTTCAAATTTGTTGCAAAACATTGCAATTTTTTTCTTTCAGAAATATTTTATTGTTAAGATATCTCTGATTATGTTTCTATCTTATTCAAATCATATATATTTCTTTGTCTCATAACTGTGCCTTCAATCAGGCTCATTAGGGAATTTAACTATTTTATTGGTCTTTCCAAACACCTCACTTTAAAAAAAAAAAGTATTAATCTCAGCCTATATTTTTCTAATTCCATTTTCCTACTATTTAAAAAAAATTTTAATATACCAATATGAATGTTGTGTTCCTTTATTTTTATTTTTTTAAATTGATATTAAAGAGTTTTTAAAGCAATAAGGTGTTTTCTTTTTTTTTTTTTTTTTTTTTTGCTCCATTCTTTCACCTTCAACCTGTTTGTGTCTTTGGATCTCAGGTGAATCTCTTGTAGCTGAGACTGCTCTCTTTTATCTACAGATCCCTGGTATATATTTGCTCACTCCTTTGTCATTTTTTTCCCCCTTTTTTATCCCTTTGTTTCAATTGTGTTTTGTAAAAATTAATCACAAAACAGGTTTCCCCCCACCCCCAGGCTGGCAACTGCTCTCTTCAAGAGGGAAAACTCATATTTAGAGGAACAACTGATATATTTACTTTTACTTTTTCCATTTTAATTTATCTTTACTATTTATTTTATTTCGTTGCATCCCTCAATTCATCTACTAAGATTTGTTTAATTTCAAAATCATTTACATTTGTTGCAGAAAGTCATCTTTAAGTTATAATTTATTCTACTTAAAAGGACTTATTTTCCTTTTGGTTGAAGTTGTTTAACATTGTTTGGTGTATATCTTGCAATTCTAGTTCATAGGGACCATCAATACTAAAGGTTCTTCTTGGTTCCTTTAGGGGAACCAGTATTTTCCTTCACTTACTCATGTCTTTAATCCTAGTGGCTAGGTCAGGTTTCCTGAATTATTTATGTGATGGAAAATCTAAGAGTAATAGAAGGTATACAGGTTGGCTTCCTGTGAGCAGGTGATGTATAACTTATCAACTGTCAGGTCTCTGTTGAGGCACCAGTAGGAGGCTTCACTGATCCATGTTCTCTTATGCATACCAAGTCTTAATGCATACCAGTCTCAGGCATAAGAATTATTCAAGTCTATCTGTGTGGCTTCCCTATAGTCCTTCGAGGTCCTGGAATATCCTGAACTTCAGTGCTTCCTGCCCCCATGACCAAGATAATATATTCTCCTTTTTTTTCTCCTTCAAATATTTTGGCAAACCCCTTGAACACGTACAAATTGTTCCAGGTCTGTCAAGCTACCTGCCCTATTTCCTGCATTTCAGAGGAGATGTTGTTGATAGGAAATGGGGAACATGGGTGTCCTGGGCTTGAGTTCAGAATGCCATTTTCCAAGAACCTCCTTGAGTGAGTTTATAACAATGTAAATCAGATCATATCATATTCCCTGATTAAAATACTTCAATGACTTTCCCTTGCACTTGAAATTAAATCTGAACTCCTTTTCATGGTCTACAAGGTTTGTATGATCTAGGTGTTGTCTATGTCCCCAGCTTCAGCATGCACCACACTAGACCTTGTCCTTCTCTTATGTTTTCTATTCTCCCCCAATTCTTTTCAATTTCTGGTCTATTGATTGTTTCCTTCATTATTTTATAAAGTTATTATGGCATTTTTGTTATATATATATATATATTGTTATTTCAATATATCTGAGAAGGTAAATTAATGTGTTTAGCCTACTGCCTTGAATCAGAAATCAAGACACGCTTATAGGCTAAATTGTGTGTTGTGTCCCTTAGATGCTATAATACTAATATGTAAGGAGTAGTATTGGCCATTAAAGAGCAAGTAGCTACTTGTATATGGGGTGAAAGTTTATAAGAAGATGGTTCACAAAGGAGGTGACATGAATACACACACTGTTATCACCTTGACATCAAGAACTGTGAATAATTCTCTGAATCCTGTCAATACTGGTTATTTATTAGTATAAGATGGTAGTACATATTAAATAGTGAAATAAGTCAGGTCCTGACCCCTTCTAAATTCTTGGAAGCTTGTACTTTTTTTATTACTACATTTACAAGGATCTGGACCTTGGATAGACTGCTTTTTTTTTTTTTTTTTAAGCTTAGTAAGGCACCTTTTTGAATTTGTACAGATAGACCCAGAATTAAGACTGGAGTGGATATTGAGAGCTAAATTAATCTTCAAAATAAATTAACAAAAATCCTTAATGAGCAATAGAAAGAGTGTTAATGGAAGAAATGGAGAAATGGGAAAATAGACTTTGATATATATTTGTTGAATGAATGAATGAATCAATTAATCAATGCATGAATGAGTGATAGAATTAATGACCAAAGGAAAGAATGAAATGAGGAGTCAAGGAACTGAGTTTAGTACTGGTAATACCTTCAGGCTTCAGCTTTCTTATCCATAAATGTAGAGAGTTTGAATTTGATCTCTGAGCATCTTTCTAGCTCTAATAGACCAAGAAAGAGTATTAAAAGATTTCCAACAATAAGAAAAAAATGACAAAAATAGAATAAAGTGAAGTCTAGAAATGTTATAATACTCATTAATCCCAACAAATTAATTGGTTACAGTATTAATTTTCTAAATATTTAAATAAATCAGGTAAATTTTTAAAATAAATAAATAAGTAAAATTAAAAGAAATATATCTATACACAGATATATACAGTTATATATATGAAACAGGAGTAATTATCAATACAAATGAAAAAATATAAATGCTCAGTCAGTTGGCCCCAAGGCAAAAAGTTTTGTGCTAAAAGGTCAATAAACAGTAACTTTAAGTTTTCATATTTTATATAAAGCCCCCAACACAGTGTTTTGCCCTTAATGATCCCTCAGTAAATGTTTGTAGGATAAATGAATGAATTATTAATGATTGTATTATGTAATCAAATATTAAATATTTAGCCTACTTAATATCGATATATTTTAATTCTCTTTCCATATTCGTTTTAATTCTTTCCATTTACAGTTATAATAAAAATGTGGAGACAAAGGAAAATGAGCTTAAGCTTCAGTGTGAGGATTTATATTCAGTTTATGAAAGACAATTGGCAGAAATGATTGTTGGATATTAGAGCAGTTTACTAAAAGAGATCAGGAAATCTCTCAGGGATTAGTGTTAGCACAGTAAAAAGGCAGAAAACTAAGTTAAATCAATACTTTTAAACCTCTGTATTTTATAGCTCATCAACAACACTGTCAAAAAATTTGAGAACTATCATGATAAAAACAAAACTTCCCCAATTTGTGAAAAGGACAAATATTTTATGTATAATATAAGGTGAGTTATAGGTAAGCATAAGATTACAATAGCATTTTTGGAAAAATTATTACTGATATCTCAAATAATGGGAAAGTAGTAATTTCATTAGTTTGTATTTATTTCAAAAGATAGTTATAGAGGCCCTACTCTTGTTACTATTTTAAGCATAAAGCTACAAAAATGAAATGGCAACTTTAAGGTACTAATGCTTCAGTGGTCAAATCAGACAAATCAACATTTCCAAGAGAGCCTAATATGTTTAATTGGTGAAGATCTAGGCGCACTGGGAGCCGTGAAGAAAAAACATCGCAGAGTTTACGGAAAGATTTACAAAAATGTCTCTAGAGACCATTAGAAAAGCTGTAAGATAGGAAAAGAATGTTTTTGGCAGAGGGACATAGAATTGTAGGAGTTATCAGGTTCAAAATCATAAAGACATGAAAGAGCATGGTTCATCCAAGCACAAAAGAATATTTATTTAGTGCCTACTGTGTTCCAGGTGTCTGAGGTGCTAGATATACAATGAAGAACAAGTCTCTAGCTTCAGGGAGCTACAAGCTAGCATTTACAAAGAGTTTGGTAACACAATAAAATTCAGAGTTCTGTGTGTGTGTGTGTGTGTGTGTGAGAGAGAGAGAGAGAGGGAGGAGATGGATATGAGCTAGATCACATTCTTCTAAGGAAATGTTGAATAAATAAATATAATTGCCTAAACAGCATTTCCCTGCTGCATTCAAAAGTAGTCGTACACTCAAATTAGTCTAAACCTAATGTGCATTCTCTTCCTACTATCCTTCTACTAGAAACTGCAAATATATTAAAACCAACTAAATGCAAATGCTGAGAGCAGAAGATAGGAGTGGATGATGGAGAGTTGAGGGGAGAGAGAGGAAATATTTGTAAACTGGAGAAAAGTATCTCGAGAGGACATAAAACAAATGTCTAGCATAGGACTATGAAGGCAAAACAGTGGGAAGCAGCCGCATAGCACAGGGAGATCAGCTCAGTGCTTTGTGACCACCTAGAGGGGTGGGATAGGGAGGGTGGGAGGGAGATGCAAGAGGGAGGAGACATGGGGATATATGTATATGTATAGCTGATTCACTTTGTTATAAAGCAGAAACTAACACACCATTGTAAAGCAATTATACTCCAATAAAGATGTTTAAAAAAAAATGGATGGGAGGAAATATGAGCTAATTTTGGACTCTTGAAATTGTATGGATCAATCATACTCCTGTAAGTCTTGAGCCCAGAATTTTGTTGAGAGGGTAAAATTTTTTTCCACTTTTTCTTTTACATTAAAATGATTACCATTCTGGCTTTTCTTTGTACCAAGAAACATCCTAAATCCAGCCAAAGGCATAGTTTGAACTATGTTTGTTGGTGATCAGGTGAAACACAGAGTGTCCAAGATTCTGTCCACCTGCCAGAATCTCATGAATGTACAAACTGGAGGGAGAAGTTGTGGTTACAGGTAGACACAGTGGTTTCAGGAGAGCAAATTCTTGGTCATGGTTTTAAATATGCAATGCCTCATTTGTTTGCCCTCGGAAAAGGTTAAGGAAAACTAAACCGGCAAATTATTGAAAAGTTTTCCTGGTCTTTAATTTTTTAACTTTAAACCAAAATTCAGATATATTTCATAGTTTGCCATTAATTGTACATTGTTATCAAGGCAGAGTATAAAACAGCAATAATTTGCCACCTCTTAACAAGGTGATGCACCTGCTTAAATCTTGAATTCCAGTACCAGTTTGTCAGGAAGTTTGATTTCTTTACCAAACCCTCTCAATTAGGAAAATATTCCTAAATGCTATAATGCAGCAGTTCTCAAAATCAAAACCAGATTCAGCAGCATCAGTATCACTGGAGAACTTGTCAGAACAGGCCTGGCCCTGGACCTATTGAACCAGAAACAATGGAGATTGGGGCTAAGAAGACTACATTTTCACAAGCCCTCAAGGTGATTCTGCTGCACACTAAATTTGAAAATCACTGGTGTAGTGGATCTTTGTGTGTGTGTGTGAGGGGAATGTGAAGAAAGGTGACATCATACACAAGAGGAATCATCCAAACTGTCTTTGCTACAACTCTTAAGAATTGTCCGGGGTATACTAAGAGAAGATTTCTAAGACCTTTACATTACAAGAACTTTTGATCACTCAGTGGTGGTTAGAGAGAAAGTCTCCCCAAGATCCCTTTCACAGAAAATCCTTAATTAAAGAACATATGTGCTTATTGAATAAGGCTTTATTTAGTAACACTTTGACTATTTAGCTTGACTCTTATCCAACTTAAAAAAAAATGTCATTGTCCATTTATATATGTCTCTTCCTTACTAGATGGTGAGCTTCTTGTGGTTAGGGACCACGTCTCACTGACTTTTACACTCTTTGTCAGTGACAGAGCCTGGGACACAGTAAGCTATAATAATAATAAATAATAAATGCTATTGGAAGGAAAGAAGACTGTGGGAAGGGAGATTTGGAGGGAGGGAGAGAAAGAAGAACCAACTTGAATAAGATAAAGGAGTTAAAATACGGTTTTCAGACACACAAATTCAATAACGATTTTACTACGGTGCATGAATTTGATTTTCAAATAGTGTGTGGTCCGTGAAATAGAAACATCTCTCAAATTACTCAACATATAATAAAACTACAGAATATAAATATGCGGTTAAGCAGATGCTGTCACTGTTTGTAGGTGCCAATTTTTACATATCCTTTTGTAACATTATTCATGCAGTTTTCCTAAGTGGTTCCCCCCAACAAAACAATCCATTTTTCTTAAATAATAATAATTGCTAGCAACCCAACTATAATAAACAACCATACAATAATAAGTCAGTATGTGCCCATACAGAGGAAAGAGAAAGGATTACTTCAGAAAACAGATGTCAGCTTCAAGCTTCCAAGGATTTATTATAAACAGAAATGAGTAAAGAACATGAAAAATACTTTGGCAGTGCTATTTGAATACAGAGCTAATGAAAGGCTATATTCACCATCAAATGTATGCTAACAGCCAAATTGCCAGAAAATCTACTGTTTCAGGAGTAGTCTATGCCAAAACACAGACTACAATTATACATAAAAAATGGTTAAACAAAATGTGGAACAGCAGGATTAACTTTCTACTGGGAAATCTGTTTCAGTATAATTGCGCTGTGTTGTGACAAATAGGAAATATATGCAAATAATGATTTAGAAATCAATTATGGATAAATAAATAAAGGTTACAGAAAAAAAAGAAATTCTAAGAGTAAAATTTGTAAATTAACCATTATTGTGAAACAATTTTTTTAGTATGCATTTCAATAGAGTAATGACATATATGTAAGCCCATTATAGCTAACCCTGAAAAATTCTTTTCACTTTTTTCATACAAATCATTTTGCTATATGAACAAAATACTAAGAAAAAGTTTTAACATTTTAATTGGAAAAATCCAATATTTTTTAGACACAAGCCTGTCTAGGAAATTTTTTAAATAAAATAAATATGTTTTGCAATTTTGTGGATCTTACTTTTTGATTTTTGTTTGTAATTGTTGTTGTTTTGAGCAACAATCAAGTGATACCATAAAATGTAACTTTATAACTTTTAATCACATATATTTCAAATCTCAAATAGACTATGCAGAGAATACATTGTTTAGAAGACCCTGTTATACTAAACACTAGTGTGGGGTGAGATGCTACATTTATTTTAAGAGAGGAGGAAAAAAAATCTGTATTTCATTTGTTACACTGTTAACTTCACTTTAGGTAATTGCATTCAGCTTTATTATTGCCCAGAGCAATAACTGATTGTTAGTTATTGAAGTCTGAAATGATTTTCTCATTTCCCAGGAGACTCTAGAGATTTACATGGTGCACAGCAGTAACTAATAGATATAATCTGGTCATAATGTAGCTATACAGTGTGTTATTTACTTGCAGAGAACATAGATGTTCGACATTTTAACATTTCCTCAAGAAGAATGGGATATTTCACTCAGTATAAATATTAACTGTATACTGCTCTACCAGAAACTGACCAGAAATAATATTTTGTTAGAATTTATGAAATTATGCATATGTATGGACATGAAGTAATATATAAAGAAGTTTTTCTTTCTTTTGTGATTTTTAAAATTTACTTATTTAGAGACTTTTCAAAAAGTATATTATTTTAAAATGCCTCTCCAAAATTCCAGCATATTTCTAAAATTCCAGCTAAATTATAATATATAGCATATAATCAAAGAGAGACAGTACTGCAAAATAAATTTAGTGTGAGGTTATTCTGCAAATATATTTCTTTTATTTTTGAAATTGACTATTTTTTCCCATTATAAATTTTTAGTTTTATAGGTTTACTTACCCTTCACTCAGAAAGTTAGATAAGGATAAGCTTTCTCAGCTTCTTTTTCATATTAATTTGAGGCCGAAAGCTTGAACAAAGATCTTGGAATCCATACTAAGGATGGCATACACATAAACTCAGGATAGCAGAGAAACGTGCAAGTTTTTACCAAAATTCTCACTTTCACTGTGCAGAAGGCTATCTTTATTTAACATGAGGGCACTGGTATGTTCTCATTCTTTACAAAATGAACATGTAATGCAAATGTATTACATGTGATTCTTGAATAAATAAAATTTTAATGGCAGCATAGTGTAATAGGGGTAAATGTTTTATTAAAGGAGATTTTTCTTTTCTTTTTTTTTTCTTTCTATCCAACTGATATAAATGTTTTATGAAGGTTTCAGAGTATTCCTCCTGGAAACATTATGGGGCCTGTACTTCTCACAAAGCAGGAGAGATTTTTGCATCTTACTCCCATTAACCCTAATGAGTGTTACCCACAAAACACCTTGTACATCAGAAACAAAAACATCTTTTTTCCCAAATAAAAATTAATAAAATAAAACAAAAAACTTCCCTGGGCTATGCACACAAATTTATATTCCTCAGAATTTAATTTATTATGTATATTATACCCTAAACACATACTAATTCTTTTACTAATTCTGGAAATCCTCACTGAAAACTAGTGATCTTCAAGGCTTCTTAGCAAAGATTTAATAGCAAAGAGCTTTAGTGAGGACTCATATTACTCGGACTATAAAATATAGTATAAAGTATCATCATAAATAATTTAAACTAGAGTACAGCCATCACAATAAATGAACAAAGTACATTTTGCAAAGCAATGCCTCTTATTTAAAACAAAATGCTGCCCACTTGCTAATTCAAAAAAGACCAATTTTTTGCTTTTATGTGTGTCTTCTGGCATTGATCTCACTGAGAGATTTTAAATCGGGGGTATTTTAAGATTCTAATTAGAAATTATTCAGTGTGATATGTAGTAAAGAGAGTATGAGATGCACATTTGGCTTCATTACCAACTAGTTTTTCTAAGCTAGTCTTGGAGAAACAGACTTACCAACAATGGAGCAAAGTGTAATTTTAATTTTAATTTTGCTGAGATGTAACACAGAGAATTTACAGAATGAACCTCACAAATACTCTTCTTATATAGAGAACTCTATCCAGCTTAAAAAATACTTGCAAACTCAGGCCTTATTTTTGAAATGTGGATCCCTATGATCTGGGCAAGGCAAAGCCTGATTCAGATTAGGGGAGACTTCATGAAAGAATAGATATCTGAGCTGAGTCCTAAATACTGGCGTTGGTCCATGGGCATAGGACATGGGGATGGGGGATGGGCTGAGTAGGGGCAGGTATTCATGGCAGGTGCAAAGGCCGAGAGCTGAGTACACTGTGCATCAGGAGACCTGTAGTACAGCTAGAGCAAAGTCAGAAGGCTAGCTAAAGAAATCCCATCACAGAGGGAATGGGTAAGAAATTTATGTTATGTTTATATGATGTAAAATTATACAATGATTATAGACAAACTAGCTATACACAGATTAGCATGAATGGAATTTAATAACAAAATTCAGTGGAAAAAAACAGGATACTGAATATATATCATGTGGAACACTTATGTAAAGTTTAAAAATACATAAACTAATACTTAATTTTTTATGGTTATATGCAAATGTAGTCAAAAAACAAAACAAAACAAAACCACAGACCAGAAGAATATGAACCAATATTAGAAAGTTATTGCTCTGGGGAGATTGGAAGAGGAATATGATTCAGGCTGCTTGAGAGGTCTCGATAATTGACTCTCTCCTTTGCTAATCTCAGGATTAATTAGCAAACAAACAAACAAAAAAATTGGCAACTGAAGGGCAAAATATTGCCTCTATTTTGATCAAGTCTAGGTTGAGGGCTGTATTGTAGAAATACAGAAAAATAGATTTCTTAATATTGAAAGTAGACTTAGACAAAATTGTCTACACTGTCACTAGCAGCTCTGGACTTATATAGATCATTCCTGTATGGTCATATCTTTCTCTGGTAAAATTGATGTGTTTTTGGAGAGCAATACTGTGATTTTACTGTCTGAGGAGGAGAAGCTGAACACCCAGGCCCAGTTTTTTTCTCCCAGATTCACCAACAAGATAAGCAGCCCCTTCTCAGAAGTGAGGCAAGAGGTCAGCATTGCTGTGTTAATGACAGTTACCTCTATGTATAAGGAAACAGCACATGTGGGCAGTAAGATTTCCTCCTCTAGAAGATTTAAAAATAACTTATGAAGAATGCAAACTTCCCACTAGCAGCTATTAGGGTCTGTTTTGCTCCCTGATGTAGCCTAAACACCAAGAAGAACTGCTGCCTCACAGTAGGTGCTCAAAAATACTTGTTGAATAAATGAAAAACTTATTTTCTTAAAAAATGTTCTGAAGAAAGCACCACTGAATGTTAACACTCATTTACTTTTGATGAAGGATACATGTGTATTATGATACTTGCTTGATTCTTCTATAAGTTTGGAATATTTCCATACACAAAGTATGAGGCTGGACATAATGTTAGCAGTAAAGGTAGACTAGGAACAGATCTTGAAGACACTCGAATGCCTTGTAGATGGGTTAGGTTCTAAGAACAAATGACAAAAATTTATTGAAGCCACACTACTTCTGAACTTAATGAGCCTGACGTTCATTTCCTGGGTTAAGGATCACTTTGAACAGAAATGAGGGGAAAGAAAAAGAAATCTGGTGAAGGAAAAAATTTGGCACAAACTATAGTACTATTTTTGCATCCTTCCAGTTCTGATTCTTGACATGTGTTTATGGAAAATCCCTCGTGATGGAAACCATGAATGGAGAAAGATGTTGCCCCTCAGAGCATCTGATTTCATATAGGTATTGAGACAAAAATACTGTTAATGTAGCCAAAGTTCAGTTTGTTTGTTTAGTTTTTTAGGTTTAGTTTTGCTGCAGAGTTTCTTCAATATCCAATATTCTAGCAGTGGTAGGAGAAATAATCTGCTCATTAAAGAGAGTTATTTTACCCCAAAGACAAGAAAGGCAGGTTTTTACAGTTAAATAAGTTGAATAAAATGTATGGCTTTGACAGTTTCCTTTATCCTTGCCTTTCAAGTAAGCTTAAAGGTGCTTGAGTGAAGACTCATTGGCATTGCATTTAACAGGCAGTTTTCAGAGTCCCAATACTTCATAGAGATCCACCCCCCTAACACACACACACAATTACACATATAGCCTTGCTCACTCCTGCTTTCCCCAATTGTGACACCTCAAAATGGACCTAGCATGAGTTTAACCAGAGTCAGCTTCCCTTCCACAAGTTGGGGAACACAAAATCTCATAGTACTAAGACCAGATGGGACAGAGGCATTGACATGTACAAAAGATGACTTTTTAACAATTAAAATTAGTGAACACTTTGTTAGTAACAAAAATAGTGGGAAAGTACTTTCGGTAGTATAATATGTTTAGAGCATGAAAACAAGGGAGAATCTTAATATTGGCAGAACAATCCAATCTTTCTAAAAATTAATCATCAGCATCAACTTCCTTAAGTGTTTCCTGCCTTTTTTTTTTTCTTCTTCCTGAACTTTTGATCACCTAGATATTTAAAGGTTGAAAGAAAACTCTATTTCCTCAGCAGGGTCACACAAGGAAGCAAAACTTCCTCCAAAGTCAGGATAATCTATTCATTTAAACATTTCTCTTTAGGAGCTCATACAATGATGATGTAGAAAATGGGCTTCTGGACCCAATGTGCCTGTCACAAAATCCTGGCCCCAACACTCACTAGCTTTGAGTTGACCTTGAGCAAATAATTGAACCTCTCTATAATATAGTTTTCTCATCTGTAAATAGGGCAAATTAATATTTGCTAACTCACTGGGCTAGGATGTTAAATAAGTTAATATATCAAAATAGCAGAGCATATAACATAATAAGCAGTCAATAAATGTTGGCAAATGGGTTATTGACATTTTAAATTATTTATAACAATTTACATGACTTTGCCCATTTGCAACATGCCTATTCTAAGTGATAGGTGTATAACACCAAAACACAGATGCAACAGTGAAAAGATTGAATAACTAACACAATGATTTGAGTTCATGGTTCTTGACCTCCTATTTTAGTTAATTCAGTGAGGCAACTGTTTCATTTTGTTTTGATAAATCTTCATCTGGTAAATCCCTAGAGACTTATATCCTATTTTTATTTCATCCACTTTATTTAATGCCAGATACTGACTACTATTTTTTTTTTAAGTTGTTTGATGCAAAAGATAATGTATTTGCTTCTGGTTTCAATTTTGTCTACATGCTGCTCATGTTTCCTGAGAAAACTGAAGCTCCTGGAAAGTAATCCACTATTTTATTGCATAAAGAGTGCTCATGTCAGCATACAACAAAGAAGCTATGTCACACACTAAAAGTGTTAAAAGTAACTATTAGTAATTTAATAAGTCACCTGAAGTGAGGACTCCAGACAGCAGCTTGGTCATGGGTGGTCATGTTCTCTACCAACAGACCCTGCGATCTTGGCCACAGTGATTTATTACAGTGGACATCTAACTTCAGGGTGTCCAGGGGCTTTTGAGATGACATGAAGTGAGAGTGTTACTTCACAAGGACACTGATACCCAATCTTCTTCCTGGGTAGGATTGGACTGGGAGACACGTAAAGAGGTAGCTCATTGGTGGTGGAAATGGAAGCGAAAACATACCAGAAGGAGCCCAGACAAGGCAGAAACTGGATGCTGACTGGGGGGGATGGGGCCCAGGCAGCTGAGAAAACAATGAGACAACTTGCATTGGCGCAAAGGCTGCATTCCAGTTGCCACAAGGTCTAACTGTTCAGTGTTTCTTATTTTTGCTTAAAACGGCTTTTTTCTGGCTTTCCTCGAAGATTGGCTAAGATTCCTGTTTCCCTTATTTTTTGTAAGATTCCGTGTATGAGGTAACCTGGATGAATCTGTTTCTTGCAAATAAAAGAACCTATATAAGAATCAAAATAACACAAATAATGGTTAACTTTGGGACTTAAAATATGAACCATATTAATGCAGTTTATTAGTGTACATATGTTCAATAATGAAAAAAAATACATTTACAGGATTTTAATACTGGACAAATCTTTTACATTCTATAGCAAGATTTTTTGTTCGTTTTCTGTCCCTAATCTATGGGGGGATGTATGAGTATCTTTCCCTAAACAGTTCATATTTTGAGCATTTGTGTGGATATAATGCATTGGGGACTTGATGCTAATTTCATATAGCAATATTACAGTGATTATTATAGCCTTATTTTAAAATAATATCCTTATTTACATTGTTCATATTAGAAAAGTTTAAGGATATAGAATTCTTTAAAATATCCATTGTGCTTTAACTTATATATAAGAAAAATGATTAGTCTTTTCAGCTATTACAAAATATATATTTGATAAGTTGTATTGGACAGTAACAGTTTGAGTTTTTGTTCATTTGCTTAAAATTATTCTCTAGATATTATTCTATTTGAATAGCTGATGTTTTTGTTTTCCTATATGAAGTGTATGTAAACATTTTATTTTTAAATAGCCAAAAAAACCCCACTATTAGAATAGGTTGTCCTCCTAAATGCTCCCATACGCATTCTGTGAATGTCTATCTTTTCAATTAATTTATTTGCCTGTTTGTCAGTGTCCCTCACTAGCTTATAAACTTCTAGAAGAGAAAAACTACATCTCCTGTATCTTATATCCTCCTCATCAGGAACATAGTAGGCATTCAATAAATATGTGTTAAATTACACAAGTGAAAAACAAACAAAGCCTATAAAACCACCTTTTAAAGTACTGTAAAAAATACATTAACTTATGTGCTTATGGCAAAAACTAAATGTTTCCATCCAATATCCACTTAAATTACTTTTAGACTTATAAGGTCATTATGCTCTGAAGATGATGAAAGCAGATGGGATAGTTCACTGCTTTACCCCAGGAAGGGGAAGGAAAGTGATGAAAATTTATCAGCAGAAGTATAAATCAATAAACATTTATTAAATGTTAAAACATTTGAAACTTAACACAGTATGCACTTCCTGTGACCATTAAGTAATTTAACTATTGATGATAATTTTGATACTACCGACCTTTGATACTGAAGTATTGAAAGCATAGCAAACTCTGTCTTTTCCTGCCCTTTCTTTTGTGCATTTAAATGTGAAGCACTAAGGCTTGTGCCACTGTATTCTGATGGAGGTGGAAGGGGAGATGGAGGTGGAAGCCTGCCACTGAATTTGAATTATGTAGGGAACATTGCCGTGCTGTACTCTCTTGTCAATATCTCCTTCCAGCTGGTGCTGACATAATTAGGCACATCAAGCACAGAAGAAGACATTTTAAATTCAAAGCACTGTTCCAAGTCCTGTGAGTAGCTGTGAAAGGTGCCTGAAGTAATCAATAACACATGGTAAGGTGTGCAGTTGTAGTAGGTTATCCACCCACCTTGGGTCTATTATAAGACATAAAGAAGTAGAAAAGCCAAGATTGTTAACTTCTTAAAAAGTAGCCTTGTTTAAAGAGTTGACTTATTAGTACTGAATTTTCTTTAAAAACCTACAAACTTAGAATTGAATCTTTCATCACCAGCATAAAGCAGATAAATGTAAACTACCTGAGACAAGAAACTTTAACTTCCTTTGTTTTCCACTATACCCTCAGTATCTAACATGGTATGTGTCAATTAATAAGTGATCAATAAGTATTTGTCTAACAGAATGAATATGTAAATGGGGAGCACTGGTCTTACTTACCCTTATTAGCCAAGTGGGAATATAGTGTACATTATGGGATTGTTATGTGGATTAGAAATAAATTAGATAAAGCCTCTAAGCATCTGTAGCAACAACTGTTCCATAAAGTAGGAGATCCATATAAATATAATATATAAATGAAATTTTAATGGAGTATGGTATACATTTTGGCTTTTAAAAATATGTCCCTCACTGTCTTGCCTGACTTTCACTGCATCTTCTCTCACCAAATCCTTCTTCTTCATTCTTTTCTGGCCCTCTACATCCTAAACATTTGTTTAGCAGAACAATTTAGTTATCATTTTAAAAGTGATCTTCAAAGCTCATGACTTGAGGGTCTCAGATGCTACTCTAAAAGACTTCTCAAAGTATTTTTCTAAACAAAGACATTTATCTCCCAAGAAAAATTTTGGTGGCAGCTGAGATTAATTTTTCACCCACTTCATATATGTAATTTCTACTGTCATTCATAGAAAGTTCTGTCACAGTTGAAAGAAGACACCATATGGAACAAGGTCTGTAAATACCTTCTTACAGCATGTATGGGTATAAATTTAGTTTGTGATCCCAAAGATTAAAATAATCTAAATGGTGGTTTTCAACCACAAGGTAGAATTCTAAGGAGTTTCTGAGAGAAGAGAGGTTGAATGTGGAGTCTCTCAGCTCTTAAATATAACACTTTCATTAACTTAATAGATAAATATTTCTTTGGAAAAAAAAAATCCATGCTTATAGGAAAAAAGTGTGAAAGCTGGAGGAATAATCAGAAAAATGTTGCCCAATAAAAATTCTATGGCATATGGGTGGGGACCTGGCCCTGCCTTATAGCAAGCTGGCACAAGCCTCAAGCCCCCACAGGCCAAAGAGCCAATTGCATAGGAAGATGGACCTACCCTCCACTGGCCAACAGCCACTGCATCAGGCAGAGCCTTGCAGCCAACCAGGCCAGGGACCAGCCCACCTTACCAGTGCAACCACAGTAATTGGCCCCACAAAAACTGAGGTGCACATGCAGCCCACATAGAAGTCACCCTATAACATATAGCTCTGGTGACCAGAGGTGAGTGTACTGCTGGGCCCCATTGGATATCTTCTCCAGTTTCAGAAAATGAAAACAACTTACCAAACATATAGAAATTAACACAAAAAATTGGGAAAAATGAGGAGACAGAGGAATAAATTTCAAATAAAGGAATAAGAAATAACCTTAGGAAAAGAACTAAACTAAGTGGAGTTAACAAATACCCAATAAAGAATTCAAGGATGTTTGCCAAACTTAGGATAAGACTGGATTAACACAGTGAGAATTTCAACAAAGAGCTAGAGAATATAACAGCTGAAGAATACAATAACCAAAATTAAAAAAACAAACACTGGAAGGAATCAACAGTAAATTAAATGATATAGGAAAATGAATCAGCGATCTGGAAGACAGAGTAGTGGAAATCACCCAAGCTGAATGGAAAAAGAATTTTTTTAAATGTTTAGAAATGAGAATAGTTTAAGAGATTTCTGGGACATCAAGCATACTAACAATTGCTATAGGGATCCCAGAAGGACAAGAGAGAGAGAAAGGGGCAGAGAATTTATTTGAAGAAATAATACCAGATAGCGTTCCTGAAGTGGAGAAGGAAATAGTTATCCAGGTCCAGGGGCATAGAGAGACCTAAACAAGAGGAACTCAAAGAAGCCCACACTGAGACACATTATGATTAAAGTGGCAAAAAATTAAAGATAAAGAGACAATCTTAAAAGCAGCAAGAGAAAAGCAACTAGCTATGTTATGTACAAAAGTAACTATGAGTAGATTATAAGACTGTGAATATATTTTTCAGCAGAAACTTTGCAACCAGAAAGGAATGGCATAATATATTCAAAATGATGGGAGAAAAAACCTACAACCAAGAATATACTATCCAGGAAGGCTATCATTCAGATTTGAAGGAGAGAGAGTTCTACAGTCAAGGAAAAGTAAAAGAGTTCAGCACCACTAAACTGGCTTCACAAGAAATATTGAAGAGACTTAGCTAAGTGGGGAAAAAATGCACAACTAGAAATATGAAAATGATGAAAGGAAAAATGTCACTGGTAAAGACAAACACACAGTAAAGGTAGATCAAATACTTATAAAGTTAATGGGAAGATTAAAAGACAAAAGTAGTAAATCATTTACATCCAGAGTAAGTAGTTAATGGATATGTAAAATATAAAAAGCCAAAAAATTAAACTTTGAGGGGAGAATTAAAATGTAGAGTGGTTAGAGTGCATTCAAACTTAAGAATCACCAACTTAAAATAATCATATATATAAATACACACACACAAAAAGAGAAAAGAATGCAAACATAACACTAAAGATAGTTATCAAAAAATAAGGGAAGAGAACAAAAGAAGAAGAAAGGAATAGAAAAGAGCTACAAAAACAAGCCCAAAACAACAAAATGGCATTAAGTAAATACCTATCAATACATACATTAAATGTAAAGGGACTAAATGCTCCAGTCAAAAAACATAGAATGGCTGAATGGTACAAAAATAAGTTCCATCTATATGCTACCAACAAGAGACTCACTCTAGTTCTAAAGACACACACAGACTGAAAGTTAGAGGATGGAAAAATGTGTTATATGCAAATGGAAATGAAAACTAAGCTGGAGAAGCAATACTTATATCAGACAAAATAAATTTTAAAACAAAGACTGTAACAAGAGACACAGAAGGAAATTATATAATGATAAAAGGTTCAATCCAACAAGAAGATATAAAAATTATAAAAATATATGTACTCAACAAAGGAGCACCTAAGTAAATAAAACATATGTTAGCAAACATAGGGGAGAAATTGACAGTAATACAATAATACTAGGGGCATTTAACACCCTCTTACATCAATGGACAGATTATCTAGACAGAAAATCTACAAGGAACCACTGGCCTTAAGTAACACATCAACCCAGAGGGAATTCATAGGTATATATATGGAACATTTTATATAAAATCAGCAGACTACACATTTTTTTCAAGTGCACATAGAACATTCTCCAAGATAGATCACAAGCTTGGCCACAAAACTAGTCTTAATAAATTTAAGAAATTGAAATAATTTCAATCACCTTTTCCAAACAGAAAGGTATGTTATTAGAAATCAGCTACAAGGAAAACGAAAACAAAAATACAGAAAGGCTAATCAATATGCTACTAAACAACCAATGGATTGCTGAAGAAATCAAAGAGGAAATCACAAAATACCTGAAGAAAAATGGAAATAAAAACACAACGATCCAAAATCTATGAGATGCAGCAAAAGCAGATCTAAGAGGGACGTTTATAACCATACAAGCCTACTTCAGAAAACAAAACAATCTCATCAACAATCTAACCTTGTCCCTAAAGGAACCAGAAAATAAAAAACAAAGAAATCCCAAAGTTAGTAGAAAGAAAAAAAAAAAAAAAAGATCAGAGCATAAGTAATAAAACAGAGACTAAAAAACAAGAAAAGATCAATGAAACTAAGGGCTTGTTCTTTAAAAGAGAAACAAAATTGATCAGCCTTTCACCAGAGTCAACAAAAAGAGAGAGGGCACAAATAAATAATGTCAAAAGTGAAAGAGAGGCTATAACTGACACCATAGAAACACAAAGAGTGATAAGAGATTACCATGAACACAAAGAAAATACACCAATAAAATAGACAACCTAGAAGAAATGGATAAATTTCTAGAAATGTATCATCTCCCAAGATTGAATCAGGAAGAAATAAAAAAATATGAACAGACTGATTACAAGTAATAAAAATACATCAGTAATTTTTGAAACTCATAACAAACAAAAGTCCAGGTAGACAGCTGAACAGGTGAATTCTAGCAAACATTTAAAGAAGAGTTAACATCTATTCTTTTCAAACTATTCCAGAACAATTGAGGAAGAAACATTTCAGAATTCATTCAATGAGGCCAGCATCACCCTGATACAAAAACCAGACTAGGACACCACAGTAAAGGAAAACTACAGGCCAATTATCTCTGATGGCTTAGATACAAAAGTCCTCAACAAAATATTAGCAAACCAAATTCAACAATACATTAAAGAGATTATACACCATTATCAAGTGAGATTTATTCCAGGGATGCAAGGATGGTTCATTATCCTCAAATCAATCGATGTGATACAGCACATTATCAAATTGAAAATAAAAAATAACATCATCTTAATAGAGGTATAAAAATCTTTTGAAAAAATTTCACATCTATTAATGATAAAAACTCTACAGAAAGTGGGTATAGAGGGAATACACTTCAACCTAATAAAGACCACATATGATAAGCCCACAGCTAACATCATACTCAACAGTGAAAAGCTGAAAGCATTTCCTCTAAGATCAGGAATAAGACAAGAATTCGCACTCTCCTACTTTTATTCAACATAGCATTTGATGTCCTAGCCAAAACAATCAGAAAAGAAAAGAAATAAAAAGAATCCAAATGGGAAAGGAAGAAGTAAAACTATCATTGTTTGTAGATGACATGACACTACATATAGAAAATCCTAAAGATGCTACCAAAAAACTACTAGAACTAATAAGTGAATTGAGTAAATTTGCAGGATACAATGTTAACATACAGAAATCTGTTGTGTTTCTATACAGTAATGAGTAACTATTTGTAGGAGAAATTAAGAAAACAATCCCATGTATAATTGCATCAAAAGAATAAAGTACCTAGAAGTAAATCTAACAAAAGTAGTAAAAGACTTGTACTCTGAAAACTATGAGACATTGATGAAAGAAATTGAAACCAACACAAACAAATGAAAAATATACTGTGCTCATGGAATGAAATAATTAATATTGTTAAAATGACCATACTACTCAAGGCAATCAACACAGTTAATGCAATTCCTATCAAAATACCAAAAGATTCTCTACCAAACTAGAAAAAATAATTCTAAAATTTGTATGGAAATGCAAAGACTCCAAATAGATAAAGCACTCTTGATAAAGTAGAACAAAGCTGGAGGTATCACCCTCCCTAGTTTCAAAATATACTACAAAGATACAGTAATCAAAACTGTATGGTACCTCTGCAAAAAATGTACACATAGATCAATGGAAGAGAATAGAGAGCTCAGCAGTAAACCCATGTTTGTATGGTTAATTAATCTATGACAAAGTTGCAAGAATAAACAACTGGGAAAAGACAGCCTCTTCAATAAATGGTGTTGGGAAAACTGGACAACTACAGGCAAAAGAATCAAACTGGACTATTTTCTCACATCATATACAAAAATAAACTCAAAATGGATTACAGACTCAAATGTAAGACCTGAAACCTTAAAACTCCTAGAAGAAAACATAAGCAGTATGCTCTTTGACATCAGCCTTAGCAATATTTTTTTGGATCTGTCTCCTTAGGCAAGGGAAACAGAAGCAAAAATAAACAAATGGAACTATATCTGACTAAAAACTTTTGCACAGCAAAGAACGCTATCAGCAAAACAAAAAGGCAGCCTACTGAATGGGAGAAGATATTTGCAAATAATATATGTCATAAGGGGTTAATATTTAAAATATACAAAGAACTCATACAACTCAACTTCAGAAAAACCCCAAACAACCTGATTAAAAAATGGGCAGAGGTCCTGAATAAACATTTTTTCCAAAGACATACAGATGGACAACAGACCCATAAGATTTTCAAATCACTAATCATCAGGTAAATGCAAATCAAAACCACAATGAGATACCACCTCAAACCTGTCAGAATGGCTGTTATCAAAAAGACAACAAATAACAAATGTAGTGAGGATGTCGAGAAAAAGGAACACTTGTGCACTGTTGGTGGGAATGTAAATTGGTGTAGTGGCTATGAAAAACAGCATAAAGTTTCCACAAAAAATTAAAAATAGAACTGCCATACAATACAGTAATTTTGCTTCTAGATATTTATCTGAAGAAAACAAAAACATTAATTTGCAAAGATATATGCACACCAATGTCCATTGCAGCATTATTTACAATAGCCAAGATACGAAAGCAGCCTAAGTGTCCATCAGCAGATGAATGGATAAAGAAGAAGTGGTGTGTGTATGTATGTATATATATATATATATATATATATATATATATATATATATATATATATACATACAATGGAATATTACTCAGTCATGTTCAATAAAATGAAATATTGCCAACTGTGACAACACGAATGGATCTAGAAGGTATTATGCTGCATGAAATAAGTCAGACAGAGTAAGATAAATAGGGTATGATCTCATTTGTGTGTCAAATCTAAAAACAAAGCAAACAAACAAAACAAAATGAAAATAAACTCATAGACACAGAGAACAGATGGGTGGTTGCCAGAGTGGAGGATGTTGAGGGGGAACAAAATGGCTGAAGAGGATTAAGATGTACAAACTTCCAGTTATAAAAAAAAAAATAAGCCATGGTGATGTAATATACAGCCTAAGAAATATGGTCAATAATATTTTAATAACTTTGTATGGGACAGGTGGTTACTAGACTTCTCATGGTGATCATTTCATAAAGTATTCAAATGTCAAATCACTATGTAGTACCCCTGAAACTAACATAATACTGTAATTCAACTATATTTCAATAATAAAAAAGAAAAATTCTGTAGTATAAAGCATTAGAAGAATGTAAGTCAGTGTTTAATGAGAATAAACTGTATCTATTTACAGTATTCTTCAAGATGATACAGTCCAAGGCATAATCTGTGCCTTAGACTGGGCAAGTGTACATAGTTTTGCAACATGCCATCTATGTGTACCACCCGCCCATAACCTGAAATGAGCAACAGAGTCAAAGCTTGTGATGTGACATAAAGTGATATTTCTCTTTTGTCTGATGGATGTCAATGCTGGTCTATAACACTTACTAATTGCCTCTAGTGAAAAATGTCTCATATCAATAAAAAATAGGATACAAAAGTATAAGGCAAATAGTAGATATTTTATTCTGTATGGTTGGAGGAGAGCAGTAATTATGATTGTAACCTTCTAATAGCAGTTAGTGCTCTTTCAGACAAAATGTTTCCCAATTTCCTACCATATATGTTAAAAGAGCTTGCAAGTATTACTAAACAAATTTTCTGTCCTCTGAGAAGTAGAGGACAAGGTGGGATTTGATGTACAAGAGATTTACTGAGGGAAACTTGTGTGAAGGATAAAGGGGAGAAAGCAGGAGTCAGTCGGCAGGGAGAGCCTGCAGACCATGAGGTTAGTCTGACCCCTGGGGAAGGAGAGGGGGAAGCAAGGAGGCTTGGGAAGAAAGGCTCTTAGGCTGCAGCACAGTCCTAAGAAGGTTTTGGCCAGGCCAGTGGAGTCCTGAGCCAAAGTTGCCCTCCAGAGGACTCTGCCTGTTTCCTGCAGCTACCTGCACATCATCCCCACTGGGAGCAGCCTGGAGGAATGTGGCCTGCGACAAGCACTGGTTATAGATCCACAAGGGCAGCAGTGGGGTCAGTGGACTCTGCCCCCTCAGTAGGAGATCTGAGCAATTGTGTTTCCATGATCACCACATTTTCCAAATACGGAACTCTTTGTTTTTGAAGAACAGTTTTAAAATTCTAACCTGGCAGACAATAAATTTAACCTAGGCTGTTTAACAGATCTGAAAACCAAATCACCTTTATCTTTGCTTTCACAGCATCACCTTTCCCTACAAGTAATCTGTCCTAAAACAGGAAGTCCTCCTATGAAGGACTTCTGGTTATATGGAGAATTACATAGTTCACAGTTTCTAAAATGTTATTTGTTATTATTAAAAAATAAGATTATTATTTGTTATTCTAGTAATATATATTCTAGTAATATATTTATCCATTTAACAAGTAATTGAGTGCCTGCTGAATGCTAGACAAAATAGGTATCATTTCTTTCTAACCTTTATAGTATTATTATGCACAGAACATGCACTTAGCATAGCAAGTTATTTTCAGAATCCAGAGTCTAGGAGACATAGCACCTGTAAAATATAAGGAACTCAACAAGAATTTGGTGACTGAATGTGCAATGAAATTCACAGTCACCTTGAGAAGGCATATTGTACTAGACCTTTTCAGAGGGCTCATACTCCTGGCCAATAGAATAAACTTAAACTTATCTACCCAAGAATCTTTATTCAAAATAATGTATTTGTAAGTAAATAAAAAGTTGAGAACTAAAAAAATTATGAATAGTGATTCAGTCATGTTACATTTCCAAAAATTTTCTGCTTTGAGAAAATATGTTTGGTTTCACTTTTATGATTTTTTATATTTGATTTTTAAGGCTGTGTTTTCTGTAGTTTAATCTTTGCAGATAATATAAAACCCAGAACATAAACCACACACTTAATGATAAGATTTTCTTGAAACCAAAAATGAAATTTTTTTAAAGTACAGGGCATTTTAGCCTGACTTAAAAACATCTTGATTTTTCTATTCTCAGCTAACTATATAGCTTTATAAACTCTGTTTCCAATAAGATCATATTCTATTGTTTAACAAGAAAAATTAATAAAACAAAACCATAACTTTAGAAACAGATGGTACTATGTCCTTTTTCCCAGTCATTACATATCAAGGTGTTTTATAATAGTAACCCAAGCAGAAAACTATAGTAATATTGCGGTTTTAAAAAAATTCTTGTTTCTTTTAGTTCTATAGACATTTAAGAGACTGAGAGAGTGTCTATTAACACAATAAAAAAAGTCAAAAGTACTAAACTTGACCCCTACATTTACACACAATTTCCTGAAATCTTATAAATCACCCACAGTACCTTTTTCATATCCATCCTGAAAGACCACTGAGGAATTAACTACAGGGTTTTAAAAGCTGAAGGAATGTTTCAGCGCTGCAGGATTTGCACAAACCATCAGATGCTACCCAGGTTTGTAAGACAGACATTTATTATGTATTTGTCGTCTGGCCTATTTTAGGTCTTGTTTTATAGCTCGATACTTTTAAAATAATAGAAAATCATTACAGGTAATAATTATATGAGGTCTTGATTTACTTGACCAATTTGGAAACTAAGCCTAAAGGGTTTTTAATTGTTATTTTGTAAGCTTTTAGAGTTTCCAGTTACCCCTGTCAGTTCCTAAGAAATAACAAAATACATTTTGTAGTTAAAGTGAGAATATTTCCCTGTCAAAAATTGCCTGTTTTTATTATTGTAAGAATTGGTCCACTGAACTTAGCTCAGCCTCCAAGGTCTCAGCGAGAATGCTATGATTAATGAGGTAGCCATTAATGTCAGTATATTGAACAACCAAAATCTGATTATATTAAAGTGCTTCCCAAACATTAGGGTCACATTAACAGTTTATTGAAACAAGCTGATAAAATTTAAAATGGTCATCTAATTCCCTTGGGTTCCTAATTGTTGCATGATAAATCACTCTGTAGAGAAATCTATTACAATGTTCCAAATGAGAAAATGTGATTTACTGTACCATTACTAGGGTGTTTGAAGCACTTCAGTTCTTTAACAGGAGGATTTTGTTAGAATGAGAAAAAACTGTTCAGATTTTTCTTTTGACGGGTCTGGACTTCAATAAAACCTCTTAATGATAAATCTTCCAACTATGAATTGGGAAGAAAAATGATGCATTTTATGAGCCTGCATTATGTAAAAACAAGTTACATTAAAGTTCCTTATGTGTCGATTACTGAAAGTTCAGCGTGAATGAGCCTTTATTGATGCTCATCTACTCTTCAGGAGGAAATCACTGCAGAAATGACCGGCACACTATAAACTAGCTGAAATATTTCTCCACTGTGGAAATATGGTCAAGTTCTCTCCAGAGACTAATGTCTCTGCTTTGAAAGATAATTTTCAGGGGTACAAGCAGAACAAGTGAAATCTTTTGCCTGTTCAGGCTTCAGATCACATGTCAATCCCTGAATGCAGCATTTCCAGAAATGGCCCCGTAGTTTCATGTATGGTTAAGCAGTTGAGACCATGTCGTCATTTATTCCTGGAAAAACCACTGGCCAAGAGATGGGAGGAGGAAGTGAGCATTTCTGAGAATGGCTGGAAAAGGCGGTAAACCCCATTGTTTTGGTGTAACTGATGACAAAATTAAAGGAAAGTCACATAAGCATGTGCAAATAATGGGAAATTGTTCATCTATGCAGTGTTTATGGTGAAGGAATATTCTGGGCTTTGATACACTAAATTATTAGAATGATTATTCAAATTCAAAGAAAAAAATATATCCAGGCAGCTTTCTTTGACATTCTCTTCTCCCCAACACAGAGTGGGATTTGGGCTTCCCTTTCCACAGTCTAAGTTGACTGCATAAACCTTTAACAAAGCACTCACCAAATTGTATTGTAATAATTTATGTGTTTATGTCACCTACTAGCTCTTCAAGGACAGTGAATCATATTACAAAATAACTGTTCAATTCCAGACACTATTATAAAGTCGATGGACAGTAAATGTTCACAAAATGTTTGTTGAATAAATAATGAAGTGAATGAATGAATTGAAAAAAAACGAATGGCTCTCCAAATGGTAAATTTGCCATTTTATTTCCCAAGTATTCTGTGGCTATTTTACATGTTTAATTTGTGATCAGGTTATCTTTAAAAATTCCTTCTGTGCCTTGTTTTTAATCATATTTTTCATACCAGAAATGATTGCATTGGTATCAATTCTCTTTCAATTGCCCACATGTCCCACCAGGAAAGACTTTGTGAGATGAGTAATGCTTGGTGTGAGTACATCCAGTATATTTTAGAAACTCAGAAGACAGAGTGGTTCCAGAGTGGACTATGTGTTTAGGTGGCTGGGTAGGGGACGAAGAGAGACCTGTCAGTGCCTGGAGTGGTGGTTGCACTTGTAGCTGAGGTCAGCCTATGCTCAGCCCCTGAGAAAGCAGGGTTATTGGAAAGGCTGGTTGGGCTACCTGGAAAATTGTGACAGCAAATCCTCTAATTACCACTGGTATTTTAAATGTCCCCAGGAAAGTTCAGATACACTTATCACATTTTGCTTACCTAATTTATAGTTGGAAAACTCTTTGAAGAGTTTTGCAAGAGTGTCCACTTGCTTCTTGGTGATCTTTTCAGTATCTTGACTTGAGGAAGGGATTGTGTGGAAAGATAATATGTAGAGCAGAGAGAAAACTAAGAACTACCTTAGGTAAAAATGGGTGGATCACATGGATGCCTTCAATCACATATCAGACCCTTTCATTTTCTATAGCAAAACTTTTATAAGAATAAGAATAAAATGTATCTGTATTGAATCAAAGAAGTTAAATGTTTCTCTGGTTCAAGGCTTACAGAATTGATAATACAACTAGCAGGAGAGTGTGCAGAATTTCAAAAAACTGTATCACTTTCTCTTTACCGCAGAGAAAGTATTATTCTTTGATATAGTGTATTTAAAATATTATTCTTATTTAGTTGCTAGAATCTTCCCCCTAAATTTTAGACCTTAAACTAACATAGCACTAACCTTCTATTTTGGTTCCGTTGTTGACAAATACAGAGCACTCATTTTTTGATAACACATGACTTGCTTCCTTATTTCCCTCAAGCATTTATTCAAATTTCTTCTTATCCGAAATTTTTTTTTTTTACCAAAATACCTAAAATAGTACTTTCCATCACCATGTCCCTTGATCCTTTAAAAAAAAAAGTCTTCAGAACACTAGACATATTAACATATTATATATTTCTTTTTTCAACTTATTGCCTACTTTCTTCCACTTAAACATAAGCTCCATAAAATAGAAAGTTTATTTTTTATTCATAGGTAAATCCCCAGTGCCTGGAACAGTGTCTGGCACATTAGAGGTGCTCAATAAATATTTGCTGGATAAAAAATGTAGAGGAATCAGATTGTATTCATTACAAAGGCATCTTCAGTTTGCAGAAGAGCAAGTCATTTATAAAAATTGGAATTCATGGGGGAGAGTTTTTGACAAATTTGAAGTACATCATTTCTGATGGGATTTCAGTAAGCATTAAGTTGAAATGGACGTTAAGTGAGCATCAGGAAGGAAAATAGGAAACAAAGGTACTGGGTCATACAAAAATTGAATTTCTTTTCCTTAAGTAATTAGACAACAATTTGGCTGGGTGGCATTTCAAGTTCCCTCAGTTCACAAATACCATTCTCCATCATTTTTCTATCTTCAAAGACTTCAAAACTTGGAGGAAAAGACTTATATTTACTAAAAAAGTTAGGGGAGACATGGTTGGTATTATGCACAAGGGGACAAGACAGGGTTCAGTTGGTCCCTAGATCTGTGCTCATCTCCACTGTAACCCAAAAGCACACGTCATGATTCTGAAGGTAGGTAGACAAGCTGTCAAATTCAGAACAGTTTTACTAACTATACAATCCCAGCAACCATTTATGGTCATACCCATCTGAATGAAAGCTTTCTTTTGAATCTTAACTAATCTGATTAAAAAAGTAAATACTAAATTAAAAATCGCTGTGGATTGAATTCACATTTGCCTTGATACCATTCACTTTTTCTCCCCATAGGTTTAGTCATAATTTGGGTTTCTTCTCCTGTGAATTGCATATTCATATCCTTTGTCGATATTTTTCCTAATAGTTGTTCATATTTTACTTATTATTTTGTAGAATTTCTTTTGATACTATTCTGGATGCTAATCCCTGGGTGATTATATGGATTGCAAATATCTTTTCACTTTCTTTTTACTTTGTGCTTTTGATGCATAAACGTTTCTGTTCTAATGTAGTCAAATTAATCAAGCATTTCTTTTTTTTAAAAATTTTTTTAACATCTTTGTTGGTGTATAATTGCTTTACAATGCTGTGTTAGTTTCTGCTGTATAACAAAGTGAATCAGCTATACATATACATACATCACCATATCTCCTCCCTCTTGTGTCTCCCTCCCACCCTCCCTATGCCACCCTCTAGGTGAACACAAAGCACCGAGCTGATCTCCCACTGCTATGCGGCTGCTTCCCACTAGCTTTCTATTTTACATTTGGTAGTATATATATGTCCATGTCATTCTCTCACTTCATCCTAGCTTACACTTCCCTCTCCCCGTGTCCTCAAGTCCATACTATATGTCTGCGTTTTTATTCCTGTCCTACCCTAGGTTCTTTAGAATTCCTTTTTTTTTTTAAATTCCATATATATGTTTTAGCATACAGTATTTGTTTTTCTCTTTCTGACTTACTTCACTCTGTATGAGAGTCTCTAGGTCCATTCACCTCACTACAAAAAACTCAATTTCGTTTCTTTGTATGGCTGAGTACTATTCCATTGTATATATGTGCCACATCTTCTTTATCCATTCATATGTTGATGGACACTTAGGTAGCTTCCATGTCCTAGCTATTGTAAATAGAGCTGCAATGAACATTGTGGTACATGACTCTTTTTGAATTATGGTTTTCTCAGCATATATGCCCAGTAGTGGGATTGCTGGGTCAATGGTAGTTCTATTTTTAGTTTTGTAAGGAACCTCCATACTGTTCTCCATAGTGGCTGTATCAATTTACATTCCCACCAACAGTGCAAGAGGGTTGTCTTTCCTCCACACCCTCTCCAGGATTTATTATTTGTAGATTTTTTGATGATGGCCATTCTGACTGGTACGAGGAAATGCCTCATTGTAGTTTTGATTTGCATTTCTCCAATGATTAGTGATGTTGAACATATTTGCATGTGTTTGTTGGCAATCTGTATATCTTCTTTGGAGAAATGTCTACTTAGGTCTTCTGCCCATTTTTGGATTGGGTTTTTTGTTTTTTTGATATTGAGCTGCATGAGCTGCTTGTATATTTTGGAAATTAATCCTTTGTCAGTTGCTTCGTTTGCAAAAATGTTCTCCCATTCTGAGGGTTGTCTTTTCATCTTGTGTATGGTTTCCTTGCTGTGCAAAAGCTTTTAAGTTTCATTAGGTACCATTTCTTTATTTTTGTTTTTAATTCCATTTCTCTAGGAGGTGGGTCAAAAAGAATCTTGCTGTGATTTATGTCATAGACTGTTCTGCCTATGTTTTCCTCTAAGAGATTTAGAGTGTCTGGCCTTACATTTAGGTCTTTAAACCATTATGAGTTTATTTTTGTGTATGCTGTTAAGGGGTGTTCTAATTTCATTCTTTTAGATGTAGCTGTCCCGTTTTCCCAGCACCACTTATTGAAGAGGCTGTCTTTTCTCCACTGTATATTCTTGCCTCCTGTATCAAAGATAAGGTGACCATATGTGTTTGCGTTTATCTCTGGGCTTTGTATCCTGTTCCATTTATCTATATTTCTGCTTTTGTGCCAGTACCATACTGTCTTTATTACTGTAGCTTTGTAGGATAGTGTGAAGTCAGGGAGCCTGGTTCCTCCAGCTCCGTTATTCTTTCTCAAGATTGCTTTGGCTATTCATTGTCTTTTGTGTTTTTATACAAATTGTGAAATTTTTTGTTCTAGTTCTGTGAAAAATGCCATTGGTTGTTTGATAGGGATTACATTGAATCTGTAGATTGCTTTGGGTAATAGTCATTTTCACGATGTTGATTCTTCCAATACAAGAACATGGTATATCTCTCCATCTATTGGTGTCATCTTTAATTTCTTTCATCAGTGTCTTATAGTTATCTGCATACAAGTCTTTTCTCTCCTTAATTAGGATTATTCCTAGGTATTTTATTCCTTTTGTTGCAATGGTAAATGGGAGTGTTTCCTTAAATTATATTTCAGATATTTCATCATTAGTGTATAGGAATGCAAGAGATTTCTGTGCATTAATTTTGTATTCTGCTACTTTACCAAATTCATTGATTAGCTCTAGTAATTTTCTGGAAACATTTTTAAGATTCTTTATGTATAGTATCTTGTCATCTGCAAACAGTGACAGTTTTACTGTTTCTTTTCCAATTTGGATTCCTTTTATTTCTTTTTCTTCTCTGATTGCTGTGGCTAAAACTTCCAAAACTATGTTGAATACTAGTGGTGAGAGAGGGCAACCTTGTCTTGTTCCTGATCTTAGTGGAAATGGTTACACTTTTTCACCATTGAGAACGATGTTGAACTGTGGGGCAACCTTGCCTTGTTCCTGATCTTAGTGGAAATGGTTACACTTTTTCACCATTGAGAACGATGTTGAACTGTGGGGCAACCTTGTCTTGTTCCTGATCTTAGTGGAAATGGTTACAGTTTTTCACCATTGAGAATGGTGTTGGCTGTGGGTTTGTCATATATGGCCTTTACTTTGTTGAGGTAAGTTCCCTCTATGCCTACTTTCTGGAGGGTTTTTATCATAAATGGGTGTTGAAATTTTTGAAAGCTTTTCTGCATCTATTGAGATGATTATATGATTTTTCTCCTTCAATTTGTTAATATGATTTATCACATTGATTGATTTGCATATATTGGAGAACCCTTGCATTCCTGGAATAAACCCCAGTTGATCATGGTGTATGACCCTTTTAATGTGCTATTGGGTTCTGTTTGCTAGTATTTTGTTGAGGATTTTTGCATCTATGTTCATCAGTGATATTGGCCTGTAGATTTCTTTTTTTGTGGCATCTTTGTCTGGTTTTGGTAACAGGGTGATGGTGGCCTCGTAGAATGAGTTTGGCAGTGTTCCTCTCTCTGCTATATTTTGGAAGAGTTTGAGAAGGATAGGTGTTAGCTCTTCTATAAATGTTTGATAGAATTCGCTTGGAAGCCATCTGGTCCTGGGCTTTTGTTTGTTGGAAGATTTTTTTTTTTTAAACATCTTTATTGGAGTATAATTGCTTTACAATGGTGTGTTAGTTTCCACTTTATAACAAAGTGAATCAGTTATACATATACATATGTTCCCATATCTCTTCCCTCTTGCATCTCCCTCCCTCCCACCCTCCCTATCCCACCATTCTAGGTGGTCAAAAAGCACCGAGCTGATCTCCCTGTGCTATGTGGCAGCTTCCCACTAGCTATCTATTTTACATTTGGTAGTGTATATATGTCCATGCCACTCTCTCACTTCATCCCAGCTTCCCCTTCCCCTTCCCCATGTCCTCAAGTCCATTCTCTAGTAGGTCTGTGTCTTTATTCCCTTCTTGTCACTAGGTTCTTCATGACCTTTTTTTTTTTTTCCTTAGATTCCATATATATGTGTTAGCATACTGTATTTGTTTTTCACTTTCTGGCTTACTTCACTCTGTATGACAGACTCTAACTCCATCCACCTCACTACAAATACCTACATTTCATTTCTTTTTATGGCTGAGTAATATTCCATTGTATATATGTGCCACATCTTCTTTATCCATTCATCCGACGATGGACACTTAGGTTGCTTCTATGTCCTGGCTATTGTAAATAGAGCTGCAATGAATATTTTGGTGCATGACTCTTTTTGAATTATGGTTTTCTCAGGATATATGCCCAGTAGTGGGATTGCTAGGTCGTATGGTAGTTCTATTTTTAGTTTTTTAAGGAACCTCCATACTGTTCTCCATAGTGGCTGTATCAATTTACATTCCCACCAACAGTGCAAGAGTGTTCCCTTTTCTCCACACCCTCTCCAGCATTTATTGTTTCTAGATTTTTTGATGATGGCCATTCAGACCGGTGTGAGGTGATATCTCATGGTAGTTTTGATTTGCATTTCTCTAATGATTAATGATGTTGTGCATGCTTTCATGTGTCTGTTGGCAATCTGTATATCTTCTTTGGAGAAATGTCTATTTAGGTCTTCTGCCCATTTTTGGATTGCGTTGTTTGTTTTTTTGTTATTGAGATGCATGAGCTGCTTGTAAATCTTGGAGATTAATCCTTTGTCAGTTGCTTCATTTGCAAATATTTTCTCCCATTCTGAGGGTTGTCTTTTGGTCTTGTTTATGGTTTCCTTTGCTGTGCAAAAGCTTTTAAGTTTCATTAGGTCCCATTTGTTTATTTCTGTTTTTATTTCCATTTCTCTAGGAGCTGAGTCAAAAAGAATCTTGCTGTGATTTATGTCATAGAGTGTTCTGCCTATGTTTTCCTCTAAGAGTTTGATAGTGTCTGGCCTTACTCTTAGGTCTTTAATCTATTTTGAGTCTATTTTTGTGTATGGTGTCAGGGAGTGTTCTAATTTCATACTATTACATGTACCTGTCCAATTTTCCCAGAACCATTTATTGAAGAGACTGTCTTTTCTCCACTGTATATGCTTGCCTCCTTTAACAAAGATAAGATGACCATATGCACGTGGGTCTATCTCTGAGCTTTCCATCCTGTTCCATTGATCTATATTTCTGTTTTTGTTCCAGTACCAAACTGTCTTGATTAGTGTAGCCTTGTAATATAGTCTGAAGTCAGGGAGCCTGATTCCTCCAGCTCCATTTTTATTTCTCAAGATTGCTTTGGCTATTCGGCGTCTTTTGTGTTTCCACACAAATTGTGAGATTTTTTGTTCTACTTCTGTGAAAAATGCCAGTGGTAGTTTGATAGGGATTGCATTGAATCTGTAGATTGCTTTGGGTAGTAGAGTCATTTTCACAATGTTGATTCTTCCAATCCAAGAACATGGTATATCTCTCCATCTATTTGTATCATCTTTAATTTCTTTCATCAGTGTCCTATAATTTTCCGCATACAGGTCTTTTGTCTCCTTAGGTAGGTTTATTCCTATCTATTTTATTCTTTTTGTTGCAATGGTAAATGGGAGAGTTTTCTTAATTTCACTTTCAAATTTTTCATCTTTAGTATATAGGAATGCAAGAGATTTCTGTGCAATAATTTTCTATCCTGCTACTTTACCAAATTCATTGATTAGCTCTAGTAGTTTTCTGGTAGCATCTTTAGGATTCTCTATGTATAGTATCATGTCATCTGCAAACAGTGACAGCTTTACTTCTTCTTTACCGATTTGGATTCCTTTTATTTCTTTTTCTTCTATGATTGCTGTGGCTAACACTTCCAAAACTATGTTGAATAATAGTGGTGAGAGTGGGCAACCTTGTCTTGTTCCTGATCTTAGTGGAAATGTTTTCAGTTTTTCACCATTGAGGACAATGTTGGCTCTGGGTTTGTCATATATGGCCTTTATTATGTTGAGGAAAGTTCCCTCTATGCCTACTTTCTGCAGGGCTTTTATCATAAATGGGTGTTGAATTTTGTCAAAAGCTTTCTCTGCATCTATTGAGATGATCATATGGTTTTTCTCCTTCAATTTGTTAATATGATGTATCACGTTGATTGATTTGTGTATATTGAAGAATCCTTGCATTCCTGGAATAAACCCCACTTCATCATGGTGTATCATCCTTTTAATGTGCTGTTGGATTCTGTTTGTTAGTATTTTGTTGAGAATTTTTGCATCTATGTTCATCAGTGATATTGGCCTGTAGTTTTCTTTCTTTGTGACATCTTTGTCAGGTTTTGGTATCAGGGTGATGGTGGCCTCGTAGAATGAGTTTGGGAGTGTTCCTCCCTCTGCAATATTTTGGAAGAGTTTGAGAAGGATAGGTGTTAGCTCTTCTCTAAATGTTTGATAGAATTCAACTGTGAAGCCATCTGGTCCTGGGCTTTTGTTTGTTGGAAGATTTTTAATCACAGTTTCAATTTCAGTGCTTGTGATTTGTCTGTTCATATTTTCTATTTCTTCCTGGTTCAGTCTCGGCAGGTTGTGCATTTCTAAGAATCTGTCCATTTCTTCCATGTTGTCCATTTTATTGGCATAGAATTGCTTGTAGTAATCTCTCATGATCGTTTGTATTTCTGTAGTGTCAGTGGTTACTTCTCCTTTTTCATTTCTAATTCTATTGATTTGAGTCTTCTCCCTTTTTCTCTTGATGAGTCTGGCTAATGGTTTATCAATTTTGTTTATCTTCTCAAAGAACCAGCTTTTAGTTTCATTGATTTTTGCTATTGTTTCCTTCATTTCTTTTTCATTTATTTCTGATCTGATCTTTATGATTTCTTTCCTTATGCTAACTTTGGGGTTTTTTTGTTCTTCTTTCTCTAATTGCTTTAGGTGCAAGGTTAGGTTGTTTATTCGAGATGTTTCCTGTTTCTTGATGTTGGCTTGTGTTGCTATAAACTTCCCTCTTAGAACCGCTTTTGCTGCATCCCATAGGTTTTGGGTCATCGTGTCTCCATTGTCATTTGTTTCTAGGTATTTTTTGATTTCCCCTTTGATTTCTTCAGTGATCACTTCGTTATTAAGTAGTGTATTGTGTAGCCTCCATGTGTTTGTATTTTTTACAGATCTTTTCCTGTAATTGATATCTAGTCTCATAGCGTTGTGGTCAGAAAAGATACTTGATACGATTTCAATTTTCTTAAATTTACCAAGGCTTCATTGGTGACCCAAGATATGATCTATCCTGGAGAATGTTCCATGAGCACTTGAGAAAAATGTGTATTCTGTTGTATTTGGGTGGAATGTCCTATAAATATGTATTAAGTCCATCTTGGTTAACGTATCATTTAAAGCTTGTGTTTCCTTATTTATTTTCATTTTGGATGATCTGTCCATTGGTGAAAGTTGGGTGTTAAAGTCCCCCACTATTATTGTGTTACTTTCGATTTCCTCTTTTATGGCCGTTAGCATTTGCCTTGTGTATTGAGGTCCTCCTTTGTTGGGTGCATAAATATTTACGATTGCTATATCTTCATCTTGGATTGATCTGTTGATCATTATGTAGTGCCCTTCTTTGTCTCTTGTAATAGTCTTTATTTTAAAGTCCATTTTGTCTGATATGAGAATTGTTACTCCAGCTTTCTTTTGATTTCCATTTGCATGGAATATCTTTTTCCATCCCCTAACTGTCAGTCTGTATGTGTTCCTAGGTCTGAAATGGGTCTCTTGTATACAGCACATGTATGGGTCTTGATTTTGTATTCATTCAGCCAGCCTATGTTTTTTGGTTGAAGCATTTAATCCATTTACATTTTAGGTAGTTATTGATATGTATGTTCCTATTACCGTGTTATTAATTGTTTTGCGTTTGTTATTGTAGGTCTTTTCCTTCTCTTGTGTTTCCTGCCTAGGGAAGTTCCTTTAGCATTTGTTGTAGAGCTGGTTTTATAGTGCTGAATTATCATAGCTTTTCCTTGTCTATAAAGATTTTAATTTCTCCATTTTATCTGATTGAATTCCTTGCTTGGTAGATTAATCTTGGTTGTAGGTTTTTCCCTTTCATCACTTCAAGTATGTCCTGCCACTCCCTTCTGGCTTGTAGAGTTTCTGCTGAAAGATCAGCTGTTAACTTTATGGGGATTCCCTTGTGTGTTATTTGTTGTTTTTCCCTTGCTGCTTTTAATATTTTTTCTTTGTATTTAATTTTTGATAGTTTGATTAATATGTGTCTTGACATGTTTCTCCTTGGATTTATCCTGTATGGGACTCTCTGTGTTTCCTGCCCTTGACTGACTATTTCCTTACCCATATTAGGGAATTTTTCAACTATAATCTCTTCAAATATTTTCTTAGTCCCTTTTTATTCTCTTTTTCTTTTGGGACCCCTCTAATTCAAATGTTGTTGTGTTTTACATTGTCCCTGATGTCTCTGAGATTGTTCTCAATTCTTTTCATTCTGTTTTCTTTATTCTGCTCTGCAGTAGTTATTTCCACTATTTTATCTTCAAGGTCACTTATCCTTTCTTCTGCCTCAGTTATTCTGCTATTGATTCCTTCTAGAGAGTTTTTAATTTCATTTATTGTGTTATTCATCCTTGTTTGTTTGCTCTTTAGTTCTTCTAGGTCCTTGTTAAATGTTTCTTGTGTTTTCTCCATTGTATTTCCAAGACTTTGGATCATCTTCACTGTCATTACTCTGAATTCTTTTTCGGGTAGACTGCCTATTTCCTCTTCATTTGTTTGGTCTGGTGGGTTTTTACCTTGCTCCTTCATCTGCTGTATATTTCTCTGTCTTCTCATTTTACTTAACTTACTGTGTTTGGGGTCTCCGTTTCACAGACTGCAGGTTTGTAGTTCCAGTCGTTGTTGGTGTCTGCTTCCAGTGGGTAAGGTTGTTTCAGTGGGTTGTGTAGGCTTCTTGGTGGAGGAGACTGGTGCCTGTGTTGTGGTGGATGAGGCTGGGTCTTGTCTTTCTGGTGAGCAGGACCATGTCTGGTGGTGTCTTTTGGGGTGTCTGTGACCTTATTATGATTTTAGGCAGTCTTTCTGCTAGTGAGTGGGTTTGTGTTCCTGTCTTGCTAGTTGTTTGGCATAGGGTGTCCAGCACTGTAGCTTGCTGGTCACTGAATGGAGCTGGGCCTTAGCGTTGAGATGGAGATCTCTGGGAGAGATTTCGCCATTTGATACTACATAGCGCCTGGAGGTCTCTGGTTGACCAATGTCCTGAACTCGACTGTCCCACCTCAGATGCTCAGGCCTGACAGCCGGCCAGAGCACCAAGACCTTGTCAGCCACATGGCTCTGAAGTTAAGGTAGAAAAAGAAAGATAGAAAGAATAAATGTTATTAAAATAGAAAAAAATTATTAAAATTAAAAAAGTAATAAAAAAAAGAGAAAGAAAGAAGAGAGCCACCAAACCAAAAAGCAAATCCACCAATGATAAAAGCGCTAAAAACTATACAAAAAGAAAAAAAAGGGCATTCAGAACCCTAGGACAGATGGCAAAAGCAAAGCTCTACAGATAAAATCACACAAAGAAGCATAAACATACACACTCACAAGAAGAGCAAGAGGAAAAAAAAATATATATATACAAAATAAAAAAAAAAATGGAAGAGTGAAACCAAATCAATAAACAAATCTACCAATGATAATAAGCTCCAAATACTCAACTAAGATAAACATAAAACCAGAAACAAATTAGATGCAGAAAGCCAACTCCAAGTCTACAGTTGCTCCCAAAGTCCACCACCTCAATTTTCAGATGATTTGTTGTCTATTCACATATTCCACAGATGAAGGGTACATCAAGTTGATTGTGGAGATTTAGTCCACTGCTCCTGAAGCTGCTGGGAGAAATTTCCCTTTCTCTTCATTGTTTGCACAGCTCCTGGGGTTCAGCTTTGGATTTGGCCCCACCTCTGCATGTAGGTCGCCTGATGGCGTCTCTTGGGAACTCTGAGGTCTTCTGCCAACATTCAGTAGGTGTTCTGTAAGAGTTGTTCCACATATAGGTGTAGTTTTGATGTATTTGTGGGGAGGAAGGTGATCTCCACATCTTACTTCTCTGCCATCTTGAAGGTGCCCTCAAGCATTTCTTTTATGATTTGTACTTTTTTAAGTCTTATTTCATAAATCCTTCCTACTCTAAGGTCACAAAGAATTTTCTCCTGTATTCACTGCCATCCTCTCGAGAATGGCAACCCTATCCCCTTCTCTATAGGTGCTCTTTACCCACACCCCCTACTCCCACTGGCTTTACTTTTCTCCAGCGCACTTATAATTTTCTAATATATAATTTATTTGTTTATGTTTTTACTGCCTGTCTCACCACATTAAATACATGCTTCATAAAAGTAGGGATTTTTGTGTGTTATATTTACTAATGTATCCCTAATACCTAGAAAAGTGTTTGATATAAGTGTTTAATAAATATTCATAATTAAAATATTAATATTTATTCTTTTGAAAGCTTTGGCTTTAAATATCTTTGAATTATTTTTGTGTGTATGACATAAAACAGAGTTCTACTTTTATATGTTTTCCAAATGGAAACAAATTATCCTGACCCCATGAATTCAATAGCCTAACCCTAGCATATATGCAGCTTTTCTATATATACATGCTTTCATAGATTATATTCACCAGAATGTAAGCTCCAGTAAAGCAGGGACCCACTTTTTTTAATCTGCTCTATGCTCAGTATTTAGAACAGTGCTTATCAAAATGGTATATTATGCAGAATATAAGAACAATGATCTATAACTGGATGCAAAAACATGACTGAATTTCACAAATATAGTATTGAACAAAAGAAGTCAAATACTAAAGAGTACTTACCATGTGATTCAATTTATTTAACGTATAATACAGGCAGAACTAATATATGCTCTTAGACATCAGAATAGTGATTACTTTTGGGAAAGAGTAGTGATTGAAAATAACCAAGAGAGAGGTTTCTGGGCTGTTGATAATGTTCTGATTCTTCATCTGGTTGGCAATTAATTCAATAAAAAATTTCAAAAGTTTAATAAGTATTTGTTGTGGGCTTCTTATGTCATTCTGTTGCTTCATTCCTATATGTCTCCACCTATACCAGACTGTATCTATTATTACCCTTTTAAATGAGTTTTCATACCCAAGAGAATGAGTTTTCCACTTTGTTACTATTTATCAAATTTATATTAGCTAAAGCAATCAGCATTTATTCTGCTTTTCTATTCCAACAGTACTCTGGATAATTAAATAGTAGATGAAGCAATGTTTCTTTTTATAGAAGCATTCTAGCTAATAACATAGAAGAATTATTATCATACCATTAGAGTATCACCATTTTGCAATTTCTTCTTTATTAATTGATCTAGTCATTGATGACCAATGACTGCTAATATTTCAAAGAGAGAGTCATTATGTAGAAGAATGTCAACTGGGAAGTGTCTTGTCAAATAAAATAAAATAAAACTGTAGTTGAATTTTAAGTCTTCATATACAACTAGCAATTTCCAGGAAATACAGAAGGCAGAGGAAGATATTAAATTATGAGATACAATGCAGACTGTAAGAAGCTGTACAAGGCAAACAACCTGGCTTCTCCAACAAATAAATTTCAAGACAAAAAAACAGTGGATTGAGGGATGGGAGGGAATATATAGATTTTCTACCAGTTGCAATGCATGGGCCTTATTTGAATCCTGAGTCAATAAAATGAACTGTAAAGTAATTATTACATTTATGAAACAATTGGAAATTTGAACATTAAGTGGTTATTTGACAATATTAAGATATTTATGTATGACTATGTAATGGTGGTTAGTTATGTTTTAAAAAAAAGTAAGCTCTTATCTTTTAGATATGCAAAATTATTGAAAAAAATGAAAATATTTCATTAATCCCAGTGAGATAATTTTTATTTATTTATTTATTTTTATTTATTTTTGGCTGCGTTGGGTCTTTGTTGCTGTGCGTGAGCTCTGTCTAGTTGCGATGAGCGGGGGCTACTCTTCACTGCAGTGCGTGGCCTTCTCATTGCGGTGGCTTCTCTTGTTTCAGAGTACGGGCTCTAGGCACGGGCTTCAGTAGTTGTGGTGCACAGGCTTAGTCGTTCCGCGGCATGTGGGATCTTCCCGGACCAGGGCTCGAACTCGTGTCCCCTGCGTTGGCAGGTGGATTCTTAACCACTGCGCCACCAGGGAAGCCCCCAGGGAAGCCCCCCAGTGAGATAATTTTAAAATAGGCTTGTAAATCTCTTTACATGCATGAAAACCTGTTTGGAGTTTACTGGAAATATATTAAATTTAAAGATTAATTTGGGAAAAAGTGATATCTTTATAACATCTACTCTTCCTATCTTACCTATTTTGTAGACCAAACTCTCTCTACTTATTCTCCTTTACTCAAATATTGTTTTCTTTTTTTTTTGTTTTTCTTTTTGGCCATGCCACACGGCTTGTGGGATCTCAGTACACTGACCAGGTATTGAACCCAGGCCATACCAGTGAAAACCCAGAATTCTAACCTCTAGGCCACCAGGGAGCTCCCTCAAATATTTTTTTCTAATGCACTCTTTCAGATTAATTTTAGAATAATTTTGCCAACTTTCTCAAAAACATTATTTGAGATTTGACTGATACTTCATTCTAGCTGTATATTAATTTGGGAAGAATTGAGATGTTACAAATATTGCCTTTTATTTAAAATATGAGACATATATCTAGCCATTCAGGTGCTTTTAATAGTAAGAGTTCTGAATATCTTTTATTTGCCTTATTCCTAAGCAATGCATATTTATCATTGTTGCTACGAAGAATGGAAGTATAGCATAGTGTTTAGAGTACAGGCTCTAAAGTTGGACTGCCTGGCTCCATAAATTACTAGCTGTGTGCTTTGAGGCAAATTACTTAACTTCTCTATTACTCAGTTTCTTCTCCTGCAAAACGATAATGGGAATAATAATTATTATTTCTGCCTCATAAGGTTTTGTTTCTCATTGTTGTGAGGATTAAATAAGCTAATACCCTTACAACAGTGACACATAGAAAGAGGTCAAGAATATTAGTTATTAAATATTAGGTTATTTATTATGTTGAGTATTAACCTTTCATTTGTATTGTTTCAGTGTATTTAACAAGAATGAGTGTGTTATATTTTACAAAATGACTTTTTAGTATTTATTGAGATTATCACTTTAAGTATTGATATTATGTGTGTATGAATAGATGACACTATAGCTGACTGCTTTTGAATAATTGCAAGAATGCACTGAAGTGCTTCCATCTTCAGTGGCTCCTGTTAATTTAGGTATTTCACTTCCTCAGTAAATTTTGCTATTCCATTTTGCTGACACTACAGTAAGGGAGGTCAAACGAAAGAGGAGGGAAGTTTGTTGACAATAGAGTTGCCAAGTAAAAATACAGGACAGTCTATTAATTTTGGATTTTGAAAAAACAACAAATAATTTTAGTATAAGTGTATTCCAAATATTGGATGGGACATTATCATACTAAAAATTATTTTTTGTCTGAAAACTAAATTTAACTCTGTGTCTTATATTTGTATTTGCTAATTTAGTTAAGAAGCTATTGCCATTGATGACAGTAGAAATGGTGAGGAATGAAAGGCTTTGAGAAACACGATTCTGGTGTTGAGTTTTTGGACCTTCACTCACAAACTCCTTCTAAATACAGACCAAACTTACACCTGATTCTTCTCTAAAGAGAAAAGAGAGTGTTCTATTTGTTTTAATCTCAGTACTAAAATGTTATGTCCCCAAAGCAGAAGCAGTTACTCCATCATTGTGTCTCTTGGATATTGGGTTACTGTAGAGGCTTGCACTGAGAGTAACCATTATAGAAAACAAAATGCCCGTCAGTAGTTAGAAGAAACAGTGCCAAAAGCAGCATCAAAAACCACAAGAACCTGTTGTAGGTGTGTTTCATACATCTATGTACAGTTCTCACATTTTAAATTTTACATAATGCATTTGTCTTATTAAAAATGGAAACAAAGAGCATGTACTTCCATCCGTTAATCTCCTCCAGGTGCTTTATCCTTTTTTCTTTGTTTCCCAGCTGGTTGGTTTTGTATTGCTTTTTTTTTTTTTTTTTTTTTTGCTTTCCAGTCCTTGCATCTTTATCTGTTCAACAGTAAAGAGAAAAAGGCATTAAACCAATGAAAGCATGGCTATGGTTGCTGATTTAAGTAGCACTTCATCTGAATTGGAGCTGTTCTATTAAATTAATAAGATTGTTGGTTTATCAGAGGGTCTTATATATATCTTCTCCCACTGATGGCAGGTCACAAGTTTGAATTCCAGCCAACCATATAAAGCTATACCTCGACCTTGTCTGGCCAATGAGCCATCACTTGGACTAAAATAATTTTCCATTCTATCCATTTATCCAAGTCAAGCAGGAGCTAGCAACTCAGTAGATGAGAATCACATTTATTTAAAGCAAGAGCTAGTCCTTGGTTTATAAAAAACTTTCCCTAGAAATTCTGAAAAATCATTCTGGCACAATCAGGTACAGGTTTTAATTCCAACTCTTCCATTCACTTACTCTGACCACAAGTGGTTATTTAACATTCCTGAACTTTGCTTTCCTTCTATATAATGGGGAAAGAGATACTGAGCTTACAGGTGTATTGTTAAGCTTGTGTAAGGCAACGCCAACCTCTGTAATTTTTATGTTAAACTATTGGTGGGAATGTGAAATGGTACAATCATCTGGGGAAACATTTTGAAAGTTTGCTTAAAGTTAAATATACACCTACCATATTACCTGGCCATTCCATTCCTGTGTTCACCCAAGAGAAATAAAAGCATATGTCTATACTAAGACTGTACACCATGTTCATAGAGGCTTTATTGGTAAAAGATAAAGCTTGGAAACAACCCAAACATCCATTAATAGGCAAACTGATGAAAACCTGTGGTGTATTCATGCAATGTACTACTACTAAGCAATAAAATAGAATTAACTGATGAAACATGCAACAACATGATGAATCTCAAGATAATTATGCTGGACAGAAGAACCAGAATTGTATGATTCCATTCATATAAAATTCTAGGAAATGTAAATGAATGTATAGTGACAGAAAGTACATTAGTGCTTGCCTGTGGATGGGAGTGGAGGGAGAAAAGGATTATAAAGGGGGCACAAGTAAACTTTGGGGGCTAATCAAATTGTTTGTTGCTTTGATTATGGTAATGGTACAGGTGTACATATGTCAAAATCATCAGAGCACACACTTCAGAGAGGTGTAACTTAGTGTGAAGTGACGCTTCTTTAGAACTGAATATGTTAGTTCCTTGTCTGCTGCTCTGATATCCAGAAATCTCTTCCCTAAATCACTGTTACTCCCATCTCTCATTCACCTCTTCTAGTTTACCCAACACCCTTGACCTCTCTTTACACGTAATTTCATCTGCCAAATGATTCCTAACCTTGCTCCTTCACTTCTAACAACACTATGAAGACCATGATTCCTTCTCCTTGCCCCATAAATCCTGAGCAGAATGGCTCGGTATCCCCTTTTGCCTTTTCAGCAGCACAAATCACCCAAGAGTGTGACAGAGGATGTGCGATGGGCCATTGTTTATGAATAACATAACATTGTTCTCTTAATGAAGCTCTTTTGAGAGATGCTAAAAGTTATTAGAATAGAGGGAAAAATTAAGGGAAGAAAAGAAAAGAAAGAAGAAAAGAAAATGGGAGAAGATGAGAAAAGAGGAACGTGATCAAATTCAAATCCATGTCTTTCTAAATAAACTCAGCATGTGAGTTGCTTTATGACATCAGTATCTTTCCATAGAACTGTTGTCCTAAGTCTCAAACCTCCTTCATTCCAGCACTCACTAAATCTATACATAGCAGTAAGAGTAATCTTCCATGAATACGTCACATCACGCACTTCTTCAGCATAAAGGCTTTCAAAAGTTTCTCATTGCGTCCCACTCGTTGTGACTTCCATATCTACAGATGGTCTTGTCCCTGTTTGCCTCTCTAAGCCTTACTTTGCACTGACCCTCCTCTGCTTCTACTTTGTTCTGAGCAACCTCACCTTATTCTTAAGCATACATCATGCTCCCCCCGCACTTCCCCGCCTCATAGCCTTCGCTTACAGTGTTCGCCCCACCACTCTCCAATGCCTCATCTCACCAACTCCCCAGCATTCTTCAGGCAGTGGTAAACTTGACAGCCAGCTTCATGGCTTGTTCTATAATAGGGTGTACACTCCTATTTTACACCCTGGTGGAAATTGTACTTCTCCTTTCTGGCATGGATCAAATTTTTTATACTGTATTTGTTTGTATGGTTATTTGTTCAGTGTCTCTCCTTCATTATGATCCATTATGTCAAGGACTGGTAAATAATTTTTGTTAGTTTGAATTTTTGTTTTGTTTTTACTCTCCATTATTTAGAAAGCCCTAAATACAGTGGTGACTGGCACATGGTAGGTGTTCAATAGAAATTTGTTTAATGAATAAATGAATGAATGGATAGATGGAAAATGATTCTGTGAAACAGATTCTTATCCCCCCACTACCAATGAGAAAATTGAGGCTTAGAGAGTTTAAAATGTCAAGGTCATGCATGTTCCATTGTTCACAGAAGAGCTAATGCAGAAAATAACAAGAAGAACCAGGTAAAACTAAGGAAAACTCCACTGAAGGGAATAAGATCCACGTCTTAAACGTAAGCTTTGATTTATTTTTAGTTGCACTGAAAATATATTTAGTTACATTTTCCACTTAAAGTGGAATCATGTGCCTGATTAGAACCAACACTGGTCCCTCAAAACTAATAGTCTCAGAACATTAGCTCAATAATCTTCTGTAGCACGTGCTTTTGTGCCGTGGGCCATATCTGTTAAGCTTACCTGTGATTTCAGCTGCAGCTGGGTGGACAGTTCTGTACACACTGCCAGTCTCCTCTCTCAGATTCTCCCTCAAAACTTTTCCCAAAGTTCAGTATCTCACAAAGCCCTGGTGCAGGTACATTCTGAAAGTGTGGGAAAGTTAATATTGTGGAACTTGCAGCCAACTTGTGATGGAGTGAGTGGATAAATGCCCCCATCTTCCTGTCTTTCACAGAGACAATTTGGAGGTTGTTTGCCACATTGACCTAAAGAACTTTCCAGAGCCTCTGAACCACTACCCACAGTGGGGACTACCTCCATAACCCGTCATTCTGTTACTGAATTTCCCTCCTTCTTTGTTACATTCCTCCCTCTGCTCACTCTGGCTTCTTAGACTCACTTCATCTACACCCAAGTTCTTGCTTTAGGCTCTGCTTTGAGGGGAATCAAAGTTAAGACATCCCCATTTATTTATTTAAGTATTTAGTATGGGCATAGTTGGGCACCGGAGCACAAATTAAACGGCATGTTCTTGAAAATTTCACTGTTTAGTGGGGTACAAAAAATGTACAAATGACCAATTCTAATACCACATAAGTTTTGTGATAAATGAATGCAAATAAAATTGGAAAGTATGGAGCTTTTATTTTGATGGGAGAATCAGGTAACAGTTGAACAGGAAATGAAGATTTGAGGAGTCTTTTGCAGGATCAATAGAAGTTTATTAACAAACTAAGGAGGTAAAGAAAAGCAAGACGGATCACAAGGCTAAAAAGCACACAATGAATCACAGAAAGACATGCCATGCGTTGGAAACAGTGAAACTTTCAAAACATCTGTAAATAGGTACTACAGTTGTACTGAGTACTCTAGTGTCAGCCACCAGAGGAGGAATGTTACAGGTAATGAAGTGACATAAATTCAGGGACCGGGGTTTTAAGATAAAACCCCTTATTTTACCCTGTAACAATGTGTAAGCATCAGAAGTTTTTAAACAACAGAGTTACAACATCAGATCTGAGTTTTGAAAGAAAATTCTGTCAGCCATGAAGAAGTGAATGAACTGAACTTGGGGAAAACTGGTGGCTGGGAAAGATTACAAAGGTGGTGTCAGTGAGAATGGAGAAAAGAGAGATATTTAAAAAAAAAAAAAAAAGAGCTCTGAAAGTCTCAGGCATCATTTCAAATGTATCAAAGGATATTTGTTTTTAAATAGGTTCCCTCAAACCTCCAATAATTCTCTACTTTTTTGCTTCTATTCAGACTAACTAACCAAATTCTATATATTAAACATGTGCCACTATATTCTCAGGTTGATCCTTCTGGACCAGATTCGTGATGGAGATTTGCATAGAGGAAGTTGATTGGGGAGTGCCCCTGATGTCAACTGTGATGCACTCACAACAAAGGCCTCTGCCAATCCTACAGGGGAGTTCTAGAGCTGGAGTTGTCCAGAAATGCCTGGTGCTGCAGCAAGGGGACAGGTCCTTCACATCCCTTCCTCCAGAGACCAGTCTTTGGATGCAGAGCTGTCCCGAGGCAGGAGCAGTGACCTTGGGACTTAGAGGTTATCTTCTGCTCAGGGCAATCTCCAGAAAGGAATTCATCTGACATCAAGAGGAATGGGTATCTCAGTCCTGAAGGAGGGGAATCATCCGACAGCACCTCACACTGTCCACTACAGCTCCTACATTACACCCTGTCCCATCTACCATGTTGAAGTCCTGGTGGGTTTCAACAAGGTCAGTTTTAACATAGGCCATCCTAAGTTTGCTAACACCAGAGCTTGGTCAACATTCTAAAGCAGAAAGACAGAATAAACTTCTTCATGAGGTTGTTTCGTTCTTGTTGTTGTTCTTTAGAAGATGAATTCAAAATACTGTATAACACTTAAGGAGCACATAATTTAAAAACATTTTTTGAAGGTTTTGTCAGAAACAACTTATAAAAAACATCTAAAATTTTCTAAGCAGAAACATTAAGAAAACTCATTTACAGAAATTTTTCCTTTTTTTAAGTTATTGCTGATGTCAAATAGTGAGGGATTCCAGTGCTGAGAAAGTAAGTTTTAAAACAAGTCAATATATCAAACTGAAACTTCATGGAGTGGCTGCTCTAATATAAATAAGTAATCAAAATTGGGTGTTTTCTTCCACTCTGGTGACTGAAAAACAGTATTTTAAGTCAATATTCTACAATGTAGCAATGGAATTAAACTTCCCCTCCAAAAAAAAAAAAAAAAAAAATCCCCAAACAATTGCCCTAAAGAAGCATTTGATCCACTATATTTTCAAAGCATTCTGTTTGGGTTTACTAATATTCAAAGAATTTCCACTTAAAATTTTAAGGCATGTCTTTCTTCTAAGGCATGACATCCCTCTCCAGAGACACTCTTCCTAACCCTCTTTTTAAAAGGCATTCTTTTGTAACATTTTCAAACTCTGATTCAAGGTATCAATAAATTTCTGCTAACAATTTGGTACAAAAAAGAAAAGCACATTTATGAGACTTTGTTTTCCTAAATATTTATTTCAAATACTACATTTTCATAGTGGTTTTAATCCTAATGTCATCCTTAAAATAAATCACTGTGTGTACTTCATGTGATCTTTTCAGAATGCAATAAAACAGATTGTTTTTAATGGCTGTTCTAGCAATGAAAAATATCTGTGTTAGGTGGAAACAACAAACTGATGCTTTTTCAATTCCTTTTAATGGCACGAGGATCTTTGCAACCTGCTGTGAAAAATATTCTCTTAATGATAGGCCTGTGGCACAACTTAAGGAGTCATCAAGAAATAAATGCGCTGCTGTCTGGTTGGCAGCTTGGTGTCCCTTAATTGAAGTGTTATAAGATTCTGTGCGGAGGAAAGCCTCCAGGGTTTCGTAGCTAAATGGCACGGACACCTCTGATGAGACATGCAGATGAAGATGTGTCAATACAATCTTCACCAATTTGCCGTAATAGCAGGGACTGATTAATTTTATAACAGCGAGTGCTTCTATTAGCTAACCTAAGGAATGATTTAGACTTTATTAAGCGACTTATTTCTATCTTTTTTCAAGAGAGATGACTGCAACATAGTTTTTGTCTGAGTGCTACACTGTGGCACATTTTCTAATAAGGATTCTCAATTTATTATTAAAGAAAGGATCATGAGCTTCCCTTGGCTTATATGAGGCTTAGTGGCAGCAACTTTTGGGGCCTCCAAAGATTTCAAATGCACTTCAGCAATCTTGGAGTTTCTCAAAACTAAAGTAACTTCATATTTGAAGCAATTGAATTGGCAGCTCTTAAATACATTTTTAATGTGCAAAAAATTGAAGTAAATGAATCAAGAGTACGTGGCTGTATATTTTAATCTTTTTCTTGATATAAAGTTGCTTTAATATTTTATCATAATTGCCCTTGGACATCTAACATCATTTGGTTACACATAATCAACTAATTCTCTATATTTTAGGGCTTTGTTCAATAAAAAATTAATTATCATGCATGGGTGGGCAATGTATTTGGATATTGAGCTACATCATTTTATGCATAAAACAGGCTCTAGTTTATATACTGAAACCAAAATTGCTATAACGTTCACAGTGCAATAAAAATCAGATACAAAAGTCATTTAAAACTATGGAAATGTGAGCTCAGGGACACACCTTTGTATTTTTTTAACTATAAAAAGAAGTGAACCTGCATTTACTATTAAGGTGAATTTCCAGTAAATTTACTAAAAAACAAACAAACAAAAAAAACAACCCTGGGAGCCCATTAAAAGCCATATTATTCCACAGACAGGCTACCCAATGAGAACATTATGAGTACTTAATACTATTATAGAGCCTGGTATTGTAAAATGCCTAGCATAAGAGATGTGATATTCAGTAAATAACAATCCACATCTTTTTCTCAATACTGAGGGTGTTTGTAAACAGCCTTTGGAGGGGAGAACAGACACCACTCTGTTCCACTCCAATGTTCTTTTCTTCTAGGCTTATGTTAGGATGTAGAGACTAATACAGTAAATTTGAAGAGATCCATAGTCTCAAATTTTATCCAATTTCCTTACGGTAAGCAGAAGGATTCACCTCCAGCCAAAATATACCAAACATCCTAGATGTATTTTAGAATGGAAAAGTTTCACTATTATGATGTGTCTCATTTATCCGTTCAAAAATGTTATATAGTCCTAATTTAATTATGGAGTTTTATATGGCCATGTTATAAGGTAAGATAAAGAGATGCTTTCTAGCCTCTAACAATATACGAGAGATAAAAATCATGTAACTGAGCAATTCAGAGAATAAATCAATAAACTATAAAAGAAATATATTTCCAAGTAATTTTAACATGCTATTCTCAAACTTCTCTGAACTCCAGCCCTGGTTTAGTGGAAGAGTGTTGTGTTAAGAATTGAGAGATTGGGCTCAAGTACTAGCCTTGCTACTAGGTAGCTATGCGAACTTTAGCAAGTTCCTTAAACTATTAGAGGCACATTTTCTCTATTAGCAAAAAACCATGAGTTGGCATTAAGTCACCTTTGAGGTTGCATTTCACTGTACCATTTTATTTGCAATAAGTCATACTAGATTATGATAAGCACTTTGATATTATAAGTATGTTTAGCAAAAACCACACCTGTAATTACAGTGATACTGGAGATTTCTATCCCTTTCAGAAGAGCACAAATTTTAGGGCATTTCTGGTCCATGGTAAAAAGACTATCAGAGCTAAGAAAAAATGGTACTAGATATGTGTTTAGTCATCTTATTTATGTTTCAGGTGGGGAATGCTGGTAAGCAATTTCTATGTAATTGCTAAAGCTAAAGAATGAGTAGTCATTGAAATAAATTACCAATGGTGACAAAGAAGTAGTGACCACTTATAAGAATTTTGGCATTTCTGATCATTATCTTACTTAACTGTTTTGAAATTAGAATTCCAACCATCTCTAATGCTAAGTATGTATCATCTATTTTGAACATAAGGACTGAATAAAAATATTTAAAGTATTGAATAAAATACAATTTGAAATGTTAGGTGTTTACTGTGTTTGTTTACTTAAAGGTTTCAAATCTGTGGGAAGAATGAAAATGAAGTTTGTGTGAGGATTCCAAGAAAACATGGGATATAAATTTAAGGAAAATTCATAAAATATAATCAGTGATATCAAAACATTTTTGATGGTATACATCACTGAAAATAAGTGCTAGCATACTTCCACACACATGAATATTTATTTATTTATTACACACCTGCACTTCGGACCTAGTATACTATGAATATTATATTACCTGTATTTAAATGAGTTTTTAAAAGATGAAGTCAAAATGAATCTGAACAGTAGCACTGGTGTTTTCTTTCTGTACTTAATGAAATATCTTGCACACTCTCCTGGAATGCAATCATTCCATTTGGAAGTCACTAAAATATTCTACCAGAATGAAATGAAAGTTCATGAAAGTGAAAACCAACAAAAAAACATTGAAGAAATAAAAGAACATTTGGAAATGGAGAGAAAAAATAATCACAGAGGGGATAACTAAAACATGAAAAACTACTGGGTCTAAATAACTGGTAAATTGTAATCAATATGGAAAAGACGAACATAAGAAATAATGTGAGCATTGCAAGGCAAGATGTTGAGAATAACACTTAAACATATGGAGTATGCCCTCATCACAGAAAGGTTTTTATTGACCCCTACACAGGCTGAGACAGCTTCCCTATTGGGAAATATGATTTTAGAGTGTACAAGTGAAGCAAACAAAATACAGAGAATGCATCCTCCAGAGCCAACCATGATCTTCCCATCCATGGGAGCTTAGAGTACATTTCCACTGATAATCATTTATGGACTGGATGGCCATTCATTGTCCTCTCAGGGGTCTGCTTGTTGAACTCTGTACCAGAGAACAAGGTTGTTAATTGTGCTTACAAAGAAATATATGGGTAAATACATAAAACATGTTAAAATTTTAATAAAAATTTCTGGGTCTACTAAAACACATTTGATTTGGCAGGTATTGGTAAAGATCGTCTAAGTTTTTATGGCAAGGATTCTCACCTGCCTTTGTTGGTAGAAGGAAATGTCTCTCCGACATTGGGTGAATAATTCACAATGTGGTCCCTGGGCTTAACACAGAACTTGTTAAATGTTAACAAGTTAAATGTTAAGCAGGGATTGATTTGAATTAAGCATTCTCTGTGATTTGGGGGGTAATATAACAACATTTGTGTTTATATCATAGAGATAGTTACCTATAGATTACTTAGTCAAGCCCTATCTAAAGCAGTATGAGATGAGGTGGTATAAAACATAAAACTTAATAAGTTCCCTGAATACACAGGCATCCACAGGAGGAATAAAGTCATGGACATGTGACCACACTCTTATACAATTTCATAAGAGAAAACCCAGTGGTGGATGGGAAAGGGCTGTGGGAATGCAAATGAGACCATACTTTATTTACAATTTGGTCTTTAGCATGTATGCATGGGTTCTGTACATATCTGAGTATTCTAGCTTTTCTTTTTTTTTTTTAGCATCTTTACTAGACTATAATTGCTTTACATGTTGTGTTAGTTTCTCCTGTATAGCAAAGTGAATCAGCTATCACATATATCCCCATATCACCTCCCTCTTGTGTCTCCCTCCCAACCTCACTATCCCACCCCTCTAGGTGGTCACAAAGCACTGAGATGATCTCCCTGTTCTATGCGGCTGCTTCCCACTAGCTACCTATTTTACATTTGGTAGTGTATATATGTCAATGCCACTCTGTCATTTCATCCCAGCTTACCCTCCCCCCTCCCTGTGTCCTAAAGTCCATTCTCTACATCTACATTTTTATCCGGGTCCTGCCCCTAGGTTCTTCAGAAACTTTTTGTTTTTTTTAGATTCCATATATATGTGTTAGCATATAGTATTTGTTTTTCTCATTCTGACTTACTTCACGCTATATGGACTTTAGGTCCATCCACTTCACTAAAAATAACTCAATTTCGTTTCTTTTTATGGCTGAGTAATATTCCATTGTATGGATATGTATTCCATATCTTCTTTAATTATTCAGCTGTCGATGGACACTTAGGTTGCTTCCAGGTCCTGGCTATTGTAAACAGTGCTGCAATGAACATTGTGGTACATGACTCTTTTCGTTTTTTTCTTTTCCTTTTTTTTTTTTTAAACATCTTTATTGGCGTATAATTGCTTTACAATGGTGTGTTAGTTTCTGCTTTTTAACAAAGTGAAGCAGCTATACATATATATACATCGCCATATCTCCTCCCTCTTGCGTCTCCCTCCCTCCCACCTTCCCTATCCCACCCCTCTAGGTGGTCACAAAGCACCGAGCTGATCTCCCTGTGCTATGCAGCTGCTTCCCACTAGCTATCGGTTTTACATTTGGTAGTGTATATATGTACATGCCACTCTCTCACTTTGTCCCAGCTTACCCTTCCCCCTCCCCATGCCCTCAAGTCCATTCTCTAGTAGGTCTGCATCTTTATTCCCGTCTTGCCCCTAGGTTCTTCTGAACTCTTTCTTTTTTCTTTTCTTTTTTTTTTAGATTCCATATATATGTGTTAGCATACTGTATTTGTTTTACTCTTTGTGACTTGCTTCACTCTGTATGACAACCTCTAGGTCCATCCACCTCACTACAAATAACTCTTTTTTGTTACTTTTTATGGCTGAGTAATATTCCATTGTATATACGTGCCACATCTTCTTTTTCCATTCATCTGTCGATGGACACTTAGGTTGCTTCCATGTCCTGGCTATTGTAAATAGAGCTGCAATGAACATTGTGGTACATGACTCTTTTGGAATTACGGTTTTCTCAGGGTATATGCCCAGCAGTGGGATTGCTGGGTCAATGGTAGTTCTATTTTTAGTTTTGTAAGGAACCTCCATACTGTTCTCCATAGTGGCTGTATCAATTCACATTCCCACCAACAGTGCAAGAGGGTTGTCTTTCCTCCACACCCTCTGCAGCATTTATTGTTTCTAGATTTTTTGATGATGGCCATTCTGACTGGTGTGAGGTGATACTTCATTGTAGTTTTGATTTGCATTTCTCTAATGATTAGTGATGTTGAGCATCCTTTCATGTGTTGGTTGGCAATCTGTATATCTTCTTTGGAGAAATGTCTATTTAGGTCTTCTGCCCATTTTTGGATTGGGTTGTTTGTTTTTTTGTTACTGAGCTGCATGAGCTGCTTGTATATTTTGGAGATTAATCCTTTGTCAGTTACTTCATTAGCGAATATTTTCTCCCATTCTGAGGGTTGTCTTTTCATCTTGTGTATAGTTTCCTTTGCTATGCAAAAGGTTTTATATTTCATTAGGTCCCATTTGTTTATTTTTGTTTTTATTTCCATTTCCCTAGGAGGTGGGTCAAAAGGGATCTTGCTGTGATTTATGTCAAAGAGTGTTCTGTCTATGTTTTCCTCTGAGAGTTTTATAGTGTCTGGCCTTACATTTAGGTCTTTAATCCATTTTGAGTTTATTTTTGTGTATGGTGTTATGGAGTGTTCTAACACTTTTTCTTTCTTTTTTCATTCTTTTTTTCTTTCTTTTTTTTCATTCTTTTACATGTAGATGTCCAGTTTTCCCAGCACCACTTATTGATGAGGCTGTCTTTTCTCCATTGTATATTCTTGCCTCCTTTAACAAAGATAAGGTAACCATATGTGCGTGGGTTTATCTCTGGGCTTTCTATCCTGTTCCATTGATCTATAATTCTGTTTTTGTGCCAGTACCATACTGTCTTGATTACTGTAGCTTTGTAGTATAGTCTGAAGTCAGGGAGCCTGAATCCTGCAGCTCCGTTTTTCTTTCTCAATATTGCTTTGGCTATTCGGGGTCTGTAGTGTTTCCATACAAATTGTGAAATTTTTTGTTCTACTTCTGTGAAAAATACCATTGGTAGTTTGACAGGTATTGCATTGAATCTGTAGATTGCTTTGGGTAGTATAGTCATTATCACAATGTTGATTCTTCCAATCCAAGAACATGTTATATCTCTCCATCTGTTTGTATCATCGTTAATTTCTTTCATCATTGTCTTATAGTTATCTGCATACAAGTCTTTGTCTCCTTAGTTAGGTTTATAATTAGGTATTTATTATTTTTGTTGCAATGATAAATGAGAGTGTTTCCTTATTTTCTCTTTCAGATATTTAATCATTAGTGTATAGGAAAGCAAGAGATTTCTGTATTAATTTTGTATCCTGCTACTTTACCAAATTCATTGATTAGCTCTAGTAGTTTTCTGGTAGCATCTTTAGGATTCTTTATGTATAGTATCATGTCACCTGCAAACAGTGACAGTTTTACTGTTTCTTTTCCGATTTGGATTCCTTTTATTTCTTTTTCTTCTCTGCTTGCTGTGGCTAAAACTTTCAAAGCTATGTTGAATAATAGTGGTGAGAGTGGGCAATCTTATCTTGTTCCTGATCTTAGTGGAAATGGTTTCAATTTTTCACCATTGAGAACGATGTTGGCTGTGAGTTTGTCATATATGGCCAATATTATGTTGAGGTAAGTCCCCTCTATGCTTACTTTCTGGAGAGTTTTTATCATAAATGGGTTTTGAAGTTTGTTGAAAGCTTTTTCTGCATCTATCGAGAGTATCATATGGTTTTTATCTTTCAGTTTGATAATATGGTGTATCACATTGATTGCTTTGCGTATATTGAAGAATCCTGGCATTCCTGGGGTAAACTCACTTGATCATGGTGTATGATCCTTTTAATGTGCTGTTGGATTCTGTTTGCTAGTATTTTGTTGAGGATTTTTGCATCTATGTTCATTACTGATATTGCCCTGTAGTTTTCTTTTTTTGTGATATCTTTTTCTCATTTTGGTATTAGGGTGATGGTGGCCTCATAGAATGAGTTTCGGAGTGTTTCTCCCTCTGTTATATTTTGGAAGAGTGTGAGAAGGATAGGTGTTAGCTCTTCCCTAAATGTTTGGTAGAATTCGCCTGTGAAGCCATCTGGTCCTGGGCTTTTGTGTGTTGGAAGATTTTTAATCACAGTTTCAATTTCAGTGCTTGTTATTGATCTGTTGATATTTTCTATTTCTTCATGGTTCAGTCTCAGAAGGTTGTGCTTTTCTAAGAATTTGTCCATTTCTTCCAGGTTGTCCATTTTATTGGAATATTGTTGCTTGTAGTAATCTCTCATGATCCTTTGTGTTTCTGCAGTGTCAGCTGTTACTTCTCCTTTTTCATCATTAATTCTGTTGATTTGAGTCTTCTCCCTTTTTTTCTTGCTGAGTCTGGCTAATGGTTTATCAATTTTGTTTATCTTCTCCAAGAACCAGCTTTTAGTTTTATTGTTCTTTGTTATCATTTCCTTCATTTCTTTTTCATTTATTTCTGATCTGATCTTTATGATTTCTTTCCTTCTCCTAACTTTGGGATGTCTTTTTTCTTCTTTCTCTAATTGCTTTAAGTGTAAGGTTAGATTGTTTATTTTAAATTTTTCTTGTCTCTTAAGGTAGGATTGTATTGCTATACATTTCCCTCTTAGAACTGCTTTTGCTGCATCCCATAGGTTTTGGGTCATTGTGTTTTCATTGTCAACTGTTTCTAGGTATTTTTTGATTTCCTCTTTGATTTCCTCAGTGACCTCTTGGTTATTTTGTAGTGTATTGTTTAGCCTCCATGTGTTTGTATTTTTTACAGTTTTTTCCCTGTAATTGATATCTAGTCTCATAGCGCTGTGGTCGGAAAAGATACTTGATATGATTTCAATTTTCTTATATTTACCAAGGCTTGATTTGTGACCTAAGATATGATCTATCCTGGAGAATGTTCCATGAGCACTTGAGAAGAAAGTGTATTCTGTTGTTTTGGGTGGAATGTCCTATAAATATCAATTAAGTCCATCTTGTTTAATGTATCATTTAAAGCTTGTGTTTCCTTATTTATTTTCATTTTGGATGATATGTCCATTGGTGAAAGTGGGGTGTTAAAGTCCCCTACTATGATTGTGTTACTGTCGATTTCCCCTTTTATGCTTTATGTATTGAGGTGCCCCTATGTTGGGTGCATAAATATTTACAATTGTTATATCTTCTTTCTTGGATTAATCCCTTGATCATTATGTAGTGTCCTTCTTTGTCTCTTGTAATAGTCTTTATTTTAAAGCCTATTTTCTCTGACATGAGAATTGCTACTCCAGCTTTCTTTTGATTTCCATTTGCATGGAATATCTTTTTCCATCCACTCACTTCAGTCTGTATGTGTACCTAGGTCTGAAGTGGGTCTCTTATAGACAGCATATATATGGGTCTTGTTTTTGTATCTATTCAGCCAGTCTACGTCTTTTGGTTGGAGCATCTAATCCATTTACATTTAAGGTAATTATCGATATGTATGTTCCTATTACCATGTTCTTAATTGTTTTGGGTTTGTTATTGTAGGTCTTTTCCTTCTCTTGTGTTTCCTGCCTAGAGAAGTTCCTTTAGCATTTGTTGTAGAGCTGGTTTGGTGGTGCTGAATTCTATTAAGTTTTACCTGTCTGCAAAGGTTTTAATTTCTCTGTTGTATCTGAATGAGATCCTTGCTGGGTAGAGTAATCTTTGTTTTAGGTTTTTCCCTTTCATCACTTTAAATATGTCCTGCTACTCCCTTGTGGCTTGCAGAGTTTCTGCTGAAAGATCAGCTGTTAAACTTATGGGGATTCCCTTTTATGTTCTTTGTTGCTTTTCCCTTGCTGCTTTTTTTTTTTTTTTTTTGTTTTTTTTATTTATTTATTTTTGGCTGTGTTGGGTCTTCATTTCTGTGCAAGGGCTTTCTCTAGTTGTGGCAAGCGGGGGTCACTCTTCATCACTGTGCGTGGGCCTCTCACTATTGCGGCCTCTCTTGTTGCGGAGCACAGACTCCAGTTGCGCAGGCTCAGTAGTTGTGGCGCATGGGCCCAGTTGTTCTGCGGCATGTGCGATCTTCCCAGACCAGGGCTCAAACCCGTGTCCTCTGCACTGGCAGGCAGATTCTCAACCACTGCGCCACGAGGGAAGCCCTCCCTTGTTGCTTTTAATATTGTTTCTTTGTATTTAATTTTTGATAGTTTGAGTAATATTTGTCTTGGTGTGTTTTTCTTGGATTTATCCTGTATGGGACTCTCTGTGCTTCCTGGACTTGATTACTTCCTTCCCATATTAGGGAAGTTTTCAACTATAATCTCTTTAAATATTTTCTCAGTCCCTTTCTCTTTCTCTTCTTCTTCTGGGACCCCTATAATTCAATTGTTTGTGTATTTAATATTGTCCCAGATGTCTCAGAGACTGTCCTCAATTCTTTTCACTCTTTCTTCTTTCTGCTGTGTGGTAGTCATTGCTACAATTTTATCTTCCAGGTCACTTATCTGTTCTTCTGCCTCAGTTATTCTGCTATTGAATCCTTCTATAGAATTTTTAATTTAATTTATTGTGTTGTTCATCATTGTTTGTTTGCTCTTTAGTTTTTCTAGGTCCTTGTTAAACATTTCTTGTATTTTCTCCATTCTATTTCCAAGGTTTTGGATCATCTTTACTATCATTACTCTGAATTCTTTTTCGGGTAGACTACCTATTTCCTCTTCATTTGTTTATTCTCGTGGGTTTTTACCTTGATCCTTCATCTGCTGTGTATTTCTCTCTCTTCTCATTTTGCTTAACTTACTGTGTTTGGGGTCTTCTTTTCGCAGGCTGCAGGTTAATAGTTCCCATTTTTTTTGGTGTCCACCCCAGTGCATAAAGTTTGTTCAGTGGGTTGTATAGCTTCCTGGTGGAGGGGACTGGTGCCTGTGTTCTGGTGGATGAGGCTGGATCTTGTCTTTCTGGTGGACAGAACCATTTCCGGTGGTCTGTTTTGGGGTGTCTGTGAACTTATTATGATTTTAGGCAACCTCTCTGCCAAAGGATGGGGTTGTGTTCCTGTCTTGCTAGTTGTTTGGCATGGGGTGCCCAGCACTGGAGCTTGCTGATCATTGAGTGGAGCTGTGTCTTAACCTTGAGACGGAGATCTCTGGGAGAGCTCTAGCCATTTGATATTACATGGGGCTGGGATGTCTCTGGTGGACCAGTGCCCTGAACTCGGCTCTCCCACCTCAGAGGCTCAGGCCTGACCCCCGGCTAGAACACCAAGATCCAGTCAACCACGTAGCTCAAAAGAAAAGGGAGAAAAAAAAGAAAGAAAGAAAAATAAATAAATAAACAAATAAGTTATTAAAATAAAAAATTTATTAAAATAAAAAAAGTAATAAAAAAAAGAGAGCCACCAAACCACTAAACAAATACACCAACGATAACAAGCACTAAAAACTAAACTAAGATAAACATAAAAATCAGAAACTATTCAGTAGCTTACAGCAAATCCCGAGTCTACAGTTGCTCCCAAAATCCACTTCCTGAATTTGGGGATAATTCGTTGTCTATTCAGGTATTTTACAGGTGCAGGGTATATCAAGTTGATTGTGGAGATTTAATCCACTGCTCCTGAGGCTGCATGGAGAAATTTCCCTTTCTTTTCTTTGTTTGCACAGCTCCTGGGGTTCAGCTTTGGATTTGGTCCCACCTCTGCATGTAGGTCGCCCTCTGGTGTGTGTTCTTTGCCCAGACAGGAGGGGTTTAAAGGAACATCTAATTAGGTGGCTCTGGCTCACTCATGCCAGGGAGAGGGAGGAGTATGGAATGTGGGGTGAGCCTGCAGCGGCAGAGGATGGCCTGATGTTGCAACAGCCTGAGGCTGTTGTGTGTTCTCCCGGGGAAGTTGTCCCTGGATCAGGGGACCCTGGCAGTGGCGGGTGGCACAGGCTTCCAGGAGGGGAGGTGTGGATAGTGATCTGTGCTTGCATACAGGCTTCTTGGTGGCTGCAGCAGCAGCCTTAGCATCTCATGCCCGTCTCTGAGTTCTGCACTGATAGCCGTGGATCTCACCCGTCTCTGAAGCTCGTTTAGGCGATGCTCTGAATCTTCTCTCCTCGCATATCCCAAAACAATGGTCTCTTGCCTCTTAGGCAAGTCCAGAGTTTTCCCAGACTCCCTCACGAGTAGCTGTGGTGCACTAGCGCCCTTCAGGCTGTGTTCATGCAGCCAACCCCAGTCCTCTCCCTGGGATCTGACCTCCAAAGCCCGAGCCTCTGCCCTCAGTCCCAACCCGCCCTGGTGGGTGAGCAGACAAGCCTCTCAGGCTGGTGAGTGCTGGTCAGCACTGACCCTCTGTGCAGGAATCTTTCTGCTTTGCTCTCTGCACCCCTGTTGCTGCGCTCTCCTCTGTGGCTCTGAAGCTTCCCCACCCACAGCTCAACCCCTGTCTTCACCAGTGAAGGGGTTTCCTAGTGTGTGGAAACTTTTCCTCCTTCACATCTCCCTCCCAGTGGTTCAGGTCCCATCCCTATTCTTTGTCTCTGTTTTTTCTTTTTTTCCTTTTGCCCTACCCAGGTACGTGGGGAGTTTCTTGCCTTTTGGTAAGTCTGAGATCTTCTGACAGCATTCAGTAGGTGTTTTGTAGGAGTTGTTCCACATGTGGAAGTATTTTTGATATATTTGTGGGGAGGAAGGTGATCTCCACATCTTACTCCTCCACAATCTTGAAGGTCCTCTGAGTATTCTATCTTTTCTTGCATTCATGTCATATCTCTGGAGTATAAAAGCATGACCCATGGCAGCAATTCTCAAACTCTTTTAATCTCAAGAATCCTTTACTTTCTTAAAAAGTTATTGTGGACACCAGTGAGATCTTTCCTATGTGTGTACATGTATTAATAATTACTGCTAAATTCTTAAAATATTTTACTCATTAATTTATTTCAAAAGAATGATTACAAGTCCAGTATATGTTAAAATGACTACATTTTCCTAAATAAGCAAACAAACAAAAAAGATTTGTGAAGAATGGCATCTTTAAACATTATTTTTTATTTCCTTCAATGTCTGACTCAATAGAAGGTAACTGAATTCTTATATCTTTGTCTGCATTCGAAGTGTTAAGCTATGTTGTTTAGTTGAAGCATATGAAGAAAACTCAGCCTCATACAAATTTTAGAAAATGGAGAAGTATTTGAATATCCCTTTCAGAAAATAGTATTTTCAAAAATTTGTGGACATTCTTTGTTGGTACTGTACTGAAAATCAGCAAGTGGTGATTTTTTAAAAGTTAGTTGTATTATGGAATAGAAACCCTATCAATGGATTCAATAGATTTTTTGTACCCTATTACATTAAAACTCTTTGGTCTCTCTAGTGTTTGAAAGACTCTTTTTTAAACCCATAGATGATTTTTATAACATCCTGCATCAATAATTTGAAAAGGATTCGTTCACTAACTTCCAAATATTATCATGTTTTATTTTAAAATGTCATTAAACATTATGCATCCTTTAGAAAACTTCACTGTAGCTTCATGAGAAAATGAGTGAAAAAGGCAAATAATTTTTTTGTATTATTGTGAACATTGTTTTGATCTTGCAGACTCACCAAGGGTACCTGGACCACACTTTGAGAACCATTGATTTACAGCTACCTTCTGAGGTGTTAATGACATTGCTGTAAGCATCAATCCACATCCTACTCCATAGGAGGAAAAAGTAGTTTGTTTTCTAAGCAGCAGGTTGGGAATCTCCTTGAATGTCCACTGGGGCCATGTGTCTGCCCTGGGCTCTAGGGCAGAGGAGACACTTCCTGCAGAACGTTTGCAGTCTTTAAATAAATGCTTTGAATTTTTTCATATCAAAAACTCATTGTAAAGATGTAAAAAAAATGTTTTTTTCTTGATTTTTAAAAATAAAGATCCAGGAGATTGTTTCAATTTCTCTGAATGTGATTATGAGAAGTTTAAAGATGTAATTACACATAAAGAAGATGGCGCTTAACCTGGTTTTAATAAGTAAATATAGTAACCTTTAAAATTAGTTATTTGCTAACATTTTGATAGAATTTAGCATTGGTGCACAACTCACTGCATATGAGTGACATTTTATGTAGTTCTGTGGAGTCCTTCAGGAACGTGGGAAAGAATATCATGATTATAGTTCTGTTATGTAATTAAGGTTACCTCCATCAATAATACTAAACTTTTTTTGAAAAAGTAATAAGGTCTGCTTCAACAAGTCATGTGTAAGATTACTTTATTTCTTGATTATACTTTGGGGAAAATGAAAGAAGGTACAAGTGAATGAAGAATGAATGAGAATGAAGAAAACTGCTCTTTTTGATGTACTTTGCATGACTGGACCATTGTTCCTTGATTAATTTCAACTTTTGTAATGAGTCAATATGAAGCATAAATAGGAAATAAAGTCAACCTCATATTAAGGTTTTGGAAAAAATACAATAAACTGTCTATATTAAAATAAATGAATCTTCTTATATGACTTTTTGAGACTAACAACTGACCAAAACTTATTACATACATTACACAGTACAATAAAAATAGCTGCTCTGGCTAGTCAGAAAGTCTTTGCAGCTGCAGGGGTACTTCTTGGAAATAAAGTTTGTGTTTACACAGGTGCAGCCATATTTAACAACAAAAAAATTTTATACACTATGCAAACAGCTGCCTGTCTGTTTTCTTTGGCAGAGCTCTTTCCAACTGAAATAATTTGTATCAGGCCAATCGCTCTGTGATACCTATGTAAACAATACAAAAAAATTCCTGTACAAGGAGGAGGTTTCTCATAGTTTGTCTTTTAGATAAACTATTAAAACAAGAGCCACTTGATTGGAGCCTGCTAAGAAAACGATGCCCTTAGTGAAATATTTACCATCTAATATTATGTGCATAAGCTGCTGGAGAAGCATTAAGTTTGTAGGGAGCAACTACCAGGGGCTTTCTCTAACTCTAGTAATTTGAAGGGAATAATGAGTAGCAGAGTGATTCAAAAAATTGAACATTTTTCCTTAACAACTTAGTATTCTATTCCAATTTTAGTCCCATTGTATAGATTATTTCCCAGAATACCTAATTATAAAATATATATTTTTTATTATTTTACTACTAAAAAATTAGAAAAGTCACATATATTTATAAAATTATATTGACACATTCGTTTTGATTTATTTGCTAAAAAAAACCAACATAACATACCTTATGCAATTTATTCTTATTGAAATCAGAAATTCTTTTTTGCTGTTTGTTTTTTTAATTTAATTTTTTATTTTATATTGGGTATAGTTGATTTAAAATGTTGTGTTAATTTCAGGTGTACAGCAAAGTGATTCAGTTATACATAGACATATATCCATTCTTTTTCAGATTATTTTCCCACATTTGTTATCACAAAATATTGAGTAGACTTCCCTGTGCTATGCAGTAGGTCCTTGTTGGTTATAAAATCAGAAATTCTTTATAGATAGTGTGGAGGAAAGAGTTGCTTTATTTCCAATTCCAATGTTTATGTTAAATTTTACCCATTCATTCAATGTGATAACTATGTTCCAGGCACTCACTGTTCCAGGCACTGAGAATACAGTAGTGAACAAAACAGATAAAAACTGTCACCTTGAAGAGCAGCTAGAAGTTACTGCTGTGAACCTTGTGAAAGTTAGTAAAGTAGAATCAGAAATGTGAATGATCTAAAGAAGAAATGACAAGGGATGAAGTGGCAGTGATGAAAGGAATAGACCCAAACTAACAAGTTTGCACATAGTGGGTCTGTTTATTCCTTATCACTTATCTTCCCTGATTAACTGGAAAGGGAGCCAGGAATTGAAATCTCAATTTTCCCTAAACTAAGGCAATCATAAGAATAATCTCAGAAGTTAAACTAGTTGTGAGAAGAGTTTCTAAATCAATATCCTTGACCTTCTTTGAGATTTCCAGCCAGAGACCAGGTTGGAATAGAATGGCTTCTACTATACTGAGGATCCTCTCTAGTGTAGGATCCCAATTATAGCCTCAAAAATCTCAAACACATAAGACAGCTGAGATCTTGAATTCTCTGCAATGCAAATAGAAATTTTAGCATGCTGAAATGTTTTGTGCTATAGAATATATTTCTATAAATATCTCTATAAATGTTTTCTGTAAATGTATAATAGCTTAATAGTAGAATATGTATTATTAAATGCATTATAATAATAAATATTAAGACAATATTTAAACCTTTAAAAAACTTTTTTTAGCTGTTTAGAACATGTCTTGTTTTAAGTACGTTAATTCATTAGATTGAAATTTCTATTTATGCAGTTTTGCAATGTAGTTTAAGCTCTACACATACCAAATCAATACTTTAGCTGAAAGCTATATGTATTCTTGGGTACTTCAGAGTGTTACAGCATTATCAGAGTGGTCCTGGCTAATCCTAAACAAACAAAACTTTCTTTAATGTGATGAAGGTGAACGAATGAATAGGCAGAAAGTTCTTCATTTTGTGCCGTATCCTAAGATCCTGGAGGAACAAATTCAAAAGACTATGCTGCTAGCTGACCTGTTTAAATGAAGTGTCAGTCAGGAAATCCAGAACACTCACTGGCCTACAAAATATCCAAGACATACTAGCTGTGTCCTGAGGCTAATATGGGAATTCAGGTAGGATTTTTTAAAATCGCAATAATAAATCATCATATCACTGTCAACAACACACATGCTAAAAAATGCCTGATTTTTCTAGGTCTCTAGAACCTGAACACAAGGGAAACTACTGGAATATCTTTCCAGAGACTTTCAAGTTTAAACAATGAAGAAAACAGTGCTAAAATCCTACAAAGAGACTTCCCTCATTACTCTTCTTCAGAATGACTCTTCTATGATATATAGCTACACTCTCAGGAGTAGGCCACAAAAATAACTCAAGGGAATGTACTATGATCTTTGTATTGTTAATTACTTTTCAAAGTGTGATTTCTTGGTTGGGTCTTACTTTTTCTTAGAAATTTTATTATTTTCCCCATAATGAGTATATCTCTGATTTGTGAAGAAAATGGATGAGATTTCCATGTAGAAGAAAAAGCCAGTTAAGAAAAATCCTCCTTCTATCTTTTATTCTTCCCCCTACTTCTTTTCCTATTTCCTTATTACTTTTTATTGTTTGTCCTGTTAATAAATGCTTTTTGCAAAAAGTATTTAAAAGTGTAAAAATGTATAAAGAGTATAATTAAAATCCCGAAGAATCCTACAATCTAGGGATGAATACTTCTAAATTTTTTGTGTATTTCTCCCTGTATTTTCATGGTGAATTTTTTACATTACCAGTATTAATAAGTAGCCTTTCTGGGCTAAAGGGAATGAGTTTGTTTGGGGTTCTTAACAGACTCCACTTTTATTTTTCATACAGAAACTGACTCACATTTCTATCAAGTGTAAAAGTGTCCATCTCATTGCAACCTTGCCAGTAGTGTGTGTTTTTAATCTTTTTCTGTATTTAAAGTTATTTTAACTAGTATATCTTGATTACTAGAGAGTTAGTTTTGTCACTTATTTAGTTCAGTAAATATTTATATGTTACATAGTTTTTCTCATTGATTTGCATTTTTATATTTTAATACTAACTCTTCATTTTCATAATGGTGGCAAATATTTCCCATTTTTCCATTTGCCTTTTAGTTGTAATAATTTGTTTAGGGGATAGAAGTTTTTAATGTTTATATAGTCTAAGGGGTTGGTCTTTTTATTTGTGGGCTTTTTATTTGCTTTTATGTTTGTAAAAACTTTATACATTCAAAGATAAAAAGAAATTCACTTGCATTTTATAGGTTTTCTGTTACAGTTTTCTATTTGTAAAATTTAATTGCTTAATTCATCTGGAATTAATTGGGGGCCTGTGAGTTGAGGATTTGCCATTTCTTATCTCTTTACACTGATTTATTTTTCCTCAGAGTGCTTATCACCAGCTGCTATTATATTATTCACTTTCTCTTGTTGTCACCAGAATGTTTGATACCGGAGGCAGAACTTTCGTCTGTTTTGCCCACTGCTATATGCACAGTGACTGAACAGTGCTTACTCAAGTAGTTGGTCCCGAAAAAATATTTGTGGAATGGATGAATATTGTATAAAATAATTATTTTGCAAAAATAGCTTACTTTCCCTGAAATTTCCCACTGAAAACAAAATTTCATCATTATGGCTATCATAGTTGAACTGGACCAAGTTTTTGAAAGTAATTTTTCATTAGTATAACTCAAATCATCAGAATTGACAATAATCTCATTTTGTAGATGAGGTGACCAAGTCAGGAAATGAGGAGCCACTAGTCACATTTGAACTCAGAATTCACATTTAAACAGGACCTATTTTTATTTAGCAACTTCAATAATTTTTAAAAGAGACAAAAGAGTATCAGAAGGCAAATGATTTTGTGAAAAAAATTAGAGCCATTTATTTTTACTTTTCACTTCAAATTTCTATTGAGAGTAATAAATTTTATATGCCAAGTGTTTATCCCCATTAGAGTCTTTGAAACCAACACTCAAAATATATTTTTCGTGCCTCATAAAAGAATTTTCAAATTTTGTGTAAAAATAACTTAATTATACCAATTAAAACTTAATTATATGATTAAAGCTTAATTATGCCAATTTTACTCATAACTGTACATAAACTCAACAAATTTGTGAGGTTTTTCCCCTCCTCTGGAGGATGAAAAATTACATATATTTCATTCAAAGTACCAAAGCAGTTTCTCTAATACAAAGCATATCACCAAGCCTTAAAATAATGGGGTAAAATAAATATTTCTCCAACAGATTGCTAAAGGAGTCTATGCTTCTATGGGAAAATTAATCCACTTTTGCAAGTGATATAGGCACTTTGTATTACGATAAACGGAGTCATCTGATCCAGAAGAGAATCAAGCATGAACTTTAGATTTCTAAATCTTTCAAAATTACTCTCCAAATTCAAATTCTCCCAGGAATCTTGATTCATTTTCACCAAATATTTAGTGAAGTTGTACTTCTGTGGGAAGAATGCAAGGTGATGAACTCATTGTAAAGAATTACTTAAAAAGCAAGTTAAAGACAAATAAAAGCCCTCTGTATTTCCTTAATCATTTTTAAACAAGTTTTATTTTATTTAATGTTGTAAAAATTGTTTTCTTGGAGACCAAAATATAAGTTCTTGTTAAAAGACAAATAAACATTGTTTTACTCTGTGGTATGACTTAGCATTCTTTCTGAATAATGCATTTATATCTGTCACCAAGTCACTGCACAGTACTTCAAGACATCCGTTTCTTAGAATATTAAGTTATATATTTTATATCCCCACATCCATGCCCCTTTCTTTCCTTATTTGAAAGTGCATATATATCCTGAGAAGAAAATGAAAAACCTTGCTTTCCCCAAAATAAACTTCTTAACTTTATCTTTCCTTTGTATGAACCATAATGCCAAAAATTTTTGTTTGTTTATTTGTTTGTTTGTCTGTTGAGGCACATAGGAAAAAAACACTAATGCAGAGTAGAAAGATCCGCATTCTAGCTAAAAGGTTCTACTGCTATCACTACCACTACTTTCAACATCTATATTTATTGAACATTTGCTATATGCCAGTTGCTGTGGTAAATTCTTCCCTTAAATTCTTTCATCAAATCCTTTCAGAAACCATTTTACATATAAGGAGCCTGAAGTTCCAAGAAATTAAGTAACTTTTCCAGGGTCACTTGCTTGGCAAGCAGTAGGGCTGGGATTAGAATTCAAGTCTTTCTGCTGTAGACTCTTAACATGATGCTCAGCTGTGTTACCTTTTCTGTGCCTCAGTGGCTCATTTATAAATGAGAGGGTCGGTCTAGGTTTAGGCCTGGGTTTCGTTAAGCCCACAAATTCCCTTTTCCAAGCAACAAAAACATGAGATAAAAGCTTAGTCTTCTGGCTGAAGCAGGGGTGGCAGTCCCAAAGTCTTCCCTGTCAATCACTGCTCACCCTTCCCCTGAGGTCCATAAGCCAACTCTCTAGAACCCCTAGGACTCCATAGAACATTATTTGAAGACACTGGCTACTCTAGCTACCTTTAGAATATTTTCTGGCTCTACAAATTGCTAGTTAAGTGAAGAAACACATACATTTTTTAAATTAGACCTGGCAACAGATTCACTTAAAGAAGTCTGTTTGGCTCTTCTGTCTCCCTTAGATTTCCCCTTTTGAGGGGATACCGTGTTTTAATGCATTTACACACATACGAAGCGACTAAACTATTATTTTAAGTAGCAGTCTCCCATTCCTCTTTCTTAGAACAGAAGAAGCATAAATATTATTCATGAATCATAAAAGGTAAGGATATAGTAGAGTATAAATATGAACTTTTGATCATTAGTAAGTAATTTGTACCTCCTATCTCTCTCATTGCTTTACTTAGGTTCATGTTTGCTGGAGACATCACTTTTCAAGAATATAAGAAATTAAAACTAAATAGGTAGGGCTTCCCTGGTGGTGCAGTGGTTAAGAATCCGCCTGCCAATGTAGGGATCATGGGTTCGAGCCCTGGTCCAGGAAGATCCCACATGCCGCAGAGCAACTAAGCCCGTGCAACACAACTACTGAGCCTGCACTCTAGAGCCCGCGAGCCACAACTACTGAAGCCCATGCACCTAGAGCCCGTGCTCTGCAACAAGAGAAGCCACCCAATGAGAAGCCCGCGCACCGCAATGAAGAGTAGCCGCTGCTCACCGCAACTAGAGAAAAAGCCCGCGCGCAGCAACGAAGACCTAAGGCAGCCAAAAAAAAAAAAACTAAATGAGTAGATGAAATCCTTTAATTTATTTACAACTCATCCTACTCCTGACATTGTCTTAAGTAACATCACATCTGTCACCGTCCTGAGTTTTAGTTCTCTGCTCGTTAACCTCCTGGATGGAAAAACAAGGCAAAGAACAAGATGCTTCTGAAACAGCTGCGGAAACATGTGCTGTGAGTAGACATGAAAAATTCAATCCAGCAAGCATGAGCTGAGCACCCATTATGTGCAGTCACTGGGCTAGGAGCTTGCTAGGGCCAGGAGATCCAAAGAAAAGGTCTCTGCTCCCAGGGGAAATGCCACATGCTACGGCAGCCACATTAAATACGAATAGATAATCAAAGTGCGTGTCAAAAACGATAGACAGGAGGTCAAGAGGGTGATCAGCTCTGAATGGCAGAATCCTAGATTGCATTTGAACTGGACCTGAAGGTCAAGTGAATGTGGGAAGGGTCCCTAGGTTTGGTGTTTATTAGGCCTTTCTGTCTAAGTTTGGCCACGGTCTTGGTTTTCATTGCAGTACAATGCAATCTTGTTTCCGATGTGCCTCTCAAAAGCTTCAAGAGGTCATTCAATACCCAAGAGAGAAATAAGTAGCAATGACATGGAAGTAGCAATAAGACAAGGGTGTCTCAGAATCTTTGTTTCCTCCTTTTTCGTCATACACCATTCTAATCATTCCTATGAATGCTGTCCCTTGAGATGGCTCAAATATGCCTTCTCTCCTCCACCCATACCACTCCTATCTGTGTGTTCACATTCCTTCCCATTTGAATGGCCAAAACAGTACCCTAGATGTTTTTACCACTTCTAGGTCTTCCTGCTTATTTCCTAACATATTCTCCCCAGTGAAGAGCCACTTAAGGGATTTTCAAAAAGTGAAAATCTGATGATGTCATCCTTCAGATTAATTTTTCAATGGCTTTTCATTGCCCTCATGAAAAAACCCAAACCCTGGATGGTATAGCTTGTCTGGTCTTTCACCCCATCCCTAGGTGACTTTCTAAACTTATCTCTTGCAATTCCTCTACTTACACTAAATGTTAAAATTACACTACACTGCTTTCAAGTCTTTCAATGATTCATGCTTGCTCTGGACTCTGTTCCTTTGAGTTAAACCTTTGCCTAGAAACTTTGCTCTTTCACTCCACTCCTTTACTGGTTAACTCACTTGTCTCTTGGGTCCCTGTTTAGATGTTGCTTATTCTTAGAGGCCTTCTCTGACCCCACACCTGTATTAAATTCCCTTCCTATGAACTCCTACAGACCCCTATAATTATCCCTGTTGCAGTCATATTGCTCTGTATTATATTTGCTTGTTTACTTATCTATACCAGACTAGGACTGTATTTTGTGAAGGAAGAAAGGAAGGCAGGAAGGAAGGAAGGGAAGAAGGAAGGAAAAGAAGAAGTTAGGGCAGTAGAAATGAGATCCACCCCTCCTTGTCCAGAGGGCAATGCTGGAATAACATAGCAGCAGTAGACACTGGGTGAATGCACATCTGATAAAAAATACTCTTCTGCAGAGAATTATGTTTCATTGGAAATCAGTTAGCAGGTCAGCCTTCTCTACATTCAAGGGTAAAGAGTGAAATGAGTGTGGATACATCTCTACATATAGCAGTAAAAATTTGCTTTAAATGTCTTATATAGACCTTGTATTGTAACAGAGTATATTCCACCCCCCAAGAGTAATGTAAATTTCCTAGCCCTTCTAGAGAGATAACTGGAAAAACATTTCTAGGTTCTGAATATTGCACAAATTGTAGAAAAACATATTTGTTTTTGGAGTATGTGTTGACATTAAATAGAGTTGTTAGAGAAAATGGGGTATTTACACTCAAGAGAGAAAGAAACTTGAAACTTAGATTAAGACCTGTCCTCAATGAAGCTCAAATCCCTAATTGGGCTATGTGGTACTTTGTCCAAAGTGCTAATATTTTAGAAAAATATTGAGAAACATTCACCCTCTGAGCTTTATTCACTGAGTAGGACTGAATTTAGTAGAGTTTATGATCACCCATCAATCAGATATTATTCTTTAAAGAATCTTTCCTTTAAAATATTTGAACATCATCTTGGCTCTTTTCTTCATAGCATTTGCCTAAATTCTATCTTTTAGCATCTAGGATTTAGCATCTAGGATTCTAGGCCTACATTAACAAGAGGTTTGTGCTAGCTCTTGGCAGATTTTATTATGTAATTTTTCTTTAACTACTCAGTGGCTTCAGCTTGACTAGAATCTCAGCAACTCCTCACTGTCTCAATTGGCAATGCCTTTCATCAAGAATAAGGACATTAAAGGAGAAAAAAATAAAATGAAACATGTGTTTTAAGAGATTTGAATAAGATATTTTAGTAAGTCAATTTCATGTCACCATCTTGAAAATTTACAGCAGTCAGCAATGTAAACATGCACTTCACAAACGCCAGCAGCTTGCAGACTGCAAAGTTCATCTACTCATTCAGTGAGGCAGATGTTTCATTTAATACTCTTCATACTATAGATTAGGATTATTTTTTTCTTTTCCTCTTTTTTTTTTTGAAAGGAGTGGGGGAAAAAATTCCCTGACATGCTACTAATATCATCTCACACTGCGGGCCAGATGGCGAAAAATGCAAAGGCTGCAGCTCGGTTTATGTACTATATTGTGGGGAGAAAGGAATTTGGTTTCAGAATGAGTTTCAGTTTGATCATTTGTTACTCTAATCTAAACATGAGTCAATGAGTAAAGTAGTACCAGCCAAACTTCAAAAAGTTCTTGAGAGTAAGTGCTTTAAAATGCAATGCATCTGGAAGAAGCTCCTTACAGCATCCCGACCTACCACATCTAAGAGAAACAGCATAAGACTTGGGTGGCTGCTTTAGTGCAGAACCCTTTGCAGAGACATTGGGCCAAAATAATATTATGCTATATTTTGGTCACTTTTTTTTTTCCTTTTTCTTCTTTTTTTTCGGCCATGTCCCGGGGCTTGTGAGATCTTATTTCCCCAACCAGGGATGGAACCCGTGCCCTCTGCAGTGGAAGCGTAGAGCCCTAAACACTGGACTGCCAGGGAATTCCCTCTGTCAATTTTTTTGGTGGAGGATTGAGAAATGCTTTTTCCTTCTGCTTATAACATTATTTGCATCATTTGTATAAATATATAGTATAATGGCTAGCTTTAGAGCTACATCCATTTATCCACATCTTTGGGTTAAAAACTATTATTAATTTTAAAGAATAAGAAGCTAGCTGTTAAGCTCCTAGTTCATTAAAAATTGGTACTTGCAGGGACTAGCTCCACTTCCTCATCCGTGTAGGAAATGGAAGCCTAGGAAGGGTAAAAGTCTTGGCAGTATGTGCCATTTCTGGCAGATTGGAAAATAAAAGAGACAGTAACAAATCCTTATCCTGTATCTGTGGTCTGTTATGCCCCTGAAATTCCATAGCTTTCCATCAGATTTTTAAATGGACCCATGACCCTAATAAGCTTGAGAATAAACAAGAGTCTACCTTCTTTGTTTCTCTAAGTATTCATTATGCACATCCTGTAGCTTTCCGTGGGTGCTTTCATCACCCATAGAATAGGAAATAAACAGGGATATGTCAAAGGGAACACTATATTTTTTCTAACTGAAGGTTTGGTTTAACTGGGGAGGCAGAGGGTATTTCCAGCCTTTAAACACAATGAGACAAATCTTTCTTCTGGGAACAGGTTTACCTACTGGGCTATTACATACATATGCTTCAGAGCTGCATCATTCATTGATAGAGAAGGCTGATGTTCTACCTTGATAACCATATACCCTAAACTACCAGTGCTTTCTTACTTTGTTTCATTTTATTGTTCTCATCTTTATTATGATCTGGGCAACTTTTAATAACATGCTACCAGCCTTTCCCAGTTTTCCCCCTCCCAATCCTAGTTACAGAAAATTATGTCTTCTGTTACTCAACATCCCCACTTGCCTTTTTCTCTAAGGAGAGTTTTGGATTTCCTGGGCTGATTCTTGGACAGTTTGTGATGTCAAGTCATGATAATGGGGAAAGAGGTATAGAAACAGAGAGAAAAGAGAAAAGGGTAAGAATTCTAGATGCTGAGTCTGGTCTAGACTTTCTTCTATTAAAAAGGATCTGGAACATTGGAAAGTAGAGAGGAAATTTTGAAGAATTCCTGGAGGCTAAGATGCCTTACATATGAAAGAGCTGGAGTGGGGTGAGAGAGAACGATGGCAAGGTGCTCCAGAGAAATTGACAAGAGATTCCCAGGTGAGACTAAGGAGCAGCTATGAAAGGTAAGAGAACTGGGGAGGAAAAGAAGGTAGTTATGATAAATGCTGCTATGATTTTGCAGTGTATTATATATAACAATTTTAAGCAGAAGTAAGTAAAAATTGGAATCATTTTTAAGAAAGTTTCCTCTGGTTCCTGGACTCTGAATACAGCTCAGTACAGATACTAGGACACATGGAATCCCACATCTAATGAAGATTGCAATTGTTCTTCTCTTTTCCTCTTTGGCTTTATTATCAGCACTGTGCGTTAGAGAGAGATAATGTATAGGTGTCTTAAAAACAGTGAAAGCCTGGTACAAATTCACAGTGTTATTATCAGCATCAATGCTAACTTTTGAGTGAAGCATATATTCTTTAGAAATAATTACTCACCTTAAATTCAACTCCCTTCACTGATAAGCATACATGCAAGCATTACAACAATTTTTACCAGTGGTTAGGAGCAGTAAGTCCCTTTCAAACCAGTTGAAAGCTTTTTGAAAATGTATCTATTTCCCAATATTTCACACATTCAGTCTGGTTACACAAAGTCAGAAGCATGGGGATCATTTAGGGCAGCAGTTTTCAAAGACTAGTCCATAATACAATTTTTACTGGCTTATAGTAAAATGTAAAAAATATGGGACAATGTAGCAAATGTATCCAAAAGCTAAGCGCATTCAGTTTAAAGAACCATATTCCTATAGTTTTTATATTAAAATATTATTTCTTCTATGAATGACAGTATTAGTAGGTGGTAATATTATTAGAGCAAAATATATGTTAATCACCCTCTTTTAAGTGGCTCACTTTCTTTGAAGCTTTTTCTGATGTGTGACTCCCAGAAAGAAGCCAGGAATTACTGATTCAGTGCTCTGAGGCTGCAACTTCCTAAATGCACTCCATAGACACAAAGGAACTGAACTCTGTATTAGTATAACTTCTAGTCATTAGCAAAGCTCTGGTTCAACAAATCACATTAGCAGAAGTACACAAAGATAAGGAAACTATTTTTGGTAAAAGGATGGTGGCTTTTCTAAGTAAAGCTGCTATTTTTGGGCATAGGAAAATGCTAAAGAATGGTAAAAATTTTTTATATATTCAGTAGTTCATTAGCTAAACTGGAAGTCCATTGAAGGCATCTTCTTTGATTATCTAGAATGTAGCTCAGTGCTCGAAGAAGTAAGTTGTTCAGTGAATGTTTATTTATTGAAAGAATGAACAAATGAAAATACTTGACCTAGAGAACATACTGGTGGTGAATGTATAGAAAAAGATGTAACCTGTGTATTTCATTTATAAGATACTTTTAGTATCAAAAATATTTAAAACATAAAGGAAACTGCAGACAGTAATTTAACAAATATCCATGTCATTACAAGAAAGAATTGCAAATATTAATATTCTGTCTTATTTTCTTGAGAACTGGTTTTCTTTAAGAAATAAACATTAAAATGTTGTTGAAATTCCTTTATCCTCACCAATCACATCATCTCCTTCCTGAGAACTAACCATTATTCTGAAATTAGGATCTATCATTCCAGGTATGCATCATTCCAAGCTATTTTTAAAAATATGTGTCCACAGGGGCTTCCCTGGTGGCACAGTGGTTGAGAATCTGCCTGCCAATGCAGGGGACACGGGTTCGAGCCCTGGTCTGGGAAGATCCCACATGCCGCGGAGCAACTAGGCCCGTGAGCCACAACTACTGAGCCTGCGCGTCTGGAGCCTGTGCTCCGCAACAAGAGAGGCCACGATGGTGAGAGGCCTGCACACCGCGATGAAGAGTGGCCCCCGCTTGCCACAACTAGAGAAAGCCCTCGCCCAGAAACGAAGACCCAACACAGCCAAAAATAAATAAATAAATAAATAAATAATAATAATAACAAATGTTCAAGTACAATTGGTGTCTTAAAAAAAAAAAAATGTGTCCACAAATATATTTCTATTTTGCATGGCTTAAAAAGTTAACTAAATAGTATTTCTATTGTAGTTATTTTTCTGCATTGTGTTTTTTTACATGTTATTTTAAAATCTATTAATGTTGAAATGTGTAAATCTAGTTAATTTATTTTAACTTATAGACAATATTCGATAGTGTGCATATCTTTAGTCATATTGCATATTACCAAATTACTCTCCAAAATGTTTCACAGATTTAAATTTCAAACAATGATACATCTGAGTTTATATTTCCCTACATCTTCATCACCATTTATTATTGTTAAACTTTAAAATTTTTGCAAATCTAATGAGTATGAAATTTTTTTAAGTTGTTTCAAAAGGTGGATAGATTTTTACAGCATAACCCAGTCCTATTCTTGCTCATTTTTCTCAACTCCATAAAAACAAAATACCCCCCCAAACTATTTGTGAATCAAAACAGTTGTCAGATCTCTCAATTATTTAGTTTACTTGATTTTAACAACTTTCAGATACACACTAAATAATAACTTGAGTGTTGTTTTATACTGTCTTGTTCTTTGTTGAAGCTGTTAGAAACAGAATGGGAGCACTTTATTATGTGGAAAGTGTAGACCACAAATAACAAAAGGACTATTTTCTGTATGATTGTAAGACAAGCTCCTAACATCTCTTTATATTACTTGATTAAGAGATAATGGGCCAGATTACTCAAAGCAATAATAGGTTGTTTTCAGATTTTAATAAATAGAGTTATCTTAATAATGATTACTAAATTTTATATTTGTAGAAGAAAATAACTCATAAATATCAAATTGTACTATTATTAACATATGCTTCAGTTTTCTACCAATGTAAAAATCTAGTAATTATCACTAGAACCATTCTCTGAAATTAAGAAGTACTGTAGATAAATAAAGAATAAGAATGCCATTTATTTCTTAACATTATAAAGGCAAATATATCTACCTATTATCCTTTTCAATAACCTGACACAATGACAATGGAATAGAAGGTTGTCACAGCATAATAGTACTTGGCTGAGAAATTAATACTGAGGTGAAGCTGGAACATTTATCAAAAATAAATGTCAAAAAAATAAATAAATAAATAAATAAATAAATGTCGAAGTGAAGGGGAAATGGTTGTTTTTTCAAAGTGGGAGACATTGATCCTGTGATAATGTTCTATTAAAATAACTATTGTTGTTACACCAATTGCCTGATTTTGACGTAATTATTCTTTAAAATAGAATTTGATGTGCTGTGGTCCAATTCATTTCACAGGGATTTATTTACCAACCTGTGCTTCTCTATAGGACTTTGACATGCATCTTCAATGCCTTGCATGAAATAAGAACACAACGTTCCTATACATTCCTCACTCTTTTTCTCATCTCGACTCTGAACTTTAATCTCCCTTTATGCATGTTACTGAGTTACACTGAGGAGCACTAGGTCAGTGATGCTTCCCATTAGGGACACCAGCCTGTGCATTTCCTTCCCTTTTAGATATTTAACTCAATTTCCAATGAATGAGGTCTTGGAAAGGATCAGGAGTTCCCCACGACCGTTCATGGTTGTCTCACTGGGGTCTAGAGAAAGTACAGTACTCCTCAGCTTCACTCACCCCTATTGAATTGTACAGCTGAAAATATAACATTTAAACATAATAATTGAGGGCAGCTTCACATTGGCCAGCTGAAGCCTCTGTGATTTGTCTTTTCTACAAATCAATAGTTAGCAGTTTCCACACTTGGAATATTATAGATGTCTACAAGTAATTTTTAGACAAAGCACTGCTAGATTAATAGAGTGTAAAAATATAAAAATAATGTGCAAATTATAAAGCATGGTAATTTAGGAAATCACATTGACGGCAGGATAGGTGTTTGAGCTACCTTTGCATTCCCATAGACTTTGGGACTTGTATATGGTATGTTTTCAGTAAATAGGCCTTCAATGAGTTACTAAAAGAACCATGTTCACAAAAATATAAAAATTCTATTATTTTATATGAGATCTGAGCAAGTTGCCTAGGATTCTGATCACTTCAGATTCTCCTTCCCACAGGGGCATTATGCTAAGTGAGAAGAAACAAATGTTTCTTCAGTTTGGGAATCTAGCCTAGGAATATCTCTGGGTAAGACAGAAATATGTCAAAGGTATGGTCTGTACTTGGATAATCCTTGGAAATACTCTCATGGAAGTCTCAATTTAAAATGGCCTTTGTAGAAAAGAGAAATTTCAACTCTACAGAAGAACTTCATTTTTTATGTTATAAAAGGCAATTTTCTGAACATATGAATAGTTCATCATTATATTTGGTTCATTCTTTCTACATTTTCATTTTTTTAAAAGAATACTTGCTGATCTTATCAATGAGGTAAAAAAAATAGAGTTCATTTTTAAATGATATAACAAAATTAGCATTGTCCCAATAAATCTTGACCTAAGTTTTACGTTTTATGCTTTACACTGACCTACACACACACACACACACACACACAAGCAAATGACACAGAAAAGTACTTCTAGAATTCCAATTCCAGTCCTTGGTTGCTTTCACATGAGTGGCATTTTAAGACAAACCATACAAAAGAGACATTCACTTGGTCCTATGAAAATATAATAAAAAGTATACAAAGCATAGTTTACAGTAAGACATTTGTTGTATGATAGCCTACCAGCCCTTCTATAACATGTACCCAGGGTGCTCAATAAATATTAATGGATGATAATGATAGTTTGAAAAAGCCATTGAACTTGCTTCAAAAAATGAAACTATAATGATTAATTTGTATGTAAATTGTATTTCACCTGAGGGAGAAACTGGTAAACAGAGGCAATACACATTGCTTACAGGTGATCATCAGTTTTCTGTGGCTCATAAGGTGGTTTACTTCCTTTGTACCATGGGGTTTTATATCTTGAGCCTCACACACTGCCCACCTCCTGCGTAAAATTTACACAAGCATTGAAAGATTGTGGAATACCCAAGGAAATCATTTTTCAGTCGATTGAGTTCTTAATGGAAAAAGCTCTCTGAATGCTATCTTACAAATTAGAAGATCCCCTGCTTTCTAAATAGTTCAATTGAAACCAGCTTTGTATTTATCCTTCAGGTCATTCAGGCTGAAAAGTTGTTAAGTCTTAAGACCAAAAGTCAGACTTTAAAAGGTAAAATGTCAAGTCCTTTTAGGCTTCAACTGACCTTTTAAACCAGATTAGGGATTTGAAGCATTACACATGGATTTCTACACTTTATATCCCCATATTTAACAAATGATCAAATATAACTCCCAAGAATACTATTTTTACAAGTTTGACATTTCAGGTCTGAGAGGTGGCTCTCTGACTCTTTTTACATAAATTTACTGGTGGTGGAATACTTTGGTTTCAGTGAACACTTTCGTTTATTCCACCTCCATTTCTTTGAAGAAACTGTGTATTTTACAGTATAGTGGAGAAAAACCAATGCCTTAAAATAGTCAGTAAAAGATGTAAAATGACCAAGTCTTTGTATCTCTTTAACTCAAGACCTAAAGCAGTGATAATAGACAATACATTCTTTATACTGATGATTAAGGTGAAAACACTAAAACAAATCTCCAATTATAAATTTCTTGGGGCTTTACTTATCTGTGTGTTGTCCACAGGGTTTTGCCTGCAAATAGTTTATAATATTGAATTCTGTTGTTCATTTATCCTGGAACCATTTGCCATTGTTGCTTTTCTATATTGGTTCTTAACCTTGGCTGAACATCAGACTCATATGGGAAGAATAAACACACTCACACACAAAACTGATGCCCAATATGAACTAAATCAGAATCCCTGATCAACTAAATTAGGAACTCTGGGCTCAGATCTAGGCACCAGTGTTGTTTATTTACTTATTGTTTAATTTATTTATTTAATTTATTTATTTTTGGCTGTGTTGGATCTTCGTTGCTGCACGCGGGCTTTCTCTAGTTGCGACGAGAGGGGGCTACTCTTTGTTGCGGTGCGAGGGCTTCTCATAGTGGTGGCTTCTCTTGTTGCGGATCACAGGATCTAGGCACGTGGGGTTCAGTAGCTGTGGCTCACGGGCTCAGTAGTTGTGGCACACGGGCTTAGTTGCTCCATGGCATATAGGATCTTCCCACACCACGGCTCGAACCCCTATCCCCTGCATTGGCAGGTGGATTCTTAACCACTGTGCCACCAGGGAAGTCCAGGCACCAGTGGTTTTTAAAGCTCTCCAGGTAATTCTTTTGTGTGACCAAGGTCGTGTACCGCCTCGTAGAACTCTAACAACTATGTAGTAATAGGTATTTATACATGTGATTATAAATAATTTGATTGTGAAAACAAGGAGTAGGAGAATTTATTTAAGTACTTTGTCTTTCTTTAGCTTCTAATATGTGAAGGAGAGAAGGTCCCAGTATCTATTTATTTAACAAATACTGAAATCTTTCCATATTCAGGACAGCACAGGCAACACAACCTTCCTTACTTGGAAGCATAGAGTCAGTAAGAGATGTAGGACATGGACATATCTATAGCACAAGGGCACCTTACACATTTCAGACTCAAAAATGTTTGCATGGGCTGAGGTTAGTGAGATTCACAATTTCAAATAAGTAAAATAAGGAGAAACAAACTAACACTTTCTTCCTGACCCCTACATGGCTCCATGCAACTCTCTACTCACTCCTTCATCTTTTCATGATGTCAAGACAATGATCATAGTGATGGATTAGCCTTTTTCAAGACTACAGTGTCTTTTCGCAGACTCTCTTTTTACCCAATACCCCAGAAGAGCTCCATAATGCAGATGTGTTTCTGAATCTCCACAAAAATCTCTCTCCCATAAAATGGTTGTTGTTTTAATGAGGGAGACTTCTGTATAAAGCATCATGGCCAGAGCAGTATTTAAGGGCAGGAAATCAGTGGCAGCAAGGGTAAGAAGACTGAATTAATCACAAATGACATCATTCCTTATAAAGGGAAATCAATATAAAAGGGTCAATGGAGGTATCCATTGACTGTGGATCATTTCCCATGGCTATAGCCAGACTTCTGTTCTGGGGGTTACTGTGAAGCCAAAAAAAAAAAAAAAATCAATTGTTGGGAACCCAAATCATCTGACTTTGATTTAGTGAGACTTTGGTTATGTGTTGACTTCCTGTCTTGAATCTCTATGATCTAGAGTACTGTGGATTTTTGCTGGGAATACCAAGGTACACCTCAAAAATCTTTTTGAAATGGGCCATTCATAGTCTGTTAAATGGAAAAAATTCAGATATTCAAGTTTAAAAGAGAGCATATTTGACCTGTATCTTGAATAATAAATATGAATTCCAGAGTTACATGGAGAAATGTTCCTTTAAGGTTGAGGGCATGGCATAAGTAAAGATATTTAGAAGTAAAGTAGAGGAAAACCTTAAGAAACGAGAAAACATCCATCTGTGGTGATATGGCTTAACACGGTAACATTAACAAACTGGAAGCTACAGAAAAGAGTTTCGTTTTATCTTGTTGGAAAATGTTGAACAAGTGTGAATTACTCTCTGTACATACTACAATATCTTTAGAAAGGACTGAAGAGGTAATTTAGTTTAACACCATGTTTTTGTGAATAAAAATAATGCCAAAAATAATAATAAAGGAAAGAAATACATATTGAGAATACTAGTTGGTGACAAAACCAAAGGCAAAACATAGATGTCCTGAGTTTTTTCATTGTAATACCCAATCTCAGAAACCCAAGGTTGGCTATTAAATGCTACCTATTTCTAGGTCCGGCTAAAGAAGCATGCTAAAAAAATGCATATCTGTCAGAAAACAATTTTTAAACAGTCATTTAAAATGAGTATTATAGTTGGAAAATATCACAAAATCTTAATTTTCAGCAATAACAAAATGATGGCAACTCAACTCACATAACTTAGAGAAGTGATTTCAGGTCAATAATTACCCCTCATTTTGGAAGCAATTCTCTTGCAACATTACTGGTCTGTCTCTGAGGAATGCAGCCACTTCCGTTTTTCCTAGCTGATATTCTTCTACAGTAACAATAATTTGCTCTTTTGAATTGTACTAAAGGATTATTATCATACTCAAAAGAATATATATATACACATATACACACATATATGTATATATATATAGGCCAGTTACATTTCCTTCTTTCTCAGTTTACCTACTACTATTTGTTGTTGTTGTAATTATTGTTTTTGCCAGATTATTTCATAAACCCGAAAAAAAAATTGATATTTCACAAAAAAATTACACTTCCAAAACAAAATACATTATAGGATGCACACAGATAGGAATTTTGAATTGTTGTTAATGATCTATTTTTAATGGATGTTCAAAACCAAAAGATAGTTCTGGCAACATTCATTTGCTTCCATGGAACATGAAAATGGAAATAACAGGTTAAACCTAAATAATAACTTTCTGAAAGTTGGAGATAAACCAAAGGTCTGAGGGATTTTGTGGAGATTTCTCTGTTAATCAGCTGCACCCTCATCTTTCCAGGATGATTTATATGTGATTTTGTCTGATATAAGATAAGAACTTGATCTCTTGAGGTCTCTCTCAGAATGGAATTAGAATAATAGACGGTTCAATACTGTCATGAACTTCTACCTCCTTCATTTTCTTTGGTGAATATTAGAGTCTTTTTAGATGAAAGAAGAAGGATATTGAGATTGCTATCAAGAATGAATAGTGCTATATTATTTTCAAATAATCCATGCAAAAGATAAAGGATTTCAGTATCATATAAAAATAACATTGAGTGTCTCTATGTGGAAGAATTAACTAATAATTTTCAGTGTACCATTTCCAGTACTGAATTAAGATATATGGTGGACAAATAATGGCAAGGAAGTGAAATAACTCTTCCTAGCTCTCTACTTGTATTTGATGTAGTAGTCACTAGGTAAATAACTATGCCTTTTACAGAAAAAGGAACAGAAAATGGGAAGAATGGCCAAGAAATATAATCTATGCTCTTTTGGTAAAAAGTATGAAACAGTAAACAGAGCCTTACTTTTTATTTTAAATCAAATTAAGCAGTACAATGTAGGAGCTATGCACTGTGCTGAGGCCTGAGAACACAAAGATATATAAGTTACAGCTGAACCGATTGTGGTAAATATTTCACAATATATATAAATCAAACCATCATGGTGTATGCCTTAAACTTATACAGTGATGTATATTAATTATTTCTCAATAAAAATGGGAAAAACAATTTAAATACTTAAGTTACATTCCCTGTCCTTAAGAAACTTAATTCTAGTAGTTGTAATTTATTAGGGGCTACCAACAACTAGAATTAATGTGATATTAGAAGCCCAGAATTTGAAGTTGGAAAGCAATGGCTCCTCTATGCACCACACCAATGGCCATGGGCAAATGACTTAACATCCCTGAAGCCCAGTGCCCTCATTTGTACCATAGTTAATATGTATTGAGACCTTTACCATGTATCAGGTACTCTTCTAAGGATCTCCTGTGTATTAATCATTTAATCCTCACAATAACCTTTTAATCACCCTGATTTTGTGGAGGAGGAACCTTCTAAACTTTAAGTAACTCATTCCAGGTAAGAGAGATAGTAAGTGGTATAATTAAGATATGAACAAAAGCAGTTTACTTATTAGCAATAATACCTGCCCCCTAGGTAAGGATAAAAGGAGAAGATGAGAACTCTGAAATGCTTAGCACAGAGTTTGGCACAGAATAAATACTAAATTTGACCTGTTTGTACCAATATTATCACTGTTCTTGGGGTTATTGACATTACCATGATAGCTTTCACTAATACTCCAATTTACTTGAATGTAGAAGAAAATTATGAGAGATAAGTTACATATTAATAATACAATTGACTTCACTGAGCACACACAATAAATTTTCTTATTAAATAGTGTGACATTAATTTCTAACAATTAATAGCAACTAATATTTCAAAAGTTGATTTTCTTTTCAGAAATTTTATTGTCCTTTAACCACAATGCATCCCTCTGTTTGGAGGCATTTTTATTTTAATAGCACTTTCATGAAAAAATATTTTTTAAAGGGGGAGCTTGAATCAAGCAAGGATTGAATTGTCGAGTGGTCAAGACATAACAAAAATTGGATACATAGAGAACAAAACCCAGGCATGTGAAGGGGTTTTCTGATGTTTTCCAGCCTTCAGAATAACTAAACATAAATGGAAAATATCTGTGCTATGTAAAAAATATCACCAAAGTATCTGATCAATTCAATGAAGAAGGAAGAATAATCCCTTCCCCAAATCCAACATGAGTAATTTTGTGTCATTAGACTCAAAAAATTGCTTATTTTACATTTTAATTTCTTTTTTTTTTTTTTTTTTTTGGCCGTGCCACGCAGCATGTGGGATCTTAGTTCCCTGACCAGGGATTGAACCCACACCTCCTACAGTGGAAGCATGGAGTCTTAACCACGGGACCTCCAGGGAAGTGCCTATATTTTAATTTCTTAGTTTGGTGAAACTTATTTAGGCATAGAAAGAAGGCAATGGTATTTATTTCAATTTACAACCATAAAAACTTGTGTGGTCAAGTTGTTCAATCTTTCTGAAAAGCAATTTTTCATCTATAAAATATAGCAATTCTCTCCCTCAGATATAGAAGTAGTATGAATTTTAATTAAGTAATATTGGATAAAATATCCTGAGATCCATGGATGAAAGATGTTTCAGAGAGCCAATAATTATTTTTTTATTATTATGTCCATCCTGGAAGACCTAAGAGGGTTGATTTCTTTCTCTTAATAAGTCCCATTCTTTCCAAATAATTGTTAGTTCAAACATGCTGGCACCACAGGAAAATGTTACAGCCAGCTGGGAACTCTGCTTGACACTTATGTCTCCTCTTTCTTTAGTCTTTAAGCTTCAGTCTATACATTCCCTGCTGCTTGGGCATGTGATTTAGCAATAAGAATTAAATATTTTCATTTTCTCTCTCTCTCCTTAATTAACATCCTACTTCACTTATTATCCTGACTATTTTTTTTAGAAAACAAAGAAATTGCATTTAAATTACATATTTATGAAATTTGCAGGAATAGAGATGATGATGTTTTTGTGAACTCCAAAGTTCCAGCTCTATAAATATGTGATACTCTGTGAAAATGGGAGCAAAGGGAAAGGGTTGTGTGGGACACACAGGTGTGTTGGTTTGGGTGGTTCCTGGTGGGAGAGGCTGTGGGCTCACAGTGTCTTCTGCACAAACTTGGGAACCAGATTCTTGAGAATGAGATTTCCCTAAAAATTTAGAAGTCATTTCATTGGCTGGATTTTAAAACTATTATTTTTTTGAGATATTCATAAATTTAAGACATTTGCAGGCCAAAAGTGATAACCAAAAAGTAGAGGTTTCAGGCGACACTATACATCAGACTGATTTAAATTTAAGATTTCAAAAAAAAAAAAAATGGTTGTATTCATCTTTTTTCTGATAAATTTTAAAGGCAGGTAATTCCAGTTATTGAATTTTGTATTCAGTGTTTCTTATGCTCAAAACATCTCTCCCTCTATCGCTCTCTTTTGCTCTTTCAAATCCATCCCTAATCCCCCACCTATCCCCATATGCATTCCCATCCCCCACTCCACCCACTTTTGTTAAATACACACCCAAGACCCTAAGTCCATGTCCATTATTGCTATGGAGAAGAGAAGACAAACTTTTCCTCCAAACTCAGTGTACCACTGTTAAAAATGCCCTGCAATTCTACAGTTAAATTCCGATACCATCAAAATAATTTACAACTTGAAAGCCCCAGCACAATGGGACACACAGTAACATAAAGAAAAATTTCCTTGTAAATAAATTATTGTGAAAAGAACAAAGTGGTTCTAATAGACCAAGAAAAGAACTTAAGTAACTTAAGAAATTTCAGTATCGACTAGCAAGTTTATTGAGTATTTACTTAAATGAATTATGCTTTCAGAGAATCACAGATAGGGGAAATGCCATCACATAGATTTAAGACTGTAATCTGATGAGCCAAGTCCTTGTTCTACCCAAATTTCTGTCATAGTTTTGTCTTCTTGAATGTTTGCAAGAACTGAATGCATATGCTTGACCAAAGAACACAAGACATCTCCCATAATGGGCCATATCATCATGGCTGCATGCCATGGTTCTAATTTTATGCCCTTGAACATTTGTTTTCTGATCTCATGTGAAACCTGAACATCTTCCTCTGCCTTATTTTTCATGTAGCTGTACTCTTCCTCACTTGGGTTTCTCTATACAACTTTGATGCATAGACAGGGAGAATGCTGATCAAAAAATGGCAATAATCTTTCAGTTAGAAAGGAACTGAGGCAAGACTGCAGGGAATGCAATCAGGAAACTGTTAAAAAAGAGGAGAATCTCCTGCCAAGGCTGCTGTGACTTCCATTGTTTGGATGGATGTCTCCTCATCCATAACAACAATGATAATGCATATTCTAACATAGGTAGTGTTGTCAACTTAGACCAACTCTACCTTCCACTGGGTAATAACCACCATTGAAGTACTAGTTCTCTCTGCTGTTAGGGTAATTTAGTGGACACATTTGAGGAGATTTCTAATTGTATCTGATTTCATTTTTTACCAGAAACCATTCAAAGAAATTATGTTCATAATTATGACTCATGGTTTATAATATAAATTAGTGAGATGGTTTTCATATATACATAAATATATATGTGTTCTATATATGTGTATATAATTCAAGAACATTTTAAAAAGCCAAAACAATGAGATCTATATTACCAAGAGATTTACCTGAGTGTTTTATATGCACTGAATAAACACATTTTTAGTGAAGTTTTATGCTAATAAAAATAAATCCTTTAAGTAACTCTGGAAGTTTGAGGTTATAATTATTACCTGCTTCAGAAAACTGAAAGTTTCATTTTTACATCTCACTTAACTACATGTGTTTCCTAAGATATGTAAAAGCGTTGTTTCCTCGGTGCTTCATATTTTAATACTGGCATAATGAAGGTGTCCAAAGAATTGACATACAGTCATAAATATCTGAAACTAAAACAACAAAAAAAATTTGGAAGAGATAATTTGTAGAATGGGCTCCAACAGCCACTGATATGTCATAGTAGTTCTGTCAATAATATTTGTACCAGAAAAGCACAAATATTAATCAAAAAATATAAATAGTCACAATATACAAATTTCTAAATTTGACTTTAGCAATCTGACTTTGCTATGTCACTCAGGGTAAACCTCGATTTCGGATAAGTAGATGAATGCTGTTGTCATGTGAATTAGGTAACAAACATCACTCTAAATTTTCCACAATCTGGACTCATCTTAGTATTTTTCAATCACTCAAATAAAAGCAAGACAAAATGTAAAAAAACAGGAATTGTGGAAATAAGGCATGCATTGCAAAACAGCATACATAACTTGTAGTAATGGTGTTAGTAAAATTCAAAAACTATGACACTTTCAGGAAGATTGGCTGTAATCGGTGGCTCAACAGCATGGCAATGACATTGACTATAGAAATGGGGAGGTGGAGGAGGTGAAAACATAAACTCCGTGAAGCAGGAGTTCTATCTTGTGGATCACTATGTCCCCAGAGCCTAGGATAGTGGTGCTTAATAACTATTTGTTTAATTAATATATGAAAATATTCACATCAAATTCAGGCAACGCTTCTTGTTTTAGATTTGGAGTTGTACCATGGTTATGTAAAATGTGAAATTAGGGGAAGCTGGGTAAAGAATATGTAAGAACTCCCTGTGTTATTTTTGCAACTCTTCTGTAAATTAAAAACTGTTTCAAAATAAAAAGTTTTTTTAAAGTTTCTCTATGGAAAATCATGAGATGGGATGGGATAGTGAGGGAAGGGCTACGTGCCCTGGACCCTTCTCTGAAGCCTTTGTGATAGTGGTAGCATCTTTTCAAGAAAATCCCAGAAGCAGCCAAAGGAGCAATAAGAAGTGAAAGTAAAAAGAAATGTCAATAAACTATGTTCATTCTCTAAGGATGTTCAGAATATGAAGGGAAAGGTTTAGTTTTTGTGGTGAAATAAGATGGTGGATTCAACTACTTTATTATTTATTAATATATTTGGGTATTAATGTAAAGATGGCTCTGAAAGGCTAAGAAATCAGAGATACTCAGGTTACATCATAATTGGTAATTTGGGCTCTACTCTGTAGTGTAGAGTGTGGCTTTTGGTTTTACTAAATGTAGGAAGAGTCAGCTTTATTTACAAAAGAAAGAAAAAAAGGAAGGCAGAGAAGGAGTGAGAGAGAGAGAAAGGGAGGAAGGGTGGGAGAAAGGAAAGAAAGTTAGAGGGAAAGAGGGAGAGGGGAGAGAAAGACTATAGACAGAAGATATCTCCCTAATAAATGATACACTCAGTCCTTAAATCAGAGCTGAGGAGATAGCAGAAGTGGTCATCTAGAGGTGGATGGACCTAGAGTCTGTCATACAGAGTGAAGTAAGTCAGAAAGGGAAAAACAAATACCATATGCTAACATATATATATGGAATCTAAGGAAAACAAAAAAAAGGTCATGAAGAACCTAAGGGAAAGATGGGAATAAAGACACAGACCTACTAGAGAATGGACTTGAGGATATGGGGAGGGGGAAGGTTAAGCTGCGACAAAGTGAGAGAGTGGCGTGGACATATATACACTACCAAACGTAAAATAGATAGCTAGTGGAAAGCTAGTGGGAAGCAGCCGCATAGCACAGGGAGATCAGCTTGGTGCTTTGTGACCACCTAGAGGGGTGGGATAGGGAAGGTGGGAGGGAGGGAGACGCAAGAGGGAAGAGGTATGGGAACATATGTGTATGTATAACTGATTCACTTTGTTAAAAAGCAGAAACTAACACACCATTGTAAAGCAATTATACTCCAATAAAGATGTTAAAAAAATTAAAAAATAAAAAACAAACAAACAAATAAGTAAATAAATAAAAATAAAAAAATAAAAGGTCTTGAGCTATAGACCATTCATATAAAGACTTTACATCTAAATGTGGCTTCAAAAATAAAGTTCTAAAAGCAATGATTTTTAAATCATGTAAACATGTGTATGACTTTACAAATATGGTCTGTGGGACTAAGGATGGAGCGTTCTTTGTTGTTAGGAAGTACTGATGTAAGTGATGCTAATACCACTGTAGAAGACACTGATGTACTTAGAGCATTGGGCTGCCAGCTTTTATGTTTAAATACTATTTTACAGGCATATAAATAATTCAATATTTGGACTTACTTGCTTTGTTCACTCTGAAGGGTCATTTTCCACAGTAGTAAGTGCCTTAACCTTAAAAACCAAAGGGGTTTGTTTAATAAACAAACAAAAAAATCTACAACGTCATTTTTTAGCACATAACATGCTGTTTTTTCCATCAAATCAATTGATCTTTCCTTGATGAATGAAATCCCTTTAGGGCTTGATGACACTGACATTTAGAGAATCAGTTTCCAAAGACAATTTACTTCTAGAAATATGAGTTTAGTTCACACTTTACCAGTCTTCCAATTTGTCTAATATTTTCCATTATTATCTGTACTTTACTTTCACCATATCCTCAGACTGCTTAATGTACATAACAAATATGTGTGTGTATGTTAAAAGTTCTTCTAAACTTTATCCTGATTATACTGAGCATTTGGGGTGTTTTTGCCGGTTTCTATTTCATTTAAAGCAACATTTATATTATTGTTCAAAAAACTTAGGCTGAACTGATAATACAGAAACTTAATCACTTCAGGGAAATACCTCAGTGTCTCTTAAATAGAGCAGATGAGTTTTTCTAAATAATGGAAGGTAACCCCAAATAAGAAAAGCTTGGCAGTCAAAACAAACAAAAAAAAAGACAACCAAATAAACAGAACAGGAAGAAAAACAAACAAAATGTCCACAATGTACAGGATGGCAAATATTAAGCAAATCTGAAGAGGGCAGAAAGGATGATTGGAGCTAGTCCACTGTGGAACTGACTTCCCTGGAATGGAAAATTGCTTCACTTACTCTTCCAGGTTGTAGGTCTGTACTCAGCTTCTACCTCCCCCACCTCTCCTATTCCTTGCCATCCAAATCACAGTGTGGGTGGGTGGATTTTCCTTGTGGAGACATTGACAATTCCATAAATAAAGAGTGGGAATCTTCGTTGGCGTGACAGAGAGGCTGAAGAGAAGGTAGGAGCTTCCACCAATGGGATTTACTCTGTATTAGTTCCATCTCACTGTGTAACCATTACCCCTAAAACCCAATAGCTGCAAACAATGAACATTCCTTTTCTCACAATATCTGTGAGTCTTGAATCAGGGTCTGACCTCACTGAGTCCCTGTGGCTCAGGCTCTCTCACAGGGAGCAATCCAGATGTCTGCCCTAGCTGTGTTCGTTTCAGGCCTTGAGGAGGAGGTGATCCACGTCCAGGCTCATGAGTGGCTGTTAGGTGAATTCAGCTCCTTGCTGGTTGTTGGACTGAGGGTTTAAGTTCAGTGCTGACTACTGACCTTCCCACATGAGGATCTCCACGGGGCAGCTGCCAATGTGACAGTTGCCTTCATCAAAGAGGGGGAGTGGTGGATGCACAAGCAAGACACAAGTTGGCCTTTTCCGAAATTATAACTTAATTTCAGAAGTGACATCCTGTCACCTTTACCACACTCTGTTCAAGATTCTCTAGAATTATCACTGCCCCGGCAATAATTTTTATATTGATATATCAGCTTGGAAGACATCTAAGTTCGTAGCTAATGCAGATTTGAAATCCAAAGTTTAAAAATTCTCAGAGTAGACTTTTATTTTCTACCCAGAGCTCCAACCAAGAAAGACTGGTATTTTTTCACCTCTATGCTTATGGACAGATTCTTTCTGGTTCTTTCTTCCTCAGACTTTTAATTGTCCAAGCTTTATGTCTGAGTGTCGGTTCTGACTCCCTGCCTTGCATGGGCCTAAGGCTTGATCTTCCATTCATTCCCACAAAGATTAAAACCTGACCTTCTGGATTTCTAGAATCGATAACCTGCATTCACATCCCCACTCCCATCTCCCAGCAGCCATAGCCCAACTCTGACTTCCAGATCACTTTTTGTTGATTAGTCCCTAGGGATTTCTTTTGTTGTCAGTTAAAGAGATGTTTGTTATGTTTAGCTACCCTTTCTAATTGTATCAGGAGTGTTTTCAGATTTTAATGCACCAAAACCTCACTGTAGTAATTTTATCTCCTTGGTAACTAAACTTTTCATTCTGTTTCTCTTTTACTGCTGTTATAAATTCCAAAATATTCCCATGTATTTGTTATCCAAATGTCCCAAAAGGAAGAAGTTGATTCTGTTCAATATAGAATTAAATATAGAATGTTCTGTGGGGCAGAGTTCATGCCAGGCTCCTCACAACCTGCTTCCATGGGTGTTTCATTTTATTTTATTATTATTATTATTTTGGTACAGGTATTTTATTTGGGAGTACATTCCAGAAAGCTGTTACAGGGAAATGTGACATGAAGTAGAAAAAACCAATAAAAGGCACATTCTCGAGGTCACAGTTCTAGGCAACAGGGGCTCAACTCAGCCAGGTCCTCTGATAAATGTAAAGAATGCCTCCAAACAGTGTCCATAGAGAGGATGGCTAGGGTACTTATGCTTCAGATCCCAGACTCTCCAACATGAACGCTCCTGCACCGCCAGGTAATGCCAGTATGTGAGCTGAGTTGGCTTCTGCATCTTTATCCAGCGCTGTAACTGTTCTAGGTATTTGTCCAGTCCGATGATGGAGAGCTTCTTCCTTGAGGAGTCTGAGACTTTGGTTGCCGTTTTCATATCGAAGTTTGGTTTCTGACAAATGATCTCTTATGTCTCCATGTTCTAGATGGCCTGATTCAGATCTTTATTCCTGAGGGTTGTTAGCGTGTGGCTGTTTTGCTTTTGTCAAGCTGTGGAAGATGTAATTTTCCTTTCACTCTTATCAGGCATGGAAGCTCCAAGAGATGCTTCAATAGGTCTCCAAGATCTCTTCACCATTCTGATTATGTAGCAGTGAATCTAGCTCCTCTTGATAATCAGAGTTAATTTTTCTCTCACCAGAATGGTAACTATTTTCTTTATCTGCTAGTCTACTGACATATGATGCCCCAAATGATCATGCAGCTATAATAGCTTCAGTTTCAGTGAAAACATTATTGTATCCAGTGGTGGAATTGTTTCTCTCCTGGGAAATAAGGACTTTTAATTCAATAGAGACTAAAGTTGTAGGGATGGGAAAGACACATTTCCAAGTGGGTCTCTGGGAGTAATGGCAAGAGGACTAATTCTATGCATACCCCTTGATTCCAGACCCATGTATTATAACTATTTGGGACACAACAGTCTTGTGTCAGTGTTTCAGGGTACATCCCAAAGAATAGCACCACCACTCTACATCCCCAAGCTGGCACCTTCAATAAGCTTTGTAAGGATCCCTTCAACATTCTATCGGGCTAGCTACCACAGGTGATACACTGTACGGTAGAACCAGTTGATCCCATGGGCATGCATCCATTGTTGCACAACTTTTGCCACAAAATGGGCCGGATGTTGACAGCACAAGCTGGGCAACAAGTCCTTCCTTAAAGGGAAATTGAGCAGCACATGTGTACAATCCAGCACTAAGTTACTCAAACTCTCTGGACCCTGCATGAACAAATTTCATGATCTCTTCCAACTTACCTTTCCAAACTGAACTCCCACTACTCTGATTTATCCACTGATAGTTTTTCCAGCTGGACCGTTAATACATTTTGTTGCCAGTATACATCTCATTTGTTAAAGATTCTAGGGTCATGCTGTTTCCACTGTTTGGGGTGCCTTTGCTTTCAACTCCACGTGGTGAAGTAAAATATGTCTTACAAGGACTGGTGAAATGCTATCTCACCTACCAAGCTTTTTCTAATCCCTCTGTCCCAAATCATTCTTCTGTATTCTCCCACAGATCTCCCCACACCAAAAGGTTGCAATATTTATCTTCTCTGAAAATCCATAACTCTTTATCTATACCTCTGCAATATCACCACCTGTTACTATTAGCTGTGTAACCCAATTAAAACTTTGGCCCATGGGCATTTCATTTTAGTCCGTAGCCTTTGGCTTAGATAGAGAATTTTGGCCCAATCAGTTGTAGACCAGCCTAGCCAGTCATAAAGAATGATGCACTGTAGATAGGGAATCACTTTTACACAACTTTTCTAGAAAGGGGATCTTGGTACAACAAACATTGAGACTCTCTGGGAATTTCCACTATAATTTAGTGCTTAAGTAACTGATGCTCTTTAATTATTTAGTGTGTATTTTTCTTATCTCAATAAGCAGGTTTTTGTCAGGAGTTATCTTTTATCAACACCGTTACATTAATTGTTGATAGGCACATTTTGATGGACTGACCAAATAGGTAGGAAGAATATAAGGGAGTGTAATGAGTTCAAGACAAGTTAAAATGAGTTGTATAAAGACAATAGGGCATGGAGAAGTTGAAGCTGGGCTATTTAAGCAAAAGGGTGCACAATTATAAGAAGATGGAAGGAGGAAGAAGAGAAAAATACTAAATGTATAGGAAAAATATGGTTTTATGTTAAAAATAATAAGAAGAAGAAAATTCCAATCAATTATCTGAAGGGGATTACAGGAAATAATCATATAAAAATGCACTACAGAAAGAAAAAGAGGGGGCAAAATTGCTTGAAGAAGGAGGTAGAGGAGCACACATGATTTACACCCCCAAAATGCAACAAGTCCTAATGCAAAATATTTTGTAGAAGAAAATAATTGGATATAAAATATTTTTTGTAAATATTTTATCTGGAAAAAGTAAATATCCTTGATAAATGAAGTAGAGGATCCCCCAATTTAATTTTCTATGAAGCCAGAAAAAAATGCCTAAAACTATTCTGCATAAAGTAAGTATGACAGTAGATTGGAGAGTACTGATGATAATAGTTTGTGATTAACTTTTAATCATAAATCCTAAACTCAAAAGTTCAAAATATGCCCCATTTTAGAAAGAAAAACACTTAGGTTTTCAAATCTGAGTGCACAGGCACATCAATTTTAGTAACTAACATCATTAACAACATTCAGTTTAGTTATACTTTCTAATTTTGCATTTATTTTTCCAGATGGTTGTAGAATATTTATATCACAAAAGTTTTCCTCTTAATAGTAATATGAACTTATTATTTTGTTATAATTCTCTGTGAAAAAGTAAAGAATTTAAATGGAAGAAATTTCAAAATGAATGCAAACTTCAAGACCAGCTTGGAGGAAAAAATTAAAGTTTTATTACAATGAGTTTCTTAAGAAGGATGTTGTCAAGGAGCCTCTGTTTAAATATGGTTTGATGTCACCTAAGCAATTAAATTCAATTTGCTTTTGTGCCTTAGTACAGCATTGGAGGATTGGAAAACTTCCCAGGCTCACTAGGCTGGATATGAATTCTCACCTCCCTGAAACTTCTGTGTTTAGGGAGTGCCTTTCCCAATTATAGCTGCGTTCTGACAGTAACTAAGCATTACCCTGAGTGACAGGCAAAGAAAGCCAAGAGCCTTAAGGCTAAAAGAGATAAGTGAACGTGATCTCCAATTACACACTCAGTCAAAGAGGATTCCTCCTAGACTCATTCTAATGTTTTCTATAGCAGGAGCCAATCGGTGTGTGTAATTTGCACAGATGCATTACCAGAACATAGTAAATACATAACTATGAGGTGATGCAAATTTGGTGATCCCCGTTTATTTTGCTGTTATATCAAAATAGCAACAAATAATCTAACAATAATAAGTAATTTACTTTATTAATATAGTGGCAAATTTCTCCATAATGAGAGCAAATTAGTGATTATGAAGAAAAGGTCTGCCTCTATTTTATTGATGGCTTTCTTTAATAATAATACTTTTAAGCAGCTAATTTTTCTAAACTTTTTTTTTCTTAAGAGTAGAGAAGAAGCTGAGGATTTTTGATTTGAATGTTAACTTTTGCACTTTAGGAAACATTGTTATTTACAAGTGAGAAATCTGGAAAAGCAAAAATACTATACATATCCAAGCTGAAAAATCCACAAAAAATGTTAAAACAAAATGTACACTCAACTCTACTTCATCATAAGAAATTGCCTTTAAGCATTAAAAAGCTGTGATTTTTCCATCACACTCACACAACACACATGCACACACACACACACACACACACACACATGCACACACAAATTATCATTAACGAACAACACCTAATTATCTGATCTATGAGTTAATTGAGCCATTAATAGATTTTGGAAATATAATTGCATTTGATGTGTGAATCTGAGCTTTATAGTCATTTCTATATCAAATTCTTTAGTATTAGTTATTAGCTTTTTTAATTGCTTAAAAATTTTTAAAAATTAAGGAAAACCAATCTAAATGAACCATTTTTCCATTTTCAATTCTTTGTAATTTTATTTCTGAGATAATTGTATCTTCTTTGAAGCTTTTTTATCATGGTGCTTCACCTGCTGACTTGTGATGTTGAAATCCAATAAAAGGGGACTCTTCTAAACCAGGTTTTCCCAAAATGTGTTTCACAGAATATTTGTTCCACAAGATGGTATTAGATGTTCTGAATTTAACTATGAAGCAGAAAAGTTGGACTAAATAATGTTGACTAGGTTTCTTTACTCCATTGTTCTTTAGAATTTTTATTATTATAAATGCTTCTTGTGAATGTCCAAGAAGTGAGTACTTCATATGATGTTTCCCAAGGATATCGGTTATAGAACTTTTTTTTTAATTGAACATTTTAAAGGATTGGATTTTTTGAAAAACCCATTAGGTTCAGGAATTTTTTAAGTGACATCTTAGATAACCAGTACTGTCTAACTATGGCAGAGCCCTGTGCCCGGTTAATAGGAACAGAGGCAACACCCAAACACAGATCATAGTAAATTAGTGAAAGAGTGTGTGGGAAAATTTAGTTAGTTTTTTTTTTCTTTCAATTTTAGTACAAGCATTTCACAGGAGAATATATTCAAACAACAAATCAGCATATGAAAAAGTTCAGAACGGAAATGCCCATCAAGAGTAGAATTGAGGAAAAAAAAAAAAACTGTGGTATGTTCAAATAATGAAATACTATAAAGTAATAAAAACAAATCAACCACAGCTTTATAAAACACTTTGGATAAATCTCAAAAACTTAATATTGAGTGAAAAAAGCCAAACACAAAATATCAAAAATCAGGAAAACTAACCTTTTATTTTTTGGAGGGGGGATGCTTACTTAGGTGTTAAAACATAAATAAAAGCAAAAAAAATAGTTACCATGACAAGCAGAATTGTGATCAGCTGTGATGAGGAGGAAGAGAAGGGAGGGGAACCAGAAGGAACCCCGTTAGGTGACAGGGGAGGGGATCTGAGATGCTGGAAATTATCTATATCTTTTCCTGGGTTATAACTACTGGGTGTTTGCATTGATATAAATCTTAAAGTTGCACATTTGTGTTTTGTACTTTTTTCTAAGTGAAAAAGAAAGAGTAGTTCGGGTTATTTCGAGGTCAGTGGGTTCAAAACTTAGGTCCAAAAAATTTACTTTTTTCCAAAACCAGTTTTGGAAAATCTGCGGTATCTCTATGTATGACCATGCTACAGGAGCAAGAGGGAAATAAATCACCTTCACAAGTCAGACTGTTCAATTTCAGTTCCCTTCATAAAAGATTAATATACGTAGTGACACTTAGGAAACTGCAAATTATACAAACAGAAATGGTTGCTCTCCATCAACATCTCTTCTGTCTCTACCATTACTACCTTCCAAGTACTGATAATGAGCAGCCTGTACAAAAAGGATATCAAGTTGTCAACACAGTTTCCAAAGCCACCCCAAAGGAAGGATGGTCACAATCGTGGAAGGTTAACATCTACCTTTGCACTTGGCTGCTCTCCAAAATATCATAAATTGCAATAAAGGGGAAAATGTCATGAGAAGTTATCAGTAACTGAATAAAATAATAAAAATTAAAAGACGAGACCATAATAAGACTTTAGGGTTTGCTGATGTAACAATATCTAAGAACAATTTTTCTCTGCTCCAGAAGGCTATCCCCAACAATTTCACTAGACTCTCCTACAACTGAAATCACATTTCTTAATTCATCCTTTTTAAAGATTTAGGTCACGTCTACTCTCCATCTTGGATATAAGAAATTAGAGGCCCCTAAGTAATTTTCAGAGTCAAATGGCATGTCATTTATGGTGTGGCAGCCAAGATTAATGACCTTTAATTTGAGCTCAGATAACCTTAAGTCCCCATGGGGGTAAAGGAAACAGAAAATCTGGACAATCAGTTTCCTAAACACATTTTGGCGATTCCATGCTGATGTGCTTGCTGTGGCTGCTAATGATATTGCTGATAAGATACTTTAATGAAAAATATTTAAAAACTATTAAGTGCTTACAGAATTCTAGGCACTTTACTGATCCTTTTGCTTAAATTATCCAATCATCCTTATAAAAACCTAGTGAAGGGGTTTTATATCCCCATTTTACAAGAAAAAAGTTTTATTTAACCTCTGCCATTAACGTGGAAAAGTTCTAAGATGCTAGCAATAAAGAGACAAACATGCATAATTGAGTTCATGTAATTCTGTTATCTAAGGTTGAGGTGGCTAAAATGTGTTGCTTCTCAAACTGTGGTCCTTCGATCACTTGCATTAGAATTATCTGGGGAAACTAGAAACACACAGATTCTAAGGTTCTATCCTAGACTTACTAAAAACAGAAGCTCTGGAGTAGAAGCACCTGCATTTTTAGCCACTTTACTGGGTGATTCATATGCAAGCTGAAATCTGAGAACATTTTTTTTTTAACATCTTTATTAGAGTATAATTGCTTTACAATGGTGTGTTAGTTTCTGCTTTATAACAAAGTGAATCAGTTATACATATACATATGTCCCCATATCTCTTCCCTCTTGAATCTCCCTCCCTCCCACCCTCCCTATCCCACCCCTCTAGGTGGTCACAAAGCACCAAGCTGATCTCCTCCCTCTGCTATGCGGCTGCTTCCTAGTAGTCTGCACAAAAGGGGCAATGAAATGGTTAAACAGTCAAACCCTGAACAGCTGCTGTAAAGAAGGGAAGTTTAGTATTGCTTCACAGAGAGCATTATAACTTCTTTCACTGGAGCAATGGAAGAGGGTTGTTGTTTTTAATATTAGATTCAATCTAAAAGACTTTCTTCCAGTCCAAAGCTGATTCCCATTGCTGCACCAGGGTTCAGGAGGAAAATGAAAGAAATACAGACAGAGCTAACTCATCATTCAAAAAGAGACTGGAGCAAGATTTTTGCAGAGTGTATTGAAATACAACATAGGGGCACTTAATGGAGATACCTTCCATTAAAGTAGAATCTGTGATCAAATACTGGCGGCTCTTAGGTTAAAGTCCCCAGCCGGTATGGGACACAGACAATTACAGTGTTCAGCTAGTTCCCTTGAGCACACCCAGGTAAAACTTCCACCTATTCCTAACGGTGAAGCTCGGCAGTTAATTTCAGAGCCACACTAGTTTTTGTATTTGCTGTACATTATTAATTATGCTGAAGCTCAACGTTTATGAAATTGTACAGAGTTCTTATTCTAATGTAGGTTATGGGAATCCACAATCATTTTTGTCAATATCCTACAGTCCACAGTTGGAGACCCCTTTAAATGATCCTGGTGAAGATAACTGGACCACAGTTAGCTCCCACAGCTGCATCCAGGCCCTGAGGGTCAAGCAGACAGATTAAGTCACCAGCACCCAGAGAGATCAAATCCTAAACCGTATTATTTCTCCCAATATTATGCTCTTTTTTTGCCAACAGATCTCAACAGACTACTATTTAATATGAGGATAGAGTGAAAGGAGTAGCTTTTTCAAATTTAGTGAAGAGTTTTGTGATTGATTCATTTCCATATATTTCTTAAGCCCTGGATTGTATTTGTGGTACATTTGATTCCCCACCCCTGAATGTAACAAAACAGCTGTGTTATAAACTACAGAAACATTGTGCTATTCTGGAACTAGATAGTGGTGATATTTGCACAACATTGTGAATGTGCTTAATGTCACTGAATTATACACTTTAAAATGATTAAATTGGTGGACTTTATGATATGGATATTTTACACAGTAAAAAAATAATTAATTAAAAAATTGTGTTAACATTCAGGCATGAAAAGGCAAATTGGAACCTGCTTCTGATAGTTTCCAGCTTGACCTCTGCATGCTGGAACGGTTACCTAGTTATTCATCATTGTTTCCTTGATTTTTATTAGATGACTCTATAAAACTGATACTTATATGTATCATGACAAATAACTAAATGTCTGTATAACTTTCTTTTTATTCATAAAACAAATATTCATTGAGACTTACTGTAAATGAGACACTGTACTAGACACTGCTGTAAAGGCAAAGATGAGTCAACAAGAGCCCTGCCCTCCTGGGATTTGTCATCTAACAATGGAGTAGTGAGAAAATATCTGAGTGCTTTCAACATGCCAGGCACTGCCCAGATGGAGGGAATCATAAAGTGTAGGAAGACACAGTCCATGTCTTTTTGGTGAATTCAGAGTCTAGTGTGGGAAGACAATGTAATACATATTCTACCTGAGCAGGAGAGAAGGCATTTGAGAACACAGGCATTAGAGGGAAAAATCATGAATAAGACTGGTTTCAAGGCATCACAACATTTATTGGGAAGTACATTTAATATAAAAACATTCACGGCTTTAGGTGAACCTGGACTTCAGCAGTTCTAGGCGCTACTGTCCTCACACAGGACTAACTTACACAGACCCTGGTAAAATATAAGCACTATGCTCAGATTTTTGTCCCCAAATTACAGTTCTAATTAATCCAGTTAGCACAGCACCAGTTTTCTGACTTCTCTAAATATTCGGTAATGAAACCCCAGGGTTAGGCTAATCTAGGACTTCTACATGCCCAGCCATTAATAGGACTTGCTCTGTGATCTTGGACGAGTCATTTCACTTTTCTGAGTTCTAAGACGATAGAATTAAGTACTGTAAAGATGTCTATCTCTGTAGTGATTTATTTTTTCTTTCCATATGACCCAATACTTTAGATATGAGAACTAAGAAAAATGTTTGATAAAGCTAAATGTTTCTTTAAGATTAATAATAAGAAAAAAATCAGCACTGCTGCATCTGGAAACTTGAGTGCCAAGGGATAAGTGGTATCTAATAATTAATAAAAAGTGGTTGTGAAGCATTTTGCAAATATAAAATGCTAGATAATTTATAAATATTTAAATAGTTATTAAATTTAATATGAATATTACATAGATTCCATTTTGATTTCCTATGCCACTTTATTGCCTCAGAGTGCTTCATTGATATTAATTATGTTACTGTTGGTGTTATTGCTGTTAATTGTTTGGTTTCTGGAGGGATATATCCCAGGTAAAGAGGAGAGGGGAAATAGGGGTAAATAAATTGGTTGTAGGGTTTTATTACTGGAAGGAGCTATTCTTTTCTGTTACAGTGTATTTGAGGTTTGTCAATTAAGTGCCTGGTTCATAAGTTTCTGTTGTTACTTAGATCTGGTTTTGACTTTGCTTCTTCTCATCTTATTTGCTGAGTTACAAACTCCTCCAAGTCACACACCATTTTATTAAGCTTTGCATTCTTCCAAAGTTTCTTAGTGCAATGTCTACTTGACTGCTTAAAAAATACTTGCTAAAACTTGAAGGGGAAGAAAGTTAATGCAGTATATGCTCACAGGTCTCAGTGGTTCCACTTCATAGCTCACGCAATGTTCACACCCTCACAAGGAGGCAAATCGTCCTATTTAAGAGACGAAGAAACTGATACCATGACTGACTAAGGACAGCACAAAATGTATCCACCTAGGAGTGATGGATACAACTCTATTTGATGCCAAAGTGCCTGCCTTTTCTCATTACTTAATACCATCTCCATAGAAACTTATCAATTAATGAAAAAGTGGAGTTGTTTGGAACAGGAATTTGTAAGGAATTATTGCATTAAAAAAAATTCTTAATTGAGGGTAGAAAGGGCTTTGGAAACTTGACAAAGGAGAAGGGAAGAAAGAGTAAGAGGAAGCAGCAATGAAGGAGGAGAGCAGGAAACAATAGATAGACCCAGAAAAGCAAGAAAACATTGAAATAAAAGGAATGCCGTGAACACTTCTTTGTAGAAAAGAAGACAGACCAGAGCTCACAGACCACCTCAAGGTAGTAACTTGTGTAGGGTGGGGAGGGAGGATCAGGAATAGGATTTACCTAATATCGCATGAGCTTAGTTGTGGAGGTGTGGTGGAGTCTTTAAGTAAAACCACAAAGCAAGCACAGGAGAAAGTAATTGGCTTTGCTGATAAGAGGTGAGGAAGAGAGCTGGCTGCAGGTGGGCCCAGTGATAAGCAGAATATATGATGCTGCGAAGTCTTGATTGGAATAGTTTAATAAAAGCATGTGACTGTTGCCAATTAGGAGCTAGAGGTAAAATATGATTCTGCTGCTAATTTTGTATCCAAGTAGAATTATACTGTGATTAGCCTAATAGAATGGCATTGGAAATCTGTAGGCACTGCATGGGAGACCCACTATCTAACAAGCAGCTGAACAGAAGCAGTAAAGCATCACTATCTCCACCTTACCTGGCCCATGAGTGGCTCATGCAGAAACAAGCTTGTGCAGAGGCAGCTTGAAAAGGGGAATAGAGGATTTCCAAGGTGCACAGGAAGAGGGTGCAATCTTCAAGACCCAGTCCCCAAAGGATCCTTAGTCTGCTGGGAATTGCGTACCTCTGGATGTGCAATACCCAAAGGGGCTTTTAAGGGAGTCTAAGAGTAATTCTTCCACAACCTGTCAAGTGGCTTGCCCTGAAGGAATCCTGTGCTTATCGGAGGCCCCTCTGTGAGATGAAGTCCTAGTGTTTTAGACCAGGAAGGTCCTGCTGGGGATTTCTCTAACTAGGACCGCCTTTCACTCCAACTCCAGTAAGTAAGAAAGAGAGCATTCAACAACGTAGAGATAGTGTCTGAGAGTACATACAAATGGTCCAACCTGATAAAAAAAAAACAACAGGATATTCTCCTCTATTCTTTGCATGGGTTATGGTTCTTTTTTTCCCCTGGCTCCCACCACTTCTGTCTTCTGCACTGTCCACACTGGGATTTGGATTAAAGGCTGATTTACATCTGTTGTGCATCCTAATTTCCCAAGAGTATATGAATGAATTTACAACAAAGGAGCTCTCCTTTTATTTCCATGAAATGTGATGCACGGTGTCACTCAGCAGCTAGTGACATGTGTGCTGGCAATAATAAGGTCTTGCTTTTTGAAATAATCTGTGAACAATCCATATTTAACTGTTCTTCCTATTCAAATTAATTCAGATATTGAAATCATAATGTAGAGCATCTGAATTCTTAAAGCACCATGCAACCTAAGGTGCTAACCTGGTAGAGGAACCACTGCCTTTTCTTCGAAACAAAAAACTATTTAGCTGGTACTGAAAGTAAGATTAACATGACACAAACCACACCCAATCCACAGGCCTCCTGAGGTTTTGTACTGATAGCTGCTTTTCCAGCCTAATTTCCACTCCAGTATTCAAATCCAAGTAGGTAAATTAACCCTGCTGTTCTTTCCCCAGAGGTGATAATGCTTGCTTGATTTGGAAATACCAAAGTGAAGACCTTCTCATCCAATAAACTAAAAGATTGAATTTCTTCCACTTTCACATCTCAAGAAAACTGAAAATAGAAAACTTTCTATTTTTTTAAATCAGAGAGTATGATGATTGGCTCAATTTTTTTTTTAGCTCAAGTGCGTTTACTAGCAACAGAGATGTAGAACATAGGAGGACCATACTCAGGCCCTTGAAGCATTTTGACAAGGTACTAAATCTTTGAGTCATTATAATAGTCTGATGCTGGTGTTGTAGGAAAATGGGGTACGAGAGGATGGTCATGTCCCAGGTCTCGACCCAGTTCATGGGAGAGGCCGCCAAGTGAGGGTCCTTGGCTTTACGCAGGAAAGAATTCAAAAGTGAGCCATAGCAAAGTAAAAGCAAGTTTGTTTACAGAGATACACATTCCATAGACAGATTGTGGACTGTCTCAGGAGGTGAGAGTGGCCCCGAAATATAGAGTGGTTAGTTTTTATGGGCTGGGTAATTTTATAGGATTATGAGTGGGAGGAATGTTCTAACTATCTTGGAAAAGCAGTGGGAATTTCCAGGAATTGAACCACTGTCCACTTTTTGGCCTTTTGTGGTTGGCCTCAAAACTGTCATGGCGCTTGTGGGTGTGTCATTTAGCATATGCTAATATATTACAATGAGCATATAATGAGCCTTGAGGTCTACTGGAAATTGAATCTTCCACCTCCTTGGGCCTAGTAGGTTCTAACCAGTATTTTTGTCCTATCTTCAACAGCTATGTCATTCTTTTAAAGGTTGTGCCCTGCCCCCTTACCTCCTGTCTCACTGATTTGTACTTTATTGATTCTGTAGTATAACTGACAAGAAAGCTAATTTGGTTAATTCAAGAGGTCTAGTTGCTATGTAAATGTTTACTGAATGAGTGAGTGAATGAATGAATGGCAGTAATGCATGCACATAATAAATGTTAAAATAATACAAATTCAAATGAGTACTGTTCTACTTAATTGTCCCTTTTCTATCCCATGGAAGTAATAATTGTAACAGTTATCACTCTTGATAAATGATAATTCTTGATAACATGAGCATTCTTCCATACATATTTTCTGATATATATGGTAAGCAGAATAATGGTCTCCCAAAGACATTCATGTCCTAATCCCTGGAACCTGTGAATATGTTACCTTACATGGTAATAGGGATTTTGCAAATGTGATTAAGTTAAGGATTTTTAGATGAGGAGATTATCCCTGATTATTCCATATTATCTGGGTCTACCGAATTAATCACAAGGGTCCTTTTAAGTGCAAGAGGGAGGCAGGAGAGCCAGAGTCAGAAAGAAACTTGAAGATGCTACACTGGTGTTTTTGAAGGCAGAGGAAGGGACCACAGTCAAGGAATGCCGGCAGCCTCAAGGAACCATAATAGGCAAAGAAATTGATTCTTCCCTAGAGCCTCCAGAAGGAACACAGACCTGCCGACACCTTAATTAAGGCCCAGTGAGACATCTTTCAGATTTCTGACCTCTGGAACTATGAGATAATACATATGTATTGTTTTAAGCCACTAAGTTTGTGCTAATTTGTTACAGCAGCAATAGGAAACTAATACAATGCATATAGAACAGTCTAAATTATCCATCATAGGGATAATTCAATTGACCATCATCTACCATACAAGTCAGGCCAGTTAATGCAATAATAATTGCAGGGCTTCCCTGGTGGCGCAGTGGTTGAGAATCTGCCTGCTAATGCAGGGGACACGGGTTCGAGCCCTGGTCTGGGAAGATCCCACATGCCACGGAGCAGCTGGGCCCGTGAGCCACAACTACTGAGCCTGCGCGTCTGGAGCCTGTGCCCCGCAACGGGAGGGGCCGCGATAGTGAAAGGCCCGCGCACCGCGATGAAGAGCGGTCCCCGCACCGCGATGAAGAGTGGCCCCCACTTGCCTCAACTAGAGAAAGCCCTCGCATGAACCGAAGACCCAACACAGCCAAAAATAAAATAAAATAAATAAATAAAGTAGCTATAAAAAAGAAAAGTGCTTTAAAAAAATAAAAATAAAAAAATAATTGCAGAATGGGGGGGAGATAATAATATTTATAGTACTTACTCTGTGGAACATAATAAGTCCTTTATTGGCATTAAGCCACTTAACTCTAAATATCATATACATTTTACAGATGAAGAAACTGATGTATAGCCAGGTTAAATGACTTGCCCAGGATTACACTGGTAATAGGTGGCAGAGCTAGAAGTCTGCCTCTAGAGATGACACTCTTAACCTGTCATATATTAACCTCTAATGTATGATGTGTGACCCATTGTGCTAACATTCTTTATTGGGAGTGGTTATGTTACCAAACTCAGGTTCGGCTGCTCACTGCTGTAAAGCCAATAATCGAGAGGCAAGTGTCAATAGAAACGAAAGATGCTTTAATCAGGAAGGCCAGCAATCTGGGGAGAAGGTGGACTCATGTCCAGAGACCATCTTTGAAGATTCTGTTCAGTAATGACAGTTTTTAAAGGGAAGGCAGGGGAGGAGAATCTCAGTGAATCACTGAGGCAGGAGGTTGGGTTCTGCATCATTGTCTATTGTGTGCAGACTGGCTGACTCTCTCTTCAGATGTTCTCTTCCCCATGTGATCTGCTGGCAGGATTGTTTAGAGGGGCTTTAGGGGGGTAGAAAGCTAGTCATTCTTTAACTACTTCATTCTTCATTCTTACTTCTTTTTATCTAGGAAAAGAATCAACAGGTTAGTCAAGGCAAGATGTGCATTCAGGAGAACATAAGTCAAGAGTTAAATTGCCTAATGATCTCATTTCTATAATTAGGTTCTTTCAAGGTTAGAGGGGAGCAGAAATGGGCAAACAGGAAAGGGGCAGAAGAGCTTCTTTCAGTTAATCAACCACAAGTAGTTGTATGGCATTTGGGTTGCTTGTTCTTATTAAGGTTCTCTCCATTCTGTCCCAATCGTCCCTCTGAAACTTTCTCACTGATGACAATCATTCATGTCCTAATCTCTATGCCAGAGACGGTACATCCACAGCCATGCAGAAAAACAGGGGGTAGAGTCAGGGTTCTATATTTTCCATATAGTGCAGAACGTCTGCTGCAAGCTGTCACACCAAGAATGACTTTGTAAAGTCCTAATTCAGACTGAGTTAGAGGGCTGGGTGCACAGTTACTGAAGCAAAAGTTAGTGTGGACAAAATTAGGTTGCAGACACAAATCTGAGTTAGAATGTAACAAACGTTAAAGAACAAACAAAAAACAATAGGTTAGAAAAATTAGAATGAGCTTTCAATTAATTCTTCACTTGATTATAAGATCCTTCACTGTAAGGATTATGTTTAAAGTTCTCAGAATCTAGGGCAGTTTACTGAACTTAGTAAAAGTTGATTAAATGTTCATTGACTGACCATACCATCAAAAATATGTCTCTTATGGACATTGTTTCATTGCTCACCCGCCTCTTTTGAAGGCTCTGGGATTTTTTCTCATTAGTCTTGAAAATATAGCTCTATGACTCTCTCAACTGACATTTTCAAGGCCAGAAAACGTACTCCCGCAATTTTCTTTCTTATAAGAGAATATTAGCATGTCTCCATGGCTTAATGTTTCATCAGAATCTTCTAGAACATAGCAAATTGTTCAATTTGCTTTTAAAAGAATAATAAAAAAATTAGGAAAAAATATCCATGAAAGATATGGCTACTGTCCCAGGATCCAGAATAACAAAGCAGTCCCAGCATACTGCACCAGAAATGACAAAAAGAATGGCTATCTGAAATATAAGCTCTTTCTTACAAATACTTATAAATCAACAGAACTTACAGAAAATTATTAGACAATTATTAGAGCTCTCTAGCATAAAACTTCTTTTAGGTAAAATAGCCATAACATTTAAACCTTCAAATGTATAAAAAGTATTAAAGAATTAGCAGCTCTTAGCTGAATTTTATGTCAACCGGGGCAAGTTTTCTAAAAGTAAATGTCTATTAACTATTCCTGATTTAATATCAGCAAAAACAACTTGTGTGACCAGCTGGAAAGGAAAAAGTTCCATAAGTAAGACATAGAGCTTAGGTCAAATCTCTGAAATGTCTTCCTCCTGTCCACATTTCACTTGAAGGAGTCCCTCCCATGAGGCTGGACACAGGTTAAGACTGAGCAAACCGGGGGCTTGAGAAGTTCTGAAGATGAAGAGTATGAAGTCTCAGAGAGGATCCACCAATTGCACGGAGAGATGACAAACCAGATTCAAGAGCGGGGGCTGCAGAGAGTGGGGTTAAGGTGGTGAAGGTCCACTGAATTCTTCCGGCCCTGTGATACTCTCTTCTTCCTCCTAGAGTTTCTCTCCCAGTTTGAGTCCTATTGTCTTTCTTCCTTGGTTCTACTTTTCTAATCCACTCCCCTTCTTTTCATCCTTTTTCTAACTCTCCTTTATTTTCACGTATAATTTTTTTCTGTCTGCTTTTTTCTTCCTATTTAACTGACCAGGTGTTGATGTATATTTTTATGACTTTATGTTCATGAAATAAAGGTTTAAATTCTTTGCTCTTCATCTTGTTAATGGACAAGTTGGACATTTTATGTATATTTCTCCTCTCTAAAAAAATATTTCATTTTAAATTCTTCAACATTGATAATTTTCTGTATGTTGCTCTTCAAAGACTGGGTTGCCATCCTGCAGTTGACAAATCCTCCAGTGTGCAAGCTTTTCTTCACTTCCCTCACCAGTAGAGATGCAGCCCAAGTGGTCCAGTATTTCAGAGGGAGAAGCAGAACATGGCAGAGAGAGAATAAGCTTTTCAAAAAGGAGCAGTTGTTATGCTAAAATGCACAAAGAGCCACTGTGAATTTTTGTTTAGGGATCTAGATTTCTCACTGCTACACTGATGGAGCATAAATGTGAGAGGTATTTTACTGGTGTGTTTTTCTTTAAAATAAGTTTCAGTGTGTAATGCTAATATAAAAACATGGTACACATTTTCAACTGCATTTAGATTTTTGTTACTGACAAAAATAGGAAAATTGTTGATGCCCTAAAATATCTCCCTGTGGTTCAGGCAATATCATTTAAAATAAGTTTTTCAGTATGAATTTCAAACTCTTGAAAGCATTAAAGACAAAGGCCCCTCTATTCCAATGGGAATGCAGAAAATATGAATAAATCATAATGTTCTCATGTTAAGGTATTACTAGAGGTCAAGTGGACTTCAAGCTACATGGCAATTTCTTATCTGGATATTTTAATAGAATTTCATTTCCCTTAAGAAGGATAAAAATTTTGCATCTTGTATTATTTTCAGATGAGGGATACTCATTTGAATTAATATCAAGATGCATCCCACGCAGAATTTTAAAAAATCATCAATCTGCCATCTTATCCACATTATTTTTTACCTTCAGGCTCTTGATGTAGTTTTTATGAACAGGATTCAAATAAATTGGCTCTTTTTCCTTGGTGGTTTCTTTAATTACTTTGTTATTATCCAAGGAACTGGTTTAATTTAAATGAACACTGTGTTCCTGCTACTACTATCCAGAGAAAACATAGACTCAGAACATGCTGTTTTGTAGTTAAAGTGTATTTCTCTGCATGGGGATGCCAGAATCTGGCAGTTCAACAGCATCTTCCTGTTTTATATAAAGAGCAAATCCAACCCATCTTGTGAAATCAATGACTTCCCCCAAACTCCTATTCATTTCACTAGATACAATGAATAAGTAGTAAATATATAAAGCAATGACTTGCTTTAAGTAAATCTGATAGCATTTCACTCAAGACAAGCAATCCAGCAAGTCTATATAGCTCTTTCCCCAAAAAAATCTGTATAGGAGGTACATTTTAAAACCAATTATGAGCAGATGTTATCGTGAGTGATCCAATGCCCCTCCCCCCAACTTCCCAGATTTTGACATTACACAGAGTCTTATTGAACATTTATTTGGAACAAAGATGTTTGCAAAGGTGCAGGATTCCCTCTCTTCTTCGTAGCTTCTAGCCAATGAAAGTATAGCACAAATTTCAAAGGAATCTAAACAATATATATATGTATATAAACATTAAGATGCTATAAGTATTTTACAGACACCATGAAAATATAAAGTTGTATTTCATTTCCTGAAATAGTTACAGTTTTCAACCCAGATCCATCTCTTTAAGTAAAGCCATGTGTGAGAAAAGCAAGTTTAACCTTTGGAAACATTTATTCTGGGGCTATTGACTGAGTCCCTACAGAAATCATGGTGTTTCTCCTGTTGCAGGTAGAATGGAGACCAGACGTGCACATGTACTTGGAGAAGAGCAGGAAATGGAGCAATGCAGGGAGAGTTCCCTGCCTGTGCACATACAGCAGGCTCATACTGTGTTTCATTTTATATCTTTCACCTGAGAATTTACATATCTGTCATACAATGGAGAATGGAGTCTTCCTATTTTTTAATGTGCAAACAAGTAAACTAAAACATGATCCTTTGCCATAGGTGGTGCCTGTGGCACCAGGAGAGTTGGTAGATGCCCTTCAAATGGTGGCATAGAATATATGTGGCTATTGGAGGGAAGAAACAGTGTCACTAATTGTATGCTTCAAGGTCAAACTAGAATTATAGTAAAAGCTCACCTTCTGAAATCAAATACACCTAAATTTAAATGTTGTTATGTGATCTTAGCTCCTTTAAGCCTTAGTTTCCTCATTTCTGAAATGGGGATATGAACAGTGCCTACCTCTTTGGGTGGTATTGTGGGAATTCAACCTGAAAAAGCACCTGAGAATCTTAGCATGGCTCCTGGTATATAATGTTCAATATCATCATCATTACTAAAGCAGGCTCAGAAAATTCTCATCATCCCCTGAAGCAGACTGTTTGCTATTACCCCAGGCATTCATCCCCGTAGCTAGTGTTTCTCAAAATGTAGTTCTAGGACTACCTGTATTAGATCCTCTTAGGGAGATTGTAAACAGTGCAAATTCCTGGCCTCCGCTCTAGACACCAGATTCTCTGGTTGTCAGGTTGGGACTCTCCACTTTTAACAAGCTTGCTAAGTTTGAAAACCACTGCCTTAAATGAGGTCACCTCTCAGCCTGTTCTCCAAAGCTTGTGAACCTGACACCAAGCGCACTTGACTCAGACAGCTAGTCATTATGGATACCTACTGAGTCCCTTTTCACACAAGTACTTATTCAGGTATAGAGTTAATGAGAAAGTGATGTTAATGGAACAAACTCTACTGAAGTGCTGTGCCCAGAACCCCCTGTACCTTTCTTTCCCAACCTTCTGTAGCTAGGTCATTTTATGTACCCACCTCTCTTTCCTTCTCTCTGCCAGTAAATCCTGCAAATCCTTCACTTCTAGCTCAGAGCTACTTCTTCAGGGAAAACTGCCTGACTACATTCCTTTCTTCCATTTTTGTATTTCTACACCAAATAGCCTCTGTAAAAGTCTTCTGGCTATTAACCACGTGGTCCCGTGTTTGTACTGTTTTCTAAAGCTCGCATTGTTACTTGTTCACATCTCCTGCATATCTTTGTCTCTCTCCCTCTCTCATGGGGGTATAAATCTCTTAAAGGCAAATGCTGCGTTAGACTTCTTAGACCTCTCAATTGTCCTTGAGAACTGCGCATAAGCCTCAGAAGTTCATTTTCTGAAAATATCTGTTGAATGGGGAGGCGCAGATCATCACGTACACACTTCAGGTTTTCTTTGCAAATTATGAGAAATGGAGGACTTGATGTTTCCTCTGATTAATCTTAGCAACAATAAGTAGGACAACCAGGTATCACATGCCCCCTGATACAAGGACATAGGAATTCTACAGCATCACCTACAAAACTAGCTTGCTTAAAAAACTGAACATAAGTCTAAAAATGTCTCTAGATTTAACAGTTTACAGAAAATATGGGGAATGGAGTAATAAGGTAAACTCCACCATTCAAAGTCATTAGTCAGATTCAGAGGGTGGGAGGTGCTGCTGGACAAATGATGAATCAGTGACATAGAAAAGAATCAGGGAGGGCCACCAATAACAAACAAAAGGGACTTTAGAGATGTACTATTTGCAATATGTTGAACTTTAAGATAATGAGGGAAGTTTGAATGTGGACTGGGCATCTCAACCAAATGAATAATTGCTATTAAACTTTTAGGTGTGAAAATGGCATGGTGGCTATATTTTTATATGCTTTTATCAGTTAGATATGCATACTAAAATATTTACAGGTTAAATGGACTAGTGTGCTTTAAAATATTCCAAGAAAAATATGGGGGGACAGATGAAACATGGTTGGCAAAGTGATGATAAGTGTAAAAGCTTCATGATGGGTACATGGGGGTCCATTATTCTAGTTTCTCTACTGCTGTATATGTTTAAGTAACAAAAACTTAAAAATACTTAGGCAGAAAAATACCTCATATTCACCTTTTCAAATGGAATGAGAATAGAAATGCTTGTTTTAAATGTAAAAGTTCTTGCTTTCAAAGCAGAGAGAATTTTTTAAAGCTACCATTCAGAATATTTTAAATTTATTATTTATGTATATATTTATATGCTGACTTGTTCCACAAAGGATTTGAGGAGGAAAGTTTTTGGAAAGGATATAATTGCTACAGAAAACATTGTTTATGCATTCATTCATTTAGGTCACTTGGAGGAGGCTGCAGCACCAGGAGTCTCTGGTTGCAAGTACAAAGAGAAGAAGATAATAATCTAAGGGACCCCCTCACCTGGATGATTCTCCCATGTCAATCAGGCAAAAGCTTGATTGAACAGATGGGCCTTAAGCTGTGCCCTGAAGGCCAGCCGACTGTGTCAGAGCAGAGGGCAAAACAAACGAAGTCATATGCCTTCCGTGCAAGATCTTTTCATCCTGGCAGAAGCAAGTCAGTGAAGTACAGGCATTAAAGCCCTGGTTGGCTGATTAAAAATTTATTCCATTGTTATTTCCAAAGAGGATTTGAAGTGGTGTCATGGAAATATATTTTCTGGGCCTCCTGCCCCAAATCTGGGGGTGGGGGGTGGGAGGAGTGAGATACATGGCCACAGGAATGCCTGAACTACATAGGCACAGCTAGAAAGCCAAGATCTTTCTCTGCGCTCCAAAGCGCCAGAAAATGCTTAAAATATTGAGAGTCAAGACAAGGTTGAGCTGTTTCTTAAAGGCCCAAAATCTAAACGTTATTAATTTCCCAGAAATTGAAGAAGATAGCTCTGAGCAGCTACTGTATTAGAATGAACCAGTGGAAATTCCACTATTTGACCAGATTACCAAAGAATGAGAGTTTCATAGGGTTCTACTTAATAACTCAATTGTCAGATGAATATGGTGTGGTTGTTAGAAAGGAGAAGAAAGAAAAAGAAGAAAAGACACAAAGAAGAACTAATAGGAAATACTGACTGACAGTAAGAGAGAAAGGGACTAAGTCGACTGTTTTCTCTTTTTGTTCTGAGGCTAGATACTTGGGAATATGATTAAATCATTAATAGAAATCAGAAGAAGCCAGGACTGAGATGAATGTGATGATAAATTGATCATAGACATGTTGGATTTGAGATGATAGCAAAATATTTAGGTTGAAATGTCCATTAGGCAATTGGAGAGATAAAAGATAATAATTTGAAAACAAGATCAGAGCCAGAAATAAAGCTAGCTGCCAAAGGAATAGATAGCTAAATATGAGTGAGTGTATATGTTCACCAAGGGAAAGAATCTAAGAGAAGTACAGAATCCTATTCTGAAAACCTGATGGGTTAGAAGAGGAATTCAGAGAAGGAGATTAAGAAAGAGGATTCAGGGAATCAAGAAAAGACCATGTCATTGTGACTGTTGAATCCACAGTTCATAACACACAATATCTGCAGAGAATCCTAGTAGTTTGAATAATTCAGTTCAAGGTCAGTGATGCCCCCACTGACTCTCACCCTCTTACCTTCACAGTTAGTTATTGTTTGTTTATTTGTTCATGTGAGGACAATAGTATATTCAAAATATTTCAGCTATGGCACTGGAGGTTTCTAGAATCACTCTTAAAGTAGCAATAAAGGGTATTCGCTCTTTCTCTCTCTCTTTCTCTCTCAGTTTCTCTCTCTGTCTCTTTAATTTTTACATTCTGTCTGGACATTAAATGCTATGCTTTCTTTTTTTTTTTTCTTATGAATATCTTAAATCCTATGGCAAGTAGCATGGTGGCAAACTGAATTGCCAAGAGGAGGTGATTGCAAGCCCCTGCCTGACCTACAGTTCACATGATGTGGTTGGCTTGGAGCCTGTCTCAGCTGTATGCTGAGCAGAGCCACTACAGCCTCTTCAACATCCTGACCCCTTCATCCTCTGTGTATGTGTATAGCTAGGTCTCAGCAGAACTTCTGTGATCACGATAGCCCTCATTTTCAAGGAGAGTTTCTGTAAGTTAGAACAAGGCTGTGGGGTTAGTACATTTTTTTTCCAGCCCTAGGAACTAAATACTTGAGTCCCAGAAAAGATACACATTTTGAAGATTCCCTAGGGTTTCATAATGATTTGGAGATATCCCATTGTTTACGTTGTTACCAATAATCTGAAGTTTTCTCTTGTTCGACTCTTGCTGCCAGGAAACAGGAGGAGGAGAGAAAACAGAGGGCAAAGACTTTGCTTTCATTTAACTTGACCTCCAATCACAAAAAGGCCCAGCATGTCTTTCTGAACAACTCAAGCTGAATTCTCCTTCCATCTGACCTCCCAGCAAGAAAGGCTTCTTGCTGAACACCTTGGCCTGGCCCCAGCAGTTCTGGGCCCAGTCCCAGCCCTGGCACACCTCTCAGCAGCACATGTCCTGAGTTCTGTTCTCCTTTATATAAATATAACCATCCAAACTGGAGAGAGTGGCTGGGATAAGAGGGAACTAATGGGCCCTTCGGGGTCTGTGGTCCTCGGGGTGCCTGGAGATTGTGTTTGCCTAATTAGTTCTGCCCCACTATCAGCATGGATAACCCAGGGAGCATCATGATTGGTTTGACAAAGTTAATGGATGATCTGCAGTGAAAGCTTGATCACTGAGGAGCTAGCCGCAGCTCCAGCTGGAGGCTGAGTCCCAGCTTCAGTCTTTCCACACTTCATCTGACACTTCTTGTGCCTGTGCAGTAACCCCTGTTACAGGAGCCTTGAGCTTCTTTGCTCCACAAAATATAAGCAGTCCTCATTTTTCTCCCTTATGCTGAGGTCCAGTAGCCTATAGCTAGCTAAATTGGGAACACACATTTTATCTGAGGGTATTTCAAGATCCTGAAAGAGAAAAACCTTTAGACCCCCCCATTGCCAGACAGACAACAGAGAGTTAAACATCATCTCGCTTCAGGCCATGAGTCTGGGATTTGTTCATTACATTAGTGGCTGACACAGGGAGACCCAGGGCCTCCCAGACCAATAACACCCCAGGATCCTATGAATAGGGGTGGCTTAGGAAGTTCACTTCTGTGTATTCTGGACTTTGCTGGAATCTTGCTATCCTGGCTCCTCTGGAGTTGCTTGTAGTTGTGAGTGTGACTGATAAGCATATCACACAAATGCCACACAGGTCCTGGGGCAGCTGGTTTGGTAGCAAGATGACAGAGGAAAAAAATAGAGCAATGGATGTCTACAAGCAGCACTATTTTAGACATTTTCTGCGTATTAGGTCAGCCAACACTTATGGAATACCTGCCCTGTGCCGGGTACTAGGCTAGTCTCTAGGAATAAAACAGTAAACTAGTTGAAGCACTTTTCCTGAAGGAGGTATTATGGTCTAATGGGAAAAGCAGGCCCATGTCTTATATTTTCTGCCATCCCCTTTCCATTGTTCCAGACATACCATTTATGGGAAATGGAAGTAGGATAAGAAGTGGCTCTTGTTTCTCAACACACAAAGGAAAAAAGATTCTCTGCTTAGTTTTACTCTGACAGACTGCCTGGAGCATTCGTCCCTGGGATAATTCATCTTACAATGATAGCAGCCAGCCTGTGACTTGCATTTCCACCCTACGTCTCTAGCTTTCATGTGACTGAATAGGAAGTCCAAGCATGGTGTAACAACTGTAAGAGACTATCACTGTATCATCAGGCATGAGGAAAATAGACCTGAAATAGTCAATGGTCTTTAGGTATCTGGAAACTTGACTCAAATTGACAAGGACAAAAATAGTTAATGAGCTGAAAAGAACTGAGGTGGTATGGTCCAGTCATGGTCGGGATATAGGAACTCACACGATGTCGGCAGAATATCTATATCCCTTTGTCCTGTGGTCCTTTATGTTTGCTCCATTCTCAGGCAAGGTCCCTAAACCACTTGAGGCAAGATGGCTGCCAACAGCTCCCACCTTACACCCTTCCAGTGCCAAGTCCAGTAAAAAAAGCTCTCCCTCACTCACCCTCAGCAGTGCTTTGAACAAAAGTTCTGACTCTTCTCTTATTGGTCTAAATTTGGTCACATTCCCAAACATGAACCAATCATTTTGGCCAGGAAATTGGCTATATTCATTATACTGGGTCACATGACCAGTATGGAGGCAGAGCTGGTCTTGGCATCATCCAAAGGCACATAAAATGGACAGCTAGAGTGAGATGGTCTCCCAGAGGAAAGTGAGGGAACCATTTTCAGAAGAAAGAAGGGGAAATATTTGCTGGGTGGACAAAAACAAAAACAAAAACAAAAAAGCCTACAAATGTCAACCCCAAGACTTTTGATTAGATATATGTCGAAGTGAGTTTTCTGTGCTTATTTTATTTCCAAAAAGCAGAAAAATACATGGGATATTTGTGTAAATGGACCAAACTCATCAAAAGAGAAACTAGAAATAGTTAATATCCCAAAATTCATAATAGACTTTTAGAAACACAAAACCTAAGGACAAAAGAGAAGATGTACACTGAGAACAGAAGCCCTCAGTCCTAGGAAGACCCGAGGCAGGTCAATGAGGCAGGTCAATAAGTCAGGCTCAAAGCATGGATCCAGTAAACAGAACTGGAATGCCAGTGAGGCTGGGTCTTAGACTCAACCTAAATGTCAAAATTAGAGCATTGCATTGACACTGACATAAGCAAGAGTGTGAAGAGGGGCTGAGAATCAAAGGGTGAAATTAGACTTCCTGAACTCCCCTATGAAAAGGTCAAGGTAAGTTCTGGAGACATCAGAAGGTCTCAAATGACTTATAGTTGACAGTTGCATTTCACAGACTGATTTGATGCACATCCACTGGAAGAAAAAATATAATTCAAAAAATATATTTCTTATGTAAATTTAAATTCAGATATTCTTAACCTTATAGTTCCAACTGGAAATCAGATGTTTGGGTCTTTGCAATGGATGAGACATTGACTCATAAGTCTGAGTCCAAGTCTATGAAATTTTTCTGGTGGGAAAATATCACTCTTTCTTCTCAGTGAGAATACAATTAGAAGCAATCATCTGTATCTGAAATCAAGGATGACCTATCAGGTATGTCAGAGAAGTGCAGAGAGCTAGTTCCAGGCAAACACTATATAAGCTTCAGTGAGAAGAAACTTCCTGTGTGGCCTCAGGAATGTTGTTCTTGAGGGCAGTTGGCACTTGATCTGATAATGATTCCTAGACATTGTCCTACCAGCAGTGGAGGCAGCCATCTGTCCCAGAATCTTCAGCAGCCACGGTTTTCTTCTGTTAGCAGACTTTGCATTGTCCCTGGCTCTTTCGTATCTCCTTCAACTCAGAATAGCATCTAGTCTTCAACTGCCCATTCTCCTCTCAGGCTCTAAGCCACCTCTGAGAAAGGCTGAGTCCATTTCCCTCAGAGTTCTCATAGCTGGAGCCCGCAATTCTATGTAGCATGGGGACCCAAGTCAAGTCAAGATGTTGCACTAATCTTGGGTATGCCATACCATCCAAGGCATACATTTAAGCTAAATTATAAAAGAGTACCTTCGGGTTAATTAGGGTATTATATGGTGTTGTAAAGTCATTTGGAAAATATATCCTCAGTAAAGAAAAACTAATGACAAAATTACTGATAATATAATTTTCACAGGATTTCTCTCTTTTTCTCTTTCTCAGTCTCCTGCCCTCCCACACAAATATTATTTCCTCATTTCCACCAAAACGGCCTACACGACATCAGGGAGTAGAACCACAGCTTCCACTGCCATTTTGATGTCACCTCTTGGACAAAAGCTCTGATGTGAGTTGCCACCCATTCAACCCAGGAAACATTGCAATTCTCCAACCTCATAAAAATATAAAGCTGGCAGCAAATTCGAACCTGCTCAAGCAGATCAGACAATGAGCTCTTCCTACAGTTAGTTTCTGAAGTTTTGACTTGGCCACTAGTCTGGATTCCTCTTTAAGGTCCATGTCGTGAATTACCTTGAAGAATTCTTCCCACGCTCCCCCCACCCCGCCACAGATATAATCTAAAATGAAAAATAAAGTGTATTTTGGATCTGTATGCCTATAAAATTATTTTTTTTTCATTTATAATTCAGGGAAAAGTCTTTTCTAAAGTTAGTTCGAGAAATATTTTTGGTAGTAAGTCGCCTGTGAAACTCTCCCCAGCAACCAAGTTCCTTCCTGATTTATGTAGTCACTGGATGAAGAACAAAGATAAGGGTTCTCATCAGTGCCAGGACTGACAGCCACTAAGGGCTTTGTTATGCAGCTTGGGAAATTGTCAACTATGTTGGCAGAGTTGGAGAAGTTTTTTTTTTAATTTTTGATTTGTTCAGCAACTTCTAGGTAATGACAATTCAAATGTGGTTCACTAATTTAAAAGGATAAGTGCCAGAGTAATTGTGTAATCTATTAAATGAGATCATATATTTCTTCTTTTTTCTTTATAAAGAAGTTATAAAATTGATATTCTCTAAATCTCTTTTTTTCTTACTTTTGATTGAAAAGTGAGAGTATTATTTTGCCCTCAGTGAAACTAAAGCATCGATGGTTTGGTGGGATAGAATGAGCAAGTGTAAGAATGGACGGATAACTTGCCGTCGTGGCCTAATTATTTCTATCTTATCTACCCTCAATCACCACCATACTTTAGTACTTGTGGCCAACACATTAAAATAAAATCTACCATTTTTTTAAACAGTAGACACCTCCAAAGTAAATAGATGGGTTTCCAAAGCATAACAAGCCATCCAGATTAAGCGCATGTCATAGTCACTGAGAGAGTTCCTCAAGTTAACACAATTTCTAACACTGAGTGGGTATTTGGCAAATATCCGTTGAATAGATGAACTGATCAGCAGCAGTCTCAATGTCTAGTGAGCTGTGGAGGAACTGTTAAGAGTATGTTCTTCTCAGCGAGGCACTCCAGAGGGTGCTTGATGAAAGCTGTTTGCAGAGGAAGACTTGGAATCATTTGGGGAGAATCAGAAGCTGAAAGTCCCATAATGGCAGGCATTTATTACTGTTCAGTGGCTCTAATTTTACCCCGGACTACTGTGGCCTTAGAAATCATGGGCTGCAAAAGAAAAAAGATAGAATGGACCTTTCTTCCTCCTTACCAGTTGAGGTTTGTCAAAGATACTTTGTGTTGTATAAAAAAAATGAGGTAGATCTGTGTCTGCCTCTTCCCCTGAAACACTGGCATAATCAGTGCCCTCCCAGCCCTACCCAGGTAGCAAAGACTGGGATGAGTGTCATTTGGGACTATGAAATACCATAATGGCTTCTTCCATTCAGCAATCTTCCTTTTATGTTCTTATCTATACCCACCAAAAAGTAAAGACCCACCAAAAAGTAAAGGTCTGTTATGAAAATGCACCCAATTTAAAGCCTGCCCTATGAGAACTGCTATGCCTTAAGTATTTCAGCAAAAAATGCAATTAACCATTTGTTAACATTTTGAGCATTTAATTTTCTACTGAGGCATAAACCCTTCATGAGCAAGGCTTTTGATTCTAATAATCAATGAGTAGAGGCATATCAGCTACTGATTTTCCTAAGTCCTACTTGGCATGTTACAAAAAGCAGACACAGTTCTCCTGAAACCATAATCTGTCTTCCAAGCTCACTAAGGAATGAGTTTGGCAAATAAAAGTTATATAGAAACCTATAGAGTAAGAGGAGAGAAATCATAGCATCAGTCTTATTGGACATAATCTGGGGCAGAAACATTTTCCCATACAAACCTGGAGAAAATGCTTCACTTAACGGCCTCAAACTGTTGTCACAGACACATAGATTAAGATTCTAGTTTGCATTGCCTCTATTTTCAGATCATTTGTCCAGTAGCCTGCTTTTGGATAGACCTAGCTTCTCAGAAAAAGGATTTTACATCTGTCTGGTTAAGCTGTTCCAGCATTAAAGAAATAATAGTCATAAAGTTTTGATTTAGGTGTAACTTAGGCAAAGTTGAAGAGGGTGGGCGTGTGTGGGTGAGCAGGGAGGGGGTGAGAGGCAGGTGGTAGTGCAAAATGAACCTTAAAGGACTGAAACCTCAAGGGATGTCCATCTCAGACGCATGCTGTACCAGATTAGTGATGTGTGGGCCACTCAGGAAGGGTGGAAAGACTCCCAGGGAATCACCACAACGGCATAAACAAAACCCTGTGACCTTCTGTGATGCTCCTACCACCCTCTAGTGATATTTCCTGGCCTGAAAGGGCTGATAAAGGGCAAGCTTTGAAAATCATACCTTTGTTGTAGAGAGAAAACTGTGGACAGTAAATGTTAGAGCTGTGGAAGGAGAGGCAGAGGAAAGAACACCTGGGGGCCATACCTGACACTGCAGCAGATTTATTCCTCACCAAGCCTGCTGTTGTATCATTTCACCCTTCCGGAAAATGGAGACAAAGTGCTCACTCATTATACCTTACCAGGGGAAGCTTCATACACTAATGTAAAATATTTTGAAAATGTCACATAAAATCTATTATAGAAATACAAGATGTTATTAGAGATTTTTCTCTGGCAGATATACTGGAGGGGAATAGTCTCCAACAGGAACGGAACTGTAGTTTCTAGCCCCCCTTGCTGGACAAGCAATGGAAAAACATCAGTTCCTTCACCTTCCAGCTGCACAGCAGATGTTAGTGGGAGAGAAGAAGGTTGGGGCAGAGCAACTGGTCTGGTTCAGTGTTAGAATTCTCGTTCACAGCCTTATTTCTAGAGCTCTAACTGAGCCCCCATTTCTGCTGTGGATACTTAGGTGGGAAGATGGCCTTGTCTTCCTCCAAGCAAAAAGAAGAGAAATAATTAAGCTCATTGATAAACAATAATATATTCTCATTTTTTTTTTAATGTGTCATGGTATTTTTCCCCCATGGCATTTTTACAACTTGTCTGTGAAATTTTATAACCACATTCAGGAAAACAGCCTCTACTGGGGTGGCAGCTTTAACACAGTACAGAGAAAGGGATGGAAGGCAATCATGTCTAACCAAAAACAAAGGGGAGCATTGCAGTCAGCAGGATGTAATTACTGGGATGGAAATGTGTGGCTAGGACACTGGGTTTTAACAACCCATGTGATCTTAGGAGCCCTAGCATCCCATCTTTGGTGATGACACAGTCACGTTCAGAAAGAGAGACCAGTCTAGGATGCTTTTAACAGGTGTTCTCCTCTCTTCTCTTCCACCTTCTCTCATGTCTGAAAGAGGTTAGTGAACCAAACCTTTGAAGGACATTTGGAAGGCAGCAGACGCAGCTTGAATGTTGGGTTGTTGTTTTTTAATGGACTTGTCAGCAGCCATTCTCATTTGCAATAGAATTCCTTTTCTCTCTTACCCTTTTGCAGGTTTGTGTTTTCCCAGTGCTGTGCCAATGCTGAATAATTTACAAGGGTAGAAAAAGAAAACTGTCACTATCACAGTCCCAGGGCTCTCCACTCACTCATCTGTCACATGGTCAAATGTCACTGGTGCCATTATTTGTGAGGGGTGAGATTAACGCCGCGGAGCTCTTTGCCTTCTTTCTTTATCTATTGTTAATGGTACTGAACTCCAAAGTGTTTTGTTTTGTTTTTTAAAGAGCTGGTTGCCATTTATGCAACAAATGTCCCACCTAAGGAAATCCAAATAACAGACCTCCTTATTCCATCTCATCCTTTCATCTGCCTTCCTCTATTTCTTCTTATCTGGTATTTCCACTCATAGCATAAAAATACAAATCTAGTTAGAACTGTATTCAGAAGAAATGCCAGTGTTCAAAGTGATCCCAGTCGTGCTGATTCTGTTCCTTATTAGGAAAGAGAGAAGAGAAAAAGGCCATCCGGTTGCAGTAATCAGGAGTCACAGTGAATCACAGAAGGAGCCAAGGAAAGATCCCCTGCACTTTGCAGAAGGGGAATCAGGGCCAGGGCTCTCTGAGAAATTACCAAAGTGCAGAAATATGAGGATTAACATTTTTTTCCTTACCAAGAGGGTAAAATACCAGTATTAATTATATACTAGAAAAGGAGAAGAAATTGTGAAATTATAACAAACATCTAATTTTAATGTAACAGAGAAAATAAATGCCATAGAGTTAGAGGCTAATGTGTTTACCCGTGAATAGTTATTGCTCTGCGCTAAGCATGGTTAGGAGAACACCCATCCCTGCTTGAAGACAGGTTCTGAAAAGAATGATGTAGACATTTTAATAATTCCTATCTTTCAGTGTCTCGAATGTGAATATACAGAAATAATAATGATAGCTAATATCAATTGAGTACTTAACAAATGCTCTAAATGTATTATTTCTCTTAATTCTTATAAATATTGCTACTAATGTTATCCCCATTTTATAGATAAGACAACTAAGGCACAGAAAGTTTAAATAAATAGTTAAATCACATCAGTGGTGGTGGACCTGAGATTAACCCAGGGAAGAGGACACTAAACTTACATTTGAAAATGTGTATCTATACAATAGTGAAAAATTGGGGAAAGGCTGAAAATATTAATTTACTCTTATAAGTTTGGGTCACGTTAACAACCTTACAAAGACTACACCATTTGTTTCTGCCTCTCCTCGTTTGAGTGCCAATCGACTGAATTAAATGCTTAAGAATTAACTTGCTCCTGACCTTGTTGAGTGAGCTAATTTGAAGTGACTACAATTTACCTGCTTCCTGCTCTTATTCATGACATATGATTGGATCCTGGCTCTGGTTAATTAACAAGTAGGCTATAGGCACAAGTTATCCTGTCCCAAGTTGTCTTCTCATCCTTCAGTGCTTCTTTGTGTTGCCTTTCGGTTTGCTTTGGGAGAAAACCCTGATATCCTATCTCATGTGATACATTAGAATGGTAGATAAAAACACAGTACAGCTCTGATCTCATTAACTGCCTTGGAAGGGCAGAGAGGAATTGAGGAGATCTGCTATCTCATTCACTGCCAGCAGATAAGTGCTCTCAAAGAGTACAAGGGCAAAATCCCCAAGGAACTTACAATAAAGAAACTTGGGTCATCTTGTGGAGAGACTCAAGCTGAAACTCAGGAGCTCTTTTTGTGAACACATAAAGAGATCTGGAGAATCAAGCTTGACCCTGAACACACAGGTCACTTTTTCCAAATGCCAAATAAAAACCTGGAGTCTCAGGGTAAAGCTCTGGAACTTTCTATCTCTTCCTTAAAGGAACAGAGATTGACAGCAATGCAATCATTTAGGATGTTATCAGGCCTATGAGCAAACAGTTGCTGCATGCTGAAAGGGAGAGCTGCAGGGGACAGACAGCACATAGACAGGGCCACACCAGAATCAGGCATTTGCTCCAACTGATCTCGCTGTACTGAGGGAGACACAATGTCACCAAATCTGATGGGAAGTTAGCATTGTATAGACACAACTTGGGATGGATACAGGTGTGTGGGAATGAAACACAGGCTGCAGATTTGTTGTTTCTTCACATTGAACCAATCCTTTCTAATTCCAGATACTCAGAGCACCAACACAAGCTTGGAAAATGTGGTTGTGCGAAGTCACTATAGGAAACCACTAATGGTTGCCCTTAAAGATATTAATGCAGGTAGGGGTTCTCAGAGGGAAAATGAGCCCATTCTTACAAAAGTGACAACAGCTGAAAACAGTTTTCAAAGTCCCATTGTGTGCCCCCAGCCCCTTGAAGAACAAAGATGGGCCACGTGGGGCTTCTTGGGTAGACTCACTAAAGAGTGATTCTTTGCAATGCCTTGTCCAACAAAACATTACTCTTGTTAAAACCCAGCCAGAAAACTCAAGAAATCTGGAAGGGCTCTTGGGAGTGGAAATTCTGAGATCACAGAATTCTGCCGTCTTGCTCCAACTTCCACAATTTCTTTTTCCTCGTGACTTGAGTAAGTTTCTCTAGCTTTCTTCACGGGACTAACCTTTCTGTTTTCTAAACCAATAAATGTGAACTAATAGGGCACCAGTTCTTTGAGGGCACATTTTAAAGAATCTGTGTTGAAATCATTTTAGATGATCCATTATCTGGCTTCATTATCCAGCAGAATCTTAACTTTCTGATCCCTGTAGTGTGTGGTAATAATTCTTTACCCCACTGAGAAAATCCACGAAAATTGCTAGTGAAAGCCAACACACTGATTCGTACAACAAATGATTATTGCTGCAGACATTACATGCGAGGCACTGTGTGATGAGCTGGTGACTACAAGAACAAGACCCATCCCTAACCTCATGAAGACTGATGTCGACTAGGGAGACAAAGACTCACAAGCTGATAAATAAAATATTGGTATGTTACATAAAATGATGGAAATAGACCCAGGCTATTATGGGAAACACCAGAATAGAGATTTTCTGTGATTTTTTGGGGGTGGGGGGGAGACTGAGCTACTTGCCTTTGCACCATGTAACCAAGGGTATCATTTTCAAAATAAATATAACAATTTCTGTAAAACATCTACTTCATAGAGAAAGTATTTTAAAGTACCTTAGCATACTCATGTTGGCAATGAATGCGGCTTATTAACAGTTAAATTTATAATTCATTGAAGCAAACTTGAAAAGAATGCTAATTTAATAAAGTACTGTAATGTAGTACATAAAATAACTCATACTCTTTCATTAATTCAAACATATCTCCCTACAAATTAGTGAAGCTGTAATACATACTTGATTTCTTAATTCAGACATCAGTGAGCTAAGCTCAGCCTACTCAGGTGTGCAAACATTTCTGATCAAAGGAGCTCTTTAAAATAGGTTTTTGAAGGTAATTGTATCACTGTGAAATAACTGGGAACAACTGAATTATAAATTTTGTATGGCTCTTACAAAAGGTTAATCTGTATTCATAAACACATATGTATAATATATATGTGTATTCACTCTGATCCTACAAATGATAAAGCTCAATTTTTTTATGTGCTATGTCACCATAGGGCTCAGATCCTTCATTCTATATATTCTTTCCCATTGTCAGACTCTGAGCCAGCCAATGTGACCATAATTGGAGTTGCATATGTATACCTGACTTTGTTTTACAAAATATTATTGGTTTCCAATTATTGTTACTAAAACAATAGGCATACCAAGAAAGCAAATTTTAGTTGTACAGGCATTAATTGTGCAGTAGGACTATGTGGAACAAGATGGAAATTGTATATAATATTGGTAACATGTGTTCCTAGAGATTCATTAACACAAGTATTTTTGAAATATTAAAACAGGTTTTATAGTAGTCAAAGTTCAGTATGGACATTTGGAAACCTTCCAGAAGATGACTGGATGAAATAATAGGAGCAAATATTATTATTTTCTTTTACTAGAAGATTTCTTTTGTATGATTAGTAAGTGGATACTGCAAGCTTCTGAAAGGAAAAGTGTTTCCAAACAGATGGAATTCATTTAAATAAGAAAGGTCAGAAACGTGCAGACAGAGGAGCAATGGTGCCTGGTATGACCATATGAAGGTACTGGATCATGACCAAGAGCCAAGCAAGTCTGCTATGATGGCCGGTATTATAACAACCCACTGCTGAAGATTTCACATTGGCCAATGTAGAGTTTTTAAACCTTTCTGATTTTTACTAAGTACTGTTATTTCTATTATTGTAGTTATCACCTTATTCATATAGTGCTTCTTTTGACAAACTAAATCGCCACACAGATGTTAGTCTCCATAACACCTCTACAAAGCAGACACACCACATGCTTATGAGATGAGCTCCATGTGGTCAAGGTTGCAGCACAGCCTTTTTCTTTAACCAGATATATTATCCAGTAATAGAGCTAGCCATCTCCATTTATCTATCTATCTATCTATCTATCTATCTATCTATCTATCTATCTATCTAGTATTAGGATTCTTTCACTGTAACAGAACAAGAGCCAACTTTATTTAACTAAAGACAGACAGGGACATTTATAATTAAGACTGAGAATTGATAATTAAGACACAGTAATAGTCAAGGAAACTAGACCCAGGGACTGAAAATCCACCCTGAATCCAGGCAGCTTCTCCACAAATTTGCCTCATCATTTCTCTCTGATTGTCCTTCTTTGCTCTGCAGTAACACGTGGATTTATGATGACAACCCATAGCTCCTGAGTTTAGGACTTTGCCAGTCAAAAGACCAACTTAGGTTGAAATAGAGTTTTTGGTTCCAATTCTAAAGTCGCTGGAAGGAAAATCTGACTGGGTGAGCTTAGGTCAGATGTCCACTGCTAGTCCAACAAACTCTGGCCAAGGGAGTGGGATCCAGGAGAACAAATATGATTCCTTGGGCAGCCAGTTATGTAAATGAAAGAATCGTTTAAGGGTTGAAGAGCTTAAATATAAGAGAGACAGACCATCCTACATGTGACTATGACAAATAAATAATAATTTATAGTACTTTATATTTTACAAAAATGTTTTCATATATATTTTCAAACTTTACCTCATTCACTCTTCACAGTGCCTTTCAGGAGGTATCATTATTCCTATATTTTGGATGAAGAAATCAGAGTTGGAAAGACTCTGAAGCTTGCCCCAAGCCACAGAGCTAGAATGTGAAAGAGCCAGAAATAAGATTTTCTGGCTCCAAATTCAGTGCTCTAGAATAGTAGTTTCTGAATTTGCAAGACTGTGGATAAACTCGAAGAAACATGTTTCCATTTATCTTTTTCTTAAAAGAGGAGGACTTCTAGTCTCTTTCCTGAGCAGGTTCCCCTACCCACCCCCGAATGAATATACCTTGGCATCCTCGAATGATTGTCCAGCATGTGTTCACAAAGCGGTTTACCAAACAGACTCAGCATGAAGTGTCTGCTTTATTCAACTTTGCCTGCTGTTTCTCCCCCAACAGTTTCCACTGTCCTTGAAGGGCCTGAAGACTCTCACTGTTGCCTCTATTGGTAGGGCACTTCCTGGGGAGGCTGATGGTTTTTCCAAAGGCATTCTCTCTGATGTTTCCAAAGCTGCCCCTCCTTGAGGTTGCAGAGTCGTGTTGAGATCCCCGTGGGTGAGATAACGGCCCTCCTGTCTCACCACACTGCTTCACCCAGGCCACGAAGCAGCTCTGCTGGAGCCACATCCCACAAAATTTGTTGAAAACAATTTCCTCTTCTAACCCTGACCTCTCTCTTAGCAGTCCCGATAAAGTTCATTCATTCATTCACCCTTTTCACCCTTTCATCTATCCATTCATTCAATGGATATTTATTTAGTTCTTACTATGTGTAAGAGGGAGTGCTTGGTGTTGGGAGACACAGTGGTCAACAGGGGAGTCTAGGTCTCTCCCCTCTTTGGGCTCACTTCTGGTTGAAGGAGGGGGAAGGAAAACAAACAAACAAATGAACAAATCAATCAGATGTGGTTGGAGAGTGTGGAGTTTGAAGTTGGAAAGGTGACAGGGGCCAGAAGATGAAGGATCACAGAAACCTACAAGTTCAGCCTTTAACCTATTGTCAGTGGGAAGTCTTCGAGGTTTTTAATTGAAGAGTGAGTAGTCAGGTAATCAGATCTGTATTTTAAAAAGACCACTGTGATTGCAGTGCACAAAATGAATTGGAGGAAGGCAAGAATACAGGTTAGGTCAGGTGTTGTTTATAGTAAAAATCCAGAACAGATAAAAAGGTGACTTGCACAGCAGTTAGTGGCAGTAGAGATATTAAAGAAAGAACTAACCAGAGTTAATGATTAATTGGATGTGGGGGTAGGAAAAAGGAGAGTGGGCTCTATACTGTTAAAACATTGCACCACCATAAATTTTGTACAATGACAATATGTAGCATTTTAATATCTTTCTGGTTGTTATTAATTACCATTATTGGCATCATTATTCTTATCATTTCATATTTTATTATATCATTGGGACTGGATGAATTCATGTAATTTAGAGAGACAGTATGATATAGTGAGAAGTGCAGGGACTTGGGAGACAAGAGAAATGGTTATGCAATTCTGGCTGTATCCTATAGTAACAAGTGAATTGGGCAAGATGTATGACCTCTCCCAGACAGTTTCCTTATGTTTTATGTGAAGATGCAATGCGTCTCTGCTAGTTGTTGTGTAGAACAAGGAAAGTTTACATTAAGTATCTGACTTAGTGCTTCATTGCCTGACATGCAGTGGGTGCTCAATTAATAGTCGCTATTATTATAACATTCACATAACACTTAATTTGACAAGCCAAATGACCATTTAGCTGGTTATTTTTCACAGCAGTTTTATGAAATAATAGAGAAAGTAATGAAAAGAGATGAAATCATTAAGGTGGGGGATAGAGGGATTAATATTTTTGCTTCTACCCCAATCTGCCAAGGACATTAGACAGTATTGACCATGTACTTTAAAGTTCAAGAGTCTATGTGCAGAATATCCTGCCCATGGGTAAGGGATAGTTAAGCAGGTTGTTAATGGGTATTTCATGAATTTTAAAGCCAAGTTTCATTGTCAAGTAAGTTTAGGAAATGCTGGGCTTTGTTAAACCAGTTTTGTTTCTGCAGAATTTACCAACATTTTAAATATTCTCAAGTGTGCTGTAAATCTCCAAGAAGGGAGACAAGATGCAGCATCTTCCAAACTTATTTGATGATGGAACTCTTTTGAGACTAGTTTTTCACAGAACACAAGTTTGGGAAATTTTGCAGCGGACTGTATTTTCTTGAATATCTGCATCTCGTATGTATGCTGTCTTTACCCTACTTTAGAAATATCCACAATATCTGAGAGACATAGTAAAAAATAATTTTTCATGACTTAGGAAAAGAAAATGTTAAAACCATCCAAATATAAGAAACTTTATATTCCTTGACATTGATTGTCAGAAAAAATAAAAAAGAAGAAAAATAAAATTCATGGAAAGTATAGAAAAATTAACCATTTCCATGTTATCTTTACGTGCATATAGAATAAGTGAAATGACTCCTACCGTAGCAAGGTGTTACTCATGTCAGGTATAAAGAAGCTCTTCCATGTATATATTTAAACCTTGTGGAAACTATGAAGATAGCAAAGCAATGAATAATAATCTTTAAAAATATGCATCCATCCTCATTTATTTATTTGAAGGAGATCAGATAGATATATAAGGGTATATATTTAAGTAACACTGCTAATTGCAACAGCATACATATAATATTGAAATATCACAGAAATCAGTTAAGCTGAACAATAGTACCCAGGGAAAAAAGAAATCAAAATAAATCAGTGGTTGACTATTAAATTTTATTTTCAAGTGGCACTGATATTAACATCAAATCTAATATCTGTCGTTGAGAAAGGACTGAAGAGTCTGGTCCAGTTAGTACTCTGACTCATCCCCCATCCCATAATACCTTCGAAGGTGGTCCTCACTTTCCTCCTTGGTCAGTCTCACTGACAAGGCTGAATGGCCTTATCCTTGACATTTTATATTACCGTTTTCTTGGTTGGTCTGATATGGTGTCTGATATTCTACCATTAGTAGAATATCAGACACCATAATTTTGATTTGGATATCTCAATGTATAGCCAGGATGTTTTCTGCTGACTCCTGAATGTGCTTTATGGAATTTATCTTTTTTCATAGACAATATGACTTCTGCAAAAGAGAGATGTAAGGAAACACTTATTGCTCCAAAATCATGTCCTTGATGTTACAACAGGTTATCTACATATTTCTAGAAAGAAACTGGTTCTGTGTAGCACATTCACCTTTTTATTTTTTTTCACTCATGAAGCAAATCTTTGTGTCCATTTTCAAAAGTATATGTACTGTGTATTAGATTCTGTCCAACAAGTTCTCCCTGTGCAGTGATCCCTTGTATCATTGCTACAAATTGTCAGTGCCCCGGTGAAATGAAGATATTGATTTCACCATAACTCCTTTCACCACCTCCATAGGAGGCTCTTTCTTCAGATACAGAAAATGCATTAAAACCCCATGCTGTCACAAGGTAGATTAATGCCCTTGTGTCACAGCTCTCCTTGGAAACTGCATCAAACACCAAGCATTCGAACTGGATTAGGAGCCACCGAGACCTTTGAACATCCCAAGATTGCCATTCTCTTCTGTCCCATATGAACAATGGCTCCTTTTGCAAATAGAGTTATGAAAATGAAAACGCCTGGGGACAGCAATGCACAGATGCCCTCCTGTCAGGTCCTCACACACAAAGCAGAGTGGACAGTCATGGGGACAGTGAATCAGGAGGCATAACCAAAGTGAGTAAGAAAAGGCAGAAGGCAGGAATGTCAGGTATCTGAAAATGCTTTTGAAGTATAACACACTAAAAAAAAAATTCCTAAAGAAAGAAATGATTTACCTGAGTGACTCCTTGACCCATCAAAGGTGACTTTCTCCTGAAACTTCACCTAATACTTGCTTCCTGACCTCAGCCTTCTGGGATAATAGCTTCTGCTGCTTCCTAGTTAAATCCTCACTATTTGCTTAATATCCCTTGGAAATGATCCTCACTCAGGGTTCCCTGATATGCCACACGATTGAGCTAATCACCTCAAGCAATTTTTTGTTCTCATTTCTAATTTAGCATGTCTCTAATTTCAGTTTTCTTCCCCCAGAACCCTTTAAGCAGACTTGGCATTTCTATCACCATATAAACCATTTATATCTCTTATTTATCACCTTATAATAAACAAAGAGCTTCTCCTTCTAGAGAGAGAGACAGTGTCTATTAGAGAGAACGTAATTGTGATACGTATGAGCACCTAAAACAGTTTGATAAAAATCCCTTGATTTCCATTTTCTGCTGGTGACCTTCACAAAGGCCCAAAGAGCTCCAAAGTCCTCAGACAAGAACCAAAGAAAGTTTATAAGTCTCCTATAAGGGTCCTGTCTGTAGCCTTGCCGGCTGTTTAACATTCACCTCCAAGGGGCACCATGCACATGTGCTGCAGTATGACTGGTGTCCATTGCAATCATGCAGTTTATAATTAGAACTCTCATATATGGCAGTCCTAATCACAGCCAACCACATGATAATACTTGTGAAGGGTTGGGTAATCCTTGTAGGTAGGGTCTACTTTTGGGTGAATTTGAATTTGGTGTTGGGATGGGGGGGCATTCCAGTAGGCATTTGTTAATTCAAAATAAGAAGTCATTGGCCTTCTCACCTAGTCTGTTTTTGGTCGTGTCATGCAATTGGTTCTCAAAATCGGGGATGGAGATTGCAGCTCCTGTGGATGGATATTCATACTCTGATGTTTTCAAAGAATTTCATGAAGTAAGGTCTGGTCCTGTAGGAGTATCTGCCACCCACATGAAACCAATCAGTTGTCAATTACTTCTCCACTGGTCATCCCACCAAAGTGGAGCTATGGGTATAGGAGAGGCCCTTAATAGTAACATCTGGCTGGAAATGTACTTCTGTCTGTATTTTTCTGTTTGTATGTTCTGGGTGCACAAATACTTCTATTATCAGAGAGGGTAATGAAGGCATTCAAACACCAATCAGGCTCACCAAGATTGGGAAAGACCTAAATCTTCCCCCAAGATAACAGGAGAGATTATTTGCAATGCCTTTGTGAGAAATAAGAATTCCTATAAAAAGCTCAAATCTACTTACTCTTACTTAACCCCACAGCTGGCCCTAAAAGAAAGTGTGAATTAACTTAACCACAGTTTGCCACTATCTCAGGGCCATGGTCATCTTGCCTCCTGGGACTTCTCACAAAACCCAACACAACCCAAAACATTTTAAAGAAATTTTCAGATATGTTGGAATTCACCAAGCCAGATAATTTTGGACCACAGACCCTTTTTCTGAAGGACTTTCTCTTCGACTAGAAATCAAAATACTCATGACCTCTGCCCACATACAATTTCCAATCTAAAAGCCAGCAGAACAAATGCATGGATGTCTAAAATGTCTATAGGGCTACATCTCATATCAAACAATGATTATGACACCTGTCCTTGTTCCACTGTTTCTTCCCCCTGACTTGACCTTAGCAATACCGTCCTCACATCAAATTCATCTCTTTTTGTGTCCATTAAGCTTATGATGTCAGCTGTGAACTGCCAGCAGTTCTGAATGACAGAGTATAAATATAAGGGGAGGAGTGGCCAGAGATGGAATTGAACATAGGAAAAATCAAATCATGAAGGGTCTTATATGCCCTATGGACAGATCTGAACTTTATCCCACAGGCAAAGAGGAACTGTTGATATTTTTTAAGCAATAGAATAATAGGATTATATTTTCATTTTGTAGGGATTACTCTGTCTGGACTTGAGAGGGCAAGATGACAATGGTGAGACCCATTAGAAATCTATTACAGTAGCAGTCAAGAGATATGATCTGGGCTAAAACAGAGGTGGTGGGGGAAATGGAACTGGGGAATATGTAAGAGGAAAAAATGATGGGACTAATTGGATTGCAGGAATGTGAATAAAGAAAAGAGAAGTTTGCACTGACTCTAAGATTTCTGACCTGGGATAATTAGGTAATGTTTAAGGAAAATTTGAAAAGGAGCACATTTGGGGGAAAATATAATAAAATAAGGGTGTGCCTGCAGGCAGGTGGAGATGTGTGGTCAGCAGTTGGCCATGTGCATCTGTGTCTCAAGAGAGAGCTATAGATTGGGCAGTCATTAGCCTACATATTGTGGGTATAATAGTTTATTAGGGCTGTGGTAACAAGATATCACAGACTGGGTGGCTTCAACAACAAAAATTTATTTTCTCACAGTCTGGAGGCTAGAAGTCTGAGATCAAGCAGGGTTGATACCTTCTGAAGGCTATGAGAGAATGATCTGTTCCAGGCCTCTCCCCTTGGCTTGTAGATGGCTGTCTTCTCTCTGTGATTCACATTGGCTACCCGCACGCTCTGCCCCCGTGTGTGTGTGTGTGTGTGTGTGTGTGTGTGTGTGTCTAAATGTCCTCTTCTTATAAGGACATCAGTCATATCGGACTAGGGCCCACCCTGATGACCTCATTTTAACTTAATTTACCTCTGTAAAGACTGTATCTCCAAATACGATCAAATTCTGAGATGATGGAAGTTGGGACTTCAACTTATAAATTTTTGTGGGGGATGCAATTCAGTCCATAAAGAGTGAGCAAAGCCACAGGAGTAGAAGGGATCCCTCAAGTAGGTTTGAGGAAAGAGAAGAGATAAAAGAACCCAGGGAAACGTTAGGATTTGGGTAGAGAGGGAAAGGCCTGGCAGCACAGCAGCCTTGGGAGACCTATTTGGAGGTTTTGAGGAGAACCAGCTGGGTGAGATTTTTTAGATACTGGAAAAGTTTCAAGAAGAGAGTGATCTCAGAATCAAATGCCTCTGAGAACCACATAAAGTGAGACTATAGTTGGTAGTCAGGAGGTCACTGGTGGTCAAGCATTTTAAGGGGCTAAATGGGCTTATTAGCTGGATTGCACTGAGTTGAAGATTGGGAAATGAGGCAGTGACATTTGTGTGACTGGAGACTATGACTCTAAAGGGAAGGAGAGAGACAGTTAACTAAGGTTGAGGAAGGGTGGGCCTTTTGTTTTCTTGGGTTTATTTTCATTTTTTAAGATGGAAGAAATGTATTAGTTGGCAATAAAGGGAATACAAGAGAAGATTGAAAATAAATTTAGATCTTTCTGAAACATAAGTCTGATGACATCATTTTCCTGCTTTAATACTTTCAATGGTTTCTAACAGGTAGAAAATAATGTCCAAGTTAGTTATCATGTCACACATGCCCTTTACAACTCAACCCATGTTACCCCTTCTGTTCTCATGCTATTCAAGCACCTGCCCTATACTCCAGCTTCATAGAACCACTCATCATTATGTGGTCTGGGCCTTCCAGGTCTCCACACACCTGCACCTGCTGCTTTCCTGTTGCCTGGGATGCCGTCTTTTCCTTCTCCACTTGAGATATCCCACTCAGCTTTCAGAGATCCTTATCTAATGCACTTCTTCTGTGGGGTTTGACCCAACCTTCTTCACTCATCTTACTCTCTCCAGTGCCTGCCATCCTTTGCTCCATTTGCATTGCACTGCAGAATGCATCCCACTGTATTGCAGTTATTTATATCCACACTTATCTATCCCTATAGACTGTAATATCCCCAAGTTCATGAAAAGGCTCTTACGTAGTTCTACTCTCCAGCACTTACCCCAATGCCTGGCTGCTACTAGTGCTCTGAATTTCGTTTCAGTGAATGAATGAATGACTTAATAAATAACTTAAAACTTCCTTATATCTAGGTACTTTACTAATTTGAGAACATTTGTTGCTTCCTTCTAGCTCCATTATTTTTTGCTTTGAATCCATCTAAATTCTACTTATCCTTTATGAGCCAGTTGAAATTCCAATTCTTCTCCCAAAGTACCACCATACCCACCCCAATTCACACACACACCCAGATTCCAAATTACACTGAACTTACCTTGTCTTGACCAGCCACAGGATCCATCCCTGCCTTTGCTTTCAGTGTTATTTTATCTTCTAATGACCTAAATATAAATCGTATCCTTTAAGTTTTATGGAATCCCTTAATATTAGAAGGTAAAATTAAATTTAAGGCTTAAAGCATGGATTGTAAACTTTATTCAGGGAAAAGATGCAGCATGTTTCCTCTCCTCTAAGCTACTGAATATTGTGCCCTGAATAGTTGTGTTCTCAAGAGCAAAGTAAGAGACAAGAGTCAATGTTTGTTAGTGGAAGGGAATATTTGTAAGAGGAATGAGAAAAGGAAGGGAGTGCCCTCTGGCCATTGTAGCCCAAAGGCAATAAATTGAGAGGTTCTGAGTTCTCATAACACAGGTCACTTTTATCTTGGTTACCTAAGTTTGTCTCAGAAAAATCCCTTCTGGTAAAATCAGATTCATCCTTGCTTGAATAGGTTCACTTGGGTGCTAAAAGAGGTTCCAAGGGCTTTTTTAAGAACACAACAATTTTATATGGGCTGTATCCAGGTGGCATAGACCATAGATGATGATAATGACAATGAAACTTCAAATTCATGATCTGCTCACTAAAATAAAAGAGTTAAAATGATTTTATAAGTAAGTGGACATCAAGTAGTTTAACATTATAAATTATTTTATTATTGTTTATTCTATTTGATTTATTTAAGTAATATAGGCACATAATGAAAAATGAAACATGGCAGAAAGACTCAGGATAAAAAGCAAGAGTTGCTCTGTTACCACCACCCCCATGTCTAGACACATTCCCTCGTCTGTCTCCCCAGAGGTAATCACTTACAATTCTTTTTTGGTTTTAGTTCCATCGATGTTTCTGACCATCCCTTTAGATGATGAATTCCAGCTACAGTTTCTTTATTATCAACCTCAGAATTTATTTACTGGCCATATGTTATGATAACCAGGAGAGCCACATGGATACATTACTCCTTTCTCACTTTTTTCCAAGATACAACCTCATTCACAGTTCCTCCAATGGTTATCTCTGGTTCTGTCAATGACTACCACTATTGAACAGTACAATGATAAATTATTTTATGTCTTTAAGTGTGGCAGAACAGTTTTTTTTCTCATCTATAGGTATACTTGGTTTAGAATAGAACTTTATGTTTGGCAGTTGCAAGATTCCATGACAGCTTTTGAAGTATACCTGTAATGTGTGTAAATAAAATTGATGCTTGATCAAATATGTATAGCTGATTCACATTGTTATAAAGCAGAAACTAACACACCATTGTAAAGCAATTATACTCCAATAAAGATGCTTAAAAAAAAAAGATTAGGTGAGAAGGATGTTCCAAATTCAGAAATGTTGTTTATCAATAAAACACATAGAGAGACCTTCAAGATGGTGGAAGAGCAAGACGTGGAGATCACCTTCCTCCCCACAAATACATCAGAAATAAATCTACATGTGGAACAACTCCTACAGAACATCTACTGAATGCTGGCAGAAGACCTCAGACCTCCCAAAAGGTAAGAAACTCCCCACGTACCTGGGTAGGGCAAAAGAAAAAAAAGAAAACAGAGACAAAAGAATAGGGATGGGACCCGCACCAGTGGGAGGGAGCTGTGAAGGAGGAAAAGTTTCCACACACAAGGAAGCCCCTTCACTGGTGGAGACAGGGGTTGGTGGGGGGGAAGATTCAGAGCCACAGAGGAGAGCGCAGCAAGAGGGGGTCAGAGGGCAAAGTGGAGAGATTCCCGCACAAAGGATCAGAGTTGACCAGCGCTCACCAGTCTGAGAGGCTTGTCTGCTCCCCCCAGGGTATGGCGGGGGCTGGGAGCTGAGGCTCCGGCTTCAGAGTTCAGATCCCAGGGAGAGGACTAGGGTTGGCTGTGTGAACACAGCCTGAAGGGGACTAGTGCACCACAGCTAGCTGGGAGGGAGTCTGAGAACAAGTCTGGAGCCGCCAAAGAGGCAAGACATTATTTCTTGCCTCTTTGTTTCATGGTGTGCAAGGGGAGAGGATTAAGAGCACTGCCTAAACGAGCTCCAGAGACTGACGTGAGCTGCGGCTATCAGCGCAGACCCCAGAGACGGGCATGAGATGCTAAGGCTGCTGCTGCAGTCACCAAGAAGCCTGTGTGCAAGCACAGGTCACTATCCGCACCTCCGCTCCCAGGAGCCTGTGCAACCTGCCACTGCCAGGGTCCCGAGATCCAGAGACACCTTCCCCGGGAGAAGACACAGCGCACCTCAGGCTGTTGCAATGTCATGCTGGCCTCTGCCGCCACAGGTTCGCCCCACATTCCATACCCCTCCTTCCCCCCAGCTTGAGTGATCCAGAGTCCCCTAATCAGCTGCTACTTTAACCCCGTCCTGTCTGGGTGGGGAACAGAGGCCCTCAGGTGACCTACATGCAGAGGTGGGGCCAAATCCAAAGCTGAACCCCAGGAGTTGTGCGAACAAAGAAGAGAAAGGGAAATCTCTCTGAGCAGCTTCAGGGGCAATGGATTAAATCTCCACAATCAACTTAATGTACCCTGCATCTGTGGAATAACTGAATAGACAATGAATCATCCCAAACTGAGGTGGTGGACTTTGGGAGCAACAATATATATATTTTTTTTCCTTTTTCTCTTTTTATGAGTGTGTATGTGTATGCTTCTGTGTGTAACTTTGTCTGTATAGCTTTGCTTTTACCATTTGTCCTAGGGTTCTTTCTGCCAGATTTTCTTTATTTTTAGTATAGTTTTTAGTGCTTCTTATCATTGGTGGATTTGTTTTTCGGTTTGGTTGCTCTCTTCTTTCTTTCTTTTTTTATTACTTTATAATTTTTTAATTTTTAATAATTATTTTTATTTTAATAACTTTTATTTTATATTACTTTTTTATTTATTACTCTTTCCTTCTTTCTTTTTTCTCCCTTTTATTCTGAGCCATGTAGCTGACAGTATCTTGGTGCTGCGGCTGGGTGTCAGGTCTGTGCCACTAGGGAGGAGGGCCAAGTTCACAACACTGGTCCACCAGAGACCTCCCAGCTCTATGTAATATCAAACGGCAAAAAGCTCCCAGAGATCTCCATCTCAGCACCAAGACCCAGCTCCACTCAATGACCAGCAAGGTACAGTGCTGAACACCCTATGACAAACAACTAGTAAGAGAGGAACACAACCCCACCCACTAGCAGAAAGGCTGCCTAAAATCATAATAAGGTCACAGACAAACCAAAATACACCACCAGACGTGGACTTGCCCACCAGAAACACAAGATCCAGCCTCATCAACCAGAACACAGGTACTAGTCCCCACAACTAAGAAGCCTACACAATCCACTGAACCAACCTTAGCCACTGGGGACAGACACCAAAAACAATGGGAACTACACACCTGCAGCCTGCAAAAAGGAGACACCAAACACAGTAAGTTAAGCAAAATGAGAAGACAGAGAAACACACAGCAGATGAAGGAGCAAGGTAAAAACCCACCAGACCAAACAAATGAAGAAGAAATAGGCAGTCTACCTGAAAAAGAATTCAGAGTAATGATAGTAAAGATGATCCAAAGTCATGGAAATAGAATGGAGAAAATACAAGAAACGTTTAACAAGGACCTAGAAGAACTAAAGAACAAACAAACAAGGATGAACAACACAATAAATGAAATTAAAAATTCTCTAGAAGGAATCAATAGCAGAATAACTGAGGCAGAAGAACAGATAAGTGACCTGGAAGATAAAATAGTGGAAATAACTACTGCAGAGTAGAATAAAAAAAAAAAGAAAGAAAAGAATTGACAATCTCAGAGACCTGTGGGACAACATAAATGCACCAACATTCGAATTATAGGGGTCACAGAAGAAGAAGAGAAAAAAAAAAAGGGACTGAGAAAATATTTGCATAGATTATATTTGAAAACTTCCTTAATATGGGAAATGAAATAGTCAATCAAGTCCAGGAAGCACAGGGAGTCCTATAAAGGATAAATCCAAGGAAAAACACGCCAAGACACATATTAATCAAACTATCAAAAATTAAATACAAAGAAAAAATATTAAAAGCAGCAAGGGAAAAACAACAAATAACATACAAGGGAATCCCCATAAGGTTAACAGCTGATCTTTCAGCAGAAACTCTGTAAGCCAGAAGGGAGTGGCAGGACATATTCAAAGTGATGAAAGGGAAAAACCTGCAAGATTACTCTACCCAGCAAGGATCTCATTCAGATTCGATGGAGAAATTAAAACCTTTAGAGACAAGCAAAAGTTAAGAGAATTCCACACCACCAAAACGGCTCTCAAACAAGTGCTAAAGGAACTTCTCTAGGCAGGAAACACAAGAGAAGGAAAACATCTACAATTACAAACCCCAAACAATTCAGAAAATTGTAATAGGAACATTCATATCGTTATTTATCTCAAATGTAAATGCATTAAATGCTCCAACCAAAAGACATAGACTGGCTGAATGGATACAAAAACAAGACCCATACATATGCTGTCTACAAGAGACCCACCTCAGAGGTAGGGACACATACAGACTGAATATGAGGGGATGGAAAAAGATATTCCATGCAAATGGAAATCAAAAGAAAGCTGGAGTAGCAATTCTCATATCAGAAAAAATAGACTTTAAAATAAAGACTATTACAAGAGACAAAAAAGGACACTACATAGTGATCAAGGGATCAATCCAAGAAGAAGATATAACAATTGTAAATATTTATGCACCCAACATAGAAGCACCTCAATACATAAGGCAAATACTAACAGCCATAAAAAGAGAAATCAGCAGTAACACAATCATAGTAGGGGACTTTAACACCCCACTTTCACCAATCCAAATCATCCAAAATGAAAATAAATAAGGACACACAACCTTTAAATGGTACATTAAACAAGATGGACTTAATTGATATTTATAAGACATTCCATCCAAAAACAACAGAATACACTTTCTTCTCAAGTGCTCACGGAACATTTTCCAGGAGAGATCATATATTAGGTCACAAATCAACCCTTGGTAAATTTAAGAAAATTGAAGTCGTATCAAGTATCTTTTCTGACCACAGTGCTATGAGACTAGATATCAATTAGAGGAAAAAAGCTGTAAAAAATACAAACATAAGGAGGCTAAACAATACAGTAGTTAATAACCAAGAGATCACTGAGGAAATCAAAGAGGAAATCAAAACGTACCTAGAAACAAATGACAATGAAAACACGATTACCCAGAACCTATAGGATGCAACAAAAGCAGTTCTAAGAGGGAAGTTTATAGCAATACAATCCTACCTTAAGAAACAAGAAACATCTCAAATAAACAACTTAACCTTATACTTAAAGCAATTAGAGAAAAAACAACAAAAAAACCCCAAAGTTAACAGAAGGAAAGAAATCATAAAGATCAGGTCAGAAATAAATGAAAAGGAAACAATAGCAAAGATCAATAAAACTAAAAGCTGGTTCTTTGAGAAGATAAACAAAATTGATAAACCATTAGCCAGAGTCATCAAGAAAAAAAGGGAGAAGACTCAAATCAATAAAATTAGAAATGAAAAAGGAGAAGGAAAAAATGACAAGGCAGAAATACAAAGGCTCATGAAAGATTACTACAAGCAACTATATGCCAATAAAATGGACAACTTGGAAGAAATGGACAAATTCTTAGAAAAGCACAACCTCCCAAGACTGAACCATGAAGAAATAGAAAATATAAACAGACCAATCACAAGCACTGAAATTGAGACTGTGATTAAAAATCTAGCAACAAACAAAAGCCCAGGACCAAATGGCTTTAGAGGCGAATTCTATCAAACATTTAGAGAAGAGCTAACGCCTATCCTTCTCAAACTCTTCCAAAATATAGCAGAGGAGGAACACTCCCAAACTCATTCTATGATGCCACCATCACCCTGATACCAAAAGCAGACAAAGATGTCACAAAGAAAGAAAACTACAGGCCAATATCACTGATGAACATAGATGCAAAAATTCCCAACAAAATACTAGCAAACAGAATCCAACAGCACATTAAAAGGATCATACACCATGATCAAGTAGGGTTTATCCCAGGAATGCAAGAATTCTTCAATATACGCAAATCAATCAATGCAATATGTGCAAATCAATCAATTAACAAGTTGAAGAATAAAAACCATATGATCATCTCAATAGTTGCAGAAAAAGCTTTCGACAAAACTCAACACCCATTTATGATCAAAACCCTCTAGAAAGTAGGCATAGAGGGAACTTACCTCAACATAATAAAGGCCATATATGACAAACCCACAGCCAGCATCGTCCTGAATGGTGAAAAACTGAAACAATTTCCACTAAGATCAGGAACAAGAAAAGACTGCTCACTCTCACCACTATTATTCAAAATTGTTTTGGAAGTTTTAGCCATAGCAATCAGAGAAGAAAAAGAAGTTAAAAAATCCAAACTGGAAAAGGAGAAGTAAAGCTGTCACTGTTTGCAGATGACATGATACTATACATACAGAATCCTAAAGATGCTACCAGAAAACTACTAGAGCTAATCAATGAATTTGGTAAAGTAACAGGATACAAAATTAATGCACAGAAATCTCTTGCATTGCTATACACTAATGATGAAAAATCTGAAAGAGAAATTACAGAAACATTCCCATTTACCATTGCAACAAAAAAAATAAAAGCCCTAGGAATAAATCTACCTAAGGAGACAAAAGACCTGTAGGCAGAAAACTATAAGACACTGGTGAAAGAAATTAAAGACCATACAAACAGATGGAGAGATATACCATGTTCTTGGATTGGAAGAATCAACATTGTGAAAAAGACTATACTACACAAAGTAATCTACAGATTCATTGCAATCCCTATCAAACTATCACTCTCATTTTTCACAGAACTAGAACAAAAATTTTCACAGTTTGTATTGAAACACAAAAGACCCTGAATGCCAAAGCAATCTTGAGAAAGAAAAATGGAGCTGGAGGAATCAAGCTCCCTGACTTCAGACTATTCTACAAAGCTACAGTAATGAAGACAGTATGGTACTGGCACAGAAACAGAAATATAGATCAATGAAACAGGATAGAAAGCACAGAGATAAACCCATGCACATATATTCACTTTATTTTTGATAAAGGAGGCAAGAATATACAATGGAGAAAAGACAGCCTCATCAATAAGTGGTGCTGGGAAAACTGGACAGCTACATGTAAAAGAATGAAATTAGAACACTTCTTAACACCATACACAAAAATAAACTCAAAATGGATTAAAGACCTAAATGCAAGGCCAGACACTATCAAACTCTTAGAGGAAAACATAGGGAGAACACTCTATGACATAAATCACAGCAAGATCCTTTTTGACCCAGCTCCTAGGGAAATGGAAATAAAAACAAAAATAAACAACTGGAACCTAATGTAACTTAAAAGCTTTTGCACAGCAAAGGAAACCATAAACAAGACCAAAGACAACCCTCAGATTGGGAGAAAATATTTGGAAATGAAGCAACTGACAAAGGATTAATCTCCAAAATTTACAAGCAGCTCATGCAGCTCAATATCAAAAAGCAAAAAACCCAATCCAAAAACAGGCAGAAGACCTAAATAGACATTTCTCCAAAGAAGATATACAGATTGTCAACAAACACATGAAAGAATGCTCAACATCACTGATCATTAGAGAAATGCAAATCAAAATTACAATGAGGTATCACCTCACACCAGTCAGAATGGTCATCATCAAGAAATCTACAAACAACAAATGCTGGAGAGGGTGTGGAGAAAAGGGAACCCTCTTGCACTGTTGGTGGGAATGTAAATTGATACAGCCACTATGGAGAACAGTATGGACGTTCCATAAAATACTAAAAATAGAACTACCATATGACCCAGCAATCTCACTACTGGGCATATACCTTGAGAAAACCATAATTCAAAAAGATTCATGTACCACAATGTTCATTGCAGCTCTATTTACAATAGCCAGGACATGGAAGCAACCTAAGTGTCCAATGACAGGTGAATGGATAAAGAAGATGTGGCACATATATACAATAGAATATTACTCATCCATAAAAAGAAACGAAATGGAGTTATGTGCAGTGAGGTGGATGGACCTAAAGTCTGTCATACAGAGTGAAGTAAGTCAGAAAGAGAAAAGCAAATCCCGTATGCTAACACATGTATATGCAATCTAAAAAAAAAAAAAAAAGTTTACGAAAAACCTAGGGTCAGGATGGGAATAAAGACACAGACCTACTAGAGAATGGACTTGAAGACACAGGGAGGGGGAAGGGTAAGCTAGGACTAAGTGAGAGAGTGGCCTGGACATATATACACTACCAAATGTAAAATCGATAGCTAGTGGGAAGCAGCCGCATAGCACAGGGAGATCAGCTCGGTGCTTTTTGACCACCTAGAGGGGTGGGATAGGGAGGGTGGGAGGGAGGGAAATGCAAGAGGGAAGAGATATTCAGATATATGTATATTTATAGCTACTTCACTTTGTTATAAAGCAGAAACTAACACACCATTTTAAAGCAATTATACTCCAATAAAGATGTTTAAATAAAAAAGAAAACAAAAAAAAAATAATAACAAATTTTAAAAATAAAACACCTAAAAACCATGAGAGCTGAAATGCAAAAGTTAAATAAAGAGCTTAAATTGTGAAAAAAACAAATTGGGTTTCTAACTTACTTTCACTTTGATCATCGAAGGTGTTATATATTACATTGTGATAGCTCAGAGAGAGTCTGAAGTGGTAAATTTATAGAGTATCATTCCACTTAAATGAACAGCAGGATGTATTTGCAGAAACAGATCAGTGTTTCTTGGAAATTTATTAACACCTGCTTGTTTTTCTACAGTCCCGTTGCTATGTGGATTTTCTATCTATAACATGTAAATTCCATTCTTATTTTTAAAAATAAAGGGTAATGAAACTGTAAGATCTGTTTCACACACTGCACCTAGTGACAAATGAAGTCAAATGTAGTCTATGTCCTATTGTTAGGAAGGGTGGTGAGACATCGTGGAAAGCCTGAGGGGAGAACCCAAAAGGACAGCAGAAAAGTGGTTTGGCTGTTTCTCTCACTTGCTGCTAAGTAGATTAATTGCCTCCATCTACCCAAGCTCAATTCCTTGGAGTCTGTAGCCTCCAGAGCTGCTTACAAAAGAGGATTCTGTGATGTTCTAAAATCAATGAGATCAATGTGGAAAGGGGTAAGAAGGGGCTTCCGTCTCAAGCACTTAAATGACCTAGAATCTCTCTGGGAATAGAGAACAGACTTTGCTCTACCTAGGCACCCATCTTACTCCCTAGCTTGGACTTTCAAGTTTTTGATGCCAGATATGTATTCGGGGCATAGTCCCACTCCAGCTAACAGACTGGTGAATAATCTTTGCCCACTCTCACAATCCTCAGTTTGATATCTCACTATGAACTTTTAGTAGTTCTTTATGCTTCAATCAAGTTCAGAATGTGGTTCAAGGTCTGTTGTTGTTGTTTGGGGTTGTGCGTGTGTGTGTGTATGTGTGCTGCCTTCCTGCATCTTTAACATCAAAGGTAGAATATACAATTTAATTCTGTTATATTTTATATTCCCCTGAATTTAACTGTCCTGGGATCTTTATTCCCTCCTTAAAATGAAACAAATAACTTCTAGTGGAAAACTTTCTATAAGATTTGAATCTTAGGAAGATGCTCATGTAATTTAAGGTGCTTATTGTATGCATTTGTGGTATTTTTTTTTTTTTTGGGAGGTGGGGAATTGTCGTACACAGTAAGAGCCATCTAGCACATAAAGCCAAGTGAAAAAGGCTGAACTCTTTGAAGCTTCCATAATCCCATTGCATAATTAGTTTTTCTCCTTTTAGGTTTGGATATGGAAAGAAGAGTTTGTATTTAGAAAAGCCAATGCTTTGAAGTGGATCAAAAGTCTAGAGCCTGAGGGTCCCAGCTGGTTGTTCAGAGCAGGCACCAGAGCTGGATGCCAAAATGAATCCAACCAAAACGGATGCCAGATAAATCAAGAGGAGGGAGCCAGGTAGCAAAGGCAGGTCAGGTGGACTAATTAAAGGATAACCACAATAGCCCTGCCCCAACTAATCCAGACCTTTGTGACTCCAAAGCCACATCATGCCATCTCCTTCACTACCTTGCAGCTAAACACCCACAGGGATTAAGTTCAAATATTTCTTCCACTAATTTCACCAGGTGTTCTATTCACCAAAAAAATTACAATTACAAATGCCACCTTATTATATTGGGTGAATAAACTATGGGTCCAAGTGAATGAGAAATGCTTCAGTTAATGTAATAAGCTAGGTGGTTTGCAGCTTTGACCTTTCTCGGCATTGCTGGAAGCACTTGATTTAGAACTCATCAAACCTGAAAGGGCCTTGCTCACCCTACCTTTGGACTTATTCTTGCAAATACAAATTATAATTTTTCATTTTGCAGCAACAGGGCCCTCACTATCCAGGAATATGTTTATAAAGATGTGTTCTGAGATCTAATATACCATGTCTAATCTCCACCTTCCACATTTCTTCTCTTCACTGCTCTCCATGCTCACATGGATTCTGTGCCATCCCAACTGCTTTTGGAAGCCCTTATATGCATATTGATGCCTGAGGATTAGATCTACTTCTAGATTCATTGAAATGAGTTCCTTTGAATTTTCTTTGTTAAATTCCAATTATTATCTCTGCATGATTTATAGATGTTTAAGGAAGAAGATGCTGAGTTTTGTAGCCATGTACATAATAGAAACTCTATAAAAATATTTCAAAGGGAAATGTTCAGAACTTGTGAATGAAATGGGAGAAAGGAGCATAAGGTGAGCAAAAAGGGAGCCATATTGAATTAGTGTTAACTAAGGGCAATAATTATTTTGTCCACATTTTATTAACTAATTCATTTTTAATTTGCATTGAAATGATAAATAGGCATTTTCCCTCACTTATTCTTTTGCATGCAAATCTGTTTCAATGTGATTAATATTTTCCCTAATAAGAAGCTGAAGACATAAGTAATCATAAAACCAGAAATAGATAAGAACTCCTGTCCTCACTATTTCCTACCACCTTTCAAATTCTTTCATTTTATGAAAATATTAACATCATGTAAACTGGAAACACTTTCTTCAAAGAAATATTTACTATCTATAGCCTACCAAAAAAGTTGAAGTTTCCAAAAGTAGTCAACTGTACGCTCTTAATTTACCAGTCAATCTGTGTTTTACACTGTCCCCATTAATTCTTTGAAATGCCTCCTGATGACTTAATGTGTGCCAGATACTGTCCTCCCCATCATGTGCCTAAGCCTGTAGTAAACAAAGTATTCACTGTGTTCAATGTACGTGGTCATATGTTGATATTACCCTTGCAGTTTTCTGTGACCTCCTAGACCATTTCGAAGACCACTTTTCTTCAAAAGTCTTTGCTGAGTCATCCTTTACTGCCAATTTAAAGAATCATCTTCGCAAATATTAGATGTATGGGAAATATTTCAGTAATTTATCAAATACAAGTGAGCATCTTCTTGCTCTGGTCTTGTCAATAGTGTTGAAAGTATTTTTCTCTATGACTGGTTATTTTCAATATGCTCTATTATAGTAATAGGATTAGTTTTTCATTTTTTCTTAAAGCATCAGTACAACTCACAATGACACTTTTTCTCCAAAATTGCTTCTAAGTATATGCATGAAGTCTTTAGGAGCCATTTAAAACCTCAAGATTATGTCATGATAATCACCAAGGAGACCAGTCAGTGTCTAGGTGTCATTTGAAGAAGGAAATAGGAAGGCTTATTTAGTTTGGAATATCATGATATGACAGAAAACATTATATAACCTTAATATATAGTTAGTATCTTTTCATTATTTTTATATGACATCTTTTTCCTCTCTCAAGTTTTAAGAAGAATTCCATATTTGCCAGATTAATTTCTAAAGCTACACTGTGTAGAATTGGGGTAATACTTGAGAGGGAGAATTAAGAACACTGATCTGAGTGATTCATACTGGAAAGGGCAGAGATTTATTTATAGATAAGACCATGAGATGGGGATGGGGGGTGGAAACAAGACAAGCAATATCTAGAACACACTGTGTTTGAGGGAGAGTTTGGAGGAGTTTCAAGAATGAAAGGGAGAGTTATTTGATTAGCTGCCATGATATAATTTCAAAAGATTATATCTAATCTATTGGATTAGATATATATATTAGGTAGATATAACTAATCTATCAGAAGATAGATTTATGATTAATTATTTTTTCCTTAATAGGAAACTCTCCTTTGTTTTTTTGCAGTGAATTATTATTTGAATTACTTTTAAATCCTTTGGATGTCAAATTTTTTTTTTTTTTCTTCTTGAATGTGACAGTATATGTGCCAGTTTCATAGGAGTTCCATTTAAGTTGTTGTGTTAGGGTTAACAGAGATATAGCAAAGTGGAAATTTCTTACAGGCATCGAGAGATATATGACTTGAGTTTAGATCAGAGATGGCTTGGAGAGATTTATAAATCATTTATATGGTTGTGGCAGCTGACACCAGGGGAAGGAAAGAGCTCTTTGAGGAATGTAGTATAGGAGTGAAAAGCTCAGAGGCCACAGCTTCAAGAAACCAGTTATCTAAACCAAGACTTGGGGGGAGGGGCATATAGATACTGACATTAGATATTCAGGAATGAAGGGGTAAGGAGTCTTGTAGTTGGCTGAATAGGAATTTAAACAAAATAGGCCCAATGAGAATGATCGAGGAATGCAATCTTACCAGAAAGGGCTGAACGTTTGGAGTTCGAGGTCAAAGAAACAGAGAATATGAGCAAGGACGCAGGAAAACCATGGGCAAGAGCTATGATCATCTCCAAAGAAATGAGTGGTGCTGACAGAGCAGCTGCCAGCTATTTATTTTAATGGGGAAACTGGCAGAACTTGTATCAGTCTTTGAAGAGAAGACCTTTAAGTGGCAAGTTGTTAGGGTGGGAGTGGGGAAAGCGGCCATGTCAGGACCTGGGGACATTGGAAGGACATCAGTAAGAATGGCAAACTAAGGGCCTCTGAAAACCCACTTCTCCATAAAAGCGACAAGAACACTGACAAAAATTGTCAAAATCAACCATTTCCCAGTTCTGGAAAGTAACCAGAGACTTGCAACAATTTGAGGAGTGTTTATTCAAGGATCTAGGGGAGCAGTTTTCCATCCTATTCAACTCAGGAATTCTCTGAGTTTCTCTCTCTGGAGGCACCACCACTGTTCAGGGCACTGTAGGGGTTCTGATCTGTGCTTGGTAACAACAAAACCCACTGAGTCTCCAGCTACCCCTCTCTCTTCCCCTATAAGAGTTTTACTTGATTCAGATAAGAGAGCTCAAGAGGACACAAAGTTCTGTGGAGCTGTGAAAATGGGATCCAGAATGGAGAAGAAGTGGTGGCAGTGAGGTGCTGTGTATATCTGTACAGAAGAAAGAGAATATTTACAAGTTGGAAGAAATCTATTTTATTACAAATAGTTTTATTTTCATATTTCCTCCTAATTCAATTATATTCTTATTTTTCTGATGAATGCACTGAGTAATTTTTGAAGATCCACCCTGGATCTTCAAAATATCAAATCTGATATTTTCATGACTATTACAATTCCAGAATGGCATTAGATAGTATTATCATACTATTTTTTCCCTCAAACTTTATAAGGTGTTTTATATTTTTACAAAGTGCTTTTATATGCAGGATCTCATAATCCTCATGAAAGTTCTGTAAGGAAGGTGACACGATTTCCATTTTACAAATGAGCAAAATAAGGTTCAAAGGGATAATCCAATTTGCCTAAAGTTACCAAAAGAGTGAATGGTGGGGGGTTTCCCTGGTGGCTCAGTGGTTGAGAATCTGCCTGCCAATGCAGGGAACACGGGTTCGAGCCCTGGTCTGGGAAGATCCCACATGCCGCGGAGCATTTAAGCCCGTGAGCCACAACTACTGAGCCTGCACATCTGGAGCCTGTGCTCCGCAACGGGAGAGGCCGTGACAGTGAGAAGCCCGCGCACCGCGATGAAGGGTGGCCCCTGCTCGCCGCAACTGGAGAAAGCCCTTGCATAGAAACGAAGACCCAACACAGCCAAAAATAAATAAATAAATAAATAAATAAAGAGTGAATGGTGGTCAACATCTGTTCCTCATATTTTCTTCTTCATCCCCTCCTCCTCCTCCTCCTTTTAAAATATTTTAGGGTAAACTTTTAAAAGCATACAGTCATAACCATCACTCAAGTCAAAAAATAAAACATTACTACAGACATAGAAAACAAATATGGTTACCAAAGGACAAAGTGGGTGGGAGGGAGGGATAAATTAGGAGTATGGGATGAACAGACACATACCACTATATATATAATAGATAAAGAAGGATTAACTGTATAGCACAGAGAACTATATTCAATATCTTGTATAACCTATAAAGGAAAAGAACCTGATAAAGAGTATACATGTGTGCATATATATGTATATATATATATATATATATATATATATATATATATATATCTGAATCACTTTCCTGTACACCTGAAACTACCACAATATTATAAATCAACTACAGTTCAATAAAAAATTAGTCAATTACTTTTTAAAAAAATAAAAATGAAACATTACCAGAGCCCTGGAGGCTCCTTCAGTATCATCTCTTAGTCATTATCCCCTCAATACCCCCAAAAGTTAAATACTATCTTTACAGATACGATGACATTTCATGTCCTTTACATTTTTACCATCTAAACTTTCATCTCTAAAGACTAGGACTGTGTTTGTACTTTATGTAGTACATAGAGTCTATATATATATATGTGTGTGTGTGTGTGTGTTTGTATTTGTGTGTATAAACATATATATGCCTGCATGCATGTGTGTATGTAAATACACATACACATACATATAGTTTGAATCTGACATTTTTCATTCAAACTATACTTATCCATGTTTAGATGTAGCTGAACTTTGAATATGTTTTTGCTGTATGCCACATGGTGGTGTGTGTAATACATTAATATACCACAATTTATGTATCAGTTCCATTACTGATGGATATTTGGATTGTTTCCCATTTTCAGCTATTTCCAATAATGCTGCTGTGAATGTATTTGTATATGTCTCTTGATGTGCCTGTGCACACATTTCTGTTGAGTATATTACTAGAAGTGGGACACTGGGTCATTAAGTGTGCACATCTTGAAGTTTGGTAGAAAATGCCAACCCATTTGTACATCATCCTTTGTGAAGTGCCTGTTCCATTCTTCCATTTGGTTGTCTTTTTCTTATTGATTTTTCAGAGTTTTAAAAAAAATATTTTGCTTATCAACTCTTTCTTTGTTCTGTGTTAGAAATATCTTATCCTATTCTATGATTTCCTTTTTACTCTCCTAATGGTGATAAACTGAAATTCTTAGTTTCATTAATGTTTTTCATTATGCTAAGTGTGTTCTATGTACTATTTAAGAAATACTTTATCCTGAGACAATTAAGATATTTTCTAAATAAACTCCTAGAAGTTTTATTATTTAGTCTTTCACATGTAGATCTAAAATCCATCTAGAATTTTTACTTTGTTGTTTATCATGTGAGGTATGAGTTCTAATAGATACCCAGTTGTCTTGGGATATATTTAAAAGATTCTGCAGTGCTATCTTTTTTAAAAACTCAAGTGTCTGCATGTATGTGGATATGTTTCTAGAATTTCCACTATGATCCATAGGTTTATTTATTTCTTCTTGCACCAATACCTCAGTTTTAATTATTGTAACTTTAAACAAATCTTAATATCTGGTTGCATAGATCTTCTCTGTTCTTTTTCAATATTGTTTTGGATATTTGTGGTCCTTAGCATATTTGTATGCAAACTGAGGAATTAATTCCTCTATTTTCACAAACTTACCTGCCTCCCCACCACACACAAAGAAACTTAATGAAATTTTATTTGGAATTGCACTGAATCTATATATCAGTTTGGAAAGAATTGTCATCTATATAATACTGAGTCCTCTAATCCATAAACATGGTATTTTCTCCCATTTACTTAGGCCTTCTTTTATTTTGCTCAATAATATTTAATAGTTTTCTACAAATAGGTCTGATACATTTTTAGAGTATTTTTAACACAAAGAATTTGATAACATGATGCTATTGTAGACCATCAAAAAGAATTTAAAATTTTATTTTTCCAAATGTCTGTTGCTGGTGTGTAGAACTATAACTGACTTTTGTATGTTGACTATGTACTCAGCAACCTTGCTAAACTCACAAATTCAACATTTAATCTGTATTTTTTGTTTTGTCATGTGATCTGTGAATAATAAAGATTTTAATTATTTTTAAACCAGGCTTAACATTAGTTTTGAAAATGTTTTTTCATTAACCCTTCAAAGATTGTATATGCTCCATTTTCTCTCTCCTCTTATCCTTGTCTTCTAATTTCCCATTTTAAACTTTTCCTTGTATTCTCTATGTCTCATGCTATGTCTTCTCTATTTTTCATATTTTTGTTACTCTGTGCTTTATTCTGAAAATTTCTTTCTGTTTCATCTGGCTGTCAACTAATCCTCTCTTCTGTGGCATCAAATATATTGTTAAATCCATCCTAATTTAGGTAATTTTAAACTTTAATTCTAATATCTTCTTTGGGGCTTTTTCAAAACTTTTATTTTCTTTTATCATAGTGTCCAATTCTCAACTTTGTCCTTCACCTTCTCTCTGAGTTTTAGATTTTCTATCTTTACTTAAATATTAGTCCAGTAGTTAAACTAGATTTTAAAAATATTTTGCCCAGCTTTTCAAGTAATCCTTGTTGGAAAGGTTGCCCTGAGTTATTAACCAGCTATCCATTACTGGAGTCAGAGTCAACCATCATTGGACTTTTTAATCTTTTCACAGTTGCCTCATTTTAGACACAATGCCTGCCATTCTGGACCTTTCATGTGGCCAAGGAGATATGGTACATGCCCATTAAGCAGTTACAGAGCAATATAAGACAATCAGTGATTAAATACAAATATGAGTGATATAAACATTACGTGCTTTGGAAATCAAGGGCAGGTAAAACACCCTGTGATAGATTTCTATAGCAGAGAGGATATAAAGAATTTAGAAAAGTGCACAGGAGGGAAGAAGGCCGTCTGAGTGGAAATGTCTGAATGGGAGTAAACATAAAGCTAAGGCCAATGAGAGAAAAGAGCATGGGCAGCTCCTGGATTGGGAGGGTCTTGACCCTCTAGGAGGATCATCCAAAGATTTTGTCACTTCCAGGGGAGGCAGATAAATATGATTTGGAGTTGAAAGTCCATATTAATGAAAATCTTAAAAGTTAAACTGAAAACTTTGGGGCTTTATTTTGAGAACAATGGCAGACTATGATAAGTTTTGAACCACTGATTGACATAGTAAATGAATTGCAGAGGTCTTCCTGAAAGTGATGGATGGATCTGAGATGAAAAAAAATAGAAAAAAAAATTGAGCAAGAAAGACTTTGCTTGTCATATATAAGCCCCAGGCCTAAGGAAAGACCATGCCCAATGGTGATAACAAGAAACAATGGCCAATAAATGAAAATATATATCCATGGAAAAACTTGTATATGAATCTTCATAGAAGCACTATTTATAATAGCCAAAAAGTAGAAACAACCCAAGTGTCTATCACCTGATAAATGGATAAACAAAATGTGGTATATCCATATAATGGAATATTATTCCTACCCCACTCCAGTTCTTTTACTGTTCAAGGAAGAATAAAAAGAGTCCCAAAACTGTGATATTTCTCAACAACACCTCAAAAAGACTAGAGATTTTGATCCAGAAGTAATTAAATTTTACAAATAAAAAAATGTGTCATGTCACTAACTGCACTCAAAGTGTCATAGAACAGTTCACAGATCTGCTCGGGTAGAAACAAGTATACACAAATTAAAAACAGAGGACTAAGAATGAAGACTTCAAAAGATCTACAAAATTCAAATGAGTTTAAATTTAAAAGGAATTATCGGTTCAAGTAAGGTTGTAAGCACAGTTAGATCAAGGGGCTCAAATGATGTCAAGATTCAGTCTCTTTCTATACTTGTCGACTCTGCTTTCCTCCTTGTTAACTTCATTCTTAGGTAGGCTCTTTACACATATTGTTCTCCAGTTGTTCTAGGTTTCATTCCTGATTAACCCCTATAGAAAAAAAAGGCTTTCTCTCCCAAAAGTTCCAGTAAAAGGACTAAGAGCACTTTCATTGGCCTGGGATGATCCTAAACTAATCCCTGAATCAATCACTAAGACCATTCTCTGATTGGCAGGTCTGGGTGGCATGCCTGCTCCTGAAGCTGAGTGGTAAGGTCAATCACACATGAACCACATGCAGAGAGGGGAAGAGAAAGTTGCTACATTTAGCAAATGAAAATTCAAGACACACAGTTAAATTTGAATTTCAGATAAGTAATGAATATTGTGGCATATAAGTATGTCTTATGCAACGTTGGGGACATATTTACATTAACATATTATTCATTGTGTTTCTCTGAAATTCAGATTTAACTAGGAGCCCTGTATTTTATCTGACAATTCCAAAGAGGGTGTTTCTATAAAGGAAAATTGGAATGCCATTACAGAAGGGGGAATAGGTGCTCAGCAGACAAAAATGCAAATATCTGTGAAGATTAAGCTAAAGAAGAAACCAGTATATCTCTTTATCCTTCTGAAACTCTACTATCCGGGGTATTGTAAAACCTCTTTAGTATAGCCAAGGGATAAACAAATGTCATGCTGACAATATGGCAAATTTGCAATCCTAATATTTAAAGCACTTGGAGAGAGTATAAATTTTTCCAAATTTTGTCAAAGCAATTCATTCACCGATAAAGTCACTTTCTTTTTCCTGAATGTTAAAATAAAGGGCTTTGTTTCCATAAACCTGAATGTTCCAAGAGGTTTCAATGAAACTAAGTGTATCAATCCCAAAATGTCCATTTAACTAAAGAAGTAATTCACTGAAGTACAAAGAATCACAAGTAAGTGTAAGTGTACCATTCAAAGCTCCCTCAGGCAGAAGTTAGAGGAGAATTTGATCATTATGATCTCTTGAATCCAAATCTGAACCCTGATTTACAAAACATAAAATTTTATTTTGGCCATTTATATAATCCTATCTACAAAATTAAGTCCCAGGTCCACATCATGATGGGAAAAATCAAAATTTATGAGTTTTGTGACTGTAGCACACTTGTATAAAGTGTTCCATAACAAAAACATTTTTCAGAGGGACAAAATACTCCAAGTGAGATAAACTAAAAGATAAATAAGTGCCCATAGGTGTGCATACATAAAAATTCATATAGACAAATATTTATTCTTACTTATTTCCTTCAGGAATATAAGTATGATTTTTAAGGACAGGTGATATTACAAATTACAAATCTTCCATTTAGTTGATTTTAAAAAAGAAGTTTAACCAGGCTTCAGACCCCTCCCCTGAGCCACCCCTGGACCTTCCCCCAACATCTGCCTACACCCATTCAAGCTCAGTGTGCCTCTCAAGAATCAACGGGAACAGCCAAAAAGATTGAGGTGGTTGCCTCACATCATGTCAATGCATCTATTTTCCATCCTTATTTGTGGTTGCCAGTTTTCCATGTATCATCCTTTCCCTCTCCTCCTTCTCTTTATCTTTCTGCCTCTCACACCTGTGTTTGTGAAACAACCTTAAGATCTTTTTACAGAAGCAAAGCATAGCAGCTGGGGGCTGTTTGTTTCACATACCTTCTGGTGAGTGCCTCTCCACAAATGTCCAATTTGCACTTCCGTCCTGCCAGTCTACAGGGAATTTTCTGCTATTCATTGTTTTATTTGTGGATATTTCTTTGTTGTGGGTGGGTGTATATGTGGGGGTGGGGTTGGGGGGGGAGCAATATGCTCTTTGGTTGTGATAGAGAGACAATGTTTAGTGGTACAATGGAACCACACCAGCTTTCCTAATAAGAGAATAGATTGGTACTTACTAGAAACAGTCGTTTGCTACAAGGGAAACAACCAACATCTTATTTGCATCTGTGCATATCAACAATGCAATTAGGGCAGACTTCTTAGAGAATTAGATTGGGATGGTAATTAATGAATCGTGCCATGAATTTTAATGTGATCATAGAGAAGTAGATTATTTAGTATTGCCATATTCTCCCACTTTGGAATAAAATGCCCTGGGACCTTTAAATGAAAATTCTGTCAAAATTGCATGGCTATTAGGGAACTGATAAAAGCAGGAACTACTTGCTTAAGATATCTGTAGCTCAAAGGTTCACTACATTAAATCTCTCCAGTGGAGGTGTTACTTATGGTGCTTCAATGCAGGGTACATGATGAGATGGAAATGAAGTTTAGGAGCCCAAGCTGAGGAAATTAGGCAAAAGTACTTCCACATTCTAAGCAGAAGTAAAGGGCAGCCCTATCTTATATTTACTAAAAACTTATCAAAACTCATTAAATAATCATCACCCCTCATTCCTATTACTCACTTCCATTTAAAAGGGGAACGAAAGAGAAGATGGTGGAAGAGTAAGATGCGGAGATCACCTTCGTCCCCACAGATACATCAGAAATACATCTACACGTGGAACTGCTCCTATAGAACACCCACTGAACGCTGGCAGAAGACCTCAGACCTCCCAAAAGGCAAGAAACTCCCCACGTACCTGGGTAGGGTAAAAGAAAAAAAGAAAAAACAGAGACAAAAGAATAGGGATGGGACCCACACCAGTGGGAGGGAGCTGTAAAGCAGGAAAGGTTTCCACACACTAGGAAGCCCCTTCGCGGGCGGAGAATGAGGGCGGCAGAGGGGGGGAGCTTCGGAGCCACGGAGGAGAGCGCAGCCACAGGGGTGTGGAGGGCAAAGCAGAGAGATTCCTGCACAGAGGATCGGTGCCGACCAGCACTCACCAGCCCGAGAGGCTTGTCTGTCCACCCGCCGGGGCGGGCGGGAGCTGGGAGCTGAGGCTCGGGCTTTGGTCGGATCGCAGGGAGAGGACTGGGGTTGGCTGCGTGAACACAGCCTGAAGAGGTCTAGTGCACCACGGCTACCCGGGAGGGAGTCCGGGAAAAAGTCTGCAGCTGCCGAAGAGGCAAGAGACTTTTTCTTGCCTCTTTGTTTCCTGGTGCGCAAGGAGAGGGGATTAAGAGTGCTGCTTAAAGGAGCTCCAGAGATGGGCGCAAGTCGCGGCTATCAGCGCGGACCCCAGAGATGCGCATGAGACGCTAAGACTGCTGCTGCCGCCACCAAAAAGCCTGTGTGCGAGCACAGGTCACTATCTACACCCCCTCTCCCAGAAGCCTGTGCAGCCCGCCACTGCCAGGCTCCCGTGATCCAGGGACAACTTCCCCAGGAGAACGCATGGCGCGTCTAAGGCTGGAGCAACGTCACGCCGGCCTCTGCCGCCGCAGGCTCGCCCCGCATCCATACCCCTCCACCCCCCCGCCTGAGTGAGCCAGAGCCTCCGAAGCAGCTGCTCCTTTAACCGCATCCTGTCTGAGCGAAGAACAGACGCCCTCAGGTGACCTACACACAGAGGCGGGGCCAAATCCAAAGCTGAACCCCAGGAGCTGTGTGAACAAAGAAGAGAAAGAGAAATCTCTCCCAGCAGCCTCAGAAGCAGCGGATTAAATCTCCACAATCAACCTGATGTACCTGCATCTGTGGAATACCTGAATAGACAATGAATCACCCCAAATTGAGGAGGTGGACTTTGGGAGCAAGATATATTATTTTTTCCCCTTTTCCTCTTTTTGTGAATGTATATGTGTATGATTCTGTGTGAGATTTTGTCTGTATAGCTTTGCTTTCACCATTTGTCCTAGGGTTCTGTCCATACTTTTTTTTGGTTTTTCTGTGTGTGTGTTTTTTTTTTTACTTAAAAAATTTTTTTTTCTTAAAAATTATTTTTATTTTTTATTTTAATAACTTTATTTTATTTTATCTTACTTTATTTTATTTTATCCCCTTTCTTTCTTTCTTTTTTTCTTTCTTTCTTTTTTTCTTTCTTTCTTTCTTTCTTTCTTTCTTTCTTTCTTTCTATTTTTTCTCCCTTTTATTCTGAGCCGTGTGGTTGAAAGGCTCTTGATGCTCCAGCCAAGCATCAGGGCTGTGCCTCTGAGGTGGGAGAGCCAACTTCAGGACACTGGTCCACAAGAGATCTCCCAGCTCCACGTAATGCCAAATGGCAAAAATCTCCCAGAGATCTCCATCTCAACACCAAGACCCAGCTTCACTCAATGACCAGCAAGCTACAGTGCTGGACACCCTATGCCAAACAACTAGCAAGACAGGAACACAGCCTCATCCATTAGCAGAGAGGCTGCCTAAAATCATAATAAGGCCACAGACACCGCAAAACAAACCACCAGACGTGGACCTGCCCACCAGAAAGACAAGATCCAGCCTCATCCACCAGAACACAGGCACTAGTCCCCTCCACCAGGAAGCCTACACAACCCACTGAACCAACCTTAGCCACTGGGGACAGATACCAAAAACAACGAGAACTATGAAGCTGCAGCCTGCAAAAAGGAGAACCCAAACATAGTAAGATAAGCAAAATGAGAAAACAGAGAAACACACAGCAGATGAAGGAGCAAGGCAAAAACACACCAGACCTAACAAATGAAGAGGAAATAGGCAGTCTACCTGAAAAAGAATTCAGAATAATGATAGTAAAGATGATCCAAAATCTTAGAAATAGAATAGACAAATGCAAGAAACATTTAACAAGGATGTAGAAGAACTAAAGAGGAGCCAAGCAACAATGAACAACACAATAAATGAAATTAAAAATACTCTAGAAGGGATCAATAGCAGAATAACTGAGGCAGAAGAACGGATAAGTGACCTGGAAGATAAAATAGTGGAAATAACTACTGCAGAGCAGAATAAAGAAAAAAGAATGAAAGGAACGGAGGACAGTCTCAGAGACCTCTGGGACAACATTAAATGCACCAATATTCGAATTATAGGGGTCCCAGAAGAAGAAGAGAAAAAGAAAGAGACTGAGAAAATATTTGAAGAGATTATAGTTGAAAACTTCCCTAATATGGGAAAGGGAATAGTTAATCAAGTCCTGGAAGCACAGAGAGTCCCATACAGGATAAATCCAAGGAGAAACACACCAAGACACATATTAATCAAACTATCAAAAATTAAATATAAAGAAAACATATTAAAAGCAGCAAGGGAAAAACAACAAATAACACGCAAGGGAATCCCCATAAGGTTAACAGCTGATCTTTCAGCAGAAACTCTGCAAGCCAGAAGGGAATGGCAGGACATATTTAAAGAGATGAAGGAGAAAAACCTACAACCAATATTACTCTACCCAGCAAGGATCTCATTCAGATTTGATAGAGAAATTAAAACCTTTACAGACAAGCAAAAGCTGAGAGAGTTCAGCACCACCAAACCAGCTTTACAACAAATGCTAAAGGAACTTCTCTAGGCAAGAAACACAAGAGAAGGAAAACACCTACAATAACAAACCCAAAACATTTAAGAAAATGGGAATAGGAACATACATATCAATAATTACCTTAAATGTAAATGGATTAAATGCTCCCACCAAAAGACACAGACTGGCTGAATGGATACAAGACTCGTATATATTCTGTTTACAAGAGACCCACTTCCGACCTAGGGACACATACAGACTGAAAGTGAGGGGATGGAAAAAGATATTCCATGCAAATGGAAATCAAAGGAAAGCTGGAGCAGCAATTCTCATATCAGACAAAATAGACTTTAAAATAAAGACTATTCCAAGAGACAAAGAAGGACACTACATAATGATCAAGGGATCGATCCAAGAAGAAGATACAGCAATTGTAAATATTTATGCACCCAACATAGGAGCACCTCAATACATAAGGCAAATGCTAACAGCCATAAAAGGGGAAATTGACAGTAACACAATCATAGTAGGGGACTTTAAAACCAGCTTTTAAAAACGTGAAAGAGTAACTAATTAATTCTGTAATTAAAAGAAATTCCTCTCAGACTCCCATAAATTACTGACTTCAGTTTCTAGTGTTATGAGGTTTTATCTTGAATTTCTAAATTGAGAGATGTGAGAGGCTATTTTCAGGGACTGGATAAAATAGCCTGATACTATTTTATCCCTGCTGATGGTACAAGATATACTAGAGAAGTAGTCAGCTCTGGGTGGCCAGTTGGTTATCATGCTTGTTAGAGGGAAGCTTGCTTCTGGACTGGCACAACACTGACAGGACTTCTACTTGGCATAGGTTGGTGGGCTGGTAGAAGGAAAATTAATCACTGGGTCAACAATTAGGGTGGATTCAGCCCTTGGATGCCCCTCTTGCCCTAAAACTCTCTGTCTCCATTATTCTATATTTAAAAGAATTTGTAAAATGATGACCAATGAACTCAGCCTGTGGATAAATTGATTGACCTGCTTTGTGCATGGCACACTGCCTCCAGTTTGTCACTTATTTGATGAGAATACAGAAAGAAAGGATAATTTATAAAACAAATTAATATGTTAAGTTAAAGTAAATAAACAAGGAGGCCATTAGACTGAGGTGGCTCTAATGCCTTGGTAACCTAAGTATCAAAACCAAAACCCAAGCCAGAGTCAACTCCTATAAAGGCACTCATATCTAAAAAAGCCCCTAAATTTAGGAACAACCAATCACAAATTGCCAACTAGGCTTTCCCAAATTAGGCAACTGCTTAAACTATAGCCTATCAAATAATGTCCCTACTTTGCTTCCTGGGCTGTTCTATAAAAGCCTTTCTCCTAGCTTCTGTGAGTGGAGTGCTCTGGAACACTTCAGTTTGGCACTGCCCGATTTGAATCCATCTTTGTTCAAATAAACTCTTGAAAACTTCAGTGTGCCTTAGTTTATCTTTTAGCGGTTACAATTGTCAAGTTATTGTGCAAATAATTTTTAAAAAGCAGATGCTATAAAATTTTCTGCAGGTCACAGAAATTACCAACTCTTCCTGAAGGATTCCACCCAAATGGGTCCATTTAAAACAGAGAGAACTCATCAGAAAGTTGATGGTGTGGAGTCTTAAGTCCAAGGGAACTGCTTAAGAGAAGTCATCAAAGACTGAAGGTCTATGCTGTGCCTCGTGGAATGAGAATGGTGCCATTTGACAGCAATAGAGGCTCAGGGTAGGTAACCATGGTAACTGAAGCTGGAGACATGGGATCCAAGTGTCAGATCTGCATGAGGAGCAATGTGGAAACGACTTGCAAGTTGTAAACCTCTCTATACAGTCCCATATTGTTGTACATATCTGTTCCACCTGGTTAGTGAAGGAACCTATACTCTTTTCATCCTCTCAGGGTGGAAGAAACAGTGATAGCCTGTGATCTCTTTTTTTGTTTATAACTTACGATAAAAGTACATTTATAATGCAAACTAAAGAGGCACATTAACCCTGAGTATCAATACTAACCATGTGTTGGGCACTGACCAAAAGAATACATATAATTACTCACTTAGCAGTCACCAAAATATTTAGGGCAGAATCATTATACTTATTTCACAAAGGAAGGACTCAAAAAGCTCTGAGTACATCATTAATTTGCCCTAAATAACATAGTAAATAGCAAGCATGAAGGAAAGGGGTATTGTATATCTGGCAAGTGGAAAATGAAACAGAAGAGTTAGAATAAAAAAAAAAACAGAGCCAAGGACCTTCAGAACAAGCATTATTTAAAGTATTACTATGATAGATTTAAACCTCTAAACTCAGTGATCTAGAACTCAGAGAATATACACAGATTTATTGCTAATTTTTAATTAATTTGTTGATTGATATTTTTGGTATTGACTCTACATCATTCAACCCTGAAGATGGCTGGGTAAAATAAAAGGAATGTCACCAGGCACTGTGGTCATTGCTGCCCAGAGTGGGCTGTGCTGGTCCCGCCCATGGCTGCAGGCAGGGCCTGTTCCCCTATGTAATCCTATCAGACTTAATTTTGTTTATCAATAGCAATATCCATGCTTCTTAAATATCAAATATTCACTATATACAAGAAGCAAATATCTGATCCAAAACTTAGCGCAGATAATTACCGAATCAGATATCCCTGGGAAGGAATTATTTTTAAACAACCATAGCTATTTTTATTACACGGACATTTAGTCTCTCTCTTTGCCATGTTTAGCTTCAAAAGAGAGATGGTAGGATCAAAAGAAAAATGTAGTATGGGTTCCATGGCAGCTTAAAAGAGATTTTAACAATTCAGGATATAAAGTAAAACCAGAATCACTTTAGGAGCTTAGTCTTACCTGGAAGTTATGTGGAGACACCACTGCTGTCGTTTTTAATAATGGAAGAGAGACTCAGGGTTTTTTCCCCTTTTCTTTTTCCCTTTGTCATGGGAAAATGGTTTTATAAGCTGCAAATAGTATCAATACCCGAAATGTACTTAAACATTGCTGGGACATGTGTTAGTCAGAACACTTCACTATGTACTGTATTTTTCCATCTGTAGAATGAATTCAGCAGGGTTCTGTGATCTGCAGTCCTACAGAATAACTTCTTGTGCTATTCCAATCAGTAGGGCATGATGAAAAAATGGTTGAAAAACTATACAGATTAGATTACATATCTAATTTTTTTGACAAAACTCTAAAACAAGTCTTTAATTCCTGAATCCTCTCGTGAATTCCCCTCTTTCTCCCCCATATCATTTACTGAATCACTCTCTCTACGTATCTCATTTCCTGTTCTTGCTTGCTTTGGTTACGCGTCATTTCTCACCACTTTCTCACTCAATGTACTTTCTATATTTCTACCCTTTCCTTTTTGCCTTTTCCCCCTTCCTTTGATTCTTCCACTATTCATCCTTCACTCTAATGAGCAGACCATTACATATAATTTATCTATATTTAAAATACTGACTTTATTTATGAAATAAGCATTCTGGTCCTGACTTTATTTTACATAGTAAGTGAATTGAAAATCTTACATTCTCTACTATAACAAAACAAAACAAAACAAAACAAAACCTCAATATCAACTACTTTAGAGAGAGAGAGAGAAAGAAAGAGAGAGAGGGACTGTGTGTGTGTGTGTGTGTGTGTGTGTGGTGTGTGTAAGAAAGCACCTAATGACTTTTTCCCATTGGATTATTTTTCCCAAGGACAGAGGATGTTAAGCAGGTGGAGAGGGAGAGAGGGAGAGAGAGAGACAGGGAGATGAGAGAGAGATTAAATTCAGCAGAATATCATGCCCATCTTATACCAGTGTTTTAAAAATATATGCTAGATTTTGGCAGATTTGGGGAGTGCTCAGCTTTCCAGTCACACATTAAACACTGTGTTGTAATTGATGATGGCCTGATTTATATTTACACCAATTTTCTCTCCATTTGAAAATTTTCCCTTTTTCTTTTGATTCTTTATGCTTAGGTATTAAGAATATCTCAATTACACCATGATTCAAATTATACTATAAGCCACTGTGTATCAAAACTATTCTGAACATAAATTAACAGAATAGTTATTTAACACATGCATTGAGATTTAACAACACTTTATGCATTAAGGTTAATTTTTCAAAGTATGGTAAATTTTTAATTTATGTTTTAATACTGAAGCAACTGTATTACAGCTAATGAGATTAAATGTGTGCTATTAAATAACTACCAAAATATATTTTGCTTTTTAGCAAAAAACAGATATATATATCAGTTTCTACATTTAAAACCTCTATATAACAGAAAGGCATTTCACTTTTAGTAAAAACTAATCTCTAAAATTTTACAATAGTACTTCTGGTGTGTGTATATATATATGTGTGTGTATATGTAGTCCACATAGATATAAGACTGATATAATTTTTAATTCCCAACACATCATTAAAATTATATATGTTAAACATTTTGACAACTATCTTAATCCTATTTAATGCAAAACACAATTTGAGAAGTACATCTGAAAAAATTATTACTTTTTGCTCCCTGTATTTCATGTTAACTCATGAAGGAAATCAAATTGTCAGTTAAATCAGACACATAAAATTTGATAAAAGTCATTCCCACTTTTGGCAGTAAATTTCTGAGTGTGGCATACATTTTGGAAAGTTTGGCTCATTTCTGTTTCCTCCTCACAATGTGTAGATTGTGTGGTCAAGGTTCTTAGTGCTCCAGCTTTGTTTCTGACACCTCCCACAGGTTCAGAGGTGTGCTTCCTTCCTGCTGGTCTCAATCCAAGAGAAGTCTGCCCTTCTGCAGCTGGTTCCTCGCTGCCCTGCTGCCCTCGTATGGGCTGTTTCAACAGCCAGTTTTATCTCCTTTCTTACACCGTACTCTGCTCCCTCTTATACTTCTTTCATCATGCCCCTTCCTGTTACCAACAAAAATGCTACCAAAATGCCTCTTCTTTCACTATAGATGGGTCCGTAGCCGGCACCAGCCTCCTTCAGTCCCTTGCAGAATTGTCTACCATGTCAAATTGCAGAAGTTAACACAAATTGGGAGCTTATGCCGTGGCAATGACTGAGTGAGGTACTTCATAAAGCTGGAAGGTAGATGCATTTGTTATTCCTCTTTTATAAATGAAAACACTAAGCCTTAGAAGAGCATATGGTTAGTAAGCAGTGGAGCTAAGATTCAACCACAGAAGCAAGATATTCTCAGTTCTGTTAAATTATTTTCTTAACTGAATGAAATATATTGCTTCTTATTAAAAATAATGCTAATGATAATAATAATTAGAGTAGGGCAATGGTTGTGATAGGTCTGTGAGTATTATAAAATATTCTACCAATGTAGGATATGAGAAAATAATATTTTATAGTGTTCAAGCCCTTTTATTTCACCTCATTTAACTACTTTCAGAAAATTATGCTGATTGTTCTAATAATCTGACTAATTGAAAGCATTCTGCATAAACCATATATGGGCTCTCAATTTCAAAGACTGAGAAAAGCAAAAGTTTATTCCAGTTCAGGACAACTTTAATGGGATGGCCTCTTTCTTTGGCAGATGAGGAAGATCTTACAGGGACTTAAGGTCATAAGCTTGGAATCTACTTAACTATATTATTGTACAATAAGCATGCATTAATCAGGCAGCACCCATAATCAACATGAAAGAATAAAAACAGCTTTTACTATTAAAGCATTACTATTGATTTATATAAACATGAAAATAATATTCCTTCTAGGCCCATTACTCAGGTAATAATAACCATTCATTTAATTAATACTGACTCACAGTGAAAAATTCAATCTGAGTACTTATAACATCCACATTAAAATCAAGAAGGTTCATTAGAATTAATACCACAATAAATATAAAATGAATTAGTAATGATTACACCATTATTTTAAAGCATTCCTATTTGTACTCCTGTATTTACTTTAATCACCATGGCTCTAAATAGCAATTAACAAAAGCTGGGCTGGGCATTTTTGTGTAGAAATAACAAGGCATATAAATGCGACCCAGTGCAACCCCTGTGCATTTTTATCTGCCCTCATGCATCAACACAACCAAGAGTATGGGAGTTTACTTTATATATTATATACAGCATTGGTGAGGAAAATAAAATCATTCTACAGTTTGGTTTCCTCCCTGGTTTTTTGTTTTTGTTTTTGTTTTTTTTAACATCTTTATTGGAGTATAATTGCTTTACAATGGTGTGTTAGTTTCTGCTATATAAGAAAGTGAATCAGTTATACATATACGTATGTCCCCATATCTCTTCTCTCTTGCATCTCCATCCCTCCCACACTCCCTATCCCACCCCTCTAGGTGGTCACAAAGCACCGAACAGATCTCCCTGTGCTATGTGGCTGCTTCCCACTAGCTATCTATTTTACATTCGGTAGTGTATATATGTCCATGCCACTCTTTCACTTTGTCCCAGTTTACCCTTCCCCCTCCCCATATCCTCACGTACATTCTCTAGTAGGTCTGTGTCTTTATTCCGGTCTTGCCACTAGGTTCTTCATGACCATTTTTTTTTTTAGATTCCATATATATGTGTTAGCATACGGTATTTGTTTTTCTCTTTCTGACTTACTTCACTCTGTATGACAGACTCTAGGTCCATCCACCTCACTACAAATAACTCAATTTCATTTCTTTTTATGGCTGAGTAATATTCCATTGTATACATGTGCCACATCTTCTTTATCCATTCATCTGTCGATGGACACTTAGGTTGCTTCCATGTCTTGGCTATTGTAAATAGAGCTGCAATGAACATTTTGGTACATGACTCTTTCTGAATTATGGTTTTCTCAGGGTGTATGCCCAGTAGTGGGATTGCTCGGTCATATGGTAGTTCTATTTTTAGTTTTTTAAGGAACCTCCATACAGTTCTCCATAGTGGCGGTATCAATTTACATTCCCACCAACAGTGCAAGAGGGTTCCCTTTTCTCCACACCCTCTACAGCATTTATTGTTTCTAGATTTTTTGATGATGGCCATTTTGACAGGTGTGAGATGATATCTCATTATAGTTTTGATTTGCATTTCTCTAATGATTAATGATGTTGAGCATTCTTTCATGTGTTTGTTGGCAATCTGAATATCTTCTTTGGAGAAATGTCTATTTAGGTCTTCTGCCCATTTTGGGATTGGGTGGTTTGTGTTTTTGATATTGAGCTGCATGTGCTGCTTGTATATGTTGGAGATTAATGCTTTGTCAGTTGCATCATTTGCAAATATTTTCTCCCATTCTGAGAGTTGTCTTTTTGTCTTGTTTATGGTTTCCTTTGCTGTGCAAAAGCTTTTAAGTTTCATTAGGTCTCATTTCTTTATTTTGGTTTTCATTTCCATTTCTCTAGGAGGTGGGTCAAAAAGGATCTTGCTGTGATTTATGTCATAGAGTGTTTTGCCTATGTTTTCCTCTAAGAGTTTGGTAAGGTCTGGCCTTACATTTAGGTCTTTAATCCATTTTGAGTTTATTTTTGTGTATGGTGTTAGAGTGTTCTAATTTCATTCTTTTACATGTAGCTGTCCAGTTTTCCCAGCACCACTTATTGAAGAGGCTGCCTTTTCTCCACTGTATATTCTTGCCTCTTTTATCAAAGATAAGGTGACCATATGTGTGTGGGTTTATCTCTGGGCCTTCTATCCTGTTCCATTGATCTATATTTCTGTTTTTGTGCCAGCACCATACTGTCTTGATTACTGTAGCTTTATAGTATAGTCTGAAGGGGACCTGATTCCTCCAGCTCTGTTTTTCTTTCTCAAGATTGCTTTGGCTACTTGGGGTCTTTTGTGTTGCCATGCAAATTGTGAAAATTTTTGTTCTAGTTCTGTGAAAAATGCCACTGGTATTTTGATAGGGATTGCATTGAATCTGTAGATTTCTTTTGGTAGTAGAGCCATTTTCACAATGGTGATTCTTCCAATCCAATAACATGGTATATCTCTCCATCTATTTGTATCATCTTTAATTTCTTTCATCAGTGTCCTATAATTTTCCGCATCAGGTCTTTTGTCTCCTTAGGTAGGTTTATTCCTATCTATTTTATTCTTTTTGTTGCAATGGTAAACGGGAGAGTTTTCTTAATTTCACTTTCAAATTTTTCATCTTTAGTATAGGAATGCAAGAGATTTCTGTGCAATAATTTTCTATCCTGCTACTTTACCAAATTCATTGATTAGCTCTAGTAGTTTTCTGGTAGCATCTTTAGGATTCTCTATGTATAGTATCATGTCATCTGCAAACAGTGACAGCTTTACTTCTCCTTTTCCGAATTAGATTCCTTTTATTTCTTTTTCTTCTCTGATTGCTGTGGCTAAAACTTCGAAAACTATTTTGAATAATAGTGGTGAGAGTGGGTAACCTTGTCTTGTTCCTGATCTTAGTGGAAATGGTTTCAGTTTTTCACCATTGAGGACAATGTTGGCTGTGGGTTTGTCATATATGGTCTTTATTATGTTGAGGAAAGTTCCCCTCTATGCCTACTTTCGGGAGGATTTTTATCATAAATGGGTGTTGAATTTTGTCGAAAGCTTTCTCTGCATCTATTGAGATGATCATATGGTTTTTCTCCTTCAATTTTTTAATAGGGTTTATCACATTGATTGATCTGCATATACTGAAGAATCATTGCATTCCTGGAATAAACCCCACTTGATCATGGTGTATGATCCTTTTAATGTGCTGTTGGATTCTGTTTGCTAGTATTTTGTTGAGGATTTTTGCATCTATGTACATCAGTGATATTGGCCTGTAGTTTTCCTTCTTTGTGACATCTTTGTCTGGTTTTGGTATCAGGGTGATGGCAACCTCGTAGCATGAGTTTGGGAGTGTTCTTCCCTCTGCTATATTTTGGAAGAGTTTGAGAAGGATAGGTGGTATCTCTTCTCCAAATGTTTGATAGAATTCACCTGTGAAGCCATCTGGTCCTGGGCTTTTGTTTGTTGGAAGATTTTTAATCACAGTTTCAATTTCAGTGCTTGTGATTGGTCTGTTCATATTTTCTATTTCTTCCTGGTTCAGTCTCGGAAGGTTGTGCATTTCTAAGAATTTGTCCATTTCTTCCACATTGTCCATTTTATTGACATATAGTTGCTTGTAGTAATCTCTCATGATCCTTTGTATTTGTGCAGTGTCAGTTGTTACTTCTCCTTTTTCATTTCTAATTCTATTGATTTGAGTCTTCTCTCTTTTTTTATGGTTGAGTCTTGCTAATGGTTTATCAATTTTGTTTATCTTCTCAAAGAACCAGCTTTTAGTTTTAATGATCTTTGCTATTGTTTCCTTAATTTCTTTTTCATTTATTTCTGATCTCTTCTTTATAATTTCTTTCCTTCTGCTAACTTTGGGTTTTTTTCTCTAATTGCTTTAGGTGTAAGTTTAGATTGTTTATTTGAGATGTTTCTTGTTTCTTAAGGTAGGATTGTATTGTTTTAAACTTCCCTCTTAGAACTGCCTTTGCTGCATCCCATAGGTTTTGGGCCATTGTGTTTTCAATGTCATTTGTTTGTAGGTATATTTTGATTTCCTCTTTGATTTCTTCAGTGATCTCTTGGTTATTAAGTAGTGTATAGTTTAGCCTCCATGTGTTTGTACTTTTTACAGATTTTTTCCTGTAATTGATATCTAGTCTCATAGCATTGTGGTCGGAAAAGATACTTGATACGATTTCAATTTTCTTAAATTTACCAAGGCTTGATTTGTGACCCAAGAGATGATCTACCCTGTAGAATGTTCCATGAGCACTTGAGAAGAATGTGTATTCTGTTGTTTTTGGATGGAATGTCCTATAAATATCAATTAGGTCCATCTTGTTTAATGTATAATTTAAAGCTTGTGTTTCCTTATTTATTTTCATTTTGGATGATCTGTCCATTGGTGAAAGTGGGGTGTTAAAGTCTCCTACTATGATTGTGTTATTGTCGATTTCCCCTTTTATGGCTGTTAGTATTTGCCTTATGTATTGAGGTGCTCCTATGTTGTGTGCATAAATATTTACAATTGTTATATCTTCTTCTTGGATCGATCCCTTGATCATTATATAGTGTCCTTCTTTGTCTCTTGTAATAGTCTTTATTTTAAAGTCTATTTTGTCTGATATGAGAATTGGTACTCCAGCTTTCTTTTGATTTCCATTTGCATGGAATATCTTTTTCCATCCCCTCACTTTCAGTCTGTATGTGTCCCTAGGTCTGAGGTGGGTCTCTTGTAGACAGCATATATACAGGTCCTGTTTTTGTATCCATTCAGCCAATCTATTTCTTTTAGTTGGAGCATTTAATCCATTTACCTGTAAGGTAATTATTGATATGTATGTTCCTATTACCCTTTTCCTAATTGGTTTTGGTTTGTTATTGTAGGTCTTTTCCTTCTCTGTGTTTCCTGCCTAGTGAAGTTCCTTTAGTATTTGTTGTAAAACTGGTTTGGTGGTGCTGAATTCTCTTAGCTTTTGCTTGTCTGTAAAGGTTTTAATTTCTCTGTCAAATCTGAATGAGATCCTTGCTTAGTAGGGTAATCTTGGTTGTAGGCTTTTCTCTTTCATCACCTTAAATATGTCTTGCCACTCCCTCTGGGTTGCAGACTATCTGCTGAAAGATCAGCTGTTAACCTTATGGGGATTCCCTCGTATGTTATTTGTTGTTTTTCCCTTGCTGCTTTTAATATTTGTTTTTTGTATTTAATATTTGACAGTTTGATTAATATGTGTTGGTGTGTTTCTCCTTGGCTTTATCCTGTATGGGCCTCTCTGTTCTTCCTGGACTTGATTAACTATTTCCTTTCTCATATTAAGGAGGTTTTCAACTATAATCACTTCAAATATTTTCTCAGTCCCTTTCTTTTTCTCTTCTTCTTCTGGGACCCCTATAATTCGAATGTTGGTGCATTTAATGTTGTCCCACAGGTCTCTCAGACTGTCCTCAATTCTTTTCATTCTTTTTTCTTTATTCTGCTCTGCAGTAGTTACTTCCACTATTTTCTCTTCCAGGTCACTTATCCGTTCTTCTGCCTCAGTTATTCTGCTATTGATCCCTTCTAGAGAATTTTTAATTTCATTTATTGTGTTGTTCATCACTGTTTGCTCTTTAGTTCTTCTAGGTCTTTGTTAAACGTTTCTTGTATTTTCTCCATTCTATTTCCAAGATTTTGGAACATCTTTACTATCATTATTCTGAATTCTTTTTCAGGTAGACTGCCTATTTCCTCTTCATTTGTTAAGTCTGGTGTGTTTTTGCCTTGCTCCTACATCTGCTGTGCGTTTCTCTGTTTTCTCATTTTGCTTAACTGACTGCGTTTGGAGTCTCCTTTTCGCAGGCTGCAGCTTTGTAGTTCCCGTTGTTTTTGGTGTCTGTCCCCAGTGGCTAAGGTTGGTTCAGTGGGTTGTGTAGGCTTCCTGGTGGAGGGGACTTGTGTCTGTGTTGTGGTCGATGAGGCTGGATCTTGTCTTTCTGGTGGGCAGGTCCATATCTGGTGGTTTGTTTGGGGTGTCTGTGGCCTTATTATGATTTTAGGCAGCCTCTCTGCTAATAGATGTGGTTGTGTTCCTGTCTTGCTAGTTGTTTGGCATAGGGTGTCCAGCACTTTATCTTGCTGGTCGTTGAGTGGAGCTGGGTCTTGTCATTGAGATGGAGATCTCTGGGAGATTTTCGCTGTTTGATATTATGTGGAGCTGGGAGGTCTCTTGTGGACCAGTGTCCTGAAGTTGGCTCTCCCACCTCAGAGGCACAGCCCTGAAGCCTGGCTGGAGCACCAAGAACCTGTCATCCACATGGCTCAGCATAAAAGGGAGAAAAAAAAGGAAGAAAGAAAGAAGAAGATAAAATAAAATAAAATAAAATAAAGTAATTTAAAATAAAATAAAACTATTAAAATAAAAAATAATTATTTAAAAAATTTAAGTAATAAAAATAAAAAGAAAGAAAGAAAGAAGAGAGCAACCAAACCAAAAAACAAATCCACCAAAGATAACAAGTACTAAAAAGTATTCTAAAAAAAAAAAAAAAAAACCGGACAGACAGAACTCTAGGACAAATGGTAAAAGCAAAGCTATACAGACAAAATCTCACACAGAAGCATACACATACACACTCACAAAAAAAGAAAAAGGGAAAAATATATATATATTGTTGCCCCCAAAGTCCACCTCCTCAATTTGGGATGATTCATTGTCTATTCAGGTATTCCACAGATGCAGGTACATCAAGTTGATTGTGGATGTTTTATCTGCTGCTCCTGAGGCTGCTGGGAGAGATTTCCCTTTCTCTTCTTTGTTCGCACAGCTCCTGGGGTTCAGCTTTGGAGTTGGCCCTGCCTCTGCATGTAGGTCGACTGAGGGCGCCTGTTCTTCTCTCAGACAAGACGGGGTTAAAGGAGCAGCTGATTCAGGGGCTCTGGCTCACTCAGGCCCGGGGGAGGGAGGGGTACGTATGCGGGGCGAGCCTGCGGCGGCAGAGGCCAGAGTGACGTTGCCCCAGCCTGAGGTGTGCCGTGTGTTCTCCCAGGGAAGTTGTCCCTGGATCACAGGAGCCTGGCAGGGGCGGGCTGCACAGGCTCCCAGGAGGGGGGTGTGGATAGTGACCTGTGCTTGCACACAGGCTTCTTGGTGGTGGCAGCAGCAGCCTTAGCATCTCAGGCCCGTCCCTGGGGTCCGCACTGATAGCCGCGGCTCGCGCCCATCTCTGGAGCTCCTTTAAGCGGCACTCTTAATCCCCTCTCCTTGAACAGCAGGAAACAAAGAGGCAAGAAAAAGTCTCTTTCCTCTTCGGCAGGTCCAGACTTTTTCCCGGACTCCCTCCTGGCTAGCTGTGGCGCACTAGCCCCTTCAGGCTGTGTTCACACAGCCAACCCCAGTTCTCTTCCTGGGATCCGACCTCCGAAGCCTGAGCCTCAGCTCCCAGCCCCCGCCCACCCCGGCGGGTGAGCAGACAAGCCTCTTGGGCTGGTGAGTGCTGGTCAGCACCGATCCTCTGTGTGGGAATCTCTCCACTTTGCCCTCCACACCCCTGTGGCTGCGTTCTCCTCCGTGGCTTGGAATCTTACCCCCCTCCGCCACCCACAGTCTCCGCCCACGAAGGGGCTTCCTAGTGTGTGGAAACCTTTCCTCCTTCACAGCTCCCTCCCACTGGTGTGGGTCCCATCCCTATTCTTTTGTCTCTGTTTTTTCTTTTTTCTTTTACCCTACCCAGGTAAGTGGGGAGTTTCTTGCTTTTGGGGAGGTCTGAGGTCTTCTGCCAGCGTTCAGTAGGTGTTCTGTAGGAGTTGTTCCACATGTAGATGCATTTCTGATGTATTTGTGGGGAAGAAGGTGATCTCCATGTCTTACTCTTCCACCATCCTGAAGCTCCGCCCTTCCTCCCTGGTTTTAAATGTTCATTCTTTCTCAGTAGCCGCATTCTGATTCAAGATGTTACCAGAGTGCCCAGCATATAGTACAAATATCATAAATATTTGTTAAGTAATTTATGTGCCCCCATAATATATACTGGTCTGGAAGCACTCTGTTTACACGTGGATTTTTAATTTTCGTGTTGATTACAAAGAATCTGTCATTGACTAACTATATATACAACCAAACTGGACAGGTGTTATTTAGTAGAAGAAAAGGGGAAGAGGGGATAAACTGCCCTGTGCCTGCCAGCTGCCCCTACTGAACTGGGATAAGGAGTATAATAAATTACCTCTTTTTGCAGAATGAGTCATTCAGGAGGAAAATTAAGGAAAGAAACTATGAAGACCTTCTTTTCATTCTCTCTATTCCCATTTTTCCTGGCTGAATCATGATCTTTCAAGATGTTAGGAAGCTGTTTGCCTCAATAGGAGTAGCTCAGATGAAAAAAGACAAAGAGGAAAAGAAACTACACCAACAAAACTCTCCTATCCACCTTGAATCTCCTTGTTAGTGAAGGGTATCTCCACACTGGCTCTTGCAGAATCTTAAGTACTGATTATATTTGAATTGGAGAATGTGGAATAGAATGGAAATTAGTTAAGTTACTGTTAATTGTTTTAAACATTATCTGAATGGATAAAGAAGATGTGGTGGGTATATATGTATATATTGAACTATTACTCAGCCATAAAAAAGAATGAAATTCTGCCGTTTGCAGCAGCATGGATGGACCTAGATAATATTATGCTAAGTGAAGTAAGTCAGAAAGAGAAAGACAAAACCACATGAAATCACTTATATGTGGAATCTAAAATATGATAGAAATGAACCTATTTACAAAACAGAAACAGACTCACAGTTATAGAAAACAAACTAGTGGTTACCAGTGGGGAAGGGTAAGATAGAGGTATGAGATTAAAAGATACAAACTACTATGTATAAAATAGATAAACAACAAGGATATATTGTATAGCACAGTGAAATATAGCCATTATCTTGTAATAACTTTAATGGAGTACAATATGTAAAAATACTGAATTACTATGCTCTACATCTGAAACCAATACAATATTGTAAATCAGCTTTACTTCAAAAAAAACTGTTTATTATCTTTATTCACTCTTAAGTTCTTGGTAGTCAGAAATCTATCATTTCACATACTATTGACAATGTGATAAAGGGAAAATTCCTCCAAAAGAATGTCACAAAGCCCTCAGCACATTGGAGGGGAAACCATGGGTATGTTTTTGATACATGGGAGAGGATGCTTCTACCTGGAAGTTTGGTTCTGTTTGGGGTTCAGAGGCTGCATGATGAGTGCTGTCGATTATCAAAGTTCTGTTCCACACTTGCCATCGAAGTCATCTGCCTTTGCTTTTAGTTGCTTTAATTCTTTGTTCTCCCCAGCTTTGTGACTATTTGTCCATCAGAGAAGCTAGGGATTTGCTGATGGTGGAAAGAGTGATTGCGTTCCAAGACACTATGAGCCCTGAAAACCAGAGACACGATGAGCAAGATCGCATTTATTTAAAAGGTAAACAGTAAATCCAGGTAGAGAAACAAAACACAATTTATTATCCTATTGATCACTAAGAGACTAATGCCTTTCCCTTTCCTAAAGACACTTATCCAATACACTTTGTATGCACCACAACAGCAATCTGTAACCCACTTACAGAAGTGTCACCAATACAGTGTTCGATACCGACAATGTGTGACTTGAAAATGGTATCATTTCTAAGGGGAGGCAGCTTTTGCAGTTCACAGACTGGCATCAAAACACAGCAGGGTCCCTTCCATCTCCAGCCTGAGGCCGTTCTCTTCCTCTGAAGGAGAAAGGAGGCTATTCTCAGCATTGAAGAAGAAAATTCAGAGTGTTCCTCCCTTTCTATACCTCCAGGTCAACACTCTAATCTGACCTAAGAAGAATCCACCACTTTTTGCACACCTACTTTGTGCCAGGGTCCTTACATAAACTTTTGTTATATCTTCATAATGACTTTCTAATGCATGAGCATACCCATTTATAGATGAGATTCTATGTAAATAACTCACCAAACAGATTATTACTGTATGTTGCAAAGAGAAAACAACCTTTAAATGGGTGCCTCCACCCCCCAAAAAGCTCTGGCTATTTAGTCATGAAATTCCATAACTAAAGGAGGTTCACAAACTGAAGACTGAACATTAAAATACAAGACGATGGTTACTTAGACACCACCACGAATCTCAGAGCCACCACTGCGGGCACCCGTGGGAGGTTATTTGTAAGGACCTTGTATCCTAGCCCTGCATGTGAAGTGGGTGGACTCTTCTCACTATACTTGTCAAAAATATTTTATTAAACACCAGGTCTAAATACAGAATACTGTGCTAGGTACTGTAGGGGTTTTAAGGCTTTATCTCTAATATGTGAGAACACAAGCTTTTTTCTCTCATTTTGGATCAAGCTATTGCCTCTTTTCAATTTGCATGATAGCTTTTGAGAGCACTCTTGGAGATCATAAAAGTATCTGGGCACTCTGCCACCATCTACTTTAGTCTGTAGCATGGTGGGAAGGAGGGTGAGAACAAGGAAAGTGAATAGAGAAGAATCTAAATAGATGATGTTCCAGTCTAAATAGACTAGGGAAGATGAGAATGTAAGGAGAAATCAAGGGAAGTGGAGGTTAATAATAATAATAATAATCAAATCTAATCTTTGTCAGAGCTTGCTATGTTCTGAGCACAGTCCTAAGAGCTTTATGCACGTTACCTAGTTAAATCCTCCTGATAATCCTTTCATTTAGGAACTATTATTGTCCTCAAGTTGCCAGTGAGAAAGCTGAAGGTTAAAGGTTAGCATCTAGCTCATACTAGCTAGTAGGTGGCAACATCTGGATTCTAATTCAGGATGTCTGACTCCAGTGCTTGCCTCCTTAATCATCATGTGTAAGGAAACAAGAGGAGAAAAAGAGAAGCTTCAAGAACATAGTGGAAAGAGCAAGTATGAACCTGTGCTCCTAATGCTATTGGCATGACACGGAGTCAGGAACCAGTACTCAGGACCAGCCTGGCTCCCCTCAGGAGGGGGGCCATCCAGGCAGCTGTTCTCCCTGCTGTTCATTGCGCCACGCTGTCTGCCTCTCCCTTTTGCCTCCTCTCTCGAGTTGGCGATACCTATTGGTGGGGAAGCGATGGGTTATGCAGTAAGTGGCTTTGGAGCAAAAACATTTTTAGCAAACTTTTTACTGAACTATAATACACATACAAAAAAGCAAACACATCACAGGTGTTCAGTTCAATGAATTTTCACAAAGTGAGCACATACCTATGTAGCTCCACCCATGTAACATGCGTACAACCTTTGTAACCAAGCAACAAAATATTACCAGCCCCCGCCCCATTCCCCTCATCTCCAGTTACTAACTCCCTTAAAGGGTGAACATCTGACTTTGCAACTATAGATTAGTTTTGCCCATAAAAATGGATACTACACATATATTTCTGTGAATGGCTTCTTTTTAAAAAGTGTTTCGTTTGAAAGACATTCATATGATAGCAACTAGCAATAGTTGATTTATTCTATTGATGTATAGGATCAATTATATAAATATACTATCATTGATTTATCCAGTACACCGACGATGACTATTTGCATTGTTTACAGTGTCTGATGCAGACTGTAGAAAAGTCTTAGAGCCATCTAAGGACAGTTTGATAGGAAACAAAGCAAGAATCCTTAATTGTTCTACCCTTAGTAGAAGGACAAATTTAAAAAAAACTAATTACACAGAAGAAACAACAGAAATCTTTCCTATGAAAGATGATAGAAAAAAATATAGTACTTAAGAATTTGTAAACACAAGTTGGTTTTTATGTATTTTATTTTATTTTATTTTTTAATTAATTTATTTATTATTTATGTTTAGCTGCATTGGGTCTTCATTGCTGCACACGGGCTTTCTCTAGTTGCGGTCAGTGGGGGCTACTCTTCATTGTGGTGCATGGGCCTCTCATTTCAGTAGCTTCTCTTGTTGTGGAGCATGAGCTCCAGGTGTGTGGGCTTCAGTAGTTGTAGCACACAGGCTCAGCAGTTGTGGCTCACGGGCTCTAGAGCGCAGGCTCAACAGTTGTGGCACACGGGCTTATTTGCTCCACTACATGTGGGATCTTCCCAGACCAGGGCTTGAACCCGTGTCCCCAGCATTGGCAGATGGGTTCCTAACCACTGCGCCAGTCTTGGTTTTATGTATTTTAATTATTTAAATTCATGTTACCTGCACAACTAGCTCCCTAGAATCCCAGGCCTTTAAAATGTAAGCTATAAATCCTCATATAAATAAATAAATAAATTCACACTGTGTACCTCAATCCAGAATCAAAGTATGCCCACAGATAAAATTCTAAGGAACATGAGCTAAAATCAGGAAAGATAAAAACACTCAAGGGAATGAAGTCTTAGAACGGATCGTCTGCAGACAGCTAAAACTCCCCTCTGCTATTAGCATTTAAAAATGTGAAATAGAGGTCACACATAGGAGCACTGAACAATAATATTTTTAAAAGACCACTTAGATTTGTAAAATATCCATAGAAAAGTCTATAAATTAAACTTAAAAACAGAAATCTAAAATTCAATGAGTAGGTTGAAAAGAAGCCTGGACGGGGGTGAAAACATAATTTGTAACAGAATATTTAACTCAATAAACTACATAGATTTTAACACAGTAAAACAAGGAAATGGAAAATATAAAAGAGAGATTGAGAGATATGAAGGTAAAAGGAGAAGTTCTAACATCCAGTTGGCATTCCAAGAACTCCAGTGCAGGTGGGCATCATCCAATCTGCTGAGGGCCTGAAGAGAGCAAAAAGGCAGACGAAGGGTGAATTTGCTCTCTGCTTGAGGCAGGACATCCTCCTTCTCCTGTCTGTGGCCATTGGTGCTACAGGATGTCCAGGATTTACACCATTGTCCCTGGTTCTTGGGCCTTTGGACTCCAACTGGTACTTACATCATTGGCTCCCCTGGTTCCTAGGCCTTTGGGTTTGGACTGGAACTACACCACTGGCTCTCCTGGGCCTCCAGCTTACAGACAGCAGATCATGGGACTTCTCAGCCTCTATAATCATGTGAGCCAATGTCTAAAAATAAATCTCTTTTTATTATATCTATATATATTCTATCATATCTGTTTCTCTGAAGAGCTCTAATACAAATAGTATATAGTGGTGAAAAATATGAACTATAAACAAATGCATAGTATGAATACATATCAAAAACATAGCATTATAGAAGAATGAATAAGTACGTATAATGATTTAATTTATACAAAAATCAAAATAGGTCAAATTAAATAGTATTTTGTTTTGGATACATACATATATAAATGGAGATTCCATAAAGCAAAACAAGAAGATATTTATAAAAATGTCCTCTTTTAAGGGAGAGAAAGAGCAAAGAATGAACAATGAGGTAAGAAAGACCGAAAAAAAAAATTCGGGGTGGGGATGGACTTCAAAACAACTGGAAACATTCTGTTTCATAAACTAGGTGGTTGGCACCTGGATATTGGTTTTATTTTTCTTTAAATTGTACATATGAAGAGTGTATGCTTTTTATACTTTATAATTTAAGAAAATGATTTTGTACTATTAGAGAAACAAAAAAGAAATGGAAATAAGAATTATGAGAATGAACTCTATATAAATATGAGCAACATTGTGAATGTAAAAATTACCAAATACTAAATTAATCTTTGGCAAAGAAGAATTTCAACAGACTTTTTATTCATAAATCTTTAAGCCACAAGTGAAGAAAATGAAGAAATAAGAAGTGGAAAGAGTTAGTCTGACCTTCTAAAAATGAAAGCACACAAACTAATAAATTACTGAGGTATTTTAACTTTCTTTTTTGTTATTTTTAGGTGAATAACTTGATTGTATTTTTAAAAAATGTTGCATGTTTATTATTAAAAATTCAAACAATACTATAAACCATAACTATAAACTGTTAACTAAAAATTATAAGGAATTACACAAAATCTCACCACCCAGAAATAATAATAGTTAACATTGAATAATCACATGCACCAAAAAAATAATAGTCAGAAAAAAATATTTTTAAAAAATGAGGTAAAATTATGTATGCTACCTGTAAATTAAAAAAATCATTAAAATTAATTTTACATGAGTTTAATAAGGAAAAAAAGAAGCTAAAGTAAATATTACAGTAATGCTAAAATTTAGATGAAATATTTTCAATCACAAGGGAAACTGCTTTCCAAAAGGCCCTATATGCTTTCAAAAAAAAAAAAAAATATGAAAATCATCAAGCTGTTGGGATCATTCTGTCTTACTTGAACATTACATTTTATCTCCTACTATGGCATATGTGAAACTAACAATCTTAGATTTTCTCCCCAATTCTCCACTCCCTGATTTTAGACAGTTGGAGTATTATATTTATACTAAGAATTTTACAGTTTTCCTAATTTTAATAATTCCACATTCTATTATTGATATGTTATTATATGCAGTATTATAAGTAATTATTTAATAATTATTTTAACCACTTATACTTTAGTCTCTAATAATTATAAACAGTTACAGTTCTTTTACCAGTTTTAACATGTATGAATTCTTTTTTTTTTTTTTTATCTTTTGTGTGGCTTGAATATATGGGGGGGAGGTTTCTCTTTTTTTTTTTTTTAAAGAGGAGTTCATTTTTTCTCTTTTTCTGAGTCCTTGTATTTTGCAAAATATCTGCCTATTGTCTTTATAGTCACATTACATCTAGGCTAATATCTTTCAGTCATATTTTATTTTTCCTGAAATTTTCTAAACATTACTCTATCACATTCTAGTATTGACTGTTGTGTAGAAAGCCAAAATCAGTCTTATATCCCCCCCTTAGGTAATGAATTTTTATGGATGCCTGCAAAGTTATTTCTCAATTTTTGCCATTCATTTTAACTAACTGAGATGTGGTTCTGTGTGATTTTTCAGTTCCTGAGATGCAGAGGAGTTTTCACTATGTAGATTCAATGTATCTCTTCACCTCTGGGGAAATCATCCTTCATTTTAACTTTGTATACATTTTTACTGCTCAGTTTATTGTGTTATTCATTTTGCACATTTTTTTTTAAATTTTATTTATTTATTTTTTTTAAATTTATGGCTGTGTTGGGTCTTCATTTCTGTGCAAGGGCTTTCTCTAGTTGCGGCAAGTGGGGGCCACTCTTCATCGTGGTGCACGCGCCCCTCACTATCGCGGCCTCTCTTGTTGCGAAGCACAGGCTCCAGACGCGCAGGCTCAGTAATTGCGGCTCACCGGCCTAGTTGCTCCGTGGCATGTGGGATCTTCCCAGACCAGGGCTCGAACCCGTGTCCCCTGCATTGGCAGGCAGATTCTTAACCACTGCGCCACCAGGGAAGCCCGGGTTATTCATTTTGAAGGTAGCAATGATACATTAATTTGAATTCTCTTCCTATCATGTCTTTTATCTCTACTGTAATTGCTTTAATCCCTTTGCCTTTTTCCCTTTGTATTCATTGTAATTATCGTGAGTTAATGTTAGTAAATTGAAAATATTTTTCATGAATCAATTTATCTTGCCTGCTTACCCCTTCCTTCCTTCCTTCCTTCCTTCCTTCCTTCCCTCCCTGGCCTCCCTCCCTCTCTCCCTCCCTCCCTCCTTCCCTCTCTCTCTTCCTCTGTCTTTTCTGTCTTTGCTTTTCTCCTTAGTTTTATATAATGGTTCTCAATTTGTTTTCTTGTCTCTTCAATCTCCTTCTCAACTCATACTATTATTTTACTCATTTTGTCTTTGAATTCCCATTGTATTTCTAAGATGAAACATATTATGTTCCTTTTACTTTTCTTCATAACCAATATTCTAATACTGCAAGGTTTTCATGCCATTTACTGTGTTCTTTTCATGCTTAACATGAGAAAGCAAATTGACTATAAAAGTAAAAGACTCTCTGTAGGTCTCTATAGAGATCTTAAGAGTCTAGAAAATACAAATTGTATTTTGTCAATAAAATTTTCCTTATTTCCAGACATTTTTGACAACCTCTATTTACTATGACAAAGTGTGATAGAATCTCCATGATTTCTTTCTTATTAATCTCTACCTAGCTAATTATCTCTTCCACTGAGTTATGAGCTAAAGACTAGGCCCATACCTGATGTAATAGGAGATGGCAGTGCGTGTGCCTGTCTGAGTGTTTGTGGGAGTGTGTGTGTGTGTGTGTGTGTGTGTATTATGACAGAGAGAGAGAATGATAGAAAGATCATATGACTCCTCTCTCTCTCTCTCTCTCGCTTTCTCTCTCATCAAATGGCCTATACTAAGACTGACTGTGTAGTTTGAGGGTAACCAATCCTAAGAGAATAATTAGGGATGGTAACCATTAAACTATTAAAAACAGATTCTGTGTCAACTGAAGATTTTTCTTGAAATTTTCTTTTGTAAGATCTTGCTCTAAAAACAATATTGGTTAACCACTATTTGATACTAAATTTCATGTTTAACTTATCCGTTCTTCTTCAGGGAGAAAAAAAAAAAGATTTTTAAAACTAAGAGATTCTTGAAATCTTAAGAAGAAATGGATGAAGTATTCTAAACATGAGTGTGAAATTACTAATGTAAAGTAACCTTTCCTGGAGAGTGAGACTAATTCTTTTTCACAGTGCTCAATAGGTTTTATTTTGAAGTTTCTTAGGATGGCCCATAAGCCCCATGTCAAATCCCCTAATATTCCTTTAGCATATTAAGAGATGATGCTTAAAATTCTGAAGTTTCTATACATGAAGTTAGAATTCTCCCTGCAGTGTATATAACTGATCATTTTCTGAAAATAGGTTTTGGTAAGGTTGGGGCACATCTAGAGAACTTGGCACTTGAATTGGAGGAATTGTCTGAGGGTACAAGACCACCAGGGGCTCATGTGACAACTGACAGTTATTTCACAAATTGGTCTAAGCTTGGTCTTGCTTCCTTCAAAATGCTTTTCCCAATGGCAACTCTGCCTGTGTAGGACATACCCAGTCAATGGATTTCAGCTGTCATCACGATCAACATTTATCACTGAACTATTGAGTAGACTGATGATCAGTATTGACTGTGAATGTTTCTGAAATTACAATATTGGATATACTATGGACTTCATTTCATGAATGTGGAATATAGTCACTGAATCATGAGTCTTTAATTACCATAATGATTATAACATTTTATCCAAACCTAACATTTTTCTCCTAAAAGAGGGAGAAATTTAAATAGCTACATAAGAGATGTACATAAGAGCCTAAGATTTCTTGAATTCAACATTTTTTTTTAAAAGAAATAAAAACATGCTCTAAAAAGTCACATATATATGGTGATTATTCTTGTGTTCTGTATATATGCCTTAGGTCTCCTATGTAAACTCTGTGAGTGTTAAGGGCAGTGTTAATTAATTTAATCAACTGTTACTGATGAAGTGGGCATTATAACATATCAGGCACTTTCTAGATGCAGAGATAAAATAGTGTCATGCCTTCTGTTGCATGGGCAGAGACAAACATGATGAAATCATCACAATAATAAATATGAGCTTTAGAGGAATGTGAGTCCATTGTCGGTGAGGTACCTGGTGAGTGCAGAATGAGGGAACTAGCTAAAGGATGTAGGAAGGATGAAGTTTGCTGAGGAATGATCGTTAGCTGATGCGATATTATTAGAATAGGATTTCACTTAAGAAAGGTAATTAACTATGCAAAGAGAAGGGTGGGGCTGGGGTGAATGAAGAACAATCCAGTTAGAAGAAAAAGTGCTTCTACAGCTAAAATGGCACAGCACATTTGAGAATTTGAGAGTAGCCTAATGTGGCTGAGTGTAGAAAGCAAGAGCATGTGAGACATGAGGCTGGAAAAAGAGGCAGGGATAAGCAAATGCAGAGGCTTAGAGTAGGATGACTTATGCCCTAGAAAGTCTAAGACAGTCTCAATTTATGCCTGCTGTCTAATGTAATAATAACATACCCTTTCACTTTTAAACGCACTCCAGTGTGCTGAGGAAATTATATTATTACCCTACTTAAAGGCCATATTAAAGTTTTCGGTCTTTATTCTAACTTCTAACAATGGGAAATATTTAAAGTGTTCAAGCAAGTAAGAGACATGATCACTTTTTTTTTTTTAAGTTTTTTGTTTTTTTAAAGGGGAAATGATTTTTTTTTAATTAATTAATTAATTAATTTATGGCTGTGTTGGGTCTTCGTTTCTGTGCGAGGGCTTTCCCCAGTTGTGGCAAGCGGGGGCCACTCTTCATCACCGTGCGCGGGCCTCTCACTATCACGGCCTCTCTTGTTGCGGAGCACAGGCTCCAGACGCGCAAGCTCAGTAATTGTGGCTCACGGGCTTAAATGCTCCGCGGCATGTGGGATCTTCCCAGACCAGGGCTCGAACCCGTTTCCCCTGCATTGGCAGGCAGATTCTCAACCACTGCGCCACCACGGAAGCCCGAGACATAATCACTTTTAAGGCTTGAAAAGATCATAGTATAAGGTGTACAAGAGGTTGATGGGGGCAATGATGGATAAAGGAAGACTAGGTAAGAGGCTGATGCAAGAATTGCAGAAAGGATGGCAGTAATATGCAAGAATTGCAGAAGGGATGGCTCTTCAAGGTGATACTCGAAGAGACAGAACAAATGAATTTGAGGCAATGGGTGTGTACTTGTCTAATCATATCTGCCTCAGCCTGGACAAGAAATTAGTCAGACTTTGGAGTATGTTGAGACTACTTGCTACTCAAAACAAGAGAAACTGGTGGGAAACCTGTGCTAGGGATGAGAGAAGAGGACGCAGAATTGTAGTTAGATCAAAGAACAGAAATTCTGGCAGGATAATTAACATTGCCATTTGGGGATTGATGGAGGCTAGGTGAGGTTCACCATGTTCCATCCAAAAAAATGATTCTGAGGCTCAAGGCTACAAAGAGATTTGTCTTTGTAGTGGATTGCCAGTTACTGGTATAAATACCAGTTTATAGTATTGTGAGGAGGTTCTAGAATTCACATGTGGAGCTCATAACTGCACATCCCCATAAAGGGGACAAGTGTTTTACATGTGTATTTAAGTGATTTCTTCAATCTGTCCTCTGGCAAGGTGTAGTAGAGTACAGTTTTAAAAATCAGAAACTTCTCAAGTCAGATTATGAACAATTCACAACAAAGTGCTGCTGAACAGACTTAGATTCCACCTCAAATCCAAGAGGTCATTAAAATACATGTGATTCCTGAACCTCCTTTAAGAAGAGAAAAATAACAGAAACAGCATGGAGGAGGCTTAAACGGAGGAGCCAATTTGAGAAGCGATTATGTCTGGATCTAGGATGATGGAAGTGGATAGATTTGCCACATGTTTTGAGTTAGAAATGAAAGCCTGTTGACAGAATCAGTGTAAGGTTTAAGGGAAAGGATAAATCAACTCTTCCTTTTCAGAAAGTAGATAAATGATGATGCCTTGTTGATATAGGGAAGAATGAGAGAAGAAAACATTTGGGATGATGGGAATCAAGAGCTACATTTTTGGCCTGTCAATTGGAGATAACATTTAAGTTAGTAGTTGGTTTAAGAGTCTATAGTGACTGTCAGATGCTGTAGATACTTACTGAATATGGTAATTTGGTGGCCATTAGCATATAGATGTTATATAATGTTATACAAGGTCATGGGATTGGAGGAGATCATTAGGAATAAACATATTCATTTGGAGTTCAATTGGAAGGAACTGAGACCAGATGGCATTACATGATAATGAGTGAGCCAGAGCAGGCAAGGGGAAGAAGGGGAGAAGCACCAAGATGAAGGAAGGAAAGAGTAGCATTAACAAGAGTGTATATGGAGAATCAGGAAATATTGGAGCAGCTGCCCTGGAAGGTTTGGCTTTGGGGAGAAAGATAGATCAAGACGACTTTTTTTTCTAACTGTCTAACCTTCTCCCTAGTGTTCCCAAGAGATTTTCAGAGAACATATTCATGATTTTTCAGAGATTTTTGTATGAACTCATATTTATTTTTCTTTAGAATGTTTGACAAAGCAGAGACTGGTCTCGAGGTAACTAAGTTATATTTCAGTTGCTCATATATTATTTCATTTAATTCATTCAAAACCCAATGTAGGTGATTCTATTATTTTCTCATTTTACATTTCAACATAAGATTAAATAGTTTGTTGGATTTCAGAATGCCTCCCATGAGATTCCCAGGAGCAGAGGTCTTCGAAGCTACTATCTTTTTAGGTGGCTACTCCAGGTTTCTGTAATATGATCCTAGACTCTTTTCTCAGTGAGATTTCGGGTTAAATGGCCTGTCTATCCAGCATCTATTTTCAGGGCCTCCATAAAGATTTCCTACCTTGAGAATTGGTTCTCATTTGAGATATCTTTTGCTTCTAATCACCATCCTAGTCCAAATGTATGCTCAACATGTTAGCTAGTGACTTTTTCTGCCATCAACTTAGATAATTTATAAAGATAAGCTTAATACGTATTCTGTTTATTATAAACAAAATTTTACTTGATAATCTTCACTATAATCCAGGTTCGTAAGTAATATTATATAGCACACACAACAGAAACGGAAACACTGAAATGTGTTTAAATAGATATATTTCACTTTCAAGGAACTGAGGCTTTCTCCACAAACTTCTGACACCCAAAGGTCACATAAGTTGTCCAAGGTCACAGCTAAAAATTGATAGCATTAGGATTAAAATTCAATCAGTTTTTGGGCTTCCCTGGTGGCACAGTGGTTAAGAATCTGCCTGCCAATGCAGGGGACACGGGTTCGAGCCCTGGTCTGGGAAGATCCCACATGCCGTGGAGCAACTAGGCCCGTGAGCCACGACTACTGAGCCTGCGCGTCTGGAGCCTGTGCTCCGCAACAGGAGAGGCCACGACAGTGAGAGGCCCGCGCACCGTGATGAAGAGTGGCCCCCGCTCACCGGAACTGGAGAAAGCCCTCGCACAGAAACGAAGACCCAACACACCCAAAAATAAATAAATAAATAAATTTATTAAAAAAAAAAAAAGAAGAAGAATCACCTGGGGAGTCTTGTAATACAGATTTTTATTAAAAAAAAAAAAAAAAAAAAAATTCAATCAGTTTTGACTCCAGAATCCTTGCTTTCCAAATTCCTAGCATAGTAAGTACTCAGTTCATGTTAGTTCCTTTCTAGTATGCACTAACTGAATATTTGTGAATAAAAGAAATCAATATTCAGAGTCTGGCTTGTAGTTATATATTTGTAATATACAGATCTTTCAGAGAAAACATTAACGTTTATGAATATTATTATTTCATCACTTATACCATGGAAATAAACATACTCTATTTTCCAGAGTATGCTATCAATAAATAAAAAACAGGGACTTCCCTGGTGGTGCAGTGGTTAAGACTCTGTGCTCCCAAAGCGGGGTGCCTGGGTTCGATCCCTCGTCAGGGAACTATACCCCACATGCATGCCACAACTAAGAGTTTGCATGCCACAACTGAGGAGACCGCATGCCACAACTAAGACCCAACGCAACCAAATAAATAAATAAATATTTTTAAAAAATAAATAAATAACAGCTACATGGTGCTAGAGAAGTTTTTGGAGCACTAAATCACATTACACTATTTTAAACACGTTACTTTTATGCAAAGCTTGTTGCCAGGAGAAGCAAAATAATCACTAAGACTTTGACAATCATCTAGTCCACACTTCCCCCATACACACTTTTTATCAAATAATGATGCTGAAAGTGACTTGCCCACAGTCACAGAGTTAATGAAAAAATTAGAACCCAAACTCAAATGTTCTGACTTTAATTTTTATACTCTTTCTATTACATAACACTTCTCAATTGTTGCTGTTATCCATGTTTACCTTCTCTTTAGGATCTGAGATATTTGAAAAAGAAGTTAAGTATATGGGTTACTTATCATTCATATTTCTCCACCTGCTCATCCCATGAAGTATAAGCCATTTTCAATGCTTTAGAAAACCTTTTTTTTTTCAAGAATGTTTGCAAATTAGGTGTCAGAGTTTCTACCTTAGAGGCTAACTGTTTATACAGATATGCTAAAACAACAGGAAAAATGGACAAAATAATTCCCACTGGCAATACAGAATGTTCTTTATATTGTTGTTTAATTAATGACAACTTAAATCTGGCATTGTGCAAAGCAGTGGAGTTCCAGTGTACATTCAGGGGGTGGTGAGGGATCACATAAAAAATTTCCCTAACTTCTTGCCCATGTGTTTTCTGCATCCCACAAGATAATTCTCATTGGAACGTTTACTTTTGCCTTTTCATATTGAACAGTAAATATTCTGTATTTCCATATATTGTTATGATGACTATGACAGATTTCTGAACAATTTTTATTACCAATTACTCTCAGCCTCATGAACTGAGGAAAACATTTTATCATAGGCTAAGACATTTCTTCGATATGAAGCTAAAAAGGAATTACTTTGACACAGTAGAATGCAATAAAGCAATTTGTGATCAATTTGAAAGAGATGAGTGAAAAAGAAGACAAAGTCTTTGGCCCTGGGAGTGTCTGCCTCTTGCTTTGATATCTTTTCTAACACTGCAGAAGCAAGCTGGGTCACTTTTCCTCCTCCCAGGCTGTTCACACACCATCTGTCAATGTTGTAAAAATACAAAGAACACTGTATAATTATTTTCCTTATGAAAAACATGAATGCAAAGTTTCTTAGAGCTAAAACTTTCTTAGAGCAGCACAATCAGCTGCAAAGTCTGCTTCTAAAAAATCTATGTAATACTCCATTGCTATCTTAGTACTTATTTATCATAATAGCACCTTATCAAGAAAAAAGATAACATATATCCATGAAGTAAAATACTATGCAGGTGTTCAAAAAATGCAAGATGTTCAATATATTTTGTAAAGTGAGAAAAATAAGTCATAAAAGAAAATGTTACGCCATTTAGTAAATATTTAGAATATGATACCATTTCAGTAAACACACACATATACACATGCAAACAATAAATCATTTTGGGAATAGGAATGAATTTACTTCACAGCAGTGGGGCAAAGAAACATCCTATGTCTTTATTTTCCTGTCTCTCCTAGCTGGTAGAAGGTTCAATCTCAGTAATATTTTCAGTGTTCCTCCTCTTTCCTAAGTATATACAAGAGTTCTGAGAGCTTAAAAGTCATGAAACTTTGGGAAAAATTTCTGTCCTTGATTCTATTATGGCCACCAATGAGATGAGACTTTCCCAAGCCTGGGTAGAATTTTGGAGAGTGGGTGGCTTTGTTGCTCATAGAATCCATCCTTCCAAGTCTGCTCAATGACCAGGAAATTTGTTAGACTTCCATGGCCTGGGTCCCTCCTTTCTGTTCCCCCTTTAACCTCTCCGCCGTGGTTTCTGCCATTTTTGAAGGCACTGTTCGGGACTGTGGACAGGACTCATCTCAAAATATCACAAGAGTACTTCTTGGTTACAAAGAGAGAGCTGGGAGGTATGCCTTAACCAAATAATTCAAGTTAGCATCACCAAGAATGACAGAAACAGACATCCTATGCCTCCTGGTGGGATGCAATGCAAAGTCCAAGACAGCACAAATCTAATATTCCTGCCAAAATGTTCAACTCGAATGCAGTAATTGAGGGAATTATTGGACTAATCTAGATTTGAAGGCATTCTACACACCAATTGACCTACATTCATCAAAAATATTAATGTCATGAAAAACAAATAAAAAGACAAGGGGACCATTATTATATTAAAGGAAACAAAGATACATGACAAATGAATGCCAAGCATGTTCCTTAATTGGATTCTACTTCAGGGCGTGGGGCAGGGGGTGTCAGCTGAGATACATTTTGGAACAGTTGTATATCAGATGATATTAGTCTGTCACTGTTCATATGGGACTATGACAATGGTTTTGTGTTTATGTAAGAGAATGTCCTTGTTCTAAGACTATATATGTTGAAGTATAAAGGGGTCAAGGGTCATAATGTCTGCATGTCTGCAACTTACATTCAAATATTTCAGCAAAGTAAATGTATGTAAAAGAGATAAAGCAAATGTTAATGTTAGTGAATTCAGGTGAATATTTTATGGGTATTCATTTTACTTTTCTGTAGGTCTGAAATTTTTTAAAATAAAATGTTTGAAAGACAATTTTTAAATGTTTTTAAAAACAATTTTAAAATGTTTGAAGGTAAGACTAAAAACAAAGATAAATTTTAAGTTTTGAAAATGAAAAGGCAGGAAGGCTCAGTTGTTTTGGGGGTGGTGGCAATGATGGGTAAGAAGGGTCAGATAGCAAAAATTACCTCTCATACGTTTATAATTACCTTACTGCTGAATATTATATATAGCTCATTTCTCTGAAATTAATCTGGTATATTAAAAATAAAGGGGAAAAAACTCTTGAAGCATATAAAGCAAACCACAGATAAATAATGGATGAAAGAGAGAGGGGGAGAAAGTTTGTGTATGGGCTGGGGTTAATATGTTTCTTCCACCAGCTAAATCACAGGTTGGCCAACTACAGCCCTTAGACCAAATCTGACCCCTGATCTAAATCATAAATATATCTGAAGTTTTAAAAAATCAAACATATTTTAGTGTTTCAGTCAGAAAAATAAAAAACAGAAAAGGGCTAACTTGCTCAAAGCTTAGATTTTCCAGACTTTGCTTCATTAAATGAAGGCTACATAGCTTGGTTTTCTAGAAGAAAGGAAGTCATAAATAAAATGAGCACATAAAGAAAGAAAAACTGGAGTATTCATTTAAAATAGTACATTAGGACAGATGGGCAAAGTGTTTGATAAGACTTATTTTCACTGCCCAGTGCTTATAAAAAATATGAGCTTACTTTTCCAGGAATCATGAAACCCATTTGCTGAATCATTTGCTAATTCCACGGGCGCCTCGAGAGAAATGTGTCAAGTATTTTGAAGTTTTCTAAATTCGGGTTCAGAAAGGTTAAGTAGCTTGCCAAGCAGCACAGCTCAACACAGCTCAGCAAATTACTGGAAAGAAAAAAAAAGAAGCTCGACTTGAATGTTGGTTGAACCTACCCAGAAGAAAGTCAAGAATTTCCTTTGGGACCTTTACGTGAACTAGAACTTTTTGTACTTTAGAAGAAAAGGGAAAAACACTGGCTACCTCCTAAAAAGTGTGTTACTAACTCGTTTTACAGAATTAGCCCTGTCTATTTTAAGAAGGTAACTCAACCCTGCTAGTAACCTTGGGTTTAAAAAGGTTTTAGGTCTCAAATTTTAAAAAATGTAAAGTTTTTCTGTTCTTATAAAGCACTGTATCATTTTTTTTTTTTTTTTGATAAAAAGCAGCCAACAGATTCTCTCCTGTCACTATTAGCAATTTATGTCTTAAAGAAACAAAGACCAAAGCGAGTAGACGTGAGTCTATTCCCCTACTTCTCTTGGGTGAGCTGAAATGGAAGCATTAGCAGTGCCCACTGCCCCACTGCCTTCCTCCACACACAGCTCTCACCTCCAGCAGGCATGGGAAAGAGGAAAAGCCAAGCACTTTGCTTTTTTGTGTTTAAATCTAGCCTCACCTGATCTTATAGGAAGCTCTGCAATATGAATTGTACCCCGCAGCTTGTCCTGCCCAGACACGAGGTAGCTGGCCTGTTGTACCCCTGCATCAGTTGGTCTAGCTGTGGGCTGACTCTGGCAGGATGACATTTCCTTCTAGGAGTGCCAAGCAGGGTGGCTTCTACAGGGTGAGGTGGCTCCCATCAGCCAATGGCAATCCTCTGAGAAGACACAAGAGTAAGCTGTCAGCAGCAGCTGAAGCACAGAAGCACTGTGCTGGTGAAGGCCTCCAATAGCATCTATGCCAATAGCCAATAATCATATAAAAGCATGTTTATGCTCATGAATTACAAAAATGAAAATTAAAGCCCAATGAGATACCACATGTTCCATATGTGTTTGAAAAGAATATATGTTCTGCAGCTGTTAGATATGGGCTTCTATAAAAATCAATTAGGTCTAGCTGGTAGCCATTCATTTCTATCTTTTCTGCTTTGCTGTCTACTTGTTCTATCAATTACTGAGGAAAGATTGTTAACGTCTCCAATTATGACTGGGTACTTTTTCTACTTGGCTTTTTATTTCTGTCATTTTGGCTTTTGAAGTTCTGTTATTAGACACATTTAGGACTACAATGGGTTCTTAGCAAGTTGAATCTTTTATCATTATTTTGAAGTTTACTTTGTGATATATTAATTGATTATTCATGTTTCCATGCTCTCTATTGAAAGAGAAAGAATGGGGGTGGGGAGGAGGAAGGAAGGAAAGAAAGAAAGTGCAAAAAGAAGAGCAGTTCCTTGGCTTTTTCTCCATGAGTGCTGGTTACCTAGGGAGGAATGTCTGCATTCATACTAACCCTGTGCAATTCATTGCTCTCAACGTTTTACTTACAGAAACTCACAGAGGCATTAAATAATAACCAATAAGTCCACTTTCCAGGAACCATGGTGCATGTGCTCACTTAGAATTTGAGTCTATTCTTAGTTCTTTTTGTACATACAGTATCCCTGACTTCATTTATGCCTTGTGGCTTAGACTGGGTCATAATACATCTTCATCTGAATACACAGTCTCAAAATTCAGTATTCAAAATAAGATAGTCGTAGGATTAGCATTTCTTTCTTTTAGAAAACTGGGTTTTGGAGGAAGGAGGTGAGGGTGGACGGTCACGTCTCAGCTATGTCCTGTACAATATAACAAACGTATGTTTTGATGAGTTATTTCCATTTTGTTTTCTACAGTTTTTTAAAAACTTGATAATATCCAAATTTGTTATACTGGCCAGGCACACACCCAACTTTCCTAATGATGACAGGGTATGTGTCCTTTTCTTTAAGTACTTTGTGGTTGATATAAAACTATATAATAGAGGGAGTTTTAAAAGCAAACTTATGTGGTATAATAATTCTGGGGTGTGCTGTTTTTTAAAAATAATGTTTCTTTGACAGCATTTTCATGCTATTTTTGCTCTAACAACTTAGCTTACGATAGACTCGAATTTGCACAAAATCAAACCCTGACCCAGAACGTGGGTCTATCCAGGTTCCTCCAAAACTACGCCAGGCACATTTCTCATTAGGCATCTGTTTATTCCAAAACATACACATACACAGGGGATAGAATTAGATAACACTTTTTTGGCTTACTAAATGGGTTAGACTCAGTAAATATGGTACTTGCTTTTCAACTCATTCTGCCATCTGTCAGCAAACTTATTGCTTTTAGCAGGGGTTTTTCTTGTGATAATTTACAAGTTGTTTTTCTTCCTTTGTTCTTTTTGGGAAGATACACGTCCTTAAAATTTAAGGGGGAAATAACACGTAAAATAAATTCATCCACAAAACAGAAACAGCAGAGACCAAAAGGCTGCTGGAGAGTTAAAAGGAACATGAAATTTAACCACAGAAGAATATTTTTTTCTTCTGGGGAGGGAAGGAGAGCGAGTCTCAACATTCTGCAGGTGACTCCTCCATCCCAGCTCCAGCTGGGAAGCATCTGTACAAAAGAAACAGCCCACAGTAGAAAAAATTCATTTCTCAGGAAAAGATGCAAAGCAGGAAACCCCAGGCTTAGGGGAGTTTCGAATAAAGCCATCTAGTTCTGGGTTCTGCTCTGTGTCATGATCATAACAGCTAACTTTTGCATAGTGCTTGCTCTATAGTTTATACTACTAGGGTTTATTGAGTTTCGTGTCTGCCACTGCCTCACTGAATGCCATTGGGGAGTTACTCAACCTCTCTAAGCCTCAGTTTTCCTGAGAAACAAGTAAAATAGCATAATGTGTTTAATATGGCGCCTGACATTTATTATGTGTTCAATAGTGTGTGTTCAATATTATGGTAGCTAAGGTTTACAGATATTCTTTTAAAAAGAGTGAGCTTCTTGAGAGAAGGACTATGTCTTCTTCACTTTTAGATGCCTAGTGCCTTTCCCAGTGCCCAAAATGTAATAGGAAGTTAATAAATGTTTGTCAAATGGATGGATGGGCGGACAAACACGTAAATAAATAAATCTCATTATTTTTATTTGATTCTCAAAGCAACCCTACTAATTATTATTTCTCACATTTTATAGATGAGAAACCAAATCCCTGAAAAGTTCTGTGACTTGGCCAAGCTCACATGATTAGCAAGTAAATTGAGACTCAAACCCAATTCCAGTCATTATTCTTGATACTAAGAGAGTTCCTGAAATGGTAACAAGGGTTAATATTTAATCCATTTGTCTGGTTTGTACACACAATTTTAAATATTTGCTTAACATCTGTTAATACCTTTATAATTCACAAAATAATTTGGCTTTCATCTACATGGCTTGAGAAATGTGGGGTTTTGTTTCAGATGGCAGGGGGGAAAAATGGGAGCATTTTTGGAACCAAGTTTTTCTCTTTTTAATGACTCCAAATTTAAAATGTAGTCAGAGAAACTAAAACCCCCTCCTAGTTCTATCTTTTAAGAAATCCACTAGTATAACCATTGCTATTTATTGACTGCAAGAATTGTACACATTTTATTTCTATTTTTTACAACAACTTGAAAGATTAAGCATTATTACTCACAATTCATGGGTGAGTAAATAGAAATTCAAAGAGTTCAAGTCAAAGTCTGCCTAAATAATGCTGAAGTTGAACTGATCTGAATTTTAAGGAGGCTCTCCTCTATGCCAGTGCTTTCAAACTGTAACGTGCATACACCTGTTAAAATTGCAGATTCTGATTATGTGGGTCTGGGGTGGAACCAAAGTGTCTTCATTTCTAACAAGCATCTAGGTATTGTCAAGGTTGTTACTCAAGATGGGCCACACTTTGAGTAACAAAGCTCTTTACTACACTACCTTCCCAAATTCAGAGGCCCAGGCAGTCATCTTTACTATGGCCAGAGTTCTGCTTATAAGAATAACATTTTGCATTCTTCTAGCTTGTGTGGATAACTTACCAAAATAGTCCCTCATGTATTACCTAATTCTGAACATTTCTCCTTTCTTTTCAATCCTACCATGGCATAGCAGAAAATTTGGAGTAGCTGCAGTTGAAGACTTCTTCACCAGCTTCTTTAAATCAGAAGATTGTGTAGAGAATCAGCAGTTGTGTTCCTTAGTAAGTGAAAGGAGGAAAGAAAATAAAAACAATAGTTAACATAAGCAGAGAAAGAAGAAAAAAATATTAAGCAGTGAAGCAGAAAGCTTGTGGCCTGAGGAGAAAAAAAAGAGACAGATCTTAGTCACTCCAGAGAAATTTCTGAGGAAATTCTCTGCAGGATCAAAGAAGCATGACAAGGGAAAAAGAAGAATGAAAAAGCTATAAAGGATATTTGACATCACGGTCTTAACTAAACTGTGATGTGCAAGTGGAAATCAATAGAGGCTAAATATTTAAGCAGAATGACTGTCTAAAAGTGATGAGAGGGAATGGAAGCAGTACCTATGCATTTTATTGAAGCCATTCATGGAAATGAGACAGGAGATAACAGAGAAATAACAAGTGGGGCAGAGTTATCATGGAATGAAATCAGAGAGGATAAAGAAAGAAGACCCATGAATCAAATTTCAGCTTAGACCATGAACAGAAGATCAAATTGAACAAATAGTCAAGGAACCAATAATAAATCTGAATGGTTACGGGCAAAGTGTGGAGTTGGGTAGAGGAGGAAGGGAGAGAAAAAAGAGGCCAAAGTTCTCTTAGGGGGAAGGAAGAATAGTGGTTAATCAAATACAGATAATAAAGAGTCTTATGTCTTTTCATTTCACCAATAGGTAAATGAGACTCAGCGGCCCAAGAAATCTTAAATACTTACTGTTGACTCAGAATGGAGCATGTAGTCATGGGTGAGATTAAAATTATCCAGAAAGTAAAATAACCATGTCTGAACAAGGTACCTAAGATCCAGAGGAATGATCACTGCCAGCCTGTTGTCCTCCCATCCTCCCCCACGTCCCCTCCCTGACCGCCCCTTCCAGACTTTCCCTATGCTTATCTTTCCATGGGATTCTATGAAGAAAAGCAATGTTTTGGTTGCAGTTAAGAAGTGCTTGGGGGTCATTCGTTTGCTAATATCAGAAGCCATGAAAAGATATGCAGGAGAAGAGGGGAAGGCAGAGATTAACACAAACAGGGACAAAGGCAAATTTTAGCAAGCAAATTTAATTTCATTAGTTATAAAAAAAATGTATGTAAAGTTTGGGTTATATGTCTTATGCTTGATCTGAAATGTTCATATGTTTTTCAGATGCAGTTTAATATGCAAGAATAATAAACTGATACTTTATTAAGCACTTACTGTATACTTAACATTGATTAAATCTCTCACACATCATCTTGTTTAATCATCACATGAATCCTAGCTAGTAGACACCACTATTATCTGCCTGTTATAGATGAGGAACAGGAAGTTTAAAGATGAGACATTAAAGTAGGCTGAGTCCAAAGTGCAAGTTTTTTGTCTCTTAGCAGAGAGAGTACTGTACCCTCATTCTTATAAAGGAGTTTCTGGCCACCGAGAGGCTGGGTACTCAGGGCCAATGATGACCTATGGCCATCTTAAACAGAATTTGCCTTTGGAACTCCATTCAGTTCCTCCTTCCTCCCTCAGCGGCATTCTCACCAGCCAGTTCAAGTAGCCGGTGACCAGACTTCTCTCACTCTGTGTAAACAGGGGCAGATCTTATATGATCACAAATGGTCAGAGAAAACAGCTGATTGCCCAGAGACACTCGATCAGATATCCTGATCCCCAAATAAGTTTCCTTTCTATCAGTTGGCATACAGCCAGGCTCACCCCAGCCCAACACAACTATGCAAGTCTACAGATATTTTCTAAGTGCCTAATATCTACTGGTCCATCTGCTAGTTGCTGGAGATGTGGAAGAATAAGTCCACCTCCCCTACCAAAGAGGAATGCATACAATTATTATAATATTGGGTGATGAGTTTGATAATGAGGTGGCCCAAGGGAAGCCTAAGTTCTTAAAAACTTTAAAAAAGGCAGTTACTTTGTTAGGAAATCAAGAAAGTCTTCAAGCAGCATTTGAGAATAGGTAGAGAAGAGAGCATTTGAGGTGACATTCTAGGTAGAGAAACAAGTATGAGCAAGATTTGGAAAGTTCCAGATGTGTTTAGGAAGGGAGAGTGGTTCAATTGCACTGCAGGATAGGGTGTATGTAGACAGATAATATAGCAAGTTAGAAAAAAATTGAGATATATTTTTGGCCTCTCTGCCAGGCTGAGAGCTTTATGCCTCATTCTATATGTTTGTGTTTCCTGAAGTGTAAGACCAAGATAACCAGTGGTTAAAAATATTATTTGAAAGAGTATACGAATTTGATTTTGTGTAACATTTAATCATATGGAGAGAACACTATTCCCATCCTTGGAATCACATTAAATAGAAAGTTTCTGATAGGCACTAAGAGTTGAAACACCTCTTTCAAAATTGTTAGCCCCCCTCCGTAACAAAAAGAGTGAGGATTTCAGGTTCAAAGTTTTCAGCAGAAACATATCTACAATTTAAGAATTTGTTTTATTCAAATCCTATTTATCTAATAGTTATCTTTTTTTATGGCAGTTGATACTGGCTTTTCTATTCTAGTATTAACATTGTTTCTTTTTGTTAAATAGATCTAATTTAGTTTGTAAAAAGTGATTATGTGAATATAATTATTGATTAAATCGTAGTAGAAGCAGAATACAGAAATGGCAAAACATCAATCAATCAATCAATAAAGACAGTGGTATGTGAACAGCCAAACTTTAGAAAGAAAAATACTATAGTCCAACTGTGCCACCTCAAGAAAGCTCAGTTCGGAGGGCATTTCAGGGAGGAAATGGATGATTATGTCAAATACTCTACAAGGTCAAAGAGGATTTGGTTATTCAACGGGCACTTCCAAGAGCCTTCCACAGTAAATTTGGATGAAAACCAGACCAAGCAAGGATTTAATTGGTAGTAAGGAGGTAGACATGACCTAGATAGCCATGGACCACATTTGGAAGGAAAATGTCGTGCTCTAGGATGGAAAACCTTCTTCATTATGTTTCCGGCTTGGCTGAATACTCAATGTATAAATCTGGGAAGGCATTTGCTCCCCAGAAACTCAATTTTACCTTGGTGGTATTTTTTTTTAAAAGGGTGTTTTTTTTTAAAAAAAAAACCATCATCTATTTCTCCTCTTGAATTAGAGCTCTCAAATATATAAACCACTTGGATTAACCTGACCACAACTTCTACCAATCCTACGTCTAAATATGCCACGCACCAAAAAAAAAAAAAAAAAAAATCCATGAGGTAAGTACTATCATTCTTCTCACTGTGAAAGTCAGAAAACAAGGGTTAGGGAGGTTTATTTAGCTTGCCCTAGGTGACACTGACACAGTAAGGCCCATATTTAACCCTCAAGCAATATAATGCACACTGTTGATGCCAATGTGTTTTGGTCCCATAAAACCTAAAAAACTAAAACAGTATATAATATGGTTTGTCCAAGATGAGATTATAACTTCAGAAATGTTCTCTCAATATATGATAAGTTTTATTAAGAAAAGTGATTCATTTTTGGTTATATACCCTATCCTTATCAAGTACTAGAATATCTCTTTATCAAAATACACATTTTTTTCTTAACCTTCATTGTAGGCCCAGCTCAAGAATCATATCCTTTATAAAGCTTCTCCTGACTATCTTCCTTCTCTAAATTCCTACAGCATTTACGGCACTTGCCCCTCTATAGCCCACTTGTTATATATATATATATATATTGTGTTTTTGTGTACACTATGCATCTTGGAAACCACATAAAATTTTACATGTCCTCTACCACAATGGGCACCTAATAAGTTATTTCATGGAACACATTAAAGATCCACCACTAAATTTAAAAGTCCACACCCAAAGCAAAAACTCTTAGAGATTCTTTCTCCATCTCTAGTTTATACTCCAATTGTTAGTCATAGTCTCAGCTTTGCTAATGTTCCCATATCTAAAGCCAGACTGCATTGAATTCTTTCAAGCTGAAGCAAGCTTATTCAGTCAGCTATAAGTATAAATGTTTACTGGAACACAAAGTAGGAGGAAACCTATGAGAAAAATAAAGGGAGTAAAGCTTTTGCAATCCTTTTTCTTCCCAGGCTCATTTCTCAGAACCAAATATTTAAATGGTATTTTAACTGTTGTTGAAGTTAGCCAGGTTTAACAAATCTAAAGATAGAAGAATACTAAACTAGGCCTAAATAAAAAAAAAGAGAGATGAGGATGGAATACAAATTAAAACCAAAAGTCACCAACCAGCTTGAAGTTTCTATTACCTACAGTCCTTTCCTTTAATGTTTATCGTACCGATTATGACATTGCAATGTATTGATCTGCTTATTTGTCTGTCACCTCTGTGAGACTGTGAGCACCTCACAAAGAAAGACTGTGTCTTTGCATATCAAGGGATCAGTCCTGAATGATTTTTGTCCAACACTAACATCTGTGCCCACCCAGACCTTTCCTGGATAGTAACAATGGTTAACATTCATTTAGTGGTTCAATCTCTATTCTATTTATGTATGTACTAAATCACTAGCCTTTCCAAAATCTCATAAAAGAAGTGCTTTATCATTCCCATTTTACAGAAGAGGCAACTGAGACACAGAGAGGTTAAAAAAAACTGTCACAGCAGAACCAGAATTTGAAAACAGGCTGTCCTGCCCCAGCCTGCACACTGCTTACCACTACACTGCAAAGCCACAGTCAGAATGGTATTCGTGACTAGGAAAAGTGAGTGGAAATTTATAAGTCTGAACTAAAACCTCTGTACTTTTGATAAGTACCTCAGGTGATTCTGATGTACATAGTGTGAGAATCACACAAAAACACAATTCTAAGTAGTAGTCATAGAAATATTCTTAAGAACTGATGATTATCATTGCAGTTCAGCAAACATTTCCATATACATCATCTCCTTTCATCCTGATAATAACCCTGCAAGGTGATTGTAACTGTTTCTCATGTTTCTGAATAAGAAAAGCAAATCTCAGAAAGCCTACCTATGACCACATTGCTATAAAACACAGATTTTCCAGTTTCAGACCCTGTGCTCTTTCATGGCACAAACCCCGTAACTGGCCTTCCTAATTCTGCTTCTGCCCTTCTACAACTCATAGTACATACAACAAACAAAGGATCGTTTTAAAGCATAAATCTCATAATGTCATTTCCAGTGGATTCTCACTACATTTGGGTAAAATCCAATTTCCTTACCATGACCCAAGAGCCCCTCATGATCTGACCTGCCTCCCTCACCTAATCTCCTACCCTCTTCCCTCCCCCTACACTCCAGCTACACTCTTTCCTTTCTAACACTTTCACATCAATTTTTTTTTCTCCAGCTGAGCCTTAGTCCCTTTCCTGTTTCTTATGTATTTCATACCAGTACTTGAAATGAACCAATGGATTTATTGATTGATCATGAAGATGATGACGGAGCCCTTGTCTGACTTGTTTAATAACTAACATTTACAAAGTGCCAGGTACAGGTCCAAGTACTGTATACACGTTGATCTATGTAATTTTTATGACTGAGAGTCCAGGACCTTGCCTGAGGTCACCAGCTAGTAAATGAGAGCAGAATTTTACCAAGAGCCTGTGCCTTTCACCACTTACCTGGACTATCCCTCAAAGGGAATAAGTGATCCCATCACCTCACCTTTTGAAACAAGCCCATATCCCTTGTCATCACTCAGACACTCGGCCCCCGACCAAGCCACCAGTGTCCATGGTTAAGCTCAGTCTGAAATGAGACATGTCTCATGGAGGCATGCACTTTACCCCCATTCCAGTCCCATCTCCAAAGAAATAAATTTAAATTAAGGCAAGAAAACGAATTAGAAACTACAGAATGAGAATTCAGAATGACTAAGAATGCCCTTAAGATCAAAGTATTGTCAGAGAATGTAGAATTTAGAATGACTCTATATTTGGTGGTGATGTTGGGGTGGGGAAGTGGAGGGGGTGAGGAGAGGGGCTGTCAGAGTTGACTCTACATGATCTCAGTGGAAATACTTCATAATGAGCATCCCAAACCAACTGAAGTAGAAGCCTATTAATCAAGCTGAAGCAGCAAGTGGCCATTTTTTCCATTCCAGACATCTCACTGGTTTGGAGGTCAAATATCTATTCTTCATCTAGTATAAAAAGCTGCCATTTGGGAGAGATTGGGTTTTATATTATTATTTTGCTTTGTTTTTCTTTAAGACATCTGTCATTTCTGAGAACAAAGATTTCTGTTCTGTGGTTCTTAATAAGCTTTGCAAGGTGGTTTTCCTGGCATATGAAGAAGTCATTTGAATAATAAAAGCTCATATTTATAATTACAGTGAGTTAAATAGATTTGCTTAGCTTAGAGTTTGGGGTTTTTCATAAACAGATGTGAGTCCAGAAATCCTCTATAACTCCAGCAATCTTACTGCTTTGGGGTTGCTGAAGAGCTGAGAAGCCTGAATGGGAGTTAAAGGAGCTTTCCCCAACTCCCTAAATAATCATCATGATACCTCAACCTGAGTCTACTCCTCACAACCCAATACTATTCACGTTTACCAAGCATTTGCCAGTATGAGGACAATGAATGAGCCTGACTCTAAGCTGATAACATTCACCCTCTAAGTATTCAGAGAGGAGACTTTTATAAAATGCTTTGCTCTGTTCTCAGAGTATATTGATGACCCATAGCTCCAGTCCTATTTGAAGCTGCTGGTTTCAAAACAGTGGTGAAAAGTGGTCACCAGGTGAAGCAGCACCTCGGGTCTAGTCTAGATCTTCCCTTACAGCCAACTCTCCTCTTGAAACTCACCAGCTCTGTGAGCCATTCCTTCAGGTCCTTGGAAGGTGATGGAGTTAATTTCATGCCAAATTTTGAAAACTGCAATGTGCTTCCTTACTTGAAAATATGTGTTTGGGGCAATGGAACTTTTGGTCACTAATTTTCAATCATTTATGAAGTGGATTATCTTTTACAAATAAATTTTTACACCGAACCTCAATACATAAAACAGGAAAAAGCCCAGCCACTCTAGTTGAAGTATCATTTCATTTACCTAGAGCTTCTCTAATTGTTCTGCCCCTAGCCATAGATACCTCTTGCAAAACCTAGAATTCTCCTATCCATAGTTTGAAGACACTGCCCAGAGTCATCCTATCAATCAGGGGATTTGGCCAAAGCTCTGATCTTGATCTTCAATTAGGACTTTGTTCACACACACCTAACACACTAGACATCTGTGGGATGCTGAGCAGGCCCAGACTTGTGACCTAAAGCTCTGATAATTTCTTTAGCCAAATCCAATTTAATCTGTGCAGTGGATTCAATAGTGTTTCCCCTAAATTTATGGCCACCTTAGAATGTGACCTTTTCTGGAATAAGGGTCTTTGCAGGTACAGCGAGGATAAGGTTCAAGAGATGAAATCATAGTGGATTAATGTAGGCCCTAAACCCAATCAGAGTGTCCTTCCTTATACAGCACAGAAAAGAAGACAAAGGGAATGAAGTATCGTGAAGCTGGGAGAGAGGCACGGGACAGTTCCTACCTCACGGTTTCCAGGAGGAACCAACCTGCCAACACCTTGATTTTGGATTTCTGACCTCCAGAACTGTGAGACAGCTCATTTTCTTTGTTTTCAAGTTTGCGGTAATTTTTTACAGCAGCTCTAGGAAAGTAAAACATTCTGTCTTTCACTTAGTAGGCAAATATTTGTGGAAAGAATATTTGTTGAGTGAATATAATAAATTAGCTCAATTTGATACAGTCGCTGACTAAAGAAAATAGCAGTAAGTGTTTGAGGAGGAGAGAGAACACTTATGGCTGGGGCTAGAGGAAACCCATTTTTCCTTTAACTCTATTCCAAGATAACACTCAGACAGAGCCTCCAGAGGAGCAAATGTGGGTGATTAATGGATAAAGGACTAACCAGGGAAGGTGAAACTCACTATTGGCTACCTGAGGAATAACAGGGACTCACTGAGGCTTTCTCAAAGATGTCCTGGCACAATGAGAAACCATTCAGTTTGTCTTAGGCACTTAAGTACAAATATCATAATAGCAGATGAGAATTGGTAAACTATTTCATATAATTTACATAAAGATTCTTCTAAGGATATTTGTTTTCAATAGATACCAGTAATAGTTATGAAGTTGTTATGGCTTTTTATATTGCATACCATATTGCCACCTTGGCTTTTATTTTTTTAATCTATGATCATCAGGTTTCATCGGCCATGTTTTGTGGGCACACTTGTTATCTGTTTGGTGACTCCTCTCTCCTTGCCTGACCATAGTTTTATTCTAATGCAGCATACCCAATGACTAAATTTCTACTTACCGATGTCCCTGAAGAATTCTTGAAATGTAATGAAGTAACTATTTTCCCTGTAATTTATGCATACATTTATATACTGAACCGTAGTTTAATCAAACTCCTTTGCCTTGTGTAGTATAATAGCAATATCTAATGAAAACATATGAAGTATGTGTTTCATAATTACCCCAGACAGTTCATTTTGGTTTGCTTCCTACTTAATCCTGAAATTCCTATCTTCCTGCACTGTAAACACTTTCCTTCCTTTCTCATCAATCTCAGTTATGTAAATGAAGCAGGGCGGTGGCACAATTACTTTTTTTCTGGATGTTATCAAAGGCTCTATTCTCAGAGAAACAGCTGACAAGGGCACCCGCTAAAAATGATCCTTTAGTTTGCTTAAAAGACTGAAGCAGACGTAAAGCAGAGAGAACTTTGCATACTCCACCAGAGTAGCACTGCTGGGGCCAGTGAATGCTGATTTGCATGTGTCGTGGAAATGCCCCTCATGTTGGCAGGCCCAGCGATAGCCATGAACCTCATTCAGTCCTGTACTTTTTACAGGCACACTTGGAAAAAACCCATCCCAATAAAATCACTGTCATGGAATAAAAGCAAATCACTGATTGAGCATCAGCATAGTGATGGTCCCTTTGACTTTGCAGAAATAAGCACGCCAGCCCAGAGAACATTGAACTTCCTGCTACATACAGGAAGTCCTCTATGGTCTAGATTCAATGCTGGTTTCCTATCAACGATGAAGGCAGAGGGTAAACAGAAAAAATGACGTATCTCTTTACATTTTCAGAGCTAGTTTAAATGTCTTTTCCCTTATTTCTTCTCATCAGGATGATCCCTTTTCTGTCTATTTCTTTTAAGGGAGAAATATAATGTTTTGCATTCCCCACTTTCACTGTTCCAGAGGCTGTTGATGAAAGAGGCAATGGGACCATGGAAAAACACACAATAGTTGACCCAGATATTCTTGGTACCTACTGTGATCTCAAGTAAGTTAAACAATCTCTGAAGGTTCAGCTTTTTCATCTGCCAAAACTAAGATAATGCCATCTATCACTTCAGGTTGCTGTGAGAATAAAATAATAAGTATGGCAAAGTGCTGGGCACTCCAAAACAAATTTTTCCCTCTTTATTTCTAAGACATTTTCTATCTGCCAGGTGAAATGAATCTACATTCACTTATTTGATAGACAAGTATGGAACACGCACCATGCTGGAATTTGGAAAGTGAACATGGTCACTGGCCACATGAGTCTGACTCTGGCAGGGAGGGTAGACATTAACCAATTAATGGCACACAAATTATATTTGCAAACTCTATGTACGCCAAAGGAAAACCTCAGGATGTGTGGGCCTCATTTGTATGGGGGAGGGTAACTTCTGAGTTGAGGTGATTAGAATGAATAGGATTTAACTAGGTGAAAAGTGGAGGGGAAAGGAGGAGGCAGTCCTTGCAGAGGTTGACCAGCGTACAGAAAGGTATAGAGGCTGATAGAAGCAGAAGAATTTGAAGAACTTTAAGGCACTCTTAAACCTCTAGGTTAGGAAATGCTTGGGCTTATTCTTAAGATCTCCAGGGAAGGATTTTGCATACTTTCCCTTGACAATTTATTCCAAGTGTTTTTCTGAGGGGAGAAACAATATATTACAGGAAACTTGATGTTAACTGTTTGTAGAGTATATCTCATGGTTACACGACAATATAGTGGTTTGAATCATTAATTTGTATTTATTCTTATTGCATTTTCCCCTTTCCTATTGAATGAAGTAGTCAGATCCTAACACTCCCTTATGGCACTAAAGGTCTTTGTTTCAAAGGATAATAAAAATTTACTGGCATACAAATTTTTAAAGGCTAAGCAACTTGAAGGGACTATGGAAAGGAGACAGAAGTAAAAGTGAAAAGAAGGTCAGGAGCAGGGAGGAGAAGGAAAATGAGATGGAAAAATCTTGCTAATGTCTAAGATTATATTCTCTGTCATCACCAAAGAAGTTAGATTGAGTTTATTTTAAAGAAAATAGAGGAATGTGATGGTTCTTAAATTTTCAGGTGGGTAGAGTAAGAGTTACACTTTCTACATACTACAGTGAGAAAAACATTGTTTAAGTGAAGGGTTTTTGACATCCCCAACATCTAGAACTTTCTCTAAAATGTACACAGTGGACCCTGTGTTATGCTGAAGGGAGCACCGTGGTAGGACCATGTTGGGAGACCTCTGGAGATTTCTGGAGCTAAGACTTGTGTAACAGGCCCTTCCAGGCCTGCTGCCCTCAGTCCTTCCTGGGCACATCACACCCACAGACTGGTCATCATTACAGGACACGTGTCATGACTAGTCATTATTATATAACTTGTGGATAACTCAGTACAATGTCACTCTCATACAGTCCCTGTGCCTGAATGTCTATTCTCTGAGATATAAAAACCAACCTACTAATTCACTTTTCTGTGTTCTGCTACATGATCGTCAGGTTCTGCCACAAGAGGAGACACAGGAAGGCTCAGGAAATCAGTTTATTATATTCATAGTCCTAGACAGGGATCAGTAAATGCCACACAGGGTCACAGGGGAAGTACCAGGCTTGGGTCAGGTGACAGGAGCATGGGGACAGCTGAGACTAGAGCCTTTATTGGCGTTTCTTCAGGAAAGGTCAGACAGGGTGAACAGTTTAAGGTTGTCTAGTTTGAATAATTTCCATGAAGTCTAAGCTATGAGGTATGGTCCTTAGTTGTCTGGTACCTGGCCCTGGGATGATTAAGGCAGAGAAATATTGCCTCCTGGTGTGTATGGGGCAGTAGATGCGTTGTGGCTCTGGATTGGTGAGCCTATCAAATGCTATTTCTAAGCATTGGCTAGCCCAGCGAAGTGCAGTCTCTCCCCAGTCAGATAAGTTTAAGAGGGTAAAAAAAAGAAAATCAAAATATACAGAAAATAAAAAATATATACAATACAGTCACCATGCATATGTAAAACTCATGCCAAAATTCACCTTACATATGTAAAACTCATTTTACTAGAGCTTTAAAATCTTATTGAATTAATGCTTATTGTATTACTATTTATCATTTTGTAAGTGACATTTTGAGAATTGCCTGAGCCTTCTGGTTTTCAGGCTTGAGAAGAATATGTACTGTTTTGTACCTCCCAACGTCCAGTCTCCTTTTCTTTGGGTTTTCCATAATTCAGGCATCAATATCTCACCCATACATGTACTGACTCTACCCCCACCTCCTGTGTGGGTCCTGATTGGCTCAACCAATGAATAAGCAGGCTTCATCCTCCTGGCCATGGTGATTGGTTCAGAAAACATGACCAGTTGGACCAATCGGAGACCAGATACATTTTTATGAATCTTACGTTAAGAAGTTTGCTTATGATCTTAGAGAACTTCTGCAAGATATACTGTCACTTCGTATTAGATATGAATAAGAAGCAAATAGTTCCCACTAGCTGTGGACAGCCAGCTTATGATTCTAGAAAAGACAGGAGAGAAGGGAAGAACTGTGTTCTTTGGGAGACATTGTTGATTTATGGAATTAATCTTCACCTGTCTACTTCAGGACTTCTTAGTTGTGTAAGACAATTTCTCACTCCTTTTTTAAAACTCACTTGGACTCCAGTTGTCGTTACTTGCAGTTAAAAGATTTCTGACAGAAGGTCCTTGTTTTCTCTCCAGCATCACTTTATTTTGATCCTGGCACTAAGAGAATAGAAAGCTTACTCAATTTCTTTTCTTCTGTGTTACCAGGAAAAAATCAGGTGAATTAGAAAAGTGAATTGCAGCTTTACTAGGTAATGAATTTTGAATAACATAATAATAGTGTTTAAGAGGAAAAATTAGCCAAAAAGTATAATAATTATACTTATTATGAGCAAAAATACACAATTACACAATTTTATACACACGCTCATAATTTCCTGACTTGCTGCCCTCTGTTTTTCCTTGTGGAGAGGCTCTCCTGGATTTCTAGGATGATAGAGCCAATGTCAAGCTCCTTGATGGAGTACAGTTGACTCTTAAACAACCTGGGTTTGAACTGCACGGGTCCACTTAATATGCAGATTTTTTTTTCAAAAGTAAACACTACATTACTACACATCCCTGGTTGGTTGAATCCTGATCCTTGGTTGGTTGAATCCTCGGATGCAGAACTGTGGATACTGAGGGCCGACTATAAATTATACTCAGATTTTCAACAGGGTGGAAGGTCAGTGCCCCTAACCCCTGCTTTGTTCAAGGTTCAACTGTATATAGTTCTTATTCACAGTACAGCTGAAAACTGGAGGTCTATCAGATCATCTTAGCACTTAGACCATGGATTTTCTAATTCCCTGTTAGTAAAGGGTAAAAACAGGGGGAAACAAGTAGCAGAGAATGAGAAAGAAAAAAAATGCACAAATAGCTAAATTTTTATTTTTAATGTTTTTTAAGAAGAGAAAGTGTCAAAATAAAATAAAGTGTCAAAAAAATTATTTTTAATTGACATTCTTCATTATGTTCTTCTGTCCTTTCACAGTCTCAGTCCTGTATAAACTAATAAGGAAAAATGAAAATCAGTTTCTTAAGGAGACCACTTTTGTTGGACTCATTCTTTAGTTGATCAAATGAGGCAACTGAGTGAGGATGACTCTTCCCTGTGATTAGCTCACACTCCTGAAGTAGCCAGGCACCTGTGAGGATATGGGGTGGAGAGAAGATAATAATTGGGCTCTCATCATTTATAATTGTGTGTGTTTCAAGTGGATGTGAACAGTGGGGTTTGAGAGGGCTACTTAAAAGGGGAAAATTCTGACGTGAACACTTCAGTCATTAACTCGAGTATTCAAAAGGAGAGATAAAATTTTAAACAGTAAACGCCTTGAGAAACAGAGACCTAAAAATAATAATGTTTAGCAAAAATTAGAACAATTGTTTATTAATTTCATATCATACAGCATCTTCATCATACTAAAGAATTACCATAGTTATTGACTGGACGTACAGTGAACTGTTTTTATCCCTTTGTGTACAAAACCCTCTGAAGTCTCAGAAAAAGTGAACCATTTTTTCTTTTTTACATTTAATTTATCAAGTAAAAATGAACGGTAATGAGAAGATTCCAATATGCTATTTATGTGTGTGGATCATAAAAGAATTTTAATAAAATATCACATATTAAAGAATTTATTTTTCCTTTTTTAATGCAGAACTTTCCCCAAGAGTCTGTTCCTATGATGTTTACTCTTATCTCTTCGATTTGGGTGTCTAAACAGAATATAAGTGAATTTAATTTTTTCCTTGATATTTTGTCTCCCAGCAAATGCAAAACAAGAAGTGAGGTTTAATTAGGGCTTTGGGGTCCCACAGCTTTTCTACCCTTTATTAAAAAGGAAAAATTACAGTCTGCCCTCCCAACATAACCAGTAACTAGTAATCATTTCTATTTAAAAGCAAGCTTTCTATTTAATAAAGCAAGATTAAAAAAAAAAAAAATCAAACAAGTAGGTATAGTTCCACCAGACTATAATCTCCATGAGGACAGATGGTTTGGTTTATTGATGTATTCCCAGCAACTAGGACAGAATCCGGCATATGTTATTAAAACACTGCATCATCAAATATTTGCTGAATAATGTATAAATATATTTCTCCAACGTATCACTCACGATATTTCAACTAGGGCTAATTACCATTTAATCTCTATATACCCATGACTCTCAACCAGGCTTGGGTGGGATGGTTATGTCATTTCATCATGAATACCTGTGTCTAGACGAGAACCCTTTTAAGATAAATACTGCTAGAACTGGGGCACATTGGCACAAAAACAGAAAAAAAAAAAAATTTTGGTCTTTCACTTCTTACAGATTGTTGCTTCCTAGAGAAAGAGCACTCACTGCCTGCTTACAGCCAGCCAGTTGGAGGAAAGGCCCTAATTATCCTCCCAAGTTCTGGCACTCAGACTCTACTTCCTCTTTTGGCTTAAGATCAAACAAAATGTGAAAGTGAAAAAAAAATCAACAGGGCAATAATGCTCTTCTGTGCAGAGCACAATCAGAAAATTACTTCTTTTTCTACCAAATACTGATACAAACTCTTCCATTTTATCAGAAGTTTGAAATTTCATGTAATGCTTAGATTTACAAATAAAACCCTATAGGCATATCATGTTTCCTTATTACAGCAAAAAGTCTTTCAAAGGGAACATGCTATCTTCAGGTGCAAAATGATGTCTATTGCTAAAGTTTAGTTTTCAAAGTATTTAAATAGATATAAAGTATTTACTCTATACTTCTTCATGTTCCTATCAGGGGCACTTTTCTGCTTTAAAATGAAAAGTTTTTGTCTTTTTTCTCTTTTTAGCCTGCCTTGTTTCTCCCTCCACTATTCCCGTTGTCCCCCCAACACACACAATTCCTTGACCTCTTCTTGCCCTCTCTTTACCTTTTTCTCTCCCTCTATATGTTAATGCACACAAGTTCCCACCTCCCTCCCCAAACAGACCTCACCATCTTATACCACTCGCCATTTCCTTTTTGAAGAATAGAGAAGTTGCACAGGATGAAATGAACCCTCTGGTTTTCCGTGTCTCCTGAGCAGTAGCTTCACTAAAGTTACCTCTATCAGTAGGATAGATCTATGCTGTTAGAGAAGAATTATGTAAGTTTTACATATTTAAATTTCTAGAAAACTATAAACATTTCCATCTTCTGTATTGAACTCAACACATAAAATACCACTAATCCAAAGTTCATAGCTAAGAGCATAGTTTTCTTAAACTTTATTATATTTAATGAAAATCATTACCAGTTAGCAGGTAGAGAGGTATGTAACTTGTGTATTGAGTCCATTCAAATATCTTAGAGTAAGAGGTCATGTAAAACTTACACACCTAGCACTGAGCTTGTGACATGGAGGATTCCCAGTAAATGTCTGGTAAATAACTGAGTCAGTGAACTTAAGTTAGGGAACCATTGACTGAAACTGCCTGCCTTGGCCAGGCACAATGATAACCGCTTGCCTGAGTTGTCTCGTAGCAGGAGGTCCTGATAAAGAACAGGGTGCTGCTGCCGAAAACTAACCGGGAGAATTAGGGAGGGGCCCAAACGAAGAGGGAGGAGACGCTATGTCCTGCCAACCTCCCAGAAACCCTCACGCTGGAATCCACCTCCACTGAGAGACGTGCGAGCCACCAGGAAGGACCCTGAGTCAGATGATACGGCCAGAGACAACAGAAACTAACCCCGTCACCATAAAACCTGAGACTGTGAGCCACGTGGCAGAGCAGTCCTCCTGGGTTCCCTTTCCCTGCTGCTCTCCGCCCCGGCGCCCCTTTCCAATAAAGTCTCTTGCTTTGTCAGCACGTGTGTCTCCTCAGACAATTCATTTCCGAGTTTTAGACAAGAGCTCACTCTCAGGCCCTGGAAGAGGTCCCACTTCCTGCAACAAGGTGAGAATGTGGTGTATCATTCTGGCTGAAGTGTGGAAGATGAATTGGAGACTGGCCATGCTGGAACTAGTGTAACCAGGTAGGAGATTTTTAGTGATATTAAGGGGGTAAGTGATGAAGATCTAAAAATGTAGCAGAAATGGAGAGCAGGGGTCAGATATATTTTAAAGATAGAGAGGAGGTAAAATCTCTAGGATTTGTTGCTTAAGAGGATAACAAAGACAGGAAATCCTGGGTACCAGCTGGTATTTACCTAAAATTCTGAAAAAGTCCATGAATATCATTAGGGTAAGCATGGATATTTATGAGTTTACCAGACTTAGAGGGACAAGTACTGAATTTACTAAATCAACTGCCCCCCCCAAGTGTCCTTCACATGGTGACAGGGATAAATTTGTATGCTTTTTTACTTCTTGATCTTGTTAAATTAATTAAACAAGTAGGCCATTAGGTGTAAGCAAACCAAAACCTAAATCTGTAATGCCTCAAGTTTAAGAAATGGAACACTAAGGAGAACCAGTCACAAACAACCAACCAAGCTTTCCCAAATAAAGCAACGGCTTCAGCTATCGTCAGTCAAATAATTTTCTTGTTTTTCTTTTTCCTCTTCTCTATAAGTCTTTCCCTTATGTCTACTGAAAAAAATAAAGGCACAACTTGTGAGTTAAGTTTTATTTGGGGCAAAATGAGGACTATAGCTGAGGAGACAGCATTTCAGATAGCTCTGAGAAACTGCTCCAAAGAGGCAGGGGGGAAGGTCAGTGTTCTGTATGATTTTAGTGAGGGCGGTGCACGCAGTCAAGCACACATTTTGGCAGAGGCTTTCTGCTAGTCATCAGGAGCAGATGATGCCAAAAACTCCGCCTCAGAGTTTTGGGTGAAGTAGAAGACAGTAGTTTTATTGCTTTGCCAGGTAAAAGGAGACACAGCGGGATAATGCCCTCAAAACCGTGTGTCCCAACCCAGGGGGATTTGGTGAGGAGTTTTATAGCAATGGTTCAAGGACAAGGTTGCTGATAAGGATCAGGGTGTGTACAGGGCCTTCATTCCTTTATTCTGGTCTCAGGTGGTCTTCTGATGAGCTTCTGTGGTTCTCAAGGTTATCAAACTGTGACCTTCTCTCTGAAATGAAGAATCCTTCATCAAGTAGTTTACGTCTTCCATTTGTTGGGGGTTTTGGTTCCGCAGAAGAGCTCAGAGATAGTTATATGTATCCCTTGAGGTGGAACTAGGGTCCTGCTCCAAGGCTGCACTATTGTTTCCTGACTGCTCCTCCCTTGTCTCTGCATCCCCTCCCTTCCCTGATTAGCAACTCTTTGAACTTGCCCTTTGGAACTCAGAGAATGTCATGGAGGTTGAAGCCTATTCCCTACAAACAAAAAATGGGGGACACAGAAAGTTTTCCATGCCCAGGAGCCCCAGAGGGTCCTGCTCAATTTCACAGATGTCACCACTAATGATTTAGGGCTTTTCTAGATATGAGGATGTGCAAGAATCGGGCTCATAAAATCTTCTCCTGAGAATACCTAACTATCTGAAGACCTGTTCTGCTAGTTTTTCCCAGAACACAAAGTGCCTCATCCTGATCTCCACCCTGAACTCCTTTCAGGATGTGTTGAAGGTCAGCAGCTGCGGTGGCTCATGATTTAATTCTTGCAGAGGTAGATGGCAAGTGCCAATTTTTAGTTGGCACCTAGCTCCTGCAGTGGTGCCCCCCTAAACAACTCTGGTTTGGTGTTGCACGATTTAATTTTTGCTCAAATATACTATTAAAATTTTTAATATGCCTCAATTAAACACTCCCATTTGATCTGCTGTACTTTACAGGAGAGATTTCTTTTGTTCGTTGAATTCAAAGTACTCTTCATTTAGTTCTTATAACATTATTGACCCCTACTGATCTCGGGTAGCCTTGGCCTGCAGCGGCTTGAAGCAGGGTTTCAGTTCCCAGCCAGAGACTGAAGTCAGGCCACGGCAGTGAGAGTGCTAAATCCTAGCCACTAGACCACCAGGGACCAGGGGCCAGTGACAAGGCCCTGGCCTGTCAGCTGTGTAGAAATGAATTCCCACATAGAGAAAGTAGTGAAGCAAGTAAAGTGTTTATTAGGAGGAAAAAGAGTACGGTACGCGTGGAGAGACACACAGGTAGGCTCAGAGAGAGAGTTGCACCCGCGTGGTAGTTTGAATCACTTTTATGGGGCATTTCTTCAGGGTTTCCTATGACCAATCATCTTGCTTTGCCTGTTGCTGAGTCCGTATTTGGTATATCTCAGGGTCCTCCCTCATCTGCGTGCGCATCTCTTAGGCAAGATGGATTCTAGCAAAGAGGCCTATCGGTAGCTGACGTCACTTACTATGAGGTAGCGCCCCCTCCCTTTTTGACCTCCAGGGAGCCTTTCTGCGCATGTGTAGTTGAGAGGTCTGCTTGACTTCAGGAATGAGGAATATGTGATCTTTTATCTCTTACCTGGGCAGGGCCCAGCCTCCTCCACCATCCTGCTTTTATGGAGTTTCTGCTATTATGGAGTTTCTGTCCACAGGAGAGAAACTGTTCAGCCTGGGGCCCATCTATCTCCTGCCTCTCTACTTTGATCATTTCTTCCTAGCAGTTTCCCAGTATTTTCACTGTCATGTTATCTTTCTATCACAGCCCTCCTCTTCCTCCTCCAGTGACTGACAGGACATACACCAGCATAAGAAAGTAAGAGGTCAAGAGACTATTTCTAATTCACTTGTATGGGTTTTCATGGAATCCATTTATTCTCAGGAATACTCCATTAAAAAAATACTATTTCCAAGCTTGCTTTCTTTTTTCTTTTTCTTCCTCCTTCAGTGTCACTGACTTAGATTCCCCACACCAGATGTGTTCACCTGGATCTCAGATTAAAAGGAGGAATGTTCACTCCCTGCTCCTTTTGTGCCTCAGGTCACAATCTGGAGAATTCCTCTACAGAGAGAAAGGTTGGAAAAACATATTTCTAATTCTTAGGAGGAGGTAATTAAATAATTTCCTTTTATGATACTGTCTTTGTTCTCTTCTTGAAAGGAAAGAGCATCCCCTTTATCACTTTAAACAGGGCAAACTAGTATTTCTAACCCTCCTCCCAAAGTTAATTAACATGTAAATACTTGTCAGTAAAAGGTAACACTTCAGCAATTAGCATATAAATGGGCCAGGGACAATATTCTGCCATAAAGAGACAGCTTGGAAGATTTTGCCAAATGTATTTGGAAAGAAAAAAATAAAATAAAATAAAATAAAGCCTTCATCATTTCCATGCAAACAATTATGAAATAGAATGTCATTCGGAGCCTGGGGTAAAGGGAGAACTATCCTGCCTGTATAGAATGAAGTGAAGTTTGCATACTCAGCTTGGTTTTATGTACATGTTTACTCAAAAAGCAAAGTTGGAAAGTGACTAACTGCTTATGTCCAGAAAACACATCATGTTTTTTTTTATTTTAATGGATACCATCAGTGAAGGAAACAGAAAGCCATGGGTGGGAAAAGGATTTAAGGGCTAATTTTTCCATATTGGGTGTAATGATGAGTACACTCAGGAAACTGTACATGCAGGGGTTGTTTCCACTCAGCCCTGAATTTGTGTTTCAAATGAGGTAATTGTGCACCTAATGATGCATTTGCACAAGCAATTACCTGATTGGCATATGCCAGGTGAGCTTTTGAGAAATAATAGGGCAAATGCACTTTTGCTTGGCACCCATGGAACCTTGTCTGTAAAAATAAAATAATAATTATAATCATATCATATTTGTGACATTCTTATTAGAATCATGTGTGAATGGGATGTTCATGCTAATAAAAGATAAGTCATTAGCCTAAGAGGAAAATACACTCTCTGGCCACACTGGCAAAGATACTAGTTATTCTATATTTATTATTAAAGCTACAACATATTCTAGTTCATGGGGGAAAGCCCAGGATTTGTCATCAGAAAACCTGATTGAAATCCCATGTAGCTGTGTCAATTCCAGATATCCAAATTCAGGCAAGTCACTTAAAAACACAGAATCAAAGTTCTTCAAAATGGAGATAAAGTTTTGTTCATGTGGAAACTGAATCTGATTATTATTATTTATTGCATCTTGTATTACTAGTGCTGGTATCAAGTACATTGTATTGATGCCTCTTCCAGGTCAAGGTGAACCCTAGCACGATTATTTCATCTGTTAGTGTTGGTCGGATTGTGATTCCCTCCTCCACTTGTGGGGGCTGACTACCAGGGCCCCACCTCTCTCACTACCAGGTAACAGGTGACCCAACTCAACTGAAGTCATCCTGGACAGAGCCACCCTTGAAGCAAGTTTCCCTGACTTTCTCCAGATCTAACAAAGTATAGAATGAGGTGAAATCTGCATACTCAACTTGGTTTTATGTACATGTTTACTCAAAAAGCAAAGATGGAAAGTGACTAATATTTTATGTCCAGAAAACACATCCTGTTTGTTTGTCACATCATGTTTGTACCTTGGAGCTCAGGCTAGTCCAAGGTCCAAAGTTAGGGTCAAAACCAGATTTGTCTTCTAAAATTGAAGAATGAGTATATTTTCATGGCACTTAAGCCTAGGAAGTATGATTCCCAGAGGAGAGTGGAAAGGATCTGCACATTAGCTTCAATCCACCCAGAAGCTGACCTTTTCCTCCCTGTACCCTAGAAAGTCAAGCATTCAAGGAGAACTTTCTGTGCTTATAGAAATGTCCCATAATCTTCACTGTCCAATACAGTAGCCACTAGCTCCATGTAACAGTTGAACACTTAAAGTGTAGCTAGTGGGAACTCAGGAACTAATTTTGTTTTTTTTAATTTAAAATAATTTAATTTAAATGTGAAGAGTCACATGAGCCTAATGGCTACCATATCAGACAGTGCAACAAGGGAAAAACGAGACTTTTTATTAAGTGATGATTCAACACTATGGACTGTGAATATCATTTACTGCCCACTGTTGTTTATTCCTACCTTTTAAAATATTCAATGCCAATCCTCCCTTTTCATGGCAATCTTTGACACTTTTTAAGCCATTCTTCTTAACATCAATCAGCTAAAAAAAACACAGAGATCTAAAGACTACAGTTAATTTACTTTTATTAGAATTCAACCTAAAACAAAATAAAACAAGACAAAATAAATAAATAACAGGAAATAGAAAGGTAGAGCTTTTCTGAAGCCTTCAATATCTGCAATCTGATAATTGAAGGGTATTAGCTATGAGAATATCATCTAATTGACATGAACTATTTTTTTAAATTAATTAATTAATTTATTTTTGGCTGTGTTGGGTCCTTGTTGCGGTCCGCAGGCTTCTCATTGCGGTGGCTTTTCTTGTTGTGGAGCAAGGACTCCCGGTGTGTGGGCTTCAGTAGTTGTGGCATGTGGGCTTCAGTGGTTGTGGCACACTGGCTTAGTTGCTCCGCGGCATGTGGGATCTTCCCCGACCAGGGCTCGAACCGGTGTCCCCTTCATTGGCAGGCTGACTCTTAACCACTGCGCCACCAGGGAAGCCCCGACATGAACTATTAAGGAATCAGTGTCTGTGCCCTAACCAAGTACCTAAAATCCTGTAACAAAGAAATTATTCCTAACTTGACTGGGCTTTGAAAACAGGTAAAATGATAACAGTAATAATAATATAGCAACAGCAAGAGTTAATCATTTATTATGTCTTAGGCACTCATCTAAGAACTTTGTACACTTTATGTAATTTATTCCTCATGTAGCCTTATGTGATGGTTGTTATTATTTTCCCCATCTTACTGATTGAAGAACTGAGACTTAGAAAGGCTGCATAACTTGTCCAAGGTTATAGCAAGAACACATGGCAGAGCTGAGAATCAAAACCAGATCGGCCAGACTCCAGAACCTACTACCCTAACCACTGTGTGATGTGGTTTTGTACTACTTCAAGGTAAGAATGTTCCAGAAAGGTGATGGACTTTCTTAGGCTCCATAGAAGAACAGAAGTTTCCATGCTAGACAACCACTCCACCAATGGATTAATATCAGTGAGCGTGCAGCTCGGAAAATTGCTTCCTGGGTAATTTAAGGGAATATTGGGTCAAAGGAATCTCTGGACCAATGTTTCTCTAAGGCAAACAGTCAAACAATGATCTCACTTCTTCCTAAAGGGCTGGAATGGAATGAACCACTTGAGTCTTGTTTACTGGGAAAGCTAATTCCCTGGAATGAACAGCCCAGGATTGACAGGAGCACGTGATGTGGTCAGTGTAGGCTGCGGACCCATGTCCCACCATGCTTCCTGACAGCCCCCTGACTCTTTTCCTTCTATGAGGCTCGCTGTGCTGCCTATATCAGGCTGGGCTTTTGCGAATGATTTATAGTACCATTTGAGATTGCAATTCTTACTTAAGTGTAAATAAAGTGGTGAGGTTATTTTAGGATTGAAAAATGGTGATCTGGTCCAAAAGAAAAATATTCATAATTCTGGTTTCCAGAAACCAGGAATGGGAAATAGTGGTCATGGGTGGGAGGTGGGGGAGCAGGAGGTGGCACTTTCTTTTGATGACACAAATAACTTCAGCGTGTGTGTGTGTGTATGTGTGTGGTGTGTGTACACATGCATGTGTGCACGTGCACACACAGGCATGCACCTACATTTCAGGCCCATCAGTGTTCACTATGCTACCCTCTACCTCCCTCTCTGCCTATAAAACTTGTGAGCAAGTGACCTTTGAATATATTCTCCCCAGAATCTAGTCATACTGTAGTTATTAAAAATATTTAGAGCTATTTAAAAAATAAGTTAATGAAACCTTCCATAGATTTGGAAAAATAATTAAATATAAAATATAGCAGAAATAGGGATATTGGTGACAACTGAAAATACTAACTTTCCTGGATTATAATTCTATATACCCGGACATGATCATATCCAATTAAGTTGAGCTCTATTCAGTAATCACTGTGTAATGGGATAGACTCACAGAGTAATAGGATTTGTTTAAGGCAAGGATAGAGGAGCTTAACACACATTAGATATCTTGAATGCATTAAGAGTAAGAAAAACTGATTGATGCAAAATCATTTGGAGGAAACAGAGAAAATGAAAATATTCTTCAGGGTTAGATGTATGGTCTCTCTGAAGAGTCTTAATGGACATTTACAAACTTCGTTTGCCCAGTAATTTTCATCACCAACTTATCTGAAAATGGAATTAAAAAGAGAAAGCTCTCAATATGAAGACTCTCACCCTTAAACTCTTTTTGTAAGATCACTGACCACTGCTGATCAAAGTTTGGTCTGGAAAAGCCAGGACAAGATCTCAGAAGGTCACGATGGCCCTGAACACATTGTTTGGCTTCTCAGAGAACTTTCAAAAGGAACTGTGAATGCTTTGTCACGCTTGAACTAGATATTAGTTGGCTAAGCTGAGAATCAAATATGGGAAATTAGTTGCCATTAAAAGATTGCTTCAGGCAGTTCATTTCTCATCAGCCAAGCTGTGCAGGCCTCCTGCTGTGGACAGTGAACATTAGCTTACTAAATACTTCAGCTCATCAGACACTGCATTACTCATGGATGGGCCTGAATGTTGGTGACGGGGGAGAGGGAAGAGGAAACAACAGTTAAACGGCATAACTATTGGCATCTATGTGGGTAGAGATTAATGCTCTATGCTATTAGAAAAAAACAATAAAAATTATTGTTCATTGACATGTACAGATATTCACAGTTTATTTTTAAGAGGGAAATAAATTGGTTACAGAGCCATTTTTACATGATTTTATTTTTGGTTAAAAAGTGTGTGTGTGTGCGCGTGTGCCTGTGTGCGTGGTTATATGTGATTTTAAGCAGAAAAAATAAACGGCAAAATCTTTACAAGTGTGATTTGGGGGGGAGCATATTAAGGATGGCTCTTTATACTTTGTTTTGTCCATCTGTATTTTCAATAATTTTGTAATTCAATTATTATGATTTTATAATAAACACCTATGACGTAATGACATAAAAAATAATAGACATTAAACAAAAGATCATGTCTTTTTCTCCTTCTTTTTGAATTTTTTTTTCCTGTTGAGGAATATTCATTCAGGGAGCCTTTCAAATACATGAAGGAGAAAATTCCAGAGTGAGTATAAATGAATCATGAATAGAAAATGCCATATATCGTGGGGCTTCTCCTGTTCTAGCAGCTCTAGAATTATACTGCATAGGACAGCCCTAAGACTGGGCATAGAGTGTCACCTGAAGTTCTCACTGGCCTTTCTCCATCCCTAAAGTTTGCACAGACTTCCCTTTGTTCTCTCATGTGAAAAAAATTGCATATTCCAAAATAGTGCCATCTGTATACCCGGAAGTTTGGAGTCAGAAGCTCTTGATCTGAATCATGGTTCCACTGGATAATAGCTGTGGAACAGTGAACAAGCCACTTAATAATCTCTGAGTTTCAGATCCTTTATCTGTAAAGTGAAATGGTAAAGCCTACCTCACACAATAACCTTCAGGATTAAATTAGATAATATATGTAAAGCCCCAAAGGGAGGTAATCTCTGAATTTTGGTTATTCTTACTTTCCCACTTGTCAGGCAGTGAAGCTACAATGAAGACTATAGATAGGAAAAGGGGTGATGATGGTAGAGTTTAACGCAGGGTATAGAAAGTCTATACAACCCCCAGACTTAGCAAAGTAGAGATGTGGGTAGGAATCACTAAAAGTGCAGGTTTTGACTGGTGGATTGCCCACGAATTACAAAATCCATTACTGCAAGATGCTTAAACCCCTACACACTGAGAAGGAGGCTTCCTAGAAATACAAAGCTCCTGAACACTTGCCATATGATCTTGACAAATGTTGCCAGGATTCCAATCCATCCTCTCCTCTCTAAAATGGGGATGTCATCTACTTTGTTTTAATGAGTTGTTGTGAGACTCAAAAACTCTTTATATGGTGAAAAATACAACCTAATTATTTTTCAGTAGGACTCTGGTTTACAAGTAAGTGACAGAAACCCTAAACAGAGAAATGTAAACCAAAAGAAGAAACTCTCATAGAATCAAGTGCAAGAACAAAGTTGGGTTCCAGGAATTCCTAGTAAAGTGGCCAACTCACCCCAGCTTGCCTGGAACTTTCCTGGGTTTAACACTGAAAGTCCACTGGCCTGGGAAACCGCTCAGTGAAGGCTGGTCACCATCCCTCATGGCTGTGTCCCTCTGAGTGCCTGCTTCATTTTCTCCCTCTGCTGACCAGCTTTCTCCATTTCTCTGTCCACATGGTTAGAACCACAGTCAGAAGCATGTTCCAATCTCTACTTTTGTTATAGCATGGGCAATTTCATTTCTTATCGCCCATGATGTACTATACTTTACAATGACCCCATTTTTAAAAGTCTCATACTTTGCTCTCAGGAAATAATCAAAATGATATGCTCAACATCTGTATTTTTATAAGGAAAACCTGCTTAAGGAGGCACTATACTGGATGAGTTCAGTGCACTCCTGAGATTACATATTTTCAGATGAAACCATTTAAACACACTCTTTGAGAAATCATGGAATCCAGGAAGGGTCCTTGTTTTTAAGGAACTTTCATTAAAATCTGCTCCCCTGCCTGGCAGTAAGTTCCATGAAAACAGCAACCTGTCTATTTTGCTAGCCATATTAATGCTAATGCTAAGGCCCAGTTGGTCAAGAGGATGAACATGTGAGGTAGATGAAAATGAAAACGTGAAATTTAAGGGTTGAGATGTGTGTTACATGATCTATAGGATAGAAACTCAGAAAATCAACAGAAGCTTTTGTAGAGTACTCGACTTGGTAAAGACTTGGAATGGTTGAGAATAGATATACAATGAGAAGGGAAAGCCAGCTTCCTTATCGTCTTCCTCATTCGGTTCTTGACTCACAGTAGTAAACAACAAGCATAGTCCATGTACCAGAAGACTAAGCTCAAAGCCCAGCTTCTGTGGATCAGGGGAATGGCTTTGCATATTGCATCACGTAGCATTTCCCCTCTTTGAAACTGACACTCTCCAAAGATGTAGATGCAGAACAATATCAGATGTTGGAGCTACTGACAGTTCTCTTCTTGATCAACCCCAAGTTCCTTGTATTTGAATGGATTCTTTTTAAAAGCATGCAGGTTTTATGAATGTTTTCTCTGAAATTTGATTAAACATAATGGAAAAAATAGCTGGTCTGAACCTCATCTTCACTCTCTTTTTAACCTTTCTTCCCATTTCCTCACAGCCTCTTCTTTTCTAAAACTGCCCAGCTCTACCTCATTCTTTTCTTTTTTTTTTTTAGTTGAGGTATAGCTGATTTACAATGTTGTGTCAATTTCTGCTGTACAGCGAAGTGATCCAGTTACACGTATATAATTCTTTTTTATATTCTTTTCCATTATGGTTTATCATAGGATACTGAATACAGTTCTCCGTGCTATACAGTAGGACCTTGTTGTTTATCCTCCCTTCTTCTTGCTCATAGATTTCTATTGGACACTTCCACTCTGGCAGTCAACTATGGGCCTTAATTGACATGTCATTAAAATGTACTCAGGCACCATTTGAATTGGAACAAGAATAAATTCCAAGCAAAGGGCTCAAGTCAGCCTTCCAGATTTCTGTGTCAGAGTGCCTCCTCAGAGGAGCGAAGTCATTTTTTCCCATTGCCTTTCTCCAGCATTGCAGGGATTCTAAATAAGCCAAACTGGAATAAAATCTCCATGATGCTACTTCACCACTTGCATTTCAGAGTGGTGACTGCCTAACAGTTTACACTGAACCATGTAGCTCTTGTGCATTCGGTCTGACAGCTCTTTTATTATAGATGAGCACCCCAAGTCTTGAGAGGTTCACTTGGTCCAATATTGGTTTCATTTGGGCATTATCATTTTGATCAGCATTGTTTACTGAGCAAGCTCTGCTAAACCTCCCCCTGCACTGATTGCCTGTGGGGAGAAGTGGGCCAGCTCAGTTTCCTGGTTCCAAGAAAGAGAATTCAGCAAGCTGAGGGACAAATTACCCCAAACTTCAGATCACCTGTATAAACAGTTGTCATATGTGCCCAGGAAAGAGAAGCGCTATTGTTTGTCTTGCTCAGTTTTTCTGGAGCCAAGAAGACAATTGCTTCCATGCAAACATGGACAGATTAAATACACTACAGTCTGTCCTTTTGCCATCTGCTTCTTGCTTATTTTATTTTAAGCTGCATGACTAAACTTTATTATCCGACGGTGAAGGTGGGCTCTGTCGTTGCTGTGCTCAATTCCTGGAGGCTTGGAATGAATGTGAAGTTGCAGGGCTGATCTGCAAAGAGTGAGTCAGAAATCAATTGGCCACTGTGCAATGATCACTCGCTGTGTCAAATACCGAGACATTAGCATTCTAAGATTCCTCCTGGCGAGATTCACAGCAGGAGGGAGGGAGTGATGAAAGGGGAACAACAACAAAAACCTTGTTTTGTTTTATTCCTCTAAATATCTGTATTTGCATAATATCCTCTCTCTTTGTGCCTGCCTCCAAGTGCTGAGAGGAAGATTCTGTTCCCAAGCTCTGCATCTCTAAACTTTTCCAGAAGCTTTTGTGGTTTCTAGTCTATCTTTCTTGTCTCAGTGCCCCAAATATCTTAAAGTCTTCGATCACTGTAAGCTAGCAGAGCACTCCTTAGGAACTTCTAACTATTCCTTTCTACTCCCATTCATTCTAGTTTCTCCCTCTTTTAATCTGACTTCTAGAGCTGAGATTACAGTGTGGTAAGAAAGGTACTCTTCTCAAGTAGAAAATTTAAGGGGACACCAACAAACTCAGTAACCAATATAAATAATGTTTCAGTATAATATATTTTTAAAGTATGTTTCTAATTAAACTTTGTTTTTTTAAATTTTGAGATAATTGTTGTTTCACATGCAGCTATAAGAAATAATATAAAGAGAATTTCCTACCACTTCCCTTTACAGTTTCCCCCTGATGGTAACATCTTGCAAAACTATAGTAATAATCACGACCAAGAATATTGACATTGATACAGTCAAGATATAGAGCATTTCCATCACAACAAGGGTTCCTCATGTGCCCTTTTATAGTCATACCCACTTCTCTCCAACACCCATCATCTCCCTCTCGGCAATCACGAATGCCTTCTCCGTTTTAATAATTTTGTCATTTAGAGAATGTTCTATCAACAGAGTCATACGGTATATAACCCTTGGGGATTTTTTTTTTTTTTTCACTGAGCATAACTCTTTGGAGATTCATCCAGGTTGTTGTATGCATTGATAGTTTGTTCCTTTTTATTGCTGAGTAGTATTCTGTAGTGTGGATGAGCTACAGTGTGTTTATACATTCACTCATTGAGGGGGATATGGCTTGTTTCCATTTTGGGGCTATTTCTAATCAAGCTCCTATAAAACATCATGTACAGATTTTTGTGTGAACATAGTTTTCATTTTAGGGGGATAAATGCCCAAAGCTGCAATGGCTGGGTCATATGGCAGTTGCATGTTTAGGTCTTTAAGAAACTACCAAACTGCTTTCCAGAATGGCTGTACCATTTTACATTCCCACCAGCAATGTACGAGTGATCCATTTTCTCCCTCTTTACCAGCATTTTGCTTAGTCACTATTTTTCATTTTAGGCATTCTGACAGGTGAAGTGGTTTTAGTTTGCATTTCTCTAACACCAATTATATGTAACATCTTTTCATTGCTTATTTGCCATCTGTATATCCTCTTCAGAAAAACTTTTCTTCATGTCTTTCTCTATTTCCTAATTGGATTTTTTGGGGGTTTTTTTACTGTTGAATTTGAGAGTTATTTATATATTCTAGATGCTTGTCCTTTGCTGTATATGTGTTTTGCAAATATTCTGCCCCCCCCCTTTCTGTAGCTTGTCTTTTTATCCTCTTCATGGGGTCTTAAAAGAGTAAAAGTTATAAATTATGATGAAGTCCAATTTATTAATAATTTTCAGTTTTGGATTGTGCTTTTAGTGTCAAGTATAAGAACTCTTTGTCTAGCCTCAGATTCCAAAGATTTCCCCTATGTTTCCTTCTAAAAGTTTTATAGTTTTATTTTTTTGTATTTAATTCCATTTTGAGTTATTTTGTTGCATAAGATGTAAAACTTAGGTTGAGGTTCATTTTTGCCTATGATGTTTAATTGCTCTAGCACTATTTATTGAAAAGGCAACCTTTCCTCCTTTGAATTGTTATTGCACCCTTGTCAAAAATCAGTTGAGCATATTTGTCTATTTCTGAGTTCTTAATTCTGTTCAATTGATCTGTATGTCTACCCCTCCATCAAAATAAATACAAAAAAACAAAAAAAATCCATGGCAAACAAAATATCAAAATTGTAAATGACACAGAATCAGGAACAGTGCTGTGTTGTGCCATATTAGAGCCTGAGCAAAAAAAAAAAAAAAAAAAAGAATCAGTAATAGTGATCCTACTGGTGATTTCCAGTCATCAATATGAACAACTATCCACTTGAACATTTTCTAACAAGTCAACACACCACATACCTGTATGTAGGCTGGAAAATAATTCATTTCTTATCCAAGACATTCTGCAAACACATAACAAAGAAAGATACCAATAAAGGTAAATATAAAATGTATTTCTAAATATCTGAATAATTTTTAATTTAATATCTTTCAAAGTTTTTATCTAGATGGCTAGCACTGTGTAGATGCAGCCAACAAGAACTATAAAATACAAAAAGTTTCATGGATGGAAATATTTATCACTACTCTAGGCGTTCTGTGTAATTTATTATGCGTATTGCTTAAGAAAGGGGACAAAGCAGTTGCACAGATCTTGCCCATGAAGTAATTAAATAACAAATAATAGTGACTCTCTCTAGTGATATAGTATGGTGAGAATGAATTGGATCTCAACCAATTATTTTTTGCAATTTTGAAAATGTCTTTATAAGCAGGGTGAAATGAAAACTATTTAACATCTATGTCGTGGACGTCAGCAAATCTTAAAGGATACTGGCCTTAAACGACAGGTAGGCCTATTCTGGGGTGTATCAAAGGGTGTGTAATTCAAATATAATGGTAAGAAGGACCTTTTTCTTTTATATTATGCACGTTAAATCTTCAGAATTTTTTTATTTTGATATTCATCAGTGTCTCCTTAAATCTGTTAGCAAATATTTGTTGATAGCCATGTTCAAGATGCTCACGTACATGTATGTAATTAATTGATAAACTAAATTCTTTATATACTTTGACAGGCATTTCTGAATGACAAACATAAGAAAACCATTTTTTTTTGTTTTTTGCTTCAAAATTAGTATACTTTATTGTAATAACAATTATTTTTATACAATTTGGATAATTGAGGTGTTAATTCTTTGCAACTATATGGATCCCAAGGGACAAAAGTATTAGGCAAACTCAGTGAATTCTCTTAACAATCCTGAAAGGTATTAGCGTTCCCTTTTAACTGATGGAAAGACTGATGACCTTGAAAGTAGTAGAGTTGAACCAAAACCCATGTTCTCTGACTGCTGATCCTGTTCCCTTCATCATGTATGTAAATAAACTCTCTGCAGATGACAAAGTTTTGTATGAATTATAGACATTTTTGTTCCTATTAAAAAAGAGTATTCTTGGGCTTCCCTGGTGGCGCAGTGGTTGAGAATCTGCCTGCCAATGCAGGGGACACGGGTTCGAGCCCTGGTCTGGGAAGATCCCACATGCCGCGGAGCGGCTGGGCCCGTGAGCCACAATTACTGAGCCTGCGCGTCTGGAGCCTGTGCTCCACAAAAAGAGAGGCCGCGATAATGAGAGGCGCGCGCACCGCGATGAAGAGTGGCCCCCGCTTGCCACAACTAGAGAAAGCCCTAACACAGAAACGAAGACCCAACACAGCCATAAATAAATAAATAAATAAAAATTTAAAAAAAAAAAAAAAAAGAGTATTCTTCTATATGAAAATGAATGTGGAAAATGGCTTACAAACTATGACTTTGAGTAGACCCTAAATGCCAAAAGACAAGTAATCAGTTTCTTGATAGGTGGTTTTGCTTTATTGTTCATTAATGTCCAAATCCTCTTTCATCCCCAGGCAGAAACACGTACTTCACTTTTCTCATGTTGGGTTTTAAAATTGTTTTTTTTCTGAAGAGTTACCTAAACCAACCAGTTCTGTTGATGCATTAGTTTTGTAAAACAACAAATGTTTTGCTCAGGTAGGCCAATCTGTTAGTCTAATATCATTCAGATCCTTTCAGGCTGCATGTGAGACCTTGGATGCAGGGCTTGCATTTCAGTTATTTTTGAACCATGAGAACCAGACACATAATTGGTGCTCTGGAAAGGTTCTTGCCTCCACTTGCTGAACATCTTACTTTCCATAAAATCCTAAAGGCTGTATAACTTATTATATTAAAACAGATTGCAGGACTCCTATGTTGATAAATTAGAAAACTCCCCACGATTTTCCTTCTCTGGCTCCCCACCACCTTTGACCTTCCACCTTCTTCTATTGTCCTATTTGTTATGGTCCCTGGCACATGCCTGTTTCACAAAGTGTCAGAAATAGATTAATGGGTATCACTGTAAAAAAGAAGAAAACATAAAGCTTACCATTTCTCAATGTTTACTGAAGTGACAACCTAATAATATTTTGGGTGTTGGGGCAGAGGGGAGAACCACGTGAGTCAGCCCAGGAAACTTGCAAAATGATTCAATTAAATTGGGAATATTAATTTATTTGAGTGGACATCTGTCAACCTTACTCTGTTCAGTCCAATGTTAATTTTATATTGACTCCAATTTCATGAATTCATTGAATTCAGACTCACCAATATTTTCACAAATGTGCCACATTACTCAGATATACCTCTTTCAACAGCATGTAATTATGATGAGTATAGATAACAGAGACTGAACTGTTTTAGTGATTTATTGGAAAGAATTGTTTTAGAAGGGACAAAATATTCCTATAGAATGAGCAACAGTAACCATTTGCATGAAGGAGCTAAAAAGTAAAAAATGTAGAAAAGAGTAAAAAATGTAGAAAAGAGTAAAAAAGAAAAGGCACAGAACTGACAACCAAAGCAAAAGGTAGAAAGAAGAGAGTAGAGTAGGTACACACATATTGTATATTTTTTAAAAAGAATGTTAAGAATGATGCATGACCTACAGATGGTCACAAAAATTTTTGGAAGGATATGGAAAGAAGTAATAGCCTTTGAATTTAACCTGGAGAAAATTATTGGTGATTCTAGAGAGAATGCTTCTGTTTGTTATAGTGTGAAGACCTAAGACAGCTGGTAGAACCATAACAAGTAATCAGTTATCTGCATTTGGAGGTATCCATTAAGAGGAAAGTTCCCAGGGGAAAATGGTTGGACATAAACCATTCTATCCTCATATGCTTCCAGGGATGTGGTCAATGTCCCTTCCTCCTCTGAGCACCTGTAGTCTATCCATCTGTGACCCTCATTTGACACTTAGAACCTCCTGCTGGCTTGTATTGTTCTTTATTTCTTTTTTTTTTTTTTTTGTTCTTTATTTCTTAAAGAGTTAGGCTACTTCCAAAACAGGTTGCAAGCCCTTTAACAACCGCTTTGTATTGTCTGCCACAATGCCTTGTACATAATCATAGTGACAGCAATAGTTGTCGAGGTAGCAATGATAAAAGTAGTACTAGAAATAGCTGTTACTATGACTGTGCTAAGTACTTTATATGTTTTATTTCATTTAATCTTTCTCCCAGGGTAGCTATCATTATTATCTACCATCATCCTCAAATTGAAAGTGAGGATGCTGAGACACAGATTTCAAATAGCTTGCTTCTGCTCATATAGCTTGTAGGTGGCAGAGTTGGGATTCAAATTCAAGAGTTTCAGTGGTCCAGCTTTAGTGAGGAGGATTCCATACATTCTTTTTCTTTCGCTGACATCTAAAATTTTAAACAATGAGAATTTTATCAAGATATCAGGGCAACGAGTTGTTTTATGTTTATCATTGGAATCTTAAATTCTTTTTGCTTTTATGATTTTTAACCAACAGCAAAATGGTTTACATCTGAGAGCAGCTTGAGGTCATAGTGGCTCTGGTGAAGGTGGGGGATCTGAAAAAAAGCACTAGATCTCTGACCAGAAAGGTAGATAAGCAGTACAGAGCACATTGTCTGTCAGATCAACCACTCATGGAAACAGAGCACAGGCAGAGGTCAGAAAGGGTTGACAGATAAAACATAGAACACCCAGTTAAATTTGAATTTCAGATAAACAACAAAAAAATGTTAGTATAAGTCTATCCCCAATATTACACGGGACATGCTTATACTAAAAAAATTCATCTTAAGATATCAAATCCAAATTTACCTGGATATTCTATGCTTTTATTTGCTAAATCTGACAACCTTAAGGCTGGTGCATATTTCTCCCATCATTTGAGGTGCTGAGGAAGTAGAGCTGAAGCATAAGCCAGGAACGGAGGAAGAAAAGGAACATTTCTGTCATTCTTTTGAAAACCAGAACTGCTGTCAAGTAAATTTGACCAACTTAAAAGAATTAGTGCTTTTGTTTTGTTTTCAGTCTGAATCATATTCATTCAAAATACAGAAAATTATTTAACTAAAAAATATTCTTCAGTTCTTTGTATTTTTCTATCTCACATACAAAAAAGAACTTGTAGACCTTAATGCCACTTTTACATGCAATAATTGATTTTATTAGTTTTATGGGTTCTGCAAGGGAAACACAAGAAATTGGGTTCTAGTTGCGATGTGTGAAACGTGTCCATTCAGAATCTGGGGAACCATTTATTTTCTCCCAGCAGTCCCATCTGCCTAGTCTTCGGCAGGAAACCACAGGGCCTTTGAACTGCAAAAGGACTTCAGAGGCGTGGACAGATTTGTCTGCAGATTTGTGGTTCAATTGAAACTCTCCCTGTGATAACTCAGATAATCATATTTCTGAAGTTCCATCTGACCAAATTTGCTCTAAACATGACACTTAAGAAACAAGAGCTAGTCCCTGACCCAGTCTAGCGGATTGCAGTCAGCACCCAGGCACCCAGGCATGCTGGTAGGATTTGGGGAGCTTGGACACATCTCACAAATGGTCTCCAGGGGCTGCAGTTCCCACAGGTCAAGACCTTGGACTGACTTTCCTTTCTCCCCTCTCATTGCCCTCACCTCCTATTCTTCCCAACAGCGCTCCTTTACTCTCAGAGTTCGATGCGTTGGGTGGGACATTGCAACCCCCTTCTGGGAGTCACAGTGCCAACTTTCTCTTGGAATGAGAGAGAGATTCTAGTTAGCCTAAATGTTCATATTATAGAAACATTTCAGAGGGACAAAGAAGCAGATCCGACAATCCATATTTCTTTAATTCATCAGAAAGTGTCTTTCTTTCTACTTTTTTAAAGTTTAAGAGTAAACTACTTACTTAATTCCTAAAGGTGACCAATCACTTTGTGTTAGCATTACAAAGAGCATGATTTCATCCCAGAGTTCTCCATTTTGTCAATCTAAATAGCTTGTGATAGATTATTTTCCCAATCAAAATGTCAATCCTCTGAACTTCTTTCTATGTTATCCTTCTAAGTTAACCCCATTGAAAAATGAAGTAATTTTCATCTCATGAAACTAGGTTCTAGAAGGAACACTTTAAGACATGAGGCAAATCTCTTTAAGATTTGGTGATTCAACCATATCTGTGGTATCACAGGGAAATGTTAAATCACTATCATTCCTGTTGGTTATTTATTTTAGAAGAAAAACGTAAGAAGCATCTGGCCTTATCAAATTGGAAAAAAAGATGAAATCTTAAAACTCAGAATATAAATACCCACTTAAGTAGAAAAATCACGTTCCACTGAATTTCAGAAAAGGAATTCAATTGTTTATGATGAATGACAATGATTCTAAAAATACATGTATGTGAATATAAACATTTGCATCTAAGATTTGTTTTGTCCTCATACAATTTTACTGTTATAAAATGAAATTCTGCTGCTGTCTAGATTATAAGGTTGATGAAATGATATATTTTGAAACAATCCAAGTTTTTACTTTGGAAAAATAGTAGTGTGCAGAGGTAACTGTTACTAACTGAAATACTGTTAGTATTTCAATTTTCTAATTGCCAAAAATTTATTTAAATGTTTTCTTGGAATACTTTGCAGCCTTGAAAATTTAAAGACCAATCAAAGAGGTGGAGTAGTTAGTGCCAAGGCTCATGTGTCTGACAGTAGCTTCTGCCCTACAGTGGTTAAAATATTCAAGATTCCAGGAATTTCACAAGAATATCTTAGGAAAATACCAGGAATGTCATGTATGCTGAGCATGAAATTTGTCTTTGACATACATGTGTTTTTTATCATAAACTGAATAACTTTGGTGTTATTTTCTCCTACAAATTGGCTGTAGCTTACATTTCCCTTTGCATTTCTTTTAGAGGGGAAAAAAAAACAGCGTAGGACATTGCAGGACTCTTGAGCATTGAATCAGGAGAGGACTTATTCTCCAATGTCCAGCAGCTGATGACTCAGCTTGTGGCTGACTTTGGACTCTTGCTTTTCTGTGCCAGCACCTGCTTTGAGGTTATAAATTTCTCATTAATATCTCCACCGGACAGAATAAGGAAAAGTGTCAAAACAAAATAAAATAATTATTTTTTTCTGTTTCTTTCAAAACACAGATATTAAGCACAGTAGAAACTACTATAAAATGGCATTATTAAACTGTGTGGATTTTTTCATTGTCATTTTTATTAAAAAAAATAAAACACAACTGAACAACTACTATGAATGAACTATGCTAGGTGCAACGAAGAATACCATGGTGAAATAAGTACACAGATGAAACTCAAACAGAAAACTACTTTATAGTCTGAATTTTACCAGCTTAGATTTACACATAATCAGGAGTGGACTCCTTTGGCCTCTTTGTGTGTCTGTGAATGTGTGTATGTCGTGCATTTGAGTGTGTGTCTGTATGTCATGTCTGTGTTCCAGCCGGACAAATCGATTGCTCTGGTTTTTTGCCTCCAGATGAGAAAGATTAGATTACATGAAGGGATCAACCCGTAGCAGGGGCTACCACCTAACCCAGCTACTCTTTTCATGAGGTAGGTAGAAAGTGATGAGTTGTAGCATTCTCCATATCCCCATATCCAATATTTATATCTAGTGCTATCACAGAAATTATATGTATAAAAATGCAGGTTGCTGAATTATTAACATTATTTCTATTAATTCAATGAGATATATTTGTAAATTACAAATAGTTTCCAAAAGGCCAAAATCATTTAGACTAATTGATACATTATACAACCTAACTGTGTAATTGATTTTTTAAATGAACTGGTCTTTGAGTGTTCAGTATTCTATAATAATTGATTTCTAATAAATGGTATAAATAAATGAGTGATTAATGTACTTATATAGAAAGCAGTTGATATTTCTTTAGTTTGCCTGAAAGACCCAGTATACTGATGCAGAATGTCCATTAGAATGCTCAGCATTATTTAAGTCAGAATGTCATTGTTACAAACTGAAAATTTTAGACTGCAATGAAAAATGCCCATCACTCATTCTTTGACTCTGAATGCAAGTGATCACTTAGTTTAATAAATAAAATATATCATTTACTTTAGATGTAAGGTTAACTGAATTATGCATTATGAGGACTGAGAGGTTCCAAATACTTAGGTTCCTAGGGTTGATCTCAGTGATGAATGAAGAGGTAACAGTTTCCTTTACAACAGAAAAAGGTTCTGTCAGCAGAAGATATTTACAAAAGCACATTAAATAATGAGTGTGTTGGGGCTGTTTTTTAAGTTGATTGGGAAGGACATTCTCTTTTAAGAAGAGATATATGACTGCATATAGGAGACCTCATGGTCACTGGCCAACTGTTAATGTTCAGCACTTAGTATCTCTGGCTCAAAGCCAGTCTTAGCATCTCAGGATCTGTTAAGTTGTTCCTTCTTCTAAAAGGCAATTGGCACTTCAGAGCAATTCTGACATCCAAGTGGAAACTGTAAGCCAGAAAACACAGAAGGAAATAAGTGGAACTATTGCATAGATATTATGCAAGGTACCTCTGCTGTTTATTCACAAGTGTCAGAATGGCATACAACAGGCAAGGAACCTGTGTTACTGGTTGGCTCTGGAAAACCAATTCTTCCTTCTGTGCGTACCAGGACTATTTCCTGTTGAGGGCTTTCCCTGTGTATCATTGAGTACAGCTTGATGGTACTATCAGTCAAAGAACCCCATCCTTCTTCTATCCAGGTGGCAAGCATGTGACCTAAGTTCCTTCCCTAAAATATAAATCATGGCAGGGAATTAATATGTTTGGATGTGACTCATTCCAGCCATAGTGCCTGGAGAAGACTGTCATGATTCCTATAGAGATGATCCTGAGTCCCTTGAAGCTGCCTGGCTCCTGTCCTTTCTCTGCCTGGTTTTCAGCCTCTTCTTGATGCTGAAACTTTCCCAAAATCTTGCAATATATGTTTTTTTCTTTTTAAGTTAGCCAAATTCTGCTTCCTGCTGCTGACACCCAAAAACTCCAACTGACAAAAGTTTCTTATTTTTTGGTTAGTTTGAGGTTGAAGAATAAATAGGAAAAAAAAATCCTAATGTTTAGTAGCTAGTCTGTGGTAGCAATAATTAATCACTGGCCCAGAAAATATAAGAGAGTCATATCAAGTTAATACAATTAAAAGCATCATCATTCTTTTCAAATACTGCATCCTTCATCCTAATCTAATCTACTAAGCATTGGTCTAGCTAGTCAACTCAACAAATTCCAGGGCCATTTTCAACCAACAGTTGTTTATTTTTGTTGTATCAGTTGAGATATATATATATATATATATATATATATATATATATATATATATATTTGTTATATTAGAGTATAGATTTCTCAAGGATTGCTGTGCTTCATAAAAGTAAGTTTTCAGTTTCACTCACCACTCAATCTTCCCTCTTGCAGCTGCAGTATCTAGTCTTCCTAAATGCTGCTTTCAAAAGGTGGAGGAACCAGAGTGAGAGATCTTTCTCAAGGATGCACGTTATCTCCTTACTTTTTATTTACCTTTATGTTCTCCTCCTTCCACAATCTGGGATAATTGGTTTCAAGTCTTGGAATTTGGGAGGAAGGGTGTGTGGTAAGCCTTGCTTTTCCCCATCACTTATTCACCCCCAATTATGTTTTAATATACAAATCCTTCCTCTTTGCTTTAGACTTAAGATTCTGAACCTCAGAAGCCAAGGTGTCCTGGTGAACAATAAAAATATACACTAGTTAACATTTCAAAGTATTACCCTGCCATACTACAATGATTCTTCGTTGTTTAACAGGACAAAATTCATCATATGGAAATTCCTACTTTGGTTCAATTTGATTAATCTTATTTCTAATCAAATGCTTAGAGGAAACAACAGGTTTATTGGGTTGTGTTGGTGGGAAGTAAGTGTGTCCCTAATAGGCTTTGTTAGTCTGCACCTGTGTGCCCTGTGACCAGAAAGACTCCATCGTGTAAGCTGGGCAGAACTTTATGGAGGTGGTCCTCTTAGCCAGCTTCCTCCTGAAAAATACTTTATTAACTTATGCCTGAATTATTGTGAATGGGGAAAACTAATGTCCCATGAGATATATTTCATAGGCTTTTCAGGGAAGCAGAAAGCAATAAAAGTATGATCGACTCTGTCAATATAAGCCAAACCTTTGGGCAAGGACTCCTGTGGCACAAGATTTTTACATTTCTTCACAGAAAATTTCATTTCCTAACTATATTTGGCTTATTCTTATTACTTGGTGTTTGAACACTAACCATTTGGGAGCAAAGAGAGATGAGCCAGAGTGTCCAGGGGAAATCACACTGGAATTACAACTTTGACCAAAAATGATGAGTTTGCACACATGTAATGGGAACACAAGCTGTTATTCCCTTGATAACTCCTCAGAGAGTCTGATATATATAACTTCCCTCATACATTGGGTTCTTGGCTGAGATTGAGCCAAGAACTGTTAAGATACTTACTTCCTGTCACTGAGATGCTATTTTTCAATAATATTGACTTTTAGAGAAGAAGAGGATTAAACTCAGAATAGAGACCTGAACTTTCATCTTAGCTTCAACACTCACTTTCCAAAGGATTTAAACTCAGAAACTCTCATCCTAATTCTTTCAAATGATAGTTTCATATAAATGCAATCAAAATCATGGTATTGAACAGTAATGTTCAGTAAAAGTTATTTAGAAACCATGCTTATAAAATTCTTCACTGGTCAAAAGGAATACATTTAAAGTAGAATTTTTATAAATGCAGTGTTTAGGGATGGAGATGTTACATTAACAAATCTGTGAGTACAGGAAATTATCATTGGCTAACAGTTAAGAGGAAAATCTTGTTTCCAAGGAAAGCAGGCTATTTTTATTCCATGCTCATTTTGACTTTCATTCTACCTTTCAGAGTTTAGGAGATCAAATAATTCAAATGAAATGTTTTTCACAGATTTGTAATACCCCATAATGTCATAAAATTCTTATAAAGTAAATCAAAGTAATGTTACTATCAACCCAATAAAATATTATAAAATAAATTAGTACGATTAGCCCTGTTTGGGGCAGAAGGTTCTGGGAGATAGAATGGGACTTGAGATCAATCTATTCCAAAAACAAAACAAAACAAAACAAAGAAAACACATGAAAAAAGCATGTGGGTTAACTAGTTTTTTAGTAAGATACTAAACATAAACTTTGGGAGAATCTCACGTTATGATTGATTATAACTAGAAAAGAAGACAAAGAAGACTGACTTTTATGCTGAGAGTTTGGAGGAAACATGTCTGAGACATGCCCTTCACATATAGGACAGTTTCTCCTAGGTGAGAAAAAATATTTTATTTCTTGCTGCGCACACTTATAATTATTAGTTCACTGGTTATGTAGACATGTGAAGAAAGCACTCAGTCCTTTCCAACATTCTCCCAGACAGAGGCACCCTGATCAGCACAAAATGGAGGAGAAAAGGCAAGCAAATTGCACCTTCCCCCTGTGGGAGAAGATAGTCCTAAAACAGATCAACCAACAACACGAAAAGAATAGCTCTAAATCCTTAGTGAGCTATTTACTTGGTAAAGAAGAAACCCAGATCATCACATCCACCATGAGCAAGGGACTCTCAAACAGAACAGGATCAAGATGAGTCCAGCTGCCACGGTGTGAAGAGCAACCACCAGACTTCAGGGCTCAGAGTTGTTGGGGGTCAGAAGTTCCTGCTGGCACTTGCGTTGTGAGACTCATCTGAGGATACAGAAAAGGTGTTCACGCTGCTGAGGGTTCATATCAATTGTTTGTAGGGTTTTTTTATTTTACATTTTTTTAATATTAAGAAGTTTTTAAAAAATTTTTTACAAGTTGCCTAAATCTAAATACCAGTTCTTTGAACTACTCCAGAAAAACTGATTTTAGCTTTCACTTTTGAAATTAAGAGGAAAAACAACTAAAAAGTCATTTTAGTGTGGGGTTTGAATCACTTTACCATTAGAAATTGTCTCATTAGCTAAGTTAATAAGGAGTGGCATTAGAATTTTGCTCTTATTCAGATCATGTAAAAACCATCAATGATCATTGTTAAATGAAGTGACTCTTAAACAAATAAGCATGTGACTGTAAGTCCTTCGAGCTTTGTGGATTCAGAAGCAATGCAGCTTAGATGGAAGCCATACCAGAGCTGAGGACACCTGGGTCAAAGGCTCTAGCCCATCTACAGCTGTACCAAGAAAGCGAATGCATAAACTATGTCTAGTAAGTAAATTGTAAACAAATGATCTGTACATTCTATACTGAAGATTTAGGCTCCATATGCTTATAAAGTGAAAAGTGTATATACACACACACATATAGTAATAATTCACATTATTATAAAAAACATTTCTGACACATACATTCTCAGGAGAAGTAACTGTCTTCTTTTCTGATAGTTACCTTTATTTTTCCAATCATATTTAAGCTCCTAGATGGAGAAAACCAGCCATATCCATCTTTGGAAGGCAGTCAGATAGAGAGCATGGACTTTGGAGCCACAGAAACATGGGTTCAAGTCCAGAAGTCTCAAATTTTCTGACCCTCAGGCTTTTCATTTGTAAATGAACAAATAATTCCTTGTACTACTAGGTACTCCACTCATGCTGACCTACTCCTTTCTTAGTAGTCAGGACCTATATGTTTCGCACAAGTAAGACCTCAGTTCACATTTATTGAATTAATTCGCAAATAGCTGCCACAAATTCAAATCAAAATCCTTTCCTATATATCAGCCGTTGTTTGTTTACTTGTCTGATGGAAGAACATGAATCATTCCCCTTTTGTTTGACTTCTACACTGAGCTGATTAATACACTTCTCACCTTGTTCAACTTCCCTTTCTCTAAAGAACAGTTTTCTTTCAAACTCGCAGAGGTAATACTTGCCCAGCCTTTGTGCAGAAATGTCCAATGAATGTACAGGATGAAAAGTGGTGCAAGAATCATTCACACTTTGGTAAGTAATCTACGAAGTAACCTGGAGCGAAGCACTCTACTCCATAGGGGTGATGGTTTCCACATGGCCAATCATACAGGCTCTCTCCTACTTGATCCTGGAAGATGGAGAAACTGACCAATCAGCAATGGGTGGAGCTTGGGCAGGGCATGCAGAGACACTGATGAGACTGGCCGCCAATAACAGGCCCTTATTGCTTTTCTGGATGGTCTTTCACTTCTAATTCTTAATCACACTTATCCTTAAAATAAGTCTCCTTTTCCTTAGAGTGACTTATGTGAGTCTTAGATCCAGGCAACCAAAAGAATAAAAGAAATTAAGCTTTTTGCCACAACTTTCATCCGAAGTACATTCCAGTCCTTGGCTACATTACGGAGGCTACACTAGGAAGACACCTGTAAGGAATGTACTGCAAGCCTGGCATTGCTGTGACTCAGGTACCCCTGCCCTTGTCCAATTGCAGTATTCTATTTGCATGTGTTCCCCTTGGGAAACTCTCTGTGCCACATCCCAGCTCCACAGCATGGGCAATCTTAGGTAAGTAAAAGCAGAACCCTGCCCTTATGCAATTTAAAAAATCATGCTGCCTCAGAGAAGAAACAAATATAAGTGGGCAGAACCTGTTCATAGCACACACCCTGTGCAGACAGAGTTATTTGTACATAATGTTCTCATCTCCCTTTGAGAAGCTGTCCACGCTCCATGAAACTTCTGAATGCCGCAGAAGTTTGGGCAGCTCACTCTGCAGGGTTTATACCATTTTTGGCTCCCAGGATGTCCTGTTTCACTTGGCAAATTCTTTGAGCTCCACTGAATCCTCCTGTGAGGCAGAGAGCAGAATCTTGTATCTGGCAAAGAAGGAAAAATACACACACACACACACACACACACACACACACTCCGAGTCCTTATTGACTAAACACTACCTGGACTATTAAAGGAGGAAGGTGAGAGTTGAAGTGCATTACTTACGTACCAGGCAGCAATCAACTACATTTTGCTTTATAACACTGATCAGAGTTTTACTAGGCTACACTTAGAGAAGTCATCATTTGTTTTTATTTTCAGAGAGTGCAGGTGGGATGAAATGTGGTTATCAGCACTCTAAGCCAAAGGCTGGGAGTAGAAAGCACAGAGGTGTCCATGTATCCAAAAATAATCCCTAGCACCAAAACAGGCAGATGTCTTATTCACCACCAGTAGTAAATGGTTGAGAGATGTGGGAAACGTGGAGCCCCAGATGCTTTATCTCCTGGGGTATGTTTATGATTGAAAGGGAAAAGCCCACTCAAACAGCATCACATAAAAGGAGCTTCTGTGTTGGCAAAGTGCTCCTGCAGTTCACTCATCCTCTTCTCCTGGAATAGCACTTGACCAAAGCAGGCAAGACTCACCAGCTCCTACACCACCTCCACACCCCAATTTCAGACATCAGGGTGCTGCCTCTGGTCTGGGCGCTTACGGCAGTGTGCCAAAATATTATCTGTCTCTGTGACCTGCTAATTGAGGCAACCAAACAGCAGTGCTGGTTAACCAAGTCTGATTGATTGTTCTCTTTTGCCTTTGGGAATTCGAGGGAGGGGAGCTATCGTTCAGGGAAAGTGAGCAGCATGACTGTGGCTGGGGTCACATGGGTGGAAATGGTGGAAATGCAAGCAGACCCAGTATCTCCCAATCCCACCAGGGTACAAATTACTAACAGCTCTTGTCCTGGAATTCAGTATCATGTTGCAAATGGAGAGAGATCATTTTAAAAGTTCAGGTGAACCAATTTACCATACGACTCAACAACTCCACTCCTAGTAATCCATCCAAGAGAAATGAAAACATTTCCAAAGGTTCATCAGTTGGTGAACAGATAAACATAATGTGGTGTATCTATTTGATGGAATAGTATTCAGCCATAAAGAGGTATGCAAATACTGATATATGCTACAACATGGGTAAACATCAAAAATATTGTGCTAAGTTAAAGAAGCCAGACATAAAAGACTGCATATTGTATGATTTTATTTATATGAAAGTTCCAGAAAAGGCAAATCTATTAAGACATAAAATAGGTTAGTGGTTGCCTAAATCTTGGGGTGGGCACAGGGCTGACTGCAAATGGGGACATGGAATCTTTTGAAAGTGATAGAAAATTGAACTGTGGTGATGGATGCACAACTCTGTAAGTTTATTAAAGATCACTGAATTGTGCAGTTCAAATGGGTGAATTTTACAGTATGTAAATTATACCTCAATAAAGCTATTTAAGTAAAAATATCCCAGGTTGATCATTCAGCTTACATAAGATAAGGGAAAGGAAAAAAGACATTGTGCTGAAAGTTTCTCATGTTCATGGAAATCACCTGAGCCCTTTTCATCTGTGCATTTTTACCTCAGTCATCCCAAGTGAGTGACCAGCATGCATTCTGTCTAAATTACCTTCTTTTGGGTCTCTTTCTTTGCCTACCAAATGTTAGAGAATTTCAGGTAGAAAGAATTGGGGAAGGGAAATGATTACCTTTACATTCCATTTTTTTACTTGTCGCAGTGAAAAAGTAGGCAAAACATGAATATTGGCATCAGAAAATTGCTCTTCTTTATCATTTTATACTTCCTATATAAAAAGTATTTGGGCAGCCATTTCCATAACCCAGGTTGGTATCTTACAAAGGCATAACACATGTAGAGTAGACCACTGCATGTATGACTGTTATGAGGATGGGGAAGATTATAGTTCAGTAGACAGTGGAAAGTCCACTGGGGAGAAACTTCTTCCTCTTGCCTCCAGAGGCATCTGACCCACAGTAGCCATGGTGTGTAGCTTCAGTAGCACATGCTTACAGATTGGTGAACATCAGAAACATTCATTTTCTTAGGTAGTTGCATAATAGCCTTTTATTTTTGATTATTTATGCATTAGCAGCAAGCAATGGAGATGTGCTATGTAGGAAAGTTATTATTTGCTAATCTGCTGCTTTTAAAATACACAGCACACTATTATGTATCATGCATTACAACAACAGTTTAATTAATCACCAGCACCCTGTTTTGTACCAATCTACAGCAGAATTCTGGGTAATGGTGTTGTTTACCATTTAGCAAGTAGCAACATTTCACTCTGTTTCACTACATTAAACTGCTCAAATAAAGCAAACGGATATTGAAAAGAGTTGGCCATCTGCCTTTATTTTCTTTTACTTTTGTTTAAAAAAAAAAGAAACTCTCAAAAGAGAAAGAACACAGCCATGAAACTGATAGTGACAAAAAGCACTCTTTTATTTATTTTTTTTTAAATCAGGTCAGAATCTCCTCTCAATGCAGTTCTGATGAATAGTTTAAAAAATAAAAAAGAAGTCCTCTTTGTGGATTTGGAGTGGGTCTCAAGACCAGCCGTGAAGCCTAATGATTATTTAACGGTGCCGCACTTGAGGCTGGCTTCTGTGAGCCTCCTTCCCCCGTTAAGAGTTTGATGAATAGGTCTTGTGACAGCCATTTAGGAATAAACAAGAATTCATCAGTCTGCATAAGAAGAAGCCAGTTTATAGATTAAGTTTCCTGAGGTAATTCATGAGGTCAGTCCCATTTAGATGGAGACTGTTAGGGCCTGGCTCTCGAGAGTGGCCATACAGGGGAGTCACTCCAATGGACCCCGCTCACACAAAGCCCCCTTTCAGGGAGAAGCCTGCCATTTTTATGACCCTGCTGTTAGGATGCACATCAACTTGTCACTGTGCAGATCTGCTAGGGCAAGACCTCATCACTCTATTAAAGAGCTCTGTGACCCTATTGATTTGAAGTATTTAAAGCAGGGGTGAAGTTCAAAGCAATTTCTTTTCTATACTATTACTCAGTCTCTCTGTGTCTTGGCTCTAAAACATCTGCTGTCAGTTCCTTTCTGTCGTCTGATTCTGGAATCTGTCACTGGAGAACAGAGTAGTTTTATTTAAAATAAATTGGATTCCTTTTCAGTTTTCAGCATCTCGCATTGTGATCAATGGTTTATGCTCCTTCATCTGCCGGGAGACTTAACTGCAAGTGTATCCTTTTATGTCTCTTTAGGGCAAGACTGAAGCAGCATTAGCCTCTGAGGCTTTATAATAGAATCAAGTCTTAGAAGTAGGTAGCAGCCACCAGCTCCTCTAATTGGCCGATCAACAAAAATAGCAACCTTTCATTAAAAAAAATACAGCAAGAAGGAAAGAGGGGGGAAAAAATGCATCTCCAACTGTGGCTCCAGGACCCAGATGCTAATAGTATCTTTTTTACTTTTATTTGCTCCAAGAAATGAAAACAGAGTAAACAACTCAGTTATTTTTAGATGTCCACAGGTAAGGCAAAACTGAGAGTCAGTTTTGAAAGGTGTTTTGGAAAACAATGCAGGCTGCCATACTTGTTCTGTGAAACAGCAGGAACCAGAGTACATTCTGAATAGCTAATAATACATTAGGCACTGTGCATGCATTCCTGAAGTCGTAGTGGGAAACTGGTAGCCTTTAACTGGCCTTGTTGGGAGACTGTCCTCAGCCAGTGTTATCAGGAAATTTGTTTGAACAGCCAAACCTGAGTTACAACATTATATTTTCAAAAACTAGAAAATACTGTTTTCAATAATTATTTTAAGCTCATGAGCAAAGGAGAGAATACAAAAGTTCAGGATTGGTGTTCGATTTAACATTGTTACCAATAAGTCCAAAAAAGTTGCTTAGACTCCTGGTACTTCATGTATAGACCAGGGGTATCCAATGACAATAGAAACACAAAGCACTTCACTTCTAGGAGTCTCTTTTAAATGTGTCTTCTATTATTCCCTGGTCTCCGTGTGCACGGCATTTCTCTAAAAGGAAATATTCTCACAGAGTCAGCTATCACCTCACTTCATATGACTCCCAATTCTTCATGTCCATCCTTGACAGCCTCTTTGTCTCTGGTCAGAGCTGGGATCAAGTGTCCAAGCCTGTGGGCTATCTCCCCTCCCCTCCAATGCAACCTGTTTAAATTTGAAACCTTACTTGACATCCATCCTACAGTCATCTTTTCAAACTCAGCATTCTCTCCTCTAAATGGTGCTTAATGTCTTCTTGGTCGCATAAGTCTTTCCCCCATATCCCATCAGGTGCTCAGTCCTATAGAATCTGCCACTGGAATGTCTCTGACCCCACAGCTTCTCCAGAGCCTTAAGATCTGGGTCATCTCCACTCGGATCTTTGGTACATTTCACCAACAGTTGTTTCCAAATTGGTTCATCTGGCTTTTGCCTATCTTTCACCCCAAATGAATCCTCGGAAACCAAGTTTTGACAAAGACACTGGACTATTGTTCCATACGACCCAGGAAACAAAACCCAATTTCCTCAGCCTGGCATTCAGAGGCCTTGCGATTCCAATACATACTCTCTTTCGCCCATACTATGCTTCAGTCTAACAAAGCCATTGGCCATTCCAGTCTTCACGTCTTCTCTCTCCACACACTCTCCCTAAGGGAGTTCATCCACTAGAAGGCTTCAGAAAGCATCCCTATGCTAAAGACTTCTAGCTCCAGTACCATCTCTCTAGGAGCTCCAGACCTGTGGATCCAACTGCTAGTGGAATCTCCTCGCAGATGTGTCCCAGGCAATTAGGATGCAACAAAGCTCAAAGTTATCTCATCATCTACTCTCTCAGATTGTTGCCTCTCAGTAAATAGTGACACTATTCACCAAGTTGCTCGTACCAGGAGTCTTCCTCCCCATCACCCCTAACAGCAAGTCAATTATTGACTCTCCATTTCTTCTGCTGTCTTCACACCTCTCATCTCCACTGCCTCCACTCTGGTTTGGCATCCTCTCCAGTTCAACTTTGAAACATCCTGACCCAGGATTCAGTTCAAGAGTCATTGTCTTGCTTCCTCAGGGAGAACTGAGACCCCACTATACATTGCACATACCGATATTATTTCACATATCAGGGTTTTGCATTTATTTGTAGGAACCGCTTCATATAGAGCCAATAAAAATATTTATTGAATGAGTAAATGAACAAATAAACAGTCAGTCCTAACAGGAGGAAACAGAACTAAGTTTTCCTTTTTCTAGCTTAAGTTGATGTAGAGTTAATGCCCAGTTAACTAATGTAAGCATACAAATGAATATTGATAATGTTCACCACCAGATCTAACCCATTTTTAGTTTTAATACAATTTACTATGAGTGCTAATATGTTTAAGTATATAGAAAAATAGCTCATTTTTACTCTAGCCTTTCTTTTTTTGTGAACATTCTAATGTCATGTCTATGGGTTATAATGACATAAATATGAAAATTGCATCATTTATTCTATGCTTTTCTTTAAAGGTAGTTGTGCCTCAGATGATGCAATATGTTGAGTTCTTGTTGATCAGAACATATTGCAAACATTTTTTTTTTTATTTTGTAACTCTAAATGTGTATCCTTTCTAGCTCTTTTATTTGTTTTGTTTGGTTTGGTTTGGTTTCCAGCACAAAAATTGTGGTGCCGTAGCTTTGAGGTCAACAGTAAGTACACTAGTTCAGGTGTCCCTGAAAATTTTCAATAAACATAGCACAAAAGATTTGAAGAAGATAATAGTTTCTGTTCAGATCCTCTGAGGAAGTAATAAATCATATTTGACAGTATTTCTTATACCTTTAATTTGGAAGAGGAAAGAGTGAGAAAAACTTGTGGATGTCAGTACAAGCAGAACACCATTACAAGCAGATATCATCTTGAGTGTGCAGTGCTGAATATTTTGGAATTTATGGCATGCGTTCATAGAGTGTATTTCAGAAAGAAACTAAAATTAATGAACCAACTGTGCTCCATTCAAAGAAAAGTAAGATGAAAAAAAAATTCCTATCTACAAAGAACTGATGATTTTATATTTGAGTACCGCTGTTAAAAAAAAATCTAAATATTAAGTCTGCCCAACTTCAAACCCACTCTCTTTGCTAATCTAATATCTTCTACTTTCTAGACTAGGGAGAAATGATCCTATTTATTTTTTTCAAACAATTATTTGGATCTTAGAGTAGACACAGAAGAAGCTTCAACTGAAACTATAAATATGTCTTTTTATTTTCTGCATAGGTGCACATACTGAGACATTGATGTGAAATCAAAGAATAGAGGCTTTCTCTTCTCAAAAGATAAGGACACAATAAATTAGGTGGAAGAAAGTTTTATTTCTTGATAAATCTCCCATATATCAGATTCAAAATTCTGCCATTTGTGTATGCTGATCTTTCACCAAAGTTCTATATATTTTTCTGTAGAAAATGTATTCAGGATGCTCATTTTATGCAAATGTATCAGGTTTATAATTCTAAATATTGAGTTCCTCTGTTACCACCAAAAATACAGTAGTTGAGATATTTAACAAAATCATAAATAAAAATAGTTTTTTTTTCCATTTCTGGGAATAAATGATTAAAATATTTATAAATTGAGCCTAAAGTTTTTCTTTGAAATTGTTAGTGAATCACCAAGGAAGAAAAATATTCATCCATTGTCTTTTTACTAGTACAATTCAAATCTCTCAGACTAGATCTTAGGTCTGTTTCTTTTTTTTTTTTTTCTTTTTGAAAAAGAATATTGGAGAACCAATATGAACAAACAATTCAGAAATTAAAAAGCATCCTCCCATTTACATTTTGCTTCAGGATGGTGTCGCTTTACTATCTACTTTGATTATAAACCATTATGGCACAATATAAATTGTGAAGAAGCTCAGTATATAGAAGCTAATTTTTTTTAATCCAAACTTTTAACACATCTCTATCTTTGTGCTATTACTGTGATTATGTTTCAGATTATGTGGAAAGCACTGGGGAAAATGATCAATAAAACTCAGTCCCTATATTCAAGGAGTCTAGTGAACAGACAAAAAGATAATTCATAAATTTAATAAATAAATTTGATCAATTCCCCTATTATTGGTACACGTTAACAAGCAACATACAAACATGCATGTTTTTTGAAGAATAGGGATGATGTAAATCGACTGATTGCATTTATTAGGAGTTATTTTTGGATGCATGCCTATAATGGCTTAGTCAAATAGGGGTTTATTTTAACATAAGAAGGCTTGGAACGTGAACATTGAGGAGCCCAAGAATTCTAAATTCAAGCATGGTTTTCCAGGCATTATGAAAATATATTTATCAAGTTTGCAGGATAGGACATAGTTTATTAAAATGTTGAGTAACTCATTTGAAACTTACATTTAGACCTATGGTGTGTGGGTCTACATCTGTACTCTTACCTTCACCCACACAAATGCTGGGGGTGAGACAGGGCCAAAAGTTCATGGGTTCTGAGAGAATGAGTTCTTATCTCTAAACAGGCATTAATTTAATGCCCTTCCCTACTTTGAGAAGGTAGATGTCGATATAGCTGACTGTAGTTCAAATGTTTAGTCACATAAAAAAACCAATAGCCCCACCTAACCTGACTGATATTTTGTTAAATCTTGCTAAATGTGCATATTGACTGTATATTATCCATTCTCAGTTCCTAATATCTCATGGAGAAGGAGCATGGCTCCTTTAAGTTAGTTAGTTCAGCCTAGGACACAGAATGGTTCAGTGTGATTCATTTAATTAAAACAGCAACTAGTAATCCAAGAAATAATGATTATACTTATATATAACAAGTATGTTATAATATTTATAATAGTAATTATTATTATCATCCTCATAGAGAGTTCCATCTTGAACACCTATAGTTCATTTAATCAGCAAATATTTCATGGTCCTCCTCTATATGCCAGGAAGTATTTTAGGTCCTTAGGATATAGTTGTGAAAAAGACAGACAAGGTGTGTGCAAGAACAGTTGGTGCCTTATACACATAAAGGCATCTCCCAGTTAATATTAGTAATTCAGAAATTTCTGAAATTTAGACCTTGTCCATGATACAGCTAAGCAGGAGCCTAGTTCCCATTATTTTAAATAGGGAAAATTACAATGCATTTTATTGTGGCCTAAATCCCCAAACCAGCTTCCCATATTCACTAAAAAACAGTAAAGCACTTACAAAGAAGAAAAAACTACCAGATTAGAATGCAAAATACTGAAAACAACACTTCATTATTAAGCAATTAATGTGGTTGCTAATAAACAATTCCTTTACAAGCAATAACATTGCCCTTCTTAGAAACACCAAGAACTTGGGAAACACACAGCATACACCCTCTTGGCTGACACGATGTACGCTGGGAAAGTCAACAAAGTGATTTTGCTTCCAGCTAGTACCAAACCAGTTTTCTCACCACCAACAAGGACCAGACTGAATAAAGTACATGAAACAACAGTTTTCAGACATTAGATAATAAGGCAATGCAGTACTGTGATCCCTGAGAGAAAGGACACAAGTAAGGTGAGAATACAGTGACCACAGTCCCTGTTGTGGAGGCACTTTCAGAGCCGTAGTGCGGAAAGGAGAGGCCCAAATATCTCAGTGAGGGCAGAAGTCTCATCTCTGAGACGAGGGAGCAGACATATAAGTCTCGGAAGGCCAAGATAGCTAGAACTTACAGAACAGATAAGCGAAGAGGAAGGAACTTCACAAAGAAAGAGTTCCAGAGATCTGCACAAGGGTCCTTTTGAATATTTGGCTAAATACCCATCTGCACAAGTATATGGTGAGACTCCAGGAGGCCAGGAGGTAAACAACTATTGGGGAAATAGCAACCAATGGGAAACTGTAAGCTGAGTAATTCCCAGATATCACACAAGAATGAAAGATATTCATGTTCTGGACAGCCAGAGTGGAATGATCACATTGGATATCTAGGGCATTCGGTACTATTTCTATGTACTGTCAATCAGCAATTTAAAGTAATTACTATAGTTTATATTAAGTATTGACATCAGGCCCATCTCTTCCATCAGGTATTAAAATTCTTCTGGAAATGTACCAGGTTTCTCTTAGCATTTCAGAACTAGGTCGCATGTACATTCTTAGTCCAGGAGCTGCACTTTCCTTGAGATCAAAGGATCTTTTTCAAATAAACAATTTAATTTTTCTTACATATGTAATATAGCCACATTATAAACAATTTGTAAAATAGAGAAAACAATCCCAAATAATAATAAAACTTGGGTCATATTTGCAAGAAATAAAAGGGGGGGGGAAGGATTTTTATCAGATTAGGAACAGTTTCTGCCAGAATGTCATTGTTTTTGGATATCCATGTTACACATAGCAAAACCTACAAGATGTGCTGTGATATAGAAATATGTTTCACTTTGTTTAATCAGTGTTTCCAAAATCTTTTAACACACAAAAATTTTTTTTCCCACAACAGTTATGCTCTGACCAGTGTTTTCCAACAGAACTTTTTGTGATGTTGGAAATGTTTCCTGTAAATTTACTGTCCAATATGGTAGCCACTGACCACAAGGTGAGTCCTTGAAATGTGGCTAGTGCAACTGAGAGAAAAAAATTTTATTGTGTTTATTTCTTTTTAATTTAAATTTAAATAGTCACGTGGGGCTAGTATCTTCCATATTGAACAGCACAACTCTAAACAATGCCTATTGCAAAGAATATACATTTGAGGAAACCACTATGTAACAATAATATTGTTACATGGAAATCAAGCTCAAAGTGATTAAGCACCTATTCTAAGTAACCACCAAGTGAGAACAGAACAAGGATTCAAGCCCAAACAAACCCAAATAACTGATTCCAAACTCCATGTTCACAGTTCTACTCTGCCTCCAAGATGTTACACAGATGAGTATTTGATGATAATCTCAGTATTTTTTTAATTTTATATTTTAATTTAATCTCTGTATTGTATGTTTGCTAATTTCTATTCATAAAATTTGATTTTTTTCCATTTATTTTGCTTAAGGAAATCTTATAGTTCCAAATGCTTTATTGATAATTCTTTTCAAATAAAGTAGTTATATAAGTTTTAATTAGATATTACCATTTTATTGTTGGAGAAACTGAAACGTAAAGAAGAAAACCTATGCAGTAAATTCTGTATCTGCTTTATATTGAAGACATTTTAAAGCTATATAAGCAAGACTAGAAGTGGAAATAATTTTGATCATTTATATTAACTGAGTTATCTTAAAGGACAAGAGTAAGTATTCACTATGTACACAGAAGTAATATTTTACTCCTTAACAATGTTAATTCACTACAATGCACAAAGTGTCAAAGCCACTTTACAGAAGTCTTAGTTTGTAGTATGGTTTAGTAATGTATACTTTAATCATCATATAAGAGCTGATGGAAATGCTCATAAATTTAGCTTTAAGAATTATATATCTTGGATTGTACTGATGTGTACTAGACATGGCCTCTATTGAGAGGTTATTAGATTTACTGACAGTTTGAGGGCTCCAGTTCACCCAGACAAGACTCCATTACATGTAACCAATGATGATGGTTATACATGTTTTAGAGATAATAAAGAAATTTATTATATCAAATAAGAAGAGACAAATAAGTCATGTTTGGTGTACCTTCAACTTTCTAAGATTGCTTTTCAGAATACTATCTGAAAAAAACATTTTTTACATTTTAAAATATTAATTTTGATATTTCTAATTTACATATTAGGTAAATATTCTATATACTTTGAAGATTATCCATAATTTTCAATGAAAAATAATGCAAAATTTTTTAAATATTTTATTTAAAGTATTTTAAATGGTACTTATACTCTAGTTTTAATTATGTGACTATGATAGGCATAGGGAAAAAAAGAATGAAAAAATAGAAAATTGCTACAAATGGTTATGTCCAAGGGATAAGATTATGTGTTTTTTGTCAAAGTGTTTGTAATGTAATTATATTACATTTATAAAGGAAAAAATAAATTATTATTAGCATATCAATACTACATTGAATCTTCAAAAATATAACTCAAAGGAGATATATTCTTTTCCTAACTATAGAGATTGGTTGACCAAGCTTTGATTTGAAGTATTTAGAAAACAGTTAAATTAGAATGAGTTTTACTTTTTAAAATGGACTTGCATGGCAAAGTGAAGTGAAAACCGTGAGCTAATTATGTGGTAAATTCAATTAGTGTACTCACCTAATCTAAATTATTCAGGCTCATTGTAGCTCCAGGAAAACAAGGCCACCCTGCCCAGGACCCAGTCATGTGCAAATAGATGGTTAGTAAATCCTGCCAATGGTAAGAAACAAAATTGATAATTTTCTTCCTATTCTAACTGCTTTCTTTTTACTTGGAGTATGAAACATCACATAACTTCATCAATGGGTTTATTTAAAAAAAAAAAAACAGTCAAAAAAGTCATTCCTATATCTATTAATTTTTATACATAAAACTTACCCACAACTGAATATTCTCAAAATCATCTGCATATGCCATGGGTGGCCGGGATGATAGATCAAGGGAGATTGGAGAAAAGAAAATACTTTTCCTCCTGTTTGAGGTTTGAACTGTTGAGGTAAGAAAATGAATAGGCCATCACCTATTTACTGTTTGCTTACAGAGCAATTGCCTTCTGTCAATTTGAGATAAATTCCATACTATCCTCATGGAATAATCTAGATTAAAAAGAGAAGAAACACTATCTAGGACTTCTGCACAAATATCTAAGCTGCTCATCTTAACTTTCTCCTTCCCTGGTGAAGAACAGTGTCAAAATGCCATTTTGAGAAATACAAACTCTGTATCCCTTATGATTACATTAGAAGCCCTGGATAATCTCCCCACCTCTAGATCCTTAATTTAATCACATCTTCAAAGTACCTTTTGCCATATAAGGTAATATTTACAGGTTCCAGGGATCAGAACCTGGATATCTTTGGGGACCGTTATGCAACTTACCACAGAAATGTCAATGGTTCTGGTGGCAGTGGTAACGAAGATGGCAATGACGTTACTGTAGGCAATAGCAGAAGTGTTGGCAATTTCCATGCTGTTAGTACGAACTGTGATGGCGAAGGTGGCAGTGGAGGCAATGTTGATGCTGGCAAAAGCAACGGTGATGTTAATGTGAGCATAATGGCCGGACTGGGACTTTAGTGAAAGTGATTGAGTCTCCATGGTGAGTTGAACACAGTGTGTGTCACAGTGAGGACAGTACCTCTGACTGACTCCAAAGGACAGAGCAGAGTGCCCTAAATGGACTAACTATAGCTTGGCCTTCAACAAGTAAAGTCAGCTAGCTGAGCAGCCTAGAGCAGCAGCTGAGATAGCAAGAGATAATGTCTCACACTTGTAGGGGAATAGGTTTTATATGAAGATTTCCTCATGAAAGAGAATTTGCCAACAAGATTGCTTAGGCTCCAGTTTCTGAAGTCACTTGTGCATTCTCCCTCAGGTAAAGGCTTCCTCTCGGGATATAAGGCAGCAGGCATCCAGGAGCCAGGCTACGGATTTTGACAATTAACTTCTACAGTTCCCTGGAAAAATGACAATTAGTGCACCAGGCCACCAGTAGGGGAGATGATTGTTTTGAAATCCAGTTTTTCTTGGTGTGTTGATGTATTGTAAATGCCCCCCAGCTCTACTGCCCTATGGATTAAACTTTCATAGAGAGAAGTTTCATCAGTCACCTCCAAACATTGTGCAGGTAGAGGCTCTGATCGCTCCTTCTTTCAGCATGCTCAGCGCCCTGTCCTGAGAAGTCTGAGTTTATTAGACATCTATTATAACTGACATATTGTTACAGTGGGGGTGAAGAGATGCATTAGACAGATGATCTTAATTGGCTTTCTTCCAAAAGAATTTTTTTTAAGAGGAGACAGCTGAAATTCATTCACATTTACAATTAGTGAAACTTTCTTTCATTATTGAAACGCTTGCTGAAACAGCAGCCACATCAGGGTGACAAATCCCGTTATCATGCTTTCTGCAATTGTCTCCCCAAAAGATGCCTATTGAGAGCATTGTCTGGGTTTGTGTATGAGACTGACAATCAAGCTCCAGGCAGAGGGTGGGGGGAGCTACACAGCCCGTTCCAAAGTGCTTTTGTGTGTGTGTATATGTGTGCGCATTTGTGGTTGTTCAGTAGAGAGATCTAAGGTTCTGGAAAAATCTGAGGACGCACTATGCACGCTAACAAGATCAGTCATCAGGCATTAGTGGTATTCTCATGCTTCTCGCCTTTAGTTTTCCATTTTCTCTTATTTGTCTCTGTGAGCGACGGCAGGTGCTATTTGTTTGTCAGGCTGTTACTGGGCAAAATGAGGGTGGGGGAAGAGATCATTTTATTTTAAGTGAGCAGTTAACAGTTGAGCTCACATGGTTGACAATAGAATTGTGATGAAGGGCACAAAGCATAGAGTGTAAAGATTACCTCTTAAGAGTCTTTTGGAATGAACTGTTTCTGAAGGGACTGAGAAGGAGCACTTGCCTCGATCCTGGCATCCCTTTTCTTCCAGGTGAAGGGAACTGGACAAGCCATGCTGGTCTGGCACTGGTAGACCGCTGAGTTTGTCAAACTTAAAGGTATTTCTCTCTACGGAAATGGAGAAGATATAGATAAGATCTTAGAATGTTGAGTGGAAGGAGAGAAGTGAAAGGAAAGTGGGGAGGGAAGAAGCATCAATGAAGCAATGCAGATAATTGCTGTTTCAGTCCCCGTGGGACATTAGTCTCATTTTCTTCCACCAAATGAAATGCCTAAGTGATGCTGTTTAAATACCTTCGTTTACTGATTGAATTGTCTGACATGTGCCATGTTGTTTTCTCCCATATTCACCTTGAGTGCTGACAGTTCCTTTCTCTTTGGCCAATTCACCCAGAAGCATGTTGGCTAGTTCAGTCTGTGCCCAGTCCCTTCTCCAGAGAGCCCCCTCTAGTTCTAAAACCACGATTCCAACCCAGTGAAACCTGCTGTCCTTTGACAGTTAGCCTTGCTCTGATTGAGAAAAAGCTATGCACTCGCTGTCATGGTTTTGCTGGGGTGTATCAGGGCATACACACAGTATGAGGTTGCGAGGTGAAGCAATAAATAATGCTGCTTGAAAGAGACTAATTAAACTGTGACATCAGAAAATCTCCTGCCCCTGGGATCCTAGGGTGACTGGAATGAAGTCAGAACTCTGTACGGCATTATCACCGATACCTTTTCAAGATTTTCATGCTTGATAGAGATCAAGAAAGTAAGAATCTTCCCAGGTTTTAAGCAGCATGAGGGTACAAACCAATTTCCACCATGATCACTTCTCTAGGTCCTAGCACATAGTAGGTGCTCAATACATTTTTATCAAATGAATGAATGGATTACCAAGTTTAACTCAGCTTTGCCACTTATTGTGTGACAGCGATAACTTTCATGCTTATACTAAATATCAGACACTCAGCACCATAGGCAAAACATCACAAAAAGTAGTGCTTTTGCTTTCAAAAAAGCCTAGATTTGAGGATAGGAGATTGAGATATAAACCAAAAGGTGTTGTAAGATCTCTGATAAAAGCATGCTCAGGGTAAAGGAGAAAACAATTGTTTCTGTATGAGAGGGAAGGTCAGGAAAATCATTTTCTATAAAGTGATTTTTGAATTGAGTTTTAGGAGATTAGTAGGAATGAACCAATTGTCCAGGCCCTTGACTTGCCAGCCCTAAACCTGACTCTACCTCATCATAGTCACAGCTGCACCCCCTCCACGGCATTGAGTTCATCCACTGTGATTCTCTTTGAACAGTCATGGAAGACTCCGGACCTGGATACTAGCTCATTTCACTTGCCCTCCTATCACCATTAGCTGAAATATTAGCCCTAGAAATCTTTCATTCTCTCATCCCAAACTCCTCTGGCCTCCCCATCACCTACCTCCATGCAAATGAGCAGAGAAGCCAAGGAGTGGATTACAGAGGGTTCTGTATTCAGCGATTTAAGGAAACAAGGTACTTATTCTGCAAATGCAGCTTCCAGACAAGTCTCCAAGGCTCCACTTCCAACCAGTTTTCTACCTGTAACCCTCTCCTGTATGGAAATTCTAGAACCTCCACTGTTCTAACAAATCTTAAGGGCATATTCTCAAACTCCCATTTCATGGAAAGCAAATTATATACTCAGACTCATTAAAAGATACTTTTTCCCTATCTTGGCCTCTACCAAAATCATTATGCTGTTTTCCTTACACCTTCCCTAATGGAAGTATCTTATTCTCCTGACATTCATAACCCCACAAGTCTCATGAGATTTTTGGCATTATTCTTGCTTTGCCTGGCTATTTCCAAATTATAATACTTTACATACTCCATCTTTGAGTTACGTGGCATCTGGTCACACACCACTGACTACTTCTCTCTCCCAACTTTCTTATGCCCCTCATTAATTATAAATGTTAGCATATGAATCACAGCTTTAGCTCAAATTTAGCCACCATCCTAGGTGGCTCCAGCAAATATGTGGAAATCCCATTCCAAGTCCAAATCTCACAGTTCCTTGTCATTCACAATTCCAGTGGCCATCAAAACCACTCCTCGAATTTGTCATCATTCTGAATCATTCTAACATGTAATATCAAACTTTAGCACTTAATTCTTTGTCAACAATTTCCTATATTTTCCAACCTGTCACCTCTCTCATACACCTATTCCCACCACCCCTGCACTTTATGCCATAGAGCCCTGAAGTCTGCAGATCACTTCATTGTCTGTCAATCATACAGACTCCTTTCCCTGAATAGCCCTGACCTATGGTGATTACACAAATATTCTGTCAACAGTCACTCATCTTCCTCACAGTCCTTATGCAATGTCAGATCTTAACTCCATTCCTGGGACATTACCATAATTCATCTTCTCTACTCCTATATCCAAACTCTAAGCACTGCTTGAGAAAATCCCAACAATCATGTGGAGTAGTAACACAATAAAAGAGTGGTTTCCAGCCTCATCTGGACCCTTGTTATTACACGGCATTTTTTTATTTGTCCTTGGTCCTTGGTCCAACCTATCCATGCCCCCTGAAATGATTAATTTCATGTGTCAACTTGGCTAGTCTATGGTCAAGCACCAGTCTAGGTGTTGCTGTGAAGGTATTTTTTTAGATGTAATTAACAGTTTAATCAGTAGGCTTTGGGAAAAGCAGATTATCCTCCATAATGTGGTTGAGTACCACCCAATCAATTGAAAATCTTAAAAGACTGAGGTCTCCCAAGAAAGAAGGAATTTTGCCTCCACTGACTTCAAGCATAAGACTGCAGTATCAACTCTTCCGCCATCTCCAGGCTGCCAGTCTGCTCAGCAGATTTCAGACTTGCCAGCCCCCACAGTTGCCTGAGCCAATTCCTTAAAATAAAGCTCTCTCTCTCTCTCTCTGTAATAGAACACTATTGGTTCTATTTTTTTGGAGCTATTAAAAATATCTGTTACTCTCAGAAACTATGAAACACTTCACCCAGCAACTATTAAAAATATCTGTTACTCTCCTCAACCCCTTTCCCAATTCCCACATCTCTCATTTTCAGGACTTGCTTGGTGCACGCAGAAAGTTTAGGTAATCCAGCCTGATCTGACTCAACTATCCAACATCTTATTTCTGATTACCATATACCTAGGTGCCCACTGCTTAGGTAACATCTTTAATGTTTAAAGAAAAAAAATTGAACCCTAATTATATGCCTGCAATGAGTGCCAAAGTGTTTTACCATGGCGGTGATGGCTTATGCATCCCTTGAATCTTTCCCCACTGAAATTTTCTTTCTACTGTGAAAAACATCATTCTCACTCTCAAACCTACCATTCTTCTTTGATGTATAACAAACTTGCACTCATAGTTTGGGTGACTAAATGGATTTAGGACCTAGAACAACAGGGGTTATTCTTAATATTGAAGATTAGACATTACTATCTTAAAACGCACTGGCCATTCCTTATGACCTGGAATTTCATACTGGCAATAAGCCCCTTAAAGACCCAGCTTGATGCCATTTTCTCAGGTCTTTCTCCCTAATATCCCCTCAGAACCTGACCATTACCCATCTTTGATATATATTTCTGCTTCCTCACTTCTCTCAAGAAATGTTCCTTCCAGAAACTTCAAATTTGTCCTTCTCTATAATACAGAGTAATTCTACTCTATCCTGGCCTAATCATAGAATAGCAGTTCTCAAAGTGTGGTCGGGGACTCTTGTAGTATCACTAGGACCTTTTTAAGGGGTCTGTAAGAGAAAAACTATTTTTATAATATAATTAAGAAATTATTTGCCCTTTTCCAAGTCATTTTCTCCATAGAGTGTAATGAGTTTTCCAGAAGTTGCATGACATGGGATATTGCGACACATAAAATGTAAAGTTAGGTATGGGAATCCAGCTGTCTTATATTAACAAAGACTAGAGAGAGATTTGCAAAAATGTAAAACAATAGCACTCTTGTCACTAACTTTTTTGAAAATATAACTATTTTTCATAAAAAGATGTCATTTCATTAGAATTTAATTGGCTTGCTATTTTTTAAAAATAAAAATATATATTTCTTAAATTTCTATTTCAATATCTAATATGGTAAATACCGATAATTACAACACATAATTACAGCACATATGACACATAAAAAGAAACTCTTGGAGGCCTTTGATACTTTTTTAAGAGTATGGAGAGATCCTGGGACCACAAAGTTTGAGAACCACCCAGACCATGGTGTTAGATTTCCATCTTTTACTCTCAAGAGGCCTTTTCCTTTTGAAAGTCAAGGCATTTTCCTTTCGAAAACTCAATTCTTCTGATATGAATTATGAAAATTTCAAGAATTAAAAAGCATCTAATGCATTTTTTTATTTTTTTTTCTGCTAAAAGCCAAATAATCTATAGCCCTACATATACTTTATTCCTTCCCTCTGCTCACACTAGTAAGGATCTTCATGCCAGTCAACCCTTATAACTATGTTCTCAGTCTCATCTCATACCATTTATTTTCATGATCATCCTCAAATACTTTATCTCTTTTCTATTTCTTAGACAATTCCTTATTTATTCCCATTCTTTTCAGCCTATAAATTGACATGAGTTCATATAATTTTTCTAATTTTTATTGGAGTATAGTTGATTTATAATGTTGTGTTAGTTTCAGGTGTACAGCAAAGTGAACAAGTTATACATATATCCACTCTTTTCTGGATTCTTTTCCCATACAGGCCATTACAGAGTATTGAGTAGAGCTCCCTGTGCTATACAATAGTTTCTTATTAGTTATATATTTTATATATAGTAGTGTGTATATGTCGATCTCAATCTCCCAATTTATCCCCCCCATAAACCCTGGTAAACGTAAGTTTATTTTCTACATCTGTCACTCTATTTCTGTTTTGTAGATAAGTTCAAATGCACCCTTTTTTTAGATTCCACATATATGCAATATCATATGATATTTGTCTTTCTCTGATTTACTTCACTCAGTATGACAATCTCTAGGTCCATCCATGTTGCAGCAAATGGCATGATTTTGTTCTTTTCCATGGCTGAGTAATATTCCATTGCATATATGTACCACATCTTCTTTATCCATTCCTCTGTTGATGAACATTCAGGTTGCTTCCATGTCCTGGCTATTATAAATAGTGCTGCAATGAACATGGAGGTGCATGTATCTTTTTGAATTATGGTTTTCTCTGGGTATATGCCCAGGAGTGGGATTGCTAGATCATATGGTAGCTCTATTTTTAGATCTTTAAGGAACATCCATACTGTTCTCCATAGTGGCTATACCAATATACATTCCCACCAACAGTATAGGAGGGTTCTCTTTTCTCCATACCCTCTCCAGGATTTATCATTTGTAGATATTTTGATGGTGGCCATTCTGACAAGTGTGAGGAAATACCTCATTATAGTTTTGATTTGCATTTCTCTAATAATTCGTGATGTTGAGCATGTTTTCATATGTTTTTTAACCATCTGTGTGTCTTCTTTGGAGAAATGTCTGTTTAGATATTCTGCCTATTTTTTGATTCGGTTTTTTGTTTTTTTGATATTGAGCTGCCTGAGCTGTTTGTATAATTTGGAGATTAATCCCCTGTTGGTTGCTTCATTTGCAAATATTTTCTCCCATTCTGAGGGTTGTCTTTTCATCTTGTTAATGGTTTCCTTTGCTGTGCAAAAGCTTTTAAGTTTAATTAGGTCCCATTTGTTTATTTTTGTTTTTATTTTCATTATTCTAAGAGATGGATTGGAAAAGATATTGCTGAGATTTATGTCAAAGAGTGTTCTGCCTATGTTTTCCTCTAAGAGTTTTATAGTATTCAGCCTTACGTTTAGGGCTTCAATGCATTTTGAGTTTATTTTTGTGTATGGTGTTAGGGAGTGTTCTAATTTCATTTTTTTACATGTAATTGTCCAGTTTTCCCAGCACTATTTATTGAAGAGGCTGTCTTTTTTCCATTGTATATTCTTGCCTCCTTTGTCATAGATTAGGTGACCATAGGTGAGTGGGTTTATCTCTGGGCTTTCTATCCTGTTCCATTGATCTATATTTCTGTTTTTGTGCCAGTACCATATTATCCTCATTACTGTAGCTTTGTGGTATAGTCTGAAGTCAGGGAGCTTGATTCCTCCAGCTCCATTTTTCTTTCTCAAGATTGCTTTGGCTACTCCAGGTTTTTTGTGATTCCATACAAACTGTAAATTTTTTTGTTCTAATTCTGTGAAGAATGCCATTGGTAGTTTGATAGGAATTGCATTGAATCTATAGATTGCTTTGTGTAGAATAGTCATTTTCACAGTATTGATTCTTCCAATCCAAGAATATTGTATACCTATGCATCTGTTTATGTCATCTTTTATTTCTTTCATCAGTATCTTAGAGTTTACTGCATACAGGTCTTTTGTCTCCTTAGGTAGTTTTATTCCTAGGTATTTTATTCTTTTTGATGTGATGGTAAATGGGATTGTTTCCTTGATTTGTCTTTCTGATCTTCTGTTGTTAGTGTATGGGAATGCAAGAAATTTCTGTGCATTAATTTTGTATCCTGCTACTTTACCAAATTCATTGATGAGCTCTAGTAGTTTTCTAGCATCATCTTTAGGGTTTTCGATGTATAATATCATGTCATCTGCAAACAGTGACAGCTTTACTTCTTCTTTTCCAATTTGGATTCCTTTTATTTCTTTTTCTTCTCTGATTGCCATGGCTAGGACTTCCAAATGTATGTTGAATAATAGTGGCAACAGTGGACATCCTTGTCTTGTTCCTGATCTTAGAGGAAATGCTTTCAGTTTTTCACCATTGAGAATGATGTTTGCTGTGGGTTTGTCATATATGGCCTTTATTATGTTGAGGTAGGTTCCCTCTATGCCCACTTTCTGGAGAGATTTTATCATAAATGGATGTTGATTTTGTCAAAATCCTTTTCTGAATCTATTGAGATGATCATATGGTTTTTATTCTTCAATTTCTTCATGTGGTGTACCACACTGATTGATTTGTGGATTTAGAAAAATCCTTGCATCCCTGGGATAAATCCCACTTGATCATGGTGTATGTTCCTTTTAATGTGTTGTTGGATTCGGTTTGCTACTATTTTGTTGAGGAATTTTGCATCTATATTCATCAGTGATATTGACCTATAATTCTCTTTTATTGTGATATCTTTGTCTGGTTTTGGCATCAGGGTGATGGTGGCCTTGTAGAATGAGCTTAGGAGTGTTCCTTCCTCAGTTTTTTTGGAAGAGTTTCACAAGGATAGGTGTTAGCTCTTCTTTCAATGTTTGATAGAATTCGCTTGTGAAGCCATCTGGTCCTGGACTTTTGTTTGTTGGAAGATTTTTTATCACAGTTTCAATTTCAGTACTTGTGATTGGTCTATTTATATTTTCTATTTCTTCCTGGTTCAGTCTTGGAAGGTTGTACCTTTCTAAGAATTTGTCCATTTCTTCCAGGTTGTCCATTTTATTGGTTGCTTGTAGTCGTTTCTTATGATCCTTTGTATATCTGTGATGTCCATTGTAACTTCTTTTTCATTTCTTATTTTATTGAGTCCTCTCCCTTTTTTTCATGATGAGTCTGGCTAAATGTTTATCAATTTTGTTTATCTTCTCAAAGAGCCAGATTTTAGTTTCATTGATATTTGCTTTTTGTTTTCTTTGTCTTTGTTTTGTTTTGTTTTCTTTGTTTTGTTTCCCTTTATTTCTGCTCTGACTTTTATGATTTCTTTCCTTCTACTAACTTTGGGTTTTGTTTGTTCTTCTTTCTCTAGTTGCTTTAGATGTAAGGTTATGTGTTTATTTGAGATTTTTCTTGTTTCTTGAGGTAAGATTGTATTGCTATAAGTTTCCCTCTTAGAACTGCTTTTGCTGAGTCCCATAGATTTTGGATTGTCATGTTTTCCTCGTCATTTTTCTCTAGGTATTTTTTGATTTCCTCTTAGATTTCTTTAGTGATTCATTGGTTATTAGTAACATATTGTTTAGCCTCCATATGTTTGTGCTTTTTACAGTGCTTTTTCTGTAATTGATTTCTAATCTCATAGTGTTGTGGTCAGAAAAGATCCTTGATATGATTTCAGTTTTCTTAAATTTACTGAGACTTGATTTGTGACCCAAGATGTGATCTATCCTGGAGAATGTTTCATGTGCACTTGAGAATAAATTGTATTCTCCTGTTTTCAGATGGAATATCCTATAAATATCAATTAAGTCCATCTTGTTTAATGTATCATATAAAGCTTGTGTTTCCTTATTTATTTTCATTTTGGATCATCTGTCCATTGGTGAAAGTGGGGTGTTAAAGTCCCCTATACTATGGTTGTGTTAGTTGATTTCCCCTCTTATGGCTGTTTACATTTGCCTTATGTATTGAGGTGCTCCTTTGTTGGTTGCATAAATATTTATAATTGTTATATCTTTTTCTTGGATTGATCCCTTAATCATTATGTAATGTCCTTCCTTGTCTCTTGTAACAGTCTTTATTTTAAAGTCTGTGTTATCTGATATGAGTATTACTACTCCAGCTTTCTTTTGATTTCCATTTACATGGAATATCTTTTTCCATCCCCTCATTTTCTGCCTGTATGTGTCCGTAGGTCTGAAGTGGGTCTCCTGTAGACAGCATATATATGAGTCTTTTTTTTTTTAAAGGAATTCCTTTATTGTTATTTTTATTTATTTATTTATTTATTATTGGCTGTGTTGGGTCTTTGTTTCTGTGCAAGGGCTTTCTCTAGTTGCAGCAAGTGGGGGCCACTCTTCATCACGGTGCGCGGGCCTCTCACTATTGCGGCCTCTTTTGTTGTGGAGCACAAGCTCCAGATGCACAGGCTCAGTAGTTGTGGCTCACGGGCCTAGTTGCTCTGTGGCATGTGGGATCTTCCCAGACCAGGGCTCGAACCCGTGTTGCCTGCATTGGCAGGCAGATTCTCAACCACTGTGCCACCAGGGAAGCCCCTGAGTCTTGTTTTTGTATCCAATCAGCCAGTCTGTGTCTTTTGGTTGGAACATTTAATCCATTTACATTCAAGGTAATTATCAACATGTATGTTCCTATTACCATTTTCTTAATTGTTTTGGGTTTGTTTTTGTGGGTCTTTTTCTCCTCTTGTGTTTCCCGCCTAGAGAAGTTCTTTTAGCATTTGTTGTAAATCTGGTTTGGTGGTGCTGAATTCTCTTAGATTTTGCTTGTCTGTAAAGCTTTTGATTTCTCTGTCAAATCTGAATGAGATCCTTGCTGGGTAGAGTAATCTTGGTTGTAGGTTTTTCCCTTTCATCACTTTAAATATGTCCTGCCACTCCCTTCTGGCTTGTAGAGTTTCTGCTGAGAAATCAGATGTTAACCTTATGGGAGTTCCCTTGTATATTATTTGTTGCTTTTCCCTTGCTGCTTTTAATATTTCTTCTTTGTGTTTAACTTTTGTTAGTTCGATTAATATGTGTCTCAGCGTGTTTCTCCTTGGGTTTATCCTGTATGGGACTCTCTGTGATTCCTGGACTTGATTGACTATTTCCCATGTTAGGGAAGTTTTTGACTATAATCTCTTCAAATATTTTCTCAGACACTTTCTCTTTCTCTTCTTTTTCTGTGACCCCTATAATTTGAATGTTGGTGCATTTAATGTTGTCCTAGAGGTCTCTGTGACTGTCCTCATTTCTTTTCATTCTTTTTTCTTTTTTCTGTTCTGTGGCAGTGATTTCCACCATTCTTCCAGCTAGTTTACCTGTTCTTCTGCCTCAGTTATTCTGCTATTTATTCTTTCTAGTGTATTTTTTATTTCAGTTATTGTATTGTTCATCTCTGTTTGTTTGTTCTTTAGTTCTTCTAGGTCTTTGTTAAACATTTCTTGTATCTTCTCGATCCATGCCTCCATTCTTTTTCCAAGATTTTGGATCATATTTACTATCATTACTCTGAATTCTTTTTTAAGTAGACTGCCTATCTCCTCTTCATTTAGTTGTTTTTATACATTTTTATCTTGCTCCTTTGTCTGCAACATATTTCTTTGTCATCTCATTTTGTCTTACTTACTGTGTTCGTGGTCTCCTTTCTGCAGGCTGCAGGATCATAGTTCCTCTTGCTTCTGGTGTCTTCCCCCTGATTGGTGAGGTTGGTCCAGAGGCTTGTGCCATTATCACCTTGATAGGGGGTTTGACTGGTGTTGTGACCAGAGCCTGCCCTGGATATTGACAAGGGCCTCTCCTTTGCTATGTAGTTGTCAATGCCCTGTTTGGGGCAGGGTCTGCTCCCTAGTTGTTGGAGTAGAAGCCCCCAGATTTGTTTCTTAGCTGTGTTTCTGATCTGTGGTGCAAGGTAATTGGGATTGGAGCACAACCACTGGGAGAGAAGACACTGAGTATTCCTCCTCTGGAGCTGTTCACTTGTGAATGTGCTCTGTGTGTCCCCTTTCACCTATTGTTCGGGCTTACAAAGTACACTGTTGTTGGCACCACTCTTGGTCCCAGCTTAACTGTGGGTATGCCAGCAATTGACCCCGGTGACTCTCAGGCATTGTTTTCACCAGGTCACTGGCACAGATCCACTGAGGTCAAGTCCCAGGACTGCAGTAGTTGTGCACCTGGACTCACTGTAGGAGCTATAGAGGCAACTCGGACTCTGGCTTTGCCCAACTCCCATGTGTATGTGCCTACAAATCCCACAGCTGCTAAAGCCAGACCCATCCCAGCTGTAGGAGCACTTGCTGGCCTTTCAGATGTTTCGCAGGTGCTGAATTTAGGTAACTGTCAGCAGAGGTGTAACTGCAGTTTGTGCAGCCATAAGGAGAGATTTCAGCTCTTTTTCCTTAGTCACATGGCCCCTGGGCTCAGCTGTGATTTCAACCCCACCTCTGCATGTGTTCCTCCCACTGGAGTCTGCTCCAGAGATTGCTGGGGCACAGGAGCCTGTCAGGTAGGAAGGAGCTGAGGTGAAGATTGGGGCATGTGGGTCACCCAGGTGGGAGGGTGCTGGGGTATTGACTGGAAAACGAGAGCCCGTCAGGCAGTGATTGGGGCCAGTGGGTCGCCCAAGCGGTGGGGGGGTTGGGGGTTAGGCAGGCAGAGGAGATGATGGCAGGGGCATGTAAGCTGTCTCTGGAGGGAGCCCTCCCTAGTGCCTGTGGAGGCAGGGGCTAGTCCGTGAGGAGAGAGGCTTCAATGGCAGCCCCACCCTTTGCACTCTTTGTTTCTGTGGCAGTCTGGTCTTCCTCTACAAGCATTCCCCATTGTGGATTTCCTCACTCCTGTCCCCTCAGGCTGTCTCCTCACAACCAACAGCAGCCCCCTCCCTGGTTCTGCTCTCCAAACCTCATGTTCGAGCACCCAGTCCCTGTACACACCAGCAGTCACCCATCTCAGGCTTGGCCTTGCAGGGCTGTGGCACAGACCATCTGTGTAGGTCTTAATCTGTCCTGCCTACCACAGACTGGTTGCTGGGCTCTCTTCTGAACCCCCAAAGTTCCCCTTCTGTCCCAGCTGATCCCCCTGACAGTGAGGGGGCTTCCCTAGATGCGGGAACTTCTCTTCACCTTCAGCTCCCTAACAAGGGCATAGGTACCATCCTGCTTCCTCTCCTCTTCCTTTTCCCTTCTTTTTTCTTTAATCTTACCCAGTTATGTGGGGATCTTTCTTGTCCTTTTAGGTGTCCAAGGTCCTCTGCTAGTGTTCAGCAGGTGCTCTGTGAGAATTGTTCCATTTGTAGATGTATTCTTGATGCATTTGAGGGGAGACATGAACTCCGCATCCTCCTACTCCTCCACCATCTTGGAAACCATGAAGTCATCTAATTTAAAAAGAAATATTTATATTTTCTTTCCCAGAGCAATTGTCAACATGACTCCACTGAATTCTGCCATGGTGTCCCCATATGAAGTGGTCTGAATGTTTTTTTACCTTAGAGGTGACTTTTTTCCTACCTGAATGCCTAAAGACCTCTAGACCTCTTTGCTTATCATTGAGATGACTTACATTTTGGTATCATTCTGCATTATTTTTTTGTACTGGAACATGGAATTCTTTTTCAATCTACAGGTTTTTTTAGGGAAATTTTCTTGTATCACATTTTGAAATAAATTTTCTTTTTTTGATTTAAAAAAAGATATATATATTTAATTCATACATATATAATTTAATTTAAAGATAATGTATATAATTTAATTACATAAACAAATATAAATATACATACATGTGTGTATGTATATATATATCTACATATATACGTAGATATATATGTGTCTCTTTATTTTAGTGCCACCCTATGTCTCTCCCTTTTTAAGTAAGTTTTTTTAAGAAGAGTCAAAACTTTTTCTGTCTCTATTTCCTTACTCTTCAGCTCCTTGCAGCTGACATCTGACTGAATTCCTCTACAGCAACTATTTCAGTAATGGTCACTCATGACTTCCAATGCAAAATCCAATGGATAGATACCAGGCAGCCCTCATCAAAAATGGATACTTGCAACACTTCACACTGCTAACCATGCTTGCTATCTTTGTCGTCTATGGCCTGTTCTTCATGGCTCTTCTTCCTCTCTGACCATTCTCTCTCACTCTCCTTTTTGGGTTCCTCTTCATACTTTAACTCCTGAAATCTTATTTTCCAGATCTGTGTCAATATTTTCTACACTTCTGTCCATACCCTGATTGGATGTGAAAATCGAACAAAAGGACTTGAAGGAGAATGGCACATTTCTTACTTGGTTAATGGCTGGTGCCACCATCTGAACCACAGAATATGGTTCAAGAAAAGTACGATCAGGAGGGGAAGTGGGCAGAGGAGGAACAGGAAGAGGAACCTGGTAGAATAAGATTTAAATGTGCAAATACACATCATCTCTAAGGTATTTTTTCTTCTAAAATCCAAGTATTTGGACCCATTCTTGAATTAGATGCAGATTATGGACCAATATAAGGGACAATATAATTATAGAAACATAAGTAAGCTGCATGACCATTTTCTAGAACTGCTGTGGACTAAGTGATTTCCCAAGTCCCTTCAATATTTAGATGTTATGATTCTATGGATATCATTATAGTATTAAATACAGTACCAAAGACAAAGAAACCAAGGCAGACCTACTGAAAATCAGGGGACGAATCACAGTAAGAATGTATTTTCTTCCTTGTTCTGAGGAACTAGGAATTAGTTGTCTAAATAATATAAAACTCTTTATAAAGGACATCCCATACACAGCCCAAAGAATTTCTTCCTGACTGACATTTTAGCAAGCAGAGAACAGTGTTCTAAATTGTTCTCCTTTCCACCTTATGATAAGTATCTTCATTTATTGACCTCAGTGCCTTCTGTTGTTTCCATCTGAGTAAGATTTGTTTCAGGGTTAAATCTGGTGACAGCTGATATGAGATAAATGCATGGAATGATCCCTAGTGTTGCTAAGCAGGTTTCTCATAATTTGGCATTGACATTGTCACTTTTCTCATGGACTCTGAGCATATGAAGAGAAGTGTTTGTTGCTGCACCACTCTAAGTTGCCCTTTGAAGGAGGGCTCTCGACCCATTCACTGTTGCTGTCTTCTCTGAATAAGTGCAGGGTCTCCTTGACCCTTCAGCTAAATAGCAACTAGGTCATAAGCCACAGTACCCTATAGTGTTTCCAATTTTAAGATATGACAGATTTAAATATCAGGTTTAAAATAAATGAGCAAATAGGTGAGGACGTAGGGTTGCTGAAAACCAACCATAGTGAAGGGAAAGAAAAAGAATGAGATGGGGAAGGGCAAGAAGTAGGAGGGGGAAGAAAGAGAAGAAACACTTATTAAATACCTGCGTGTGCTAAGAGCCAAGAGGACCCTTTCATTCATATTATCTAACCTCGTGATTACAGATAAGGAAACTGAAGCTTAGAGGTTAACTAACCTGCGCAAGTGTACACAGATACTGAGCACCAGGCTCTGCCACACTGGATTCAGGCTAAGAAAGTTAACAGGGAAAGATTAGTTATGGGTAGCGAGTTTACAGAAATTGAGAAAAATACTACAAGGCCTGCATCCTTGGTGTTTGAAACTTGTGCAACTGTTTAAGTCAACTTATAAAACCCCAATAGCACCAAAATATCAGGAAAATATCATCAAAATTTCCTGCTATCCGGGCTAAAAGAGTATTTACGTATGTCAAGATAAATTAGTTAAACACTACTAAGACTATAACTCCTCTGGAATCTCTTTTACTGGTTAAGAAAAAAAGATGCAGATGCTGTCATTACCAAGAGATATATATATTACAGCACTCTGAAAGTAACAAGGCATAAAACCCTAGAAAATTCTATAAATAACACAAAATTTTAAGGATATTTCTTTTCATTGTGAATTTTATAGATCTGCAGTACTATTTCTGTTCAGATAGAATGAATGTATCTAATAATATCAGAGCTGCCAGCTGAAGAATATAAGTTAATATCAGGAGCTGGGTGATTTCTATCTCCATTATCACTTTGACCTTTGATTATAACTGTGGCCACTGTGATCTTAAAACTTTACAACCATGTAGCACTTGATAGTCACAAAGTTCTTTTTCATATTATCTCGTTTAATTCTAATAACTCCCTTAGACTGTTTTTGTTCCTTTGTGAGGCTCCAAAAAATGGACTTACCCAAAGTCACATTTGTAATAGGTATCAGAGTGAGGATTCCAACCTAAGTTCTCTGCTTCCACTAAAATATTATGTTTATAGCCATGTTTGTGATAGCTCATAATATATTTATTCTCTGATGATAAAACCATTTACATAAGTATCTTCACATGACTTCACTGAAGTTAAACTTAATCACATCTTAATGGTGATAGCAAATAGTTTCAGTTCAAAGTAGACTGTATTAGCTATTTTATGACTTGACATTTTAGATTTTGTCAGAAACACTTAGGCATAAAGGAAAACACTAACTGGTCCTTGAATTTATCTGGTGAATGTATAGGTTAGGGAAGGAATGTTAGAGTGCAGAGCATTATGTATCTGTAATCTGATAAGCAGCTTGATAACCAGAAGCCGAATCCAAAAAGTTCATCTTGAATTGCACTCTGGGCTGTGATGTGTCTCTCCATATATCTGTGTATGTGTACGCAAATACGAAGTATGTAGATGCATGCATATTTATATCTATACACATATGTATTTACATATACATAGTAATATGTAAATATAGATGCCACTTCCTAAATATCAAAAACATGCAGTCTGCATGAGTCTGCTAGAGTGTGAGAATTGTGACAGATCGCCTGGTGAAATGTTATCCATGTTATACACAAGACAAAATTAACATCACTCCCTCACTGAGCTTATTAAAAATTAGGAGAATGAAATAAACTAAAACTTCCCATTGAAAGTCAAATAACATATAGGTTGGCTTTCTTCTGAAAGCTTCTCATTGTTCTGACAGAACATGGGAATCATTTAAATCACTCAAATTACTATTTGTGGAATGTATCTGGAGACAAGCTTGGGTGTAGGTGTCTAAGCTGCAGAAAAGTGAATAAGCTCTCTTGGCACTTACCTTCTCAGCTGGGCCTTCTCTTTCTTTGCGCTTGACTTTCACTGGCCCTCAAGCTACAAACCCATCACTATCCTCTTGCTGGGAGAACAACTGGGGCAAACCCTGCTTAGTAGACCCTGTCGTGTTCCACTCTGGTCCCTCAGAGCCCTTTAAAGATTTCTGGGCTTTCTCTTTGAGCATTTCCTTCTAACTGCCCACTTCCGACTCTGGAGAATTTGGAGAACTGTCACTGGGCTACTGGAGTGTTTTGCTGGTGCAGAGGGTTATTAAAAGTGCCTGGAGGTTACATGTCCCTGAAGCATGTCAATCAATTACTGCCAGGTAGAGGTGTATGAAACTCTTGCCTGAGTTGGGACAAAATCAGAAGTGTAATTCCTACTGCGTACCTCCCCTGCAGGATCAGGCTGAGACTGAGACTTTACCTGGAATCACACCCTTACTCAACTTTCTGCTCCCACTTCCTTCCCTTTCCTTCCAGTGTCTCCTGGGAGCACATTCTTAATGTTACTTGCATGGGGTCTGCTGCTGGGGAACCCAATTGCTGATGACACCCTGGACCTTCCTTCCCTCTTTCCTCCCTCTCCTCCTTCTCTTATTTTTCTTCTTCTCCTCCACCTCCTCCTCCTGTGTTTTGTGGTTCTCATCCTAATTCTTTTGAAAAATAAATTTCTGGCATATAAATTGATAATGAGGATTAAGATTTATGGAACACTCACTATCAAATATACTTGTTCTAAGTGCTTTGTGTGTATTAATCCTCATACCAACCTAGATATAGGTATTATTATTATCTTCACTTTACAGGAAAGGAAATTGAGGCTTTCCTGTAAATTGGGGCAGAGAGATTAAGTAACTTGTTTAAGGTCACAAGGCTGGGATTTGAAGGCAGGAATTCTGGCTTCAGAGTCCATGCTTTTTTCAGTTCATCAAACTGTAGAAAGAAGCTTGGCTTTCTGAGTCCCAGATCTAATTCTTTCCCAAATGATAAGAATTTAGAAAAGGTTCTGAATTTTCTGTGCCTCAGTTTTTCTCCCTCTTACATTCTTTCTGTAAAATGCAGCTTGTTTTCTTTTGTAAAATGCAGTTTTCCTTGTAGCTTGTTTTCACAAACTAACAAAAGAGTTTTGTAAATAAATTCTACATTTATCATTTTAGTAAACTCTTACTTGGAGTAAGCATAGGCATAACTTTTGTCAAATGTTAAATTATTCCTGTACTAAAATCTTCTGATGATTTGGCAGTCATTCATTATTACTGCTTTTTAAGTTTTTGCCAAAATATTACACAGGATTCACTTTACAAATTGTTCAAAGGTATTTCCGAAGATGTTGAAATAGTGAGTACATTACCATCATGCTATACTGCCTGTTAGCTAGTTACATGAAAATGGAGGTGTAGCTTGACATCATTTATAAAGATTAATTCAGTAGAGCTATTTTTGCTTATAAATGTGAAGAAAATGCCACACCAACTCACTATGACTAAGAATTTTGGTTACAAGCCTCATGAAAGATGGTGCTTCCATATTTCTGTAGAAATGAGGACCAGGGCAAACAATTTCTTCCATGTCTTATGAATTTATGTGAACAAAATCCAAAGACAAATTAATTTGATATAGTTAACATGAAATAAACATGGGGAATGGGTCAGATTAGCTAATAGCATTTCAGGGGCACATTATTCCAATGGGAAGATGTCTGATGGAAGCCAGTCATCAGATACCATGGTGTCTGGACATTGATACCTGATCCAACACATAGTGGGGGGAAGTCTTGGCTGTTGTGTGACTCTGGGCAATTTTCATATCTTTTCTTCCTTATATCTCTTGTATACAAGTAAAGTGATTTAGACAGGAAGCTATCTGATCTTAACCGGATCAATGAATCTTTGGCTGTTAAACTCTGTGGATTTACTTTTGTTTGGATTTTGACTGGAAAGAAGCACCAAGTCTCCCAGTTTCATTTATTAAATGCATATTGGCTTGTGCTTTGGATAGTCCCCTTTTAGATTCTAATACTACCTTCCCAATATATACTCAGGCAGTCCTTGTGATCCACCAATCTACTCATCAGCTGACATGTTCCACTGGTTCATTAAATTATAGGGTACCCTGGAGCAATATACCTGCTGTTCATCAGTTGTTGCCACCAACCATGGGTGTCTGTAGGCTTACAATTTCCAAATGAACTGCTGCAGGGGGCGGGAGAGCAAGATGAGAGAATGGTCAGGAAGCAATGGTAATGAGAATGCTACTGGACAAGGAAAGATAGTTGCATTTGGCTGATGGCTTTTAAAAGAGTCACTAGTGCTTTCTCTTTGCATTTGAAGTTGGCTATTGGCTCTTTACCTGTTAGCTTTAATTCATGTAATGAAAAGGAAAGGGGAAAACAACGTGGTCTCTCATTCTGTGTGAGGTTAACCCAATTTTTCTGGGCATGGGACAGAGATTCACAGTAAACATTGCAAAAAGCTTTCTCTCCTGCAAAAGAGAAAGTCAGCCGTATGTGCGTGAATATGCACCCTTTTTGCTTATATCTGTCAAGACTTTGTACTACTTCTGTGTGCTAGACATTTTTCAAAATTCAGGGACTACAACAGGGAAAAAGGCAATGTCCCTGTTCTCATAGAGTTTACATTCTATAGAGAGAAACAGACAAGTAAACTATTAAATAATGTAAATTTCACTGGTGATAAGTGCTATGAGGCAAAATAAAGCATAGAGAATGATAGGAGAGGGAATGCTATTTTATGTAGGGTGGGCTGGGAAGTCCTTTCTGAGATGGTATTGGAGCAAAGGTATGAGTGATGACAGCTGTGCAAAGACCCAGGAGAGGAGTCCTCTAGGAAGAGAAAAAAGTAGGTATAAAAGTCCCAGAGGGGAAATGAGTGTGATCTGTTCCAGCAACAAGAAATCTAACCATGGCTGAAAGGTATGAAGTCTTGGGGAAAGAAGTAGGAAAGAACAGCAGAGAAACAGGTAGGGACAAATTCACATAGGACCACCTTGTTTGTTAGAGGAAGGATTTAGAATTTTATTCAAAATGAAATAAGAACAGAGTTTTGAGCAGGAGAACAGCATGATCTGACTCTCATTTTAAAAGAGTCACTTGGGCTTCCCTGGTGGCACAGTGGTTGAGAATCTGCCTGCTAATGCAGGAGACGCGGGTTCGAGCCCTGGTCTGGGAGGATCCCACATGCCGCGGAGCTGCTGGGCCCGTGAGCCACAACTTCTGAGCCTGCGTGTCTGGAGCCTGTGCTCTGCAACAAGAGAGGCTGCGACAGTGAGAGGCCAGGGTACCGCGATGAAGAGTGGCCCCCACTTGCCACAAATAGAGAAAGCCCTCGCACAGAAACGAAGACCCAACACAGCCATAAATAAAGAAAGAAAGAAAGAAAAGAGTCACTTGATCTTCCTTCACTGTTGGTGGGAATGAAAGTTGGTGCAGCCACTATGGCAAACAGTAAGAAGGAGATATAGATATAGATATAGATAGATATATAGATATGAATCACTTCGCTGTACAGCAGAAATTAATACAACATTGTAAATCAACTACATTTTAATTAAAAACAAAGCAAATCAATAAAAGAGTCACTTGGCTGTGTGTAAAATAAATTGAATGAGCAAGAGAGGAAGAAGGACAGCCACCTAGGAGGTATTATGTGGTCTGGGTGAGAGATGCTGGTGGCTTGGACAAGGATGGTAGTAAAAGTGATGAAAATTTATTTTTATAAATACGTTTTCCAAGTGGAGCCTACAGCAATCTACTTGCTGCTTTATTGGATGGAGAGAGTGAGAAAAAAAGAGGAAATAACAATGACTCCAGAATTTTTGACCTGAGAGAATGGTTTAATAACAGTGTTACTAATTTACTTTTTTTAAAAAATTGGGGAAGAATCAAGAGTAAAAGCTGAGGAGTTTCACTGCAGATTTGTTTAGTTTGAGACACTTAGGAGACAAAGTTAAAGATATTAACTAGGCATTTGCATACATGAGTCTGGTGCCCTGAGGAAAGGTCAGGGTGCTAGCATAAATTTGCGATTCCTTAGCGTTGTGTGATGTTTAAAACCATGGCATTCAGTGAGATACCTTCTGTACAGAGAGAACATAAATGGAGAAGTGAATAGGACCTGTGACTCGAGCCCTGGAGAAGTCCACCATTTCATGCACAGGAGGAGGAAGAGGAAGAATTAGAAGAGTGTGGTGTCTCGGGAATCAAGAGAAGAATATGTTTTAAATAAGAAAAGACTGTCAGATTAAAATCAAGAGTGTGCTGTTGAGTTGCCAGGTAACACCAGGTAGAGAAAAGATTGCTGGATTTAGTGAGATGAGGATCAAAAGTGAGGCGTAGCAGTAGTAACAAATAACTGATTGGGCTAAATTTTTCAATACATGCAAATCAATCAATGTGATACACCACATTAACAAGTTGAATAATAAAAATCATATGATCATCTTAATAGATGTAGAAAAAGCTATGGATAAACTTCAACTTCCATTTATGATAAAAACTCTCCAAAAAGTTGGTATAGAGGGAACATACCTCAACATAATAAAAGCCATATAGGACAAACCCACAGCCAATATCATGCCTAAAGGTATAAAGCTGAAAAAATTCCTCTAAGATAGGGAATGAGATATAAGGATGCCCACTCTTGACACTTATTCAACATAGTATTGAAAGTCCTAGCCACAGCAATCAGAGAAGAAAAAGGAACCCAAATTGGAAAGAAAGAAGTAAAACTATCACTGTTTGCAGATGACATGATACTATACATCAAAAATCATAAAGATGCCACCAGAAAACTACTTGAGTTCATCAATGAATTCAGTAAAGTTTCAGGATACAAAATTAATATACAGAAATCGGTTGCATTTCTATACACTAACAGCAAAATAGAAGGAGAAATTAAGGAAACAATCCCATTTGCCATTGCATCAAAAAGAATAAAATATCCAGGAATAAACCTACCTAAGGAGGTAAAAGACCTGTACTTGGAAAACTATAAGAAACTGATGAAAGAAATTGAAGATGGCACAAACAGAGGGAAAGATATACCATATTCTTGGATTAGAAGAATCAATATTGTTAAAATGACCATACAACCCAAGGCAATCTGCAGAATCAATGCAATCCTTATCAAAATACCAATGGCCCATCCATGTTGCTACTAATGGCATTATTTCATTCTTTTTTATGGCTGAGTAACATTCCATTGTATATATATATATTCCACATATTCTTTATCCATTCTTCTGTCAATGGACATTTAGGTTGCTTCCATGACTTGGCTATTGTAAATAGTGCTGCAATGAATATTGGGGTGCATGTATCTTTTTGAATTATGATTTTCTCTGGATATATGCCCACAAGTGGAATTTCTGGATCATATTGTAACTCTATTTTTAGTTTTTTAAGGAACTCAAAGTAAGCCAGACAAAGAAAGACAAGCATCATAGAATATCGCTTATATGTGGAGTCTAAAAAAATGATACAAATTGAACTTATTTACAAAACAGAAATAGATCCACAGACATAGAAAGCAAAATTATGGTTACCAAAGGGGAAAAGTGGGGGAGGGATAAATTAGGAGTTTTGAATTAACATATACACACTACTATATATAAAATAGATAACTAAGAAGGACTTGTAGCACAAGGAAGTATACCCAATATTTTGTAATAACCTATATGGGAAAAGAATCTGAAAAAGAATATATATATATATATATTCATATATATATATAACTGAATAACTTTGCTGTACACCTGAAACTAACATAATATTGTAAACCAACTATACTTCAATTTAAATATATATATATATATCTGTATATCTATCTATATATCTATCTATCTATCTATCTATATATATATATATATATCAATGGCATTTTTCACAGAACTAGAACAAATAATTTTTTAATTTGTATGGAAACAAAAAATATCCTGCATAGCCAAAACAATCTTTAGAAAGAACAGAGCTGGAGGAATCACACCCTGACTTCAGACTATACTACAAAGCTATGGTAATCAACACAGTATGGTACTGGCACCAAAACAGATGCATAGATCAATGGCACAGGATAGAAAACCCAGAAATAAACCCACACACTTATGGTCAATTAATCTATGACAAAGGAGGCAAGAATATACAATGGAGAAAAGACAGTCTCTTCAATAAGTACTCTTGGAAAAACTGGACAGCTATATGCAAAAGAATGAAATTAGAACATTCTCTAACATCATATGCAAAAATAAACTCAAAATGGGTTAAAGACCTAAATATAAGACCTGATACTATAAAACTCCCAGAGGAAAACATAGGCAGAGCACTCTTTCATGTAAATTGAAGCAATATTTTTGGAGATCCATCTCTTAAAGTAAAGGAAATAAAAACAATAATATACAAATGGGACCTAATTAAACTTAAAAGCTTTTGCACAGCAAAGGAAAACATGGACAAAGTGAAAAGACAACATGCTAAATGGGAGAAAATATTTGAAAATGATATGACCTGACCAATAAGGGATTCATATTCAACATACATAAACAGCTCCTACAATTCAACATCAAAAAAACAAACAACCTGATTTAAATGGGCAAAAGAACTGAATAGACATTTTTCCAAAGAGGAAATGAAGATGACCAATAGGCACATGAAAAAATGCTCAACATCATTAATCATCAGGGAAATGCAAATCAAAACCACAATGAGGGCTTCCCTGGTGGCGCAGTGGTTGAGAATCTGCCTGCCAATGCAAGGGACATGGGTTCGAGCCCTGGTCTGGGAAGATCCCACACGCCGCGGAGCGATTAGGTCCGTGACCCACAATTGCTGAGCCTGCGCGTCTGGAGCCTGTGCTTCGCAACAAGAGAGGCCGCGATAGTGAGAGGCCCGCGCACCACGATGAAGAGTGGCCCCCGCCTGCCACAACTAGAGAAAGCCCTCGCACAGAAACGAAGACCAAACACAGCCATAAATAAATAAATAAATAAATAAATAAATAATTTTTAAAAAAAAAACCACAATGAGATATCACCTCAAACCCATCAGAATGGCTATTATCAAAAAGAACACAAATAACAAATGCTGGCAAGGATGTGGAGAAAAAGGAACCCTCTTAACACTGTTGGTGGGATTGTAAATTGGTGCAGCTACTGTGGAAAACTATATGGAGGTTTCTCAAAAAGTTAAAAATAGAACTACCATATGACCAAGCAATTCCTGTCCTGAGTATATATCTAAAAAAATCCAAATACATTAATTTGAAAAGATACATGCATCCCAATGTTCATAGCAGCATTATTTACAATTGCCATGGTATGGAAGCAATCCTAAGTGTCCATCAACAGATGAATGGATAAAGAAAATGTGGTGTGTATATATATATATATATGCAATGGAATACTATTCAGTCATAAAAAAGAATGAAATTTTCCCATTTGTAGGAACATGGATGGACTTGAGGGCATTATACTAAGTAAAATACGTCAGACAGAGAAAGATAAATACTATATGATATCACTTATATGTGGAATCTAAAAAATATGAAAAACTAGTGAATAAAACTAAACAAAAAAAAGAAGCAGACTCACAGATATAGAGAACAAACTAGTGGTTCCCAGTGGGGAGAGGGAAAGAGGTAGGGGCAATATAAGGGTAGGAGATTAAAAGGTACAAACTAGTCGTTATAAAATAAGCTACAAGGATATATTGTACAACACAGGGAATATAGCCAATATTTTATAATAACTATAAACAGAGTATAATCTTTAAAAATTATGAATCACTATATTGTACACCTGTAACATATAATATTGTATAGCAACTACTATACTTCAATAAAAATAAATAAAAATTATAGCTTGGTGAAACAAACAAACAAACAAACAAAAAAACCTGGGCTAAATTAAAGAGAGGAGAGTGAAGAAGGGAAGACTCAGAATATAAGAATATAAGCCTTCTTCTTAGATATTTTCTACAAAAGGGAGCAAAAAAGGGGACCTTAACCAAAGGTAAATATGAACTATTCAAGCATGGTTATTTGTTTGTTTTTTATGGAAGCAATATAGCATCATTTTAGTCTTTGGGGAATAGAGGAAAATTGATAAATCAGAAGAGACTTAGCCAAAGCAGTAGAGTAGCAAAGTACCTGAGTAGTGAGAGGGAATGGGACACATTGATCTTTAGGTGGAAAGCAGGTTATGTGGGTCTGGATGCATGTTGGTAGATTAGAAAGTGGCAAACAAAACAGTCCTTTGTTCCCACTGAATATTCTCATTTGTTAGTGGCACAAAATTATTGCCACTACTCAGTTTGACTTTTCCTCCTTTGTCTTTTAGGTCCCAATAGTACTTTATGTTTTATATAGTTTCCATATAATTTTTGGCCTATGCTGATGAGTTTTGTCTTTTATAAAGACCTTTATCACTAAGACACTTAAAATTCCTAATTCCTGCCTAAGCCAAAACTCTAAGTCCATAAAAACCACAGAAAAGTAACTGTACTTCTAATATACTCCCCAAATGCCCGCAGATGGGTATTTAATATCCCAGGAATGGCTTCCCTTTTGTTCTCTCTATTGTTGATGATATGGCCTCTTTTAGAGTCAAAAAGTATCTTGCTCATCTATCAGAAAGGATGGGTATACACAGCTAATGCCATTAGTTAGAAAAAAAACAACTTCCAGATTAGTCTGAGATGGACAAAAAAACTCTATGAATGCTTCCTGCCTAATTCCACTGATTTCACTTCTCTCCTTCAAAGACCAGCAACCTAAATTTCTGCCTTTTAACCATCTCATAAATATTGTTATGTGGGCCACAGCAGCACATTTCTGGATTATGATAGCTATTGACTTGATTTTATTTTTCTTTCAAAAACAATTTCATAGTTGAGAGCTATTAGAAAAATATATTGTCTGCCCTACTCGGAGTCTTCAAAAGAGGCAGATTCACAACAAAATTAGGGCCAGCAATCAATCAGTCATTCAATCAGTGAACCAGCCAGCCAAGCATCCTTAGTTACATGTAGAACCTCTAGCTTTGCTCCCATACATGCTTTGGTCCCTAATTGTTTCCAGAAGCTGTCTGGTTCCCAATCCTTTGGCTTTGTTTCCCTTTCCTGGGGACATCCTCAAGCAGATTCAGTTTGCCTGGTTTCGAGCCTCATCATTACTTGGCTTGCAAGTACTTTCTGGACTTTCCTGTTCCTGAGTGCTTTTCTAAACAACCCTCTCAACCTGAGTTAGATAACAAGAATATATAGTCCATATACTTCATGGCCTTCAGGATTTTCAAATTTTCATCAAGAAGAGGGAACTTTGGGCTGATCTGTTTGTGACAATGCATAGTATAAATTCAGAAAAAGGAACTTTATTGAAGATTGAGTTATCTGGAGAAGAAAATTAAGCTGACAGACTTTCTTTATGAATTGGTATATACAATAATATCTCACAAAGCTTAGCAATTTACATTTAGCTTACATTTATAGTAGCAAACCAGGTGACACAAAGCTCTTTGTGTTCTTTATCTAGTAAAATGCTCACAATAATTCTGTATCATAGGTATTACCATTATTCCTATTTTACAATTAAGGTAACTGAGGCTCAGAAAACTTAAGTGACTTGTCCAGAGTTACACAGCTGGAAAGTGGTAGAACTAAGACTCAAACAAAGATGTTCTGAGATAAAGCCTACTCTTATCACTGCACTCTATCACTAAAAAAGATGTCCACCATCCCAGCCCTTGCACATATTAAATAGAAGACCCTGTGGGTCTCCTCACTAACACTGGCCCCACATGCTGACACCAGCAATGCAAAAGTACAGAATGTGTAACATCAGTAACAAAATACTGGGTTGGAATTCCTGTTAAGATCACATTTCAGGGAATTCCCTGGTGGTCCAGTGGTTGAGACTCTGGGCTTTCACTGCCATGGGCCCATGTTCGATCCCTAAGATCCTGCAAGCTGTGTGGTGAGGCCAAAGGAAAAAAAAAAAACAGACCACCTCAATAAAGTGAGTCTCTCTCTCTCTCACACACATACACATACACACACATACACACACACACACACACAGAGACACAACACAAAGATTATATTTCATTTAATATTTTCAAATAATTATTCATAAATTTATTTTTTGCTTCAAGATACTTACCAGGGAATCAAACCATTAGAAGACATGAAGCTCTGATAGAGGTAAAGTTCTGTGTAGATTTGGTGTTTCCTTCATCTTACAATTAATTTAAATCACAAACAACAACAGATTTATCAATTGCCTTGATTGTTAGATCCATTGTTTCCTTATCTTTCAAATGCAGGTCTTTCTCCATGGAATCATTTATCAGACATTATAAAGTGTCGGAAAATTAACTGTCTCAAGTAACTGGGATACCATTGGGTTTCCCTTCCCCAAATCTATTGCCCTGATTTAACACTAGAATTGTAGCCTTTATAAGGTCATCAGGGGGTTAATTTCCTACTTCCTGAACTAGCATCCCAATTAAGTCTTCTTTCTTCCTTTAGTACACCCATTGGTATCTTCACCAAAAGCATTTGTCCAAGACTTTTCTTCGGGTTTTATTCAGCACATTTTGTTAAAAGGTTTTTGTAAGATTTTTACTGATTTTCAAAATATGGCTTATTATAAACACTTGAAAAACACAGGAAATTGTGTAGAAAAAAAAATCACTCAAATTCCCATGACTCGTTTGACACTTTTCTGGACTTCATATACATACACCAGGGAATCACAACCAACACCCATGAAAGATAGGGCTTTATATACATTTTAAAGAAAATGATATATAGATATAAATATAACTTTGTTTTTCTTTTTACCCTCAACATTACATCATGATTATTTTTCCATTACCTTATGACATTAAATATGTTTAACAATCAAAATTTTAATAGGTTTTTTAAAATTATGTTTTCTAATTTGCTATTCCTGCTTATAGGGACACAGAAAATTTTTATACATGGTTTGCACATCTGGCATCATTGCTGAACTCTTCTTAGTTTCAACAGTTTGTACATCCTCTTAGTTTCTCTGTGTGAATAACAAATTTTTATTTTTTAACTTCCAGTTCATATATATTTTATTACTTTTTCTTATTTTTTCATGTTGGAAAAAATTTCTAGTATTATGTTGACCTATAATGATAAAAATAAGCACCATATTTTATTTTTGACTTGAAGATAGTTCTTTCTCCATCTTTAGTGATCTAATGCTGTTGATTACACACACACATATACATACTTCAGTGTGATTTACTTAAATCATAATTTTACATTTAAATCCAAGTTCTGACACTTACTAGCTATTATCTTGGACAAGTTATGTAACCAATTTATGTTTCAGTTTTCTCAGATGGAAATTAGGGTCAAGAATAGTAGCTACTACATTCTTCATAAGATTGTTGTTAGTATTAATGAGATAATGCATGCAAAGTGCTCATAACATAGTAAATACTCAATTTAAATATAGATGTTTACTACAATTCTGCAGCCTGTGGAACAAAAACCACATTCACAGAAAGACAGACAAAATGAAAAGGCAGAAACTATGTACCAGATGAAAGAACAAGATAAAACTGAAGAAAAACAAATAAATGAAGTGGAGATAGGCAACCTCCTAGAAAAAGAATTCGGAATAATGATAGTGAAGATGATCCAGGACCTCAGAAAAAGAATGGAGGCAAAGATCTAGAAGATGCAAGAAATGTTGAACAAACACCTAGAAGAATTAAAGAACAAACACCTAGAAGAACTAAAGAACAAACAAAAAAGATGAACAATGCAATAACTGAAATGAAAAATACACTAGAAGGAATCAATCACAGAATAACTGACAGAGAAGAATGGATAAGTGACCTGGAAGACAGAATGGTGGAAATCACTGCCACAGAACAGAGCAAAGAAAAAAGAATGAAAAGAAATAAAGACAGCCTAAGAGATCCCTGGAACAACATTAAATGCACAGACATTCGCATTAAAGGGGTCCCAGAAGGAGAAGAGAGAGAGAAAGGACCCGAGAAAATATTTGAAGAGATTATAGATGAAAACTTCCCTAACTTAGGAAAGAAAATAGTCACCCAAGTCCAGAAAGTGCAGAGAGTTCCAGGCAGGAAAAAGTGAAGGAGAAACATGCCAAGACACATAGTAATCAAATTAACAAAAATTAAAGACAAAGAAAAATTATTAAAAGCAAAGCAATAGGGGAAAAATGACAAATAATATACAAGAGAACTCTCATAAAGTTAACAGCTGATTTCTCAGCGAAACTCTAGAAGCCAGAAGGGAGTGGCACGATATATTTAAAGTGATGAAAGGGAAGAACCTACAACCAAGATTACTCTACCTGGCAAGGATCTCATTCAGATTTGACAGAGAAATCAAAAGCTTTACAGACAAGCAAAAGTTAAGAAAAATCAGAACCACCAACCCAGCTTTACAACAAATGCTAAAGGATCTTCGCTAAGTGGGAAACACAAAAGAAGAAAAGAAACTACAAAAACAAACACAAAACAATTCAGAAAATTGTAATAGGAACATACATATTGATAATTACCTTAAACGTAAATGGATTAAATGCTCCAACCAAAAGACATAGACTGGCTGAATGGATACAAAAACAAGACCCATACATATGCTGTCTACAAGAGACCCACTTCAGACCTAGGGGCACATACAGACTGAAAGTGAGGGGATGGAAAAAGATATTCTATGCAAACGGAAATCAAAAGAAAGCTGGAGTAGCAATACTCATATCAGATCAAATAGACTTTAAAATAAAGAATGTTACAAGAGACAAGGAAGGACACTACATAATGATCAAGGGATAAATCCAATAAGAAGATATAACAATGATAAATATATATATGCACCCAACAAAGGAGCACCTCAATACATAAGGCAACTGCTACCAGCTATAAAAGAGGAAATTGATAGTAACACAATAATAGTGGGGGATTTTAATGCCTCACGTACACCAGTGGGTAGATCATCCAGACAGAAAATTTATAAGGAAACACAAGCTTTAAATGACACAAAAGACCAAATAGATTTAATTGATATTGGTAGGACATTCCACCCAAAGAGAGCAGATTACACTTTCTTCTCACGTGCACACGGAACATTCTCCAGGATAGATCACATCTTGGGTCACAAATCAAGCCTCAGTAAATTTACAAAAACTGAAATCATATCAAGCATCTTTTCTGACCACAACGCTATGAGATTAGAAATCAATGACAGGGGAAAAAAACATAAAAAACACAAACACATGGAAGCTAAACAAAACTTTACTAAATAACCAAGATATCACTGAAGAAATCAAAGAGGAAATCAAAAAATACCTACAGACAAATGACAACAAAAACATGATGATCCAAATCCTATGGGATGCAGCAAAAGCAGTTCTAATGGAAGTTTACAGCAATAAAATCCTACCTCAAGAAACAAGAAAAATCTCAAATAAGCAATCTAACCTTACACCTAAAGGAATTAGAGAAAGAAGAACAAACAAAACCGAAAGTTAGTAGAAGGAAAGAAATCATAAAGATCAGAGAAGAAATAAATGAAATAGAAACAAGGAAAACAACTGCAAAGATAAATAAAACTAAAAGCTGGTTCTTTGAGAAGATAGATAAACAACACTGATAAACCTTTAGACAGACTTATCAAGAAAGAAAGGGAGAGGACTCAAATCAATAAAATTAGAAATGAAAATGAAGTTACAATGTACACCACAGAAATACAAAGCATCATAAGAGACTACTACAAGCAACTCGATGCCAATAAAATGTACAACCTGGAGTAAATGGGCAAATTCTTAGAAAGGTATAACCTTCCAAGACTGAACCAGGAACAAATAGAAAATATGAACAGACAAATAACAAGTAATGAAATTGAAACTGTGATTAAGAATCTTCCAACAAACAAAAGTTTAGGACCAGATGGCTTCACAGGTGAATTCTATCAAACATTTAGAGAAGAGCTAACACCCATCCTTCTCAAACTCTTCGAAAAAATTGCAGAGGAAGGAACACTCCCAAACTCATTCTATGAGGCCACCATCATGCTGATACCAAAACAAGGCAAAGATACTACCAAAAAAGAAAACTACAGACCAATATCACTGATGAATATACATGCAAAAATCCTCCACAAAATACTAGCAAACAGATCCAACAACATATTAAAAAGATGATAACCATGATCAAGTGGGATTTACCCCAGGCATGCAAAGATATGTATGGAGACATAGAAGACCCCGAATAGTCAAAGCAATCTTGAGGGAAAAAAACGGAGCCAGAGGAATCAGACTCCCTGACTTCAGACTATACTACAAAGCTACAGTAATAAAGACAATATGGTAATGGCACAAAAACAGAAATATAGATCAATGGAACAGGATAGAAAGCCCAAAGATAAACCCATGCACCTATGGTCAACTAATCTATGACAAAGGAGGCAAGGATATATAATGGAGAAAAGACAGTCTCTTCAATAAGTGGTGCTGGGAAAACTGGACAACTACATGTAAAAGAATGAAATTAGAACACTCCCTAACACCATACACAAAAATAAACTCAAAATGGATTAAAAACATAAACGTAAGACCGGACAGTATAAAACTCTTAGAGGAAAACATAGAAAGAACACTCTGACATAAATCACAGCAAGATTATTTTGACACACCTCCTAGAGTAATGGAAATAAAAACAAAAATAAACCAATTGGACCTAATGAAAATTAAAAGCCTTTGCACAGCAACGGAAACTACAAAAAAGACAAAAAGAAAACCCTCAGAATGGGAGAAAATATTTGAAAACAAATTAATAGACAAAGGATTAATCTCCAAAATATATAAACAGCTCATGCAGCTCAATATTAAACAAACAAACAACCGAATTAAAAAATGGGCAGAAAACCTAAATAGACATTTCTCCAAAGAAGACATACAGATGGCCAAAAGGCACATAAAAAGCTGCTCAACATCACTAATTATTAGAGAAATGCAGATCAAAACTAAAATGAGGTATCACCTCACAACGATTACAATGGACATCATCAAAAAATATACAAACAACAAATGCTGGAGAGGGTGTGGAGAAATGGGAACCCTCTTGCACTCTTAGTGGGAGTATAAATTGATACAGCCACTATAGAGAACAGTATGGCGGATCCTTAAAAAACTAAAAATAGAATTACCATATGACCCAGCAATCCCACTACTGGGCATATACCCAGAGAAAACCATAATTCAAAAAGACACATGCACCACAATGTTCATTGCAGCACTATTTACAATAACCAGGTCATGGAAACAACCTAAATGCCCATCAACAGACAAATGGATAAAGAAGATGTGGTACATATAAACAATGGAATATTACGCAGCCATTAAAAGGAACGAAATTGGGTCATTTGTAGAGACGTGGATGGACCTAGAGACTGTCATACAGAGTGAAGTAAGTCAGAAAGGGAAAAACAAATACTGTATATTAACTCATATAGGAGGAATCTAGAAAAATGGTACAGAGGAACCAGTTTGCAAGGCAGAAATAGAGACACAGACATAGAGAACAAAAGTATGGACACCAAGGGGGGAAATCAGGCATGGGAGAGGGGCTGGGTGGTGGTGGTGGGATGATTTGGGAGATTGGGATTGACATATATATATTAATATGTATAAAATAGATAACTAATAAGAACCTGTTGTTTAAAAAATAAAATAAAATAAAATTCAAGAAAGGAAAGCATAAGGATGATAAAATAAATTTAAAAAACTTTTTAATAAATAAATAAATATAGAAGGGGGAGTTTAAAGAGGGCAGAAGAGTAAGACGCAGAGATCACCTTCCTCCCCACAAATACATCAGAAATACATCTACATGTGGAACATCTCCTACAGAACACCTACTGAACGCTGGCAGAAGACCTCAGACCTCACAGAAGGCAAGAAACTCCACACGTACCTGGGTAGGGTAAAAGAAGAAAGAAAAAACAGAGACAAAGAATAGGGACGGGACCTGCACCAGTGGGAGGGAGCTGTGAAGGAGGAGAGGTTTCCACACACTAGGAAGCCCCTTCGCGGGCAGAGACTGCTCGTGGCAGAGGAGGGAAGCTTCGGGACCATGGAGGAGAGTGCAGCAACAGGGGTGCAGAGGGCAAAGTGGAGAGATTCCCACACAGAGGATCGGTGCCAACCAGCACTCACCAGCCTGAGAAGCTTGTCTGCTCACCTGCTGGGGCGGGAGGGGGCTGGGAGCTGAGGCTCGGGCTTCGGTCGGATCCCAGGGAGAGGACTGCGGTTGGCTGTGTGAACACGGCCTGAAGGGGGCTAGTGCACCACAGCTAGCCAGGAAGGAGTCCCGGAAAAAGTCTGGAACTGCCGAAGAGACAAGAGACTTTTTCTTGCCTCTTTGTTTCCTCGTACGCTGGGAGAGGGTATTAAGAGCGCTGCTTAAAGGAGCTCCAGAGACGGGCGCAAGTCGCGGCTATCAGCACAGACCCCAGAGATGCGCATGAGATGCTAAGGCTGCTGCTGCAGCCACCAAGAAACCTGTGTGCAAGCACAGGTCACTCTCCACACCGCCCCTCCCAGGAGCCTGTGCAGCCAGCTACAGCTCCTGTGATACAGGGATAACTTCCCCGGGAGAACGCACGGCGTGCCTCAGGCTGGTGCAATGTCACGCCGGCCTCTGCCACCGCAGGCTCAGCCCACATCCGTACCCCTCCCTCCCTCCAGCCTGAGTGAGCCAGAGCCCCCAAAATCAGCTGCTCCTTTAACCCTGTACTGTCTGACCGAAGAACAGATGCCCTCAGGTGGCGTATATGCAGAGGCAGGGCCAAATCCAAAGCTGAACCCCAGGAGCTGTGCAAACAAAGAAGAGAAAGGGAAATCTCTCCCAGCAGCCTCAGGAGCAGCGGATTAGATCTCCACAAGCAACTGGATGTACCCTGCAACTGCAGAATACCTGAATAGACAACGAATCATCCCAAATTGAGGAGGTGGACTATGGGAGCAACGATATATATATATTTATTTTCCCTTTTTCTCTTTTTGTGAGTGTGTATGTGTATGCTTCCATGTGTGATTTTGTATGTATAGCTTTGCTTTTACCATTTGTCATAGGGTTCTGTCTTTCTGTTTTTTTTTGTTGTTGATTTGTTTTGTTTTTCTATTACTTAAAAAAACTTTTTTTCCTTAATAATTATTTTTTTAATTTTATTTTAATAACTTTATTTTCTTTTATTTTACTTTATTTTCTTTTATTTTATTTTCTTCTTTCTTTCTTTCTTTTTTTTCCTGTCTTTTATTCTGAGCCGTGTGGAGGACAGGCTCTTGGTGCTCCAGCCAGGTGTCAGGGCTGTGCCACTGAAGTGGGAGAGCCAAGTTCAGGACACTGGTCCACAAGAGACATCCCAGCTCCACATAATATCAAACGGCAAAAATCTCACAGAGATCTCCATCTCAACGCCAAAACCCAGCTCCACTCAACGACCAGCAAGCTACAGTGCAGGACATATGCCAAACAACTAGCAAGAGAAGAACACAATGCCATCCACTAGCACAGAGGCTGCCTAATATCATAATAAGGCCACAGACACCTCAAAACACACCGCCAGGCCTGGACCTGTGCACCAGAAAGACAAGATCCAGACTCATCCACCAGAACATAGGCACTAGTCCCCTTGACCAGGAAGCCTACAAAACCCACTGAACCAACTTTAGCCACTGGGGACAGACACCAAAAAGAATGGAAACTATGTACCAGCAGCCTGAGAAAAGGAGACCCCAAACACAGTAAGTTAAGCAAAAGGAGAAGACAGAGAAACACACAGCAGATGAAGGAGCAAGGCAAAAACCCACCACACCTAACAAATAAAGAGGAAATAGGCAGTCTGCCTGAAAAAGAATTCAGAATAATGATAGCAAAGATATTCCAAAATCTTGGAAATAGAATGGAGAAAATACAAAAAACGTTTAACAAGGACCTAGAAGAACTAAAGAGCAAACAAACAGTGCTGAACAACACAATAAATGAAATTTAAAATTCTCTAGAAGGGATCAATAGAATAACTGAGGCAGAAGAACGGATAAGTGACCTGGAAGAGAAAATAGTGGAAATAAATACTGCAGAGCAGAATAAAGAAAAAAGAATGAAAAAATATTGAGGACAGTCTAAGAGACATGCGGGACAACATTAAATGCACCAACATTCGAATTATAGGGGTCCCAGAAGAAGAAGAGAAAAAGAAAGGGACTGAGAAAATATTTGAAGAGATTATAGTTGAGAACTTCCCTAATATGGGAAAGGAAACAGTTAATCAAGTCCAGGAAGCACAGAGAGTCACATACAGGATAAATCCAAGGAGAAACACACCATGACACATATTAATCAAACTATCAAAAATTAAATACAAAGAACAAATATTAAAAGCAGCAAGGGAAAAACAACAAGTAACACATAAAGGAATCCCCATAGGGTTAACAGCTGATCTTTCAGCAGAAACTCTGCAAGCCAGAAGGGAGTGGCAGGACATATTTACAGTGATGAAAGAGAAAAACCTACAACTAAGATTACTGTACCCAGCAAGGATCTCATTCAGATTTGACGGAGAAAATAAAAGTTTTACAGACAAGCAAAAGCTAAGAGAATTCAGCACCACCAAACCAGCTTTACAACAAATGCTAAAGGAACTTCTCTAGGCAGGAAATACAAGAGAAGGAAAAGACCTACAATAATAAACCCAAAACAATTAAGAAAATGGTAATAGGAACATACATATCGATAATTACCTTAAATGTAAATGGATTAAATGCTCCAACCAAAAGACATAGATGGGCTGAATGGATAGGAAAACAAGGCCTGTATATATGCTGTCTACAAGAGACCCACTTCAGACCTAGGGACACATACAGACTGAAAGTGAGGGGATGGAAAAAGATATTCCATGCAAATGGAAATCAAAAGAAAGCTGGTGTAGCAATTCTCATATCAGACAAAGTAGACTTTAAAATAAAGACTATTACAAGAGACAAAGAAGGATACTAAACAATGATCAAGGGATCAATACAAGAAGAAGATATAACAATTGAAAATATTTATGCACCCAACATAGGATCACCTCAATACATAAGGCAAATGATAACAGCTATAAAAGGGGAAATCAACAGTAACACAATCATAGTAGGGGACTTTAACACCTCACTTTCACCAATGAATAGATCATCCAAAACGAAAATAAATAAGGAAACACAAGCTTTAAATGATACATTAAACAAGATGGATTTAACTGATATTTATAGGACATTCCATCCAAAAACAACAGAATACACATTCTTCTCAAGTGCTCATGGAACATTCTCCAGGATAGATCATATCTTGGGTCACAAATCAAGCCTTGGTAAATTTAAAAAAATTGAAATCGTATCAAGTATCTTTTCCGATCACAGTGTTATGAGACTAGATATCAATTACAGGAAAAGGTCTGTAAGAAATACAAAGCCATGGAGGCTAAACAGCACACTACTTAATAACAAAGAGATCACTGAAGAAATCAAAGACGAAATCAAAAAATACCTAGAAACAAATGACAATGAAAAGACAATGACCCAAAACCGATGGGATGCAGCAAAAGCAATTCTAAGAGGTACGTTTATAGCTCTACAAGCCTACCTTAAGAAACAAGAAACATCTCAAATAAACAACCTAACCTTACACCTAAAGCAATTACAGAAAGAACAACAAAAAAAACCCACAAAGTTAGCAGAAGGAAAGAATTCATAAATATCAGATCAGAAATAAATGAAAAAGAAATGAAAGAAATGATAGCAAAGATCAATAAAATTAAAGCTGGTTCTCTGAGAACATAAACAAAATTGATAAATCATTAGCCAGACTTATCAAGAAAAAAAGGGAGCGGATTCATATCAATAGAATTAGAAATGAAAAATGAGAAGTAACAACTGACCCTGCAGAAATACAAGGGATCATGAGAGATTACTACAAGCAACTATATGCCAATAAAACGGACATCGTGGAAGAAATGGACAAATACCTAGAAATGTGCAACCTTCTGAGACTGAACCAGGAAGAAATAGAAAATACGAACTGACCAATCACAAGCACTGAAATTGAAACTATGATTAAAAATCTTCCAACAAACAAAAGCCCAGGACCAGATGGCTTCACAGGTGAATTCTATCAAACATTTAGAGAAGAGGTAACACCTATCCTTCTCAAACTCTTCCAAAATATAGCAGAGGTCGGAACACTCCCAAACTCATTCTACAAGGCCACCATCACCCTGATACCAAAACCAGACAAAGATGTCACAAAGAAAGAAAACTACAGGCCAACATCACTGATGAATATAGATGCAAAAATCCTCAACAAAATACTAGCAAACAGAATCCAGCAGCACATTAAAAGGATCATACTCTATGATCAAGTGGGGTTTATCCAAGTAATGCAACGATTCTTCAATATATGCAAATCAATCAACATGATACACCATATTAACAAATTGAAGGAGAAAAACCATATGATCATCTCCATAGATGCATAGAAAGCTTTTGACAAAATTCAACACCCATTTATGATAAAAACCCTCCAGAAAGTAGGCATAGAGGGAACTTTCCTCAACATAATAAAGGCCATATATGACAAACCCACAGCCACCATCATACTCAATGATGAAAAACTGAAAGCACTTCCTCTAAGATCAGGAACAAGACAAGGTTACCCACTCTCACCACTATTATTCAACGTAGTTTTGGAAGTTTTAGCCACAGCAATCAGAAAAGAAAAAGAAATAAAAAGAATCCAAATCGGAAAAGAAGAAGTAAAGCTGTCACTGTTTGCAGATGACATGATACTATACATAGAGTATCCTAAAGATGCTACCAGAAAACTTCTAGAGCTAATCAATGAATTTGGTAAAGTAGCAGGATACAAAATTAATGCACAGAAAGCTCTTGCATGCCTATACTCTAATGATGAAAAATCTGAAAGTGAAATTAAGAAAACACTCCCATTTACCATTGCAACAAAAAGAATAAAATATCTAGGAATAAACTTACCTAAGGAGACAAAAGACCTGTATGCAGAAAATTATAAGACACTGATGAAAGAAATTAAAGATGATACAAATAGATGGAGAGATATACCATGTTATTGGATTGGAAGAATCACCATTGTGAAAATGGCTCTACTACCAAAAGAAATCTACAGATTCAATGCAATCCCTATCAAACTACCAGTGGCATTTTTCACAGAACTAGAACAAAAATTTTCACAATTTGCATGGCAACACAAAAGACCCCAAGTAGCCAAAGCAATCTTGAGAAAGAAAAACAGAGCTGGAGGAATCAGGTTCCCTGACTTCAGACTATACTACAAAGCTACAGTAATCAAGACAGTATGGTGCTGGCACAAAAACAGAAATATAGATCAATGGAACAGGATAGAAGGCCCAGAGATAAACCCACACACATATGGTCACCTTATCTTTGATAAAAGAGGCAAGAATATACAGTGGAGAAAAGGCAGCCTCTTCAATAAGTGGTGCTGGGAAAACTGGACAGCTACATGTAAAAGAATGAAATTAGAACACTCTAACACCATACACAAAAATAAACTCAAAATGGATTAAAGACCTAAATGTAAGGCCAAACACCATCAAACTCTTAGAGGAAAACATAGGCAGAACACTCTATGACATAAATCACAGCAAGATCCTTTTTGACCCACCTCCTAGAGAAATGGAAATAAAAACAAAAATAAACAAATGGGTCCTAATGAAACTTAAAAGCTTTTGCACAGCAAAGGAAACCATTAACAAGATGAAAAGACAACCCTCAGAGTGGGAGAAAATATTTGGAAATGAAGCAACTGACAAAGGATTAATCTCCAAAGCATAGAAGCAACTCATGCAGCTCAATTTCAAAAAAACAAACAACCCAATCCAAAAATGGGCAGAAGACCTAAACAGACATTTCTCCAAAGAAGATATACAGATTGCCAACAAACACATGAAAGAATGCTCAACATTATTACTCATTAGAGAAATGCAAATCCAAACTACAAAGAGATATCATCTCACACTGGTCAGAATGGCCATCATCAAAAAATCTACAAACAGTAAATGCTGGAGAGGGTGTGGAGAAAAGGGAACCCTCTTGTACTGTTGGTGGGAATGTAAATTGATACAACCACTATGGAGAATAGTATGGAGGTTCCTTAAAAAACTAAAAATAGAACTCCCATACAACTCAGCAATCTCACTACTGGGCATATACCCTGAGAAAACCATAATTCATGAAGAGTCATGTAGCTAAATATTCATTGCAGCTCTATTTACAATAGCCAGGACATGGAAGCAACCTAAGTGTCCATCCACAGATGAATGGATAAAGAAGATGTGGCACATATAAACAATGGAATATTACTCAGCCATAAAAAGGAACGAAACAGTTATTTGTAGTCAGGTGGATGGACATAGAGACTGTCATACAGAGTGAAGTAAGTCAGAAAGAGAAAAACAAATGCCGTATGCTAACACGTATTTATGGAATCTAAAAAAAAAAAAATGGTCATGAAGAACCTAGTGTCAAGATGGGAATAAAGATGCAGACCTACTAGAGAATGGACTTGAGGATACGGGGAGGGGGAAAGGTAAGCCTGGACAAAGTAGGAGAGTGGCATGGACATATATACACTACCAAACGTAAAATAGATAGCTAGTGGGAAGAAGCCACATAGCACAGGGAGATCAGCTCGGCGCTTTGTGACCACCTAGAGGGGTGGGATAGGGAGGGTGGGAGGGAGGGAGTTGCAAGAGGGAAGAGATATGGGGACATATGTATATGTATAACTGATTCACTTTGTTATAAAGCAGAAATTGACACACCATTGTAATGCAATTATAGTCTAATAAAGGTATTTTTAAAAATAATAAATAAATAAATAAATAAAGATGTTATTATCTTCATCATTGTAAATGTGGTTAGTTTATAAATGTCCTCCCTTGTATTTTCTGGATTTAGTATCAAGGTTATTCAAACATCATAAAAAAGTTCCCAGCTTTTATTATTTACAGAAACAATTTGTATAAGATGCAGATAATTTAATCCTTCAAAATCACCTGCAAAATCATCTGTAAAATCATCTGAATTTTTCATGGCAGGTTTTTGATTACTGAAATAAATTTCTTAGTATATTCAGATTTTTCAATATTTTTGGGGTCCTCTTTGGTAATTATTATTTTTCACAAAATTATTTCACCAGTTTCAAATTTATTGGCATAAATCACGAATAGTATTTTTTGTGCTTTGTAGTTATTCTTATGTTCCATTTTTAAATTTCTAACATTACTATTTCTACTTTCTTGCCTTTTTACTTGGTTGATTTTGGGAAGTTTCTTAATGTTATTAGTCTTTTCAAAGAAATCAGTTTTGCTATTGTCAATCTTTTATATTGTTTTAAAAAATGTTTATTCCTTTAATTTATGCTGATTTACATTTCCTTCCTTCTATTTTATTTGGATTGACTGTGATGCCTTTCTAATTTCTTGACTTGAAAGCTTAGTGTGTAGTTTTGAATTTTTCTGCTTTTCTTATGTAGACATTTAAAACTATAAATAGCCTTCAAGCACTAATTTAGCTTCATCCCACAAGTCTTGATGTTTGGAAGTTTTTTGTTTTCCTTCTAAATACTTTTTAAATTTCCATTATGATTTCTTCTTTAATCCACATAATATTTAGATGTGTGGTTTCCAAATGTATGGTATTCTTTTGGCTCTGTATTTATTTCCCATTCCTAACTTCTAATATAATTTTATCATAGTAAAAAATGTGGTCTTAATTATTCTGATTCTGTGGTATTTTTTAAGATTTGCATTTTGGACGACTCTATGGTAAGTTTTTGGAAATGTTCCATATGTGCTTGACGAGAATGTGAATTTCTGAATTTGTTAGTTACAAGGTTCAATACATGTTCATTACATAAAGTTTATTAACTGTGTTGTTCTAATAGTCTATCTTTTCAGTGTGAATTGAATACTGTTTACTATTAGGTCTATGTGTCTAATATTATATTGAACCCCAGTTTCTTTAGTTCATATTTACGTAGTATATATTTTTCACAGCTTTACCTTCAACCCTTTTTAATCATTATTCTTGATCTTGTCTTCTTTAGACAAAATAACATATGGAAGGCTATATTGTCTCTTTGAATGATCCCTTGCTCTCTTTCATCTAGAGTAATGCATTGTAGGTACTTGTACTTACTTCAACAATCACTTATTAAGTGAATCACGCAGTAGACAGTCTACTAATAATACAAATATGAATAAGACGTGACTTCTTTTCCTAAATACCTACAAAACTAATGTGTAGACCATTGTAAGCAGAAAACTGCAGTATAAAGGGCAGATGCTAAGACAATGGTATGCACTTGATAAATATCTCCTGATCAGGCCAAGCTACAATCATTTCCCTACAATGTCTGGTGAAGAATACCAGTGCTTTTTTCAAGCAAAACATCTAGGCTCTGTGCACATTTATTGACATATGAAAGACAATTAGCTAAGGGAGGTCCAACTTCATATCTGCAGCCACTATCTGATATCTCAACAGTTTCATTCAGATGAATTTACACATCCTTTAAAAAAGTACCACTGAACATAAGAAATAAAAATGCCCTTAAGCCACAATTTAAAAAGCAGTGTATATGGTTAAACCTGATCTGTCTGGAACAAAATTACACAAAAAGTTCAATAGAGTGTGTTGTGTGACTGGACCATTATGCATGCCTTTGGGACCTTGAGAAGCACCAAACTGCAGAGAAGTGCATTAATGGACCAATAACACATGCCAACAGCCATTAGAACATCACAAATTTCAGTGAAAAAATATAAATATTAACATAAAAATAAATTTATTTATATATCTATAAATTTATATTATATTAAATTATATTTATATATTCATAGTTATACATATTTCTATTTTATTAAATAATATATATAAATTTATATTATATTGAATTACATATATTTATATAAATTTATATAAATATAAGAATAAATATATTAAAAATATATTTATATGTTTATATATGAATATATACATTTA